>NC_135643.1:41194583-42394583 GCF_053574225.1 Canis aureus
GTCCCCGCGTGGGCCTCTTGGACCTGGTAAATCTGGTCCTTACCTGGTCGTTTCCCAGCTCCGGGGTCTCTGGTCACCACCTGGGCCTACCTGGACCTGGTGAATCTGATCCGCATCTGGGCCTCACCCAGGCATGTTGACTTTGTTCCACTCCTGTATCTGATTGCTGTAGACTCTTTCTTGGCCTCACATGGAACAGGTGACTCTGATTCTATCTGCCCGTCACCCAGACCTGGTGACTCTGGTCCTCACCTGGGCATCTTTGGTACCTGGTGACTCTGTTCCACACCTGGACATGATGACTCTGGAACCTCTCTGGGCCTCATCCTGACCTGGTTACTCTGGTCCCCATCTGGATGTCACCTGGACCAGGTGATTCTGGTACCCCTCTAGGCCTCAACCAGGTCTGGTGACTCTGGTCCTCCACTGGACCACACCTGGACCTAGTGAATATGCTCCATCTGGGCCTCATTGGACCTGGTGATTCTGGTCCCTACCTGGGCATCATCGGGACATGGTTCCACTGCATGGCCTGCAGGTTGGCCTCAACTGGACCTGGTAACCCTGGTCCCTACCTGGACATCATCAGGGCATGGTTCCATTGCATGGCCTGCAGATTGGCATCACGTGGACCTGGTGAGTGGGGTTGTCACCTGGGCCTCACTCATGCCTGGTGACACAGGTCCCCACGTGGGCCTCACTTGGACTTGGTGAATCTGGTCCTTACCTGGTCCTCATCCGGAACTCGTAACTCTGGTCACCACCGGGGACTCACCTGGACCTGCTTACTGTGTTCCACACCTAGGCCTCAAGTAGACCTGTTGACCATGGTCCCCAAGCTGGCCTCACATGGACCTGTTGTCTCTGATCCCCACCTGGGCCTCACGTGTACCTGGTAACTCTGGTCCTCACCTGGGCCTCATCTTAACCTAGTGACTCTGGTCCCCACCTTTGCTTCAACTGGATCTGGTGACTCTGGTCCCCACCGGGACTTCACCTGGATCTGGTGACTCTGGTCCCCACCTGGACCTCTCCTGGACCTGGTGACTCTCTTTCCAACATGGACCTCACCTGGATCTGGTGACTCTGGTCCTCAATTTGGCCTCACATGGACCTGGAGTCTCTCGTCCCCACTTTGACCTAACTCAGAACTACTGAATCTTGCCCCACCTAGGCCGCACAAAGACCTGGTGACTCTTGTCCCCAGCTATGCCTCAATTCGACCTGATGAATCTCGCCCTCACGTGAGCCTCACATGGACCTGGGACTCAGCTGGATAGAGTGGCTCTGGTTCCCACAAGGGGCTCACCTGATACTGGTGACTGTGGTCTTATCCTATGCCTCACTAGCACCTAGTGATTCTGTTCGCCATCTTGGTCTGCATGGCCCTAGTGACTCTGGGCTCACCCAGGCATCATTGGGACCTGGATACTCTATTCCACTCCTCGGCCTCATTTTGACGAGGGACCTCTGGTCCCATTCTGGGCCTCAAACTAAACTGGTTACTCTGGATCCCCCTCTGGGCCTCACCCTTAGGTGGTGACTCTGGTCACCCATTGGTCTTCACATGGACCTGGTGAATCTGGTCCTTCGCTGGTCCGCACCTGGATGTGGTGACTGGTCGCCACCTGGGCCTCACCTGGACATGGTGAATCCTGTTGCCACCTGTGCCTCACCTGGACCTTGTGACTGTGGTCCGACCTGGACCTCACCTGGATCGGGTGGATCTGGTTCCCATATGGGGCTCTCCTGGACCTGGTTCCTGTGGTCTCCATCTGGCCTCACCTGGAACACAATGACTCTGATCCATATTTGGGCCTCTCCTGGACCTGTTGACTCAGGTCCTTACCTGGGCATCATTGGGACCTGGATACTCTCTTATATACCTGGGACTCACCTGGCCCTGGTGACTATGGTCCCACCTGGGCCTCACCTTGACAAGGTGACTGGTTCCCACAGGGACCTCACCTGGAACTGGTGACTCAGGTCCTCATTTGGGCATTATGGGACCTTTTTTCTCAGTTCCACAACGGCACCTCACCTGAAACTAGTGATTCTCGTCCCCCTCTGGGCCTCACCCTGACTTGTGACACTGGTCCTCAACTGGGCCTCACCGGAACCTAGTGAATATGCCCCCCATCTGCGCCGCATCTTGGCATGATGACTCTGGTTTTACCTGGGCATCCTCGGGAAATGGTTACTGTATTCCCCACTGGGACTGACCTGATTCTGGTAACTCTGATCCTGACTTTGGCCTCTTCTCTACCAGGGGACTCTGGCTCCACCTGGACCTCACCTGTAACTTGTGACTCTGATCCTAAGCATGGCCTCACCTGACCTGGTGACTGTGGTTCCCATCGGGACCTCACCTGGACCTCATGTCTCTGGTTCCACCTGGGCCTCACCAGGACCTGGTGTCTCTGGTACCCACCTGGGTAGCATCAGGATATGGTTACACTGTTCACTAACAGTGACCCAGCCTGACCTATTAACTCTGGTCTTCACCAGGGCCACACCTGGACATGGTGACACAGGTTCCCACCTGGGTCTCACCTGGACATGGTGAGTCGGATCCCCACCTGGTCCTCACCTGTAACTGGTGATTTGCGTTCCCATATGGACATCATGTGGACCTGGTTGCTGCAGAGTTTCTAGTTTCTCATGTACCTCGTGACTCTGTCTCCTCCAGGGCCTCACCGGGACCTGGTGAGTGTGGTTGACACCTGCACCTCACCTGGACTTCGTGATTCTGCTCTGCACCTGAGACTACCCTGGATCTGGTGACTGTGGTCCCCACCTGGGCTTCACCTGGATTTGGGGACTCCGGTCCCCATCTGGGCCTCACCTGGCCCTGTTGACACCGGTCCTCAACTGGGCAAAATGGGGACCCGGTGAGTGTGTTCCACAACTGGACCTCACCTGGACCATGTGACTCTGGTTCCCCTCTGGGTCTCACCATGCACTAATGACTGTGAACCCCACTTTGGCTTTACTGGGACCTGCTGACCCTGGTTGCCACCTACGCCTGACCTCGAACTGTTGACTCTGGTTCTTTCAAGGGCCTCCTCTGTACCTGGTGATCCTGGTCCCCACCTGGGCCTCACCTGGACGTAGTGACTCTTGTCACCACCGGGGACTCACCTGGACTTGCTTACTGTGTTCCACTCCTGGGCCTCAAGTAGACCTCTTCACCATGGTCCCGAAGCCGGACTCACATGGACCTGTTGCCTCTGATCTCCACCAGGGCCTCACGTGTACCTGGTAACCCTGGTCCTCACCTGGGCCTCATCTGGACCTAGTGACTCTGGTCCCCACCTGGACCTCACCTGGATCTGGTGACTCTGGTCCCCACCTGGAATTCACCTGGATCTGGTGACCCTGGTCCCCACATGGACCTCACCTGGATCTGGTGACTCTGGTCCTCAGTATGGCCTCACCTGGACCTGGTGTCTCTCATCCCCACTTTGACCTAACTCAGAACTACTGAATCTTGCCCCATCTAGGCCGCACCCAGACCTGATGACTCTTGTCCACAGCTATGCCTCAATTCGACCTGATGAATCTGGTCCTCACGGGGGCCTCACATGGACCTGGGACTCAGCTGGATAGAGTGGCTCTGGTTCCCACAAGGGGCTCACCTGATACTGCTGACTGTGGTCTTATTCTATGCCTCACCAAGACCTAGTGATTCTGTTCCCCATCTGGGACTCCATGGCCATAGTGACTCTGGTCCTCACCCAGGCATCATTGGGACCTGGATACTCTATTCCACACTGGGCCTCACATTGACCAGGGACCTCTGGTCCCATTCTGGGCCTCAAACTAAACTGGTTACTCTGCTTCCCCCTCTGGGACTCACCCTTACCTGGCTACTCGGGTTACCCCTTGGGCTTCACTTGCGCCTGGTGAATCTGGTCCTTAGCTGGTCCGCACCTGGATGTGGTGACTGGTCGCCACCTGGGCTTCACCTGGACTTGGTAAATCCTGTTGCCACCAGCGCCTCACCTGGACCTTGTGACTGTGGTCCCACCTGGACCTCACCGGGATCTGGTGTCTCTAGTTCCCATATGGGGCTCTCCTGGACCTGGTTCCTGTGGTCTCCATCTGACCTCACCTGGAACCCAATGACTCTGATCCATATTTGGGCCTCTCCTGGACCTGTTGGCTCTGGTCCTTACCTGGGCATCATTGGGACCTGAATACTCTCTTATATGTCTTGGCCCCACCTGGCCCTGGTGACTGTGGTCCCACATGGGCCTCACCTGGACAGGTGACTGGTTCCCACAGGGACCTCTCCTGGGCCTGGTGACTCAGGTCCTCATATGGGCATCATGGGACCTGGTTTCTCAGTTCCAAATCGGGGACTCACCTGGACCTAGTGATTCACGTCCCCCTCTGGGCCTCAACCTGATGGTGACTCTGGTCCCCACCTGGATATCACCAGAACCGGGGGACTCTGGTCCCCCTCTGGGACACACCCGGAGCTGGGGACACTGGTCCTCAGCTAGGCCTCAACAGGACCTGGTGAATCTCCTCCTCACTTAGGCCTCGTCTGGACCTTGTGACTCTTTTCCCACCTGGCAGCAATGGGACATGGTTACTTTGTTCCGCACCTGGGCCTCACATGGACATGATAACTTATCTCCGCACTTTGGCCTCAACTGGTCCTGATGACCCTGGTCCCCCAACCGAGGCCTCAATTTGGACCTGGAGGCTGTCGTCCCCACCTGGGTCTCACCTGGACCTGGAGACTCTCGTTCCCACAGGAACCACACCTGGACCTGGTGACTGTGGTGTACTTGTAGACTCACATTTACCTGGTGACTCCGGTCCCCACTAGGGCCTCACCTGGATCTGGTGACTCTGGCCTGCAGGTTGGCCTCACTTGGACCTGGTGAGTGGGGTTGCCACCTGGGCCTCACCCAAACCTGGTGACTCAGGTCCCCACGTGGACCTCTTTGACCTATTAATCTGGTCCTTACCTGGTCCTCTCCCAGACCCGGGGACTCTGCTCACTACCTGGGCCTCACCTGGGCTGGTGAATCTGGTCCCCATCTGGGCCTCACCCATTCCTGGTGACTTTGTTCGCCACCTGGACCTGATTTTTGTGGACTCCTTCTTGGCCTCACCTGGAACTGGTGACTCTGATCGTATCTGCACGTCCCCCAAATCTGGTGACTCTCGTCCTCACCTGGGCATCATTGGTACCTGGTCACTCTGTTCCACACCTGAGCCTCACCTGGACATGATGACTCTGGAACCTCTCTGGGTCTCACCCTGACCTGGTGACTCTGGTCCCCATCTGGATGTCACCTGGTCCAGGTGATTCTGGTACTCCTCTAGGACTCAATCAGAAATGGTGACTGTGATCCTCAACTGGGCCTCACCTGCACCTAGTGAATATGCTCCATCTGGGCCTCATTTGGACCTGGTGACTCTGATCCCTACCTGGCCATCATCGGGACATGTTCACTGCATGGCTTGCAGGTTGGCCTCACCTGGACCTGAGAACTCTAGTCCCTACCTCGGCATCATCTGGACATGGTTCCTCTGCATGGCTTGCAGGTTGGCCTCACCTGTACCTGGTGAGGGGGGTTGTCACATGGGCCTCACAAATGCCTGGTGACACAGGTCCCCACTTGGGCCTCACTTGGACCTGGTGACTCTGGTCCTTACCTGGTCCTCACCCGGAACTCGTAACTCTGTTCACCACCTGGGAATAACCTGGACCTGGTGACTCTGGTCCCCATCTGGATGTCACCTGACTAGGTGTTTCTGGTACCTCTCTAAGCCTCAACCAG
Organism: Canis aureus; assembly: GCF_053574225.1. Lineage (NCBI taxonomy): Eukaryota > Metazoa > Chordata > Mammalia > Carnivora > Canidae > Canis > Canis aureus. Next base: position 41,200,385 of record NC_135643.1, read on the forward strand.
ATCTGGTCACTCTGGTCCTCAACTGGGCCTCACTCGGACCTAGCGAACATGCTCCCCACCTGCGCCTCATCTGGACCTGGTGACTCTGGTTCTACCTGGGCATCATCGGGACCTGGTTACTCTATTCCCCACTGGGACTGACCTGATCCTTGTAACACTGGTCCTGACTTTGGCCTCTTCTGTACTTAGTGACTCTGGCTCCACCTGGGCCTCAGCTGTAACTGGTGACTCTGATCGTAAGCATGGCCTCACCTGACCTGGTGAATGTGGTTCCCGTCGGACCTCACCTGGACCTCATGTCTCTGGTCCAACCTGGGCCTCACCAGGACCTGGTGTCTCAGGTACCATCCTTGGTAGCATCAGGATCAGGTTACACTGTTCACTAACAGTGACCCAGCCGGACCTATTAACTCTGGTCTTCACCTGGGCCACACCTGGACATGGTGACACTCGTTCACACCTGGGTCTCACCTGGACAGGGTGAGTCGTATCCCCACCTGGTCCTCACCTGTAACTGGTGATTCTCGTTCCCACATGGACATCATATGGACCTGGTGGCTGCAGTGTTTCTAGCTTCTCATGTACCTCGTGACTCTGGTCCACACCAGGGCCTCACGGGGACCTGGTGAGTGTGGTTGCCACCTGCACCTCACCTGGATCTGTTGATTCTGGTCTGCACCTGAGACTACCCTGGATCTGGTGACTGTGGTCCCGACCTGGACATTACCTGGATTTAGGGACTCCGGTCCCCATCTGGGCCTCCCCTGGCCCTGTTGATCAAGGTCTCATCTGGGCAAAATTGGGCCCCGGTGACTGTGTTCCACACCTGGACCTCACCTGGACCATGTAACTCTGGTTCCCCTCTGGGCCTCACCATACCCTAGTGACTGTGAACCCCACTTTGGCCTGACTTGGACCTGCTGACCCTGGTTGCCACCTGCGCCTGACCTCGAACTGTTGACTCTGGTTCTTTCAAGGGCCTCCCCTGGTCCTGGTGATCCTGGTCCTCACCTGGGACTTACCTGGACGTGGTGACCCTTGTCACCACCGGGGACTCACTTGGACCTGCTTACTGTGTTCCACACCTGGGCCACAAGTATACCTGATCACCATGGTCCCCAAGACAGAATCACATGTACCTTTTGCCTCTGATCCCCACCGGGGCCTCACGTGTACCTGGTAACTCTGGTCCTCACCTGGGTCTCATCTGGACCTAGTGACTCTCGTCCCCACCTGGGCTTCACCTGCATCTGGTCACTCTGGTCCCCACCTGGAATTCACCTGGATCTGGTGACTCTGGTCCCCACCTGGACCTCACCTGGATCTGGTGACTCTCGTCCTCACTTTGGCCTCACCTGGACCTAAGGTCTCTCATCCCCACTTTGACCTAACTCAGAACTGCTGAATCTTGCCCCATCTAGGCCGCACCCAGACCTGATGACTCTTGTCCCCAGCTATGCCTCAATTCGACCTGATGAATCTGGTCCTAACGTGGGCCTCACATGGACCTGGGACTCAGCTGGATAGAGTGGCTCTGGTTCCCACAAGTGCCTCCCCTGATACTGGTGACTGTGGTCTTATTCTATGTCTCACCAGGACCTAGTGATTTTGTTCCCTATCTGGGCCTGCATGGCCTTAGTGACTCTGGTCCTCACCCAGGCATCATTCGGACCTGGAAACTCTATTCCACACCTGGGCCTCACTTTGACCCGGGATCTCTGGTCCCATTATGGGCCTCAAACTAAACTGGTTACTCTGGTTGCCCCTCTGGGCCTCACCCTTACCTGGTGACTCTAGTCACCCCGTGGGCTTCACTTGGGGGTGGTGAATCTGGACCTTAGCTGGTTTTCACCTGGATCTGGTGACTGGTCGCCACCTGGGCCTCACCTGGACTTGGTAAATCCTGTTGCCACCTGCACCTTACCTGGACCTTGTGACTGTGGTCCCACCTGAACCTCTCCTGGATCTGGTGGCTCTGGTTCCCATATGGGGCTCTCCTGGACCTGGTTCCTGTGGTCTCCATCTGGACTCACCTGGAACACAATGACTCTGATCCATATTTGGGCCTCTCCTGAACCTGTTGACTCTGGTCCTTACCTGGGCATCATTGAGACCTGGATACTCTCTTATATACCTGGGCCTCACCTGGACCTGGTGACTGTGGTCCCACCTGGGCCTCACCTGGACGGGGTGACTGGTTCCCGCAGGGAACTCACCTGGACCTGGTGACTCAGGTCCTCATATGGGCATCATGGGACCTGGTTTCTCATTTCCACATCGGGACCTCATCTGGACCTAGTGACTCTCGTCCCCCACTGGGCCTCTCCATGACGTGGTGACTCTTGTCCCCACCTGGATATCACCAGAACCGGGTGACTCTGGTTCCCCTCTGGGACTCACCCGGAGCTTGGGACACTGGGCCTCAACTGGGCCTCAACAGGACCTGGTGAATCTACTCCTCACTTAGGCCTCATCTGGACCTTGTGACTCTTTTCCCACCTGGCATCAATAGGACACGGTTACTCTGTTTCCCACCTGGGCCTAACCTGGACACGATAACTTTGCTCCACACTTTGGCCTCAAATGGTCCTGATGACTCTCGTCCCCCCACCTAGGCCACAATCTGGACCTGGTGACTGTGGTCCCCACCAGGTTCTCACCTGGACCTGGTGACTCTCGTTCCCACAGGAACCACACCTGGACCTGGTGACTGTGGTGTTCTTGTAGACTCACATTTACCTGGAGACTCTGGTCCCCACCTGGATCTGGTGACTCTTTCCTGCAGGTTGTCCTCACCTGGACCTGGTAACTCTAGTCCGTAGATGGGCATCTTCGGGACGTGGTTCCACTGCAAGGCCTGCAGGATGGACTCACCTGCCCTGGTGAGTGGGGTTACCACTTGGGCCTCACCCATACTAGGTGACACAGGTCCCCACGTGGGTCTAACTTGGATCTGGTGTATCTGGTAATTCTGGTCACCTTCTGAGAATCACCTGGACTTGGTGAATCTGGTAAATCTGGTCACCACCTGGGAATCACGTGGACCTGTTGAATCTGGTCCCCATCTGGGCTTCACCCAGTCCTGATGACTTTGTTCCCCACCTGGACCTGATTGCTGTGGACTCCTTCTTGACCTCACCTGGAACTGGTGACTCTGATCCTAACTGGGCCTCACCCAGATCTGGTGACTCTGGTCCTCACCTATGGACAATTATGACCTGGATACTCTCTTCCACACCGGAGTCACACCTGCACATGATGACTCTGGAACCTCTCTAGGCCTCACCCTGACCTGGTGACTCTGGTCCCCATCTGGATTTCACCTGGTCCAGGTGATTCTGGTACCCCTCTAGGGTCACCCAGATCTGGTGACTCTGGTCCTCACATGGGCCTCACCTGGACCAAGTGAATATAATCCATCTGGGCCTCATTTGGACCTGGAACTCTGGTCCCTACCTGGGCATCATCAGAACATGGTTACTCTGCATTGCCTGCAGGTTGGCCTCACCTGGACCTGGTGAGTGTGGTTGCCACCTGGGTCTCACCCATACCTGGTGACACGGGTCCCCACGTGGGCCACACTTCGACCTGGTGAATCTGGTCCTTACCTGGTCCTCACCCGGAACTGGTAACTCCGGTCATCATCTGGGAATCTCCTGGACCTTGTGAATCTGGTCCCCGTCTGGGCCTCTCCCAGTCCTGGCGACTTTGTTCCCCACCTGGACCTGATTGCTGTGGACTCCTTCTTGGCCTCACCTGGAACTAGTTACTCTGATCCTAAGTGGGCCTCACATAAATCTGCTGAATCTGGTCTTAACCTGTGGACCATTATGACCTGGATACTCTGTTCCACATCTGAGCCTCACCTGGACATCATGACTCTGGAACCACTCTGGGCCTCACCCTGACCTTGTGACTCTGGTCCCCATTAGGATGTAACCTGGACCAGGTGATTCTGGTACCCCTCTAGGCCTCAACCAGATCTGGTGACTCTGGTCCTCAACTGGGACTCACCTGGACTTAGAGAATATGCTCCATCTGGGCCTCATTTGGACCTGGTGACTCGGGTCCCTACCTGGGCAACATCGGGACATGGTTCCACTACATGGCCTGCAGGTTGGCCTCACCTGGAACTGGTGAGTGGGATTGCCACCTGGGGCTCACCCATACCTGGTGACTCAGGTCCCCACGTCGGCCTCTTGGACCTGGTGATTCTGGTCCTAACCTGGTCCTCTCCCAACCTGGGGTCTCTGGTCATCACCTGTGCCTCACCTGGACAAGGTGAATCTTGTCCCCATCTGGGCCTCACCCAGTCCTGTTTACTTTGTTCCGCACCTGGACCTGATTGCTGTGGACTCTTTCTTTGCCTCACCTGGAACTGGTGACTCTGGAACCTCTCTGGGCCTCACCCTGACCTGGTGACTCTGGTCCCCATCTGGATGTCACCTGGACCAGGTGATTCTGGTACCCCTCTAGGCCTCAACCAGATCTGGTGACTCTGGTCCTCAAATGGGCCTCACTTGGACCTAGTGAATATACTCGATCTGGGCCTCATATGGAGCTGGTGACTCTGGTCCCTACCTGGGCTTCATCGGGACACGGTTCCTCTGCATGGCCTGCAGGTTGGCCTCACCTGGACCTGGTAACTCTGATCCCTACCTGGGCTTCATCGGGACACGGTTCCTCTGCATGGCCTGCAGGTTGGCCTCACCTGGACCTGGTGAGTGGGGTTGCCACCAGGGCCTCACCCATACCTGGTGACACAGGTCCCCCCGTGGGCCTCACTTGGGCCTGGTGAATCTGGTACCTACCTGGTCCTCACCCAGAACTGGTAACTCTGGTCACCACCTGGGAATCACCTGGACCGGGTGAATCTGGTCCCCATCTGGGCTTTCATGGCCCTAGTGAATCTGGTCCTCACCCAGGCATCATTGGGACCTGGATACTCTATTCCACACCTGGGCCTCACTTTGTCCAGGGACCTCTGGTCCCATTCTGGGCCTCAAACTAAACTGGTTACTCTGGTTCCCCCTCGGGACCTCACCCTTACCTGTTGACTCTCGTCACCCCTTGGGCTTCACTTGGGCCTGGTGAATCTGGTTCCTAGCTGGTCCGCACCTGGATCTGGTGACAGGTCACCACGTGGGCCTCACCTGGACTTGGTGAATCATGTTGCCACCTGCGCCTCACCTGGACCTTGTGACTGTGGTCCCTCCTGGACCTCACCTGGATCTGGTAGATCTGGTTCCCATATGGGGCTCTCCTGGACCTGGTTCCTGTGGTCTCCATCTGGTCTCACCTGGAACACAATGACTCTGATCCATATTTGGACCTCTCCTGGACTTGTTGACTCTGATCCTTACCTGTGCATCATTGGGACCTGGATACTATCTTATATACCTGGACCTCACCAGGACCTGGTGACTGTGGTCCCACCTGGGCCTCACCTGGACGGGGTGACTGGTTCCCACAGGGACCTCACCTGGACCTGGTGACTCAGGTCCTCATATGGGCATCTTGGGACCTGGTTTCACAGTTACACATTGGGGCCTCACCTGGACCTAGTGATTCTCGTCCCCCACTGGGCCTCACCCTGACTTGTGACACTGGTCCCTACCTGGATATCACCAGAACCGGGTGACACACCCGGAGCTGGGGACACTGGTCCTCAGCTGGGACTCAACAGGACCTGGTGAATCTACTCCAAACTTAGGCTTCGTCTGGACCTTGTGACTCTTTTCCACCTGGCATCAATGGGACATGGTTACTCTGTTCCCCACCTGGTCCAAACCTTGACATAACTTTGCTGCACACTTTGGCCTCAACTGGTCCTGATGACTCTCGTCCCCCAACCTAGGCCTCAATCTGGACCTGGTGACTTGTCGTCCCCAACTGATTCTCTGCTGGATCTGGTGACTCCTGTTCCCACATGAACCACACCTGGACCTGGTGACTGTGGTGTTCTTGTAGACTCACATTTACCTTGTGACTCCCGTCCCCACCGGGCCTCACCTGGATCTGGTGACTCTGGCCTGCAGGCTGGCCTCACCTGGACCTGGTGATTGGGGTTGCCACCTGGGCCTCACCCATACCTGGTGACTCAGGTCCCCACGTGGGCCTCTTGGACCTGGTGATTCTGGTCCTTACCTGGTCCTCTCCCAGAACCGGGGACTCTGGTCACCACCTGGGCCTCACCTGGACCTGGTGAATCTGGTCCCCACCTGGCCTCACCCAGTCCTGGTGACTTTGTTCCCCACCTGGACCTGATTGCTGTGGACTCTTTCTTGGCCTCACCTGGACCTGGTGACTCTGATCCTATCTGCGCGTCACCCAGATCTGGTGACTCTGGTCCTCACCTGGCATCATTGGTACCTGGTGACTCTGTTCCACGGCTGAGCCTCAGATGGACATGATGACTCTCGAACCTCTCTGTGCCTCACCCTGACCTGGTGACTCTGGTCCCCATCTGTATGTCACCTGGACCAGGGGATTCTGGTACCCCTCTAGGCCTCAACCAGATCTGGTGACTCTGGTCCTCAACTGGGCCTCACCTGGACCTAGTGAATATGCTCCATCTGGGCCTCATTTGGAGCTCGTGCCTCTGGTACCTACGTGGGCACCATCGGGACATGGTTCCACTGCATGGCCTGCAGGTTGGCCTCACCTGGACCTGGTAACTCTGGTCCCTACCTGGACATCATCGGGACACGGTTACTCTGCATGGCCAGCATGTTTGCCTCAGCCGGACCTGGTGAGTGGGGTTGCCACCTGGTGCTCACAAATACCTGGTGACACAGGTCCCCACGTAGGCCTCACTTGGACCTGGTGATTCTGGGCCCCATCTGGGCCTCACCCAGTCCTGTTGACTTTCTTCCCCACCTGGACCTGATTGCTGTGGACTCCTTCTTGGCCTCAACTGGAACTTTTGACTCTGATGCTAACTGGGCCTCACCAAGATCTGGTGACTCTGCTACTCACATGTGGACCATTATGACATGGATACTTTGTTCCACACCTGAGCCTCACCTGGACATGCTGACTCTGGATCCCCTCTGGGCCTCACCCTGACATGGTGACTCTGGTCCCCGTCTGGATGTCACCTAGACCAGGTGAATCTGGAAACCCTCTAGGCCTCAACTTGTCCTGGTGACTCTGGGCCTCAACTGGGCCTCACCGGGATCTAGTGAACATGCTCCCCACCTGCGCCTCATCTGGACCTGGTAACTCAGGTTCTACCTGGGCGTCACCGGGACATGGTTACTCTATTCCCCACTGGGACAGACCTGATCCTGGTAACTCTGGTCCTGACATTGGCATCTTCTGTACCAGGTGACTCTGGCTCAAACCTGGGTCTCACCAGTAACTGGTGACTCTGATCCAAAGCATGGCCTCACCTGACCTGGTGACTGTGGTTCTCATCGGACCTCACCTGGACCTCATGTCTCTGGTCCCACCTGGGCCTCACCAGGACCAGGTGTCTCTGGTACCCACCTGGGTAGCATTAGGATATGGTTACACTGTTCACTATCAGTGACCCAGCCGGACCTATTAACTCTGGTCTTCACCTGGGCCACAACTGGACATGGTGACACTGGTTCCCACATGAGTCTCACCTGGACATTGTGAGTCGGATCCCCACCTGGTCCTCACCTGTAACTGGTGATTCTCGTTCCCATATGTACATCATGTGGACCTGGTGGCTGCAGTGTTTCTAGCTTCTCATGTACCTCGTGACTCTGGTCCCCTCCAGGGCCTCACCGGGACCTGGTGAGTGTGGTTGCCACCTGCACCTCACCTGGACCTGATGATTCTGGTCTGCATGTGAGACTACCCTGGATATGGTGATGTGGTCCCCACCTCGGCTTCTCTGCTTTGGGGACTCAGGTCTCCATCTGGGCCTCACCTGGCCCTGTTGACCATGGTCCTCAACCTGGCAAAACTGCGACCCGGTGACTGTGTTCCACAACTGGACCTCAACTGGACCAGGTGACTCTGGTCCCACTCAGGGTATCACCGTGCCGTAGTGACTGTGAACCCCACTTTGTCCTGCCTTCAACCTTCTGACCCTGGTTGCCACCTGTGTCTGATTTCGAACTGTTGACTGTGGTTCTTTCAAGTGCCTCCCCTGTACATGTTGATCCTGGTGCCCACCTGGGACTCACCTGGACGTGGTGACTCTTGCCACCACCGGGGCCTCACCTGGACCTGCTTACTGTGTTCCACACCTGGGCCTCAAGTAGTCCTGTTGACCATGGTCCCCAAGCCGGCCTCACATGGACCTGTTGTCTCTGATCCCCAGCTGGGCCTCACGTGTACCTGGTAACTCTGGTCCCCACCTGTGTCTCATCTGGACCTAGTGACTCTGGTCCCCACCTGGACCTCACCTGGATCTGGTGACTCTGGTCCTCAGTTTGGCCTCACCTGGACCTGGTGTCTCTCGGCCCCACTTTGACCTATATCAGAACTGCTGGATATTGCCCCACCTAGGCCGCACCCAGGCCTGGTGACTCTTGTCCCCAGCTATGCCTCAATTCGACCTGATGAATCTGGTCCTCACGTGGGCCTCACATGGACCTGGGACTCAGCTGGTTGAGTGGCTCTGGTTCCCACAAGGGGCTCACCTGATACTACTGAGTGTGGTCTTATTCTATGCCTCACCAGGACCTAGTGATTCTGTTCCCCATCTGGGCCTGCATGGCCCTAGTGACTCTAGTCCTCACCTAGGAACCATTGGGACCTGGATACTCTATTCCACACCTGGGCCTCACTTTGAACAGGGACCTTTGGCGCATTCTGGGCCGCAAACTAAACTGGTTACTCTGGTTCCCCCTCTGGGCCTCACCCTTACCTGGTGACTCTGGTCACCCCTTGGGCTTCACATGGGCCTGGTGAATCTGGTACTTAGCTGGTCCTCACCTGGATCTGGTGACTGGTCGCCACCTGGGCCTCACCTGGACTAGGTGAACCCTGGTGCCAACAGCGCCTCACCTGGACCTTGTAACTGTGGTCCCACGTGGACCTCACCTCGATCTGGTGTCTCTGGTTCCCATATGGGGCTCTCCTGGACCTGGTTCCTGTGGTCTCCATCTGGCCTCACCTGGAACACAATGACTCTGATCCATATTTGGGCCTCTCATGGACCTGTTGACTCTCGTCCTTACCTGGGCATCATTGGGACCTGGATACTCACTTATATAACTTGGCCTGGTGAGTGTGGTCCCACCTGGGTCTCACCTGGACGAGGTGACTGGTTCCCACAGGGACTTCACCTGGACCTGGTGACTCAGGTCCTCATATGGGCATATTGGGACCTGGTTTCTCAGTTCCACATCGGTTCCTAACCTGGACCTAGTGACTCTCGCCCCCTCTGGGCCTCACCCTGACGTGGTGACTCTGGTCCCCATCTGGATATCACCAGAACCGGTGACTCTGGTCCCCCTCTGGGACTCACGCGGAGCTGGGGACACTGGTCCTCAACTGGGCCAAAACAGGACTTGGTGAATCTACTCCTCACTTAGGCCTCGTCTGGACCTTGTGACTCTTTTCCCACTTGGCATCAATGGGACATGGTTACTCTGTTCCCCACCAGGGCCTCACCTGGACATGATAACTTTGCTCCATACTTTGGCCTCAACTGGTCCTGATGACTCTGGTCCCCCCACCTAGGCCTCAGTCTGGACCTGGTGACTGTGGTCCCCACCTGGGGCTCACCTGGACCTGGTGACTCTCTTTCCCACATGAACCACACCTGGACCTGGTACTGTGGTGTTTTTGTAGACCTCAAATTTACCTGGTGACGCCGGTCCCCACTAGGGACTCACCTGGATCTGGTGACTCTGGCCTGCATGATGGCCTCACCTGGACCTGGTGAGTGGGTTTGCCACCAGGACCTCACCCATAACTGGTGACTCTATCGTCACGTGGGCCTCTTGGATCTGGTGAATCTGGTCCTTACCTGGTTCTCTCCCAGACCCGGGGACTCTGGTCACCACCTAGGCCTCACCTGGACCTGGTGAATCTAGTCCCCATCTGGGCCTCACCCAGTCCTGGTGGCTTTGTTCCCCACCGGGACCTGATTGCTGTGGAGTCTTTCTTGGCCTCACCTGGAACTGGTGACTCTGATCGTATCTGAGTGTCACCCAGACCTGGTGACTCTGGACCTCACCTAGCCATCATTGGTACATGGAGACTCTGATCCACACCTGAGCCTCACCTGGACATGATGACACTGGAACCTCTCTAGGCCTCACCCTGACCTGGTGACCCTGGTCCCCATCTCGATGTCACCTAGCCCAGGTGATTCTTGTACCCCTCTAGGACTCAACCAGATCTGGTGACTCTCGTCCTCAACTGGGCCTCACCTGGACCTAGTGGATATGCTCCATCTGGGCCTCATGTGGACCTGGTGACTCTGGTCCCTACATGGGCATCATCGGGACATGGTTACTCTATTCCACACTGGGAATGACCTGATCCTGGTAACTCTGGTCCTCTCTTTGGACTCTTCTGTACCAGGTAACTCTGGCTCCACCTGGGCCTGACTTGTAACTGGTGACTCTGATCCTACGCATGGCCTCATCTGACCTGGTGACTGTGCTTCCCATCGGGACCTCAACTGGACCTCATGTCTCCGGTCCCACCTGGGCTTACCAGGACCTGGTGTCTCTGGTACCCACATAGGTACCATCAGGATATGGTTACACTGTTCACTAACAGTGACACAGCCGGACCTATTAGCTCTGGTCTTCACCTGGGCCACACCTGGACATGGTGACACTGGTTCCCACCTGGGTCTCACCTGGACATGGTGAGTCGGATCCCCACCTGGTCCTCACGTGTAACTGGTGATTCTCGTTCCCACATGGACTCATGTGGAACTGGTGGCTGCAGTGTTTTGAGCTTCTCATGTACCTCTTGACTCTGGTCCCCACCAGGGCCTCACCGGGACCTGGTGAATCTGGTCCCCATCTGGGCCATACCCAGTCCTGGTGACTTTGTTCCCCACCTGGACCTGATTGCTGTGGACTCTTTCTTGGCCTCACCTGAAACGGGTGACTCTGATCCTATCTGCGCGTCACCTAGGCCTGGTGACTCTGGTCCTCACCTGGGCATCATTGGTACCTGGTGACTCTGTTCCACCCCTGAGCCTCACCTGGACATCATGACTCTGGAACCTCTCTGGGCATCAACCTGACCTGGTGACTCTGGTCCCCATATGGAAGTCACCTGGACCAGGGGAGTCTGGTACTCCTCTGGGCCTCAACCAGGTCTGGTGACTCTAGTCCTCAACTGGGCCTCACCTGGAGCTAGTGAATATGCTCCATCTGGGCGTCATTTGGACCTGGTGACTCTGGTCCCTACCTGGGCATCATCGGTACATGGTTCCACTGCATGACTTGCAGATTGGCCTCACCTGGACCTGGTAACTCTGGTCCCTACCTGGGCATCATCGGGACATGGTTCCACTGCATGGCCTGTAGGTTGGCCTCACCTGGACCTGGTAACTATCGTCCCTACCTGGGCATCATTGGGACCTGGTTCCTCTGCATGGCCTGGAGGTTGGCATCACCTGGACCTGGTGAGTGGGTTTGTCACCTGGGCCTCACCCATGCCTAGTGACACAGGTCCCCACGTGGGCCTCACTTGGACCTGGTGAATCTGGTCCTTACCTGGTGGTCACCCGGAACTGATAACTCTGGTCACCACCTGGGAATCACCTGGTCCTGGTGAATCTGGTCCCCATCTGTGCCTCACCCAGTCCTGTTGACTTTCTTCCCCACCTGGACCTGATTGCTGTGGACTCCTTCTTGGCCTCACCTGGAACTGGTGACTCTGATCCTAACTGGGCCTCACCAAGATCTCGTGACTCTGGTCCTCACCTGTGGACCATTATGACCTGGATACTCTGTTCCACACCTGAGCCTCACCTGGATATGATGACTCTGGATCCCCTCTGGGCCTCAGCCTGACATGGGGACTCTGGTCCCCATCTGGATGTCACCAGACCAGGTGAATCTGGTACTCCTCTAGGCCTCAACTAGACCTGGTGACTCTGACCTCAACTGGGCCTCAACAGGACTTAGTGAACATGCTCCCCACCTGCGCCACATCTGGACCTGGTCACTCTGGTTCTACCTGGGCATCACCGGGACATGGTTACTCTATTCCCACTTGGAGTGACCTGATCCTGGTAACTCTGGTCCTGACTTTGGCCTCTTCTGTACCAGGTGACTCTGGCTCCACCTGGGCCTCACCTGTAACTGGTGACTCTGATCCTAAGCATGGCCTCACCTGACCTGGTGACTGTGGTTCCCATCGGGACCTCACCTGGACCTCATGTCTCTGGTCCCATTTGGGCCTCACAAGGACCTGGTGTCTCTGCTACCCACCTGGGTAGCATTAGGATATGGTTACACTGTTCACTAACAGTGACCCAGCCGGACCTATTAACTCTGGTCTTTACCTGGGCCACACCTGGACATGGTGACACTGGTTCCCACCTGGGTCTCACCTGGACATGGTGAGTCGTATCCCCACCTGGTCCTCTCCTGTAACTGGTGATCCTCGTTCCCACATGCAGATCATGTGGACCTGTTGACCGCAGTCTTTCTAGCTTCTTTTTTTTTAATTTTTATTTATTTATGATAGTCACAGAGAGAGAGAGAGGCAGTGACACAGGCAAAGGGAGAAGCAGGCTCCATGCACCGGGAGCCCGACTTTGGATTCGATCCCTGGTCTCCAGGATCGCGCCCTGGTCCAAAGGCAGGCGCCAAACCGCTGCGCCACCCAGGGATCCAATGTGTTTCTAGCTCTTCATGTACCTCGTGACTCTGTTCCCCACCAGTGCCTCACCGGGACCTAGTGAGTTTGGTTGCCACCTGCACCACACCTGGACCTGGTGATTCTCGTCTGCACCTGAGACTACCCTGGATCTTGTGACTGTGGTCCCCACCTGGGCTTCACCTGGATTTCAGGACTCCGGTCCCCATCTGGGCCTCACCTGGCCCTGTTGACCATGGTCCTCAACTGGGCAAATTTGGGAACTAGTGACTGTGTTCCACAACTGGACCTCACCTGGACTAGGTGACCTGGTCCCCCTCTTGGTCACACCGTGCCCTAGTGACTGTGAACCCCACTTTGGCCTGACTTGGACTTGCTTACACTGGTTGCCACCTGCGCCTGACCTCGAACTGTTGACTCTGGTTCTTTCAAGGGCCTCCCCTGTACCTGGTGATCCTGGTCCCCACCTGGGCCTCACCTGGACGTGGTGACTCTTGTCACCACGGGGGACTCACCTGCACCTGCTTACTGTGTTCCACACCTGGGTCTCAAGTGGACCTGTTGACCATGGTCCCCAAGCCGGACTCACATGGACCTGTTGCCTCTGATCTCCACCGGCTCCTCACGTGTACCTGGTAACTTTGTTCCTCACCTGGGCCTCATCTGGACCTAGTGACTCTGGTCCCCACCTGGGCTTCACCTCGATCTGGTGACTCTGGTCCCCACCTGGACTTCACCTGGATCTAGTGACTCTGGTCCCAACCTGGACCTCTCCTGGACCTGGTGACTCTCTTTCCAACATGGACCTCACCTGGATCTGGTGACTCTGGTCCTCAGTTTGGCCTCACCTGGACCTGGTGTCTCTCGTCCCCACTTGGACCTAACTCAAAACTGCAGAATCTTGCCAAACCTAGGACGCACCCAGACCTGGGGACTCTTGTCCCCAGCTATGCCTCAATTCGAACTGACCTGATGAATCTGGTCCTCACGTGGGCCTCACATGGACTTGGGACTCAGCTGCATAGAGTGGCTCTGGTTCCCACAAGAGTCTCACCTGTTACTGGTGACTCGGGTCTTTTTCTATGCCTCACAAGGACCTAGTGATTCTGTTCCCCATCTGGGCCTGCATGGCCCTAGAGACTCTGGTCCTCACCCAGGCATCATTGGGACCTGGATACTCTATTCCACACCTGGGCCCCTCTTTGACCAGGGACCTCTGGTCCCATTCTGGGCCTCAAATTAAACGGGTTACTCTGGTGCCCCTCTCGGATTCACCCTTACCTCGTGACTCTGGTCACCCCTTGGGGTTCACTTGGGCCTGGTGAATCTGGTCCTTAGCTGGTCTGCACCTGGATGTGGTGACTGGTCGCCACATGGGCCTAACCTGGACTTGGTGAATCCTGTTGCCACCTGCGCCTCACCTGGACCTTGTGATTGTGGACCCACCTGGAACTCACCTGGGTCTGATGGCTCTGGTTCACATATGGGGCTCTCCTGGAACTCTTTCCTGTGGTCTCCATTTGGCCTCACCTGGAACACAATGACTCTGATCCATATTTGGGCCTCTCCTGACCTGTTGACTCTGGTCTTTTCCTGGCCATCATTGGGACCTGGATACTCTCTTATATACCTGGGCCTCACCTGGACCTGGTGACTGTGGTCCCACCTGGGCCTCACCTTGACGAGGTGACTGGTTCCCACAGGGACCTCAGCTGGACCTGGTGACTCAGGTCCTCATATGGGCATCATGAGACCTGGTTTTTCAGTTCCACATCGGGGCCTCACATGGACCTAGTGATTCTCGCCCCCCTCTCGGCCTAACACTGACGTGCTGACTCTGGTCCCCACCTGGATATCACCAGAACCGGGTGACTCTGGTCCCCTCTGGGACTCATCCGGACCTGGGGACACTGGTGCTCAACTGGGTCTCAACAGGACCTGGTGAATCTACTCCTCACTTAAGCCTCGTCTGGACCTTGTGACTCTTTTCCCACCGGGCATCAATGGGACATGGTTACTCTGTTCCACACCTGGGCCTCACATGGACATGATAACTTTGCTCCGCCCTTTGGCCTCAACTGGTCCTGATGACCCTGGTCCCCCCACCTAGGCCTCAATCTGGACCTGGTGACTGTTGTACCCACCTGGGTCTCACCTGGACCTGGTGACTCTCGTTCCCACATGAACCACACCTGGACCTGGTGACTGTGGTGTTCTTGTAGACTCACATTTACCTGGTGACTCCGGTGCCCACTAGGGCCTCACGTGGATCTGGTGACTCTGGCCTGCTGGTTGGCCTCACTTCGACCTGGTGAGTGGGGTTGCCACCTGGGCCTCACCCTAACCTGGTGACTCAGGTCCCCACGTGGGCCTATTGGACCTTTTAATCTGGTCATTACCTGGTCCTCTCCCAGACGCGTGGACTCTGGTCCCCAACTGGGCCTCACCTGGACCTGGTGAATCTGGTCCCCATATGGGCCTCACCCAGTCCTGGTGACTTGGTTCCCCTCCTGGACCTGATTGGTGTGGACACATTCTTGGCCTCACCTGGAACTGGTGACTCTGATCCTATCTGCGCGTCTACCAGACCTGGTGACTCTGGTCCTCACCTGGGCATCATTGGTATCTGGTGACTCTGTTCCACACCTGAGCCTCACCTGGACATGAAGACTCTGGAACCACTCTGGGCCTCACCCTGACCTAGTGACTCTGGACCCCATCTGGATGTCACCTGGACCAGGAGATTTTGGTACCCCTCTAGGGCTCAACCAGATCTGGTGACTCTGGTCCTCAACTGGGCCTCACCTGGACCTAGTGAATATGCTCCATCTGGGCCTCATTTGGACCTGGTGACTCTGGTCCCTACCTGGGCATCATAGGGACATGGTTCCACTGCATGGCCTGCATGTTGGCCTCACCTGGACCTGGTAACTCTAGTCAGTACCTGAGTATCATCGGGATATTGTTCCTCTGCTTGGCCTGCAGTTTGGAATCACCTGGACCTGGTGAGTGGTGTTGTCATCTGCGCCTCAACCATGCCTGGTGACACAGATAACCACGCGGACTCACTTTGACCTGGTGAATCTGGTCCTTACCTGGTACTCACCCGGAACTGGTAACTCTGGTCACCACCTGGGTTTCACCTGGGCCTGGTGAATCTGGTCCCCATCTGGGCCTCACCCATTCCTGGTGACTTTGTTCCCCACCTGGGCCTGATTGCTGTGGACTCCTTCTTGGCCTCACCTGGAACTGGTGACTCTGATCCTAACTGGGTCTCACCCAGATCTGGTGACTCTGGTCCTCACCTGTGGACCATTATGACCTGGATACTCTGTTCCACACCTGAGCCTCACCTGGACATGATGAATCTGGATCCCCTCTGGGCCTCAGCCTGACATGTGGACTCGGTTCACCATCTGGATGTCACGTAGACCAGGTGAATCTGGTATCCCTCTAGGCCTCAACTTGACCTGGTGACTCTGGTCCTCAACTGGGCTTCACCGGAATCTAGTGAACATGGTCCCCACCTGCGCCTCATCTGGACCTGGTGACTCTGGTTCTACCTGGGCATCATCGGTACATGGTTACTGTATTACCCTCTGGGATTGACCTGATCCTGGTAACTCTGGTCCTAACTTTGGCCTCTTATGTACCAGGTGTCTCTGGCTCCACCTGGGCCTCACCTGTAACTGGTGACTCTGATCCTAAGCATGGCCTCACCTGACATGGTGACTGTGGTTCCCATCGGGACCTCAACTGGACCTCAGGTCTCTGGTCCCTTCTCGGGGTCACCAGGACCTGGTGTCTCTGGTACCCACCTGTGTAGCATCAGGATATCGTTACACTGTTCACTAACAGTGACCCAGCCGGACCTATTAACTCCGGTCTTCACCTGAGCCACACCTGGACATGGTGACACTGGTTCCCACCTGGGTCTCACCTGGACATGTTGAGTCGGATCCCCATCTGGTCCTCAACTGTAACTGGTGATACTCGTTCCCCATGGACATCTTGTGTACCTGGTGGCTGCAGTGTTTCTAGCTTCTCATGTACCTCGTGACTCTGGTCCACAGCAGGGCCTCACCGGGACCTGGTGAGTGTGGTTGCCACCTGCACCTCACCTGGATCTGGAGATTCTGGTCTGCACCTGAGACTATCCTGGATCTGGTTACTGTGGTCCCCACCTGGGCTTCACCTGGATTTGGGGACTCTGGTCCCCATCTGGGCCTCACCTGGCCGTGTTGACCATGGTCCTCAACTGGGCAAAACTGGGACCCGGTGGCTGTGTTCCACAACTGGACCTCACCTTGACCAGTTCACTCTGGTCCCCCTCTGGGTCTCACCGTTCCCTAGTGACTGTTAACCCCACTTTGGCCTGACTTGGAACTGCTGACCCTTGTTGCAACCTGCTCCTGACCTCGAACATTTGACTCTGGTTCTTTCAAGGGCCTCCCCTGACCCTGGTGATCCTGGTCCCCACCTGGGCCTCACCTGGACGTGGTGACTCTTGTCAACACCGGGGACTCACCTGGCCCTTGTTACTGTGTTCTACACCTGGGCCTCAAGTAGACCTGTTGCCTCTGATCCCCACCGGGGCCTCAGTTGTCTGGTAACTATGGTCCTCACCAGGCCTCATCTGGACCTAGTGACTCTGGTCACCACCTGGGCTTCACCTGGATCTGGTGACTCTGGTCCCCACCTGGACTTCACCTGGATCTGGTGACTCTGGTCCCCACCTGGACATCTCCTGGACCCTGTGACTCTCTGTCCAACATGGGCCTCACCTGGATCTGGTGACTCTGGTCCTCTCTTTGCCCTCACCTGGACCTGGTGCCTCTCATCCCCTCATTGAACTAACTCAAAACTGCAGAATCTTGCCACACCTAGGCCGCACCCAGACCTGGTGTCTCTTGTCCCCAGCTATGCCTCAATTCGACCTGATGAATCTTGTCCTCACGTGGGCCTCACATGGACCTGGGACTCAGCGGGATAGAGTGGCTCTGATTCCCACAAGGGGATCACCTGATTCTGCTGACTGTGGTGTTATTCTATGCCTCACCAGGACCTAGTGATTCTGTTTGCCATCTGGGCCTGCATGGCCCTAGTGACTCTGGTCCTCACCCAGGCATCATTGGGACCTGGATAATCTATTCCACACCTGGGCCTCACTTTGACGAGGGACCTCTGGTCCCATTGTGGGCCTCAAACTAAACTGGTTATTCTGGTTCCCCCTCTGGGCCTCACCCTGACCTGGTGACTCTGGTCCCCATCTGGATGTCACCTGGACCAGGTGATTCTGGTACCCCTCTAGGCCTCAACCATATCTGGTGACTGTGATCCTCAACTGGGCCTCACCTACACCTAGTGAATATGCTCCATCTGGCCCTCATTTGGACCTGGTGACTCTGATCCCTACCTGGGCATCATCGGGACATGGTTCCATTGCTTGTCCTGCAGGTTAGCCTCACCTGGACCTGGTAAATCTGATTCCTACCTGGGCATCATCGGGACATGTTCCACTGCATGGCCTGAAGGTAGGCCTCACCTGGACTTGAGAACTCTAGTCCCTACCTGGGCATCATCAGGACATGGTTCCTCTACATGGCCTGCAGGTTGGCCTCACCTGGACCTGGTGAGAGGGGTTGTCTCCTGGGCCTCACCCATGCCTGGTGACACAGGTCCCCACGTGGGCCTCCCTTGGACCTGGTGAATCTGGTCCTAACCTGGTCCTAACCCGGAACTCGTAACTCTGTTCACCACCTGGGAATCACCTGGACCTGGTGAATCTGGTCCCCCTCTGGGCCTCACCCTGTCCTCGGGACTTTGTTCCCCACCTGGACCTGATTGCTGTGGACTCTTTCTTGGCCTCACCTGGAACTGGTGACTCTGATCCTATCTGCGCGTCACCCAGACCTGGTGACTCTGGTCCTCACCTGGGAATATTTGATACCTGGTGACTCTCTTCCACACCTGAGCCTCACGTGGACATGATGACTCTGGATCCCCTCTGGGCCTCACGCTGACGTGGTGACTCTGGTCCCCATCTGGATGTCACCTACACCAGGTGAATCTGGTACCCCTCTAGGCCTCAACTAGACCTGGTGACTCTGGTCCTCACCTGGGCCTCACCGGGACCTAGTGAATATGCTCCCCAACTGTGCCTCATCTGGACCTGGTGACTCTGGTTCTACCTGGGCATCATCGGGACATGGTTATTGTATTCCCCACTGTGACTGACCTGATCCTGGTAACTCTGGTCCTGATTTGGCCTCTTCTGTACCAGGTGACTCTGGGTCCACCTTGGGTTCACCGGTAACTGGTGACTCTGATTCTAAGCGTGGCCTCACCTGACCTGGTGACTGTGTTTCCCATCGGGATATCACCTGGACCTCATGTCTCTGGTCCAACCTGGGCCTCACCAGGACCTGGTGTCTCTGGTACCCACCTGGGTAGCATCAGGATACGGTTACACTGTTCACTAACAGTGACCCATCCGGACCTATTAACTCTGGTCTTCACCTGGGCCACAGCTGGACATGTTGACACTGGTTCCCACCTGGGTCTCACCTGGACATGGTGAGTCGGATCCACAAATGGTCCTCCCCTGTAACTGGTGATTCTCGTTCCCACATGGACACCATGTGGACCTGGTGGCTGCAGTGTTTTTAGCTTCTCATGTACCTCGTGACTCTGGTCCCCACCAGGGCCTCACCGGGACCTGGTGAGTGTGGTTGCCACCTGCACCTCACCTGGACCTGGTGATTCTGGTCTGCACCTGAGACTCCCCTGGATCTGGTGACTGTGTTCCCCACCTGGGCTTCACCTCCTTTGGGGACTCCGGTCTCCATCTGGGCCTCACCTGACCCTGTTTACCATGGTCTAAACTGGGTAAAATTGGGACCCGGTGACTGCGTTCCACAACTGGACCTCACGTGGACCAGGTGACTCTGGTCCCCCTCTGGGTCTCACCGTGCCCTAGTGACTGTGAACCCCACATTGGCCTGACTTGGACCTGCTGACCCTGGTTGCCACCTGCGCCTGACCTCGAACTGTTGCCTCTGGTTCTTTCAAGGGCCTCCCCTGTACCTGGTGATCCTGGTCCCCACCTGGGACTCACCTGGACGTGGTGACTCTTTTCACCACCGGGGACTCACCTAGACCTGCTTACTATGTTCCACACCTGGGCCTAAGTAGACCTGTTGACCATGGTCCCCAAGCCGGCCTCACATTGACCTGTAGCCTCTGATCCCACCGGGGCCTCACGTGTACCTGGTAACTCTGGCCCTCACCTGGGCCACACCTTGACCTAGTGACTCTGGTCCCTACCTGGGCTTCACCTGGATCTGGTGACTCTGGTCCCCACCTGGTCTTCACTTGGATCTGGTGACTCTGGTCCCCACATGGACCTCTCCTGGACCTGGTGACTCTCTTTGCAACATGGAACTAACCTGGATCTGGTGACTCTGGTCCTCAGTTTGGCCTCACCTGGACCTGGTGTCTCTCTTCCCCACTTTGACCTAACTCAGACCTGCTGAATCTTTCCCCATCTAGGCCGCACCCAGACCTGGTGACTCTTCTCACCAGCTATGCCTCAATTCGACCTGCTGAATGTGATCCTCACGTGGGCCTCACATGGACCTGGGACTCAGCTGGATACAGTGGCTCTGGTTCCCACAAGGGGTTCACCTCATACTGGTGACTGTGGTCTTATTCTATGCCTCACCAGTACCTAGTGATTCTGTTCCCCGTCTGGGCCTGCATGGCCTTTGTGACTCTGGTCCTCACCCAGGCATCATTGGGACCTGGATACTCTATTCCACACCTGGGCCTCAATTTGACCAGGAACCTCATGTCCCATTCTGGGCCTCAAACTAAAATGGTTACTTGGTTATCCCTCTGGGCCTCACCGTTACCTGGTGACCCTGGTCACCACTTGGGCTTCACTGGGCCTGGTGAATATTTTCCTTAGCTTCTCTGCACCTGGATGTGGTGACTGGTCGCCACGTGGGCCTCACCTGGACTTCGTGAATCCTGTTTCCACCTGCGACTCACCTGGACCTTGTGACTGTGGTCCCACCTGGACCTCACCTGGATCTAGTGGCTCTGGTTCCCATATGGGGCTCGCTTGGACCTGGTTCCTGTGGTCTCCATCTGGCCTCACCTGGAACACAATGACTCTGATCCATATTTGGGCCTCTCCTAGACCTGTTGACTCTGGTCCTAACATGGGCATCATTGGGACCTGGATACTCTCTTATATACCTGGGTCTCACCTGACCCTGGTGACTGTGGTCCCAACTGGGCCTCACCTGGACGAGGTGACTGGTTCCCACTGGGACCTCACCTGGATCTGCTGAGTCAGGTCCTCATATGGACATCATGGCACCTGGTTTCTCAGTTCCACTTCGGGGCCTCACCTGGACCTAGTGATTCTCGTCCCACTCTGAGCCCCACCCTGACGTGAAGACTCTGGTCCCCACCTGGATATCACCAGAACCGGGTAACTCTGGTCCCCCTCTGGGACTCACCTGTGGCTGGGTACACTGGTCCTCAACTGGGCCTCAAAAGGACCTGGTGAATCTACTCCTCACTTAGGCCTCATCTCGACCGTCTGACTCTATTACCACGTGGCATCAATGGGACATGGTTACTCTGTTCCCCACATGGTCCTCACCTGGACATGATAACTTTGCTCCACACTTTGGCCTCAATTGGTCCTGATGAATCTGGTCCCCCCACCTAGGCCTCAATCTGGACCTGGTGACTGTGGTCCCCACCTGGGTCTCACCTGGACCTGGTGACACTCTTTCCCACATGAACCAGACCTGGACCTGGTGACTGTGGTGTTCTTGTAGACTCACATTTACCTGGTGACTCCGGTCCCCACTAGGGACTCACCTGGATCTGGACACTGGCCTGCAGGTTGGCCTCTCCTGGACCTGGTGAGTGGGGTTGTCGCCTGGGCCTCACCCATACCTGGCGACTCAGGTCCCCACGTTGGCCTCTTGGACCTGGTGAATCTGGTCCTTACCTGGTCCTCTCCCAGACCCGGGGACTCTGGTCACCACCTAGGCCTCACCTGGACCTGGTGAATCTGGTCCCCGTTAGACCTCATCCAGTCCTGGTGTCTTTGTTCTCCACCTGGACCTGATTGCTGTGGACTCCTTCTTGGCCTCACCTGGAACTGGTGAATCTGATTGTAACTGCACGTCACGCAGATCTGATGACTCTGGTCCTCACCTGGGCATCATTGGTACCTGGTGACTCTGTTCCACACCTGAGCCTCACCTGGACATGATGACTCTGGAACCTCTCTCGGCCTCACCCTGACCTGGTGACTCTGGTCCCCATCTGGATGTCACCTGGTCCAGGTGATTCTGGTACCCCTCTAGGACTCAACCAGATCTGGTGACTGTGATCCTCAACTGGGCCTCACCTGCACCTAGTGAATATGCTCCATCTGGGCCTCTTTTGGACCTGGTGACTCTGATCCCTACCTGGGCATCATCGGGACATGGTTCCATTGCATGGCCTGCAGGTTGTCCTCTCCTGGACCTGGTAGCTGTGGTTCCTACCTGGGCATCATCGGGACATGTTCCACTGCATGGCCTGCAGGTTGGCCTCACCTGGACCTGAGAACTCTAGTCCCTACCTGGGCATCATCGGGACACGGTTCCTCTGCATGGCCTGCAGGTTGGCCTCACCTGGACCTGGTGAGTAGGGTTGCCAATTGTGCCTCACCCATACCTGGTGACACAGGTCCCCACGTGGCCTCAATTGGAGCTGGTGAATCTGGTCCTTACCTGGTCCTCCCCGGAACTGGTAACTCTGGTCACCACCTGGGAATCACCTGGGCCTGGTGAATCTGGTCCCCATCTGGGCCTCACCCAGTCCTGGTGATTTTGTTCCCCAACTGAACCTGATTGCTGTGGACTCCTTCTTGGCCTCACCTGGAAATGGTGACTCTGATCCTAACTGGGCCTCATCCAGATCTGGTGACTCTGGTCCTCACCTGTGGAACATTATGACCTGTATACTCTGTTCCACACCTGAGCCTCACCTGGACATGATGACTCTGGATCCCCTCTGGGCCTCAGCCTGACATGGTGACTCTGGTCCCCTTCTGGATGTCACCTAGACCAGGTGAATCTGGTACCACTCTAGGCCTCAACTTGACCTGGAGACTCTGGTCCTCAACTGGGCCTCACGGGGACCTAGTGAACATGCTCCCAACCTGCGCCTCATCTGGACCTGGTGACTCTGGTTCTCCCTGGGCATCATCGGGACATGGTTAATCTATTCCCCCTGGGACTGATCTGATGCTGGTAACTCTGGTCCTGACTTTGGCCTCTTCTCTACCAGGTAACTCTAGCTCCACCTGGGCCTCACCTGTAACTGGTGACTCTGATCCTAAGCATGGCCACACCTGACCTGGAGACTGTGGTTCCCTTCGGGACCTTACCTAGACCTCTTGTCTCTGGTCCCACCTAGGCTTCAACAGGGCCTGGTGTCTCTGTTACCCACCTGAGTAGCATCAGGATATGGTTACACTGTTCACTAACAGTGACCCAGCCGGACCTATTAACTCTGGTCTTCACTTGGGCCAAACCCTGGACATGGTGACACTGGTTCCCACCTGGGTCTCACCTGGATATGGTGATTCGGATCCCCACCTGGGTCTCACCTGTAACTGGTGATTCTCCTTCCCACATAGACATCATGTGGACCTGGTGGCTGCAATGTTTCTAGCTTCTCATGTACCTCGTGACTCTGGTCCCCACCAGGGCCTGACGGGGACCTGGTGAGTGTGGTTGCCACCTGCTACTCACCTGGACCTGTTGATTCTGGTCTGCACCTGAGACTACCCAGGATCTGGTGACTGTGGTCCCCACCTGGGCTTCACCTGGATTTGGGGACTCTGGTCCCCATCTGGGGCTCACCTGGCCCTGTAGACCATGGTCATCAACTGGGCAAAATTGGGACCCGGTGAGTGTGTTCCACAACTGGACCTCACCTGGACAATGTGACTCTGGTCCCCCTCTGGGTCTCACTGTGCCCTAGTGACTGTGAACCCCACTTTGGCCTGACGTGGACCTGCTGACCCTGGTTGCCACCTGCGCCTGACCTCAAACTGTTGACTCTGGTTATCTCAAAGGCCTACCCTGTACCTGGTGATCCTGGTCCCCAATTGGGCCTCAACTGGACGTGGTGAACCTTGTCACCACTGGGGACTCACCTGGACATGATTACTGTGTTCCACTCCTGGGCCTCAAGTACACTTCTTGACCATGGTCCCAAGCCGGCCTCACGTGGTCCTTTGGCTCTGATCCCCGCCGGGGTTCACGTGTATCTGGTAAATCTGATCCCTACCTGGGCCTCAACTGGACCTAGTGACTCTGGTCCCCACCTGGGCTTCACCTGGATCTGGTGACTCTGGTCCCCACCTAGACCTCTCCTGGACCTGGTGACTCTCTTTCCAACATGGACCTCACCTGCATCTGGTGACTCTGGTCCTCAATTTGGCCTCACCTGGACCTGGTGTCTCTCGTACACACTTTGACCTAACTCAGAACTGCTAAATCTTGCCCCACCTAGGCCGCACCCAGACCTGGTGACTCTTGTCTCCAGCTATGCCTCAATTCGACCTGATGAATCTGGTCATGAAGTGGGGCTCACAGGGACCTGGGACTCAGCTGGATAGAGTGGCACTGGTTCCCACAAGGGGCACACCTGATACTGGTGATTGTGGTCTTATTCTATGCCTCACCAGGACCTAGTGATTCTGTTCCCCAACTGGGCCTGCATGGCCCTAGTGACTCTGGTCCTCACCCAGGCATCATTGGGACCTGGATACTCTATTACACAACTGGGCCTCACTTTGACCAGGGACCTCTGGTCCCATTCTGTGCCGCAAACTAAACTGGTTACTCTGGTTCCCCCTCGGGGCCTCACCCTTACCTGGTGACTCTGGTCACCCCTTGGGCTTCACTTGGGCCTATTGAATCTGGTCCTTAGCTGGTCCCCATCTAGATCTGGTGACTGGTGGCCACCTGGGCCTCACCTGGACTTGGTGAATCCTGTTGCCACCTGCGCCTCACCTGGACCTTGTGACTGTGGTCCATCCTGGACCTCACCTGGATATGGTGGCTCTGGTTCCCATATGGGGCTCTCCTGGACCTGGTTCCTGTGGTCTCCATCTGGCCTCACCTGGAACACAATGACTCTGATCCATATTTGGTCCTCTCCGGGACCTGTTGACTCTGGTCCTCACCTGGGCATCATTGGGACCTGGATACTCTCTATATACCTGGGCCTCACCTGGACCTCGTGACTGTGGTCCCACTTGGGCCTTACCTGGACAAGGTGACTGGTTCCCACAGGGACCTCACCTGGACCTGGTGACTCAGGTCCTCATATGGGCAAAATGGGACCAAGGTTCTCAGTTGAACATCGGGGTCTCATCTGGACCTAGTGATTCTCGTCCCCCTCTGGGCCTCACCCTGACGTGGTGACTCTGGTCCCCACCTGGATATCACCAGAACCGGGTGACATACCCGAAGCTGGGGACACTGGTCCTCAGCAGGGCCTCAACAGGACCTGGTGAATCTACTCCAAACTTAGGCTTCGTCTGGACCTTGTCACTCTTTTCCCACCTGGCATCAATGGGACATAGTTACTCTGTTCCCCACCTGGGCCTCACCTGGACATGATAACTTTGCTGCACACTTTGGCCTCAACTGGTCCTGATGACTCTCGTCCCCAAACCTAGTCCTCAATCTGGACCTGGTGACTGTCGTCCCCAACTGGGTCTCAGCTGGACCTGGTGACTCCCGTTCCCACATGAACCACACCTGGACCTGGTGACTGTCGTGTTCTTGTAGACTCACATTTACCTTGTGACTCCCGTACATACTAGGGACTCACCTGGATCTGGTGTCTCTGGCATGCAGGCTGGCCTAACCTGGACATGTTGAGTGGGGTTGCCACCTCGGACTCACCCATACCTGGTGACTCAGGTCCCCACGTGGTCCTCTTGGACCTGGTGAATCTGGTCCTTACCTGGTCATCTCCCAGAACCGGGGACTCTGGTCACCACCTGGGCCTCACCTGTACCTGGTGACTCTGATCCCCATCTGGGCCTCACCCAGTCCTGGTGACTTTCTTCACCACCTGGACCCGATTGCTGTGGACTCATACTTGTCCTCACCTGGAACTGGTGACTCTGATCCTATCTGCGCGTCACACAGACCTGGTGACTCTGGTCCTCACCTGATCATCATTGGTACCTGGTGACTCTGTTCAACACCTGAGCCTCACCTGGACATGATGACTCTGGAACCTCTCTGGGCCTCACGCTGTCTTGGTGACTCTGGTCCCCATCTTGATGACACCTAGACCAGGTGATTCTGGTACCCCTTTATGCCTCAACCAGATCTGTTGACTCTGGTCCTCAACTGGGCCTCAGCTGGACCTAGTGAATATGCTTCATCTGGGCCTCATTTGGACCTGGTGACTCTGGTCCCTACCTGGACATCATCGGGGCATAGATCGACTGCAGGACCAGCAGGTTGGACTCACCTGGACCTGGAAACTCTAGGCATTACCTGGGCATTATGGGGACATGGTTCCTCTGCATGGCCTGCAAGTTGGCCTTACCTGGACCTGGGGAGTGGGGTTGCCACCTGGCCTCACCCATGCATGGTGACACAGGTCCCCACGTGGGCCTCATTTGGACCTGGTGAATCTGGTCCTTACCTGGTCCTCACCCGGAATTGGTAAGTCTGGTCACCACCTGGGAATCACGTGGACCTGGTGAATCTGGTCCCCATCTGGGCCTCACCGAGTCCTGGTGACTTTGTTCCCCACCTGGACCTGATTGCTGTGGACCCATTATTGACCTCACCTGGAACTGGTGACTCTGACCCTAACTGGTCCTCATCCAGATCTGGTGACTCCTTTCCTCACCTGTGGACCATTATGACCTGGATACTTTGTTCCACACCTGAGCGTCACCTGGACATGATGACTCTGGAACCTCTCTGGGCCTCAGTATGACATGGTGACTCTGGTCACCATCTGGAAGTCACCTAGACCAGGTGAATCTGGTACCACTCTTGGCCTCAACTTGACCTGGTGACTCTGGTCCTCAACTGGGCCTCACCGAGACCTAGTGAACATGCTCCCCACTTGTGCTTCATCTGGACCTGGTGACTCTGGTTCTACCTGGGCATCATCGGGACATGGTTACTCTATTCCCCCCTGGGACTGACCTGATCCTGGTAACTCTGGTCCTGACTTTGGCCTTTTCTGTACCAGGTGACTCTGGCTCAACCTGGGCCTCACCTGTAACTGGTGACTCTGATCCTAAGCATGGCCTCACCTGACCTGGTGACTGTGGTTTCCATCGAACCTCATCTTGACCTCATGTCTCTGGTCCCTCCTGGGCCTCACCAGGACATGGTGTCCCTTGTATCCACCTGGGTAGCTTCAGGATATGGTTACACAGTTCACTAACAGTGAACCAGCCAGACCTATTTACTCTGGTCTTCACCTGGGGCCACACCTGGTCATGGTGACACTGGTTCCCACCTGGGTCTCAACTGGACAGGGTGAGTCGGATCCCCACCGGGTCCTCACCTAAAACTGATGATTTTCGTTCCCACATGGACATCATGTGGACCTGGTGGCTGCAGTGTTTCTAGCTTCTCATGTACCTCGTGACTCTGGTCCCCACCAGGACCTCACCGGGACCTGGTGAGTGTGGTTGCCACCTGCACCTCACCTGGACCTGGTGATTCTGGTCTGCACCTGAGACTACCCTGGATCTGGTGACTGTGGTCCCCACCTGGGCTTCACCTGGATCTGGTGACTCTGGTCCCCACCTGGGCTTCACCTGGATTTGGGGACTCTGCTCCCCATCTGGGTCTCACCTGGCCCTGTTGACCATGGTCCTCAACTGGGCAAAATTGGGACCCGGTGACTGTGTTCCATAACTGGACCTCACCTGGACCAGGTGACTCTGGTCCCCCTCTGGGTCTCACTGTGCCCTAGTGAGTGTGAACCCCACTTTGGCCTGACTTGGACCTGCTGACCCTGGTTGCCACCTGCGCCTGACCTCGAACTGTTGACTCTGGTTCTCTCAAGGGCCTCCCCTGTACCTGGTGATCCTGGTCCCCACCTAGGACTCACCTGGACGTGGTGACTCTTGTCACCACTGGGGACTCACCTGGACATGATTACTGTGTTCCACACCTGGGCCTCAAGTACACCTCTTGACCATGGTCCCAAGCCGTCCTCACGTGGACCTTTTGGCTCTGATTCCCGCCGGGGGCTCACGTGTATCTGGTAACTCTGATCCTCACCGCGGCCTCATCTGGACCTAGTGACTCTGGTAGCCAACTGGACTTCACCTGGATCTGGTGACTCTGGTCCCCACCTGGACCTCTCCTGGACCTTGTGACTCTCTTTCCAACATGGACCTCACCTGGATCTGGTGCCTCTGGTCCTCAGTTTGGCCTCACCTGGACCTGGTGTCTCTCGTCCCCACTTTGACCTAACTCGAAACTGCTGAATCTTGCCCCACCTAGGCCGCACCCAGACTTGGTGACTCTTGTCCCCAGCTATGCCTCAATTCGACATGATGAATCTGGTCCTCACGTGGTCCTAACATGGACCTGGGACTCAGCTGGATAGAGTGGCTCTGGTTCCCAGAATGGGCTCACCTGATACTGCTGACTGTGGTCTTATCTATGCCTCACCAGGACCTAGTGATTCTGTGCCCCATCTGGGCCTGCATGGCCCTAGTGACTCTGGTCCTCACCCAGACATCATTGGGACCTGGAAACTATATTCCACACCTGGGCCTCACTTTGACCAGGGACCTCTGGTCCCATTCTGGGCCTCAAACTAAACTGGATACTGTGGTTCCCCCTCTGTGACTCACCCTTACCTGGTGACTCTGGTCACAATTTGGGCATCACTTCGGCCTGGTGAATCTGGTCCTTAGCTGGTCCGCACCTGGTTCTGGTGATTGGTCGCCACCTGGGCCTCACCTGGACTTGGTGAATCCTGTTGCCACCTGCGCCTCACCTGGACCTTGTGACTCTGGTCTCACCTGGATCTCACCTGGATCTGGTGGCTCTAGTTCCCATATGGGGCTCTCCTGGACCTGGTTCCTGTGGTCTCCATCTGGCCTCACCTGGAACACAATGACTCTGATCCATATTTGGGCCTCTCCTGGACCTGTTGCCTCTGGTCCTTACCTGGGCATCATTGGGACCTGGATACTCTCTATATACCTGGGCCTCACCTGGACCTGGTGACTGTGGTCACACCTGGGCCTCACCTGGACTAGGTGACTGGTTCCCACAGGGACCTCACCTGGACCTGGTGACTCAAGGCCTCATATGGGCATCATGGGACCAGGGTTCTCAGTTCCACATCGGGGTCTCATCTGGACCGAGTGATTCTCTTCCCCCTCTGGGCCTCACCCTGACGTGGTGACTCTGGTCCCCACCTGGATATCACCAGAACCGGGTGACACTGGTCCCCCTCTGGGACTCACCCGGAGCTGGGGACACTGGTCCTCAACTGGGCCTCAACAGGACCTGGTGAATCTACTCCTCACTAAGGCCTCGTCTGGACCTTGTGACTCTTTTCCCACCTGGCATCAACGGGACATGGTTACTCTTCCCCACCTGGGCATCATATGGACATGATAACTTTGCTCCACACTTTGGCCTCAACTGGTCCTGATGACTCTGGTCCCCCCACCTAGGCCTCAATCTGGACCTGGTGACTGTCTTCCCCATCTGGGTCTCACCTGGACCTGGTGACTCTCGTTCCCACATGAACAACACCAGGTCCTGGTGACTGTGTTGTTCTTGTTGAATCACTTTTAACTGGTGACTCCAGTCCCCACTAGGGCCTCACGTGAATCGGGTGATTTTGCCTGCAGGTTGGCCTCACATGGACCTGGTTAGTGAGGATGCCACTTGGGCCTCACCCATACTTGGTGACTCAGGTCTCCACGTGGGCCTCACTTGGACCTGGTGAATCTGGTCATTACCTGGTCCTCACCCGGAACTGGTAACTCTGGTCACCACTTGGGAATCACCTGGACCTGGTGAATCTGGTCCCAATCTGGGCCTCACCCAGGCCTGGTGACTTTGTTCCCCACCTGGACCTGATTGCTGAGGACTCCTTCTTGGCCTCACCTGGAACTGGTGAGTCTGATCCTATCTGCGCGTCACCCAGACCTGGTGACTCTGGTCCTCACCATGGCATCATTGGTACCTGGTGACTCTGTTCCACACCTAGCCTCAGCTGGACATGATGACTCTGCAACCTCTCTTGGCCTCACCCTGTCCTGGTGACTCTGGTCCCCATCTAGATGTCACCTGGACCAGGTGATTCTGGTACCCCTCTAGGCCTCAACCAGATCTGGTGACTCTGGTCCTCAACAGGGCCTCACCTGGACCTAGTGAATATGCTCCATCATGGCCTCATTTGGACCTGGTGACTATGTTCCCTACCTGGGCATCATCGGGACATGGTTCCACTGAATGGGCTGCAGGTTGGCCTGACCTGGACCTGGTAACTCTGGTCCCTACCTGTGCATCATCAGAACACGGTTCCTCTTCATTGCCTGCAGATTGGCCTCACCTGGACCTGGTGAGTGGGGTTGCCACCTGGGTCTCACACATACCTGGTGACACAAGTCCACACGTGGGCCTCACTGGACATGGTGAATCTGGTCCTTACCTGGTCCTCTCCGAGACCCGGGGACGAGGTCCCCAACTGGACCTCACCTGGACCTGGTGAATCTGGTCCCCATCTTGGCCTCACGAAGTCCTGGTAACTTTGTTCCCCACCTGGAACTGATTGCTGTGGACTCTTTCTTAGCCTCAGCTGGAACTGGTGACTCTGATCCTATCTGCGCGTCACCCAGAGTGGTGACTCTGGTCCTCACCTGGGCATGATTGGTACCTGGTGACTCTGTTCCACACCTGAGCCTCACCTGGACATGATGACTCTGGATCCTCTCTGGGCCTCACCCTGACCTGGTGACTCTGGTCCCCAACTGGATGTCACTTTGACCAGGTGAATCTGGTACCCCTCTAGTCCTCAACCAGATCTGGTGATTTTGGTCCTCAACTGGGCCTCACCTGGACCTAGTGAATATGCTCCATGTGGGCCTCATTTGGACCTGGTGACTCTGGTCCCTACCTGGGCATCATCGGGACATGTTTCCACTGCATGGCCTGCAGGTTGGCCTCCCCTGGACCTGGTGCGTGTGGTTGCCACCTGCACCTCACGTGGACCTGGTGATTCTGGTCTGCACCTGAGATTACCCTGGATCTGGTGACTGTGGTCCCCAACTGGGCTTCACCTGGATTTGGGGACTCCGGTCCCCATCTGGGCCTCACCTGGCCCTGTTGACCATGGTCCTCAAGTGGGAAAAATTGGGACGCGGTGACTGTGTTCCACAGCTGGACCTCACCTGGACCAAGTGACTCTTGTCCCCCTCTGGGTCTCACCATGCCCTAGTGACTGTGAAGCCCACTTTGGCCTGACTTGGACCTGCTGCCCCTGGTTGCCACATGCGCCTGACCTCGAACTGTTGACTCCGCTTTATTCAAGGACCTCTCCTGTACCTGGTGATCCTGGTCACCACCTGGGCTTCACCTTGACGTGGTGTCTCTTGTCACCACCGTGGACTCACCTGGACTTGGTTACTGTGTTCTACACCTGGGCCCCAAGTAGACCTGTTGACCATGGTCCCCAAGCCGTCCTCAAAAGTACCTGTTGCCTCTGATACCCTTCGGGGCCTCACGTGTACCTGGTAACTCTGGTCCTCACCTGGGCTGCAACTGGACCTAGTGACTCTGGTCCCCACCTGTACGTCACCTGGATCTGGTAACTCTGGTCCCCACCTGGACCTCACCTCGATCTGGTGACTCTGGTCCTCAGTTTGGCCTCACCTGGACCTGGTGTCTCTCGTCCCCACTTTCACCTAACTCAGAACTGCTGAATCTTGCCCCATCTAGGCCGCACCCAAACCTGGTGACACTTGTCACCAGCTATGCCTCAATTCGACATGATGAATCTGGTCCTCACGTGGGACTCACATGGACCTGGGACTCAGCTGGATAGAGTGGCTCTGGTTCCCACAAGGGGCTCACCTGATACTGCTGACTGTGGTCTTATCTATGGCTCACCAGGACCTAGTGAATCTGTTCCCCATCTGGG
Source organism: Canis aureus (assembly GCF_053574225.1). NCBI lineage: Eukaryota > Metazoa > Chordata > Mammalia > Carnivora > Canidae > Canis > Canis aureus. The sequence goes on from NC_135643.1 coordinate 41,232,416, forward strand.
CCTGCATGGCCCTAGTGACTCTGGTCCTAACCCAGGCATCATTGGGATCTAGATACTCTATTCCACACCTGGGCCTCACTTTGACCAAGGAACTCTGGTCCCATTCTGGGCCTGAAACTAAACTGGTTACTCTGGTTCCCCCTCTGGGCCTCACCCTTACCTGGTGACTCTGGTCACCCCTTGGGTTTCACTTGGGCCTGGTGAATCTGGTACTTAGCTGTTCCTCACCTGGATCTGGTGACTGGTCGCCACTTGGGCCTCACCTGGTCTTGGTGAATCCTGTTGCCACCTACGCCTCACCCAGACCTTTTGACTGTGGTCCCACGTGGACCTCACCTGGATCTGGTGGCTCTGGTTCCCATATGGGGCTCTCCTGGACCTGGTTCCTGTGGTCTCCATCTGGCCTCACCTGGAACACAATGACTCTGATCCATATTTGGGCCTCTCCTGGACCTGCTGACTCTGGTCCTTACCTGGGCATCATTGGGACCTGGATACTCTCTTATATAACTAGGCCTCACCTGGACCTGGTGACTGTGGTCCCACCTGGGCCTCACCTGGACGAGGTGACTGGTTCCCACAGGGACCTCACCTGGACCTGGTGACACAGGTCCTCATATGGTCATCATGGGTCCTGGTATCTCAGTTCCACATCGGGGCCTCACCTGGACCTAGTGATTCTCGTCCGACTCTGGATCTCTCCCTGACGTGCTGACTCTGGTCCCCACCTGGATATCACCAGAACCGGGTGACGCTGGTCCCCCTATGGGTTTCACCCGGAGCTGGGGACACTGGTCCTCAACTGGTCCTCGAAAGGACCTGGTGATTCTACTCCTGACTTAGGCCTCTTCTGGACTTTGTGACTCTTTTCCCACCTGGCATCAATGGGACATGGTTACTCTGTTCCCCACCTGGGCCTCACCTGGACATGATAACTTTGCTCCGCACTTTGGCCTCAACTGGTCCTGATGAATCTGGTCCCCCCACGTAGGCCTCAATCTGGACCTGGTGACTTGTCTCCACCTGGGTCTTACCTGAACCTGGTGACTCTCGTTCCCACATGAACCACATCTGGACCTGGTGACTGTGGTGTTCTTGTAGACTCACATTTACCTGGTGACTCCGGTCCCCACTTGGGCCTCACCTGGATCTGGTTACTCTGGCCTGCAGGTTGGCCTCACTGGACCTTGTGAGTGGGGTTGCCACTAGGACCTCACCCATACCTGGTGACTCAGGTCCCCACGTGTGCCTCTTGGACCTGGTGAATCTGGTCCTTCCCTGGTCCTCTCCCAGAACCGGGGACTCTGGTGACCACCTGGTTCTCACCTGGACCTGGTGAATCTTGTCCCCATCTGGGCCTCACCCAGGCCTGGTGACTTTGTTCCCCACCTGGACCTGATTGCTGTGGACTCTTTCTTGGCCTCACCTGGAACTGGTGACTCTGATCCTATCTGCGCGTCACCCAGACCTGGTGACTCTGGTCCTCACCTGGTCATCATTGGTACCTGGTGACTCTGTTCCACACCTGAGCCTCACCTGCACATGATGACTCTGGAACCTCTCTGGGCCTCACCCTGACCTGGTGACTCTGGTCCCCATCGGGATGTCACCTGGACCAGGTGATTCTGGTACCCCTCTAGGCCTCAACCAGATCTGGTGATTCTGGTCCTCAACTGGGCTTCACCTGTACCTAGTGAATATGCTCCATCTGGGCCTCATTTGGACCTGGTGACTCTCTTCCCTACCTGGGCATCATCGGGAAATAGTTCCACTGCATGGCCTGCAGGTTGGCCTCACCTGGACCTGGTAACTCTGGTCCCTACCTGGGCATCATCGGGACATGGTTCCTCTGCATGGCCTGCAGGTTGGCCTCATCTTGACCTGGTGAGTGGGGTTCCCACATGGGTCTTACCCATGCCTGGTGACACAGGTCCCCACGTGTCCTCACTTGGACCTGGTGAATGTGGTACTTACCTAGTCCTCACCCGGAACTGGTAACTCTGGTCACCACCTGGGCATCACCTAATCCTGGTGACTTTGTTCCCCACCTGGACCTGATTGCTGTGGAAACCTTCTTGGCCTCACCTGGATGTGGTAACTCTGATCCTAACTGGGCCTCTCCCAGATTGGTGACTCTGGTCCTCACATGTGGACCATTATGACCTGGATACTCTGTTCCACACCTGAGCCTCACCTGGAAAGGATGACTCTGGATCCCCTCTGGGCCTCACCCTGACATTGTTACTCTGGTCCCCATCTGGATGTCACCTAGACCAGGTGAATCTGGTACCCCTCTAGGCCTCAACCAAACCTGGTGACTCTAGTCCTCAACTGGGCCTCACCGGGACCTTGTGAATATGCTCCCCAACTGCGCCTCATCTGGACATGATGACTCTCGTTCTACGTGGGCATCATCGGGACATGGTTACTATATTCTCCTCTGGGACTGACCTGATCCTTGTAACACTGGTCTGACTTTGGCATTTTCTGTACCAGGTGACTCTGGCTCCACCTGGGTCTCACCTGTAACTGGTGACTCTGATCCTAAGAATGGCCTCACCTGACCTGGTGTCTGTGGTTCCCATCGGGACCTCACCTGGACCTCATGTCTCTGGTCCCAGCTGGGCCTCACCAGGACCTGGTGTATCGGTACCCACCTCGGTAGCATCAGGATATGGTTACACTGTTCAATAACAGTGACCCAGCTGTACGTATTAACTCTAGCCTTCACCTTGGCCACACCTGGACATGGTGATACTGGTTCCCACCTGGGTCTCACCTGGACATGGTGAGTCGGATCCCCACCTGGTCCTCACCTGTAACTGGTGATTCTCGTTCCACATGGACATCATGTGGACCTGCTGGCTGCAGTGTTGCTAGCTTCTCATGTACCTCGTGACTCTGGTCCCCACCAGGGCCTCACCGGGACCTGGTGAGTGTGGTTGCCACCTGCACCTCACCTGGACCTGGTGATTCTGGTCTGCACCTGAGACTACCCTGGATCTGGTGACTGTGGTCCCCACCTGGGCTTCACCTGGATTTGGGGACTCCGGTCCCCATCTGGGCCTCAATTGGCCCTGTTGACCATCGTCCTCAACTGGGCAAAATTGGGACCCTGTGACTGTGTTCCACAACTGGACCTCACCTGGAACAGATGACTCTGGTCCCCCTCTGGGTCTCACCGTGCCCTAGTGACTGTGAACCCCACTTTGGCCTGGCTTCGACCTGCTGACCCTGGTTGCCACCTGCGCCTGACCTCGAACTGTTGACTCCGGTTCTTTCGAGGGCCTCCCCTGTACCTGGTGATCCTGGTCCCCACCTGTGTCTCACCTGGACGTGGTGACTCTTGTCTCCACCGGGGACTCACCTGGACCTGCTTACTGTGTTCCACACCTGGGCCTCAAGTACACCTCTTGACCATAGTCCCCAAGACCGCCTAACATGGACCTGTTGCCTCTGATTCCCACCGGGGCCTCACGTGTACCTGGTAACTCTGGTCCTCACCTGGGCCTCATCTGCACCTAGAGACTCTGGTCCCCACCTGGACTTCACCTGGATCTGGGGACTCTGGTCCCCAACTGGAACTCACCTCGATCTGGTGACTCTGGTCCTCAGTTTGGCCTCACCTGGACCTGGTGTCTCTCGTCCCCACTTTGACCTAACTCAGAACTGCTGAATCTTGCCCCACCTAGGCCGCACCCAGACCTGGTGACTCTTGTCCCCAGCTATGCCTCAATTCGACCTGAAGAATCTGCTCCTCACGTGGGCCTCACATGGACGTGGGACTCAGCTGGATAGAGTGGCTCTGGTTCCCAAAAGGCGCTCACCTGATACTGGTGACTCTGGTCTTATTCTATGCCTCACCATGACCTAGTGATTCTGTTCCCCATATGGGCCTGCATGGCCCTAGTGACTCTGGTCCTCACCCAGGTATCATTGGGACCTGGATACTCTATGCCACACCTGGGCCTCACTTTGACCAGGGACCTCTGGTCCCATTCTGGGCCTCAAACTAAACTGGTTACTCTGGTTCCCCCTCTGGGCCTCACCCTTACCTGGTGACTGTGGTCACCCCTTGGGCTTCACTTGGGCCTGGTGAATCTGGTCCTAAGCTGGTCCGCACCTGGATCTGGTGACTGGGCGCCAGTGGGCCTCACCTGGATTTGGTGAATCCTGTTGCCATCTGCGCCTCTCCTGGACTTTGTGACTGTGGTCCCACCTGGACCTCACCTGGATCTGGTGACTGTGGTTCCCATATGGGGCTCTCCTGGACCTGGTTCCTGTGGTCTTCATCTGGCCTCACCTGGAACATAATGACTCTGATCCATATTTGGGCCTCTCCTGGACCTGTTGACTCTGGTCCTTACCTGGGCATCATTGGGTCCTGGATACTCTCTTATATACCTGGGCCTCACCTGGACCTGGTGACTGTGGTCCCACCTGGGCCTCACCAGGACGAGGTGACTGGTTCCCACAGGGACCTCACCTGGACCTGGTGACTCAGGTCCTCATTTGGGCATTATGGGACCTTTTTTCTCAGTTCCACATCGGGGCCTCACCTGAAACTAGAGATTCTCGTCCCTCTCTGGGCCTCAACCTGACGTGGTGAGTCTTGTCCCCACCTGGATATCATCAGAACCGGGTCAATCTGATCCCCCTCTGGGACTCACCCAGAGCTGGGGATACTGGTGCTTAACTGGGCCTCAACAGGACCTGGTGAATCTAGTCCTCACTTAGGCCTCTTCTGGACCTAGTGACTCTTTTCCCACCTGGCATCAATGGGACATGGTTACTCTGTTCCCCACCTGGACATCACCTGGACATGATAACTTTGCTCCACACTTTGGCCTCAACTGGTCCTGATGACTCTGGTCCCCCCTTCTAGGCCTCAATCTGGACCTGGTGACTATGGTCCCCACCTGGGTCACACCTGGACCTGGTGACTCTCCTTCCCACATGAACCACACCTGGACCTGGTGACTGTGGTTTTCTTGTAGACTCACATTTACCTGGTGACTCCGGTCCCCACTAGGGCCTCTCCTGGATCTGGTGACTCTGGCCTGCAGGTTGGCATCACCTGGACTTGGTGAGTAGGGATGCCACCTGGGCCTCACCCATACCTGGTGACTCAGTTTCACACGTGGGCCTCTTGGACCTGGTGAATCTCGTCCTTACCTGGTCCTCTCCCAGACCCGGGGACTCTGGTCACCACCTCGCCTCATCTGGACCTGGTGAATCTGGTCCCCATCTGGGCCTCACCCAGTCCTGGTGACTTTGTTCCCCACCTGGACCTGATTGCTGTGGACACTCTCTTGGCCTCACCTGGAACTGGTGACTCTGATCCTATCTGAGCGTCACCGAGACCTGGTGACTCTGGTCCTCACCTGGGCATCATTGGTACCTGGTGACACTGTTCCACACCTGAGCCTCACTTGGACGTGATGACTCTGGAACCACTCTGGGCCTCACCCTGACCTGGTGACTCTGGTCCCCATCTGGATGTCACCTGGAACAGGTGATTCTGGTACCCCTCTAGGCCTCAACCAGATCTGGTGACTCTGGTCCTCAACTGGGCCTCACCTGGACCTAGTGAATATGCTCCATCTGGGCCTCATTTGAACCTGGTGAATCTGGTCCCTACATGGGCATCATCGGGACATGGTTCCACTGCATGGCCTGCAGGTTTGCCTCATCTGGACCTGGTAACTCTGGTACCTACCTGGGCATCATCGGGACATTGTTCCAAACATGGCCTCCAGGTTGGCATCACTTTGACCTGGTAATTCTAGTCCCTACCTGGGCATCATCGGCACATGGTTCCTCTGCATGGCCTGCAGGATGGCCTCACCTGGACCTGGTGAGTGGCGTTGTCACCTTGGCCTCACTCATGCCTGGTGACACAGGTCCCCACGTGGGCCTCAATTGGACCTGGTGAATCTGGTCCCTTCCTGGTCCTCACCCGGAACTCCTAACTCGGGTCACCACCTGGGAATCACATGAACCTGGTTAATCTGGTCCCCGTCTGGTCTCATCCAGTCCTGGTGACTTTGTCACCCCACCTGGACCTGATTGCTGTGGACTCATTCTTGGCCTTACCTGGAACTGGTGACTCTGATCCTATCTGGGCCTCACCCAGATCTGGTGACTCTGGTCCTCACCTTGGCATCATTGGTACCTGGTTACTCTGTTCCACACCTGAGCCTCAACTGGACATGATGACTCTGGAACCTCTCTGGGCCTCAGTCTGACATGGTGACTCTGCACCCCATCTGGAAGTCACCTAGACCAGGTGAATCTGGTACCCCTCTTGGCCTCAACTTGACCTGGTGACTCTGGTCCTCAACTGGGCCTCACTGGGACCTAGTGAACATGCTCCCCACCTGCGCCTCATCTGGACCTGGTGACTCTGGTTCTACCTGGGCATCATCGGGACATGGTTTCTCTATTCCCCACTGGGACTGACCTGAACCTGGTAACTCTGGTCCTGACTTTGGCCTCTTCTGTACCAGGTGACTCTGGCTCCACCTGGGCCTCACCTGTAACTGGTGACTATGATCCTAAGCATGGCCTCACCTGACCTGGTGACTGTGGTTCCCATCGGGACCACACCTTGAACTCATGTCTCAGTTCCCCACCTGGGTAGCATCTGGATATGGTTACACTGTTCACTAACAGTGACCCACACGGACCTATTAACTCTGGTCTTCACCTGAGCCACACCTGGACATGGTGACACTGGTTCCCACCTGGGTCTCACCTGGACATGGTGAATCGGATCCCCACCTGGTCCTCACCTGTAACTGGTGATTCTCGTTCCCACATGGACATCATGTGGACCTAGTGGCTGCAGTGTTTCTAGTTTGTCATGTAACTCGAGATACTGGTCCCCACAAGGGCCTCACCGGGAACTAGTGAGTGTGGTTGCCACCTTCACCTCACCTGGACCTTGTGATTCTGGTCTGCACCTGAGACTACCCTGGATCTGGTGACTGGGGTCTCCACCTGGGCTTCACATGGATTTGGGGACTCCGGTCCCCATCTGGGCCTCACCTGGCCCTGTTGAACATGGTCCTCAACTGGGCAAATTGGGACCCGGTGACTGTGTTCCACAACTGGACCTCACCTGGACCAGGTGATTCTGGTCCCCCTCTGGGTCTCACCATGCCCTATTGACTGTGAACCCCACTTTGTACTGACTTGGACCTACTGAACCTGGTTGCCACCTGCGACTGACGTCGTAATGTTGACTCTGGTTCTTTCAAGGGCCTCCCCTGAACCTGGTGATCCTGGTCCCCACCTGGGCCTCACCTGGACGTGGTGACTCTTGTCACCACCGGTTACTCACGTGGACCTGGTTACTGTGTTCCACGCCTGGGCCTCAAGTAGACCTTTTGACCATGGTCCCCAAGCCGGCCTCACATGAACCTGTTGCCTGTGATCCCCACCGGGGCCTTACGTGTACCTGGTAACTCTGGTCTTCACCTGGCCTCATCTGGACCTAGTGACTCTGGTCCCCTCCTGGGCTTCACCTGGATCTGGTGACTCTGGTCCCCACCTGGATTTCACCTGGATCTGGTGACTCTGGACCCCACCTGGACCTCTCCTGGACTCGTGACTCGCTTTCCAACATGGAACTCATCTGGATCTGGTGACTCTGGTCTTCAGTTTGGCCTCACCTGGACCTGGTGTCTCTCGTCTCCACTTGGACCTAACTCAGAACTGCTGAATCTTGCCCCACCTAGGCCGCACCCAGACCTGGTGATGCTTGTCCCCAGCTATGCCTCAATTCGACCTGATGAATCTGATCCTCACGTTGCCCTCAACTGGTCCTGGGATTCACCTGGATGAGTGGCTCTGGTTCCCACAAGTGGCTCACCTGATACTCCTGAATGTGGTCTTATTCTATGCCTCACCAGGACCTACTGATTCTGTTCCCCATCTGGCCCTGCATAGCCCTAGTGACTCTGGTCCTCACCCAGGCGTCATTGGGACCTGGATACCCTATTCCACACCTGGGCCTCACTTTGACCAGGGACATTACGTCCCATTCTGGGCCGCAAACTAAACTGGTTACTCTGGTTCCCCCTCTGTGCCTCACCCATACCTGGTGACTCTGGTCACCCGTTGGGCTTCTCTTGGGCCTGGAGAACCTGGTCCTTAGCTATTCCGCACCTGGATCTGGTGACTGGTGACCACCTGGGCCTCACCTGGACTTGGTGAATCCTGTTGCCACCTGCGCCTCACCTGGACCTTGTGACTGTAGTCCCACCTGGACCTCACCGGGATCTGGTGTCTCTGGTTCCCATATGGTGCTCTCCTGGACCTGGTTCCTGTGGTCTCCATCTGGCCTCACCTGGAACACAATAACTCTGATCCATTTTTGGGCCTCTCCTGGACCTGTTGACTCTGGTCCTTACCTGGGCATCATTGGGACCTGGATACTCTCTTATATACCTGGGCCTCACCTGGACCTGGTGACTGTGGTCCCACCTGGGCCTCACCAGGACGAGGTTACTGGTTCCCACAGGGACCTCACCTGGACCTGGTGACTCAGGTCCTCATATGGGCATCATGGGACCTGGTTTCTCAGTTCCACATCGGGGCCTCACCTGGACCTACTGATTCTCATCCCACTCTGGGCCTCACCCTGATGTGGTGACTCTGGTCCCCACCTGGATATCACCAGAATCGGGTGACACTGGTCCCCCTCTGGGACTCACCCGGAGCTGGGGACACTGGTCCTTAACTGGACCTCAACAGGACCTGGTGAATCTACTCCTCACTTAGGCCTCGTCTGGACCTTGTGACTCTTTTCCCACCTGGCATCAATGGGACATGGTTACTCTGTTCCCCACATGGGCCTCACCTGGACATGATAACTTTGCTCCTCACTTTGGCCTCAACTGGTCCTGATGACACTGGTACCCCACCTGGGCCTCAATCTGACCCTGGTGACTGTGGTCCCCACCTGGGTCTCACCTGGACCTGGTGACTCTCGTTCCCTCATGACCCAGACCTGAACCTGGAGACTGTGGTGTTCTTGTAGACTCACATTTACCTGGTGACTCCGGTCCCAACTAGGGCCTCAACTGGAACTGGTGACTGTGGCCTGCAGGATGGCCTCACCTGGACCTGGTGAGTGGGGTTGCCACTCCATACCTGGTGACTCAGGTCCCCAGGTGGGCCTCTTGGACCTGGTGAATCTGGTCCTTACCTGGTCCTCTCCCAGACCCGGGGACTCTGGTCACCACCTGGGCCTCACCTGGACCTGGTGAATCTGGTCCCCATCTGGGCCTCACCCAGGCCTGGTGACTTTGTTCCCCACCTGGACCTGATTCCTGTGGACTCCTTCTTGGCCTCACCTGGAACTGGTGACTCTGATCCTATCTGCCCGTCACCCAGATCTGGTCACTCTGGTCCTCACCTGTGGACCATTGGTACCTGGTGACTCTGTTCCACACATGAGCCTCACCTGGACATGATGACACTGGAACATCCCTTGTCCTCACCCTGACCTGGTGACACTGGTCCCCATCTGGATGTCACCTGGTCCAGGTGATTCTGGTACCACTCTAGGCCTCAACAGATCTGGTGACTCTGATCCTTAACTGGGCCTCACAGGGACCTAGTGAATATGCTCCCCACCTGCGACTCATCTGGACCTGGTGTCTCTGTTTCTACCTGGGCATCATCGCACATGCTTACTCTATTCCCCACTGGGACTGACCTGATCCTGGTAACTCTGGTCCTGACTTTGACCTCTTCTGTACCAGGTGACTCTGGCTCCACCTGGGCCTCACCTGTAACTGGTGACTCTGATACTAAGCATGGCCTCACCTGACCTGGTGACTGTGGTTCCCATCGGGACCTCACCTGGACCTCATGTCTCTGGTCCAACCTGGGCCTCACCAGGACCTGATGTCTCTGGTACCCACCAGGGTAACATCAGGATATGGTTACACTGTTCACTAACAGTGACCCAGCCGGACCTATTAACTCTGGTCTTCACCTGGGCCACACCTGGACATTGTGACACTGGTTCCCACTTGGGTCTCACCTGGACAGAGTGAGTCGGTTCCCCACCTTGTCCTCACCTGTAACTGGTGATTCTCGTTCCCACATGGACATCATGTGGACCTGGTGGCTGCAGTGTTTCTAGCTTCTCATGTATCTCGTGACTCTGGTCCCCACCAGGGCCTCACCGGGACCTGGTGAGTGTGGTTGCCACCTGCACCTCACCTGGACCTGGTGATTCTGGTCTTCACTCGAGACTACCCTGGATCTGGTGACTGTGTTCCCCACCTGGGCTTCACCTGGATTTGGGGACTCCGGTCCCCATCTGGGCCTCACCTGGCCCTGTTGACCATGGTCCTCAACTGGGCAAAATTGGGACCCGGTGACTGTGTTCCACAACTGGACCTCACCTGGACCAGGTGACTGTGGTCACCTTCTTGGTCTCACCGTGCACTCAGACTGTGAACCCCACTTTGGCCTGACTTGGACCTGCTGACCCTGGTTGCCACCTGCACATACCCTCGAACTGTTGACTCTTGTTCTTTCAAGGGCCTACCCTGTACCTGTTGATCCTGCTCTCCACATGGGCCTCACCTGAACGTGGTGACTATTGTCACCACCAGGGACTGACCTGGACCTGGTTACTGTGTTCCATACCTGGGACTCAAGTAGACCTGTTGACCATGGTCCCCAAGCCGGCCTCACATGGACCTGTTGTTTCTGATCCCCACCGGGGTTTCACGTATACCTGGAATCTCTGGTCCTCACCTGGGCCTCATCTGGACCTAGTGACTCTGGTCCCCACCTGGGCGTCACCTGGATCTGGTGACTCTGGTCCCCACCTGGGCTTCATCTGGATCTCGAGACTCTGGTCCCCATCTGGACCTCTCCTGGACCTTGGCTCTCTTTCCAACATGGACCTCACCTGGATCTGGTGACTCTGGTCCTTAGTTTGGCCTCACATTGACCTGGTGTTCTCGTCCCCACTTTGACTAACTCAGAACTGCTGAATCTTGCCCCACCTAGGCCGCACCCAGACCTGGTGACTCTTGTCCCCAGCTATGCCTCAATTCGACCTGATGAATCTGTTCCTGACGTGGGCCTCACATGGACCTGGGAGTCAGCTGGATAGATTGGCTCTTGTTCCCACAAGGGGCTCACCAGATACTGGTGACTGTGGTCTTATTCTAGGCCTCACCAGGACCTAGTGATTCTGTTCCCCATCTGGGCCTGCATGGCCCTAGTGACTCTGGTCCTCACCCAGGCATCATTGGGACCTGGATACTCTATTCCACACCTGGGCCTCACTTGGAACAGGGACCTCTGGTCCCCTTCTGGGCCTCAAACTAAACTGCTTCCTCTGGTTCCCCCTGGGCCTCTCTCTTACCTGGTGACTCTGGTCACCTCTTGGACTTTAATAGTCCTGGGGAATCTGGTCCTTAGCTGGTCCGCACCTGGATCTAGTGACTGGTCGCCACCTGGGTCTCACCTGGACTTGGTGAATCCTGTTGCCACCTGCGCCTCACCTGGACCTAGTGATGTGGTGACACCTGGACCTCACCTGGATCTGGTGGCTCTGGTTCCCATATGGGGCTCTCCTGGACCTGGGTCCTGTGGTCTCCATCTGGCTCTGCTGGAACAAAATGACTGTGATCCATATTTGGGCCGCTCCTGAACCTGTTGACTCTGGTCCTTACCTGAGCATCATTGGTACCTGGATACTCTCTTATATACCTGGGTCTCACCTGGACATGGTGACTGTGGTCCACCTGGGCCTCACCTGCACGAGTTGACTGGGTCCCAAGGGACCTCACCTGGAACTGGTGGCTCAGGTCCTCATATGGGCATCATGGGACCTGGTTTCTCAGTTCCACATCGGGGCCTCACATGGACCTAGTGATTCTCGTCCCACTCTGGGCCTCACCCTGACGTGGTGACTCTGGTCCCCACCTGGATATCACCAGAACCGGGTGACTCTAGTCCCCCTCTGGGACTCACCCAGAGCTTGGGACACTGGTCGTCAACTGAGCCTCAACAGGACCTGGTGAATCTACTCCTCACTTAGGCCTCATCTGGACCTTGTGACTCTTTTCCCACCTGGCATCAATGGGATATGGTTACGCTGTTCCCCACCTGGGCCTCACCTGAACATGATAACTTTGCTCCACACTTTGGCCTCAACTGGTCCTGATAACTCTGGTCCCCCCAACTAGGCCTCAATCTGGACGTGGTGACTGTGGTCCCCACCTGGGTCTCACCTGGACCAGGTGACTCTCATTCCCACATGAACCACACCTGGACCTTGTGACTGTGGTGTTCTTGTAGACTCACATTTACCTGGTGACTCTGGTCCCCACTAGGGCCTCACCTAGATCTGTTGACTCTGGCCTGCCGTTGGCCTCACCTGGACTTGGTGAGTGGGGTTGCCACCTGGGCCTCACCCATACCTGGTGACTCAGTCCCCATGTGTGCCTCTTGGACCTGGTGAATCTGGTCCTTACCTGGTCCTCTTCCAGACCCGGGAACTCTGGTCCCTACCTGGGCCTCACCTGGACCTGGTGATACTGGTCCCCATTTTGGCCTCACCCAGTCCTGGTATCTTTGTTCCCCACCTGGACCTGATTGCTGTGGACTATTTCTCGGCCTCACCTGGAAATGGTGACTCTGATCCTATCTGCGCGTCACCCAGATCTGGTGACTCGGGTCCTAACCTGGGCATCTTTGGTACCTGGTGACTCTGTTCCACACCTGAGCCTCACCTGGACATGATGACTCTGGAACCTCTCTGGGCCTCACTCTCACATTTTGACTGTGGTCCCAATTTGGATGTCACCTTGACCAGGTGATTCTGGTACCCCTCTTGGCCTCAACCAGATCTGGTGCCTCTAGGCCTCAACTGGGCCTCACATGGACGTAGTGAATATGCTCCATCTGGTCCTCATTTGGACCTGGTGACTCTGGTCCCTACCGGGGCATCATCGGGACATGGTTCCACTGCATGGCCTGCAAGTTGGCCTCACCTGGACCTGGTGAGTATGTTTGCCACCTTGGCTTCACCCATACCTGGTGACTCAGGTCCCCACGTGGGCCTCTTGGACCTTGTGAATCTGGTCCCCATCTGGGCCTCACCCTGTCCTGGTGACTTTGTTCCACACCTGGACCTGATTGCTGTGGACTCTTTCTTGGCCTCACCTGGAACTGGTTACTCTGATCCTATCTGCATGTCACCCAGACCTGGTGACTCTGGTCCTCAACTGGGAATTATTGGTACCTGGTGACTCTGTTCCACACCTCAGCCTCACCTGGACATGATGACTCTGGAACCCCTCTGGGCCTCACCCTGACCTGGTGACTCTGGTCACCCCTTGGGCTTCACTTGGGCCTGGTGGATCTGGTCCTTAGCTGGTCCGTACATGGATCTGGTGATGGGTCGCCACCTGGGCCTCACCTGGACTTGGTGAATCCTGTTGTCACCTGCGCCTCACCTGGACCTTGTGACTGTGGTCCGACCTGGACCTCACCTGGATCTGCTGGATCTGGTTCCCATATGGGGCTCACCTGGCCCTGTTCCTGTGGTCTCCATCTGGCCTCACCTGGAACACAATGTCTCTGATCCATATTTGGGCCCCTCCTGGACCTGTTGACTCTGGTCCTTACCTGGGCATCATTGGGACCTGGATACTCTCTTATATACCTGGGCCTCACCTGGACCTGGATACTCTCTTATATACCTGGGACTCACCTGGACCTGATGACTGTGGTCCCACCTGGGCCTCACCTGGACGAGGTGTCTGGTTCCCACAGGGACCTCACCTGGACGTGGTGACTGATGTCCTCATATGGGCATCATGGGACCTGGTTTCTGAGGTCCACATGGGGTCCTCACCTGGACCTAGTGATTCTCGTCCCCCTCTTGGCCTCACCCTGACGTGGTGACTCTGGTCCCCACCTGGATATCACCAGAACCGGGGGACTCTGGTCCCCCTCTGGGACTCACCCGGCGCTGGGGACACTGGTCCTCAACTGGGCCTCAACAGGACCTGTTGAATCTACTCCTCACTTAGGCCTCGTCTGGACCTTGTGATTCTTTTCCCACCTGGCATCAATGGGATATGGTTACTCTGTTCCCCACCTGGGCCTCACCTGGACATGATAACTATGCTCCACACTTTGGCCTCAACTTTTCCTGATGACTCTGGTCCCCCCACCTAGGCCACAATCTGGACCTAGTGACTGTGTTCCCCACCTGGGTCTCACCTGGACCTGGTGACTCTCGTTCCCACATGAACCACACCTGGACCTGGTGATTGTGGTGTTATTGTAGTCTCACATTTACCTGGTGACTCCGGTCCCCACTAGGGTCTCACATGGATCTGGTGACTCTGGCCTGCAGGATGGCCTCACCTAGACCTGGTGAGTGCAGTTGCCACCCCATACCTGGTGACTCAGGTCCCCACGTGGGCCTCTTGGAACTGGTGAATCTGGTCCTTATCTGGTCCTCTCCCAGACGTGGGACTCTGGTCACGACTCTGGTTACTTGGACCTGGTGAATCTGGTCCCCATGTGGGCCTCACCCAGTCCTGATGACTTTGTTCCCCACCTGGACCTGATTGCTGTGGACTCTTTCTTGGCCTCACCTGGAAATGGTGACTCTGATCTTATCTGCGCGTCACCCAGATCTGGTCACTTTGGTCCTCACCTGTGGACCATTATGACCTGGATACTCTGTTCCACACCAGAGGCTCCCCTCGACATTATGATTCTGGAACCTCTCTGGGCCTCACCCTGACCTGGTGACTCTGGTCCTCAGTTTGGCCTCACCTGGACCTTGTGTCTCTCGTCCCCACTTTGACCTAACTCAGAACTGCTGAATTTTGCCCCACACATGCCGCACCCAGACCTGGTGACTCTTCTCCTAAGCTATACCTCAATTCGACCTGATGAATCTGGTCCTCACGTGGGGCTCACATGGACCTGGGACTCAGCGGGATAGAGTGGCTCTGGTTCCCCCAAAGGGCTCATCTGACACTGCTGACTGTGCTCCTATTCTGTGCCTCACCAGGAACTAGTGATTCTGTTTCCATCTGGGCCTGCATGGCCCTATTGACTCTGGTCCTCACCCAGGCATCATTGGGCCTGGATACTCTATTCCACACCTGGGCCTCACTTTGACCAGGGACCTCTGGTCCCATTCTGGGCCTCAAATTAAACTGGTTACTCTGGTTCCCCCTCTGGGCCTCACCCTTACCTGGTGATTCTGGTCACCACTTGGGCTTCATTAGGCCTGGTGAATCTGGTCTTTAGCAGGTCCACACCTGGATCTGGTGACTGGTCGCCAATTGGGCCTCACCTGGACTTGGTGAATCCTGTTGCCACCTGCGCCTCACCTGGACCTTGTGACTGTGGTCCCATCTGGGCCTCACCAGGACCTGGGGTCTCTAATACCCACCTGGGTAGCATCAGAATATGGTTACACTGTTCACTAACAGTGACCCAGCCGGACCTATTAACTCTGGTCTTCACCTGGGCCACACCTGGACATGGTGACCCTCCTTCCCACCTGGGTCTCACCTGGAAATTGTGATTCAGATCCCCACCTGGTCCTAACCTGTAACTGGTGATTCTCATTCCCACATGGACATCATGTGGACCTGGTGGCTGTAGTGTTTCTAGTTTGTCATGTACCTCGTGACTCTGGACCCCACCAGGGCCTCACCGGGACCTGGTGAGTGTGGTTGCCACCTGCAACTCACCTGGACCTGGTCATTCTGGTCTTGACCTGAGACTACCCTGGATCTGGTAACTGTGGTCCCCACCTGGGCTTCACCTGGATTTGGGGACTCCGGTCCCCATCTGGGCCTCACCTGGCCCTGTTGACCATGGTCCTCAACTGGGCAAAATTGGTACCCGGTGACTGTGTTCCACAACTGGACCTCACCTGGACCACGTGACTCTGGTGCCCCTCTGGGTCTCACCATGCCCTAGTGACTGTGAACCCAATTTGGCCTCACTTGGACCTTCTGACCCTGGTTGAAACCTGCGCCTGACCTCGAACTGTTGACTCTGGTTCTTTCAAGGGCCTCCCCTGTACCTGGTGATCCTGGTTCGCAACTGGGCCTCACGTGGACATGGTGACTCTTGTCACCACTGTGGACTCACCTGGACCTGCTTACTATGTTCCACACCTGGGCCTCTAGTGGACCTGTTGACCATGGTTCCCAAGCAGACCTCACATGGACCTGTTGCCTCTGATCCTCACCGGGGCCTCACGTGTACCTGGTAACTCTGGTCCTCACCTGGGCCTCATCTGGACCTAGTGACTCTGGTCCCCACCTGGGCTTCACCTGGATCTGGTGACTCTGGTCCCCACCTGGACTTCACCTGGATCTGGTGACTCTGGTCCCAACCTGGACCTCTCCTGGACCTGGTGTCTCTCGTGCCCACTTTGACCTAACTCAGAACTGCTGAATCTTGCCCCACATAATACGCACCCAGACCTGGTGACTCTTGTCCCCAGCTATTCCTCAATACGACCTGATGAAATTGGTCCTCACTGGACCTCACATGTACCTGGGACTCAGCTGGATAGAGTGGCTCTGGTTCCCACAAGGGGCTCACCTGATACTGGTGACTGTGGTCTTATTCTATGCCTCAACAGGACATAGTGATTCTGTTCCCCATCTGGGCCTGCATGGCCCTAGTGACTCTGGTCCTCACTCAGGCATCATTGGGACCTGGATACTCTATTCCACACCTGGGCCTCACTTTGACCACGGACCTCTGGTCCCATTCTGGGCCACAAAATAAACTGGTTAATCTGGTTTGCCTCTGAACCTCACCCTTACCTGGTGACTCTGGTCGACCCTTGGGCTTCACCTGGGCCTGGTGAGTCTGGTCCTTAGCTGGTCCGCACCTGGATGGTGACTGGTCGCCACCTGGGCCTCACCTGGACTTGGTGAATCCTGTTGCCACCTGCGCCTCACCTGGAACCATGACTGTGGTCCCACGTGGACCTCACCTGGATCTGGTGGCTCTGGTTCCCATATGGGGCTCTCCTGGACCTGGTTCCTCTGGTCTCCATCTGGCCTCACCTGGAACACAATGACTCTGATCCATATTTGGGCCTCTCCTGGACCTGTTGTCTCTGTTCCGTACCTGGGCATCATTGGGACCTGGATACTCTCTTTTATACCTGGGCCTCACCTGGAACTGGTGACTGTGGTCCCACCTGGGCCTCCCCGGGACGAGGTGACTGGTTCCCACAGGGACTTCACCTGGACCGGGTGACTCAGGTCCTCATATGGGCATCATGGGACCTGGTTTCTGAGTTCCACATCGGGGCCTCACCTCGACCTAGTGATTCTCGTCCCCCTCTGGACCTCACCCTGACGTGGTGACTCTGGTCCCCACCTGGATATCACCAGAACCGGGTGACTCGCGTCCCCCTCTGGGACTCACCCGGAGCT
Organism: Canis aureus; assembly: GCF_053574225.1. Taxonomy (NCBI): domain Eukaryota; kingdom Metazoa; phylum Chordata; class Mammalia; order Carnivora; family Canidae; genus Canis; species Canis aureus. Next base: position 41,249,896 of record NC_135643.1, read on the forward strand.
GGGGACACCGGTCCTCAACTGGCCCTCAACAGTACCTGGTGAATCTACTCTTCACTTAGGCTTCGTCTGGACCTTGTGACTCTTTTCCCACCTGGCATCAATGGGACATGGTTACTCTGTTCCCCACCTGGAACTCACCTGGACATGAGAATTTGCCCCTCACTTTACCTCAACTTGTCCTGATGACTCTGTCCCCCCACCTAGGCCTCAATGTGGACCTGGTGACTGTGGTCCCCACATGGTTCTCACCTGGACCTGGTGACTCTCGTTCCCACATAAACCACACCTGGACGTGGTGACTGTGGTATCCTTGTGGACTCACATATACCTGGTGACTCCGGTCCCCACTAGGGCCTCACCTGGATCTGGTGACCCTGACCTGCAGGTTGGTCTCACCTGGACCTGGTGAGTGGGGTTGCCAACTGGGCCTCAACCATACCTGGTAACTCAGGTCCTCACGTGGGCCTCACTTGGACCTGGTGACTCTGTTCCTTACCTTGTCCTCTCCCAGACCGCGGACTCTGTCACCACCTGGACCTCACCTGGACCTGGTGAATCTGGTCCCCATCTGGGCCTCACCCAGTCATGGTGACTATGTTGCCCACCTGGACCTGATTGCTGTGGACTCTTTCTTGGCCTAATCTGGAACTGGTGACCGTCATCCTATCTGTGCGTCACCCAGACCTGGTGACTCTGTTCCACACCTGAGCCTCACCTGGACGTTATGACTCTGGAAGCTCTCTGGGCCTCACCCTGACCTGGTGACCCTGGTCCCCATCTGGATGTCACCTGGAACTGGTGATTCTAGTACCCCTCTAGGACTCAACCAGATCTGGTGACTCTGGTTCTCAAATGGGCCTCACCTGGACCTAGTGAATATGCTCCATCTGGGCCTCATTTGGACCTGGTGACTCTCGTCCCTCCCTGGGCATCATCGGGACATGGTTCCACTGCATGGCCTGCAAGTTGGCCTCATGTGGACCTGGTAACTCAGGTCACTACCTGGGCATCATCGGGACACTCTTCCTCTGCATTGACTGCAGGGTGGCCGCACCTGGACCTGGTGAGTGGGGTTGCCACTTGGGCCTCACCCATACCTGGTGACACAGGTCCCCACGTGGGCCTCACTTGGACCTGGTGAATCTGGTCCTTACCTGGTCTTCACCCGGAACTGGTAACTCTGGTCACCACCTGGGAATCACCTGGTCCTGGTGAATCTGATCCCCATCTGGGCCTCACCCAGTCCTGGTGACTTTGTTTCCCACCTGGACCTGATTGCTGTGGACACCTTCTTGGCCTCACCGAGAAGTGGTGATTTTGATCGTAGCTGGGCCTCATCCAGATCTGGTGACTATGGTAACCACCTGTGGACAATTATGACCTGGATACTCTGTTTCACACCTGAGCCTCACCTGGACATGATGACTCTGGATCCCCTCTGGGCCTCACCCTGACATGGTGACTCTGGTTCCCATCTGGATATCACCAGAACCGGGTGACTCTGGGCCCCCTCTGAGACTCAACCGGAGCTGGGGACACTGGTCCTCAACTGGGCCTCAACGGGTCCTGGTGAATCTACTCCTCAATTAGGCCTCGTCTGGACCTTGTGACTCTTTTCCCACCTGGCATCAATGGGACATGGTTACTCTGTTCCCCACCTGGGCTTCACCTGGACATGATAACTTTGCTCCACACTTTGGCCTCAACTGGTCCTGATGACACTGGTCCCCCCACCTAGGCCTCAATCTGGACCTGGTGACTGTGGTCCCAACCTGGGTCTCACCTGAACTTCGTGACTCTCGTTCACACATGAAGCACACCTGGACCTGGTGACTGTCCTGTTCTTGTAGACTCATATTTACCTGGTGACTCCAGTCCCCACCTGGGCCTCACCTGGATCTGGTGACATTGGCCTGCTGTTGGCATCACCTGGACCTGGTGAGTGAGGTTGCCACCTGGGCCTCACTTATACCTGGTGACTCAGGTCCCCGCGTGGGCCTCTTGGACCTGGTGAATCTGGTCCTTACCTGGTTCTCTCACAGACCCGGGGACTCTGGTCACCACCTGGGCCTCACCTGGACCTGGTGAATCTGGTCCCCATCTGAGCTTCGCCCAGTCCTGGTTACTTTGTTCCCCACCTGGACCTCATTGCTGTGGACTCTTTCTTGGAATCACCTGAAACTGGTGACTCTGATCCTATCTGCGCGTCACCCAGAACTGGTGACTCTGGTCCTTACCTGGGCATCATTGGTACCTGGTGACTCTGTTTCACACCTGAGCCTCACCCGAACATGATTACTCTGGAACCGCTCTGGGCCTCACCATGACCTGCTGACTCTGGTCCCCATCTGGATGTCACCTGGACCAGGTGATTTTGGTAACCCTCTAGGCCTCAACCAGATCTGGTCACTCTGGTCCTCAGTTTGGCCTCACCTGGACCTGGTGACTCTCGTCCCCACTTTGACCTAACTCAGAACTGTAGAATCTTGCCCCACCCAGGCCGCACCCAGACCTGGTGACTCTTGTCCCCAGCTATGCCTCAATTCGACCTGATTAATCTGGTCCTCAAGTGGTCCTCACATGGACCTGGGACTCAGCTGGATAGAGTGGCTCTGGTAACCACAAGGTGCTCACCTGATACTGGTGACTTATTCAACAGTGGTCTTTTTCTATGCCTCACCTGGACCTCGTGATTCTTGTTCCCACATGAAACAAACCTGGACCTGGTGACTGTCCTGTTCTTGTAAATTCACATTTAAATGGTGACTCTGGTCCTCACTAGGGCTTCACCTGGATCTGGTGTCTCTGGCCTGCCGGTTGGCCTCACCTGGACCTGGTGAGTGGGGTTGCCACCAGGGCCTCAACCATACCGGGTGGCTCAGGTCCCCACGTGGCTCTCTTGGACGTGATGACTCTGGTCCTTACCTGGTCATCTCCCACTCACTGGGACTATGGTAACCACTTGGGCCTCACCTGGACCTGCTGAATCTGGTCCCTACTGGGCATCACATAGTCCTAGTGACTTTGTTACCCACCTGGACCTTATTGCTGTGGACTCTTTCTTGGCCTCACCTGGAACTGGTGACTCTGATCCTATCTGCGCATCCCTCAGATCTGGTGACTCTGTTCCTCCCATGGGCATCAATGGTACCTGGTGACTCTGTTCCACACCTCAGCCTCACCTGGACATAATGACTCTGGAACCTCTCTTGGACTCACCGTGACCTGGTGACTCTGGTCCCCATCTGGATGTCACCTGGACCAGCTGATTCTGGCACACCTCTAGGCCTCAACCAGATCTTGTGACTCTGGTCCTCAAATGGGCCTCAACTAGACCTAGTGTATATGCTCCATCTGGGCATCATTTGGACCTGGTGACTCTGGTCTCTTCCTGGGCATCATCGGGACATGGTTCCACTGCATGGCCTACAGGTTGGGCTCACCTGGACTTGGTGAGTGGGGTTGCCCCCTGGGCCTCACCCATACCTGGTGACACAGGTCCCACGTGGGCCTCACTTGTACCTGGTGAATCTGGTCCTTACCTCGTCCTCACCCGGAGCTGGTAACCTGGTCACCACCTGGGAATCACCTGGGCCTGGTGAATCTTCCCCATCTGGGCCTCACCCAGTCCTGGTGACTTTGTTTCCCACCTGGACCTGATTGCTGTAGACTCCTTCTTGGCCTCACCTGGAACTGGTGACTCTGATCCTAACTGGGCCTCAGCCAGATCTGGTGACTCTGCTCCTCACCTGTGGATCATTATGACCTGGATACTCTGTTACACACCTGAGCATCACCTGGACACGATGACTCTGGATCCCCTCTGGGCCACACCCTGACATGATGACTCTGGTCCCCTTCTGGATGTCACCTAGACCAGGTGAATCTGGTACCCGTCTAGGCCTCAACTAGACCTGGAGACTCTGGTCCTCAAATGGGCCTCACCGGGACCTAGTGAATATGCTCCCCACCTGCTCCTCATCTGAACATGGTGACTCTGGTTCTAAGTGGGCATCATCGGGACATGGTTACTCTATTCCCCACTGGGACTGACCTGATCCTGGTAACACTGGTCCTGACTTTGGCCTTTCCTGTACCAGGTGACTCTGGCTCCACCTGGGCCTCACCTGTAACTGGTGACTCTGATCCTAAGCATGGCCTCACCTGACCTGGTGACTGTGGTTCCCATCGGGAACTCATCTGGACCTCATGTCTCCGGTCCCACCTGGGCCTTACCAGGACCTGGTGTCTCTGCTAACCACCTGGGTAGCATCAGGATATGGTTACACTCTTCACTAACAGTGACCCACTGGACCTATTAACACTGGTCTTCTCCTGGGCCACACCTGGACATGGTGACACTGGTTCCCACCTGGGTCTCACCTGGACATGGTGAGTCAGATCCCCACCTGGGCTTCTCCTGGATCTGGTGACTCTGGTCCCCACATTGACCTCTCCAGGACCTGTTGACTCTTTCCAACATGGACCTCACCTGGATCTGGTGACTCTGGTCCTCAGTTTGGCCTCACCTGGACCTGGTGTCTCTCGTCCCCACTTTGACCTAACTCAGATCTGCTGAATCTTGCACCACCTAGGCCGCACCCACACCTGGTGACTCTTGTCCCCATCTATGCCTCAATTCGACCTGATGAATCTGGCCCTCACGTGGGCCTCACATGGACCTGGGACTCAGCTGGATAGAGTGGCTCTGGTTCCCACAAGGGGTTCACCTCATACTGCTGACTGTGGTCTTATCCTATGCCTCACAAGGACCAAGTGATTCTGTTCGCCAGCTGGGCCTGCATGGCCATAGTGACTCTGGTCCTCACCCAGGCATCATTGGGACCTGGATACTCTATTCCACACCTGGGCCTCACTTTGACGAGGGACCTCTGGTCCCATTCTGGGCCTCAAACTAAACTGGTTACTCTGGCTCCCCCTCTGGGCCTCACCCATACCTGGTGACTCTGGTCACCCCTTGGGCTTCACTGGGGCCTGGTCAATCTGGTCCTTAGCTGGTCCGCACCTGGATCTGGTGACTGGTCGCCACCTGGGCCTCACCTGGACTTGGTGAATCCTGTTGCCACCTGCGCCTCCCCTGGACCTTGTGACTGTGGTCCCACCTGGACCTCACCTGGATCTGGTGTCTCTGGTTCCCATATGGGGCTCTCCTGGACCTGGTTCCTGTGGTCTCCTTCGGGCCTCACCTGGAACACAATGACTCTGATCCATATTTGGGCCTCTCCTGGACCTGTTGACTCTGGTCCTTACCTGGGCATCATTGGGACCTGGATACTCTCTTATATACCTGGGCCTCACCTGGACCTGTTGACTGTGGTCCCACCTGGGCCTCACGTGGACGAGGTGACTGGTTCCCACAGGGGCCTCACCTGGACCTGGTGACTCAGGTCCTCATATGGGCATCATGGGACGTGGTTTCTCAGTTCTACATCGGGGCCTCAACTGGACCTAGTGATTTCGTCCAACTCTGGGCCTCACCCGGACGTTGTGACTCTGGTCCCCACCTGGATATCACCAGAACCGGGTGACTCTGGTCCCCCTCTGGGATTCACCTGGAGCTGGGGACACTGGTCCTCAACTAGACCTCAACAGGACCTGGTGAATCTACTCCTCACTTAGGCCTCGTCTGGACCTTGTGTCACTTTTCCCACCTGGCATCAATGGGACATGGTTACTCTGTTCCCCACCTGGGCCTCACCTGGACATGATACCTTGGCTCCACACTTTGGCCTCAACTGGTCCTGATGACACTGTTCCCCCCACTTAGGCCTTAATCTGGACATGGTGACTATGGTCGCCACCTGGGTCTCACCTGGACCTGCTGACTCTCGTTCCCTCATGACCCACACCTGGACCTGGTGACTCTGGTGTTCTTGTAGACTCACATTTACCTGGTGACTCCGGTCCCCACTAGGGCCTCAACTGGATCTGGTGACTCTGGCCTGCAGGATGGCCCCACATGGACCTGGTGAGTGGGCTGCCACTCCATACCTGGTGACTCAGGTCCAGGTGGGCCTCTTGGACCTGGTGAATCTGGTCCTTACCTGGTCCTCTCCCAGTCCCGGTGACTCTGGTCACCACTTGGGCCTCACCTGGAACTGGTGAATCTGGTCCCCATGTAGTCCTCACCCAGTCCTGGTGACTTTGTTCCCCACCTGGACCTGATTTCTGTGGACTCTTTCTTGGCCTCACCTGGAACTGGTGACTCTGATCCTATCTGCGAGTCACCCAGATCTGGTCACTCTGGTCCTCACCTGTGGACCATTATAACCTGGATACACTGTTCCACACCTGAGCCTCACCTGGACATGATGACTCTGGATCCTCTCTGGGCCTCAGCCTGACATGGTAACTCTGGTCCCCATGTGGATGTCACCTGGTCCAGGTGATTCTGGTACCCATCTAGGCCTCAACCATATCTGGTGACTCTGTTCCTCAACTGTGCCTCCCCTGGACCTAGTGAATATGCTCCATCTGGGCCTATTTGGACCTGGTGACTCTGGTCCCTACCTGGGCATCATCGGGACATGTTTCCACTGCATGGCCTGTAGAATGGCCTTAACTGGACCTGGTAAATCTGGTCCCTACCTGAGCATATTGGGACACGGTTCCTCTGCATGGCCTGCACCTTGGCCTCACCTGGACCTATTGAGTTGCGTTGCCACATGGGCCTCACCCATACCTGGTGACACAGGTCCGCACGTGGGCCTCACTTGGATCTGGTGAATCTGGTCCTTACCTGGTCCTCACCTGGAAGAGTAACTCTGGTCACCACCTGGGAATGACCTGGACCTGGTGAATCTTGTCCGCATCTAGTCCTCACCCAGTCCTGGTGAATTTGTTCCCCACCTGGACCTGATTGCTGTGGACTCCTTGGCCTCAACTGGAACCGGTGACTCTGATCCTAACTGTGCCTCTCACAGATCTGGTGACTCTGGTCCTCACCTGTGGACCATTATGACCTGGATACTCTGTTTCACACCTGAGCCTCACCTGGACATGATGACTCTGGAACCCCTCTGGGCCTCACCCTGACATGGTGACTCTCGTCCCCATGTGGATGTCATCTAGACCAGGTGAATCTGGTACCCCCTAGGCCTCAACTAGACCTGGTGACTCTTGTCCTCAACTGGGCCTCACCGGGACCTAGTGAATATGCTCCCTACCTGCGCCTCATCTGGACCTGGTGACTGTGGTTCTACCTGGGCATCATCGGGACATGGTTACTCTATTCCCCAATGGGACTGACCTGATCCTGGTAACTCTGGTCCTGACTTTGGCCTCTTCTGTACCAGGTGACTCTGTTCCATCTGGGTTTCACCTGTAACTGGTGACTCTGATACTATGCATGGCCTCACCTGACGTGGTGACTGTGGTTCCCAGCGGGACCTCAACTGGACCTCATGTCTCTGGTCCCACCTGGGCCTCACCACGACCTGGTGTCTCTGGTAACCACCTGGGTAGCATCAGGATATGGTTACACTGTTCACTAACAGTGACCAAACCGGACCTATTAAATCTGGTCTTCACCTGGGCCACACCTGTACATGGTGACTCTCGTTCCCACCTGGGTCTCACCTCTACATGGAGAGTCGGATCCCCACCTGGTCCTCACCTGTAACTAGTGATTCTCGTTCCCACATGGACATAATGGGGACGTGGTGGCTGTAATGTTTCTAGCTTCTCATGTACCTCGTGACTCTGGTCCCCACCAGGACCTCACCGGGACCTGGTGAGTGTGGTTGCCACCTGCACCTCACCTGGACCTGGTGATTCTGGTCTGCACCTGAGACTACCCTGGATCTGGTGACTGTGGTCCCCACCTGGGCTTCACCTGGATTTGGGGACTCTGGTCCCCATCTGGGCCTCACCAGGCCCTGTTGACCATGGTCCGCAACTGGGCAAAATTGGGACCCGGTGACTGTGTTCCACACCTGGACCTCACCTGGACTAGGTGACTCTGGTCCCCTCTGGGTGTCACCGTGCCCTAGTGACTGTGAACCCCACTTTGGCCTGACTTGGACCTGCTGACCCTGGTTGCCACCTGCGATTAACCTCGAACTGTTGACTCTGGTTCTTTCAAGGACCTCCCCTGGACCTGGTGGTCCTGGACCCACCTGGGCCTCACCTGGATGTGGTGACCCTTCTCACCACCGGGGAATCACCTGGACCTGCTTACTGTGTCCCACACCTGGGCCTCAAGTAGACCTGTTGACCATGGTCCCCAAGACGGCCTCACATGAACCTGTTGCCTCTGATCCCCACCGGGGCCTACGTGTACCTGGTAACTCTGGTCCTCACCTGGGCCTCATCTGGACCTAGTGACACTGGTCCCCACCTGGGCTTCACCTGGATCTGGTGACTCTGGTCCCCACCTGGACTTCACCTGGATCTGGTGTCTCTGGTCCCCACCTGGACTTCTCCTTGACCTGGTGACTCTCTTTCCAACATGGACCTCACCTAGGTCTGGTGACTCTGCTCCTCAGTTTGGCCTCACCTGGACCTGGTGTCTCTCGTCCCCACTTTGACCTAACTCAGAACTGCTGAATCTTGCCCCACCTAGGCCGCACCCAGACCTGGTGACTCTTGTCCCCAGCTATGCCTCAATTCTACCTGTTGAATCTGGTCCTCACGTGGGCCTCACATGGACCTGGGACTCAGCTGGATAGAGTGGCTCTGATTCCCACAAGGGGCTCACCTGATACTGGTGACTGTGGTCTTATTATATGCCTCACCAGGACCTATTGATTCTGTTCCCCATCTGGGCCTGCATGGCCCTAGTGTCTCTGGTCCTCACCCAGGCATCATTGGGACCTGGATAGTCTATTCCACACCTTGGCCTCACTTTGATCAGGGATCTCTGGTCCCATTCTGGGCCTCAAAATAAACTGGTTACTCTGGTTCCCTCTCTGGGCCTCACGCGGACCTGGTGACTCTGGTCATCACTTGGGGTTCACTTGGGCCTGGTGAATCTGGTCCTAACCTGGTCCGCACACGGAAGTGGAGACTGGTCGCCACCCGGGCCTCACCTGGACTTTATGAATCATGTTGCCACCTGCGCCTCACCTGGAACTTGTGACTGTGGTCCCACCTTGACCTCACCTGAATCTGGTGGCTCTGGTTCCCATATGGGGCTCTCCTGGAACTGGTTCCTGTGGTTTCCATCTGGCCTCAACTGGAACACAATGACTCTGATTCATATTTGGGCCTCTCCTGTACATGTTGTCTCTGGTCCTTACCTGGGCATCATTGGGACCTGGATACTCTCTTTTATAACTGGGCCTCACCTGGACCTGGTGACTGTGGTCCCACCTGGACCACACCTGGACGAGGTGACTCGTACCCACAGGGACCTCACCTGGACCTCGTGACTCAGGTCCTCATATGGGCATCATGGGACCTGTTTTCTCAGTTCCACATCGGGGCCTCACCTGTACTTTGTGATTCTCGTCCCCCTCGAGGCCTCACCCTGACGTGGTGACTCTGGTCCCCACCTGGGTATCAGCAGAACCGGGTGACTCTGGTCGCCCTCTGGGACTCACCCGGAGCTGGGGTCACTGGTCCTCAACTGGGCCTCAACAGGACCTGGTGAATCTACTCCTCACTTAGGCCTCGTCTGGACCTTGTGACTCTTTTCCCACCTGGCATCAATGGGACATCGTTAATCGGTACCCCAACTGGCCCTCACATAAACATGTTAACTTTGCTCCACACTTTGGCCTCAGCTGGTCCTGATGACTCTCGTCTCCCCACCTAGGCCTCAATCTGGACCCGGTGTCTGTGGTCCCCACCTGGGTCTCACCTGGACCTGGTGACTCTCGTTCCCACATGAACCACACCTGGACCTGGTGACTGTGGTGTTCTTGTAGACTCACATTTACCTGGTGACTCCGGTCCCCACTAGGGCCTCACCTGAATCTGGTGGCTCTGGCCTGTAGGTTGACCTCACCTGGACCTGGTGAGTGGGGTTGCCACCTGGGCCTCACCCATACCTGGTGACACAGGTCCCCACGTGTGCCTCTTGGACCTGGTGAATCTGGTCCTTACCTGGTCCTCTCCCAGAACCGGGGACTCTGGTCACCACCTGGGCCTCACCTGGACCTGGTGATTCTGGTTCCCATCTGGACCTCACCCAGTCCTGGTACTTTGATTCCCACCTGGAACTGATTGCTGTGGACTCTTTCTTGGCCTCACCTGGAACTGGTGACTCTGATCCTATCTGCGCGTCACCCAGACCTGGTGACTCTGGTCCTCACCTGGGCATCACTGCTACCTGGTGACTCTGTTCCACACCTGAGCCTCACCTGGACATGATGACTCTGGAACCTCTGCGCCTCACCCTGACCTGGTTACTCTGGACCCATCTGAATGTCACCTAGTCCAGGTGATTCTGGTACCCCTCTAGGCCTCAACCAGGTCTGGTGACTCTGGTCCTCAACTGGGCCTCACCTGGACCTATTGAATATGCACCATCTGGGCCTCATTTGGACCTGGTGACTCTCTTCCCTACCTGGGCATCATCGGGACATGGTTCCACTGCATGGCCTTTAGGTTGGCCGCACCTGGACCTGGTAACTGTGGTTCTACCTGGGCATCATCGGGACGTGGTTACTCTATTCCCAGTGGGACTGACCTGATCGTGGTAACTCTGGTCCTGACTTTGGCCTCTTCTGTGCCATGTGACTCTGGCTCCCCCTGGACCTCTCGTGTAAGTGGTGACTCTGAATATAAGCATGGCCTCACCTGACCTGGTGACTGTGGTTTCCATCGGTACCTCACCTGGTCCTCATGTCACTGGTCCAAACTGGGACTCACCAGGACCTTGTATCTGGTACCCACCTGAGTGGCATCAGGATATGGTTACACTGTTCACTAACAGTGACCCGGCCGGACCTATTAACTCTCGTCTTCACCTGGTCCACACTTGGACATGGTGACACTGGTTCCCACCAGGGTCTCACCTGGACATGGTGACTCAGATCCCCACCTGGTCCTCACCTGTAACTTGTAATTCTCGTACCCACATGGACACCATGTGGACCTGGTGGCTGCAGTTTCTAGCTTCTCATGTACCTCGTGACTCTGGTCCCCACCAGGGCCTCACCGGGACTTGGTGAGTGTGGTTGCCACCTGCACCTCACCAGGACCTAGTGATTCTGGTCTCCACCTGAGACTACCCTGGATCTGGTGACGGTGGTCCCCACCTGGGCTTCACCTGAACTTGGGGACTCCGGTTCCCATCTGGGCCTCAACTGGCCCTGTTGAACATGGTCCTCAACTGGGCAAAATTGGGACCCGGTGACTGCGTTCCACAACTGGAACTCACCTCGACAAAGTGACTCTGGTCCCTCTCTGGGTCTCACTGTGCCCTAGTGACTGTGAACCGCACTTTGGCCTGACTTGGACCTGCTGACCCTGGTTGCCACCTGAGCCTGACCTCGAACTGTTGTCTCTGGTTCTCTCAAGGGCCTCCCCTGTACCTGGTGACCTGGTCCCCAATTGGGCCTCACCTGGACGTGGTGACTCTTGTCACCACCGGGGACTCACCTGGACATGATTACTGTGTTAAACACCTGGGCCTCTAGTAGACCTGTTGACCATGGTCCCCAAGCCGGCCTCACGTGAACCTTTTGGCTATGATCCCCGCCGGGGCCTCACGTGTATCTGGTAACTCTGATCCTCACCTGGGCCTCATCTGGACCTAGTGACTCTGGTCCCCACCTAGGCTTCACCTGGATCTGGTGACTCTGGTCCCCACCTGGACTTCACCTGGATCTGCTGACTCTGGTCCCCACCTGGACCTCTCCTGGACCTCGTGACTCTCTTTCCAACATGGACCTCACCTGGATCTGGTGCCTCTGGTCCTCCGTTTGGCCTCACCTGGACCTGGTGTCTCTCGTCCCCACTTGGATCTAACTCAGAACTGCTGAATCTTGCCCCACCTAGGCCGCACCCAAACCTGGTGACGCTTGTCCCCAGCTATGCCTCAATTCGACCTGATGAATCTGGTCCTGACGTGGGGCTCACATGGACCTGGGACTCAGCTGGATAGAGTGGCTCTGGTTCCCACAAGGGGCACACCTGATACTGGTGATTGTGGTCTTATTCTATGCCTCACCAGGACCTAGTGATTCTGTTCCCCATCTGGGCCTGCATGGCCCTAGTGACTCTGGTTCTCACCCAGGCATCATTGGGACCTGAATACTCTATTCCACATCTCGGCCTCACTTTGACCAGGGACCTCTGGTCCCATTCTGGGCCTCAAAGTAAACTGGTTACTCTGGTTCCCCTCTGGGCCTCACCCTTACAGGGTGACTCTGGTCACCCCTTGGGCTTCACTTGGGCCTGGTCAATCTGGTCCTTAGAAGGTCCGCATCTGGATCTGGTGACTGGTGGCCACCTGGGCCTCACCTCGCCTTGGTGAATCCTGTTGCCACCTGCGCCTCACCTTGACCTAGTGATGTGGTCACACCTGGACCTCACCTGGATCTGGTGTCTCTGGTACCCACCTGGGTAGCATCAGGATATGGTTAAACTGTTCACTAACAGTGACCCAGCCGGACCTATTAACTCTGGTCTTCACCTAGGCCACACTTGGACATGGTGACACTGGTTCCCACCTGGGTCTCACCTGGACATGGTGAGTCAGATCCCCACCTGGTCCTCACCAGTAACTGGTGATTCTCGTTCCCACATTGAGCTAATGTGGACCTGTTGGATGCAGGGTTTCTAGCTTCTTTTTTTTTAATTTTTATTATTTATGATAGTCACAGAGAAAGAGAGAGGCGGAGACACCGGCAGAGGCAGAAGCAGGCTCCATGCACAGGGAGCCCGACCTGGGATTCGATCCCGGGTCTCCAGGATTGCGCCCTGGGCCAAAGGCAGGGTCAAACCGCTGCGGCACCCAGGGATCCCATGTGTTTCTAGCTTCTCATGTACCTCGTGACTCTGGTCCCCACCAGTGCCTCACCGGGACCTGGTGTGTGTGTTTGCCACCTGCACCACACCTGGACCTGGTCATTCTGGTCTGCACCTGAGACTACCCTGGATCTGTTGACTGTGATCCCCACCTGGGCTTCACCTGCTTTGGGGACTCCGGTCTCCATCTGGGCCTCACCTGGCCCTCTTGACCATGGTCCTCAACTGGGCAATATTGGGACCCGGTGACTGTGTTCCACAACTGGACCTCACCTGGACCAGCTGATTCTGGTCTCCCTCTGAGTCTCACCGTGCCCTAGTGACTGTGAACCACACTTTGGCCTGATTTGGACCTGCTGACCATGGTTGGCACCTGCGCCTGACGACGAACTGTTGACTCTGGGACTTTCAAGGGCCTACCCTCTACCTTGTGATCCTGGTCCCCACCTGGGACTCACCTGGACGTGGTGACTCATATCACATCCGCGTACTCACCTGGACCTGCTTACTGTGTTCCAAATCTGGGCCTCAAGTAGACTTGTTGACCATGTTCCCAAACCGGCCTCACATGGTCCTGTTGCCTCTGATCCACACCGGGGCCTCACGTGTACCTGGTAACTCTGGCCCTCACCTGGGCCTCATCTGGACCTAGTGAGTCTGGTCCCCACCTGGGCTTCACCTGGATCTGGTGACACTCCCCACCTGGACTTCACCTGGATCTGGTGACTCTGGTCCTCAGTTTCGCATCACCTGGACCTGGTGTCGCTCGTCCCCACTTGGACCTAACACAGAACTGCTGAATCTTGCCCCACCTAGGCCGCACCCAAACCTGGTGACTCTTGTCCCCAGCTATGCCTCAATTCGACCTGATGAATCTGGTCCTCACGTGGGCCTCACATGGACCTGGGACTCAGCTGGATGGAGTGGCTCTGGTTCCCACAAGGGGCTCACCTGATACTGCTGACTGTGGTCTTATTCTATGCCTCACCAGGACCTAGTGATTCTGTTCCCCATCTGGGCTTGCATGGCCCTAGTGACTCTGGTCCTCACCCAGGCATCATTGGGACCTGGATACTCTATTCCACATCTGGGCCTCACTTTGACCAGGGACCTCTGGTCCCATTCTGGGCCTCAAACTAAACTGGTTGCTCTGGTTCCCGCTCTCGGCCTCACCCTTACCTGGTTACTCTGGTCACCCCTTGGGCTTCACTTGGGCCTGGTGAATCTGGTCCTTAGCTGGTCCGCACCTGGATCTGGTGACTGGTCGCCACCTGATTCTCACCTGGACTTGGTGAATCCTGTTGCCACCAGCGCCTCACCTGGACCTTGTGACTGTGGTCCCACCTGGACCTCACCTGGATCTGGTGGCTCTGGTTCCCATATGGGGCTCTCCTGGACCTGGTTCCTGTGGTCTCCATCTGGCCTCACCTGGAACACAATGACTCTGATACATATTTGGGCCTCTCCTGGACCTGTTGACTCTGGTCCTTACCTGGGCATCATTGGGACCTGGATACTCTCTTACATACCTGGGCCTCACCTGGACCTGGTGACTGTGGTCCCACATGGGCCTCACCTGGACGAGGTGACTGGTTCCCACAGGGACCTCACCTGGACCTGGTGACTCAGGTCCTCATATGGACATCATGGGACCTGGTTTCTCAGGTCCACATAGGGGCCTCACCTGGGCCTAGTGATTCTAGTCCCCCTCTGGGACTCACCCTGACGTGCTGACTCGGGTCCCCCCCTGGATATCACCAGAACCGGGTGACTCTGGTCCCCCTCTGGGACTCTCCCGGAGCTGGGGACACTGGTCCTCAGCTGGGCCTCAACAGGACTTGGTGAATCTACTCCTCACTTAGGCCTCGTCTGGACCTTGTGACTCTTTTCCCACCTGGCATCAATGGGACATGGTTTCTCTGTTCCCCACCTGGGCCTCACCTGGACATGATAACTTTGCTCCACACTTTGGCCTCAACTGGTCCTGATGACTCTGGTCCCCCCACCTAGGCCTCAATCTGGACCTGGTGACTGTGGTCCCCACCTGGGTCTCACCTGGACCTGGTGACTCTCGTTCCCATATGAACCACACCTGGACGTGGTGACTGTGGTGTTCTTGTAGACTCACATTTACCTGGTGATTTCGGTCCCCACTAGGGCCTCACCTGGATCTGGTGACTCTGGCCTGCAGGCTGTCCTCACCTGGACCTGGTGTGTGGGGTTGCCACCAGGACCTCACCCATACCTGGTGACTCTGTCCCCATGTGGGCCTCTTGGACCTGGTTAATCTGGTCCTTACCTGGTCCTCTCCCAGACCCTGGGACTCTGGTCACCACCTGGGCCTCACCTGGACCTGGTGAATCTGGTCCCCATCTGGACCTCACCGAGTCCTGGTGGCTTTTTCGCCACCTGGACCTTATTGTTGTGGTCTCCTTCTTGGCCTCACCTGGAACTGGTGACTGATCGTATCTGCACGTCACCCAGATCTGGTGACTCTGGTCCTCACCTGGGCATCATTGGTACCTGGTGACTCTGTTCCACACCTGAGCCTCACCTGGACATGATGACTCTGGAACCTCTCTGGGCCTTACCCTGACCTGGTTACTCTGGTCCCCATCTGCATGTCACGTAGTCCAGGTGATTCTGGTACCCCTCTAGGTCTCAACCAGATCTGGTGACTGTGATCCTCAACTGGGCCTCACCTGCACCTAGTGAATATGCTCCATCTGGGCCTCATTTGGACCTGGTGACAATGATCCCTACCTGGGCATCATCGGGACATGGTTCCATTGCACGGCCTGAAGGTTGGCCTCACCTGCCCCTGGTAACTCTGGTTCCTACCTGGGCATCACCGGGACATGTTCCACTGCATGGCCTGCAGGTTGGCCTCACCTGGACCTGGTGAGAGGGTTTGTCACTTGGGCATCACACATGCCTGTTGACACAAGTCCCCTCGTGGGCCTCATTTGGACCTGGTGAATCTGGTCCTTACCTGGTCCTCACCCGGAACTCGTAACTCTGTTCACCACCTGGGAATCACTTGGACCTGGTGAATCTGGTCCGCATCTGGGCCTCACCCAGTCCTCGGGACTTTGTTCCCCACCTGGACCTGATTGCTGTGGACTCTTTCTTGGCCTCACCTGGAACTATTGACTCTGATCCTATCTTCGGCTCACCCAGACCTGGTGACTCTGGTCCTCACCTGTGCATCATTGGTACCTGGTGACTCTGTACTACACCTGAGCCTTACCTGGACATGATGACTCTGGAACCTTTCTGGGCCTAACCCTGACATGGTGACTCTGGTCCCCATCTGGATGTCACCTGGACCAGGTGTTTCTGGTAACCCTCTAGGCCTCAACCAGATCTGGTGACTCTGGTCCTCAACTGGGCCTCACTGGGACCTAGTTATCATGCTCCCCACCTGAGCCCCATCTGGACTTGGTGATTCTGGTTCTACCTGGGCATCATCGGGACATGGTTACTCTATTCCCCACTCAGACTGACCTGATCCTGGTAACTCTGGTCCGGACTTTGTCCTCTTCTGTACCAAGTGACTCTGGCTCCACCTGGGCCACACCTGTAACTGGTGACTCTGATCCTAAGCATGGCCTCACCTGACCTGGTGACTGTGGTTCCCATCGGGACCTCACCTGGACTTCATGTCTCTGGTCCCACTTGGGCCTCACCAGGACTTGGTGTCTCTGGTACTCACCTGGGTAGCATCAGGATATAGTTACACTGTACACTAAAAGTAACCCAGCCGGACCTATCACCTGGGACACTCCTGGACATGGTGACACTGGTTCCCACCTGGGTCTCACCTGGACATGGTGAGAGGGGTTGTCACTTGGGCCTCACACATGCCTGGTGATCAGGTCCCCACGTGGGCCTCACTTGGACCTGGTGAATCTGGTCCTTACCTGGTCCTCACCCGGAACTCGTAACTCTGTTCACCACCTGGGAATCACTTGGACCTGGTGAATCTGGTCCCCATCTGGGCCTCACCCAGTCCTCGGGACTTGTTCCCCACCTGGACCTGATTGCTGTGGACTCTTTCTTGGCCTCACCTGGAACTAGTGACTCTGATCCTATCTTCGGCTCACCCAGACCTGGTGACTCTGGTCCTCACCTGGGCATCATTGGTACCTGGTGACTCTGTTCCACACCTGAGCCTCACCTGGACATGATGAATCTGCAACCTTTCTGGGCCTCACCCTGATATGGTGACTCTGGTCCCCATCTGGATGTCACCTGAACCAGGTGTTTCTGGTACCCCTGTCGGCCTCAACAAGACATGGTGACTCTGGTCCTCAACTGGGCCTCACTGGGACCTAGTGATCATGCTCTCCAACTGCGCCCCATCTGGACCTGGTGATTCTGCTTCTACCTGGGTATCATCGGGACATGGTTACTCTATTCCCCACTCGGACTGACCTGATCCTGGTAACTCTGGTCCGGACTTTAGCCTCTTCTGTACCAAGTGACTCTGGCTCCACCTGGGCCACACCTGTAACTGGTGACTCTGATCCTAAGCATGGCCTCACCTGACCTGGTGACTGTGGTTCCCATCGGGACCTCACCTGGACTTCATGTCTCCAGTCCCACCTGGGCCTCACCAGGACCTGGTGTCTCTGGTACCCACCTGGGTAGCATCAGGATATGATTACACTGTACACTAACAGTGACCCAGCCGGACTTATCAACTCTGGTCTTCACCTGGGCCACTCCTGGACATGGTGACACTGGTTCCCACCTGGGTCTCACCTGGACATGGTGAGTCGGATCCACAACTGGGCCTCACCTGTAACTGGTGATTCTCGTTCCCACATGGACATCATGTGGACCTGGTGGCTGCAGTGTTTCTAGCTTCTCATGTACCTCGAGAATCTGGTCCGCACCAGAGCCTCACCGGGACCTGGTGAGTGTGGTTGCCACCTGCACCTCATCAGGACCTGGTGATTCTGGTCTGCACCTGAGACTACCCTGGATCTTGTGACTGTGGTCCCCACCTGGGCTTCACCTGGATTTGGGGACTCCGGTCCCAATCCGGGCTTCACCTGGCCCTGTTTTCCATGGTCTTCAACTGGACAAAATTGGGACCCGGTGACTGTGTTCCATAACTGGACCTCACCTGGACCTGGTGATTCTGGTCCCCATCTGGGTCTCAACCAGGTCTGATGACTTTGTTCCCCACCTGGACCTGATTGCTGTGGACTCTTTCTTGGCCTCACCTGGAACTGGTGACTCTGATCCTAACTGGGCCTCACCCAGATCTGCTGACTCTGGTCCTCACTTGGGCATCATTGGTACCTGGTGACTCTCTTCCACACCTGAGCCTCACCTGGACCCAATGACTCTGGAACCACTCTGGGCCTCCCCCTGACCTGGTGACTCTGGTCCCCATCTGGATATCACCTGGACCAGGTGATTCTGGTACCCTTCTAAGACTCAAGTAGATATGGTGAAACTGGTCCTCAACTGGGCCTCGCCTGGACCTAGTGAATATGCTCCATCTGGGCCTATTTGGACCTGGTGACTCTGGTCCCTACCTGGGCATCATCGGGACATGGTTCCACTGCATGGCCTGCAGATTGGCCTCAACTGGACCTGGTAAATCTGGTCCCTACCTGAACATCACCGGGACATGGTTCCTCTGCATGGCCTGCAGGTTGGCCACACCTGGACCTGGTGAGTGGGGTTGCCACCTGGGCCTCCCCCATACCTTGTGACACAGGGCCCCACGTGGGCCTCCCTTTGACCTGGTGAATCTGGTCCTTACCTGGTCCTCACTCGGAACTAGTATGTCTGGTCACAACATGGGAATCATCTGGACCTGGTGAATCTGGTCCCCATTGGGCCTCTCCCATTCCTGGTGACTTTGTTGCCCACCTGTACCTGATTGCTGTGGACTCCTTTTGGGCCTCACCTGGAACGGGTGACTCTGATCCTAACTGGGCCTCACCCAGATCTGGTGACTCTGGTCATCACCTGTGGACCATTATGACCTGGAAACACTGTTCCACACCTGAGACTCACCTGGACATGATGAAGCTGGATCCCCTCTGGGCCACAGCCTGACATGGTGACTCTGGTCCCCATCTGGATATCACCAGAATCGGGTGACTCTGTTCCCCCTCTGGGACTCACCCGGAGCTGGGACACTGGTCCTCAACTGGGCACACCTGGACCTAGTGAATCTACTCCTCACTTAGGTCTCGTCTGGACCTTGTGACTCTTTTCCCACCTGGCATCAATGGGACATGGTTACTCTGTTCCCTCTGGGCCTCACCTGGACATGATAACTTTGCTCCACACTTTGGCCTCATCTGGTCTTGATGACTCTGATCCCCGCACCTAGGCCTCAAACTGAACCTGGTGACTGTGGTCCCCACCTGGGTCACACCTGGACCTGGTGACTCAGGTCCCCAAGTGGACCTCTTGGACCTGGTGAATCTGGTCCTTACCTGGTCCTTTCCCAGAATGGGGGCTCTGGTCACCACCTGTGCCTCACCTGGACCTGGTGAATCTGGTACCCCTCTAGGCCTCAACAAGATCTGTGACTCTGATCCTATCTGCGCTTCACCCAGACCTGGTGACTCTGTTCCTCACCTGGGCATCATTGTGACCTGGAGACTCTGTTCCACACCTGAGCCTCACCTGGACATGATGACTCTGGAACCTGGCTGGGCCTCACCCTGACCTGGTGACTCTGGTCCCCATCTGGATGTCACCTGGACCAGGTGATTCTGGTACCCTTCTAGGCCTCAACCAGATCTGGTGACTCTGGTCCTCAACTGGGCCTCACTTGGACCTAGTGAATATGCACCATCTGGGCCTCTTTTGGACCTGGTGACTCTGGTCCCTACCTGGGCATCATCGGGACATGGTTCCACTGCATGGCCTGCAGGTTGGCCTCACTTGGACCTGGTAAGTCTGGTCCCTAAATGTTCATCATCGGGACATGGTTCCTCTGCATGGCCTGCAGGTTGGCCTCACCTGGACCTGGTCAGTGGGGTTGCCACCTGGGCCTCACCTATGCCTGGTGACACAGTTCCCCACGTGGGCCTCACTTGGACCTGGTGAATCTTGTCCTTACCTGGTCCTCACCCGGAACTGGTAAGTCTGGTCACCACCTGGATATCACCTGGACCTTGTGTATCTGGTCCCCATCTAGGCCTCACCCAGTCCTGGTGACTTTGTTCCCCACCTGGACCTGATTTCTGTGGACTCCTTCTTGGCCTCACCTGGAACTGGTGACTCTGGTCCCCACCTGCACCTCTCCCGGACCTGGTGACTTTCTTTCAAACATGGACCTCATGGATCTGGTGACTCTGGTCCTCAGTTTGGCCTCACCTGGAACTGGCGTCTCTCGTCCCCACTTTGACCTAACCCAGAACTGCTGAATCTAGGCCAACTTAGGCTGCACCCAGACCTGGTGACTTTTGTCCCCAGCTATGCCTCAATTGGACCTAATGAATCTGGTCCTCACGGGAGCCTCATCTGGACCGGGGACACAGCTGGATAGAGTGGCTCTGGTTCCCGCAAGGGGCTTGGCTGATACTGCTGACTGTGGTCTTATTGTATGCCTCACCAGGACCTAGTGATTGTGTTCCCCATCTGGGCCTGCATGACCCCAGTGACTCTGGTCCTCACCCAGGCATCATTGGGTGATGGACCCAATGATCCTCACCCTGGATACTCTATTCCACACCTGGGCCTCACTTTGACCAGGGACCTCTGGTCCCATTCTGGGCCTCAAACTAAATTGGTTACTCTGGTTCCCCCTCTGGGGCTCACCCTTACCTGGTGACTCTGTTCACCCTTTGGGCTTCACTTCGGCCTGGTGAATCTGGTCCTTAGCTTGTCCGCGCCTGGATGTGGTGACTGGTCGCCACCTGGGCCTCACCTGGACTTGGTGAATCCTGTTGCCACCTGTGCCTCACCTGGACCTTGTGACTGTGGTTCCACCTGGACCTCACCTGGATCTCGTGGCTCTGGTTCCCATATGGGGCTCTCCGGGACCTGGTTCCTGTGGTCTCCATCTGGCCTCACCTGGTACACAATGACTCTGATCCGTATTTGGACCTCTCCTGGACCTGTTGACTCTGGTCCTTACCTGGGCATCATTGGGACCTCGATGCTCTCTTATATACCTGGGCCTCACCTGGACCTGGTGACTCTGGTCCCACCTGGGCCTCACCTGGACGAGGTGACTGGTTCCCACGGGGACATCACCTGGACCTGGTGA
Source organism: Canis aureus (assembly GCF_053574225.1). NCBI lineage: Eukaryota > Metazoa > Chordata > Mammalia > Carnivora > Canidae > Canis > Canis aureus. The sequence continues at coordinate 41,271,086 of NC_135643.1, forward strand.
CTCAGGTCGTCATATGGGCATCATGGGACCTGGTTTCTCAGTTCCACATCGGGGCCTCACGTGGACCGAGTGATTCTCTTCCCCCTCTGGGCCTCACGCTGACGTGATGCCTCTGGTCCCCACCTGGATATCACCAGAACCGGGTGACTCTGGTCCCCCTCTGGGACTCACGCGAAGCTGGTGACACTGGTCCTCAACTGTGCCTCAACAGGACGTGGTGAATCTACTCTTCACTTACGCCTCGTATGGACCTTGTGACTGTTTTCCCACCTGGCATCAATGGGACAAGGTTACTCTGGTCCCCACCTTGACTTCACATGGACATGATAACTTTGCTCCACACTTTGTCCTCAACTGGTCCTGATGACCCTCGTCCCCCCACCTAAGCCTCAATCTGGACCTGGTGACTGTGGTACCCACCTGGGTTTCACCTCGCCCTGTTGACTCTCCTTGCCACATGAACCCCACCTGGACCTGGGGATGTGGTGTTCTTGTAGACTCACATTTACCTGGTGACTGCGGTCCCCACTAGGGCCTCACCTGGATCTGGTGACTCTGACCTGCAGGTTGGCCTCACCTGGACCTGGTGAGTGGGGTTCCCACCTGGGCCTCACTCATACATGGTGACTGAGGTCCCCACGTGAGCCTCTTGGACCTGGTGAATCTGGTCCTTAGCTGGTCCTCTCCCAGAACCGTGGACTCTGTTCACCACCTGGGCCTCACCTGGACCTGGTGAATCTGGTCCCCATCTGGGCCTCACCAAGTCCTGGTTAATTTGTTGCCCGCCAGGACCTGATTGCTGTGGAATCCTTCTTGGCCTCACCTGGAACTTGTGACTCTGTTCCTAACTGGGCCTCACCCAGCTCTGGCGACTCTGGTCCTCACCTGAGGACCATTATGATCTGGATACTCTGTTCCACACCTGAGCCTCACCTGGACATGATGACTCTGGATCCCCTCTGTGCCTCACCCTGACATGGTGACTCTGGTCCCCATCTGGATGTCACCTAGACCTAGTGAATCTGGTACCCCTCTAGGCCTCAACTAGACCTGGTGACCAATGTCCTCAACTGGGCCTCACCTGGACCTAGTGATTCTCATTCCGCTCTGGGCCTCACCCTGACGTGGTGACTCTTGTCACCACCTGGATATCACCAGAACCAGTGATTCTGGTCTCCCTCTGGGACTCACCCGGATCTGGGGACAGTGGTCCTAATCTGGGCCTCAACAGGACCTGGTGAATCTACTCCTCAGTTAGGCCACGTCTAAACCTTCTGACTCTTTTACCACCTGGCATCAATGGGACATGGTTACTCTGTTCCCCACCTGGGCCTCACCTGGACATGATAACTTTGCTCCGCACTTTGTTCTCAACTGGTCCTGATGACACTGGTTCCCCCACCTAGGCCTCAATCTGGATCTGGTGACTGTGGTCCCCACCTGGGCTTCACCTGGATTTGGGGACTCCGGTCCCCTCTGTACTCACCTGGCCCTGTTGACCATGGCACTCAACTGGGCAAAATTGGGACCCGATGACTGTGTTCCACAACTGGACCCCACCTGTACCAGGTGACTCTAATCCCCCTCTGGGTCTCCCCGTGCCCTAGTGACTGTGAACCACACTTTGGCCTGATTTGGACCTGCTGACCCTGGTTGCCACCTGCACCTGACCTCGAAATATTGACTCTGGTTCTTTCAAGCGCCTCCCGTGTCCCTGGTGATCCTGGTCCCGACCTGGGCCACACCTGGACGTGGTGACTCTTGTCACCACTGGGGACTGACCTGGACCTGCATACTGTGTTCCATACCTGGGCCTCAAGTAGCCCTGTTGAACATGGTCCCACCGACCTCATATGGAACTGTTGCCTCTGATCGCCACCGAGGCCTCACGTGTACCTGGTAACTCTGGTACTCACCTGGGCCTCATCTGGATCTGGTGATCTGGTCCCAACATGGACTTCACCTGGATCTGGAGACTCTGGTCCTCAGTTTGGACTCACCTGTTCCTGGTGTCTTTCTTCCACACTTTGACCTAACTCAGAACTGCTGAATCTTGCCCAACCTAGGCCGAATCCAGACCTGGTGACTCTTGTCCACAGCTATGCCTCAATTCGACCTGATGAATCTGTTCCTCACGTGGGCCTCACATGGACCTGGCACTCAGCTGGACCTGGGACTCAGCTGGATAGAGTGGCTCTGGTTCCAACAAGGGGTCACCAGATACTGGTGATTGTGGTCTTATTCTATGCCTCATAAGGACCTAGTGATTCTGTTCCCCATCTGGGCCTGCATGGCCCTAGTGTCTCTGGTCCTCAACCAGGCATCAATGCGACCTGGATACTCTATTCCACACCTGGGGCTCACTTTGACCAGGGTCCTCTGGTCCCATTTTGGGCCTCAAACTAAACTGGTTACTCTGGTTCCCCCTCTGGGCCTCACCCATACTTGGTGACTCTGGTCACCCCTTGGGCTTCACTTGGGCCTGGTGAATCTGGTCCTTAGGTGGTCCGCACCTAGATCTGGTGACTGGTCGCAACCTGGGCCTCTCCTGGACTTGGTGAATCCTGTTGCCACCTGCGCCTCACTTGGACCTTGTGACTGTGGTCCCACCTGGACCTCACCTGGATCTGGTGGCTCTGGTTCCCATATGGGGCTCTCCTGGACCTGGTTCCTGTTGTCTCCATCTGCCCTCACCTGGAACACAATGTCTCTGATCCATATATGTGCCTCTCCTGCACCTCTTGTCCCTGGTCCTTACCTGGGCATCATTGGGACCTGGATACTCTCTTATATACCTGGGCCTCACCTGGACCTGGTGACTGAGGTCCCACCTTTGCCTCAGCTGGATGAGGTGACTGGTTCCCACAGGGACCTCACCTGGTCCTGGTGACTCAGGTCCTCATATGGGCATCATGGGACCTGGTTTCTCAGTTCCACATCGGGGCCTCACCTGGACCTAGTGATTCAACTCCCCCTCTGGGCCTCACCCTGACGTGGTGACTCTGGTCCCCACCTGGATATCACCAGAACCGGCTGACTCTAGTCCCTCTCTGAGACTCACCCGGAGCTGTGGACACTGGTCCTCAACTAGGCCTCAACAGGACCTGATGAATCTATTCTTCACTTAGGCCTCGTCTGGACCTTGTGACTCTTTTCCCACCTGGCATCAATGGGACATTGTTACTCTGTTCCCCACCTGGGCCTCAACTGGACATGATAACTTTGCTCCATTCCTTGGCCTCAACTGGTCCTGATGACTCTCATCCCCCCACCTAGGCCTCAATCAGGACCTGGTGACTGTGGTCCCCACCTGGGTCTCCCCTGGACCTGGTGACTCTCGTTCCTACATGAATCACACCTGGACTTGGTGACTGTGGTGTTCTTGTAGACTCACATTTCCCTGGTGACTCCGGTTCCCACTAGGGCCTCACCTGGATCTGGTGACTCTGATCATATCTGCGCGTCACCCAGACCTGGTGACTATGCTCCTAACCTGGGCATCATTGGTACCTGGTTACTCTGTTCGACACCTGAGCCTCACCTGGACATGATGACTCTGGAACCTGGCTGGGCCTCACCCTGACCTGGTGACTCTGGTCCCCATCTGGTTGTCACATGGACCAGGTGACTCTGGTACCCCTCTAGGCCTCAAGCAGTTCTGGTGCCTCTCGTCCTCAACTGGGCCTCACATGGACCTAGTGAATAAGCTCCATCTGGGCCTCATTTGGACCTGGTGACTCTGGTCCCTACCTGGGCATCATCGGGACATGGTTCCACTGCATGGCCTGCAGGTTTGCCTCACATGAACCTGGTAACTCTGGTCCCTGCCTGGGCATTATCGGGTCACGGTCCTCGGCATGGCCTGCAGGTTTGCCTCACCTTGAACTGGTGAGAGTGTTTGCCACCTGGGCCTCACCCATACATGGTGACACAGGTCCCCATGTGGGCCTTACTTGGACCTGGTGAATCTGGTCCTTACCTGATCCTCACCTGGAACTGGTAACTCTGGTCACCACCGGGGCCTCACCTGGACCTGGTGAATCTGGTCCCCATCTGGGCCTCACCCAGTCCTGGTGACTATGTTCCCCACCTGGACCTGATTGCTGTGGACACTTGGCCTCACCTGAAACTGGTGACTCTGATCCTATCTGCGCGTCACACAGACCTGGTGACTCTGGTCCTCACCTGGGTATGATTGGTACCTGGTGACTCTGTTCCACACCTGAGCCTCACCTGGACATGATGACTCTTGTCATCACCGGGAACTCACCTGGATCTGCTTACTGTGTTCCACACCTGGGCCTCAAGTAGAACTGTTGACCATGGTCCCCAAGCCTGCCTCACATGGACCTGTTGCCTCTGATCCCCACCGGGGCTTCACGTATACCTGGCAACTCTGGTCCTCACCTTCGCCTCATCTGGACCTAGTGACTCTGGTACCCACCTGGGCTTCACCTGGATCTGGTGACTCTGGTCCCCACCTGGACCTGACCTGCATCTGGTGACTCTGGTCCTCAGTTTGGCCTCACCTGGACCTGGTGAGTGGGGTTGCCACCTGGGCCTCACCCATACCTGGTGACTCAGGTCCCCACCTGGGCCTCTTGGACCTGGTGAATCTGGTAATTCTGTTCACCACCTGGGAATCCCCTGGAAGTGGAGAAACTGGTCGCCATCTGGGCCTCACCCAGTCCTGGTTACTTTGCTCCCCACCTGGACCTGATTGCTGTGGACTCCTTTTGGGCCTCACCTGGAACTGGTGGGTCTGATCCTAACTAGGACTCACCCAGATCTGGTGACTCTGGTCTTCACCTGTGGACCACTATGACCTGGATACTCTGTTCCACACCTGAGCCTCACCTGGTCATGATGACTCTGGATCCCCTCTGGGCCTCACTCTGACATGGTGACTCTGGTCCCCATCTGGATGTCACCTAGACCAGGTGAATCTGGGACCCCTGTCGGCCTCAACAAGACATGGTGACTCTGGTCCTCAACTGGGCCTCACCTGGACCTAGTGAATATGCTCCTCACCTGCGCCTCATCTGGACGTGGTGACTCGGGTACTACCTGGGCATCATCGGGACATGGTTACTCTATTCCCCAATGGGACTGACCTGATCCTAGTAACTCTGGTCCTGTCTTTGGCCTCTTCTGTACCAGGTCACTCTGGCTCCACCTGGGCCTCACCTGTAACTGGTAAATCTGATCCTAAGCATGGCCTCACCTGACCTGGTGACTGTGGTTCCCATCGGGATCTTACCTGGATCTCATGTCTCTGGTCCCACCTGGGCCTCACCAGGACCTGGTGTCTCCGGTACCCTCCTGGGTAGAATCAGGATATGGTTACACTGTTCACTAACAGTGACCCAGCCGGACCTATTTACTCTGGTCTTCACCTGGGCCACACCTGGACATGGTGACACTGGATCCCACTGGGTCTCAACTTGACATGGTGAGTCGGATCCCCACCTGGTCCTCACCTGTAACTGCTGATTCTCCGGCCCACATGGACATCATGTGGACCTGGTGGCTGCAGTATTTCTAGCTTCTCATGTACCTTGTGACTCTGGTCCGGCCAGGGCCTCACTGGGTCCTGGGAAATGTGGTTGTCACCTGCACCTCACTTGGACCTGGTGATTCTGGTCTGCACCTGAGACTACCCTGGATCTGCTGACTGTGGTCCCCACCTGGGCTTCACCTGGATATTTGGACTCCGGTCCCCATCTGGGCCTCACCTGGCCCTGTTGACCATGGTCCTCAACTGGGCAAAATTGGGACCCGGTAACTGTGTTCCAAAACTGGACGTCACCTGGACCAGGTGACTCTGGTCCCCCTCTAGGTCTCACCGTGTCTAGTGACTGTGAACCCCACTTTGGCCTGCCTTGGACCTGCTGACCCTGGTTGCCACCTGCGTCTAACCTCGAACTGTTGACTCTGGTTCTTTCAAGGGCCTCCCCTGTACCTGGTGATCCTGGTCCCCACCTAGGCCTCACCTGGACGTGATGACTCTTGTCACCACCGGGGACTCACCTGGACCTGCTTACTGTGTTCCACACCTGGGTCTCAAGTAGACCTGTTGACCATGGTCCCCAAGCCGGCCTCACATGGACCTGTTGCCTCTGATCCCCACCGGGGTCTCACGTGTACCTGGTAACTCCTGTCTCACCTGGGCCTCATCTGGTCCTAGAGACTCTGGTTTCCACCTTGGCGTCACCTGGATCTGGTGACTCAGGTCCCCACCTGGACTTACCTGGATCCGTTGACTCTGGTCCCCACCTGGACCTCTCCTGGACCTGGTGACTCTCTTTCCAACATGGACCTCACCTGGATCTGGTGACTCTGGTCCTCAGTTTGGCCTCACCTGGACCTGGTGTCTCTCGTCATCACTTTGACCTAACTCAGAACTGCTGAATCTTGCCCCACCTAGGCCGCACCCATACCTGGTGACTCTTGTCCCCAGCTATGCCTCAATTCGACCTGATGAATCTGGTACTCACGTGGGCCTCACATGGACCTGGGACTCAGCTGGATAGAGTGGCTCTGGTTCCCACAAGGGGCTCACCTGATACTGGTGACTGTGGTCTTATTCTATGCCTCACCAGGACCTAGTGATTCTGTTCCCCATCTGGGCCTGCATGACCTAGTGACTCTGGTCCTCACCCAGGCATCATTGGGACCTGGATACTCTATTCCACACCTGGGCCTCACTCTCACCAGGGACCTCTGGTCGCATTCTGGGCCTCAAATTAAACTGGTTACTCTGGTCCCCCTCTGGGCCTCACCCTTACCTGTTGACTCTGGACACCCCTTGGGCTTCATTTCGGCCTGGTGAATCTGGTCCTTAGCTTGTCCTCACTTGGATTTGGTGACCGGTCGCCACCTGGGCCTCACCTGGACTTGGTGAATCCTGTTGCCAACTGTGCCTCACCTGGACCTTGTGACAGTGGTCCAACCTGGACTTCACCTGGATCTGGTTGCTCTGGTTCCCATATGGGACTCTCCTGGACCTGGTTCCTGTGGTCTCCATCTGGCCTCACCTGGAACACAATGACTCTGATCCATATTTGGGCCTCTCCTGGACCTGTTGACTCTGGTCCTTACCTGGGCATCATTGGGGCCTGGATACTCTCTTATATACCTGGTCCTCACCTGGACCTGGTGACTGTGGTCCCACCTGGACCTCACCGGGACGAGGTGACTGGTTCCCACACGGACCTCACCTGGACCTCGTGACTCAGGTCCTCATATGGGCATCATGGGACCTGGTGTCTCAGTTCCATATCGTGGCCTCAACTGGACCTGGTAACTCTGGTCCCTACATGGGCATCATCGGGACACGGATCCTCAGCAGGTCCCAAAGATTGGCCTCACCTGGACCTGGTAAGTCTGGTCCCTACGTGGGCATAATTGGGACATGGTTCCTCTGCATGGCCTGCACGTTGTCCTCACCTGGACCTGGTGAGTGGGATTTCCACCTGGGCCTCAACCATACCTGGAGACACAAGTCCCCACGTGGGCTTCACTTGGACCTGGTGAATCTGGTCCTTACCTGGTCCTCACCTGGAACTGGTAACTCTGGTCACCCCCTGGGAATCACCTGGACCTGGTGAACCTGGTCCCCATCAGGGCCTCACCCAGTCCTGGTGTCTTTGTTCCCCAATTGGACCTGATTGCTGTGCAATCCTTCTTGGCATCATTGGAACTGATGACTCTGATCCTAACTGGGCCTCACCCAGATCTGCTGACTCTGGTACTCACCTGTGGACCATTATGACCTGGATACTCTGTGACACACCTGAGCCTCACCTGGACATGATGACTCTGGATCCCCTCTGGGTGTCACCCTGACATGGTGACTCTTGTCCCCATCTAGATGTCACCTAGACCAGGTGAATCTGGTACCCCTCTAGGCCTCAACTTCACCTGGTGACTCTAGTCCTCATCTGGGCCTCACTGGGACCTAGTGAACATACTCCCCACCTGCACCTCATCTGGACCTGGTGACTCTTTTTTTTACCTGGGCATCATCAGGACATGGTTACTCTATTCCCCACTGAGACTAATTTATCCTGGTAAACTTGGTCCTGACTTTGGCCTCTTCTGTACCAGGTGACTCTGGCTCCTCCTGGGCCTCACCTGTAACTGGTGACTCTGATCCTAAGCATGGCCTCACCTGACCTGGTGACTGTGTTTCCCATGGGACCTCACCTGGATCTCATGTCTCTGGTCCCACCTGGGTCTCACCAGGACCTGGTGTATCTGGTACCAACCGGGGTAGCATCAGGATATGGTTACACTGTTCACTAACAGTGACCCAGCTGGACCTATTAACTCTAGTCTTCACCTGGGCCACACCTGGACATGGTGACACTGGTTCGCACCTGGGTCTCACCTGGACATGGTGAGTCGGATCCCCACAAGGTCCTCACGTGTAACTTGTGGTTCTCGTTCCCATATGTACATCATGTGGAACTGGTGGCTGCATTGTTTGTAGCTTCTCATGTACCTCGTGACTCTGGTCCCCACCAGGGCCTCACCAGGACCTGCAACTGCAGGTCACCTGGACCTGGTGAATCTGGTCTGCACATGAGACTATCCTGGATCTGGTGACTGTGGTCCCCACCTGGGCTTCACCTGGATTTGGGGACTCCGGTCTCCATCTGGGCTTCACCTGGCCCTGTTGACTATGGTCCTCAACTTGGCAAAATTGGGAACCGGTGACTGTGTTCCAAAACTGGACCTCACCTGGACCAGGTGACTCTGGTCCCCCTCTGGGTCTCACCGTGCCCTAGTGACTGTGAACTCCACTTTGCCCTGACTTGGACCTGCTGATACTGGTTGCCACCTGCGCCTTACCTCAAACTGTAGACTCTGGTTTTACAAAGGCCTCCCCTCGACTTGGTGATCCTGGTCCCCACCTGGGTCTCACTTGGACGTGGTGACACTTGTCACAACGGGGACTCTCCTGGACCTGCTTACTGTGTTCCACACCTGGGCCTCAAGTAGACCTGTTGACCATGGTCCCCAGGCAGGCCTCACATGGACCTGTTGCCACTGCTCCCCACCGGGGCCTCACTTGTACCTGATATCTCTGGTCCCCACATTGACCTCATCTGGACCTAGTGACTCTGGTCCCCGCCTGGGCTTCACCTGGATCTGGTGACTCTGGTCCCCACCTGTACTTCACCTGGAACTGGTGACTCTGGTCCCAACCTGGACTTCACCCGGATCTGGTGACTCTGGTCCCCCCTGGACCACTCCTGGTCCTGGTGACTCTCTTTCCAACATGGACCTCACTTGGATCTGGTGTCTCTGGTCCTCAGTTTGGACTCACCTGTTCCTGGAGTCCTTCTTCCCCACTTTGAGCTAACTCAGAACTGCTGAATCTTGCCCCACCTAGGCCGCTCCCAGACCAGGTGACTCTTGTCCACAGCTATGCCTCAATTCGACCTGATGAATCTGGTCCTCACGTGGGCCTCACCTCACCTGGGACTAATCTGGATAGACTGGCTCTGGTTCCCACACGGGGCTCACCTGATACTGGTGACTGTGGTCTTATTCTATGCCTCAGCAGGACCTAGAGGTTCTGTTCCTGATCTGCGCCTGCATGGCCCTAGTGACTCTGGTCCTCACCCAGGCATCATTGGGACCTGGATACTCTATTCCACACCTGGGCCTACCTTTGACCAGGGACCTCTGGTCCCATTCTGGGCCTCAAACTAAACTGGTTACTGTGGTTCCCCTCTGAGCCTCACCCTTACCTGGTGACTCTGGTCACCCCTTGGGCTTCACTTGGGCCTGGTGAATCTGGTCCTTAGCTAGTCTCACCTGGATCTCGTCAATGGTCTCCACCTGGGCCTCACCTGGACTTGGTGAATCCTGTTGCCACATGCGCCTCACCTGGACTTTGTGACTGTGGTCCCACCTGGATCTCACCTGGACCTGGTGGCTCTGGTTCCCATATGGGGCTCTCCTGGACCTGGTTCCTGTGGTCTCCATCTGGCTTCACCTGGAACACAATGACTCTGATCCATATTTGGGCCTCTCCTGCACCTGTTGATTATGGTCCTTATATGGGCATCATTGGGACCTCGATACTCTCTTATATACCTGGGCCTCACCTGGACCTGGTGACTTTGATCCCACCCGGGCCTCTACTGGATGAGGTGACTGGTTCCCACAGGGACCTCAACTGGACCTGGTGACTCTGGTCCTCATATGGGTATCATGGTACTTGGTTTCTCAATTCCACATCGGGGCCTCACCTGTACCTAGTGATTCTCGTCCCCCTCTGGGCCTCACCCTGATGTGATGACTATGGTCCCCACCTGGATATCACCAGAACCGGGTGACTCTGGTCCCCCTGTGGTACTCACCCGGAGATGGGGACACTGGTCCTCAACTGGGCCTCAATAGGACCTGATGAATCTACTCCTCACTTAGGCATCGTCTGGACCTTGTGACTCTTTTCCCACCTGGCACCAATGGGACATTGTTATTCTGTTCCCCACCTGGGCCTCACCTGGACATGATAACTTTGCTCCACTCTTTGGCCTCAACTGGTCCTGATGACACTGGTCCCCCCACCTAGGCCTCAATCTGGACCTGGTGACTGTGGTCTCCACCTGGGTCTCACCTGGACCTGGTGACTCTCTTTCCCAGATGAACCACACCTGGATCTGGTGACTGTGGTGTTCTTGTATACTCACATATCCCTGGTGACTCCAGTCCCCACTAGGGCCTCACCTGGATCTGGTGACTCTGTCCCGCCAGTTGGCCTCACCTGGACCTGGTGAGTGGGGTTGCCACCTAAGCCTCACACATAGCTGGTGACTCAGGTCCCCACGTGAGCCTCTTGGACCTGGTGAATCTGGTCGCTACCTGGTCCTTTCCCAGACCCGGGGACTCTATCCCCACCTGGGCCTCACCTGGACCTGGTGAATCTGGTCCCCATCTGGGTCTCACCCAGGTCTGGTGACTTTGTTCCCCACCTGCACCTGATTGCTGTGAACACTTTCTTGGCCTCACCTGCAACTGGTGACTCTGATCCTTTCTGCGCCTCACCCAGATCTGGTGACTCTGGTCCTCACTTGGGCATCATTTGTACCTGTTGACTGTCTACCACACCTGAGCCTCACCTGGACATGATGACTCTGGGACCACTCTGGGCCTCCCCCTGACCTGGTGACTCTGGTCCCCATCTGGATATCACCTGGACCAGGTGATTCTGGTACCCTTCTAAGACTCAAGCAGATATGTTGAAACTGGTCCTCAACTGGGCCTCACCTGGACCTAGTGAATATGCTCCATCTGGGCCTTATTTGGACCTGGTTACTCTGGTCCCTACCTGGGCATCATCGGGACATGGTTCCACTGCATGGCCTGCAGATTGACCTCACCTGCACCTGGTAAATCTGGTCCCTACCTGAGCATCACCGGGACATGGTTCCTCTGCATGGCCTGCAGGTTGGCCTCACCTGGACCTGGTGAGTGGGGTTGCCACCTGGGCCTCCTCCATACCTTGTGACACAGGGCCCCACGTGGGCCTCCCTTTGACCTGGTGAATCTGGTCCTTACCTGGTCCTCACTCGGAACTAGTAAGTCTGGTCACAACATGGGAATCATCTGGACCTGGTGAATCTGGTCCCCATTGGGCCTCACCCAGTCCTGGTGACTTTGTTCCCCACCTGGACCTGATTGCTGTGGACTCCTTTTGGGCCTCACCTGGAACGGGTGACTCTGATCCTAACTGGGCCTCACCCAGATCTGGTGACTCTGGTCCTCACCTGTGGATCATTATGACCTGGATACTCGGTTCCACACCTGAGACTCACCTGGACATGATGACGCTGGATCCCCTCTGGGCCTCAGCCTGACATGGTGACTCTGGTCCCCATCTGGATATCACCAGAATCGGGTGACTCTCTTCCCCCTCTGGGACTCACCCGGAGCTGGGACACTGGTCCTCAACTGGGCACAACTGGACCTGGTGAATCTACTCCTCACTTAGGTCTCGTCTGGACCTTGTGACTCTTTTCCCACCTGGCATCAATGGGACATGGTTACTCTGTTCCCACTGGGCCTCACCTGGACATGATAACTTTGCTCCACACTTTGGCCTCAACTGGCCCTGATGACTCTGATCCCCCCACCTAGGCCTCAAACTGAACCTGGTGACTGTGGTCCCCACCTGGGTCACACCTGGACCTGGTGACTGTGGTCCCCACCTTGGTCTCACCTGGACCTGGTGGTCTCCTTCCTACATGAACCACGCCTGGACCTGGTGACTCTGGCGTTCTTGTAGACTCACTTTTACCTGGTGAATCCGGTCCCCACCAGGGACTCACGTGGATCTGATGACTCTGGCCTGCAGGTTGGTCTCACCAGGACCTGGTGAGTGGGGTTGCCACCTGGGCCTCACCCATACCTGGTGACTCAAGTCCCTACGTGGGGATTCAAGTCCCTGTGAATCTTGTCCTTACCCGGTCCTCTCCTAGACCCGGGGACTCTTGTCACCACCTGGGCCTCACCTGGACCTGGTGAATCTGGTCTCCTTCTGGGCCTCACCCAGTCCTGGTGACTTTGTTCCCTACCTGGATCTGATTGCTGTGCCCTTTCTTGGCCTCACCTGGAATGGTGAGTCTGATCCTATCTGTGCGTCCGGGTGACTCTTGTCCTCACCTGGGCATCATTGGTACCTGGTGACTCTGTTCCACACCTGAGCCTCACCTGAACATGATGACTCTGGCACCTCTCTGGGCCTCACCCTGACCTGGTGACTCTGGTCCCCATCTGCATGTCACCTGGACCAGGTGATTCTGGTACCCCCTAGGCCTCAAACAGATCTGGTGACTCTGGTCTTCAAAGGGGACTCACCTGTATCTAGTGAATATGCTCCATCTGGGCCTCATTTGGACCTGGTGACTCTGGTCCCTTCCTGGGCTCATCGGGACATGGTTCCACTGCATAGCCTGCAGGTTGGCCTCACCTGGACCTGGTAACTCTGGTCCCTACCTGGGCATCATCAGGACATGGTTTCTCTGCATGGCCTGCAGTTTGGCCTCACCTGGACCTGGTGTGTGGGGATGCCACTTGGCCCTCACCAATGCATGGAGACACAGGTCCCCACGTGTGTCTCACTTGGACCTGGTGAATCTGGTCCTTACCTGGTCCTCATCCGGAACAAGTAACTCTGATCACCACCTGGGAATACCTGGATCTGGTGAATCTGGTCCCCATCTTGGCCTCACCCAGTCCTGGTGACTTTGTTTCCAACCTGGACCTGATTGCTGTGGACTCCTTCTTGGCCTCACCTGGAACTGGTGACTCTGATCCTAACTGGGCCTTACCCAGATCTGGTGACTCTGGTCCTCACCTGTGGACCATTATGATCTGGATACTCTGTTCCACACATGAGCGTCACCTGGACATGATGACTCTGGATCCCCTCTGGGCATCACCCTGACATGGTGACACTGGTCCCCATCTGGATGTCACCTAGACCAGGTGAATCTGGTACCCCTCTAGGCCTCAACTAGAACTGGTGACTCTGGTCCTCAATTGGGCCTCACCTGGACCTAGTGAATATGCTCCCCACCTTCACTTCATCTGGACCTGGTGACTCTGCTTCTTCCTGTGCATCATTGGGACGTGGTTACTCTAATTCCCACTGGGACAGACCTGATCCTGGTAACTCTGGTCCTGACTTTGGCCTCTTCTGTACCAGGTACTCTGGATCCACCTGGGCCTCACCTGTAACTAGTGACTCTGATCCTAAGCATGGCCTCACCTGACATGGTGACTGTGGTTCCCACCGGGACCTCACCTGGACCACATGTCCCTGGACCCACCTTGGCCTCACCAAGCCCTGGTGTCTCTGGTACCCACCTGGGTAGCATCAGGATATGGTTACACTGTTCACTAACAGTGTCCCAGCCCGACCTATTAACTCTGGTCTTCACCTGGGACACACCTGGACATGGTGACACTGGTTCGCACCTGGGTCTCACCTGGACATGGTGAGTCGGATCCCCAGCTGGTTCTCACCTGTAACTGGTGATTCTCGTTCCCACATGGACATCATGTGGACCTGGTGGCTGCAGTGTTTCTAGCTTCTCATGTACCTCGTGACTCTGGTCCCCACCAGGGCCTCACCGGGACCTGGTGAGTGTGGTTGCCACCTGCACCTCACCTGGACCTGGTGATTGCGATCTGCACCTGAGACTACCCTGGATCTGGTGACTGTCCCCACCTTGTCTTCACCTGGATTTGGGGACTCCGGTCCCCATCTGGGCCTCACCTGGCGTCTTGACATTGGTCCTCAACTGGGAGATTTGGACCCGTTGACTGTGTTCCAAAACTGGACCTCAACTGGACCAGGTGACTCTGGTCACCCTCTGGGTCTCACCGTGCCCTAGTGACTGTGAACCCCACTTTGGCCTGACTTGGACTTGCTGACCCTGGTTCCCACCTGTGCCTGACCTCGAACTGTTGACTCTGGTTCTTTAATGGGCCTCCCCTTTACCAGGTGATCCAGGTCCCCACCTGGGCCTCACCTGGCCCTGTTGACCATGGTCCTCAATTGGGCACAATTGGGGCCCCGTGACTGTGTTCCACAAATGGACCTCACCTGGACAAGGTGACTCTGGTCTCCCTCTGGGACTCACCGTGCCCTAATGACTGTGAACCCCACTTTGGCCTGACTTGGACCTGCTGACCCTGGTTGCCACCTGCGCTTGACTTCGACCTGTTGACTCTGGTTCTTTCTTTTTTCTTTTTTTTTTTAATTTATTTTTTATTATTGGTGTTCTATTTACTAACATACAGAATAACCCCCAGTGCCCGTCACCCATTCACTCCCACCCCCCGCCCTCCTCCCTTTCTACCACCCTTAGTTCGTTTCCCAGAGTTAACAGTCTTTACGTTCTGTCTCCCTTTCTTATATTTCCCACACATTTCTTCCCCCTTCCCTTATATTCCCTTTCACTATTATTTATATTCCCCAAATGAATGAGAACATATAATGTTTGTCTTTCTCCGACTGGCTTACTTCACTCAGCATAATACCCTCCAGTTCCATCCACGTTGAATCAAATGGGGGGTATTTGTCATTTCTAATAGCTGAGTAATATTCCATTGTATACATAAACCACATCTTCTTTATCCATTCATCTTTCGTTGGACACCGAGGCTCCTTCCACAGTTTGGCTATCGTGGCCATTGCTGCTATAAACATCGGGGTGCAGGTGTCCCGGCGTTTCATTGCATTTGTCTCTTTGGGGAAAATCCCCAACAGTGCAATTGCTGGGTCGTAGGGCAGGTATATTTTTAACTGTTTGAGGAACCTCCACACAGTTTTCCAGAGTGGCTGCACCAGTTCACATTCCCAACAGTGTATGAGGATTCCCTTTTCTCCGCATCTTCTCCAACATTGGTTGTTTCCTGTCTTGTTAATTTTGCCCATTCTCACTGGTGTGAGGTGGTATCTCATTGTGGTTTTGATTTGTATTTCCCTGCTGGCAAGTGATGCAGAGCATTTTCTCATGTGCATGTTGGCCATGTCTATGTCTTCCTCTGTGAGATTTCTGTTCATGTCTTTTGCCCATTTCATGATTGGATTGTTTGTTTCTTTGGTGTTGAGTTTGATAAGTTCTTTATAGATCTTGGAAACTAGTCCTTTATCTGATATGTCATTTGCAAATATCTTCTCCCATTCTGTAGGTTGTCTTTGAGTTTTGTTGACTGTATCCTTTGCTGTGCAAAAGCTTCTTATCTTGATGAAGTCCCAATAGTTCATTTTTGCTTTTGTTTCTTTTGCCTTCGTGGATGTATCAGCAAGAAGTTACTATGGCCGAGTTCAAAAAGGGTGTTGCTTCTGATCTTCTCTAGGATTTTGATGGAATCTTGTCTCACATTTAGATCTTTCATCCATTTTGAGTTTATCTTTGTGTATGGTGAAAGAGAGTGGTCTAGTTTCATTCTTCTGCATGTGGATGTCCAATTTTCCCAGCACCATTTATTGAAGAGACTGTCTTTCTTCTAATGGATAGTATTTCCTCCTTTATCGAATATTAGTTGCCCATAAAGTTCAGGGTCCACTTCTGGATTCTCTATTCTGTTTCACTGATCTATGTGTCTGTTTTTGTGCCAGAAGACTCTAGTTCTTTCAAGGGCCTCAACTGTACCTGGTGATCCTGGTCCCCACCTGGGACTAACCTGGACGTGGTGACTCTTTTCACCACCGGGGACTCACCTGGACCTGCTTACTGTGTTACACACCAGGGCCTCAAGTAGACCTGTTGACCATGGTCGCCAAGCCGGCCTCACATGGACCTGTTGCCTCTGATCCCCACCGGGGCTCACCTGTACCTGGTAACTCTGGTCCTCACCTGGGCCTCATCGGGACCTAGTGACTCTGGTCCCCACCTGGGCTTCACGTGGATCTGTTGACTCTGTTCCCCACCTGGACCTCTCCCGGTCCTGGTGACTCTCTTTCCAACATGGACCTCACCTGGATCTGGTGACTCTGGTCCTCAGTTTGGCCTCACCTGGACCTGGCGTCTCTCGTCCCCACTTTGACCTAGCTCAGGACTGCTGAATCTTGCCCCACCTAGCCCGCACCCAGACCTGGTGACTCTTGTCCCCAGCCATGCCTCAATTCGACCTAATGAATCTGGTCCTCACGTGAGCCTCACATGGACCTGGGACTCAGCTGGATAGAATGGCTCTGGTTCACGCAAGGGGATCAAATGATAATGCTGACTGTGGTCTTATTCTATGCCTCACCAGGACCTAGTTATTTGTCCCCATCTGGGCCTGCATGGCCCTAGTGACTCTGGTCCTCACCCAGGCATCATTGCGACCTGGATACACTATTCCACACCAGGGCCTCACTCTGACTAGGGACCTCTGGACCCATTCTGGGCCTCAAACTAAACTGGTTACTCTGGTTCCTCCTCTGGGACTCACCCTTACCTGGTGACTCTGGTCACCCCATGGGCTTCATTTGGGCCTGGTGAATCTGGTCCTTAGCATGTCCTCACTTGGATCTGGTGACTGGTCGCCAGCTGGGCCTCACCTGGACTTGGTGAATCCTGTTGCCACCTGGGACTCACCTGGACGAGGTGACTGGTTCCCACAGGGACCTCACCTGGACCTGCTGACTCAGGTCCTCATATGGGCATCATGGGACCTGGTTTCATTTCGACATCGGGACCTCACCTGGAGCTAGTGATTCTCGTCCCACGCTGGGCCTCACCCTGACGTGGTGACTCTGGTCCCCACCTGGATATCACCGGAACCGTTTGACTCTGGTCCCCCTCTTGGACCCACCCAGAGCTGGGGACACTGGTCCTCAACTGGGCCTCACCTGGACCTGGTGAATCTGGTCCCCATCTGGACCTCACCCAGTCCTGGTGACTTTGTTCCCCACCTGAACCTGATTGCTGTGGACTCGTCCTTGGCCTCACCTGGAACTGATGACTCTGAACCTATCTGCGCGTCACCCAGATATGGTGACTCTGGTCCTCACCTGGGCATCATTGGTACCTGGTGACTCTGTTCCTCACCTGAGCCTCACCTGGACATGATGACTCTGGAACCTCTCTGGGCTTCTCCCTGACCTAGTGCCTCTAGTCATTACGTGGGCATCATCGGGACATGGTTCCAAAGCGTGGCCTGCAGGTTGGCCTCACCTGGATGTGGTAACACTCGTCCTTACCTGGGTATCATCGGGACATGGTTCCTCTGCATGGCCTGCAGGTTGGCCTCACCTGGACCTGGGGAGTGCCTTGACACCTGGCCTCACCAATACCTGGTGACTCAGGTCCCCAGGTGGGCCTCATTTGGACCTGTTGAATCTGGTCCTTACCTGGTCGTCACCCGGAACTGGTAGGTCTGTTCAGCACCTGGGAATGACCTGGACTGGTGAATCTGGTCCCCATCCGCCCTCACCCAGGCCTTGTGACCTTGTTCCCCACATGGACCTGATTGCTGTGGACTCCTTCTTGGCCTCACCTGGAACTGGTGACTCTGATCCTAACTGGGCCTCACCCAGATCTGGTGACTCTGGTCCTCACCTGAGGACCATTATAATCTGGATACTCTATTCCACACCTGAGCCTCACCTGGACATGATTACACTGGATCCCCTCTGGACCTCACCCTGACATGGTGACTCTGGTCCCCATGTGGATGTCACCTAGACCAGGTGAATCTGGTACCCCTATAGGCCTCAACTAGACCTGGTGACTGTGGTCCTCAACTGGGCCTCACCGGGACCTAGTGGATATCCTCCCCTCCTGCGCCTCATCTGGACCTGGTGACTCTGGTTCTACCTGGGCATCATTTGGACCTGGATACTCTCTTATATACCTGGGCCTCACCTGTACCTGATGACTGTGGTCCCACCTGGGCCTCAACTGGACCTGGTGAATCTGGTCCCCATCTGGGCCTCACCCAGTCCTGATGACTTTGTTCCCCACCTGGACCGGATTGCTGTGGACACTTTCTTGGCCTCACCTGGAACTGGTGACTCTGATCCTATAGGCGCGTCTCCCAGATCTGGTGACTCTGGTCCTCACCTGGGAGTTATTGGTACCTGGTGACTCTGTTCCACACCTGAGCCTCACTTGGACATGATGACTCTGGAACCACTCTGGGTCTCACCCTGACCTGGTGACTCTGGTCCCCATCTGGATGTAACCTGGACCAGGTGATACTGGTACTCCTCTAGGCCTCAACCAGATCTGGTGACTCTGGTCCTCAACTGGGCCTCACCTGGACCTAGTGAATATGCTCCATCTGGGCCTCAATTGGACCTGGTAACTCTGGTCACTCCCTCGGCATCATCGGGTCATGGTTCCACTGCATGGCCTACAGGTTGCACTCACCTGGACCTGGTAACTCTGGTCCCTACCTGGGCATCATCCGGACGTGGTTCCTCTGCATGGCCTGCAGGTTGGCCTCACCTGGACCTGGTGAGTGGGGTTGCCACCTGGGCCTCACCCATACATTGTGACTCAGGTCCCCGCGTGGGGCTCTTGGACCTGGTGAATCTGATCCTTTCCTGGTCCTCTCCTAGACCAGGGGACTCTGGTCACTACCTGGTCCTCCCCTGGACCTGGGGAATCTGGTCCCTATGTGAGACTCACCCAGTCCTGGTGACTTTGTTCCCCACCTGGACCTGATTGCTGTGGACTCCTTCTTGGCCTCACCTAGAACTGGTGACTCTGATCCTATCTGCGCGTCACCCAGACCTGGTGACTCTGGTCCTCACCTGGGCATCATTGGTACCTGCTGACTCTGTTGCACACCTGAGCCTCACCTGGACATGATGACTCTGGAACCTCTCTGGGCCTCACCCTGACCTGGTGACTCTGGTCCCCATCTGGATGTCACCTGGACCAGGTGATTCTGGTACCCCTCTAGGCCTCAACCAAATCTGGTGACTCTGGTCCTCTACTGGGCCTCACCTGGACCTAGTGAATATGCACCTTCTGGGCCTAATTTGGACCTGGTGACTCTGGTCCCTACCTGGGCATTATCGGGACATGGTTCCACTGCATGCCTGCAGGTTGGCCTCACTTGGACCTGGTAAGTCTGGTCCCTACCTGGTCATCATCGGGACATGGTTCCTCTGAATGGCCTGCAGGTTGGCCTCACCTGGACCTGGTCAGTGGGCTTGCCACCTGGGCCTCACCCATGCCTGGTGACACAGGTCTCCACGTGGGCCTCACTTGGACCTGGTGAATCTAGTCCTTGCCTGGTCCTCACCCAGAAATGGTAACTCTGGTCACCACCTGGGCATCACCTGGACCTGGTGAAACCGGTCCCCATCTGGTCCTCACTCAGTCCTGGTTACTTTGTTCCCCACCTGGACCTGATTGCTGTGGACTACTTCTTGGACTGACCTGGAACTGGTGACTCTGATCCTAACTGGGCCCCACCCAGATCTGGTGACTCTGGTCCTCACCTGTGGACCATTATGATCTGGATGTTCTGTTCCACACCTGAGCCTCATCTGAACATGAGGACTCTGGATCCTCTCTGTGCCTCACCCAGATCTGCTGACTCTGGTCCTCACCTGTGGACCATTATGACCTGGATACTCTGTTCCACACCTGAGCTTCACCTGGACCTGATGACTCTTAATCGTCTCTGGGCCTCAGCCTGACATGGTGACTCTGGTCCCCATCTGGATGTCACCTAGACCAGGTGAATTTTGTCCCCCTCCAGGCCTCAACTAGACCTGGTGACTCTGGTGCTCAACTGGGCCTCATCGGGACCGAGTGAAAATGCTCCCCACATGCACCTAAATTGGACCTGTTGACTCTGGTTCTACCTAGGCATCTTCGGGACATGGTTACTCTATTCCCCACTGGGACTGACCTGATCCTGGTAACTCTGGTCCTGACTTTGGCCTCTTCTGTACCAGGTGACTCTGGCTCCACCTGGGACTCACCTGTAACTGGTGACTCTGATCCTAAGCATGGCCTCACCTGACCTGGTGACTGTGGTCTCACCTGATCCTCACCTGGACGAGATGTGTGGTTCCCACAGGGACCTAACCTGGACCTGGTGACTCAGGTCGTCATATGGGCATCATGGGACCTGGTTTCTCAGTTCCACACCGGGCCTCACCTGGACCTAGTGATTCTCGTCCCGCTCTGGGCCTCACCCTGACGTGGTGACTCTGGTCAACACCTGGATATCACCAGAACCAGTGACTCTAGTCCCCCTCTGGGACTCACCCGGAGCTGGGGACACTATTCCTAAACTGGGCCTCAACAGGACCTGGGGAACTACTCACTTAGGCCTCGTCTGGACCTTGTGACTCTTTTCCCACCTGGCATCAATGGGACATGGTTACTCTGTTCCCCACCTGGGCCTCACCCTGACATGGTGAATCTGGTCCGCATCTGGATGTCACCTAGACCAGGTGAATCTGGTACCCCTCTAGGCCTCAACTAGACCTGGGGACACTGGTCCCCAACTGGGCCTCAGCGGGACCTAGTAAACATGCTCCCCACCTGTGCCTCATCTGGACCGGTGACTCGGGTTCTACCTGGGCATCATCGGGACATGGTTACTCTATTCCCCACTGGGACTGACCTGATCCTGGTAACTCTGGTCCTGACTTTGGCCTATTCTGAACCAGGTGACTCTGACTCGACCTGGGTCTCACGTGTAACTGGTGACTCTGACCTAAGCTTGGCCTCACCTGACCTGGTGACTGTGGTTCCCATCGGGACCTCACCTGGCCCTCATGTCTCTGGTCTGACCTGGGCCTCACCAGGACCTGGTGTCTCTGGTACCAACCTGGGTAGCATCAGGATATGTTTACACTCTTCACTAACAGTGACCCAGCCGGACCTATTAACTCTGATCTTCACCTGGGCCACACCTGGACATGGTGATTCTGGTCTATACCTGAGACTTCCCTGGATCTTGTGACTGTGGTCCCCACCTGGGCTTCACCTTGACTTGGGGACTCCGGTACCCATCTGGGCCTCACCTGGCCCTGTTGACCATGGTCCTCAACTGGGCAAAATTGGTACCCGGTGACTGTGTTCCACAACTGGACCTCACCTGGACCAGGTGACTCTGGTCCCCCTGTGGGTCTCACCGTGCCCTAGTGACTGTGAACCCCACTTTGGCCTGACTTGGACCTGCTGACCCTGGTTGCCACCGGCGCCTGACCTCGAACTGTTGACTCTGGTTCTTGCAAGGTCCTCCCCTGGACCTTGAGATCCTGGTCCCCACCTGGGACTCACCTGGACGTGGTGACGCTTGTCACCACCAGGGACTCACCTGGACCTGCTTACTGTGTTCCACACCTGGGCCTCAAGTAGATCTGTTGACCATGGTCCCCAAGCCGGCCTCACATGGACCTGTTGCTTCTGATCATCACCGGTGCCTCACGTGAACCTGGTAACTCTGGTCCCCACCTGGACATCTCCTGGACCTGGTGACTCTCTTTCCAACATGGACCTCACCTGGATCTGGTGACTCTGGTCCTCAGTTTGGACTCACCTGTTCCTGGTGTCTCTCTTCCCCACTTTGACCTAACTCAGAACTGTTGAATCTTGCTCCACCTAGGCCGCACCCATACCTGGTGACTCTTGTCCCCAGCTACGCCTCAATTCGACCTGATGAATCTGGTCCTCACGTGGCCCTCACATGGACCTGGGACTCAGCTGGATAGAGTGGCTCTGGTTCTCGCAAGGGACTCAAATAATACTGCTGACTGCGGTCTTATTCTATGCCTCACCGGGACCTAGTGATTCTGTTGCCCATCTGGGCCTGCATGGCCCTAGTGACTCTGGTCCTCACATGCATCATTGGGACCTGGATACACTATTCCACACCTGGGCCTCACTCTGACTAGGGACCTCTGGTCACATTTTGGGCCTCAAACTAAACTGGTTACTGTGGTTCTCCCTCTGGAAATCACCCTTACCTGGTGACTCTGGTCACCCCTTGGGCTTCATTTGGGCCTGGTGAATCTGGTCCTTAGCTTGTCCTCACTTGCATCTGGTGACTGGTCGCCACCAGGGCCTCACCTGGACTTGGTGAATCCTGTTGCCACATGCGCCTCACCTGGACCTTGTGACTCTGGTCCCACCTGGAACTCACCTGGATCTGGTGGCTCTGGTTCCCATATGGGGCTCTCCTGGACCTGGTTCCTGTGGTCTCCATCAGGCATCAACTGGAACAAAATGACTCTGATCCATATTTGGGCCTCTGCTGGACCTGTTTACTCTGGTCCTTACTTGGGCATCATTGGGACCTGGATACTATTATATACCTGGGCCTCACCTGGACGAAGTGACTGGTTCCCACAGGGACCTCACCTGGACCTGTTGACTCAGGTCCTCATATGGGAATCATGGGACCTGGTTTCAGTTCCACATCGGGGCCTCACCTGGACCTAGTGATTCTCGTCCCCCTCTGGGCCTAACCCTGACGTGGTGACTCTGGTCCCCTCCTGGATATCACCAGAACCGGGTGACTCTGGTCCCCCTCTGGGACTTACCTGGAGCTGGGGACACTGGTCCTCAACTGTGCCTCAACAGGACCTGTTGAATCTACTCCTCACTTAGGCCTCGTCTGGACCTTGTGACTCTTTTCCCACCTGGCATCAATGGGACATGGTTACTCTGTTCCCCACCTGGGCCTCACTTGGACATGATAACTTTGTTCCGCACTTTGGCCTCAACTGGTCTTGATGAATCTTGTCCCCCCATTAGGCCTCAATCTGGACCTGGTGACTGCGGTCCCCACCTGGGTCTCACCTGGACCTGGTGACTCTCATTCCCACCTGAAATACACCTGGACCTGGTGACTGTGGTTTTCTTGTAGACTCACATTTAATGGTGACTCCGGTCCCCACTAGAACCTCACCTGGATCTGGTGACTCTGGCCTGCAGGTTGGCCTCACCTAGACCTGGTGAGTGCGGTTGCCACCTGGGCCTAACCCGTACCTGGTGACTCAGGTCCCCACGTGGGCCTCTTGGACCTGGTGAATCTGGTCCTTATCTGGTCCTCTCCCAGACCCGGGGACTCTGGTCACCACCTGGTTCTCACCTGGACCTGGTGAATCTGGTCCCCATCTGGGCCTCACCCAGTCCTGGTGACTTTGTTCCCCACCTGGACCTGATTGCTGTGAACACTTTCTTGACCTCACCTGGAACTGGTGACTCTGAACCTATCTGCCCGTCACCCAGATCTGGTGACTCTGGTCCTCACTTGGGCATCATTGGTACCTGGTGACTCTGTTCCTCACCTGAGCCTCACCTGGACATGATGCCTCTGGAACCTCTCTGGGCCTCTTCGTGACCTGTTGACTCTGGTCCCCATGTGGATGTTACCTGGACCAGGTGATTCTGGTACCCCTCTAGGCATCAAGCAGATCTGGTGACTCTGGTACTGAAGTGGGCCTCACATGGACCTAGTGAATTTGCTCCTTCTGGGCCTCATTTGGACCTGGTGACTCTGGTCCCTACCTGAGCATCATCGGGACATGGTTCCCCTGCATGGCCTGCAGGTTGGGCTCACCTGGACCTGGTAACTCTGATCTCTACCTGGGCATCATCGAGACATGGTTCCTCTGCTTGGCCTGCAGGTTGACCTGACCTGGACCTGGTAAGTGGGGTGGCAAACTGGGCCTCATATATGCAATGTGACACAGGTCCCCACGTGGGTCTCACTTGGACCTGATAAATCTCGTCCTTACCTGGTGCTCACCCGGAACTGGTATTTCTGGTAACCTTCTGGGAATCACATGGACCTGGTGAAGCAGGTCCCCATCTGGGCCTCACCCAGTCCTGGTGACTTTGTTCCCCACCTGGACCTGATTGCTGTGGACTCCTTCTTGGCCTCACCTGAAACTGGTGACTCTGATCCTATCTGCGCGTCACACAGCCCTGGTGACTCTGATCCTCACCTGGGCATCATTGGTACCTGGTGAGTCTATTCAACACCTTAGCCTCACCTGGACATGATGACTCTGGAACCTCTCTGGGCCTCACCCTGACCTGGTGACTCTGGTCCCCATCTGGATGTCACCTAGACCAGGTGAATCTGGTACCCCTCTAGGCCTCAACTAGACTGGGGGAATCTGGTCCTCAACTGGGCCTCACCGGGACCTAGTGAATATACTCCCCACCTGCGCCTCATCTGGACGTGGTGACTCGGGTTCTACCTGGGCATCATCGGGACATGGTTATTCTATTCCCCACTGGGACTGACCTGATCCTGGTAACTCTGGTCCTGACTTTGGCGTCTTCTCTACTTGGTGACTCTGGCTCCACCTGGGCCTCACCTGTAACTGGTGACTCTGATCCTAAGCATGGCCTCACCTGACCTGGTGACTGTGGTTCCCATCGGGACCTCACCTGGACCTCATGTCTCTGGTCCCACCTAGGCCTCACCAGGACCTGGTGTCTCTGGTACCCACATGGGTTGCATCAGGATATGGTTACACTGTTCACTATCAGTGACACAGCCAGACCTATTAACTCTGGTCTTCACCTGGGCCACACCTGGACATGGTGGCACTGGTTCCCTCTTGGGTCTCACGTGGACATGGTGATTCGGATCCCTGCCTGGTCCTCACCTGTAACTGGTGATTCTCGTTCCCACGTGGACATCATGTGGATCTGGTGGCTGCAGTGTTTCTAGCTTCTCATGTACCTCGTGACTCTCGTCCCCACCAGGGCCTCACTGGGACCTGTTGAGTGTGGTTGCCACCTGCACCTCACCTGGACCTGGTGATTCTGGTCTGCATCTGAGACTACCCTGGATCTGGTGACTGTTGTCCCCACATGGGCTTCACCTGGATTTCGGGCTCTGCTTTCCATCTTGGCCTCACCTGGCCCTGTTGACCGTGGTCCTCAACTGGGCAAAATTGGGACCCGATGACTGTGATCCACAATTGGACCTCACCTGGACCAGGTGACTCTGGTCCCCCTCTGGGTGTCACCGTGCCCTAGTGACTGTGAACCCCACTTTGGCCTGACTTAGACCTCCTGACTATGGTTGCCCCCTGCGCTTGACCTCGGACTGTTGACTCTGGTTCTTTCAAAGGCCTCCCCTGGACATGGTGATCCTGGTGCCCACATGGGCCTGACGTGGACCTGGTGACTCTTGTCACCACCGGGAACTCACCTGGACATGCTTATTATGTTCCACACCTGGGCCTCAATTAGACCTGTGGACCATGGTCCCCAAGTCGGCCTCACATGGACCTGTTGCCTCTGATCCCCACCGGGGCTTCACGTGTACCTGGTAACTCTGGTCCTCATCTGGGCCTCATCTGGACCTAGCGACTCTGGTCCCCACCAGGGCTTCACCTGGATCTGGTGACTCTGGTCCCCACCTGGACTTCACCTGGATCTGGGGACTCTGGTCCACACCTGGACCTGACCTGCATCTGGTGACTCCGGTCCTCAGTTTGGCCTCACCTGGATCTGGCATCCTTCGTCCTCACTTTGACCTAACTCAGAACTGCTGAATCTTGCCCCACCTCGGCAGCAACCAGACCTGGTGACTCTTGTCCCCAGCTATGCCTCAATTCGACCTGATGAATCTGGTCCTCACGTGGGCCTCACATGGACCTGGGACTCAGCTGGATAGAGTGGCTCTGGTTCCCACAAGGGGCTCACCTCATACTGGTGACTGTGTCTTTTTCTGTGACTCACCAGGACCTAGTGATTCTGTTCCCCATCTAGGCCTGCATGGCCCTAGTGACTCTGGTCCTGACCCAGGCATCATTCGGAACTGGATACTCTATTCCACACCTGGGCCTCACTTTGACCACGGACCACTGGTCCCATTCTGGGCCTCAAACTAAACTGGTTACTCTGGTTCCCCTTCTGGGCCTCACCCTTACCTGGTAAATCTGGTCACCCCTTGGGCTTCACTTGGGCCTGGTGAATCTGGTCCTTAGCTGGTCCGCACATGGATCTGGTGACTGTTCGCCACCTGGGCCTCACATGGACTTGGTGAATCCTGTTGCCACCTGCACCTCACCGGGACCTTCTGACTCTTTTCCCACCTGGCATCAATGGGACATCGTTACTCTGTTCCCCACCCGGGCCTCACCTGGACATGATAACTTTGCTCCACACTTTGGCCTCAACTGGTCCTGATGATGCTGGTCCCCCCACCTAGGCCTCAATCTGGACCTGGTGACTGTGGTCCCCACCTCTTTCTCACCTGGACCTGGTGTCTCTCGTTCCCACATGAACCACACCTGGACCTGGTGATGGTGGTGTTCTTGAAGACGCACATTTACCTGGTGACTCCGGTCCCCACTAGGGCCTCAGCTGGATCTGGTGACTCTGGCCTGAAGGTTGTCCTCACCTGGACCTGGTGAGTGGGGTTGCCACCCCATACCTGGTGACTCAGTTCCACACGTGGGCCCCTTGGACCTGTTAATCTGGTCGTTAACTGGTCCTCTCCCAGACCCGGGGACTCTGGTCCCCAACTGGGCCTCATCTGGACCTGTGAATCTGGTCCCCATCTGAGCCTCACCCAGTCCTGGTGAATTTGTTCCCCATCTGAATCTGATTGCTGTGGACTCTTTCTTGGCCTCACCTGGAACTGGTGACTCTGATCCTATCTGCGCGTCACCCAGACCTGGTGACTCTGGTCCTCACCTGGGCATCATTGGTACCTGGTGACTCTGTTCCACACCAGAGCCTCACCTGCACATGATGACTCTGGAACCCCTCTGGGCCTCACCCTGACCTGGTGATTCTGGTCCCCATCTGGATGTCACCTGGACCAGGTGTATCTGGTACCC
The DNA here is from genome assembly GCF_053574225.1 of Canis aureus. Lineage (NCBI taxonomy): Eukaryota > Metazoa > Chordata > Mammalia > Carnivora > Canidae > Canis > Canis aureus. The sequence goes on from NC_135643.1 coordinate 41,298,393, forward strand.
CTCTAGGCCACAACCAGATCTGCTGACTCTAGTTCTCAACTGGGCCTCACCTGGACCTAGTGAATATGCTCCATCTGGGCCTCATTTGGACCTGGTGACTCTGGTCACTACCTGGGCATCATCGGGACATGGTTCCACTGCATGACCTGCAGGTTGGCCTCACCTGGACCTGGTAACTCTGGTCCCTACCTGGGCATCATCGGGACATGGTTCCACACATGGCCTGCAGTTTGGCCTCACCTGGACCCGGTAACTCTAGTTGCTACCTGGGCATCATCGGGACATGGTTCCTCTGCATGGCCTGAAGGTTGGGCTCACCTGGACCTGGTGAGTGGCGTTGTCACCTTGGCCTCACCCATGCCTGGTGACACAGGTCCCCACGTGGGCCTCACTTGGACCTGGTGAATCTGGTCCTTACCTGGTCCTCACCCGAAACTCCTAAATCGGGTCACCACCTGGGAATCACCTGAACCTGGTTAATCTGGTCCCCATCTGGTCCTCATCTAATCCTGGTGACTAAGTCACCCCACCTGGACCTGATTGCTGTGGACTCCTTCTTGGCCTCACCTGGAACTGGTGACTCTGATCCTAAGCATGGCCTCACCTGACCTGGTGACTGTGGTTCCCATCAGGACTTCACCCGGACCTCATGTCTCTGGTCCCACCTGGGCCTCACCAGGACCTGGTGTCTCTCGTACCCACCTGGGTAGCATTAGGATATGGTTACACTGTTCACTAACAGTGACCCAGCCGGACCTATTAACTCTGGTCTTCACCTGGGCCACACCTGGACATGGTGACACTGGTTCCCACCTGGGTCTCACCTGGACATGGTGAGTCGGATCCCCACCTGGTCCTCATTTGTAACTGGTGATTCTCGTTCCCACATGGACATCATGTGGACCTGGTGGCTGCAGTGTTTCTAGCTTCTCATGTACCTCGTGACTCTGGTCCCCACCAAGGACTCCCCGGACCTGGTGTGTGTGGTTGCCACCTCCGCCTCACCTGGACCTGGTGATTCTGGTCTGCACCTGAGACTAACCTGGATCTGGTGACGTGGTCCCCACCTGGGCTTCACCTGGATTTTGGGACTCCGGTCCCCACCTGGGCCTCACCTGGCCCTATTGTCCATGGTCCTCACCTGGGCAAAATCGGAACCGGTGACTGTGTTCCACAACTGGACCTCACCTGGACCACATGACTCTTGTCCCCCTCTGGGTCTCACCGATCCCTAGTGACTGTAAAACCCACTTTGCCCTGACTTGGACCTCCTGACACTTGTTGCCACCTGCGCCTGACCTCGAACTTTTGACTCTGGTTATTTCAAGGTCCTCCCCTGTACCTGGTGATCCTGGTCCCACCAGGGCCTCATCTGGACATGGTGACACTTTTCAACACGGAGGACTCACCTGGACCTGCTTACTGTGTTCCACTCCTGGGCCTCAAGTAGACCTGTTGACCATGGTCCCCAAGCCGGCCTCACATAGACCTGTTGCCTCTGATCCCCACCGAGGCCTCACGTGTACCTGGTAACTCTGGTCCTCACCTGGGCCTCAACCGGACATAGTGACTCTGGTCCACAACTGGGCTTCACGTGATCTGGTGACTCTGGTCCACACCTGGACCTCTCCTGGACCTGGTGACTCTCCAACATGGAACTCACCTGGATCTGGTGACTCTGGTCCTCAGTTTGGCCTCACCTGGACCTGGTGTCTCTCGTCCCAATTTTGACCTAACTCAGAACTGCTGAATCTTGCCCCACCTAGGCCGCACCCATACCTGGTGAATCTTGTCCCCAGCTATGCCTCAATTCGACCTGATGAATCTGGTCCTCACGTGGGCCTCACATGGGCCTGTGACTCAGCTGGATAGAGTGGCTCTGGTTCCCACAAGGGGCTCACCTGATACTGCTGACTGGGGTGTGTTTCTATGCCTCACCAGGACCTAGTGATTCTGTTCCCCATCTGGTCCTGCATGGCCCTAGTGACTCTGGTCCTCACCCAGGCATCACTGGGATCTGGATACTCTATACCCCACATGAGCCTCACTTTGACCAGGGACCTCTGGTCCCATTCTGGGCCTCAAACAAAATGGTTACTATGGTTCCCCCTCTGGGCCTCACCCTTACCTGGTGACTCTGGTCACCCCTTGGGGTTCACTTGGGCCTTGTGTCTGGTCCTTACCTGGTCCGCACCTGGATGTGGTGACTTGTCGCCACCTGGGCTTCACCTGGACTTGGTGAATCCTGTTGCCACCTGCACCTCACCTGGACCTTGTAACTGTGGCCACACCTGGACCTCAAATGGATCTGGTGGCTCTGGTTCCCGTATGGGGCTCTCCTGGACCTGGTTCCTGTGGTCTCCATCTGGCCTCACCTGGAACACAATGACTCTGATCCATATCTGGACCTCTCCTGGACCTGTTGACTCTGGTCCTTACCTAGGCATCATTGGGACCTGGATACTCTCTTATATAACTGGGCCTCACCTAGACCTGGTGACTGTGGTCCCACTTGGGCCTCACCTGGACGAGGTGACTGGTTCCCACAGGGACCTCACCTGGACCTGGTGACTCAGGTCCTCATATGGGCATCATGGAACCTGGTTTCTCAGTTCCACATTGGGGCCTCACCTGGACCTAGTGATTCTCTTCCCCCTCTGGGCCTCTTCCTGACGTGCTGACTCTGCTTCCCACCTGGATATCACCAGAACCGGGTGACTCTGGTCCCCCTCTGGGACTCACCCGGAGCTTGGGACACCGGTCCTCAGCTGGGCCTCAACAGGACCTGGTGAATCTACTCCTCACTTAGACCTCGTCTGGACCTTGTGACTCTTTTCCCACCTGGCATCAATGGGACATGGTTACTGTGTTCCCCACCTGGGCCTCACCTGGACATGATAACTTTGCTCCACACTTTGGCCTCAACTGGTCCTGATGACTCTGGTCCCCCCACCTAGGCCTCAATCTGGACCTGGTGACTGTGGTCCCCACCTCTTTCTCACTTGGACCTGGTGACTCTCGTTCCCAGATGAACCACACGTGGATCTGGTGACTGTGGTGTTCTTGTAGACTCACATTTACCTGGTGACTCCGGTCCCCACTAGGGACTCACCTGGATCTGGTGACTCTGGCCTGCAGGTTGGCCTCACCTGGACCTGGTGAGTGGGGTTGCCACCTGGGGCTCACCCTTACATGGTGACTATGGTCCCCATCTGGATGTCACCTTGACCAGGTGAATCTGGTACCCCTCTGGGCCTCAACTAGACCTGGTGACACTGGTCCTCAACTGGGCCTCACCGGGACCTAGTGAATATGCTCCCCACCTGCGCCTCATCTGGACCTGGTGACTCGGGTTCTACCTGGGCATCATCGGGTCATGGTTACTCTATTCCCCACTGGGACTGACCTGATCCTGGTAACTCTGGTCCTGACTTTTGGCTCTTCTGTACCAGGTGACTCTGGCTCCAACTGGGCCTCACCTGTATCTGTTGAATCTGATCCTAAGCATGGACTCACCTGACCTGATGTCTGTGGTGCCCATGAGACCTCACCTGGTCCTCATGTCTCTGGTCTCACCTGGGCCTCACCAGGACTTGGTGTCTCTCTTACCCACCTGGGTAGCATCAGGATATGGTTACACTGTTCACTAACAGTGACCCAGCCGGACCTATTAACTCTGGTCTTCACCTGGGCCACACCTGTACATGGTGACACGGTTTCCCACCTGGGACTCACTTGAACATGGTGAGTCGGATCCCCACAGGGTCCTCTCCTCTAACTGGTGATTCTCGTTCCCACATGGACATCATGTGGACCTGGTGGCTGCAGTGTTTCTACCTTCTCATGTACCTCGTGACTCTGGTCCCCACCAGGGCCTCACCGGGTCCTGGTGAGTGTGGTTGCAACCTGCACCTCACCTGGACCTGGTGATTCTGGTCTGCAACTGAGACTACCCTGGATCTGATGACTGGGGTCCCAACCTGGGCTTCACCTGGATTTGGGCACTCCGATTCCCATCTGGGCCTCACCTGGCCCTGTTGACCATGGTCCTCAACTGGGCAAAATTGGGACCCGGTGACTGTGTTCCACACCTGGACCTCACCTGGACCAGTTTACTCTGGTCCCCCTCTGGGTCTCACCGTTCTCTAGTGACTCTGAACCCCACTTTGGCCTGTCTTGGACCTGCTGACCCTGTTTGCCACCTGCGCCTGACCTCGCACTTTTGACTCTGGTTCTTTCAAGGGCCTCCCCTGTACCTGGTGATCCTGGTGCCCACCTGGGCCTCACCTGGACCTGGTGACTCTTGTCACCACCGGGGACTCACTTGGACCTGGTTACAGTGTTCCAAACTGGGCCTCAAGTAGAACTCTTGACCATGGTCCCCAAGCCTGCCTCACATGGACCTGTTGCCTCTGATACCTACCGGCGCCTCACGTGTACCTGGTAACTCTTTTCCTCACCTGGGCCTCATCTGACCTAGTGACTCTGGTACCCATCTGGGCTTCACCTGGATCTGGTGACTCAGGTCCCCACCTGGACCTCTCCTGGACCTGGTGACTCTCTTTCCAACATGGACCTCACCTGGATCTGGTGACTCTGGTCCTCAGTTTGGCCTCACCTGGACCTGGTGTCTCTCGTTCCCACTTTGACCTAACTCAGAACTGCTGAATCTTGCCCCACCTAGGCCGCACCCAGACCTGGTGACTCTTGTCCCCAGCTATGCCTCAATTGGACCTGATGAATCTGGTCCTCACGTGGGCCTCACATGGACCTGGGACTCAGCTGTATAGAGTGGCTCTGGTTCCCACAAGGGGCTCACCTGATACTGCTGAATGTGGTCTTATTCTATGTCTCACCAGGACCTAGTGATTCTGTTCCCCATCTGGGCCTGCATGGCCCTAGGGACTCTGGTCCTCACCTAGGCATCATTGGGTCCTGGATACTCTATTACACACCTGGACCTCACTTTGACCAGTGACCTATTGTCCCATTCTGGGCCACAAACTAAACTGGTTACTCTGGTTACACTTTGGGCCTCACCCTTCCTGGTGACTCTGGTCACCCCTTGGGCTTCACTTGGCCCTGGTGAATCTAGTCCTTAGCTGGTCCGCACCTGGATCTGGTGACTGGTCGCCACCTGCGCCTCACCTGGGCTTGGTGAATCCTGTTGCCATCTGCGCCTCCCCTGGACCTTGTGACAGTGGTCCCACCTGGACCTCACCTGGATCTGGTGGCTCTGGTTCCCATATGGGGCTCTCCTGGACCTGGTTCCTGTGGTCTCCATCTGGCCTCACCTGGAACACAATGACTCTGATCCATATTTGGGCCTCTCCTGGACCTGTTTACTCTGTCCTCACCTTGGCATTATTGGGACCTGGATACACTCTTATATACCTGTGCCTCAGCTGGACCTGGTGACTGTGGTCCCACCTGGCCTCAGCTGGACGAGGTGACTGGTTCCCCCAGGGACCTCACCTGGACCTGGTGACTCAGGTCCTCATATGGGCATCATGGTTCCTGCTTTCTCAGGTCCACATTGGGGCCTCACCTGGACCTAGTGATTCTCGTCCCCCTCTGGGCCTCACCCTGACGTGGTGACTCTGGTCCCCACCTGGATATCACCAGAACCGGGTGACTCTGCTTCCCCTCTGGGACTCACCCAAAGCTGGGGAAACTGGTCCTCAACTGGGCCTCAACAGGACCTGATGAATCTACTCCTCACTTAGACCTCGTCTGGACCTGCGACTCTTTTCCCACCTGACATCAATGGGACATGGTTACTCTGTTCCCCAACTGGGCCTCACCTGGATATGATAACTTTGCTCCACACTTTGGCCTCAGCTGGTTCTGATGAATCTGGTCCCCACACCTAGGCCTCAATCTGGACCTGGTAACTGTGGTCCCCACCTGGGTCTCTCCTGGCCCTAATGACTCTTGTTCCTACATGAAACACACCTGGACCTGGTGACTGTGGTGTTCTTGTAGACTCACATTTACCTAGTTACTCTGGTCCCCACTGGGCCTCACGTGGATCTGGTGACTCTGGCCTGCAGGATGGCCTCACCTGGACCTGGTGAGTGGGGATGCCACCTAGGACACACCCATACCTGGTGACTCAGGTCCCCACGTGTGCCTCTTGGCCCTGGAGAATCTGGTCCTTACCTGGTCCTCTACTAGACCCGGGGACTCCGGTCACCACCTGGACCTCACCTGGACCTGGTGAGTGAATCTGGTCTCCAACTGGGCCTCACCCATTCCTGGTGACTTTGTTCCCCACCTGGACCTGATTGCTGTGGACCCTTTCTTGGCCTTACTTGGAACTGGTGGCTCTGATCCTATCTGAGCGTCACCGATACCTGGTGACTCTGGTACTCACCTGGGCATCATAAGTACCTGGTGACGCTGTTCCACACCTGAGCCTCACCTGGACATGATGACTCTGGAACCTCTCTGGGCCTCAACCTGACCTGGTGACTCTTGTCCCCATCTGGATGTCAACTGGACCAGGTGATTCTTGTACCACTCTAATACTCAACCAGATCTGGTGACTCTGGTCCTCAACTGGGCCTCACCTGGACCTAGTGAATATGCTCCAACTGGGCCTCATTTGGACCTGGTGACTCTGGTCCCTTCCTGGGCATCATCGGGCCATGGTTCAGCTGCATGGCCTTCAGCTTGGCCTCACCTGGACCTGGTACCTCTGGTCCCTACCTGGGCATCATCTGGACATTGTTCCTCTACAAGGCCTGCAGGTTGGCCTCACATGGAGCTGGTGAGTGGGGTTGGCACCTGGGCCTCACACATACATGGTGACACAGCTCCCCCGTGGGCCCAGTTTGACCTGGTGATTCTCGTCCTTACCTGGTCCTCACCCGTACCTGGTAACCCTGGTCACCATCTGGGAATCACCTGGACCTGGTGAATCTGGTCCCCATCTGGTCGTCACCCAGTCCTGGTGACTTTGTTCCCCTCTGGACCTGATTGCTCTGGACTCCTTCTTGGCCTCAACAGGAAGTGGTGACTCTGATCCTACCTGGGCCTCACCCAGATCTGGTGACTCTGGTAATCACCTGTGGACCATTATGACCTGGATACTCTGTTAAACACCTGAGCCTCACCTGGACATGATGACTTTGGATCCTCTCGGGGCCTCACCCTGACATGTGACTCTGGTCCCCATCTGGATGTCACCTAGACCAGGTGAATCTGTTACCCCTAAGGGCTCAAATAGACCTGGTGACACTGGTCCTCAACTGGGTGTCACCGAGACCTAGTGAATATGCTCCCCACCTGCGCCTCATCTGGACCTGGTGACGCTGGGTCTACCAGGGCATCATCGGGACATGGTTACTCTGTTCCCCACTGGGAATGACCTGATCCTGGTAACTCTGGTCCTGATTTTGGCCTCTTCTCTACCAGGTGACTCAGGCTCCACCTGGGCCTCACCTGTAACTGGTGACTCTGATCCAAGCGTGGCCCCTCCTGACCTGGTGACTGTGGTCCCCATCGGGACCTCCCCTGGACCTCATGTCTCTGGTCCCACCTGGGCCTCACCAGGACCTGGTGTCTCTGGTACCCACCTGGGTAGCATCAGGATATGGTTACACTGTTCACTAACAGTGACCAAGCCGGACCTATTAACTCTGGTCTTCACCTGGACCACACCTGGACATGGTGACACTGGTTCCCACCTGGGTCTCACCTGGAAATGGTGGGTCAGATACCCACCTGGTCCTAACCTATAACTGGTGATTCTCGTTCCCACATGGACATCATGTGGACCTGGTGGCTGCGGTGTTTCTAGTTTGTCATGTACCTTGTGACACTGGTCCACACCAGGGCCTCACCGGGACCTGGTGATTGTGTTTGCCACCTGCACCTCACCTGGACCTGGTGATTCTGGTCTGCACCTGAGACTACCCTGGATCTGGTGACTGTGGTCCCCACCTGGGCTTCACCTGGATTTGGGGACTCTGGTCCCCATCTGAGCCTCACCTGGCCCTGTTGACCATGGTCCTCAACTGGCCAAAATTGGAACGCGGTAACTGTGTTCCACAACTGGACCTCACCTGGACCACGTGACTCTGGTGCCCCTCTGGGGCTCACCATTCCCTAGTGACTGTGAACCCCACTTTCCCCTTACTTGGACCTGCTGACCCTGGTTGAAACCTGTGCCTGACCTCGAACTGTTGACTCTGGTTCTTTCAAGGGCCTCCCCTGTACCTGGTGTTCCTGGTCCCCACATGGGCTTCACATGTATCTGGTGACTCAGGTCCCCACCTGGACTTCACCTGGATCTGGTGTCTCTGGACCCCACCTGGACCTCTCCTGGACCTCGTGACTCTCTTTCCAACATGGACCTCACCTGGATCTGGTGACTCTGGTCCTCAGTATGGCCTCACATGGTCCTGATGTCTCTCGTCCCCACTTGGACCTAACTCAGAACTGCTGAATCTTGCCCCACCTAGGCCGCACCCAGACCTGGTGACTCTTGTCCCCAGCTATGCCTCAATTCGACCTGATGAATCTGGTCCTCACGTGGGACTCACCTGGTCCTGGTACTCAGCTCGATAGTGTGGCTCTGGTTCTCACAAGGGGCTCACCTGATACTGCTGAATGTGGTCTTATTCTATGCCTCACCAGGACCTAGTGATTCTGTTCCCCATCTGGGTCTGCATGGCCCTAGTGACTCTGGTCCTCACCCAGGCGTCACTGGGACCTGGATATTCTATTCCACACCTGGGCCTCTCTTTGACCAGGGACCTCTGGTCCCATTCTGGGCCTCAAACTAAACTGGTTACTCTGGTTCCCCCTCTGGGCCTCACCCTGCCCTGGTGACTCTGGTCACCCGTTGTGCTTCACTTGGGCCTGGAGAATCTGGTCCTTAGCTGTTCCACACCTGGATCTGGTGACTGGTCGCCACCTGGGCCTCACCTGGACTTGGTGAATCCTGTTGCCTCCTGCGCCTCACCTGGACCTTGTGACTGTGGTCCCACCAGCACCTCACCTGGACGAGGTGACTGGTTTCCACAGGGACCTCACCTGGACCTGGTGACTCAGGTCCTCATATGGGCATCATGGGACCTGGTTTCTAAGTTCCACATCGGGGCATCACCTGGACCTAGTGATTCTTGTCCCCCTCTGGGCCTCACCCTGACGTGGTGACTCTGGTTCCCACCTGGATATCACCAGAACCGGGTGACTCTGGTCCCCCACTGGGACTCACCTGGAGCTGGGGACACTGGTCCTCAGCTGATCCTCAACAGGACCTGGTGAATCTACTCCTCACTTAGGCCTCGTCTGGACCTTGTGTCTCTTTTCCCACCTGTCATCAATGGGACATGGTTACTCTGTTCCCCACCTGGGCCTCACCTGAACATGATAACTTTGATCCACACTTTGGCCTCAACTGCTCTTGATGACTCTCGTCCCCCTTCCTAGGCCTCACTCTGGACCTGGTGACTGTGGTCCCCACCTGGGTCTCACCTGGGCCTGGTGACTCTCGTTCCCACATGAACCACACCTGGACCTGGTGACTGTGGTGTTCTTGTAGACTCACATTTACCTGGTGACACCGGTCCCCACTTGGGCCTCACCTGGATCTGCTGACGGTGGCTTGCAGGTTGGCCTCACCTGGACCTGGTGAGTGGGGTTGCCACCTGAGCTTCACCTATACCTGGTGACTCAGGAACCCACGTGGTTCTCTTGGACCTGGTGAATCTGCTCCTCACATGGTCCTCTCCCAGACCCGGGGATTCTGGTCACCACCTGGGCCTCACCTGGACCTGGTGAATCTCTTCCCCATCTGGGCCTCTACCAGTCCTGGTGACTTTGTTCCCCACCTGGACCTGATTGCTTTGGACTCTTTCTTGGCCTCACCTGGAACTGGTGACTCTTATCCTCTCTGCGCGTGACTCAGGCCTGGTGACTCTGGTCCTCACCTGGGCAACATTGGTACTTGGTGACTCTGTTCCACACATGAGCCTCACCTGGACATGATGAATCTGGAACCTCTCTGGGCCTCACCCTGACCTGGTGACTCTGGTCCCCATCTGGATGTCACCTGGACCAGGTGATTCTGGTACCCCTCTAGGCCTAAACAAGATCTGGTGTCTCTGGTCCTCAACTTGGCCTCGGCTGGACCTAGTGAATATGCTCCATCTTGGCCTCATTTGGACCTGGTTACTCTGGTCCTTACCTGGGCATCATGGGGACCTGGTTTCACTGCATGGCCTGCAGGTTGGCCTCACCTGGACCTGGTAACTCTGGTCCATACCTTGGCATTATCGGGAACCGGTTCCTTTGCATGGCCTGCAGGTAGGCCTCACCTGGACCTGGTGAGTGGGGTTGCCACTTGGGCCTCACCCATACCTGGTGACACAGGTCCCACGTGGGCTTCACTTGGACCTGGTGAAGCTGGTCCTTACCTGATCCACACCCAGAACTGGTAACCCTTGTCACCACCTGGGAATCACCTGGACCTGTTGAATCTGGTCCCCATCTGGGCCTCACCCAGTCCTGGTGACTTTGTTCCCCACCTGGACCTGATTTCTCTGGACTAATACTTGGCCTCACCTGGAACTGGTGACTCTGAACCTAACTGGGCCTCACCCAGATCTGGTGACTCTGGTCCTCACCTGTGGACCATTATGACCTGGATACTCTGCTCCACACCTGAGCCTCACCTGGACATGATGACACTAGAACCTCTCTGGCCTCACCCAGACCTGGTGACCCTGGTGCCCATCTGGATGTCACCTGGACCTTGTGATTCTTGTACCCCTCAAGTCTCAACCAGATCTAGTGACTCTGGTCCTAAACTGGGCCTCACCTGGACCTAGTGAATATGCTCCATCTGGGCCTCATGTGGACCCAGTGACTCTGGTCCCTACCTGGGTATCATCGGGACATGGTTCCACTGCATGGCCTGCAGGTTGGCCTCACCTGGACCTGGTAACTCTGGTCCCTACCTGGGCATCATCGGGACACGCTTCCTCTGCATTGCCTGCAGGTTGGCCTCACCTGGACCTGGTGAGTGTGGTTGCCACCTGGGCCTCACTCATACCTGGTGACAAAGGCCCCACGTGGGCCTCACTTGGACCTGGTGAATCTGGTCCTTACCTGCTCCTCACCCGGAATTGCTAACTCTGGTCACCACCTGGGAATCACCTGGGTCTTGTGAATCTGGTCCCCATCTGGGCCTCACCCAGGCTTGGTTACTTTGATCCCCACCTGGACCTGATTGCTGTGGACTCCTACTTGGCCTCACTTGGAACTGCTGACTCTGATCCTTACTGGGCCTCACCCAGATCTGTTGACTCTGGTCCTCACCTGTGGAGCATTATGACCAGGATACTCTGTTCCACACCTGAGCCTCACCTGGACATGACTCTGGATCCCCTTTAGGCCTCACCCTGACATGGTGAGTCTGGTCCCCATCTGGATGTCACCTAGACCAGGGGAATCTGGTACACCTCTAGGCCTCAACTTGACCTGGTGACTCTGGTCCTCAACTGGGCCACACCGAGACCTAGTGATTATGCTCCCCACCTGCGCCTCATCTGGTCCTGGCGACTCTGTTTCAACCATGGGAATCATTGGGACATGGTTACTCTATTCCCCACTGGGACTGCCCTGATCTTTGTAACTCTGTCCTGACTTTGGCCTCTTCTATACCAGGTGACTCTGGCTCCACCTGGGCCTCACCTGTAACTGGTGACACTGATTCTAAGCATGGCCTCACCTGACATGGTGACTGTGGTTCCCATCGGGACCTCAACTGGACCTCAGGTCTCTGGTCCCTTCTCGGGGTCACCAGGACCTGGTGTCTCTGGTACCCACCTGTGTAGCATCAGGATATCGTTACACTGTTCACTAACAGTGACCCAGCCGGACCTATTAACTCTAGCCTTCACCTGGACCACACCTGGTCATGGTGACACTGGCTCCCACCTGGGTCTCAACTGGACATGGTGAGTCGGATCCCCACCTGGTCCTCAGCTGTAACTGGTGATTCTTGTTCCCACATGGACATCATGTGGACCTGGTGGCTGCAGTGTTTCTAGCTTCTCATGTACCTCGTGACTCTGGTCCTCACCAGGGCCCCACCGGGTCCTGGTGAGTGTGGTTGCCACCTGCACCTCACCTGGACCTGGTGATTCTGGTGTGCACCTGAGACTACCCTGGATCTAGTGACTGTGGTCCCCACCTGGGCTTCGCCAGGATTTGGGGACTCCAATCCCAATCTTGGCCTCACCTGGCCCTGTTGACCATGGTCCTCAACTGGGCAAAATTGGGATCCGGTGACTGTGTTCCACAACTGGACCTCACCTGGACCAGGTGACTCTGGTCCCTGTCTGGGTCTCACCGTTTCTAGTGACTTTGAACCTCACTTTGGCCTGACTTGGACCTGCTGACCCTGGTTGCCACCTGCACCTGAACTCGAACTGTTGTCTCTCGTTCTTTAGGGCCTCCCTTTTACCTGGTGATCCTGGTCCCCACCTGGGCCTCACCTGGATGTGGTGACACTTCTCACCATCGGGGACTCACCTGGACCTGCTTACTGTGTTCCACACCTGGGCCTCAAGTACACCTGTTGACCATTTCCCCAAGCCGGCCGCACATGGACCTGTTGCCTCTGATCCCAACCGGGGCCTCACGTGTACCTGGTAACTCTGGTCCTCACCTGGGCCTCATCTGGACCTAGTGACTCTGGTCACCACCTGGGCTTCACCTGGATCTGGTGTCTCTGGTCCCCACCTGGATTTCACCTGGATCTGGTGACTCTGGTCGCCACATGGACCTCTCCTGGACGTGGTGACTCTCTTTCCAACATGGATCTCAGCTGGATCAAGTGACTCTGGTTCTCCCTTTGGCCTCACCTGGACCTGGTGTCTCTCGTCCCCACTTTGACCTAACTCAGAACTACTGAATCTTGCCACACCTAGGCCGCACCCAGACCTGTTGACTCTTGACCCCAGCTATGCCTCAATTTGACCTGATGAATCTGGTCCTCACGTGGGCCTCACATGGACCTGGGACTCAGCTGGATACAGTGGCTCTGGTTCCTACAAGGGGCTCACTTGATACTGGTGACTTATTCACCAGTGGTGTTATTCTATGCCTCACCAGGACCTAGTGATTCTGTTCCCCATCTGGGCTTTCATGGCCCTAGTGACTCTCGTCCTCACCCAGGCATCATTGGGACCTGGATACTCTATTCCACACCTGGGTCTCACTTTGTCCAGGGACCTCTGGTCCCATTCTGGGCCTCAAACTAAACTGGTTACTCTGGTTCCCACTCGTGGCCTCACCCTTACCTGGAAAATCTGGTCACCCCTTGGGATTCACTTGGGCCTGGTGAATCTGGTTATTATCTGGTCCGCACCTGGATCTGGTGACAGGTCACCACGTGGGCCTCACCTGGACTTGGTGAATCATGTTGCCACCTGCGCCTCAACTGGACCTTGTGACTGTGGTCCCTCCTGGACCTCACCTGGATCTGGTGGCTCTAGTTCCCATATGGGGCTCTCCTGGACCTGGTTCCTGTGGTCTCCATCTGGCCTACCTGGAACACAATGACTCTGATCCATATTTGGGCCTCTCCTGGACCTGTTGACTCTGGTCTTTACCTGGGCATCATTTGGACCTGGATACTCTCTTATGTACCTGGGCCTCACCAGGACCTGGTTACTGTGGTCCCACCCGGGCCTCACCTGGACGGGGTGACTGGTTCCCACAGAGACATCACCTCGACCTGGTGACTCAGGTCCTCATATGGGAATCTTGGGACCTGGTTTCACAGTTCCACATTGGGGCCTCAGCTGGACCTAGTGATTCTCGTCCCCCACTGGGCCTCACCCTGACTTGTGACACTGGTCCCCACCTGGATATCACCAGAACCGGGTGACACACCCGGAGCTGGGGACACTGGTCCTCAGCTGGGCCTCAACAGGACCTGGTGAATCTACTCCAAACTTAGGCTTCGTCTGGACCTTGTGACTCTTTTCCCACCTGGCATCAATGGGATATGGTTACTCTGTTCCCCACCTGGGGCTCACCTGGACATGATAACTTTGCTGCACACTTTAGCCTCAACTGGTCCTGATGACTCTCGTCCCCCAACCTAGGCCTCATCTGGACCTGGTGACTGTCGTCCCCACCTCGGTCTCACCTGGAACTGGTGACTCTCGTTCCCACATGAACCACACCTGGACCTGGTGACTGTGGTGTTCTTGTAGACTCACTTTTACCTGCCTTCTACGGTGCCGATAAGGGCCTCACGTGGATCGGGTGACTTTGGCATGCAGGTTGGCCTCACCTGGACATGGTGAGTGGGGTTGCCACCTGGGCCTCACCCATACTCGGTGAGGCAGGTCCCCTCGTGGGCCTCTTGGACCTGGTAATCTGGTCCTGACCTGGTCGTCTCCCAGCCTCGGGGTCTCTGGTCACCACATGAGCATACCTGGACATGGGGTATCTGATCCCCATCTGGGCCTCACACAGGCCTGTTGACTTGTTCCCCACCTGTATCTGATTGCTGTGGACTCTTTCTTCGCCTCACCTGGAACTGGTGACTCTGATCCTATCTGCCCGTCACCGAGACCTGGTGACGCTGGTCCTCACCTGGGCATTTTTGGTACCTGGTGACTCTGTTCCACACCTGAGCCTCACCTGGACATGATGACTCTGGAACCTCTCTGGGCCTCATCCTGACCTGGTGACTCTGGTCCCCATCTGGAAGTCACCTGGACAAGGTGATTCTCGTACCCCTCTAGAACTCAACCAAGTCTGGTGACTCGGTCCTCCACTGGACCTCACCTGGACCTAGTGAATATGCTCCATCTGGCCTCATTGGACCTGGTGATTCTGGTCCCTACCTGGGCATTATCGGGACATGGTTACACTGCATGGCCTGTAGGTTGGCCTCACCTGGACCTGAGAACTCTAGTCCCTACCTGGCATCATCGGGACAGGGTTCCTCTGCATAGCCTGCATGTTGGCCTCACCTGGACCTGGTGAGTGGGGTTGTCACCTGGGTCTCACACATGCCTGGTGACACAGGTCCCCACGTGGGCCTCACTTGGACTTGGTGAATCTGGTCCTTACCTGGTCCTCACCCGGAACTCGTAACTCTGGTAACCACCTGGGAATGACCTGGACCTGGAGAATCTGGTCCCCAGCCGGGCCTCATCCAGTCCTGGTGACTTTGTTCCCCACCTGGACCTGATTGCTGTGGACTCCTTCTTAGCCTCACCTGGAACTGGTGACTCTGATCCTAACTGGGCCTCACCCAGATCTGGTGACTCTGTTCCTTCCTGTGGACCATTATGACCTGGATACTCTGTTCCACACCTGAGCCTCACCTGGACATGATGACTCTAGATCCCCTCTGGGCCTCAGCCTGACATGATGACTCAGGTCCCCATCTGGATGTCACCTAGACCAGGTGAATCTGGTACCCCTCTAGGCCTCAACTTGACCTGGTAAATCTGGTCCTCACTTGGACTCACCGGGACCTAGTGAGCATGCTCCCCACCTTCGCATCATCTGGACGTGTTGTCTCTGGTTCTACCTGGGCATCATCGAGACATGGTGACTCTATTCCCCACTGGGACTGACCTGATCCTGGTAACTCTGGTCCTGACTTTGGCCTCTTCTGTACCAGGAGACTCTGGCTCCACCTGGGCCTCACCTGTAACTGGTGACTCTGATCCTAAGCATGGCCTCACCTGACCTGGTGACTGTGGTTCCCATCGGGACCTCACCTGGACCTCATGTCTCTGGTCCCACCTGGGCCACACCAGGACCCGGTGTCTCTGGAACCCACATGGGTAGCATCAGGATATGGTTACACTGTTCACTAATAGTGACCAAGCCAGACCTATTAATTCTGGTCTTCACCTGGGCCACACCTGGACATGGTGACACTGGTTCCAACCGTGGTATCACCTGGACATGGTGAGTCGGATCCCCACCTGGTCCTCACCTGTAACTGGTGATTCTCATTCCAGCATGGACATCACGTGGACCTGGTGGCTGCAGTGTTTCTAGCTTCTCATGTACCTCGTGACTCTGGTCCCCACCAGGGCCTCACCGGGACCTGGTGAGTGTGGTTGCCACCTGCACCTCACCTGGACCTGGTGATTCTGGTCTGCACCTGAGACTACCCTGGATCTGGTGACAGTGGTCCCCACCTGGGCTTCACCTGGATCTGGTGACTCTGGTCCCCACCTGAGCTTCACCTGGATTTGGGGACTCTGGTCCCCATCTGGGTCTCACCTGGCCCTGTTGACCATGGTCCTCAACTGGGCAAAATTGGGACCCGGTGACTGTGTTCCACAACTGGACCTCACCTGGACCAGATGACTCTCGTCCGCCTCTCGGTCTCACCGTGCCCTAGTGACTGTGAACCCCACTTTGGCCTGTCTTGGCCCTTCTGACCATGGCTGCCACCTGCGCCTGACCTCGAAATGTTGACTCTGGTTCTTTCCAAGGCCTACTTGGACCTGGTGATCCTGGTCCCCACCTGGGCCTCTCCTGGACGTGATGAAACTTGTCACCACCGGGGACTCACCTGGACTTGGTTACTGTTTTCCAAACCTGGGCCTCAAATAGACCTGTTCACCAAGGTCCCCAAGCCGGCCTCACAAGGACCTGTTGCCTCTGATCCCCACCGGGGCCTCACGTGTATTTCGTAACTCTGGTCCTCACCTGGGCCTCATCTGGACCTAGTGACTCTGGTCCACACCTGGGCCTCACATGGATCTGGTGACTCTGGTCCCCACCTGGAAGTCACCTGGATCTGGTGACTCTGGTCCCCACATGGACCTCTCCTGGACCTGGTGAATCTCTTTCCAACATGGACCTCACCTGGATCTGGTGAGTCTGGTCCTCAGTTTGGCCTCACCTGGACCTGGTGTCTCTCGTCCCCACTTTGACCTAACTCAGAACTGCTGAATCTTGCCCCACCTAGGCCACACCCATACCTGGTGACTCTTGTCCCCAGCTATGTCTCAATTCGATCTGATGAATCTGGTCCTCACGTGGGCCTCACATGGACCTGGGACTCAGCTGGACAGAGTGGCTCTGGTTCCCACAAGGGGTTCACCTGATACTGGTGACTGTGGTCTTATCCTATGCCTCACCAGGACCTAGTGATTCTGTTCCCCATCTGGGCCTGCATGGCCCTAGTGACTCTGGACCTCACCCAGGCATCATTGGGACCTGGATACTCTAATCCACACCTGAGCCTCACTTTGACCAGGGACCTCTGGTCCCATTCTGGGCCTCAAACTAAACTGCTTACTCTGGTTCCCCCTCTGGTACTCACACTTACGTGGTGACTCTGGTCACCCCTTGGTTTTCACTTGGGCCTGGTGAATCTGGTCCTTAGCTGGTCCGCACCTGGATGTTGTGACTGGTCGCCACCTGGGCCTCACCTGGACTTGGTGAATCCTGTTACCACCTGCGCCTCAACTGGACCTTGTGACTGTGGTCCTACCTGGACCTTACCTGGATCTGGTGGCTCTGGTTCACATATGGGGTTCTCCTCTACCTGGTTCCTTGGTCTCCATCTGGCCTCGCTTGGAAAAAAATGACTCTGATCCATATTTGGGCCTCTCCTGGATCTGTTGACTCTGGTCCTTCCCTGGGTATCATTGGGACCTGGATACTCTCTTATATACCTGGGCCTCACCTGGACCTGGTGACTGTGGTCCCACGTGGGCCTCACCTGGACGATGTGACTGGTTCCCACAGGGCCCTCACCTGGACCTGGTGACTCAGGTCCTCATATGGGCATCATGGGACCTGGTTTCTCAGTTCCACATCGGGGCCTCACCTGGACCTAGTGATTCTCATCCCCCTCTGGGCTCTCCCTGACGTGGTGACTGTGGTCCCCACCTGATATCACCAGAACCGGGTGACTCTGGTCCCTCTCTGGGTCTCACCCGGAGCTGGGGACACCTCCTAAACAGGGCCTCAACAGGACCTATTGAATCTACTCCTCAATTTGGCCTCGTCTGGACCTTTTGACTCTTTTCCCACCTGGCATCAATGGGACATGGTTACTCTGTTCCCCACCTGGGCCTCACCTGGACCTCACCTGGACATGGTAACTTTTCTCCACACTTTGGCCTCAACTGGTGCTGATGACTCTGGTCCCCCGACATAGGACTCAATCTGGACCTGGTGACTGGTCCCCACCTGGGTCTCTCCTGGACCTGGTGACTCTCGTTCCCACATGAACAACACCTGGACCTGGTGACTGTGGTGTTCTTGTAGACTCACATTTACCTGGTGATTCCGGTCCCCACTAGGGCCTCAACTGGATCTAGCGACTCTGGCCAAAAGTTGGCCTCACCTGGACCTGGTGAGTGGGGTTGCCACCTGGGCCTCACACATACCTGGTGACTCAGGTCCCCGCGTGGGCCTCTTGGACCTGGTGAATCTGGTCCTTACCTGGTTCTCTCCCAGACCTGGGGACTCTGGTCACCACCTGGGCCTCACGTGGACCTGGTGAATCTGGTCCCCATCTGGGCCTCACCCAGTCCTGGTGACTTTGATCCCCACCTGGGCCTGATTGCTGTGGACTCCTTCTTGGCCTCACCTGGAACTGGTGACTCTGATCCTAACTGGGTCTCACCCAGATCTTGTGACTCTGGTCCTCAACTGTGGACCATTATGACCTGGATACTCTGTTCCACACGTGAGACTCACCTGGACATGATGACTTTGGATCCCCTCTGGGCCTCACGCTGACATGGTGACTCTGGTCCCCAACTGGATGTCACCTAGACATGGTGAATCTGGTACCCCTCTAGGCCTCAACTAGACCTGGTGACTCTGGTCCTCAACTGGGCCTCACCGGGACCTAGTGAACATGCTCCCCACCTGCGCCTCATGTGGACCTGGTCATTCTGATTCTACCTGGGCATCATCGGGATATGGTTACTCAATTCCCCACTGGTCCTGACCTGATCCTGGTACCTCTGGTCCTGAATTTGGCCTCTTCTGTGCCAGGTGTCTCTGGCTCCACCTGGGCCTCACCTGTAACCTGTGACTCTGATCCTAAGCATGGCCTCACCTGACCTGGTGACTGTGGTTCCCATCGGGACCTCACATGGACCTCATGTCTCTGGTCGCACCTGGGCCTCACCAGGACCTGGTGTCTCTGGTACCCACCTGGGTAGCATCAGGATATTGTTACACTGTTCACTATCAGTGACCCAGCCGGACCTATCAACTCTGGTCTTCACCTGGGCCACACCTGGACATGGTGACACTGGTTCACACCTGGGTCTCATCTGGACATGGTGAATCGGATCCCCACCTGGTCCTCAACTGAAACTGGTGATTCTCGTTTCCACATGGACATCATGTGGACCTGGTAGCTGCAGTGTTTCTAGCTTCTCATGTACCTCGTGACTCTCGTCCCCACCAGGGACTCACCGGGGCCTGGTGTGTGTGGTTGCCACCTGCACCTCACCTGGACCTGGTGATTCTGGTCTGCACCCGAGACTACCCTGATCTGGTGACTGTGGTCCCCACTTGGGCTTCACATGGATTTGGGTACTACGGTCCCCACCTGGGCCTCACCTGGCCTTGTTGACCATGGTTTCCACCGGGGCAAAATAGGGACACAGTGACTGTGTTCCACAACTGGTCCTCACCTGGACCAGGTGACTCTGGTCCCCCTCTGGGTTTCACTGTGCCCTAGTTTCTGTGAAGCCCACCTTGGCCTGACTTGGACCTGCTGACCCTGGTTGCCACTTGCGCCTGACCTTGAGCTGTTGACTCTGATTCTTTCAAGGGCCTCCCCTGTACCTGGTGTTCCTGGTCCCCACCTGGGCCTCACCTGGACGTGGTGACTCTTGTCACCACCGGGGACTCCACTGGACCTGCTTACTGTGTTCCACACCTGTGCCCCAAGTAGACCTGTTGACCATGGTCCCCAGGCGGGACTCACATGGACCTGTTGCCTCTGATCCCCACCGGGGCCTCACGTGTACCTGGTAACTCTGGTCCTCACTTGGGCCTCATCTGGAACTATTGACTCTGGTCCTTACCTGGGCATCATTGGGACCTGGATACTCTCTTATATACCTGGGCCTCACCTGGACATGGTGACTGTGGTCCCACCTGAGCCTCACCTGTAGGAGGTGACTGGTTCCCACAGGGACATCATCTGGACCTGGTGCCTCAGGTCCTCATATAGGCAGCATTCACCTGGATTCTCAGTTCCACATCAGGGGTTCACATGTTCCTAGTGATTCTCGTCCCGCTCTGGGCCTCACCTCGATCTGGTGACTCTGGTCCTCAGTTTGGCCTCACCTGGACCTGGTGTCTCTCGTCCCCATTTTGACCTGACTCAGAACTGCTGAATCTTGCCCCACCTAGGCCGCACCCAAACCTGGTGACTCTTGTCCCCAGCTATGCCTCAATTCGACCTAATGAATCTGGTCCTCACATGGGCCTCACATGGACCTGGGACTCAGCTGGAAAGAGTGGCTCTGGTTCCAACAAGGCGCTCACCTGATACTGGTGACTTATTCACCAGTGGTCTTATTCTATGCCTCACCAGGACCTAGTGATTCTGTTCCCCATCTGGGCCTGCATGGCCCTAGTGACTCTGGTCCACACCCAGGCATCATTGGGACCTGGATACTCTATTCCACAATTGGGCCTCACTTTGACCAGGGACCTCTGGTCCCATTCTGAGCCTCAAACTAAACTGGTTACTCTGGTACACCCTCTAGGCCTCACCCTTACCTGGTGACTCTGGTCACCCCTTGGGATTCACTTGGGCCTGGTGAATCTGGTCCTAAGCTGGTCCGCACCTGGATCTGTAGACTGGACGCCACCTGGGCCTCACCTGGATTTGGTGAATCCTGTTGCCACCTGCGCCTCACCTGGACTTTGTGACTGTGGTCCCACCTGGACCTCACATGGATCTGGTGGCTCTGGTTCCCATATGGGGCTCTTCTGGACCTGGTTCCTGTGGTCTCCATCTGGCCTCCCCTGGAAAACAATGACTCTGATCCATATTTGGGCCTCTCCTGGACCTGTTGACTCTGGACTTTACTTGGGCTTCATTGGGACCTGGATACTCTCTTATATACCTGGGCCTCACATGGAACTGGTGACTGTGGTCCCACCTGGACCTCACCTGGACGAGGTGACTGGTTCCCACAGGGACCTCCCCTGGGCCTGGTGACTCAGGTCCTCATATGTGCATCATGGGACTTGTTTTCTCAGTTCCACATCGGGGCCTCACCTGGACCTAGTGATTCTCGTTCCCCTCTGGGCCTCATCCTGACGTGGTGACTCTGGTCCGCATCTGACTCACACCAGAACCGGGTGACTCTGGTCCCCCTCTGGGAATCACCCAGAGCTTGGGACACTGATACTCAACTGGGCCTCAACAGGACCTGGTGAATCTACTCCTCACTTAGGCCTCGTCTGGACCTTGTGATTCTTTTCCCACCTGGCATCTATGGGACATTTTTACTCTGTTCCCCACCTGGGCCTCACTTGGACATGATAACTTTGCTCCATACTTTGGCCTCAACTCGTCCCGATGACTCTGGTCCCGACACATAGGCCTCAATCTGGACCTGGAGACTGTCATCCACACCTGGGTCTCACCTGGACCTTGTGACTCTCGTTCCCACATGAATCACACCTGGACCTGGTGACTGTGGTGTACTTGTAGACTCACATTTACCTGGTGACTCTGGCCCCACTAGGGCCTCACCTGGATCTGCTGACTCTGGCCTGCAGGTTGGCCACACCTAAACTTGGTTAGTGGGATGCCACCTGGGCCTCACCCATACCTGGTGACTAAGGTCCCCACTTGGGCCTCTTTGTCCTGGTGAATCTGGCCCTTACCTGGTCTGCTCCCAGACCCTGGGAATCTTGTCACAACCTGGGCCTCACCTAGACCTGGTGAATCTGGTCACCATCTGGGCCTAACCCAGTCCTGGTGACTATGTTCCCCACCTGGACGTGTTTGCTCTGGACTCTTTCTTGCCCTCACCTTGAACTGGTGACTCTGATCCTATCTGTGCGTCACCCAGACCTGGGGACTCTCGTCCTCACCTGGGCATCATTGGTACCTGGTTACTCTGTTCCACACCTGAGCCTCACCTGTACATGAGGTCTCTGGGACCTCTCTGGGCCTCACCCTGACCTGGTGATCTGGTCCCCATCTGGATGTCACCTGGACCAGGTGATTCTGGAACCCCTCTAGGCCTCAACCAGATCTGGTGACTCTTGTCCTCAACTGGGCCTCACCTGGACCTAGTGAATATGCTCCATCTGGGCCTCATTTGGATCTGGTGACTCTGGTCACTCACTGGGCATCATCGGGAAATGTTTCCACTGCATGGCCTGCTGGTTTGTCTCACCTGGACCTGGTAACACTGGTCCCTACCTGGGCATCATCGGGTCATCTTTACCTGGTGAGTGGGGTTCCCTCCTGGATCTTACCCATGCCTGGTGACACAGGTCCCCACGTGGGCCTCACTTGGACCTGGTGAATGTGGTCCTTACCTAGTCCTCACCCGGAAGTGGTAAACCTGGTCACCACCTGGGCATCACCTAGTCCTGGTGACTTTGTTCCCCACCTGGACCTGATTGCTGTGGACACCTTCTTGGCCTCACCTGGAAGTGGTAACTCTGATCCTAACTGGGCCTCTCCCAGATCTGGTGGTTCTGGTCCTCACCTGTGGACCATTATGATCTGGATACTCTGTTCCACACCTGAGCCTCACCTGGACTGTTGACTCTGGATCCCATCTGGGCACACCCTGACATGGTTACTCTGGTCCCCATCTGGATGTCACCTAGACCAGGTGAGTCTGGTACCCCTCTGGGCCTCAACCAGATCTGGTGACTCTGGTCCTCAACTGGGCCTCACCTGGACCTAGTGAATATGCTCCATCTGGTCCTCATTTGGACCTGGTGACTCTGGTCCCTACGTGGGCTACATCGGAACATGGTTCCACATAATGGTCTGCAGGTTGGCCTCTTCTTGACCTGGTAACTCTGGTCCCTATCTGGGCATCATCGGGACACGGTTCCTCTGCATGGCCTGCAGGTTGGCGTCACCTGTACCTCGTACCTCTGGTCCCTACCTGGGCATCATCGGGACACGGTTCCTCTGCATGGCCTGCAGGTTGGCCTCACCTAGACCTGGTGAGCGGGCTTGCCACCTGGGCCTCACCCATACCTGGTGACACAGGTCTCACGTGGGCCTCACTTGGACCTGGTGAATCTGGTCCTTACCTGGTCCTCACCCGGAACTGGTAACCCTTGTCACCACCTGGGAATCACCTGGACCTGGTGAATCTGGTCCCCATCTGGGCCTCACCCAGTCCTGGTGACTTTGATCCCCACCTGGACCTGATTGCTGTGGACTCCTTCTTGGCCTCAACTGGAACTTGTGACTCTGCTCCTAAATGGGCCTCACCCAGATCTGGTGATTCTGGTCTTCACATGTGGACCATTATGACCTGGATACTCTGTTCCACACCTGAACCTCACCTGGACATGATGATTCTGGAAGCCCTCTGGGCCTCACCCTGACATGGTGACTCTGGTCCCCATCTGGATGTCACCTAGACCAGGTGAATCTGGTACCCCTCTAGGCCTCAACTTGACCTGGTGACTCTGGTCCTCATCTGGGCCTCACCTGGACCTAGTGAATATTCTCCCCACCTGCACCTCATCTGGACCTGGTAAATCTGGCTCTACCTGGGCATCATCGGGACATGGTTACTCTATTCCACACTGGGACTGACCTGATCCTGGTAACTCTGGTCCTGACTTTGGCCTCTTCTGTACCAGGTTACTCTGGCTCCACCTGGGTCTCAACTGTAACTGGTGACTCTGATTCTAAGCATGGGCTCACCTGACCTGGTGACTGTGGTTCCCATCGGGACCTCACCTGGACCTCGTGTCTCTGGTGCCACCTGGGCCACACCAGGACATGGTATCTCTGGTACCCACCTGGGTAGCATCAGGATATGGTTACACTGTTCACTAATAGTGACCCAGCCAGACCTATTAACTCTGGTCTTCACCTGGGCCACACCTGGACATGGTGACACTGGTTCCAACCTGGGTCTCACCTGGACATGGTGAGTCGGATCCTCACCTGGTCCTCACCTGTAACTGGTGATTCTCATTCCAGCATGGACATCATGTTCACCTGGTGTCTGCAGTGTTTCTAGCTTCTCATGTACCTCGTGACTCTGGTCCCCGCCAGGGCCTCACCTGGACCTGGTGAGTGTGGTTGCCACCTGCACCTCACCTGGACCTGGTGATTCTGCTCTGCACCTGAGACTACCCTGGATCTGGTGACTGTGGTCCCACCTGGGCCTCACCTGGAAGAGGTGACTGGTTCCCACAGGGACCTCACCTGGACCTGGTGACTCAGGTTCTCATATGGGCATCATGGGGCCTGGTTTTTCAGGTCCACATTGGGGTCTCACCTGGACCTAGTGATTCTCGTCCCCCTCTGGGCCTCACCCTGACGTGGTGACTCTGGTCCCCACCTGGATATCTCCAGAACCGCGTGACACTGGTCTCCCTCTGGGATTAACCCAGAGCTGGGGACACTGGTCCTCAAATGGGCCTCAACAGGACCTGGTGAATCTACTCCTCACTTAGGCCTCGTCCGGACCTTGTGACTCTTTCCCAACTGTCATCAATGGGACATGGTTACTTTGTTCCCCACCTAGGTCTCAACTGGACATGATAACTTTGTTCAACACTTTGGCCTCAACTGGTCCTGATGAATCTGGTCCCCCCACCTAGGCCTCAATCTGGAACTGGTGACAGTTGTCCCCACCTGGGTCTCACCTAGACCTGGTGACTCTCGTTCCCACCTGAACCACACCTGGACCTGGTGACTGTGGTGTTCTTGTAGACTCACATTTACCTGGTGACTCTGGTCCCCCCTGTGGCCTCACCTGGATCTGGTGACTCTGGCCTGCAAGTTGGCCTCACCTGGACCTGGTGAGTGGGGGTCCCACCTGGGCCTCACACATACCTGGTGACCCTCGTCCCCACGTGGGCCTCTTGGACCTGGTGAATCTGGTCCTTACCTGCTCCTCTCCCAGACCCGGGGAATCTGGTCACCACCTTGGCCTCACCTGGGCCTGGTGAATCTGGTCCCCATCTGGGCCTCACCCAGTCCTGGTGACTTTGTTCCCCACTTGGACCTGATTGCTGTGGACTCTTTTGCCTCACCTGGAACTGGTGACTCTGATCCTATCTGCGCGTCACCCAGATTTGGTGACTCTGGAACTCACCTGGGCATCATTGGTACCTGATTATTCTGTTCCACACCTGAGCCTCACCTAGACATGATGACTCTGGAACCTCTCTGGGCCTCACCCTGACCTGGTGACTCTGGTCCCCATCTGGATATGACCTGGACCAGGTGATTCTGGTACCCCTCTAGGCCTCAACCAGATCTGGTGACTCTGGTCCTCAAATGGGCCTCACCTGGAACTAGTGAATATACTAGATCTGGGCATCATTTGGACCTGGTGACTCTGATCCATACCTGGGCATCATCGGGACATGGTTCCACTGCATGGCCTGCAGGTTGGCCTCACCTGGACCTGGTAACTCTGGTCCCTACCTGGGCTTCATCGGGACATGGTTCCTCTGCATGGCCTGCAGGTTGGCCTCACCTGGACCTGGTGAGTGGTTTTGCCACCTGGGCCTCACCCATACCTGGTGACACAGGTCCCCACCTGGGCCTCACTTGGACCTGGTGAATCTGGTCCTTACCTGGTCCTCACTCAGAAATGGTAACTCTGGTCACCACCTGGGAATCACCTGGACCGGGTGAATCTTGTCCCCATCTGGGCCTCCCCCAGTCCTGGTGACTTTGTTCCCCACCTGGACCTGATTGCTGTGGACTCCTTCTTGGCCTCACCTGGAACTGGTGACTCTCATCCTAACTGGGCCTAGCTCAATCTCCTGACTCTGGTCCTCCCCTGTGGACCACTCTGAACAGGATACTATGTACCACACCTGAGCCTCTCCTGGACCTGATGACTCTGGATCCACTCTGGGCCTCACCCTGACGTGGTAACTCTGGTCCCCATGTGGATGTCACCTAGACCAGGTGAATCTGGTACCCCTCTAGGCCTCAACTAGACCTGGTGACTCTGGTCCTCACCTGGGCCTCACCGAGACCTACTGAATATGCTCCCCAACTGTGCCTCATCTGGACCTGGTGACTCTGGTTCTACCTGGGCATCATCGGGACATGGTTACTGTATTCCCCACTGGGACTGACCTGATCCTGGTAACTCTGGTCCTGATTTGGCCTCTTCTTTACCAGGTGACTCTGGATCCACCTTGGGTTCACCGGTAACTGCTGACTCTGATCCTAAGCATGGCCTCACCTGACCTGGTGACTGTGGTTCCCATCGGGACCTCACCTGGACCTCATGTCTCTGGTCCCAACTGGGCCTCACCAGGATCTGGTGTCTCTGGTACCCACCTTGGTAGCATCAGGATACGGTTACACTGTTCACTAACAGTGACCCAACCGGACCTATTAACTCTGGTCTTCACCTGGGCCACACCTGGACATGTTGACACTGGTTCCCACCAGGGTCTCACCTGGACATGCTGAGTCGGATCCACAACTGGTCCTCCCCTGTAACTGGTGATTCTCGTTCCCACATGGACATCATGTGGACCTGGTGGCTGCAGTGTTTCTAGCTTCTCATGTACCTCGTGACTCTGGTCCCCACCAGGGCCTCACAGGGACCTGGTGAGTGTGGTGGCCACCTGCACCTCAAGTGGACCTGGTCATTCTGGTCTGCACCTGAGATTACCCTGGATCTGGTGACTGTGGTCCCCACCTGGGCTTCACCCGCTTTGGGGACTCCGGTCTCCATCTGGGCCTCACCTGGCCCTGTTGACCATGGTCCTCAACTGCGCAAAATTGGGACCCGGTGACTGTGTTCCACAACTGGACCTCACCTGGACCAGGTGATTCTGATCTACCTCTGGGTCTCACTGTACCCTAGTGACTGTGAACCCCACTTTGGCCTGACTTGACCTGCTGACCCTGGTTGCCACCTGCGCTGACCTCGAACTGTTGACTCTGGTACTTTCAAGGGCTTACCCTGTATCTTGTGATCCTGGTCCCCACCTGGGCCTCACCTGGATGTGGTAACTCATGTCAAAACCGCGTACTCACCTGTACCTTACTGTGTTCCACATCTGGGCCTCAAGTACACCTCTTGACCATGGTACCCAAGCCCGCCTAACATTGACCTGTTGCCTCTGATCCCCACCGTGGCCTCACGTGTACCTGGTAACTCTGGTCCTCACCTGGGCCTCATCTGCACCTAGAGACTCTGGTGCCCACCTGGACTTCACCTGGATCTCGTGACTCTGATACCCACCTGGACTTTACCTGGATCTGGTGACTCTGGTCCCAATCTGGACCTCTCCTGGACTTGGTGTCTCTCTTGCCCACGTTGACCTAACTCAGAACTGCTGAATCTTGCCCCACCTATTACGTACCAAGACCTGGTGACTCTTGCCCCTAGCTATTCCTCAATTCGACCTGATGAATCTGGTCCTCACGTGGACCTCACATGTACCTGGGACTCAGCTGGAAAGAGTGGCTCTGGTTCCCACAAGGGGCTCACCTGATACTGCTGACTGTGGTCTTACTCTATCCCTCACCAGGACCTAGTGCTTCTGTTCCCCATCTGGGCCTGCATGGCCATAGTGACTCTGGTCCTCAGGCATCATTGGTACCTGGATACTCTATTCTACACCTGGGCCTCACTTTGACCAGGGACCGCTGGTCCCATTCCGGGCCTCAAACTAAACTGGTTACTCTGGTTCCCCCTCTGAACCTCACCCTTACCTGGTGACTCTGGTCACCCCTTGGGCTTCACCTGGGCCTGGTGAATCTGATCCTTAGCAGGTCCGCAACTGGATGGTGACTGGTCGCCACCTGGGCCTCACCTGGACTTGGTGAATCCTGTTGCCACGTGCGCCTCACCTGGTCCTTGTAACTGTGGTCCCACCTGGACCTCACCAGGATCTGGTTGCTTAGTTCCCATATGGGGCTCCCCTGGACCTGGTTCCTGTGGTCTCCATCTGGCCTCACCTGGAACACAATGACTCTGATCCATATTTGTGCCTCTCCTGGACCTTGACTCTGGTCCTTACCTGGGCATCATTGGGATTTGGATACTCTTTTATATATTTGGGCCTCACCTGGACCTCTTGACTATGGTCCCACCTGGGCTTCACCTGGACGAGGTGACGGGTTCCCACAGGACCTCACCTGGACCTGGTGACTCAGGTCCTCACATGGGCATATTGGGACCTGGTTTCCCAGTTCCACATCGGGGCCTCACCTGGACCTAGTGCCTCTCGTCCCCCTCTGGGCCTCACCCTGACGTGGTGACTCTGGTCCCCACCTGGATATCACCAGAACTGGGTGACTCTGGTCCCCCTCTGGGACTCACCCGGAGCTGGGGACACTGCTCCTCAACTGGACCTCAACAGGACATGGTGAATTTACTCTTCACTTAGGCCTCGTCTGGACCTTGTGACTCTTTTCCCACCTGGCATCAATGGGACATGGTTACTCTGTTCCCCACCCGGACTCACCTGGATATGATAACTTTGCTCCACACTTTTGCCTCAACTGGTCCTGATGACTCTGGTCCCCCTTCTAGGCCTCAATCTTGACCTGGTGACTATGATCCCCACATGGTTCTCACCTGGACCTGGTGACTCTCGTTCCCACATAAAGCACACCTGGACCTGGTGACTGTGGTATTCTTGTGGACTCACATTTACCTCGTGACTCCGGTCCCCACTAGTGCCTCACCTGGATCTGGTGACACTCGCCTGCAGGTTGGTCTCACATGGACCTGGTGAGTGGGGTTGCCACCTGGCCTCACCCATACCTGGTGCCTCAGGTCCCCACGTGGGCCTCTTGGACCTAGTGAATCTGGTCCTTACCTGGTCTCTCCCAGACCCAGGGACTCTGGTAACCACGTGGGCCTCACCTGGACCTGGTGATTCCGGTCCCCATCTGGGCCTCACTCAGTCCTGGTGACTTTGTTCCCCACCTTGACCTGATTGCTGTGGACTCTTTCATGGCCTCACCTGGACCTGGTGACTCTGATCCTATCTGCTTGTCACCCAGACCTGGTGACTCTGGTCCTCACCTGGGCATCATTGGTACCTGGTGACTCTGTTCCACACCTGAGCCTCACCTGGACATGAGGCTCTGGAACCTCTCTCGGCCTCACCCTGACCTGGTGACTCTGGTCCCCATCTGGATGTCACCTGGACCAGGTGATTATGGTACCCCTCTAGGCCTCAACCAGATCTGGTGACTCTGGTCCTCAACTGGGCCTCACCTGGACCTAGTGAATATGCTCCATCTGAGCCTCATTTGGACCTGGTAATTCTGGTCACTCACTGGGCATCATCCTGAAATGGTATCACTGCATGGCCTGCTGGTTGGCCTCACCTGGACCTGGTAACTCTGGTCCCTACCTGGGCATCATCGGGACATGGTTCCTCTGCATGGCCTGCAGGTTGGCCTCATCTTGACCTGGTGAGTGGGGTTCCCACGTGGGTCTTACACATGCCTGGTGACACAGGTCCCCACGTGGGCCTCACTTGGACCTGGTGAATGTGGTCCTTACCTAGTCCTCACCCGGAACTGGTAAATCTGGTCACCACCTGGGCATCACCTAGTCCTGGTGACTTTGTTCCCCACCTGGACCTGATTGCTGTGGACACCTTCTTGGCCTCACCTGGAAGTGGTAACTCTGATCCTAACTGGGCCTCTCCCAGATCTGGTGACTCTGGTCCTCACCTGTGGACCATTATGACCTGGATACTCTGTTCCACACCTGAGCCTCACCTGGACATGATGACTCTGGATCCCCTCTGGGCCTCACCCTGACATGGTTACTCTGGTCCCCATCTGGATGTCACCTAACCAGGTGAATCTGGTACCCCTCTAAGCCTCAACCAAACCTGGTGACTCTAGTCCTCAACTGGATCTCACCGGGACCTAGTGAATATGCTCCCCAACTGCGCCTCATTTGACATGATGACTCTGGTTCTAAGTGGGCATCATCGGGACATGGTTACTCTATTCCCCACTGGGAGTGACCTGATCCTTGTAACACTGGTCTGACTTTGGCATTTCCTGTACCAGGTGACTCTGGCTCCACCTGGGCCTCACCTGTAACTGGTGACTCTGATCCTAAGCATGGCCTCACCTGACTTGGTGACTCTGGTCCCATTAGGATGTAACCTGGACCAGGTGATTCTGGTACCCCTCTAGGCCTCAACCAGATCTGGTGACTCTGGTCCTCAATTGGGCTTCACCTGGACCTAGTGAATATGCTCCATCTGGGCCTCATTTGGACCTGGTGACTGTCGTCCCTACCTGGGCATCATCGGGACATGGTTCCGCACATGGCCTGCAGGTTGGCCTCACCTGGACCTGGTGAGTGGGATGCCACCTGTGGCTAACCCATACCTGGTGACACAGGTCCCCACGTGGGCCTCTTGGACCTGGTGAATCTGGTCCTTACCTCGTCTTCTTCCAACCTGGGGACTCTGGTCATCACCTGGGCCTCACTTGGACAAGGTGAACTGGTCCCCATCTGGGCCTCACCCAGTCCTGGTTACTTTGTTCCCCACCTGGAACTGATTGCTGTGGACTCTTCCTTGCCTCACCTGGAACTGGTGACTCTGATCCTATCTGCGCGTCACCCAGATCTGGTGACTCTGGTCCTCATCTGGGCATCATTGGTACCTGGTGACTCAGTTCCACACCTGAACCTCACAGGACTTGATGACTCTGGAACCTCTCTGGGCCTCACCCTGTCCTGGTGACTCTGGTCCCCATCTGGATGTCACCTTGACCAGGTGATTCTGGTACCCCTCTGAGCCTCAACCAGATCTGGTGACTCTGGTCCTCAACTGGGCCTCACCTGGACCTAGTGAATATGCTCCATCTGGGCCTCATTTGGACCTGGTGACTCTGGTCCCTACCTGGGCATCATCGGGACATGGTTCCACTGCATGACCTGCAGGTTGGCCTCTCCTGGACCTGGTAACTCTGGTCCCTACCTAGGCATCATCGGGACATGGTTCCACTGCATGGCCTGTAGGTTGGCCTCACCTGGACCTGGTAACTCTCGTGCCTACCTGAGCATCTTTGGGACCTGTTTCCTCTGCATGGCCTGCAGGTTGGCCTCACCTGGAACTGGTGAGTGGGTTTGTCACCTGGGCCTCACCCTTGCCTAGTGACACAGGTCCCCACGTGGGCCTCACTTGGACCTGGTGAATCTGGTCCTTACCTGGTGGTCACCCGGAACTGGTAACTCTGGTCACCACATGGGAATCACCTGGTCCTGGTGAATCTGGTCCCCATCTGGGCCTCAACCAGTCCTGTTGACTTTCTTCCCCACCTGGACCTGATTGCTGTGGACTCCTTCTTGGCTAACTGGAACTGCTGACTCTGATGCTAACTGGGCCTCACCCAGATCTGGTGACTCTGGTCCTCACCTGTGGACCATTATGACCTGGATACTCTGTTCCACACCTGAGCCTCACCTGGATATGTTGACTCTCGATCCCCTCTGGGCCTCAGCCTGACATGGGGACTCTGGTCCCCATCTGGATGTCACCAGACCAGGTGAATCTGGTACCACTCTAGGCGTCACCTAGACCTGGTGACTCTGGTCCTCAACTGGGCCTCAACGGGACCTAGTGAACATGCTCCCCAACTGCGCCTCGTCTGGACATGGTGACTCTGGTTCAACGTGGGCATCATCGGTTCATGGTTACTCTATTCCCCACTGGGAGTGACCTGATCCTGGTAACACTATTCCGGACCTTGGCATTTTCTCAACCAGGTGACTCTGGCTCCACCTGGGCCTCACCTCTAACTGGGGACTCTGATCCTAAGCATGGCCTCACCTGACCTGGTGACTGTGGTTCCATCGGGACCTCACCTGGACCTCACGTGTCTGGTCCCACCTGGGCCTCACCAGGACGTGGTGTCTCTGGTACCAACCTGGGTAGCATCAGGATATGGTTACACTGTTCACTAACAGTGACCCAGCCGGACCTATAAACTCTGGTCTTCACCTGGGCCACACCTGGACATGGTGACACTGGTTCCCACCTGGGTCTAACTTGGACATGGTGAGTCGGATAGCCACCTGGTCCTCACCTGTAACTGGTGATTCTCGTTCCCACATGGACATCATGTGGACCTGTTGGCCGCAGTGTTTCTAGCATCATTTTTTTTTAATTTTTATTTATTTATGATAGTCACAGCGAGAGAGAGAGGCAGAGACACAGGCAGAGGGAGAAGCAGGCTCCATGCACCGGGAGCCCGACGTACGATTCGATCCCGGGTCTCCAGGTTCGCGCCCTGGTCCAAAGGCAGGCGCCAAACCGCTGCGCCACCCAGGGATCCCATGTGTTTCTAGCTTCTCATGTACCTCGTGACTTCTCATGTACCCCACCAGTGCCTTACCGGGACCTGGTGAGTTTGGTTGCCACCTGCACCACACCTGGACCTGGTGATCTGGTCTGCACCTGAGACTACCCTGGATCTGGTGACTGTGTTCCCCACCTGGGCTTCACCTGGATTTCAGGACTCCGGTCCCCATCTGGGCCTCACCTGGCCCTGTTGACCATGGTCCTCAACTGCGCAAAATTGGGACCTGGTGACTGTGTTCCACAACTGAACCTCACCTGGACCAGGTGACTATGCTCCCCTCTGGGTCTCACCGTGCCCTAGTGACTGTGAAGTCCCCTTTGGCTTGACTTGGACCTGCTGACCCTGGTTGCCACCTGCGCCTGACCTCGAACTGTTGACTCTGGTTCTTTCAAGGGCCTCTCCTGTAACTGGTGATCCTGGTCCCCACCTGGACCTCACCTGGACGGGGTGACTCTTGTCACCACGGGGGACTCACCTGGACCTGCTTACTGTGTTCCACACCTGGGTCTCAAGTGCACCTGTGGACCATGGTCCCCAAGCCGGCCTCACATGGACCTGTTGCCTCTGATGCCCACCGGATCCTCACGTGTACCTGGTAACTCTGGTCCTCACCTGGGCCTCATCTGCACCTAGTGACTCTGGTCCCCACCTGGGCTTCACCTCGATCTGGTGACTCTGGTCCCCGCCTGGACTTCACCTGGATCTAGTGACTCTGGTCCCCACATGGACCTCTCCTGGACCTGGTGACTCTCTTTCCAACATGGACCTCACCTGGATGTGGTGAATCTGGTACTCAGTTTGGCCTCACCTGGACCTGGTGTCTCTCGTCCCCACTTTGACCTAACTCAGAACTGCTGAATCTTGCTCCACCTAGGCCGCACCCAGACCTGGTGACTCTTGTCCCCAGCTATGCCTCAATTCGACCTGATGAATCTGGTCCTCACGTGGGCTTCACATGGACCTGGGACTCAGCTGGATAGAGTGGCTCTGGTTCCCACAAGGGGCTCACCTGATACTGCTGAATGTGGTCTTTTTCTATGCCTCACCAGGACCTAGTGATTTGTCCCAACTGGGCCTGCATGGCCCTAGTGACTTTGGTCCTCAACCAGGCATCATTCGGACATGGATACTCTATTCCACACCTGGGCCTCACTTTGACCAGGGACCTCTGGTCCCATTCTGGGCCTCAAACTAAACTGGTTACTCTGGTTCCCTCTCTGGGCCTCACCCTTACCTGGTAAATCTGGTCACCCATTGGGCTTCACTTGGGCCTGTTGAATCTGGTCCTTAGCTGGTCCTCACATGGATCTGGTGACTGATCGGCACCTGGGTCTCACCTGGATTTGGTGAATCCTGTTGCCACCTGCGCCTCCCCTGGACCTTGTGACTGTGGTCCCACCTGGACCTCACCTGGATCTGGTTGCTCTGGTTCCCATATGGGGCTCTCCTGAATCTGGTCCGTGTTGTCTCCATCTGGCCTCACCTGGCATACAATGATTCTGATACATATTTGG
Organism: Canis aureus; assembly: GCF_053574225.1. Lineage (NCBI taxonomy): Eukaryota > Metazoa > Chordata > Mammalia > Carnivora > Canidae > Canis > Canis aureus. Next base: position 41,332,458 of record NC_135643.1, read on the forward strand.
GCCTCTCCTGGACCTGATGACGCTGGTCCTTACCTGGGCATCACTGGGACCTGGATACTCTCTTATATACCTGGGCCTCACCTGGACCTGGTGACTGTGGTCCCACCTAGGCCTCACCTGGACGAGGTGACTGGTTCCCACAGGGACCTCACCTGGACCTGATGACTCAGGTCCTCATATGGGCATCATGGGACCTGGTTTCTCAGTTCCACATCGGGGCCTCACCTGGACCTAGTGATTCTCGTCCCCCTCTGGGCCTCACCCTGACGTGGTGACTCTGGTCACCCCTGGATATCACCAGAACCGGGTGACTCTGGTCCCCCTCTGGGACTCTCCCGGAGCTGGGGACCCTGGTCCTCAGCTGGGCCTCAACAGGACCTGGTGAATCTACTCCTGACTTAGGCCTAGTCTGGACCTTGTGACTCTTTTCCCACCTGGCATCTATGGGACATTTTTACTCTGTTCCCCACCTGGACCTCACTTGGACATGAGGACTCTGGAACCTCTCTGGGCCTCACCCTGACCTGGTGACTCTGGTCCCCATCTGTTTGTCACCTGGGCCAGGTGTTTCTGTTATGGCTCTAGGCCTCAACCAGATCTGGTGACTCTTGTCCTCAACTGGGCCTCACCTGGATCTAGTGAATATGCTCCATCTTGGCCTCATTTGGACCTGGTGACTCTGGACCCTACCTGGGCATCATTGGGACCTGGATACTCTCTTATATACCTGGGCCTCACCTGGACCTGGTGACTGTGGTCCCACCTGGGCCTCACCTGGACGAGGTGACTGTTTCCCACAGGGACATCACCTGGACCTGGTGACTCAGGTCCTCATATGGGCAGCATTCACCTGGTTTCTCAGTTCCACATCGGGGCTTCACCTGTTCCTAGTGATTCTTGTCCCGCTCTGGGCCTCACCTCGATCTGGTGACTCTGGTCCTCAGTTTGGCCTCACCTGGACCTGGTGTCTCTCGTCCCCATTTTGACCTAACTCAGAACTGCTGAATCTTTCCCCACCTAGGCCGCACCCAAACTTGGTGACTCTTGTCCCCAGCTATGCCTCAATTCGACCTGATGAATCTGGTCCTCACATGGGCCTCACATGGACCTGGGACTCAGCTGGATAGAGTGGCTCTGGATCCAACAAGGCGCTCACCTGATACTGATGACTTTTTCATCAGTGGTCTTATTCTATGCCTCACCAGGACCTAGTGATTCTGTTCCCCATCTGGGTCTGCATGGCCCTAGTGACTCTGGTCCACACCCAGGCATCATTGGGACCTGGATACTCTATTCCACAATTGGGCCTTACTTTGACCAGAGACCTCTGGTCCCATTCTGAGCCTCAAACTAAACTGGTTACTCTCGTACCCCCTCTAGGCCTCACCCTTACCTGGTGACTCTCGTCACCCCTTGGGATTCACTTGGGCCTGGTGAATCTGGTCCTAAGCTGGTCCGCACCTGGATCTGGAGACTGGACGCCACCTGGGCCTCACCTGGATTTGGTGAATCCTGTTGCCACCTGCGCCTCACTTGGACTTTGTGACTGTGGTCGCACCTGGACCTCACCTGGATCTGGTGCTCTGGTTCCCATATGGGGCTCTTCTGGACCTGGTACCTGTGGTCTCCATCTGGCCTCCCCTGGAACACAATGACTCTGATCCATATTTGGGCCTCTCCTGGACCTGTTGACTCTGGACCTTACCTAGGCATCATTGGGACCTGGATACTGTCTTATATACCTGGCCCTCACCTGGAACTGGTGACTGTGTTCCCACCTGGGCCTCACCTGGACGAGGTGACTGGTTCCCACAGGGACCTCCCCTGGGCCTGGTGACTCAGGTCCTCATATGTGCATCATGAGACCTGTTTTCTCAGTTCCACAACGGGGCCTCACCTGGACCTAGTGATTCTCGTTCCCCTCTGGGCCTCATCCTGACGTGGTGACTCTGGTCCGCACCTGACTCACACTAGAACCGGGTGACTCTGGTCCCCCTCTGGGAATCACCCAGAGATGGGGACACTGATACTCAACTGGGCCTCAACAGGACCTGGTGAATCTACTCCTCACTTAGGCCTCGTCTGGACCTTGTGACTCTTTTCCCACCTGGCATCTATGGGACATTTTTACTCTGTTCCCCACCTGGACCTCACTTGGACATGATAAATTTGCTTCATACTTTGGCCTCAAATCGTCCCGATGACTCTGGTCCCCCCACCTAGGCCTCAATCTGGACCTGGAGACGGTCATCAACACCTGGGTCTCACCTGGACCTTGCGACTCTCGTTCCCACATGAATCACACCTGGACCTGGTGACTGTGGTGTACTTGTAGACTCACATTTACCTGGTGACTCTGGCCCCACTACGGCCTCACCTGGATCTGGTGACTCTGGCCTGCAGGTTGGCCTCACCTGGACTTGGTTAGTGGGATGCCACCTGGGCCTCACCCATACCTGGTGACTCAGGTTCCCACGTGGGCCTCTTGGACCTGGTGAATCTGGCCCTTACCTGGTCTTCTCCCAGACCCTGGGAATCTTGTCACAACCTGGGCCTCACCTAGACCTGGTGAATCTGGTCCCCATCTGGGCCTAACCCAGTCCTTGTGACTATGTTCCCCACCTGGACGTGTTTGCTCTGGACTCTTTCTTGCCCTCACTTTGAACTGGTGACTCTGATCTTATCAGTGTGTCACCCAGACCTGGTGACTCTCGTCCTCACCTGGGCATCATTGGTACCTGGTTACTCTGTTCCACACCTGAGCCTCACCTGTACATGATGTCTCTGGGACCTCTCTGGGCCTCACCCTGACCTGGTGATCTGGTCCCCATCTGGATGTCACCTGGACCAGGTGATTCTGGAACCCCTCTAGGCCTCAACCAGATCTGGTGACACTTGTCCTCAACTGGGCCTCACCTGGACCTAGTGAATATGCTCCATCTGGGCCTCATTTGGACCTGGTGACTCTGGTCACTCACTGGGCATCATCAGGAAATGGTTCCACTGCATGGCCTGCTGGTTTGCCTCACCTGGACCTGGTAACTCTGGTCCCTACCTGGGCATCATCGGGTCATCTTGCCCTGGGGAGTGGGGTTCCCACCTGGATCTTACCCATGCCTGGTGACACAGGTCCCAACGTGGGCCTCACTTGGACCTGGTGAATGTGGTCCTTACCTAGTCCTCACCCGGAAGTGGTAAACCTGGTCACCACCTGGGCATCACCTAGTCCTGGAGACTTTGTTCCCCACCTGGACCTGATTGCTGTGGACACCTTCTTGGCCTCACCTGGAAGTGGTAACTCTGATCCTAACTGGGCCTCTCCCATATCTGGTGACTCTTGTCCTCACCTGTGGACCATTATGACCTGGATACTCTGTTCCACACCTGAGCCTCACCTACACCTGATGAGTCTAGATCCCCTCTGGGCCTCACACTGACATTGTTACTCTGGTCCCCATCTGGATGTCACCTAGACCAGGTGAGTCTGGTACCCCTCTGGGCCTCAACCAGATCTGGTGACTCTGGTCCTCAACTGGGCCTCACTTGGACCTAGTGAATATGCTCCATCTGGGACTCATTTGGACCTGGTGACTCTGGTACCTACGTGGGCAACATCGGGACATGGTTCCACATAATGGTCAGCAGGTTGGCCTCTTCTTGACCTGGTAACTCTGGTCCCTATCTGGGCATCATCGGGACACGGTTCCTCTGAATGGCCTGCAGGTTGACCTCACCTAGACCTGGTGAGTGGGCTTGCCACCTGGGCCTCAACCATACCTGGTGACACAGGTCTCACGTGGGCCTCACTTGGACCTGGTGAATCTGGTCCTTACCTGGTCCTCACCCCGAACTGGTAACCCTTGTCACCACCTGGGAATCACCGGGAACTGGTGAATCTGGTCCCCATCTGGGCCTCACCCATTCATGGTTACTTTGATCCCCACCTGGACCTGATTGCTGTGGAGTCCTTCTTGGCCTCAACTGGAACTTGTGACTCTGTTCCTAACTGGGCCTCACCCAGATCTGGTGACTCTGGTCCTCACATATGTACCATTATGACCTGGATACACTGTCCCACACCTGAACCTCACCTGGACATGATGATTCTGGATGCCCTCTGCGCCTCACCCTGACATGGTGACTCTGGTCCCCATCTGGATGTCCCCTAGACCAGGTGAATATGGTACCCCTCTAGGCGTCAACTAGACCTGGTGACTCTGGTCCTCATCTGGGCCTCACCTGGACCTAGTGAATATTCTCCCAACCTGCGCCTCGCTGGACCTGGTGACTCTGATTCTACCTGGGCATCATTGGGACATGGTTACTGTATTACCCACTGGGAGTGACCTGATCCTGGTAACTCTGGTCCTGACTTTGGCCTCTTCTGTACCAGGTGACTCTGGCTCGACCTGGGCCTCACCTGTACCTGGTGACTCTGATCCTAAGCATGGGCTCACCTGACCTGGTGACTGTGGTTCCCATCGAGACCTCACCTGGACCTCATGTCTCCGGTTACACCTGGGCCTCAGAAGGACCTGGTGTCTCTGGTACCCACCTGGGTAGCATCAGGATATGATTACACTGTTCACTAACACTCATCCAGCCTGACCTAATAACTCTGGTCTTCACCTGGGGCACACCTAGACATGGTGACAGTCGTTCCCACCTGGGTCTCACCTGGATATGGTGAGTCGGATCCCCACCTGGTCCTCACCTGTAACTGGTGATTTTCGTTCCCACATGGACATCATGTGGACTTGGTGGCTGCAGTGTTTCTAGCTTCTCATGTACCTCGTGTCTCTGGTCCCCACCGGGGCCACTCCGGGACCGGGTGAGTGTGTTTGCCACCTGCACCTCACATGGACCTGTTGATTCTGGTCTGCACCTGAGACTACCCTGGATCTGGTGACTGTGGTCCCCACCTGGGCTTCACCTGGATTTGGGGACTCCGGTCCCCATCTGGGCCTCACCTGGCCCTGTTGACCATGGTCCTCAACTGTGCAAAATTGAGACCCCGTGTCTGTGTTCCACAACTGGACCTCACCTGGACCAGGTGACTCTGGTCCCACTCTGGGTTTCACCGTGGCCTAGTGACTGTGAACCCCACTTTGGCCTGACTTGGACCTGCTGACCCTGGTTGCCACCTGCGCCTGACCTCGAACTATTGACTCTGGTTCTTTCAAGGGCCTTCCCTGGACCTGGTGATCCTGGTCGGTCCTGGTTCACACCTGGACGTGGTGACTCCTGTCACCAATGGGGACTCACTTGGACATGCTTACTGTGTTCCACACCTGGGCCTCAAGTAGACCTGTTGACCATGATCCCCAAGGCCGCCTCACATGGACCTGTTGCCTCCGATACCCACCGGATCCTCACGTGTACCTGGTATCTCTGGTCCTCACCTGGGCCTCTTCTGGACCTAGTGACTCTGGTCCCCACCTGGGCTTCACATGGATCTGGTGACTCTGGTCCCCACCTGGACTTCACATGGATCTGGTGACTCTGGACCCCACCTGGACCTCTCCTGGACCTCGTGACTCTCTTTCCAACATGGAACTCACCTGGATCTGGTGACTCTGGTCCTCAGTTTGGCCTCACCTGGACCTGGTGTCTCTCGTCCCCACTTTGACCTCACTCAGAACTGCTGAATCTTGCCCCACCTAGGCCGCACCCAGACCTGGTGACTCTTGTCCCCAGCTATGCCTCAATTCGACCTGATGAATCTGGTCCTCATGTGGGACTCACCTGGTCCTGGGACTCAGCTGGATAGAGTGGCTCTGGTTCTCACAAGTGGCTCACCTGATACTGCTGAATGTGGTCTTATTCTATGCCTCACCAGGACCTAGTGATTCTGTTCCCCATCTGGGCCTGCATGGCCCTAGTGAATCTGGTCCTCACCCAGGCGTCATTGTGACCTGGATACTCTATTCCACACCTGGGACTCTCTTTGACCAGGGACCTCTGGTCCCATTCTGGGCCTCAAACTAAACTGGTTACTCTGGTCCCCCCTCTGGGCCTCACCCTGTCCTGGTGACTCTGGTCACCCATTGGGCTTCACTTGGGCCTGGAGAATCTGGTCCTTATCTGTTCCGCACCTGGATCTGGTGACTGGTCGCCACCAGGGCCTCACCTGGACTTGGTGAATCCTGTTGCCTCCTGCGGCTCACCTGGACCTTGTGACTGTGGTCCAACCTGGACCTCACCTGGACGAGGTGACTGGTTCCCACAGGGACCTCACCTGGACCTGGTGAATCAGGTCCTCATATGGGCTTCATGGGACCTGGTTTCTCAGTTCCACATCGAGGCCTCATCTGGACCTAGTGATTCTCGTCCCCATCTGGGCCTCACCCGTACGTGGTGATTCTTGTCCCCACCAGGATATCACCAGAACCGGGTGACTCTGTTCCCCCTCTGGGACTCACCCGGAGCTGGGACACTGGTCCTCAGCTGATCCTCAACAGGACCTGGTGAATCTACTCCTCACTTAGGCCTCATTTGGACCTTGTGACTCTTTTCTCACCTGACATCAAGGGGACATGGTTATTCTGTTCCCCACCTGGGCCTCACCTGGACATGATAACTTTGCTCCACACTTTGGCCTCAACTGCTCCTGGTGACTCTCGTCCCCCCACCGAGGCCTCAATCTGCACCTGGTGACTGTGGTCCCCACCTGGGTCTCACGAGGACCTGGTGACTCTCGTTCCCACATGAAACACACCTGGACCTGGTGACTGTTGTTTTCTTGTAGACTCACATTTACCTGGTGACACCGGTCCCCACTAGGGCCTCACCTGGATCTGGTGACTCTGGCTTGCAGGTTGGCCTCACCTGGACCTGGTGAGTGGGGTTGCCACCTGAGCTTCACCCATACCTGATGACTCAGGAACCCACGTGGTTCTCTTGGACCTGGTGAATCTGGTCCTTAGATGGTCCACTCCCCGACCCGGGGATTCTGGTCACCTCCTGGGCCTCACCTGGACCTGGTGAATCTCTACCCCATCTGGGCCTCAACCAGTCCTGGTGAGTTTGTTCCCGACCAGGACCTGATTGCTTTGGACTTTTTCTGGGCCTCACCTGGAACTGGTGACTCTTATCCTTTCTGCGCGTGACTCAGGCCTGGAGACTCTGGTCCCCATCTGGATGTCACCTGGACCAGGTGATTCTGGTACCCCTCTAGGTTTAAACCATATCTGGTGTCTGTGTTCCTCAACTGGGCCTCGTCTGGACCTAGTAAATATGCTCCATCTGGGCCTCATTTGGACCTGGTGACTCTCTTCCTTACCTGGGCATCATCGGGACATGGTTCCACTGCATGGCCTTTAGGTTGGCCGCACCTGGACCTGGTAAATGTGGTTCTACCTGGGCATCATGGGGACGTGGTTACTCTATTCCCAGTGGGACTGACCTGATCGTGGTAACTCTGGTCCTGACTTTGGCCTCTTCTGTGCCATGTGACTCTGGCTCCTCCTGGACTTCACCTGTAAGTGGTGACTCTGATCCTAACTGGGTCTCACCCAGATCTGGTGACTCTGGTCCTCACCTGTGGACCATTATGACCTGGATACTCTGTTCCACACCTGAGCCTCACCTGGACATGATGACTCTGGAACCATTCTGGGCCTCATCAAGACATGGTGACTCTGGTCCTCATCTGGATGTCCCCTGGACCAGGTGTTTCTTGTACCCCTCTAGGACTCAACCATATCTGGTGTCTCTGGTCCTCAACTGGGCCTCACTGGGACCTAGTGATCATGCTGCCCACCTGCGCCCCATCTGGACCTGGTGACTCTGGTTCTACCTGGGCATCATCGGGACATGGTTACTCTATTCCCCAGTGGGACTGACCTGATCCTGGTAACTCTGGTCCGGACTTTGGCCTCTTCTGTACCACGTGACTCTGGCTCCACCTGGGCCACACCTGTAACTGGTGACTCTGATCCTAAGCATGGCCTCACCTGACCTGGTGACTGTGGTTCCCATCGAGACCTCACCTGGACTTCATGTCTCTGGTCCCACCTGGACCTCACCAGGACCTGGTGTGTCTGGTACCCACCTGGGTAGCATCAGGATATGGTTACACTGTACACTAACAGTGACCCAGCCGGACCTATCAACTCTGGTCTTCACCGGGGCCACTCCTGCACATGGTGACACTGGTTCCCACCTGGGTCTCACGTGGACATGCTTAGTCGGATCCCCACCTGGGCCTCACCTGTCACTGCTGATTCTCGTTCCCACATGGAATCATGAGGACTTGGTGGCTGCAGTGTTTCTAGCTTCTCATGTACCTCGTGACTCTGGTCCCCACCAGGGCCTCACCGGGACCTGGGAAGTGTGGTTGCCACCTGCACCTCACCTGGACCTGGTGATTCTGGTCTGCACCTGAGACAAACCTGGAGTTGGTGACTGTGGTCCCCACCTTGGATTCACCTGGATTTGGGGACTCCAGTCCCCATCTGGGCCTCACCTGGCCCTGTTGACCATGGTCCTCAACTCGCAAAATTGGGAACCAGAGACTGTGTTCCACATCTGGACCTCACCTGGACCAGGAGACTCTGGTCCCTGTGGGTCTCACCGTGCCCTAGTGACTGTGAACCTCACTTTGGCCTGACTTGGACCTGCTGACCCTGGTTGCCACCTGCGCCTGAACTCGAACTGTTGACTGTGGTTCTTTCAAGGGCCTCCCCTGGACCTGGTGATCCTGGTCCCAACTTGGGCCTCACCTGGACGTGGTGACCCTTGTCAACACCGGGGACCCACCTGGACCTGGTTACAGTGTTCCACACCGGGGTTTCAAGTAGACCTGTTGACCATGTTCCCCAAGCCGGCCTCGCATGGACCTGTTGCCTCTGATCCCCACCGGGGCCTCACGTGTACCGGGTAACTCTGGTCCTCACCTGGGCCTCATTTGGACCTAGTGACTCTGGTCACCACCTGGGCTTCACATCGATCTGGTGACTGGTCCTCACCTGGGCTTCACCTGGATCTGGTGACTCTCGTCCCCACCTCGACCTCTCCTGGACCTGGTGACTCTCTTTCCAACATGGACCTCACCTGGATCTGGTGACTCTGGTCCTCAGTTTGGCCTCACCTGGAACTGGTGTCTCTCGTCCCCATTTTGACCTAACTCAGAACTGCTGAATCTTGCCCCACCTAGGCCGCACCCAGACCTGGTGACTCTTGTCCCCAGCTATGCCTCAATTCGACCTGATGAATCTGGTCCTCACGTGGGCCACACATGGACCTTGTACTCAGCTGAATAGAGTGGCTCTGGTTCCCACAAGGGGCTCACCTGATACTTTTGACTGTGGTCTTATCTATGCCTCACCAGGACCTAGTGATTCTGTTCCCCATCTGGGCCTGCATGGCCCTAGTGACTCTGGTCCTCACCCAGGCATCACTGGGACCTGTAAACTATATTCCACACCTGGGCCTCACTTTGACGAGGGACCTCCGGTCCAATTCTGGGCCTCAAACTAAACTGGTTACTCTGGTTCCCCCTCTGGGCCTCACCCTTACCTGGTGTCTCTGGTCACCCCTAGGTTTTCACTTGGGCCTGGTGAATCTGGTCCTTAGTTGGTCCGCACCTGGATCTGGTGATTGGTCGCCGCCTGGGTCTCACCTGGACTTGGTGAATCCTGTTGACACCTGTGCCTCACCTGGACCTTGTGACAGTGGTCCCACCTGGACCTCACCTGGATCTGGTGGCTCTGGTTCCCATATGGGGCTCTCCTGAACGTGGTCCATGTTGTCTCCATCTGGCCTCACCTGGAACACAATGACTCTGATAGATATTTGGGCCTCTCCTGAACCTGATGACGCTGGTCCTTACCTGGGCATCACTGGGACCTGGATACTCTCTTATATACCTGGGCCTCACCTGGACCTGGTGGCTGTGGTCCCACCTGGGCCTCACCTGGACGAGGTGACTGGTTCCCACAGGGATCTCACCTGGACCTGGTGACTCAGGTCCTCATATGGCATCATGGGACCTGGTTTCTCACTTCCACATCGGAGCCTCACCTGGACCTAGTGATTCTCGTCCCCCTCTGGGCCTCACCCTGACGTGGTGACTCTGGTCACCCCTGGATATCACCAGAAGCGGGTGACTCTGGTCCCCCTCTGGGACTCTCCCGGAGCTGGGGACACTGGTCCTCAGCTGGACCTCAACAGGACCTGGTGAATCTACTCTTCACTTAGGCCTCGTCTGGACCTTGTGACTCTTTTCCCACCTGGCATCAATGGGACATGGTTACTCTGTTCCCCACCTGGGCCTCACCTGGACATGATAACTTTGCTCCACACTGTGGCCTCAAATGGTCCTGATGAAACTGGTCCCCCCACCTAGGCCTCAATCTGGACCTGGTGACTGTGGTCCCCACCTGGGTCTCACCTGGACCTGGTGACTCTCGTTCCCACTTGAAACACACCTGGCCCTGTTGACTGTGGTTTTCTTGTAGACTCACATTTACCTGTGACTCCGGTCCCCACTAGGGCCTCACCTGGATCTGGTGATTCTGACCTGCAGGTTGGCCTCACCTGGACCTGGTGAGTGGGGTTGCCATGTGGGCCTCACCCATACCTGTTGACTCAGATCCACACGTGGGACTCTTGGACCTGGTGAATCTGGTCCTTACCTGGTCCTCTCCAAGACCCGGGGACTCTGGTCACCACCTGGGCCTCACCTGGATCTGGTGAATCTGGTTTCCATCTGGGCCTCACCCAGTCCTGGTGACTTTGCTCCCCACCTGGACCTGATTGCTGTGGACTCTTTCTTGGCCTCACCTGGAACTGGTGACTCTGATCCTATCTGCGCGTCACCCAGACCTGGTGACTCTGGTCCTCACCTGGGCATCATTGGTACCTGGTGACTCTGTTCTACACCTGAGCCTCAACTGGACATGCTGACTCTGGAACCTCTCTGGGCCTCACCCTGCCCTGGTGAATCTGGTCCCCATTTGGATGTCACCTGGACCAGGTAATTCTGGTACCGCTCTAGGCCTCAAACAATTCTGGTGAACCTGGTCCTCAACTAGGCCTCACCTGGACCTAGTGAATATGCTCCATCTGGGACTCATTTGGACCTGGTGACTCTGGTAACTACCTGGGCATCATAGGGATATGGTTCCAATGCATGGCTTGCAGGTTGGCCTCACCTGGACCTGGTAACTCTGGTCCCTACCTGGGCATAATCGGGACATGGTTCCACTGCATGGCCTGCAGGTTGGCCTCACCTGGACCTGGTGAGTGGGGTTGCCAATTGTGCCTCACCCATACCTGGTGACACAGGTCCCCACGTGGGCCTCAATTGGACCTGGTGAATCTGGTCCTTACCTGGTCCTTCCCCAGAACTGGTAACTCTGGTCACCACCTGGGAATCACCTGGGCCTGGTGAATCTGTTCCCCATCTAGGCCTCACGCAGTCCTGGTGACTTTGATCCCCACAGGGACCTGATTGCTGTGGACGCCTTCTTGGCCTCAACTGGGACTGGTGACTCTGATCCTAACTGGGCCTCACCCAGATCTGGTGACTCTGGTCCTCACCTGTGGACCATTAACCTGAATACTCTGTTCCACACCTGAGCCTCAGCTGGACATGATGACTCTGGATCCCCTCTGGGCCTCACCCTGATATGGTGACTCTGGACCCATCTGGATGTCACTTAGACCAGGTGAATCTTGTACCCCTCTAGGCCTCAACTACACCTCGTGACTCTGGTCCTCAACTGGGCCTCACCGGGACCTAGAGAATATGCTCCCCACCTGCGCCTCATCTGGACCTGGTGACTCTGGTTCTACCTGGTCATCATCGGGACATGGTTACTGTATTCCCCACTGGGACTGACCTGATCCTGGTAACTCTGGTCCTGACTTTGGCCTCTTCTGTACCAGGTGACTCTGGCTCCACCTGGGCCTCATCTGTCACTGGTGACTCTGATCCTAAGCATGGCCTCACCTGACAATCTGACTGTGGTTCCCATCGGGACCTCACCTGGACCTCATGTCTCTAGTCGCACCTGGGCCTCACCAGGACCTGGTGTCTCTGGTACCCACCTGGGTAGCATCAGGATATGGTTACACTCTTCACTATCAGTGACACAGCCGGACGTATTAACTCTGGTCTTCACCTCGGCCACACCTGGATGTGGTGACACTGGTTCCCACCTGGGTCTCACCTGGACATAGTGAATCGGATCCCCACCTGGGCCTCATTTGTAACTGGTGATTCTCATTCCCACATGGACACCATGTCGACCTGGTGGCTGCAGCGTTTCTAGCTTCTCATGTACCTCGTGACTCTGGTCCCCACCAGGGCCTCACCAGGACCTGGTGAGTGTGGTTGCAACCTGCAACTCACCTGCAGCTGGTGATTCTGGTCTGCACCTGAGACTACCCTGCATCTGGTGACTGTGGTCCCCACCTGGGCTTCACCTGGATTTGGGGACTCCGGTCCCCACCTGGGCCTCAACTGGCCCTGTTGACCATGGTCCTCACTGGGCAAAATTGGGACCCAGTGACTGAGTTCCACAACTGGACCTCACTGGACCAGGTGACTCTGGTCCCGCTCTCGATCTCACCGTGCCCTAGTGACTGTGAACCCCACTTTGGCCTGACTTGGACCTGCTGACCCTGGTTGCCACCTGCGCCTGACCTCGAACTGTGGACTCTGGTTCTCTCAAGGGCCTCCCCTGTACCTGGTGATCCTGGTCCGCAACTGGGCCCCACCTGAACGTGGTGACCCTTGTCACCACGGGGGACTCACCAGGACCTGCTTACTGTGTTCCACACCTGGGCCTCAAGTAGACCTGTTGACCATGGTCCCCAAGGCCGCCTCACATAGACCTGTTTCCTCTGATCCCCACCGGGGCCTCACGTGTACCTGGTAACTCTGGTCCTCACCTGGGCCTCATCTGGACCTAGTGACTCTGGTCCCCACCTGGGCTTCACCTGGATCTGGTGACTCTGGTCCCCACCTGGAACTCACCTGGATCTGGTGACTCTGGTCCTCAGTTTGGCCTCACCTGGAACTGGTGTCTCTCGTCCCCACTTTGACCTAACTCAGAACTGCTGAATCTTCACCCACCTAGGCCGCACCCAGACCTGGTGACTCTTGTCCCCAGCTCTGCCTCAATTCGACCTGATGAATCTGCTCCTCACGTTGGCCTCACATGGACCTGGGACTCAGCTGGATAGAGTGGCTCTGGTTCCCACAAGGGGCTCACATGATACTGGTCACTGTGGTCCCACCTGGGCCTCACCTGGACGTGGTGACTGGTTCCCACAGGGACCTCACCTGGACCTGGTGACTCAGGTCCTCATATGGGCATCATGGGACCTGGTTTCTCAGTTCCACATAGGGACCTAACCTGGACCTAGTGATTCTCGTCACATTATGGTCCTCACCCTTACGTGGTGACTCTGGTCCCCACCTGGATATCACCAGAACTGGGTGACTCTGGCCCCCCTCTGGGACTCACCCGGAGCTGGGGACACTGGTCCTCAACTGGGCCTCAACACGACCTGGTGAATCTACTCCTCACTTAGGCCTCATCTGGACCTTGTGACTCTTTTCCCACCTGGCATCAATGGGACATGGTTAGTCTGTTCCCCACCTGGGCCTCACCTGGACATGATAACTTTGCTCCACATTTTGGCCTCAACTAGTCCTGATGACTCTGGTCCCCCGACCTAGGCGTCAATCTGGACATGATTGCTGTGGACTCCTTTTTAGCCTCAACTGGAACTGGTGAATCTGATCCAGATTGAGGAACCCCCATCTGGACCTCACCTGGCCCTGTCAATCATGGTCCTCAACTGGCAAAATTGGGACCCAGTGACTGTGTTCCATCCCTGGACCTCACTTGGACCAGGTGACTCTGGTCCCCCTCTGGGTCTCACCGTGCCCTAGTGACTGTGAACCCCACTTTGGCCTTACTTGGACCTGCTGACCCAGGATGACACCTGCGCATGACCTCGAACTGTTGACTCTGGTTCATTCAAGGGCTTCCCCTGTCCCTGGTGATCTTGGTCCCCCCCTGGGACTCAACTGGACGTGGTGGCCCTTGTCACCACCGGGGACTCACCTGGACCTGGTTACTGTGTTCCACACCTGGGCCTCAAGTAGTCCTTTTGACCATGGTAACGAAGCCTGCCTCATATGGACCTGTTTCCTCTGATTCCCACCGGGGCATCACGTGTACCTTGTAACACTGGTCCTCACTTGGGCCTCATCTGGACCTAGTGACTCTGGTCCCCACCTTGGCTTCACCTGGATCTGGTGACTCTGGTCCTCAACTGGGCCTCACGTGGACCTATTGAATATGCTCCATCTGGGCTTCATTTGGACTTGGTGACTCTCTTCCCTACCTGGGCATCATCGGGACATGGTTCCACTGCATGGCCTTTAGGTTGGCCGCCCCTGGACCTGGTACCTGTGGTTCACCTGGGCATCATCGGGACGTGGTTACACTATTCCCAGTGGGACTGACCTGATCGTGGTGACTCTGGTCCTGACTTTCGCCTCTTCTGTGCCATGTGACTCTGGCTCCCCCTGGACCTCACCTGTAAGTGGTGACTCTGATCCTAAGCATGGCCTCACCTGACCTATGACTGTGGTTTCCATCGGTACCTCACCTGGTCCTCATGTCTCTGGTCCCAACTGGGACTCACCAGGACCTTGTATCTGGTACACACCTGAGTAGCATCAGGATATGGTTACACTGTTCACTAACAGTGACCCGGCCGGACCTATTAACTCTCGTCTTCACCTGGTCCACACTTGGACATGGTGACACTGGTCCCACCAGGGTCTCACCTGGACATGGTGACTCAGATCCCCACCTGGTCCTCACTTGTAACTTGTAATTCTCCTTCCCACATGGACATCATGTGGACCTGGTGGCTGCAGTGTTTCTAGGTTCTCATGTACCTCGTGACTCTGGTCCCCACCAGGGCCTCACCCGGACTTGGTGAGTGTGGTTGCCACCTGCACCTCACCAGGACCTGGTGATTCTGGTCTCCACCTGAGACTACCCTGGAACTGATGACTGTGGTCCCCACCTGTGCTTCACCTGAATGTGGGGACTCCGGTCCCCATCTGGGCCTCACCTGGCCCTGTTGACCATGGTCCTCAACTGGGCAAAATTGAGACCCGGTGACTCTGTTCCACAACTGGATCTCACCTGGACAAGGTGACTCTGGTCCCCCTCTGGGTCTGACTGTGCCCTAGTGACTGTGAACCCCACTTTGGCCTGACTTGGACCTGCTGACCCTGGTTGCCACCTGTGCCTGACCTCGAACTCTTGACTCTGTTCTCTCAAGGGCCTCCCCTGTACCTGGTGATCCTGGTCCCCAATTGGGCCTCAACTGGACGTGGTGACTATTGTCACAACCGGGGACTCATCTGGATTTGATTACTGTGTTCCACACCTGGGCCTCAGGTAGACTGTTGACCATGGTCCCCAAGCCGGGCTCACGTGGACCTTTTGGCTCTGATCCCCGCCAAGGGCTCACGTGTATCTGGTAACTCTGATCCTCACCTGGGCCTAATCAGGACCTAGTGACTCTGGTCCCCACCTGGGTTTCACATGGATCTGGTGACTCTGGTCCCCACCTGGACTTCACCTGGATCTGGTGACTCTGGTCCCCACCTGGACCTCTCCTTGACCTGGTGACTGTTTTCCAACATGGACCTCACCTGGATCTGGTGACTCTGGTCCTCAGTTTGGCCTCACCTGGACCTGGTGTCTCTCGTCCCCACTTTGACCTAACTCACAACTGCTGAATTTTGCCCCACCTAGCCCGCACCCAGACCTGGTGACTCTTGTCCCGAACTATGCCTTAATTCGACCTGATGCATCTGGTCCTGACGTGGGGCTCACATGGACCTGGGACACAGCTGGATAGAGTGGCTCTGGTTCCCACAAGGGGCACACCTGATACTGGTGATTGCGGTCTTATTCTATGCCTCACCAGGACCTAGTGATTCTGTTCCCCATCTGAGCCTGCATGGCCATAGTGACTCTGGTCCTCACTCAGGCATCATTGGGACCTGGATACTCTATGCCACACCTGGGCCTAGTTTGACCAGGGATCTCTGGTCCCATTTGGGGCCTCAAACTAAACTGGTTACTCTGGTTCCCCTCTGGGCCTCAACCTTACCTGGTGACTCTGGTCAACCCTTGGGCTTCACTTGGGCCTCGTGAATCTGGTCCTTAGCTTGTCCGCACCTGGCCCTGGTGACAGGTCACCACGTGGGCCTCACCTGGACTTGGTGAATCATGTTGCCACCAGCGCCTCACCTGGACCTTGTGACTGTGGTCCCTCCTGGACCTCACCTGGATCTGGTGGCTCTGGTTCCCATATGGGGCTCTCCTGGATCTGTTCCCTGTGGTCTCCCTCTGGCCTCACCTGGAACACAATGACTCTGATCTATATTTGGGCCTCTCCTGGACCTGTTGACTCTGGTCCTTACCTGGACATCATTGGGACCTGGATACTCTCTTATATACCTGGGCCTCACCAGGACCTGGTGACTGTGGTCCCACCTGGGCCTCACCTGGACGGGGTGACTGGTTCCCACAGGGACATCACCTGGACCTGGTGACTCAGGTCCTCATATGGGCATATTGGGACCTGGTTTCACAGTTCCACATCGGGGCCTCACCTGGACCTAGTGATTCTCGTCCTCCTCTGGGCCTCACCCTGACTTGTGACACTGGTCCCCACCTGGATATCACCAGAACCGGGTGACACACTCGGAGCTGGGGCACTGGTCCTCAGGTGGTCCTCAACAGGACCTGGTGAATCTACTCCAATCTTAGGCTTCGTCTGGACCTTGTGACTCTTTTCCCACCTGGCATCAATGGGACATGGTTACTCTGTTCCCCACCTGGGCCTCACCTGGACATGATAACTTTGCTGCACACTTTGGCCTCACTAGTCCTGATGACTCTCGTCCCCCAACCTAGGCCTCAATCTGGACCTGGTGACTGTCGTCCCCAACTGGGTCTCAGCTAGACCTGTTGACTCCCGTTCCCACATGAACCACACCTGGATCTGGTGACTGTGGTGTTCTTGTAGACTCACATTTACCTTGTGAATCCCGTCCCCACTAGGGCCTCACCTGGATCTGGTGACTCAGGCCTGCAGGCTGGCCTCACCTGGACCTGGTGAGTGGGCTTGCCGCCTGGGCCTCACCCATACATGGTGACACCGGACCCCACGTAGGCCCCAGTATCCTGGTGAATCTCGTCCTTACCTGTTCCTCAACCGGACCTGGTAACCCTAGTCACCACCTGGGAATCACCTCGACCTGGTGTATCTGGCCCCATCTGGGCCTCACCCAGTCCTGGTGACTTTGTAACCCACCTGAACCTGATTGATGTGGACTGCTTCTTGGCCTCAACTGGAACTGGTGACTCTGATCCTAACTGGGCCTCACCCAGATCTGGTGACTCTGGTCCTCACCTGTGGACCATTATGACCTGGATACTCTGTTCCACACCTGAGCCTCACCTGGACTTGATGACTCTGGATCCCTTCGGGGCCTCACCCTGACATGGTGACTCTGGTCCCCATCTGGATGTCACCTAGACCAGGTGAATCTGTTACCCCTCAAGGGCTCAAATATACCTGGTGACACTGGTCTTCAACTGGGTCTCACCGAGACCTAGTGAATATGCTCCCCACCTGCGCCTCATCTGGACCTGGTGACGCTGGGTCTACCTGGGCATCATCGGAACATAGTTACTATGTTCCCCACTGGGACTGACCTGTTCCTGGTAACTCTGGTCCTGACTTTGGCCTCTTCTGTACCAGGTGACTCTGGTTCCACCTGGGCCTCACCTGTAACTGGTGACTCTGATCCTAAGCATGGCCTCACCTGACCTGGTGACTGTGGTTCCCATCGGGACCTCCCCTGGACCTCATGTCTCTGGTCCCACCTGGGCCTCACCAGGACCTGGTGTCTCTGGTACCCACCTGGGTAGCATCAGGATATGGTTACACTGTACACTAACAGTGACCCAGCCGGACCTATAAACTCTGGTCTTCACCTGGGCCACTCCTGCACATGGTGACACTCGTTCCCACCTGTGTCTCACCTGGAAATTGTGAGTCAGATCCCCACCTGGTCCTAACCTGTAACTGGTGATTCTCGTTCCCACATGGATATCATTTGGACCTGGTGGCTGCAGTGTTTCTAGTTTGTCATGTACCTCGTGACTCTGGTCCCCACCAGGGCCTCACCGGGACCTGGTGAGAGTGGTTGCCAACTGCACCTCACCTGGACCTGCTGATTCTGGTCTGCACCTGAGACTACCCTGGATCTGGTGACTGTTGTCCCCAGCTGGGCTTCACCTGGATTTGGGGACACCGGTCCCCATCTTGGCCTCACCTGGCCCTTTTGACCATGGTCCTCAACTGGGCAAAATTGGGACGCGGTGACTGTGTTCCACAACTGAACCTCACCTGGACCACGTGACTCTGGTGCCGCTCTTGGTCTCACCATGCCCTAGTTACTGTGAACCCCACTTTGGCCTGACTTGGACCTGCTGACCTGGCTGAAACCTGCGCCTGACCTCGAACTGTTGACTCTGGTTCTTTCAAGGGCCTCCCCTGTACCTGGTGATCCTGGTCCGCAACTGGGCCTCACCTGGACGTGGTGACCCTTGTCACCACTGGGGACTCACCTGGACCTGCTTACTGTGTTCCACACCTGGGCCTCAAGTAGACCTGTTGACCATGGTCCCCAAGCCGGCCTCACATGGACCTGTTGCCTCTGATCCCCACCGGGGCCTCAAGTGTACCTGGTAACTCTGGTCCTCACCTTGCGCTCATCTGGACCTAGTGACTCTGGTCCCCACCTGTGCTTCACCTGGATCTGGTGACTCGGGATCCACCTGGATCTCACCTGGATCTGGTGACTCTGGTCCTCAGTTTGGCCTCACCTGGACCTGGTGTCTTTCGTCCCCACTTTGACCTAACTCAGAACTGCTGAATCTTGACCCACCTATTACGCACCCAGACCTGGTGACTCTTGTCCCCAGCTATGCCTCAATTCGACCTGATGAATCTGGTCCTCACGTGGGCCTCACATGGACCTGGGACTCACCTGGATAGAGTGTCTCTGGTTCCCACAAGGGACTCACCTGATACTGTTGACTGTGGTCTTATTCTATGCCTCACCAGGACCTAGTGATTCTGTTCCCCATCTGTGTCTGCATGGCCCTAGTGACTCTGTTCCTCACCCAGTCATCATTGGTACCTGGATACTCTATTCTACAACTGAGCCTCACTTTGTCCAGGGACCTCTGGTCCCATTCTGGTCCTTAAACTAAACTGGTTACTCTGGTTCCCGCTCTGGTCCTCACCCTTACCTGGTGACTCTGGTCACCCCTTGGGCTTCATTTGGGCCAGGTGAATCTGGTCCTTAGCTGGTCCGCACCTGGATCTGCTGACTGGTCGTCACCTGGACCCCACGTGTCCTTGGTGAATCCTGTTGCCACCTGCGCCTCACCTGGACCTTGTGACTGTGGTCCCACCTGGACCTCAATTGGATCTGGTGGCTCTGGTTCCCACATGGGGCTCTCCTGGACCTGGTTCCTGTGGTCTCCATCTGGCCTCACCTGGCACACAAAGACTGTGATCCATATTTGGGCCTCTCCTCGACCTGTTGACTCTGGTCCTTATATGGGCATCATTGTGACCTGGATACTCTCTTAAATACCTGGGCCAAACCTTGACCTGGTGACTGTGGTCCCACCTGAGCCTCACCTGGAAGAGGTGACTGGTTTCCACAAGGACCTCACCTGGACCTGGTGACTCAGGTCCTCATATGGGCATCATGGAACCTGGTTTCTCAGTTCCACATCGGGGCCTCACCTGGACCTAGTGATTCTCGTCCCATTATGGTCCTCACCCTGACGTGGTGACTCTGGTCCCCACTTGGATATCACCAGAACCGGGTGACGCTGGTCCCCCTCTGGGAATCACCCGGAGCTGGGGACACTGGTCCTCAACTGGGCCTCAACACGACCTGGTGAATCTACTCCTCACTTAGGCCTCGTCTGGACCTTGTGACTCTTTTCCCACCTGGCATCAATGGGACATGATTAGCCTGTTCCCCACCTGGGCCTCACCTGGACATGAGAACTTTGCTCCACACTTTGGCCTCAACTGGTCCTGATGACTCTGGTCCCCCGACCTAGGCGTCAATCTGGACATGATTGCTGTGGACTCCTTCTTAGCCTCAACTGGAACTTCTGACTCTGATCCAGATTGAAGATCCCCAATCTGGGCCTCACCTGGCCTTGTCAACCATGGTCCTCACCTGGCAAAATTGGGACCCGGTGACTGTGTTCCACCCTTGGACCTCACTTGGACCAGGTGATTCTGGTCCCCCTCTGGGTCTCACCGTGCCCTAGTGACTGTGAACCCCACTTTGGCCTGACTTGGACCTGCTGACCCTGGTTGACACCTGCGCCTGACCTCGAACTGTTGAGTGGTTCATTCAAGGGCTTCTCCTGTACCTGGTGATCCTGTTCCCCCCCTGGGACTCACCTGGACGTGGTGACTCTTGTCACCACCGGGGACTCACCTGGACCTGGTTACTGTGTTCCACACCTGGGCCTCAAGTAGACCTGTTGACCATGGTACCGAAGCCGGCCTCATATGGACCTGTTGCCTCTGATTCCCACCGGGGCTTCACGTGTACCTGGTAAAACTGGTCCTCACTTGGGCCTCATCTGGACCTAGTGATTCTGGTCCCCACCTTGGCTTCACCTAAATCTGGTGACTCTGGTCCTCAGTTTGGCCTCACCTGTACCTGGTGACTCAGGTCCTCATTTGGGCATTATGGGACCTTTTTTCTCAGTTCCACATTGGGGCCTCACCTGAAACTAGTGATTCTCGTCCCCCTCTGGGCCTCACGCTGACGTGGTGAGTCTTATCCTCACCTGGATATCACCAGAACCGGGTGACTCTGGTCCCCCTCTGGGACTCACACAGAGCTGGGGACACTGGTGCTCAACTGGGCCTCCACAGGACCTGGTGAATCTAGTCCTCACTTAGGCCTCATCTGTACCTTGTGACTCTTTTCACACCTGGCATCAATGGGACATGGTTACTCTGTTCCCCACCTAGACATCACCTGGACATGATAACTTTGCTCCACACTTTGGCCTCAACTTGTCCTGATCAATTTTTCCCCCCACCTAGGCCTCAATCTGGACCTGGTGACTATGGTCCCCACCTGGGTCTCACCTGGACCTGGTGACTCTCGTTCCCACATGAACCACACCTGGACCTGGTGACTGTGGTTTTCTTGTAGACTCACGTTTACCTGGTGACTCCGGTCCCCACTAGGGCCTCACCTGGATCTGGTGACTCTGGCCTGCAAGTTGGCCTCACCTGGACTTGGTGAGTGGGGTTGCCACCTGGGCCTCACCCATACCTGGTGACTCAGTTTCACACGTGGGCCTCTTGGACCTGGTGAATCTGGTTAATATCTGGTCCTCTCCCAGACCCGGGGACTCGGGTCACCACATCGCCTCATCGGGACCTGGTGAATCTGGTCCCCATCTGGGCCTCACCCAGTCCTGGTGACTTTGTTCCCCACCTGGACCTGATTGCTGTGGACTCTCTCTTGGCCTCACCTGGAACTGGTGACTCTGATCCTATCTGAGCGTCACCAAGACCTGGTGACTCTGGTCCTCACCTGGGCATCATTGGTACCTGGTGACTTTGTTCCACACCTGAGCCTCACCTGGACATGATGACTCTGGAACCTCTCTGGGCCTCACCCTGACCTGGTGACTCTTGTCCCCATCTGGATGTCAACTGGACCAGGTGATTCTTGTACCCCTCTAATACTCAACCAGATCTGGTGACTCTGGACCTCAACTGGGCCTCACCTGGACCTAGTGAATATGCTCCAACTGGGCCTCATTTGGACATGGTGACTCTGGTCACTTCCTGGGCATCATCGGGACATGGTTCAGCTGCATGGCCTTCAGGTTGGCCTCACCTGGACCTGGTAACTCTGGTCCCTACCTGGGCATCATCGGGACATGGTTTCTCTACATGGCCTGCAGGTTGGCCTCACCTGGACCTGGTGAGTGGGGTTGGCACCTGGGCCTCACCCATACATGGTGACACAGGTCCCCCATGGGCCCAGTATGACCTGGTGAATCTCGTCCTTACCTGGTCCTCACCCGCACCTGGTAACCCTGATCACCACCTGGGAATCACCTCGACCTGGTGAATCTGGTCCCCATCTGGGCCTCACCCAGTCCTGGTGACTTTGTTCCCCTCTGGACCTGATTGCTGTGGACTCCTTCTTGGCCTCAACTGGAAGTGGTGACTCTGATCCTACCTGGGCCTCACCCAGATCAGGTGACTCTGGTCCTCACCTGTGGACCATTATGACCTGGATACTCTGTTCCACACCTGAGCCTCACCTGGCCATGATGACTCTGGATCCCCTCTGGGCCTCACCCTGACATGGTGACTCTGGTCCCCATCAGGAAGTCACCTAGACCAGGTGAATCTGGTACCCCTCTAGGGCTCAAATAGACCTGGTGATACTGGTCCTCAACTGGGTGTCACCGAGACCTAGTGAATATGCTCCCCACCTGCGCCTCATCTGGACCTGGTGACGCTGGGTCTACCTGGGCATCATCGGGACATGGTTACTCTGTTTCCCACTGGGACTGACCTGATTCTGGTAACTCTGGTCCTTACTTTGGCTTCTTCTGTACCAGGTGACTCTGGCTCTACCTGGGCCTCACCTGTAACTGGTGACTCTGATCCAAAGCATGGCCTCTCCTGACCTGGTGACTGTGGTTCCCATCGGGACCTCACCTGGACCTCATGTCTCTGGTCCCACCTGGGCCTCACCAAGACCTGGTGTCTCTGGTACACACCTGGGTAGCATGAGGATATGGTTACACTGTTCACTATCAGTGACCCAGCCGGACCTATTAACTCTGGTCTTCACCTGGGCCACACCTGGACATGGTGACACTCGTTCCCACCTGGGTCTCACCTGGAAATGGTGAGTCAGATACCCACCTGGTCCTAACCTATAACTGTTTATTCTCGTTCCCACATGGACATCATGTGGACCTGGTGGCTGCGGTGTTTCTAGTTTGTCATGTACCTCGTGACACTGGTCCCCACCAGGGCCTCACCGGGACCTGGTGAGTGTGGTTGCCACCTGCACCTCACCTGGACCTGGTGATTCTGGTCTGCACCTGAGACTACCCAGGATCTGGTGATTGTGGTCCCCACCTGGGCTTCACCTGGATTTGGGGACTCTCGTCCCCATGTGAGGCTCACCAGGCCCTGTTGACCATGGTCTTCAACTGGGCAAAATTGGGACGCGGTGACTGTGTTCCACAACTGGACCTCACCTGGACCACGTGACTCTGGTGCCCCTCTGGGTCTCACCATTCCCTAGTGACTGTTTACCCCACTTTCCCCTGACTTAGACCTGCTGTCACTGGTGGAAACGTGCGCCTGAACTCGAACTGTTGACTCTGGTTCTTTCAAGGGCCTCCCCTGTACCTGGTGATCCTGGTCCCCACCTGGGCCTCACCTGGACGTCGTGACTCTTGTCACCATGGGGACTCACCTGGACCTGCTTACTGTGTTCCACACCTGGGCCTAAAGTAGACCTGTTGACCATGGTCCCCAAGCCGGCCTCACATGGACCTGTTGCCTCTGATCCCCACCTGGGACTCACGTGTACCTGGTAACTCTGGTCTTCACCTGGGCCTCATCTGGACCTAGAGACTCTGGTCCCCACCTGGGCTTCACCTGGATCTGGAGACTCTGGTCCCCATCTGGACTTCACCTGGATCTGGTGACTCTGATCCCAATCTGGACCTCTCCTGGACTTGGTGTCTCTCTTGCCCACTTTGACCTAACTCAGAACTGCTGAATCTTGCCCCACCTATTACGCACCCAGACCTGGTGACTCTTGTCCCTAGCTATTCCTCAATTCGACCTGATGAATCTGGTCCTCACGTGGACCTCACATTTACCTGGGACTCAGCTGGAAAGAGTGGCTCTGGTTCCCACTAGGGGCTCACCTGATACTGCTGAATGTGGTCTTCTTCTATGCCTCACCAGAACCTAGTGATTCTGTTCCCCATCTGGGCCTGCATGGCCTTAGTGACTCTGGTCCTCACTCAGGCATCATTGGGACCTGGATACTCTATTCCACTCCTGGGCCTCACTATTACCAGGAACCGCTGGTCCCATTCTGGGCCTCAAACTAAACTGGTT
This sequence comes from Canis aureus, assembly GCF_053574225.1. Classification (NCBI taxonomy): domain Eukaryota; kingdom Metazoa; phylum Chordata; class Mammalia; order Carnivora; family Canidae; genus Canis; species Canis aureus. The sequence goes on from NC_135643.1 coordinate 41,356,749, forward strand.
ACTCTGGTTCCCCCTCTGGGCCTCACCATTACCTGGTGACTCTGGTCACCCCTTGGGCCTCCCCTGGGCCTGGTGAATCTGGTCCTTAGCTGTTCCGCTCCTGGATCTGGTGACCGGTCGCTACCTGGTCCTCACCTGGACTTGGTGAAACCTGTTGCCACGTGCTCCTCCCCTGAACCTTGTGACTGTGGTTCCACCCAGACATCACCTGGATCTGGTGGCTCTGGTTCCCATATGGGGCTCTCCTGGACCTGGTTCCTGTGGTCTCCATCTGGCCTCACCTGGAACACAATGACTCTGAACCATATTTGGGCCTCTCCTGGACCTGTTGACTCTGGTCCTTACCTGGGCATCATTGGGACCTGGATACTCTCTTATATACCTGGGCCTCACCTGGACCTGGTGACTCTGGTCCCACCTGGGCCTCACCTGGACCGGGTGACTGGTTCCCACAGGACCTCACCTGGACCTGGTGACTCAGGTCCTCATATGGGCATCATGGGACCTGGTTTCTCAGTTCCACATCGAGGCCTCACCTGGACCTAGTGATTCTCGTCCCCTCTGGGCCTCACCCTGACGTGCTGACTCTGGCTCCCACCTGGATATCACCAGGACCGGGTGACTCTGGTCCCCCTCTGGGACTCACCCGGGGCTGGCGACACTTGTCCTCAGCTGGGCCTCAACAGGACCTGGTGAATCTACTCCTCACTTAGGCCTCGTCTGGACCTTGTGACATTTTCCCACCTGGCATCAATGGGACATGGTTACTCTGTTCCCCACCTGGGCCTCACCTGGACATGATAACTTTGCTCCACACTTTGGCCTCAACAAGTCCTGATGACTCTGGTCCCCCTACCTAGTCCTCAATCTGGACCTGGTGACTATGGTCCCCACCTGGGTCTCACCTGGACCTGGTGACTCTCGTTCCCACATGAACCACACCTGGACCTGGTGACTCTCGTTCCTACATGAACCACACCTGGACCTGGTGACTGTGGTGTTCTTGTAGACTCACATTTACCTGGTGACTCGGATCCCCACTAGGGCCTCACCTGGATCTGATGACTCTGGCCTGCAGGTTGGCCTCACCTGGACCTGGTGAGTGCGTTGCCACTAGGGCCTCACCCATACCTGGTGACTCAGGTCCCCACGTGAGCCTCTTGGACCTGGTGAATCTGGTCCTTACCTGGTCCTCTCCCAGACCCGATGACTCTGGTCACCACCTGGGCCTCACCTGGACCTGGTGAATCTGGTCCCAATCTGGGCCTCACCCATTCTTGGTGACTTTGTTCCACACCTTGACCTGATTGCTGTGGACTCTTTCTTGGCCTCACCTGGAACTGGTGACTCTGATCCTATCTGCGTGTCACCCAGACCTGTTGACTCTGGTCCTCACCTGGGCATCATTCGTACCTGCTGACTCTGTTCCACACCTGAGCCTCACCTGGTCATGATGACTCTGGAACTTCTCTGGGCCTCACCCTGACCTGGTGACTCTGGTCCCCATTAGGACGTAACCCGGACTGGGTGATTCTGGTTGCCATCTAGGCCTCAAGCATATCTGGTGATTCTGGTCCTCAACTGGGCCTCACGTGGACTTAGTGAATATGCTCCATGTTGGCCTTATTTGGACCTGGTGACTCGGGTCCCTACCTGGGCATCATCGGCTCATGGTTCCGCGCACCGCCTGCAGGTTGTCCTCACCTGAACCTGGTGAGTGGGATTGCCACCTGTGGCTCACCCATACCTGGTGACTCAGGTCCCCACGTGGGCCTCTTGGACCTGGTGAATCTGGTCCTTACCTCGTCTTCTCCCAACCTGGGGACTCTGGTCATCACCTGGGCCTCACCTGGAGAAGGGGATCTGGTCCCCATCTGGGCCTCACCCAGTCCTGGTTACTTTGTTCCCCACCTGGAACTGATTGCTGTGGACTCTTTCTTTGCCTCACCTGCAACTGGTGACTCTGATCCTATCTGGTGACTCTGATCCTATCTGGGCATTACCCAGACCTGGTGACTCTGGTCCTCATGTGGGCATCTTGGTACCTAGTGACTCAGTTCCACACCTGAGCCTAACCTGGACATGATGACCCTGGAACCTCTCTGGGCCTCGCCCTGTCCTGGTGACTCTGGTCCCCATCTGGATGTCACCTGGAGCAGGTGATTTTGGTACCCCTCTGAGCCTCAACCAGATCTGGTGACTCTGGTCCTCAACTGGGCCTCACCTGGACCTAGTGAATATGCTCCATCTGGGCCTCATTTGGACCTGGTGACTCTGGTCCCTCCCTCGGCATCATCGGTACATGGTTCCACTGCATGGCCTGCAGGTTGGCATCAACTGGACCTGGGAACTCTGGTTCCTACATGGGCATCATCGGGACACGGTTCCTCTGCATGGTGGAAAGATGGCCTCTCCTGGACCTGGTGAGTGTGGTTGCCACCTGTGCCTCACCCGTACCTGGGGACACAGGCCCCTCGTCGGCCTCTTGGACCTGGTGAATCTGGTCTATGGGAGATCTGGTCGTCTCCCATACCCGGGGTCTCTGGTCACCCCCTGGGCCTCACCTGGACCTGGTCAATGTGGTCCCCATCTGGGCATCACCCAGTCCTGGTGACTTTGTTCCCCACCTGGATGATTTCTGTGCACTATTTCTTGGCCTCACCTTGAACTGGTGACTCTGATCCTATCTGGTGACTCTGATCCTATCTGGGCATTACCCAGACCTGGTGACTCTGGTCCTCACCTGGGCATCTTTGGTACCTGGTGACTCTGTTCCACACCTGAGCCTCACCTGGACATGTTGACTCTGGAACCTCTCTGGGCCTCATCCTAACCTGGTGACTCTGGTCCCCATCTGGATGTCACCTGGACCAGGTGATTCTGGTACCCCTCTAGGCCTCAACCAGGTCTTGTGACTCTGGTACTCCACTGCACCACATCTGGACTTAGTAAATATGCTCCATCTGGGTCTCATTGGACCTGGTGATTCTGATCCCAACCTCGGCATCATCGGGACATGGTTTCACTGCATGGTCTGCAGGTTGGCCTCACCTGGACCTGTTAAATCTCGTCCCTACCTGGGCATCATCGGGACATGTTTCCTCTGCATGGCCTGCAGGTTCGCCTCACCTAGACCTGGTGAGTGGGGTTGCCACCTGGGACTCGCCCGTGCCTAGTGACACAGGTCCCCACGTGGGCCTCACTTGGACCTGTTGAATCTGGACCTTACCTGGTCCTCACCCGGAACTGTTAACTCAGGTCACCACCTGGGAATCACCTGGACCTGGTGAATCTGGTCCCCATCTGGGGTCATCCATTCCTGGTGACTTTGTTCCCCCACTGGACCTGATTGCTGTGGACTCCTTCTTGGCCTCACCTGGAATTGTGACTCTGATACTAACTGGGCCTCACCCTGATCTAGTGACTCTGGTCCTCACCTGTGGACCATTATCAACTGGATACTCTGTTCCACACGTGAGCCTCACCTGGACATGATGACTCTGGATCCCCTCTGGGCCTCAGCCTGACATGGTGACTCTGGTCCCCATCTGGATTTCACCTAGACCAGGTGAATCTGGTACCCCTCTAGGCCTCAACTTGACCTGGTGACTCTGGGCCCCAAGTGGGCCTCACCGGGACCTAGTGAACATGCTCCCCACCTGCGCCGCATCTGGGCATGGTGACTCTGGTTTTACCTGGGCATCCTCGGGAAATGGTTACTGTATTCCCCACTGGGACTGACCTCATCATGGCAACTCTGGTCCTGACTTTGGCCTCTTCTGTACCAGGTGACTCTGGCTCTACCTGGGCCTCACCTGTAACTGGTGACTCTGATCCAAAGCATGGCCTCACCTGACCTGGTGACTGTGGTTCCCATCGGGACCTGACCTGGTCCTCATGTCTCTGGTCTCACCTGGGCCTCACCAGGACTTGGTGTCTCTCGTACCCACGTGGGTAGCATCAGGATATGGTTACACTGTTCACTAACAGTGACCCAGCCGGACCTATTATCTCTGGTCTTCACCTCGTCACACCTGGACATGGTGACACTGGTTCCCACCTGGGTCTCACCTGGACATGGTGAGTCGGATCCCCACAGGGTCCTCATATCTAAGTGGTGATTCTCGTTCCCACATGGACATCATGTGGACCTGGTGGCTGCAGTGTTTCTAGCTTCTCATGTACCTCGTGACTCTGGTCCCCACCAGGGCCTCACCGGGACCTGGTGAGTGTGGTTGCCACCTGCCCCTCACCTGGACCTGGTGATTCTGGTCTGCACCTTTGACTACCCTGGATCTGGTGACTATGGTCCCAACCTGGGCTTCATCTAGCCCTGTTGACCATGGTCCTCATCACGGAAAAATGGCACCCGGTGACTGTGTTCCACACCTGGACCTCACCTGGGCAGGTGACTCTGTTCCCCCTGTGGGTCTCACCGTGCTCTAGTCACTGTGAACCCCACTTTGGCCTGACTTGGACCTGCTGACCCTGGTTGCCACCTGCGCGTGACCTCGAACTGTTGACTCTGTTTGTTTCAAGGGCCTCCCCTGTACCTGCTGATCCTGGTTCCCACCTGGGCCTCACCTGGGTCTGGTGACCCTTGTCACCACCGGGGACTCACTTGGACCTGGTTACAGTGTTCCACACTGGGCCTCAAGTAGAACTCTTGACCATGGTCCCCAAGCCTGCCTCACATGGACCAGTTGCCTCTGATACCTACCAGCGCCTGACGTGTACCTGGTAACTCTGGTCCTCACCTGGGCCTCATCTGGACCTAGTGACTCTGGTCCCCACCTGGGCTTCACCTGGATCTGGTGACTCTGGTGCCCAACTGGCCTTCACCTGGATGTGGTGACTCTGGTCCCCACCTGGACCTCTCCTAGACCTGGTGACTCTCTTTCCAACATGGGCCTCACCTGGATCTGGTGACTCTGGTCCTCAGTTTGGCCTCACCTGGACCTGGTGTCTCTCGTCCCCACTTTGACCTAACTCAGAACTGCTGAATCTTGCCCCACTTAGGCCGCACCCAGACATGGTGACTCTTGTCCCCAGCTATGCCTCAATTCGACCTGATGAATCTGGTCCTCACGTGGGCCTTAGATGGACCTGGGACTCAGCTGGATAGAGTGGCTCTGGTTCCCAGAATGGGCTCACCTGATACTGGTGACTGCGGTCTTTTTCTATGCCTCACCAGGACCTAGTGATTCTGTTCCCCATCTGGGCCTGCATGGCCCTAGTGACTCTGGTCCTCACCCAGGCATCATTGGGACCTGGATACTCTATTCCACGCCTGGGCCTCACTTTGACCAGGGACCTCTCGTCCCATTCTGGGCCTCAAACTAAACTGGTTGCTCTGGTTCCCCCTCTGGGACTCACCCTTACCTGGTGAATCTGGTCACGCCTTGGGCTTCACTTTGGCCTGGTGAATCTGGTCCTTAGCTGGTACTCACCTGGATCTGGTGACTGGTCGCCACCTGGGCCTCACCTGGACCTGGTGAATCTCTTCCCCATCTGGGCCTCACCCAGTCCTGGTGACTTTGTTCCCCACCTGGACCTGATTGCTTTGGACACTTTCTTGGCCTCACCTGGAACTGGTGATTCTCGTTCCCACATGGACATCATGTGGACCTGGTGGCTGCAGTGTTTCTAGCTTCTCATGTACCTCGTGATTCTGGTCCCCACCAGGGCCTCAAAGGGACCTGGTGAGTGTGGTTGCCACCTGCACCACACCTCGAACTGATGATTCTGGTCTGCACCTGAGACTACCCTGGATCTGGTGACTGTGGTCCCCACCTGGGCTTCACCCGGATGTGGGGATTCCGATCCCCATCCGGGCCTCAAATGTACCTGTTGACCATGGTCATCAACTGGGCAAAATTTGGACCCGGTGACTGTGTTCCACAACTGGACCTCACCTGGACCACATGACTCTGGTCCCCCTCTGGGTCTCACTGTGCCTTCGTGACTGTGAACCCCACTTTGGCCTGACTTGGACCTGCTGACCCTGGTTGCCACCTGCGTCTGACCTCGAACTGTTGACTCTGGTTCTTTCAAGGGCCTCCCCTGTACCTGGTGATCCTGGTCCCCACCTGGGCCTCACGTGGACGTGGTGACTCTAGTCACCACCGCCTCACCTGGACCTGCTTACTGTGTTCCACAACTCGGCCTCAAGTAGACTTGTTGACCATGGTCCCCATGTCGGCCTCACATGGACATTTGACTCTAATCCCCACCGGGTCCTCACGTGTACCTGGTAACTCTGGTCCTCACCTGGGACTCATCTGGACCTAGTGACTCTGGTCCCCACCTGGGCTTCACCTGGAACTGGTTGCTCTGGTACCCACCTGGATTTCACCTGGAACTGGTGACGCTCTTTCCAACATGGACTTCACTTGGTGAATCTGGTCCTTAGCTGGTCCACATTTGGATCTGGTGACTGGTCGCCACCTGGGCCTCACCTGGACTTGGTGAATCCTGTTGCCACCTCCGCCCCCCCTGGAACTTGTGACTGTGGTCTCACCAGAACCTCACCTGGATCTGGAGGCTCTGGTTCCCATAAGGGGCTCTCCTGGACCTGGTTCTTGTGGTCTCCATCTAGCCTCACCTGGAACACAATGACTCTGATCCATATTTGTGCCTCTCTTGGACCTGTGGACTCTGGTCCTTACCTGGGCATCATTGGGACATGGATACTCTCTTATATCCCTGGGCGTCACCTGGACCTGGTGACTGTGGTCCCACCTGGGCCTCAGCTGGATGAGGTGACTGGTTCCCACAGGGACCTCACCCGGACCTGGTGACTCAGGTCCTCAAATGGGCATCATGGGACCTGTTATCTCAGTTCCAAATCGGGGCCTCTCCTGGACCTAGTGATTCTCGTCCCCCTCTGGGCCTCACCCTGACCTGTTGACTCTGGTCCTCACCTGGATATCACAAGAACCGGGTGACTCTGTTCCCCCTTTGGGACTCACCGGAGCTGGGGAGACTGGTACTCAACTGGGCCTCAACACGATCTGGTGAATCTACTCCTCACTTAGGCCTCGTCTAGACCTTGTGACTCTTATCCCACCTGGCATCAATGGGATATGGTTACTCTGTTCCCCACCTGGGCCTCACTTGTACATGATAACTGTTCTCCGCACTTTGGCCTCAACTGGTCCTGATGACTCTGGTCCCCCCACCTAGGCCTCAATCTGGACCTGGTGACTGTGGTCCCCACCTGGGTCTCACCTTGACCTGTTGCCTCTCGTTCCCACATGAACCACACCTGGACCTGGTGACTGTGGTGTCCTTGTAGACTCACATTTACCTGGTGACTCCGTTCCCGTCTAGGGCCTCACCTGGATCTGGTGACTCTGGCCTGCTGGTTGGCTTCACCTGGAATTGGTGAGTGGGGTTGTCACCTGGGCCTCACCCATACCTGGTGACTCAGGTCCCTACGTGGGCCTCTTGGACCTGGTGAATCTAGTACTTACCTGGTCCTCTCCCCGACCCGGGGACTCTGGTCACGACCTGGGACTCACCTGGACCTGGTGAATCTGTTCCATATCTTGGCCTCACCGAGTCCTGGTGACTTTGTTCCCCACTTGGACCTGATTGCTGTGGACTCTTTTTGTCTCACCTGGAACTGGTGACTCTGATCCTATCTGCGCGTCACCCAGATCTGGTGAATCTGGAACTCACCTGGGCATCATTGGTACCTGATTACTCTGTTCCACACCTGAGCCTCACCTGGACATGATGACTCTGGTACCTCTCTGGGCCTCACCCTGACCTGGTGACTCTGGTCCCCATCTGCATGTCACCTGGACCAGGTGATTCTGGTACCCCTCTAGGCCTCAACCAGATCTGGTGACTCTGGTCTTCAACTGGGCCTCACCTGGACCTAGTGAATATACTCGATGTGGGCCACATTTGGACCTGGTGACTCTGCTCCCTACCTGGGCATCATCGGGAGATGGTTCCACTGCATGGCCTGCAGGTTGGCCTCACCTGGACCTGGTAACTCTGGTCCCTACCTGGGCTTCATCGGGACACCGTTCCTCTGCATGGCCTGCAGGTTGGCCTCACCTGGACCTGGTGAGTGGGGTTTCCACATGGGCCTCACACATACCTGGTGACATAGGTCCCCAACTGGGCCTCACTTGGACCTGGTGAATCTGATCCTTACCTGGTCCTCACCCAGAACTGGTAACTCTGGTCACCACCTGGGAATCACCTGGACAGGGTGAATCTGGTCCCCATCTGGGCCTCCCCCAGTCCTGATGACTTTGTTCCCCACCTGGAACTGATTGCTGTGGACTCCTTCTTGGCCTCACCTGGAACTGGTGATTCTCATCCTAACTGGGCCTAACTCAATCTGCTGACTCTTGTCCTCCCCTGTGGACCATTATGAACTGGATACTCTGTTCCACAACTGAGCCTCACCTGGACATGATGACTCTGGATCCACTCTGGGCCTCACCCTGACGTGGTGACTCTGGTCCTCATGTGGATGTCACCTAGACCAGGTGAATCTGGTACCCCTCTAGGCCTCAACTAGACCTGGTGACTCTGGTCCCCAACTGGGCCTCACCGGGACCTAGTGAATATGCTCCCCAACTGTGCCTCATCTGGACCTGGTAACTCTGGTTCTACCTGGGCATCATCGGGACATGGTTACTGTATTCCCCACTGGGACTGACCTGATCCTGGTAACTCTGGTCCTGATTTGGCCTCTTCTGTACCAGGTGACTCTGGATCCACCTTGGGTTCACCGGTAACTGGTGACTCTGATCCTAAGCATGGCCTCACCTACCTGGTGACTGTGGTTCCCATCGGGACCGCACCTGGACCTCATGTCTCTGGTCCCAACTGGGCTTCACCAGGACCTGGTGTCTCTGGAACCCACCTTGGTAGCATCAGGATACGGTTGCACTGTTCACTAACAGTGACCCAGCCGGACCTATTAACTCTGGTCTTCACCTGGGCCACACCTGGACATGTTGACACTGGTTCCCACCTGGTCTCACCTGGACATGGTGAGTGGATCCAAAACTGGTCCTCCCCTGTACTGGTGATTCTCCTTCCCACATGGACATCATGTGGACCTGGTGGCTGCAGTGTTTCTAGCTTCTCATGCACCTCGTGACTCTGGTCCCCACCAGGGCCTCACAGGGACCTGGTGAGTGTGGTTGCCACCTGCACCTCAAGTGGACCTGGTGATTCTGGTCTGCACCTGAGACTACCCTGGATCTGGTGACTATGGTCCCCACCTGGGCTTCACCTGCTTTGGGGACTCCGGTCTCCATCTGAGCCTCACCTGGCCCTGTTGACCATGGTCCTCAACTGGGCAAAATTGGGACGCGGTGACTGTGTTCAACAACTGGACCTCACCTGGACCAGGTGATTCTGGTCTCCGTCTGGGTCTCACCGCGCCCTAGTGACCGTAATCCCAACTTTGCCCTGACTTGGACCTGCTGACCCTGGTTACCACCTGCGCCTCACCTCGAACTGTTGACTCTGGTAATTTCAAGAGCCTACACTGTACCTTGTGATCCTGGTCCCCACCTGGGACTCACCTGGACGTGGTGACACATGTACAACCGCGTACTCACCTGGAGCTGCTTACTGTGTTCCACATCTGGGCCTCAAGTAGACTTGTTGACCATGGTCCCCAAGCCGGACTCACATGGACATGTTGCCTCTGATCCCCACCGGGGCCTCACGTGTACCTGGTAACTCTGGTCCTCACCTGGCCTCATCTGGACCTATTGACTCTGGTCCCCACCTGGGCTTCACCTGGATCTGGTGACTCTGGTCCCCTCCTGTACTTCACCTGGATCTGGTGACTCTGGTCCCCACCTGGAACTCTCCTGGACCTGGTGACTCTCTTTCCAACATGGACCTCACCTGGATCTGGTGACTCTGGTCCTTAGTTTGGCCTCACCTGGACCTGGTTTCTCTCGTCCCCACTTTGACCTAACTCAGAACTGCTGAATCTTGCCCCACCTAGGCCGCACCCAGACCTGGTGACTCTTGTCCCCAGCTATGCCTCAATTTGCCCTAATGAATCTGGTCCTCACGTGGGCCTCACATGGACCTGGGACTCAGCTGGATAGAGTGGCTCTGGTTCCCACAAGAGGCTCACCTGATACTGGTGACTGTGGTCTGATTCTATGCCTCACCAGGACCTAGTGATTCTGTTCCCCATATGGGCCTGCATAGCCCTAGTGTCTCTGGTCCTCACCCTGGAATCATTGGGAACTGGATACTCTATTCCACACCTGGGCCTCACTTTGACCAGGGACCTCTGGTCCCATTCTGGGCCTCAAACTAAACTGGTTGCTCTGGTTCCCCCTCTGGGACTCACCCTTACCTGGTGACTCTGGTCACCCTTGGGCTTCACTTGGACCTGGTGAAACTAGTCCTTAGCTGGTCCGCACCTGGATCTGGTGACTGGTCGCCACCTGGGTCTCACCTGGACTTGGTGAATCCTGTTGCCACCTGCACCTCACTAGGACCTTGTGACTGTGGTCCCACATGGACCTCACCTGGATCTGGTGGCTCTGGTTCTCATATGGGGCTCTCCTGGACCTGGTTCCTGTGGTCTCCATCTGGCCTCACCTGGAACACAATGACTCTGATCCATATTTGGTCCTCTCCTGGACCTGTTGACTCTGGTCCTTACCTGGGCATCATTGGGACCTGGATACTCTCTTATATACCTGGGCCTCACCTGGACCTGGTGACTGTGTTCCCACCTGGGCCTCACCTGGACGAGGTGACTGGTTCCCACAGGGACCTCACCTGGATCTGGTGACTCAGGTCCTCATATGGATATCATGGGACCTGGTTTCTGAGTTCCACATCGGGGCCTCACCTGGACCTAGTGATTCTCGTCCCCCTCTGGGCCTCACCCTGACGTGCTGACTCTGGTCCTCCCCTGGATATCACCAGAACCGGGTGACTCTGGTACCCCTTGGGACTCACCCGGAGCTGGGGTCACTGGTCCTCAACTCGGCCTCAACAGGACCTGGTGAATCTACTCCTCACTTAGGCCTCGTCTGGACCTTGTGACACTTTTCCCACCTGGCAACAATGGGACATGGTTACTCTGTTCCGCACCTGGGCCTCACATGGACATGATAACTTTGCTCCGCACTGTGGCCTCAACTGGTCCTGATGACCCTGGTCCCCCCACCTAGGCCTCAATCTGGACCTGGAGACTGTCGTCCCCACGTGGGTCTCACCTGGACCTGGTGACTCTCGTTCCCACATGAACCACATCTGGACCTGGTGACTGTGGTGTACTTGTAGACTCACATTTACCTGGTGACTCTGGTCCCCACTAGGGCCTAACCTCGATCTGGTGACTCTGGCCAGCAGGTTGGCCTCATCTGGACTTGGTTAGTGGGATGCCACCTGGGCCTCACACATACCTGGACTCAGGTCTGCACGTGGGCCTCTTGGACCTGGTGAATCTGGCCCTTACCTGATCTTCTCCCAGACCCGGGGAATCTTGTCACAACCTGGGCCTCACGTGGACCTGGTGAATCTGGTCCCCATCTGGGCCTAACCCATTCCTGGTGACTATGTTTCCCACCTGGAACTGATTGCTCTGGACTCTTTCTTGGCCTCACTTGGTACTTGGTGACTCTGATCCTATCTGTGCGTCACCGAGACCTGGTGACTCTGGTCCTCACCTGGGCATCATTGGTACCTGGTTACTGTGTTCCACACCTGAGCCTCAACTGGACATGATGTCTCTGGGACCTCTCTGGGCCTCACCCTGACCTGGTGATCTGGTCCCCATCTGGATGTCACCTGGACCAGGGGATTCTGGAACCCCTCTAGGCCTCAACAAGATCTGGTGACTCTTGTCCTCAACTGGGCCTCACCTGGACCTAGTGAATATACTCCATCTGGGCCTCATTTGGACCTGGTGACTCTGGTCACTCACTGGGCATCATCTGGAAATGGTTCCACTGCATGGCCTGCTGGTTTGCCTCACCTGGACCTGGTAACTCTGGTCCCTACCTGGGCATCATCGGGACATGGTTCCTCAGCATGGCCTGCAGGTAGGCCTCATCTTGACCTGGTGAGTGGAGTTCCCACCTGGGTCTTACCCATGCCTGTTGACACAGGTCCCCACGTGGGCCTCACTTGGACCTGGCGAATTTGGTCCTTACCTAGTCCTCACCCGGAACTGGTAAATGTGGTCACCACCTGGGCATCACCTAGACCTGGTGACTTTGTTCCCCACCTGGACCTGATTGCTGTGGACACCTTCTTGGCCTCACCTGGAAGTGGTAACTCTGATCGTAACTGGGCCTTTCCCAGATCTGGTGACTCTGGTCCTCATTGTGGACAATTATGACCTGGATACTCTGTTCCACACCTGAGCCTCACCTGGACATGATGACTCTGGATCCACTCTGGGCCTCACCCTGACATGGTTACTCTGGTCCCCATCTGGAAGTCACCTAGACCAGGTGAATCAGGTACCCCTCTGGGCCTCAACCAGATCTGGGGCCTCTGGTCCTCAACTGGGCCTCACCTGGACCTAGTGAATATGCTCCATCTGTGCCTCATTTGGACCTGGTGACTCTGGTCCCTACGTGGGCAACATCGGGACATGGTTCCACATAATGGTCTGCAGGTTGGCCTCTTCTTGACCTGGTAACTCTGGTCCCTACCTGGGCATCATCGTGACACGGTTCCTCTGCATGGCCTGCCGGTTGGCGTCACCTGGACTTCGTAACTCTGGTCCCTACCTGGGCATCATCGGGACACGGTTCCTCTGCATGGCCTGCAGATAGGCCTCACCTGGACCTGGAGAGTGGGCTTGCCATCTGGGCCTCACCCATACCTGGTGACACAGGTCTCACGTGGGCCTCACTTGGACCTGGTGAACCTGGTCCTTACCTGGTCCTCACCCGGAACAGGTAACCCTTGTCACCACCTGGGAATCACCTGGACCTGGTGAATCTGGTCCCCATCTGAGCCTCACCCAGTCCTGGTGACTTTGTTCCCCACCTGGACCTGATTGCTTTGGACTCTTTCTTGGCCTCACCTGGAACTGGTGACTCTTATCCTCTCTGCGCGTGACTCAGGCCTGGTGTATCTGGTCCTCACCTGGTTATCATTGGTACCTGGTGACTCTGTTCCACACCTGAGCCACACCTGGACATGATGACTCTGAAACCTCTCTGGGCCTCACCCTGACCTGGTGACTCTGGTCCCCATCTGGGTGTCACCTGGACCAGGTGATTCTGGTACCCCTCTAGGCCTCAACCAGATCTGGTGTCTCTGGTCCTCAACTGGGACTCGGCTGGACTTAGTGATTATGCTCCATCTTGGCCTCATTTGGACCTGGTTACTCTGGTCCCTACCTGGGCATCATGGGGACCTGGTTCCACTGCATGGCCTGCAGGTTGTCCTCACCTGGACCTGGTAACTCTGGTCCCTACCTTGGCATTATCGGGACCCGGTTACTTTGCATGGCCTGCAGGTCGGCCTCACCTGGACCTGGTGAGTGGGGTTGCCACTTGGGCCTCACGCATACCTGGTGACACAGGCCCCTACGTGGGCCTGACTTGGTCCTGGTGTATCTGGTAATTCTGGTCACCACCTGGGAATCACCTGGACCTGGTGAATCTGGTAACTCTGGTCACCACCTGGGTATCACTTGGACCTGGTGAATCTGTGTCCCCATCTGGGCCTCACCCAGTCCTCGTGAATTTTTTCCCCACCTGGACCTGATTGCTGCGGACTCCTTCTTAGCCTCACCTGGAACTGTTGACTCTGATCCTAACTGGGCCTCACCCAGATCTGTTGACTCTGGTCCTCACCTGTGGACCATTATGACCTGGATACTTTGTTCCACACCTGAGACTCACCTGGACATGATGACTCTGGATCCCCTCTGGGCCTCTCCCTGACATGGTGACTCTGGTCCCCATCTGGAAGGCACCTAGTCCAGGTGAATCTGGTACCCCTCTATTCCTCAACTAGACCTGGTGACTCTGGTCCTCTACTAGGCCTCAACGGGACGTAGTGAATATGCTCCCCCCTTTGCCTCATCTGGACCTGGTGACTCTGGCTCCACCTGGGCCTCACCTGTAACTGGTGACTCAAATCCTAAGCATGGCCTCACCTGACCTGGTGACTGTGGTTCCCATCAGGACCTCACCTGGACCTCATATCTCTGTTCCACCTGGGCCTCACCAGGAACTTTTGTCTCTGGTTACCACCTGGGTAGCATCAGGATACGGTTGCACTGTTCACTATCAGTGACCCAGCCGGACCTATTAACTCTGGTCTTCACCTGGGCCACACCTAGACATGGTGACAGTCGTTCCCACCTGGGTCACACCTGGACATGGTGAGTCGGATCCCCACCTGGTCCTCACCTGTAACTGGTGATTCTCGTTCCCACATGGACATCATGTGGACCTGGTGACTGCAGTGTTTCTAGCTTCTCATGTACCTCGTGACTCTGGTCCCCACCAGGGCCTCACCGGGACCTGGTGAGTGTAGTTGCCACCTGCACCTCACCTGGACCTGGTGATTCTGGTCTGCACCTGAGACTACCCTGGATCTGGTGACTGTGGTCTCCACCTGGGCTTCTCCTGGATTTGGGGACTCCGGTCCCCATCTGGGCCACACCTGGCCCTGTTGACCATGGTCCACAACTGTGCAAAATTGGGACCCGGTGACTTTAGACCTCACCTGGACCATGTGACTCTGGTCCGCCTCCGGGTCTAACCTTGGACCTCACCTGGACCATGTGACTCTGGTCCGCCTCCGGGTCTAACCGTGCCCTAATGACTCTGAAACCCACTTTGGCCTGACTTGGACCTGCTGACCTTGGTTGCCACCTGTGCCTGACCTCGAACTGTTGACTCTGGTTCATTCAAGGGCCTCCCCTGTACCTGGTGATCCTGGTCCCCACGTGGGTCTCACCTGGACGTGGTGACTCTTGTCACCACCGGGTACTCACCTGGACCTGGTACTGAGTTCCACACCTGGGCCTCAAGTAGACCTGTTGACCATGGTCCCCAAGCCGGCCTCACATGGACCTGTTGCCTCTGATCCCCACCGGGGCCTCACGTGTACCTGGAAACTCTGGTCCTCACCTGGGCCTCATCTGGACCTAGTGACTCTGGTCCCCACCTGGGCTTCACTTGGATCTGGTGACTCTGTTCCCCACCGGGACTTCACCTGGATCTGGTGACTCTTGTACACACCTGGACCTCTCCTGGACCTGGTGACTTTCTTTCCAACATGGACCTCACCTGGATCTGGTGACTCTGGTCCTCAGTTTGGCCTCACATGGACCTGGTGTCTCTCGTCCCCACTTTGACTTGACTCAGAACTGCTGAATCTTGCCCCACCTAGGCCGTACCCAGACCCGGTGACACTTTTCCCCAGCTATGCCTCAATTCGACCTGATGAATCTGGTCCTCACGTGGGCCTCACATGGACCTGGGACTCAGCTGGATATAGTGGCTCTGGTTCCCACAAGGGGCTCACCTGATATTGGTGACTTATTCACCAGTGGTCTTATTCTATGCCTCAACAGGACCTATTGCTTCTCTTCCCCATCTGGGCCGGCATTGCCCTAGTAACTCTGGTCCTCACCCAGGCATCATTGGGTCCTGGATACTCTATTCCACACCTAGGCCTCACTTTGACCAGGGACCTCTGGTCCCATTCTGGGCCTCAAACTAAACTGGTTACTCTGGTTCCCACTCTGGGCCTCACCCTTACCTGGTGACTCTCGTAACCCCTTGGGCTTCACTTGGCCCCGGTGCATCTGGTCGTTAGCTGGTCCGCACCTGGATCTGGTGACTGGTCGCCACCTGGGCCTCACCTGGACTTGGTGAATCCTGTTGACACCTGCGACTCAACTGGACCTAGTGACTGTGGTCCAACCTGGACCTCACCTAGATCTAGTGGGTCTGGTTCCCATATGGGGCTCTCCTGGACCTGGTTCCTGTGGTCTCCATCTGGCCTCACCTGGAACACAATGACTCTGATCCATATTTGGGCCTCTTCTGGACCTGTAGACTCAGGTCCTTACCTGCGTATCATTTGGACCTGGATCTCTCTTATATACCTGGGCCTCACATGGACCTGGTGATTGTGGACCCACCTGGGCCTCACCTGGACGAGGTGACTGGTTCCCACAGGGACCTTACCTGGTCCTGGTGACTCAGGTCCTCATATGGGCATCATGGGACCTGGTTTCTCATTTCCATAACGGGGCCTCACCTGGACCTAGTGATTCTCGTCCCCCTCTGGGCCTCACCCTGACGTGGTGACTCTGGTCCCCACCTGGACATCACCAGAACCGGGTGACTCTGGGCCCCCTCTGGGACGCTACTGGACCTGGGGACACTGGTCCTCAACTGAGGCTCAACAGGACCTGGTGAATCTACTCCTCACTTAGACCTCGTCTGAACCTTGTGACTCTTTTCCCACCTGGCATCAATGGGACATGTTTACTCTGTTCCCCACCTGGGCGTCACCTGGACATGATAACTTTGCTCCACTCTTTGGCCTCAACTCTTCCTGATGACTCTGGTCCCCCCACCTAGGCCGCAATCTGGAACTGATGACTGTGGTCTCCACCGGGGTCTCACCTGGATTTGGTGACTCTCGTTCCCACATGAACAACACCTGGACCTGGTGACTGTGGTGTTCTTGTACACTCACATTTACCTGTTGACTCCGGTCCCCACTAGGGCCTCACCTGGATCTGGTGACTGGCTTGTAGGTTGGCCTCACCTGGACCTGGTGAGTGGGGATGCCACCTGGGACTCACCCATACCTGGTGACTCTGGTCCCCACCTGGAACTCACCTGGATCTTGTGACTCTGGTCTCTGTTTGGCCTCACCTGGACAGGTGTCTCTCGTCCCCACTTTGAACTAACTCAGAACTGCTGAATCTTGCCCCACCTATGCCGCACCCAGACCTGGTGACTCTTGTCCCCTGCTATGCCTCAATTCGACCTGATGAATCTGGTCCTCACGTGGGACTCACATGGACCTGGGACTCAGCTGGATAGAGAGGCTCTGGTTCCCACAAGGGGCTCACCTGATACTGGTGACTGTGTTCTTATTCTATGCCTCAACGGGACCTAGTGATTCTGTTCCCCATCTGGGCTTTCTTGGCCCTAGTGAGTCTGGTCCTCACCAAGGCATCATTGGGACCTGGATACTCTATTCCACACCTGGACCTCACTTTGTCCAGGGACCTCTGGTCCCATTCTGGGCCTCAAACTAAACTGGTTACTCTGGTTCCCCCTCGGGGCCTCACCCTTACCTGGTGACGCTGGTCACCCCTTGGGCTTCACTTGGGCCTGGTGAATCTGGTTCGTAGCTGGTCCGCACCTGGCTCTGGTAACCGGTCACCACGTGGGCCTCACCTGGACTTGGTGAATGTGGTCCCTCCTGGATCTCACCTGGATCTGGTGGCTCTGGTTCCCATATGGGGCTCTCCTGGACCTGGTTCCTGTGGTCTCCATCTGGCCTCACTTGGAACACAATGACTCTGATCCATATTTGGGCCTCTCCTGGACCTGTTGACTCTGGTCCTTACCTGGGCATCATGGGACCTGGATACTCTCTTATATACCTGGGCCTCACCAGGACCTGGTGACTGTGGACCCACCTGGGCCTCACCTGGACGGGGTGACTGGTTCCCACAGTACATCACCTGGACCTGGTGACTCAGGTCCTTATATGGGCATCTTGGGACCTGGTTTCACTGTTCCACATCGGGGTTTCACCTGGACCTAGTGATTCTCGTCCCCCTCTGGGCCTCACCCTGACTTGTGACACTGGTCCCCACCTGGATATCACCAGAACCGGGTGACACACCCTGAGCTGGGGACACTGGTCCTCAGCTGGGCCTCAACAGGACCTGGTGAATCTACTCCAAACTTAGGCTTCGTCTGGACCTTGCGACTCTTTTCCCACCTGGCATCAATGGGACATCGTTACTCTGTTCCCCACCTGGGCCTCACCTAGACATGATAACTTTGCTGCACACTTTGGCCTCAACTGGTCCTGATGACTCTCGTACCCCAACCTAGGCCTCAATCTGGTCCTGGTGACTGTCGTCCCCAACTGGGTGTCAGCTGGACCTGGTGACTCCAGTTCCCACATGAACCACACCTGGACCTGGTGACTGTGGTGTTCTTGTAGACTCACATTTACCTTGTGATTCCCGTCCCCACTAGGGCCTCAACTGGATATGGTGACTCTGGCCTGCAGGCTGGCCTCACCTGGACATGGTGAGAGGGGTTGCCACCTGGGCCTCACCCATACCTGGTGACTCAGGTCCACACGTGGGCCTCTTGGACCTGGTGAATCTGGTCCTTACCTGGTCCTCTCTCAGAACCGGGGACTCTGGTGACCACCTGGGCCTCACCTGGACCTGGTAAATCTGGTCCCCATCTGGGCCTCACACAGTCCTGGTGACTTTGTTCGCCACCTGGACCTGATTGCTGTGGACTCTTTATTGGCCTCACCTGGACCTAGTGACTCTGATCCTATCTGCGCGTCACGCAGATCTGGTGACTCTGGTCCTCACCTGGACATCATTGGTACCTGGTGACTCTGTTCCACAGCTGAGCCTCAGCTGGACATGATGACTCTCGAACCTCTCTGTGCCTCACCCTGACCTGGTGACTCTGGTCCCCATCTGTATGTCACCTGGACCAGGGGATTCTGGTACCCCTCTGGGCCTCAACCAGATCTGGTGACTCTGGTCCTCAACTGGGCCTCACCTGGACCTAGTGAATATTCTCCATCTGGTCCTCATTTGGAGCTCGTCCCTCTGGTACCTACGTGGGCACCATCGGGACATGGTTCCACTGCATGTCCTGCAGGTTGGCCTCACCTGGACCTGGTAACTCTGGTCCCTACCTGGACATCATCGGGACACGGTTCCTCTGCATGGCCTGCATGTTGGTCTCAGCCGGAACTGGTGAGTGGGGTTACCACCTGGGGCTCACCCATTCCTGGTGACACAGGTCCCCACCTGGGCCTCACTTAGACCTGGTGAATCTGTTCCTTACCTGGTCCTCCCCCGTACCTGTTAACCCTGGTCACCACCTGGGAATCACCTGGACCTGGTGAATCTGGTCCCCATCTGGGCCTCATCCAGTCCTGTTGACTTTCTTCCCCACCTGGACCTGATTGCTGTGGACTCCTTCTTGGACTCAACTGGAACTGTTGACTCTGATCCTAACTGGGCTTCACCCAGATCTGGTGACTCTGGTCCTCACCTGTGGACCATTATGACCTGGATACTCTGTTCCACACCTGAGCCTCACCTGGACATGCTGACTCTGGATCCCCTCTGGGCCTCACCTGACATGGTGACTCTTGTCCCCATCTGGATGTCACCTAGACCAGGTGAATATGGTACCCCTCTAGGCCTCAAGAAGACCTGGTGACTCTGGTCCTCAATTGGGCCTCACCGGGACCTAGTGAATATGCTCCCCACCTGCGCCTCATCTGGACCTGGTGACGCTGGTTCTACCTGGGCATCATCGGGACATGGTTACTCTGTTCCCACTGGGACTGACCTGATCCTTGTAACTCTGCCATGACTTTGGCCTCTCTGTACCAGGTGACTCTGGCTCTACCTGGGCCTAACCTGTAACTGGTGACTCTGATCCTAAGCATGGCCTCACCTGACCTGGTGACTGTGGTTCCCATCGGGACGTCACCTGAACCTGATATCTCTGTTCCCCACCTGGGTAGCATCAGGATATGGTTACACTGTTCACTAACAGTGACCCATCCGGACCTATTAACTCTGGTCTTCACCTGAGCCACACCTGGACATGGTGACACTGGTTCCCACCTGGGTCTCACCTTGACATGGTGAGTCGGATCCCCACCTGGTCCTCACCTGTAACTGGTGATTCTCGTTCCCACATGGACATCATGTGGACCTGGTGGCTGCAGTGTTTCTAGCTTCTCATGTACCTCGTGACTCTGGTCCCCACCAGGGCCTCCCCGGGAACTGGTGAGTGTGGTTGCCACCTGCACCTCACCTGGACCTGGTGATTCTGGTCTGCACCTGAGACTACCCTGGATCTGGTGACTTGGGTCTCCACCTGGGCTTCATCTGGATTTGGGGACTCCGGTCCCCATCTGGGCCTCACCTGGCCCTGTTGACCATGGTCCTCAACTGTTCAGAATTGGGACGCGGTGACTGTGTTCCACAACTGGACCTCACCTGGACCAGGTGACTCTGGTCCCCCTCAGGGTCTCACCGTGCCCTAGTGACTGTGAACCCCACTTTGTACTGACTTGAACTTGCTGACCCTGGTTGCCACCTGCAACTGACGTAGAACTGTTGACTCTGGTTCTTTCAAGGGCCTCCCCTGAACCTGGGGAACCTGGTCCCCACCTGGGCCTCACCTGGACTTGGTGACTCTTGTCACCACCGGTTACTCACGTGGACCTGGTTACTGTGTTCCACGCCTGGGCCTCAAGTAGACCTGTTGACCATGGTCCCCAAGCCGGCCTCACATGAACCTGTTGCCTGTGATCCCCACCGGTGCCTCACGTGTACCTGGTAACTTTGGTCCTCACCTGGGCCTCTTCTGGACCTAGTGACTCTGGTCCCAACCTGGGCTACACCTGGATCTGGTGACTCTGGTCCCCGTCTGGGTCTCACACAGTCCTGGTGACTTTGTTCCCCACGTGGACGTGATTGCTGTGGACTCTTTCTTGGCCTCACCTGGAACTGGTGACTCTGGTCCCTATCTGGATGTCACCTGGACCAGGGGATTCTGGTACCCCTCTGGGCCTCAACCAGATCTGCTGACTCTGGTCCTCAAATGGGCCTCACCTGGTCCTAGTGAATATGCTCCATCTGGGCCTCATTTGGACCTGGTGACTCGGGTCCCTACATGGGCAACATCGGGACATGGTTCTACATAATGGTCTGCAGGTTGGCCTCTTCTTGACTTGGTAACTGTGGTCCCTACCTGGGCATCATCGGGACACGGTTCCTCTGCATGGCCTGCAGGTTGGCGTCACCTGGACCTGGTGAGTGGGGATGCCACATGGGCCTCACCCATACCTGGTGACACAGGTCCCACGTGGGCCTCACTTGGACCTGGTGAATCTGGTCCTTACCTGGCCCTCACCCGGAACTGGTAACTCTGGTCACCACCTGGGAATCACCTGGACCTGTTGAATCTGGTCCCCATCTGGGCCTCACCCAGTCCTGGTGACTTTGTTCCCTACCTGCACCTGATTGCTGTGGACTCCTTCGTGGCCTCACCTGGAAATTGTGACTCTGCTCCTAACTGGGCCTCACCCAGATCTGGTGACTCTGGTCCTCACCTGTGGATCATTATGACCTGGATACTCTGTTCCACACCTGAACCTCACCTGGACATGATGACTCTGGATCCCCTCTGGGCCTCACCCTGACATGGTGACTCTGGTCCCCATCTGGATATCCCCTAGACCAGGGGAATTTGGTACCCCTCAAGGCCTCAACTAGACCTGGTGAGTCTGGTCCTCATCTGGGCCTCACCTGGACCTAGTGAATATTCTCCCCACCTGCGCCTCGATGGACCTGGTGACTCTGGTTCTACCTGGGCATCATTGGGACATGGTTACTGTATTACCCACTGGGACTGACCTGATCCTGGTAACTCTGGTCCTGACTTTGGCCTCTTCTGTACCAGGTGACTCTGTGTCCACCTGTGCCTCACCTGTACCTGGTGACTCTGATCCTAAGCATGGCCTCACCTGACCTGGTGACTGTGGTTCCAATCGGGAAATAAACTGGTCCTCATTTCTCCGGTCCCACCTGGGCCTCACCTGGACCTGGTATCTCTGGTACCCCCCTGAGTAGCATCAGCATATGGTTACACTGTTCACTAACAGTGACCCAGCCGGACCTATTAACACTGGTCTTCACCTGGGCCACACCTGGACAAGGTGACACTGGTTCCCACCTGGGTCTCACCTGGACATGGTGAGTCGGATCCCCACCTGGTCCTCACCTGTAACTGGTGATTCTCGTTCCCACATGGTCATCATGTGGACCTGGTGGCTGCAGTATTTCTAGCTTCTGATGTACTTCGTGACTCTGATCCCCACCAGGACCTCACCGTGTCCTGGTGAGTGTGGTTGCCACCTGCACGTCACCTGGACCTGGTGATTCTGGTCTGCACCTGAGACTACCCTGGATCTGGTGACTGTGGTCCCCACCTGGGCATCACATGTATTTGGGGACTCCGGTCCCCATCTGGGCCTCACCTGGACCTGTTGACCATGATCCTCAACTGGGTAAATTGGGCCCCGGTGACTTTGTTCCACAACTGGACCTCACCTGACCAGGTGACTCTGGTACCCCTCTGGGTCTCACCGTTTCCTAGTGACTGTGAACCCCACTTTGGCCTGACTAGGACCTGCTGACCCTGGTTGCCACCTGCGCCTGACCTCGAACTGTTGACCCAGTTCTTTCAAGGGCCTTTCCTGTACCTGGTGATTCTGGTCCCCACCTCGGCCTCACCTGGACGTGGTGACACTTGTCACCACCGGGGACTCACCTTGACCTGCTTACTGTGTTCCACACCTTGACCTCCAGTAGACCTGTTAACCATGGTCCCCAAGACGGCCTCACATGGACATGATGACTCTGGAACCTCTCTTGGCCTCACCCTGAACTGGTGACTCTGGTCTCCATCTGGATGTCACCTGTACCAGTGATTCTGGTACCCCTCTGGGCCTCAACGCGATCTGGTGACTCTGGTCCTCAACGGGCCTCAACGGAACCTAGTGAATATGCTCCATCTGGGCCTCATTTGGACCTGGTGACTTTGGTCCCTCCCTGGGCATCATCGGGACATGGTTACACAGCATGGCCTACAGGTTGGAATCACCAGGAGCTGGTAACTCTGGTCCCTGCATGGGCATCATCGGGACACGGTTCCTCTGCATGGCCCAAGGGTTGGCCTCACCTGGACCTGGTGATTGGGGTTTCCACCTGAGCCACCTAGGCCGAACCCAGATCTGGTGACTCTTGTCCCCAGCTATTCCTCCCCTGTACCTGGTGACCCATGCACCCACGTGGGCCTCACTTGGACCTGGTGAATCTGGTCCTTACCTGGTCCTCACCTGGAACTGGTAACTCTGGTCACCACCTGGGAATCACCTGGACCTTGTGAATCTGGTCCCCATGTGGGCCTCACACAGTCCTGGTGACTTTGTTCCCCACCTGGACCTGATTGCTGTGGACACATTCTTGGCTTCACCTGGAAGTGGTGAGTGTGATCCTAACTTGGCCTCACCCAGATCTGGTGACTTTGGTCCTCACCTGTGGACCATTATGATCTAGATACTCCGTTCCACACCTGAGCCTCACTTGGACATGATGACTCTGGATCCCCTATGGGCCTCACCCTGACATGGTGACTCTGGTCCCCATCTGGATGTCACCTTTACCAGGTGAATCTGGTACCCCTCTAGGCCTCAACTAGACCTCGTGACTCAGGTCTGCAACTGGGCCTCACTGGGACCGAGTGAATATGCTCCCCACCTGCGCCTCATCTGGACCTGGTGACTCTGGTTCTACCTGGGTATCATCGGGGCATGTTTACTCTATTCCCCACTGGGACTGACCTGATCCTTGTAACTCTGCCATGACTTTGGCCTCTCTGTACCAGGTGACTCTGGCTCTATCTGGGCCTAACCTGTAACTGGTGACTCTGATCCTAAGCATGCCCTCACCTGACCTGGTGACTGTGGTTCCCATCGGGACCTCTTCTGGACCTCATGTCTCTGGGCCCTCCTGGGACTCACCAGGACCTGGTTTCTGTGGTTCCCACCTGGGTAGCATCAGGATATGTTTACACTGTTCACTAACAGTGACCCAGCCGGACCTTAACTCTGGTCTTCACCTGGGCCACACCTGGACATGGTGACACTCGTTCCCACCTGGGACTCACCTGGACATGGTGAGTCGGATCCCCACCTGGTCCTCACCTGTAACTGGTGATTTTCATTCCCACATGGACATAATGTGGACCTTGTGGCTGCAGTGTTTCTAGCTTCTCATATACATCGTGACTCTGGTCCCCACCAGGGCCTCACCGGGACCTGGTGAGTGTGGTTGCCTCCTGCACCTCACCTGGACCTGGTGATTCTGGTCTACACCTGAGACTACCCAGGATCTGGTGACTCTGGTCCCCACCTGAGCTTCACTTGGATTTGGGGACTCCGGTCTCCATCTGGGCTTCACCTGGCCCTGTTGACCATGGTCCTCAACTGGGCAAAATTGGAACCCGGTGACTGTGTTCCACAACTGGACCTCACCTGGACCAGGTGACTCTGGTCCCCCTCTGGGTCTCACGGTTCCCTAGTGACTGTGAACCCCCTCTATGGCCTGTCTTGGTCCTGCTGATACTGGTTGCCTCCTGCGCCTGACCTCAAACTGTAGACTCTGTTTTTTCAAAGGCCTCCCCTCGACCTGGTCATCCTGGTCCCCACCTGGGTCTCACTTGGACGTGGTGACATTGTCACCATCGGGGACTTTCCTGGACCTGCTTACTGTGTTCCACACCTGGGCCTCAAGTAGACCTGTTGACCATGTTCCACTGGACGGCCTCACATGGACCTGTTGACACTGCTCCCCACCGGGGCCTCACTTGTACCTGGTATCTCTGGTCCCCACCTTGACCTCATCTGGACTTAGTGACTCTGGTCCCCACCTGGGCTTCACCTGGATCTGGTGACTCTGGTCCCCACCTGGACTTCACCTGGATCTGGTGACTCTGGTCCCCACCTGGACCTCTCCTGGACCTGGTGACTCCTTTCCAACATGGACCTCACCTGGATCTGGTGACTCTGGTCCTCAGTTTGGCCTACCTGGACCTGGTGACTCTCGTTCCCACATGAATCACACCTGGACCTGGTGACTGTGGTGTTCTTGTAGACTCACTTTTACCTGGTGACTCTGGTCCTCACTAGGGCCTCTCCTGGATTTGGTAACTCTGGCCTGCTGGTTGGCCTCACCTGGACCTGGTGAGTGGGGTTGCCACCTGGGCCTCACCCATACCTGGTGACTCAGGTCCCCACGTGGACCTCTTGGACGTGGTGAATCTGGTCCTTACCTGGTCCTCTCCCATACCCGGGGACTCTGGTTACCACCTGGGCCTCACCTGGACCTGGTGAATCTGGTCCCCACCTGGGCCACACCCAGTCCTGGTGACTTTGTTCCCCACCTGGACCTGATTGCTGTGGACTTTTTCTTGGCCTCACCTGGAACTGGTGACTCTGATCCTATCTGGGCGTCACCCAGACCTGGTGACTGGTCCTCACCTGGGCATCCTTGGTACGTGGTGACTCTGTTCCACACCTGAGCCTCTCCTGAACATGATGACTCTTGAACCTCTCTGGGCCTCACTCTGACCTGGTGACTCTGGTCCCCATCTGGATGTCACCTGGACCAGGTGATTCTGGTATCCCTCTAGGGCTCAACCAGATCTGGTGATTCTGGTCCTCAACTGGGCCTCACCTGGACCTAGTGAATATGCTCCATCTGGGCCTCATTTGGACCTAGTGTCTCTGGTCCCTACATGGACATCATCGGGACACGTTTCCTCAGCAGGTCCCAAAGGTTGGCCTCACCTGGACCAGGTAAGTCTGGTCCCTACGGGGGCATCATTGGGACATGGTTCCTCTGCATGGCCTGCACGTTGGCCTCACCTGGACCTGGTGATTGGGATTTCCACCTGGACCTCACCCATACCTGGAGACACAAGTCCCCACGTGGGCCTCACTTGGACCTGGTGAATCTGGTCCTTACCTGTTGCTCACCTGGAACTGGTAACTCTGGTCACCACCTGGGAATCACCTGGACCTGGTGAATCTGGTCCCCATCTGGGCCTCACCCAGTCTTGGTGACTTTGTTCCCAACCTGGACCTGATTGCTGTGGACTCTTTCTTGGCCTCACCTGGAACTGGTGACTCTGATCCTAACTGGACCTCACCCAGATCTGCTGACTCTGGTACTCACCTGTGGATTTTATGACCTGGATACTCTGTTCCACACCTGAGCCTCACCTGGACTTGATGACTCTGGATCCCCTCTGGGCCTCAGCCTGACATGGTGACTCTGGTCCCCATCTGGATATCACCTAGACCAGGTGAATCTGGTACCCTTCTAGGCTTCAACTTGACCTGGTGACTCTAGTCCTCATCTGGGCCTCACTGGGACATAGTGAACATACTCCCCACCTGCGCCTAATCTGGACCTGGTGACTCTGGTTTTACCAGGGCATCATCAGGAAATGGTTACTCTATTCACCACTGGGACTGAACTGATCCTGGTAACTCATGTCCTGACTTTGGACTCTTCTGTACCAGGTGACTCTGGCTCCTCCTGGACCTCACCTGTAACTGGTTACTCTGATCCTAAGCATGGCCTCACCTGACCTGGTGACTGTGGTTCCCATCGGGACCTCACCTGGACCTCATGTCTCTGGTTCCACCTGGGCCTCACCAGTACCTGGTGTATCTGGTACCCACCGGGGTAGCATCAGTATATGGTTACACTGTTCACTAACAGTGACCCAGCTGGACCTATTAACTCTGGTCTTCACCTGGGCCACACCTGGACATGGTGACACTGGTTCCCACCTGGGTCTCACATGGACATGGTGAGTCGGATCCCCACCAGGTCCTCACGTGTAACTGGAGATTCTCGTTCCCACGTGGACATCACGTGGAACTGGTGGCTGCATTGTTTCTAGCTTCTCATGTACCTCGTGACTCTGGTCCGCACCAGGGCCTCACCGGGATCTGGTGAGTGTGGTTGCCACCTGCAACTCACCTGGACCTGGTGAATCTGGTCTGCACATGAGACTATCCTGGATCTGTTGACTGTGGTCCCCACCTGGTCTTCACCTGGATTTGGGGACTCCAATCCGCATCTGGGCCTCACGTGGCCCTGTTGACCATGGTCCTCAACTGGACAAAATTGGGACCCGGTGACTGTGTTCCACAACTGGACCTCACCTGGACCAGGTGACTCTGGTCCCCCTCTGGGTCTCACCGTGCCCTAGTGACTGTGAACCCCACTTTGGCCTGACTTGGACCTGCTGACCCTGGTTGCCACCTGCGACTGACCTCGAACTGTTGACTCTGGTTCTTTCAATGGCCTCCCCTGGACCTGGTGATCCTGGTCCCCACCTGGGCCGCACCTGGACGTGGTGACACTTGTCACCACCGGGGACTCACCTGGACCTGCTTACTGTGTTCCACACCTGGGCCTCAAGTAGACCTGTTGACCATGGTCCCCAGGCCGGCCTCACATGGACCTGTTGCCACTGCTCCCCACCGGGGCCTCCCTTGTACCTGGTATCTCTGGTCCCAACCTTGACCTCATCTGGACCTAGTGACTCTGGTCCCCACCTGGGCTTCACCTGGATCTGGTGACTCTGGTCCCCACCTGGACCTTTCCTGGACCTGGTGACTCTCTTTGAACATGGACCTCACCTGGATTTGGTGACTCTGGTCCCCTCCTGGACCTCACCTTCATCTGGTGACTCTAGCCTGCTGGTTGGCCTCACCTGGACCTGGGGAGTGGGGTTGCCACCTGGGCCTCACACATACCTGGTGACTCATGTCCCCACGTGGGCCTCATTTGGACCTGTTGAATCTGGTCCTTAGCTGGTCCTCTCCCAGCCCCGAGGACTCTGGTCACCACCTGGGAATAACCTGGACCTGGTGAACTGGTCCAAATCTGGGCCTCACCAAGTCCTGGTGACTTTCTTCACCACCTGGACCTGATTTAGTAGACGCCTTCTTCTTCTTCTCAGTCACCTGGAACTGGTGACTCTGATCCTATCTGCGTGTCACCCAGATCTGTTGACTCTGGTCCTCACCTTGGCATCATTGGTACCTGGAGATTCTGTTCCACACCTGAGCCTCACCTGGACCCGATGACTCTGGAACCACTCTGGGCCTCACCCTGACCTGGTGACTCTGGTCCCCATCCGGATATCACCGCGATCAGGTGATTCTGGTACCCTTCTAAGCCGAACCAGATATGGTGAAACTGGTCCTCAACTGGGCCTCACCTGGACCAGGTGACTCTGGTCCCCCTCTGGGTCTCACCGTGCCCTAGTGACTGTGAACCCCACTTTGGCCTGACTTGGACCTCCTGACCCTGGTTGCAACCTGTGCCTGACCTCGAACTGTTGACTCTGGTTCTTTCAAGGGCCTCCCCGGGACCTGATGATCCTGGTCCCCACCTGGGACTCACCTGGACGTGGTCACTCTTGTCACCACTGGGGACACACCTGTACCTGCTTACTGTGTTCCACACCTGGGCCTCAAGTAGATCTGTTGACCATGGTCCCCAAGCCGGCCTCACATGGACCTGTGGCCTCTGATCCCCACCGGGTCCTCACGTGTACCTGATAACTCTGGTCCTCACCTGGGCCTCTTCTGGACCTAGTGACTCTGATCCCCACCTGGGCTTCACCTGGATGTGGTGACTCTAGTCACACCTGGACCTCTCCTGGACCTGGTGACTCTCTTTCCAACATGGACCTCAACTGGATATGGTGACTCTGGTCCTCAGTTTGGCCACACCTCGACCTGGTGTCTCTCGTCCCCACTTTGACCTAACTCAGAACTGCTGAATCTTGCCCCACCTAGGCCGCACCCAGTCCTGGGGACTCTTGTCCACAGCTATGTCTCATTTCGACCTGATGAATAAGTTACTCACGTGGGCCTCCCATGGACCTGGGACTCAGCTGGATAGAGTGGCTCTGGTTCCCACAAGGGGCTCACCGGATACTGCTGACTGTGGTCTTATTCTATGCCGAACCAGGACCTAGTGATTCTGTTCCCCATCAGAGCCTGCATGGGCCTAGTGACTCTGGTCCTCACTCAGCCATCATTGGGACCTGGATACTCTATTCAACACCTGGGCCTCACTTTGACCAGGCACCTCTGGTCCCATTCTGGGCCTCAAACTAAACTGGTTACTCTGGTTACCACTCTGGGTCTCACCCTTACCTGGTGACTCTGGTCACCCCTTGGGCTTCACTTGGGCCTGGTGAATCTGGTCCTAAGATGGTCCGAACCTGGATCTGGTGACTGGTCGCCTCCTGGGCCTCTCCTGGACTTGGTGAATCCTGTTGCCACCTGCGCGTCACCGGGACCTTGTGACTGTGGTCCCACCTGGACCTCACCTGGATCTGGTGGCTCTGGTTCCCATATGGGGCTCTCCTGGACCTGGTTCCTGTGGTCTCCATCTCGCCTCACTTGGAACACAATGACTCTGTTTCATATTTAGGCCTCTCCTGGACCTGTTGACTCTGGTACTTACATGGGCATCATTGGGACCTGGGTACACTCTTATATACCTGGGCCTCTCCTGGACCTGGTGACTGTCGTCCCACCTGGGCCTCACCTGGATGAGTTGACTGGTTCCCACAGGGACCTCACCTGGACCTGGTGACTCAGATCCTCATATGGGCATTATGGGACCTTTTTTCTCAGTTCCACATCGGGGCCTTCCCTGGACCTAGTGATTCTCGTCCCACTCTGGGCCTCACTCTGACGTGGTGACTCTGGTCCCCACCTGCATATCACCAGAACCGGGTAACTCTGGTCCCCCTCTGGGACTCACCCGGAGCTGGGGACACTGGCACTCAACTGGGCCTCAACAGGAGCTGGTGAATCTACTCCTCACTTAGGCCTCGTCTGGACCTTGTGACTCTTTTCCCACCTGACATCAATGGGACATGGTTACTCTGTTCCCCACCTAGACATCACCTGGACATGATAACTTTGCTCCACACTTTGGCCTCAACTGATCCTGATGATTCTGGTCCCCCCATCTAGACCTCAATCTGGACCTGGTGACTGTGGTCCCCACCTGGGTCTCACCTGGACCTGTGACTCTCATTCCCACATGAAACACACCTGGACCTGATTACTGTGGTGTTCTTGTAGTCTCACATTTACCTGGTGTCTCCGGTCCCCACTAGGGCCTTACCTGGATCTGGTGACTCTGATCCTATCTGCGCGTCACTCAGACCTGGTGACTCTCGTCCTAACCTGGGCATCATTGGTACCTGGTGACTCTGTTCGAACCTGAGCCTCACCTGGACATGATGACTCTGGAACCTGGCTGGGACTCACCCTGACCTGGTGACTCTGATCACCATCTGGATGTCACTGGACCAGGTGATTCTGGTACCCCTCTAGGCCTCAACCAGTTCTGGTGCCTCTGGTCCTCAACTGGGCCTCACCTGAACCTAGTGAATATGCTCCATCTGGGCCTAATTTGGACCTGGTGACTCTGGTACCTACCTGGGCATCATCGGGACATGGTTCCACTTCATGGCCTGCAGGTTGGCCTCACATGAACCTGGCAACTCTGGTCCCAACCTGGGCATCATCGGGACATGGTTCCTCAGCATGGCCTGCAGGTTGGCCTCACCTTGAACTTGTGAGTGGGGTTGCCACCTGGGCCTCACACATAGCTGGTGACTCAATTCCCCTCGTGGGCCTCTTGCACCTGGTGAATCTGGTCCTTACCTGGTCGTGTCCCAGACCCGGGGACTCTGGTCACCACCTGGGCCTCACCTGGACCTGGTGAATCTGGTCCCCATCTGTGCCTCACCCAGGCCTGGTGACTTTGTTCCCCACCTGGACCTGATTGCTGTGGACTCTTTCTTGGCCTCACCTGGAACTGGTGACTCTGATCCTATCTTCGCGTCACCCAGATCTGGTGACTCTGGGCCTCATCTGGGCATCATTTGTACCTGGTGACTCTGTTCCACGCCTGAGCCTAACCTGGACATGATGACTCTGGAACCACTCTGGAGCTCTCCCTGACCTGATGCCTCTGATCCCTATCTGGATGTCACCTGTACGAGGTGATTCTGGTACCCCTCTAGCTTCAACCAGATATGGTGACAGTGGTCCTCAACTGGGCCTCACTGGACCTAGTGAATATGCTCCATCTGGGCCTCATTTGGACCTGGTGACTCTGTTCCCTACCTGGGCATCATCGGGACATTGTTCCACTGCATGGCCTGCATATTGGCCTCACCTGGACCTGGTAACTCTGTTCCCTACCTGGGCATCATCGGGACATGGTTCCACTGCATGGCCTGCATATTGGCCTCACCTGGACCTGGTAACTCTGTTCCCTACCAGGGCATCATCGGGACATTGTTCCACAGCATGGCCTGCAGGTTGGCCTCACCTGGACCTGGTAAGTCTTGTCCCTACGTGGGCATCATCGGTACATGGTTCCACTGCATGGCCTGCACGTTGGCCTCACCTGGACCTGGTGAGTGGGATTTACACCTGTGCCTCACCCATACATGGAGACACAAGTCCCCACGTGGCCCTAAATTGGACCTGGTGAATCTGATCCTTACCTGGTCTTCACTTGGAACTCGTAACTCTGGTCACCACCTGGGAATCACCTGGACCTGGTGAATCTGGTCCCCATCTGGGCCTCACCTAGTCTTGGTGACTTTGTTCCCAACCTGGACCTGATTGCTGTGGACTCCTTCTTGTCCTCACCTGGAACTGCTGACTCTGATCCTAACTGGAACTCACCCAGATCTGTTGATTCTTGTCCTCACCTGTGGACCAATACGACCTGGATACTTTGTTCCACACCTGAGCCTCACCTGGACATGATGACTCTGCATCCCCTCTGGGCCTCACCCTGACCTGGTGACTCTGGTCCCCATCTGGATGTCACCTAGACCAGGTGAATCTGGTACCCCTCTAGGCCTCAACTAGACTGGGGGAATCTGGTCCTCAACTGGGCCTCACCGGGACCTAGTGAATATACTCCCCACCTGCGCCTCATCTGTACTTGGTGACTCGGGTTCTACCTGGGCATCATCGGGACATGGTTACTCTATTCCCCACTGGGACTCTCCTGATCCTGGTAACTCTGGTCCTGACTTTGGCATCTTCTCTACTTGGTGACTCTGGCTCCACCTGGGCCTCACCTGTAACTGGTGACTCTATTCCTAAGCATGGCCTCACCTGACCTGGTGTCTGTGGTTCCCATCGGGACCTCACCTGGACCTCATGTCTCTGGTCCCACCTGGGCCTCACCAGGACCTGGTGTCTCTGGTACCCACCTGGGTAGCATCAGGATATGGTTACACTCTTCACTAACAGTGACCCAGCCGGACCTATTAACTCTGGTCTTCACCTGGGCCACACCTGGACATGGTGGCACTGGTTCCCTCTTGGGTCTCACGTGGACATGTGATTCAGATCCCTGCCTGATCCTCACCTGTAACTGGTGATTCTCGTTCCCACATGGACATCATGTGGATCTGGTGGCTGCAGTGTTTCTAGCTTCTCATGTACCTCGTGACTCTGGTCCCCACCAGGGCCTCACCGGTACCTGTTGTGTGTGGTTGCCACCTGCACCTCACCTGGACCTGGTGATTCTGGTCTGCGCCTGAGACTACCCTGGATCTGGTGACTATGGTCCCCACCTTGGCTTCACCTTGATTTTGGGCTCTCGTTCCCATCTGTGCCTCACCTGTCCCTGTTGACCATGGTCCTCAACTGGGCAAAATTGGGACACAGTGACTGTGATCCACAACTGGACCTCACCTGGACCAGGTGACTCTGGTCCCCCACTGGGTGTCACCGTGCCCTAGTGACTGTGAACCCCACTTTGGCCTGACTTGGACCTCCTGACCATGGTTTCCACCTGCGCCTGACCTCGAACTGTTGACTCTGGTTCTTTCAAGGGCCTCCCCTGGACGTGTTGATCCTGGTGCCCACATGGGCCTGACCTGGACCTGGTGACTCTTGTCACCACCGAGAACTCACCTGGACCTGCTTACGGTGTTCCACACCTGGGCCTCAAGTAGACCTGTTGACCATGGTCCCCAAGCCAGCCTCACATGGACATGTTGCCTCTGATCCCCACCGGGGCTTCACGTGTACCTGGTAACTCTGGTCCTCATCTGGGTCTCATCTGGACCTAGCGACTCTGGTCCCTACCTGGGGTTCACCTGGATCTGGTGACTCTGGTCCCCACCTGGACTTCACCTGGATCTTCTGACTCTGGTCCACACCTGGACCTCACCTGCATCTGGTGACTCTGGTCCTCAGTTTGGCCTCATCTGGATCTGACATCTCTCGTCCCCACTTTGACCTAACTCAGAACTGCTGAATCTTGCCCCACCTCGGCTGCACCCAGACTTGGTGACTCTTGTCCCCAGCTATGCCTCAATTCGACCTGATGAATCTGCTCCTCACGTGGGCCTCACATGGACCTGGACTCAGCTTGATAAAGTGGCTTGGTTCCCACAAGGGGCTCACCTGA
Organism: Canis aureus; assembly: GCF_053574225.1. Taxonomy (NCBI): domain Eukaryota; kingdom Metazoa; phylum Chordata; class Mammalia; order Carnivora; family Canidae; genus Canis; species Canis aureus. The sequence goes on from NC_135643.1 coordinate 41,390,119, forward strand.
TATAGCTGACTGTGGTCTTATTCTATGCCTCACCTGGTCCTAGCGATTCTGTTCCCATCTGGGCCTGCATGGCCCTAGTGACTCTGGTCCTCACCCAGGAATCATTAGGACCTGGATACTCTATTCCACACCTGTGCCTCACATTGACTATGGACCTCTCGTCCCATTCTGGGACTCAAACTAAACTAGTTACTGGTTCCCCTTTGGGCCTCACCCTTACCTGGTAACTCTGGTCACCCTTTGGGCTTCACTTCACCAGATGAACCACACCTGGACCTGGTGACTGTGGTGTTCTTGTATACTCACATGTACCTGGTGACTCCAGTCCCCACTAGGGCCTCACCTGGATCTGGTGACTCTGGCCCGCCAGTTGGCCTCACCTAGACCTGGTGAGAGGGTTTGCCACCTAGGCCTCACACATAGCTGGTGACTCAGGTCCCCACGTGAGCCTCTTGGACCTGGTGAATCTGGTCGTTACCTGGTCCTTTCCGAGACCCGGGGACTCTATCCCCACCTGGGCCTCACCTGGACATGGTGAATCTGGTCCCCATCTGGGTCTCACCCTGGTCTGGTGACTTTGTTCCCCACCTGGACCTGATTGCTGTGAACTCTTTCTTGGCCTCACCTGCAACTGGTGACTCTGATCCTATCTGCGCCTCACCCAGATCTGGTGACTCTGGTCCTCACCTGGGCATCTTTGGTACCTGGTGACTCTCTTCCACACCTGAGCCTCACCTGGACCCGATGACTCTGGAACCACTCTGGGCCTCCCCCTGACCTGGTGACTCTCGTCCCCATCTGGATATCACCTGGACCAGGTGATTCTGGTACCCTTCTAAGACTCAAGTAGATATGGTGAAACTGGTCCTCAACTGGGCCTCACCTGGACCTAGTGAATATGCTCCATCTGGGCCTTAAATGGACTTGGTGTCTGGTCCCTACCTCGGCATCATCGGGATATGGTTCCACTGCATCGCCTGCAGATTGGCCTCAACTGGACCTGGTAAATCTGGTCCCTACCTGAGCATCACCGGGACATGGTTCCTCTGCATGGCCTGCAGGTTGGCCTCACCTGGACCTGGTGAGTGTTATTGCCACCTGGGCCTCACCCATACCTGGTGACTCAGGTCCACATGGGCCTCTTGGACCTAGTGAATCTGGTCCTTACCTGGTCCTTTCCCAGAACGGGGACTCTGGTCACCACCTGTGCCTCACCTGGACCTGGTGAATCTGTTACCCCTCTAGGCCTCAACAAGATCTGGTGACTCTGACCCTATCTGCGCGTCACCCAGACCTGGTGACTCTGGTCCTCACCTGAGCATCATTGGGACCTGGTGACTCTGTTCCACACCTGAGCCTCACCTGGACACGTTGACTCTGGAACCTCTCTGGGACAACCCTGACCTGGTGACTGTGGTCCCCATCTGGATGTCACCTGGACCAGGTGATTCTGGTACCCTTCTAGGCCTCAACCAGATCTGGTGACTCTGGTCCTCAACTGGGCCTCACTTGGACCTAGTGAATATGCACCATCTGGGCATCTTTTGGACCTGGTGACTCTGGTCCCTACCTGGGCATCATCGGGACATGGTTCCACTGCATGGCCTGCAGGTTGGCCTCACCTGGACCTGGTCAGTGGGGTTGCCACCTGGGCCTCACCTATGCCTGGTGACACAGGTCCCCACGTGGGCCTCATTGGACCTGGTGAATCTTGTCCTTACCTGGTCCTCACCCGGAACTGGTAGTCTGGTCACCACCTGGATAACACCTGGATCTTGTGTATCTGGTCCCCATCTAGGCCTCACCCAGTCCTGGTGACTTTGTTCCCCACCTGGACCTGATTTCTGTGGACTCCTTCTTGGCCTCACCTGGAACTGGTGACTCTGGTCCCCACCTGGACCTCTCCCGGACCTGGTGACTTTCTTTCAAACATGGAACTCACATGGATCTGGTGACTCTGGTACTCAGTTTGGCCTCACCTGGAACTGGCGTCTCTCGTCCCAACTTTGACCTAACTCAGAACTGCTGAATCTAGCCCAACTTAGGCAGCACCCAGACCTGGTGACTTTTGTCCCCAGCTATGCCTCAATTCGACCTAATGAATCTGGTCCTCACGGGAGCCTCACCTGGACCTGGGACTCAGCTGTAGAGTGGCTCTGGTTCCCGCAAGGGGCTCAGCTGATACTGCTGACTGTGGTCTTATTGTATGCCTCACCAGGACCTAGTGATTCTGTTCCCCATCTGGGCCTGCATGGCCGCAGTGACTCTGGTCCTCACCCAGGCATCATTGGGTGATGGACCCAATGATCCTCACCCTGGATACGCTATTACACACCTGGGCCTCACTTTGACCAGGGACCTCTGTTCCAATTCTGAGCCTCAAACTAAACAGGTTACTCTGGTTCCCCCTCTGGGGCTCACCCTTACCTGGTGACGCTGGTCACCCTTTGGGCTTCACTTCGGCCTGGTGAATCTGGTCCTTAGCTGGTCCGCGCCGGGATGTGGTGACTGGTCGCCACCTAGGCATCACCTGGACTTGTTGAATCCTGTTGCCACCTGCACCTCACCTGGACCTTGTGACTGTGGTCCCACCTGGACCTCACCTGGATCTCGTGGCTCTGGTTCCCATATGGGGCTCTCCTGGACCTGGTTCCTGTGGTCTCCATCTGACCTCACCTTGAACACAATGACGCTGATCCGTATTTGGGCCTCTCCTGGACCTGTTGACTCTGGTCCTTACCTGGGCATCATTGGGACCTCGATACTCTCTTATATACCTGGGCCTCACCTGGACCTGGTGACTGTGGTCCCACCTGGGCCTCACCTGGACGAGGTGACTGGTTCCCACAGAGACCTCACATGGACCTGGTGACTCAGGTCCTCATATGGGCATCATGGTACCTGGTTTCTCAGTTCCACATCGGGCCTCACCTAGAGCTAGTGATTCTCGTCACCCTCTGGGCCTCATCCTGACGTGGTGACTCTGTTTCCCACCTGGATATCACCAGAACCGGGTGACTCTGGTCCCCCTCTGAGACTCTCCGGAGCTGTGGACACTGGTCCTCAACTGGGCCTCAACAGGACCTGATGAATCTACTCTTCACATAGGCCTCGTCTGGAACTTGTGACTCTTTTCCCACCTGGCATCAAAGGGACATGGTTACTCTGTTCCCCACCTGGGCCTCACCTGGACATGATAATTTTGCTCCACACTTTGGCCTCACATGGTCCTGATGACTCTGGTCCCCCGACCTAGGCCTCAATCTGGACCTGGTGACTGTGGTGTCTTGTAGACTCACATTTACCTGGTGACTCCGGTCCCCACTAGGGCCTCACCTGGATCAGGTGACTCTGGCCTGCAGGTTGGCCTCACCTGGACCTGGTGAGTGGGGTTGCCACCTGGACGTCACCCATACCTGGTGACTCAGGTCCCAACGTGGGCCTCCTGGACCTGGTGAATATGGTAATTGGTCACCACCTGGGAATCCTCTGGACCTGGATAATCTGGTCGCCATCTGGGCCTGACCCAGTCCTGGTGACTTTGTTCCCCACCTGGACCTGATTGCTGTGGACTCCTTTTGGGCCTCACCTGGAACTGGTGACTCTGATCCTAACTGGGCCTCACCCAGATCTGGTGACTCTGGTCCTCACCTGTGGACCACTAAGACCTGGATACTCTGTTCCACACCTGAGCCTCACCTGGACATGATGACTCTGCATCCTCTCTGGGCCTCACTCTGACATGGTGACTCTGGTCCCCATCTGGATGTCACCTAGAACAGGTGAATCTGGGACACCTGTCGGCCTCAACCAGATCTGGTGACTCTGGTCCTCAACTGGGCCTCACCTGGACCTAGTGAACATGCTCCACACCTGCGCCTCATCTGAACGTGGTGACTCGGGTTCTACCTGGGCATCATCGGGACATGGTTACTCTATTCCCCAATGGGACTGACCTGATCCTAGTAACTCTGGTCCTGACTTTGGCCTTTTCTGTACCAGGTCACTCTGGCTCCACCTGGGCCTCACCTTCTAACTGGTAACTCTGATCCTAAGCATGGCCTCACCTGACATGGTGACTGTGGTTCACATCGGGATCTTACCTGGACCTCATGTCTCCGGTCCCACCTGGGCCTCACCAGGACCTGGTGTATCTGGTACCCACCTGGGTAGCATCAGGTTATGGTTACACTGTTCACTAACAGTGACCCACCCGGAACTATTAACTCTGGTCTTCACCTGGGCCACACCTGGACGTGGTGACACTGGATCCCACCTGGGTCTCAACTTGACATGGTGAGTCGGATCCCCACCTGTTCCTCACGTGTAACTGCTGATTCTCCGGCACACATGGACATCATGTGGACCTGGTGGCTGCAGTGTTTCTAGCTTCTCATGTACCTTGTGACTCTGGTCCCTGCCAGGGCCTCACTGGGTCCTGGGGAATGTGGTTGCCACCTGCACCTCACTTGGAACTGGTGATTATGGTCTGCACCTGAGACTACCCTGGATCTGCTGACTGTGGTCCCCACCTGGGCTTCACCTGGATATGGGGACTCCAGTCCCCATCTGGGCCTCACCTGGTCCTGTGGACCATGGTCCTCAACTGGGCAAAATTGGGACCCGGTGATTGTGTTCCACAACTTGACGTCACCTAGACCAGGTGACTCTGGTACCCCTCTGGGTCTCACCGTGCCCTAGTGACTGTGAACCCCACTTTGGCCTGCTTTGGACCTGCTGACCCTGGATGCCACCTGCGCCTGAACTCGAACTGTTGACTCTGGTTCTTTCAAGGGCCTCCCCTGTACCTGGTGATCCTGGTCCCCACCTGGGCCTCACCTGGACGTGGTGACTCTTGTCACAACCTGGGACTCACCTGGACCTGGTTACTGTGTTCCACACTTGGGCCTCAAGTAGACCTGTTGACCATGGTCCCCAAGCCGGCCTCACATGGACCTGTTGCCTCTGATCCCCACCGGGGCCTCACGTGTACCTGGGAACTCTGGTCCTCACCTGGGCGTCATCTGGACCTAGTGACTCTGGTCCCCACCTGGGCTTCACCTGGATCTGGTGACTCTGGTCCCTCCTTGGCCTTCACCTGGATCTGGTGACTCTTGTCCCCACCTGGACCTCTCCTGGACCTGGTGACTCTCTTTCCAACATGGACCTCACCTGGATCTGGTGACTCTGGTCCTCAGTTTGGCCTCACCTGGACCTGGTGTCTCTCGTTCCCACTTTGACCTAACTTAGAACTGCTGAATCTTGCCCCACCTAGGCCGCAACCAGATCTGGTGACTCTTGTCCCCAGCTATGCCTCAATTCGACCTGATGAATCTGGTCCTCACGTGGGCCTCTCATGGACCTGGGACTCAGCTGGATAGAGTGGCTCTGTTACCCACAAGGGGCTCACCTGATACTGGTGACTGTGGTCTTATTCTATGCCTCACCAGGACCTAGTGATTCTGTTCCCCATCTGGGCCTGCATGGCCCTAGTGACTCTGGTCCTCACCCAGGCATCATTGGGACCTGGATACTCTATTCGACACCTGGGCCTCACTCTCACCAGGGACCTCTGGTCGCACTCTGGGCCTCAAATTAAACTGGTTACTCTCGTCACCCTCTTGGCCTCACCCTTACCTGGTGACTCTGGACACCCCTTGGGTATCATTTGGGCCTGGTGAGTCTGGTCCTTAGCTTGTCCTCACTTCTTTATGGTGAGTGGTCGCCACCTGGGCCTCACCTGGACTTTGTGAATCCTGTTGTCACCTGCGCCTCACCTGGACCTTGTGACAGTGGTCCAACCTGGACTTGACCTGGATCTGGTTGCTCTGGTTCCCATATGGGGCTTTCCTGGACCTGGTTCAATCAGGACCTGGTGACTGTGGTCCCCATCTGGGACTCACCTGGACCTGGTGACTCTCGTTCCCAAATGAATCACACCTGGACCTGGTGACTGTGGTGTTCTTGTAGACTCACATTTACCTGGGGAGTCCGGTACCCACAAGGGCCTCACCTGCATCTGGTGACTCTGGCCTGCAGGTTGGCCTCACTTGGACCTGGTGAGTGGGGTTGCCACCTGGGCCTCACCCACACCTGGTGATTCATGTCCTCACGTTGGTCTCTTGGACCTGGTGAATCTGGTCCTTACCTGGTCCTCTCCCAGACCCGGGGACTCTGGTCACCACCTGGGCCTCACCTGGACCTGGTGAATCTGGTCCCCATCTGGGCCTCACCCAGTCCTGGTGACTTTGTTCCCCACGTGGACCTCATTGCTGTGGACTCTTTCTTGGCCTCACCTGGAACTGGTGACTCTGATCCTATCTGCGCGTCACCCAGATCTGGTGACTCTGGGCCACACCTGAGCATCATTGGTACCTGGTGACTCTGTTCCACGCCTGAGCCTAACCTGGACATGATGACTCTGGAAACACTCTGGGCCTCTCCCTGAACTGATGCCTCTGGTCCCCATCTGGATGTCACCTGGACCAGGTGATTCTGGTACCCCTCTAAGCCTCAACCAGATCTGGTGACAGTGGTCCTCAACTGGGCCTCACTGGACCTAGTGAATATTCTCCATCTGGGTCTCATTTGGACCTGGTGACTCTGGTCCCTACCTGGGCATCATCGGGACATGGTTCCACTGCATGGCCTGCATATTGGCCTCACCTGGACCTGGTAACTCTGTTCCTACCTGGGCATTATCGGGACATGGTTCCTCTGCATGGCCTGCAGGTTGGCCTCACCTGGACCTGGTGAGTGGGGTTGTCACCTGGGCCTCACCCTTACCTTGTAACACAGGTCCCCACCTGGGAATCACCTGGGCATGGTGAATCTGGTCCTTACCTGGTCCTCACTCAGTCCTGGTGACTTTGTTCCCCACCTGGACCTGATTGCTGTGGACGCCTTCTTGGCCTCACCTGGAACTGGTGACTCTGATCCTAACTGGGCCTCACTCAGATCTGGTGACTCTGGTCCTCACCTGGGCATCATTGATACCTGGTTAGTCTGTTCCACACCTGAGCCTCACCGGGACATGATGACTCTGGAACCTCTCTGGGCCTCACTCTGACCTGGTGACTCTGGTCCCCATCTGGATATCACCTGGACCAGGTGATTCTGGTACACCTCTAGGGCTCAAGGTGATCTGGTGACTCTGGTCCTCAACTGGGCCTCACCTGGACCTAGTGAATATACCCCATCTGGGCCTCATTTGGACCTGGTGACTCTAGTCCGTACCTGGGCATCATCGGGATATGGTATCACGGCATGGCCTGCAGGTTGGCCTCACCTGGACCTGGTGAGTGGGGTTTTCCTCAACTGGGCAAAATTGGGACCCGGTGACTTGTTCCACAAGTGGCCTCACCTGGACCAAGTGACTCTGGTCCCCCTCTGGGTGTCACCATGTCCTAGTGACTGTGAACCCCACTTTGGCCTGACTTGGACCTGCTGACCCTGGTTGCCACCTGCGCCTGACCTCGAACTGTTGACTCTGGTTCTTTCAAGGGCCTCCCCTGGACCTGTTGATCCTGGTCCCCACCTGGGACTCACCTGGACGTGGTGACTCTTGTCACCACCGGGCCCTCACCGGGACCTGCTTACTGTGTTCCACACCTGGGCCTCAAGTAGACCTGTTGACCATGGTCCCCAAGCCAGCCTCACATGGACATGTTGCCTCTGATCCCCACCGGGGCCTCACGTGTACCTGGTAACTCTGGTCTTCACCTGGGCCTCATCTGGACCTAGTGACTCTGGTTCCCACCTGGACTTCACCTGGATCTGGTGACTCTGGTCCACCCCAGGACCTCTCCTGGACCTGGTGACTCCTTTCCAACATGGACCTCATGTGGATCTGGTGACTCTGGTCCTCAGTTTGTCCTCACCTGGACTTGGTGTCTCTCATCCCCACTTTGACCTAACTCAGAACTGCTGAATCTTGCCCCAACTAGGCCGCACCCAGACCTGGTGACTCTTGTCCCTAGCTATGCCTCAATTCGACCTGATGAATCTGGTCCTCACGTGTGCCTCACATGTACCTGGGACTCAGCTGGATAAAGTGGCTCTGGTTCCCACAAGGGGCACACCTGATACTGCTGACTGTGGTCTTATTCTATGCCTCACCAGGACGTAGTGATTCTGTTCCCCATCTGGGCCTGCATGGCCCTAGTGCCTCTGGTCCTCACCCAGGCATCATTGGGTGATGGACCCAATGATCCTCACCCTGGATACTCTATTCCACACCTGTGCCTCACTTTGACCAGGGACTTCTGGTCCCATTCTGGGCCTCAAACTAAACTGGTTACTCTGGTTCCACTCTGGACCTCACCCTTACCTGGTGACTCTGGTCACCCCTTGGGCTTCACTAGGGTCTGATGAATCTGGTCCTTAGCTGGTCCGCACCTAGATCTGGTGACTGGTCGCCACCTGGGCCTCACCTGGATTTGGTGAATCCTGTTGCCACCTGTGCCTCACCTGGACCTTGTGACTGTGGTCCCACCTGGACCTCACCTGGATCTGGTGGCTCTGGTTCCCATATGCGGCTCTCCTGGACCTGGTTCCTGTGGTCTCCATCTGGCCTCACTTGGAACACAATGACTCTAAACAATATTTGGGCCTCTCTTGTACCTGTTGACTCTGGTCCTTACTTGGGCATCACTGGGAGCTGGATACTCTGTTATATACCTGGGTCTCACCTGGACCGGTGACTGTGGTCCCACCTGAGCCTCACCTGGACGAGGTGACTGGTTCCCACAGGGAGCTCACCTGGACCTGGTGACTCAGATCCTCATATGGGCATCATGGGACCTGGTTTCTCACTTCCACATCGGGGCCTCACATGGACCTAGTGATTCTCGTCCCACTCTGTGCCTCACCCTGATGTGGTGAATCTGGTCCCCATCTAGGCCTCACCCAGTACTGGTGACTTTGTTCCCCACCTGGACCTGATTGCTGTGGACTCTTTCTTGGCCTCACCTGGAACTGGTGACTCTGAACCTATCTGCGCGTCACCCAGATCTGGTGACTCTGGCCCTCACCTGGGCATCATTGGTACCTGGTGACTCTGTTCCTCACCTGAGCCTCACCTGGACATGATGACTCTGGAACCTCTCTGGGCCTCTCCCTGACCTGGTGACTCTAGTCCCTAACTGGGCATTATCGGGACATGGTTCCACTGCATTGCCTGCAGGTTGGCCTCACCTGGATGTTGTAACTCTCGTCCTTACCTGGGTATCATCGGGACATGGTTCCTCTGCATGGCCTGCAGGTTGGCCTCACCTGGACCTGGGGTGCCTTGCCACCTGGCCTCACCAATACCTGGTGACTCAGGTCCCCACGTGGGCCTCATTTGGACCTGGTGAATCTGGTCCTTACCTGGTCGTCACCCGGAACTGGTATGTCTGGTCACCACCTGGGAATAACCTGGGCCTGGTGAATCTGGTCCCAATCTGGGCCTCACCCTGTCCTGGTGACTTTGTTCCCCACCTGGGCCTGATTGCTGTGGACTCTTTTTTGGCCTCACCTGGAACAGGTGACTCTGATCCTATCTGCCCGTCACCCAGACCTGGTGACTCTGGTCCTCACCTGGGCATCTTTGGTACCTGGTGACTCTGTTCCACACCTGAGCCTCACCTGGACATGATTACTCTGGAACCTCTCTGGGCCTCATCCTGACCTGGTGACTCTGGTCCCCATCTGGATGTCACCTGGACCAGGTGATTCTTGTACCCCTCTAGGCCTCAACAGGGTCTGGTGACTCTGGTCCTCCACTGGACCACACCTGGACCTAGTGAATATGCTCCATCTGGGCCTCATTGGACCTGGTGATTCTGGTCCCTACCTGGGCATCATCGGGACACGGTTCCACTGCATCGCCTGCAGGTTGGCCTCACCTGGTCCTGGTAACCCTGGTCCCTACCTGGACATCATCAGGGCATGGTTCCACTGCATGGCCTGCAGGTTGGCCTCACCTGGACATGGTAACTTTGCTTCCTACATGGGCATCATCGGGACAGGGTTCCTCTGCATGGCTCGAAGGAATGCCTCTCCTGGACCTGGTGAGTGTGGTTGCCACCTGTGCCTCGCCCGTACCTTGGGACACAGGTCCCCTCGTGGGCCTCTTGGACCTGGTGAATCTGGTCCTTACCTGGTCATCTCCCAGACCCGTGGTCTCTGGTCACCACCTGGGCCTCACCTGGACCTGGTCAATCTGGTCCCCATCTGGGCCTCACCCAGTCCTGGTGACTTTGTTCCCCACCTGGATCTGATTGCTGTGGACTCTTTCTTGGCCTCACCTGGAACTGGTGACTCTGATCCTATCTGCGCATTACCCAGACCTGGTGACTCTGGGCCTCACCTGGGCGTCATTGGGACCTGGATACTCTATTCCACACCTGGGCCTCTCTTTGACCAGGGACCTCTGGTCCCATTCTGGGCCTCAAACTAAACTGGTTACTCTGGTTCCCCTTCTGGGCCTCACCCTTACCTGGTATATCTGGTCACCCCTTGGGCTTCACTTGGGCCTAGTGAATCTGGTCCTTAGCTGGTCCGCACATGGATCTGGTGACTGGTCGCCACCTGGGCCTCACCTGGACTTGGTGAATCCTGTTGCCACCTGCGCCTCACCGGGACCTTGTGACTCTTTTCCCACCTGGCATTAATGGGACATGGTTACTCTGTTCCCCACCTGGGCCTCACCTGGACATGATAACTTTGCTCCACACTTTGACCTCAACTGGTCCTGATGACTCTGGTCCCCCCACCTAGGCCTCTATCTGGACCTGGTGACTCTGATCCCCACCTGGTTCTCACCTGGACCTGGTGACTCTCGTTCCCACATGAACCACACCTGGACCTGGACTGTGGTGTTCTTGTAGACGGACATTTACCTGGTGACTCCGGTCCCCACTAGGGCCTCACGTGGATCTGGTGACTCTGGCCTGAAGGTTGGCCTCACCTGGACCTGGTGAGTGGGGTTGCCACCCCATACCTGGTGATTCAGTTCCCCACGTAGGCCTCTTGGACCTGGTGAATCTGGTCCTTACCTGGTCCACTCCCAGACCCGGGGACTCTGGACACCACATGGGCCTCACCTGGACGTGTTGAATCTGGTCCCCATCTGGGCCTCACCCAGTCCTGGTGACAGTGTTCCCCACCTGGACCTGATTGCTGTGGACTCTTTCTTGGCCTGACCTGGAACTGGTGACTCTGATCCTATCTGCGCGTCACCAGATCTGGTCACTCTGGTCCTCACATATGGACCATTATGACCTGGACACTGTGTTCCAGACCTGAGCCTCACCTGAACATGATGACTCTGGAGCCTCTCTGGGCCTCACCCTGACCTGGTGATTCTGGTCCCCATCTGGATGTCACCTGGACCAGGTGATTCTGGTACCCCTCTAGGCCTCATCCAGATCTGGTGACTCTGGTCCTCAACTGGGCCTCACCTGGGCATAGTGAATACATTCCATCTGGGGCTCATTTGGACGTGGTTACTCTTGTCCCTTCCTGGGCATCATCGGGACATGTCTCCACTGCATGACCTGCAGGTTGGCCTCACCTGGACCTGGTAACTCTGGTCCCTACCTGGGCAACATCGGGACATGGTTCCACTGCATGGCCTGTAGGTTGGCCTCACCTGGACCTGGTAACTCTAGTCCCAACCTGGGCATCATCGGGACTAGGTTCCTCTGCATGGCCTGCAGGTTGCCCTCACCTGGACCTGGTGAGTGGGGTTGCCACCTTGCCTCACCCATACCTGGTGACACAGGTCCCACGTGGGCCTCACTTTGACCTGGTGAATCTGGTCCTTACCTTGTCCTCACCCGGAACTTGTAACTCTGGTAACCACCTGGGAATCACCTGGGCCTGGTGAATCTGGTCCCCCTCTGGGCCTCACCCAGTCCTGGTGACTTAGTTCCCCACCTGGGCCTGATTGCTGCGGACTCCTTCTTGGCCTCACCTTGAAATGGTGACTCTGATCCTAACTGGGTCACACCCAGATCTGATGACTCTGGTCCTCACCTGTGGACCATTATGACCTGGATACTTTGTTACACACCTGAGCGTCACCTGGATATGATGACTCTGGATCCCCTCTGGGCCTCAGCCTGACATGGTGACTCTGGTCTCCATCTGGATGTCACCTAGACCAGGTGAATCTGGTACCCCTCTAGGCCTCAACTTGACCTGGTGACTCTGGTCCTCAACTGGGCCTACGGGGACCTAGTGAACATGCTCCCCACCTGTGCCTCATCTGGACCTGGTGACTCTGGTTCTGCCTGGGCATCATCGGGACATGGTTACTCTATTCAGCAGGAGCTGGTGAGTGTGGTTTCCACCTGCACCTCACCTGGACCTGATGATCCTGGTCTGCACGTGAGACTACTGTGGATCTGGTGACTGTGGTCCCCACCTGGAATTCACCTGGATTTGGGGACTCCGGTCCCCATCTGGGCCTCACCTGGCCCTGTTGACCATGGTCCTCAACTGGGCAAAATTGGGACCCGGTGAGTGTGTTCCACAACTGGACCTCAACTGGACCTCATGACTCTGGTCCCACCTGGGCGTCACCAGGACCTGGTGTCTCTGGTACCCACCTGGGTAGCATCAGGATATGGTTACACTGTTCACTAACAGTGACTCAGCTGGACCTATTGACTCTGGTCTTCACCTGGGCCACACCTGGACATGGTGACACTGGTTCCCACATGGCTCTCACCTGGACATGGTGAGTCAAAGCCCAACCTGGTAGTAACCTGTAACTGGTGATACTCATTCCCACATGGACATATCATGGGGACCTGGTGGCTGCAGAGTTTCTAGCTTCTCATGTACCTCGTGACTCTGGTCCCCATCAGGGCCACACCGGGACCTGGTGAGTGTGGTTGCCACCTGCACCTCACCTGGACCTTGTGATTCTGGTCTGCACCTGAGACAACCCTGGATCTGGTGACTGTGGTCCCAACCTGGGCTTACCTGGATTTGGGGACTCCGGTCCCTATCTGGGCCTCTCCTGGCCGTGTTGACCATGGTACTCAACTGGGCAAAATTGGGACCCGGTAACTGTGCCCTAGTGACTGTGAACCCCACTTTGGCCTGACTTGGACCTGTTGACCCTGGTTGCAACCTGCGCCTTACCTCGAACTGTTGACTCTGGTTCTTTCAAGGGCCTCCCCTCTACCTGGTGATCCTGGTCCCCACCTGGGGCTCACCTGGACGTGGTGACTCTTGTCACCACCAGGGACTCACTTGGACCTGCTTACTGTGTTCCACACCTGGGCCTCAAGTAGACCTGTGGACCATGGACCCCAAGCCGGCCTCACATGGACCTGTTGCCTCTGATCCCCCCCGGGGCCTCACGTGTACCTGGTAACTCTGGTCCTCACCTGGGCCTCATCTGCAACTAGAGACTCTGGTCCCCACCTGGGCTTCACCTGGATCTGGTGACTCTGGTCACCACCTGGACTTCACATGGATCTGGTGACTCTGGCCCCCACCTGCACCTCTCCTGGACCTCGTGACTCTCTTTCCAACATGGACCTCACCTGGATCTGGTGACTCTGGTCCTCACTTTGGCCTCACCTGGAACTGGTGTCTCTCGTCCCCACTTTGACCTAACTCAGAACTGCTGAATCTTTCCCCACCTAGGCCGCACCCAGACCTGGTGACACTTGTCCCCAGCTATGCCTCAATTCTACCTGATGAATCTGGTCCTCCCTTCGGCTCACATGGACCTGGGACTCAGCTGTGTAGAGTGGCTCTTGTTCCCACAAGGGGCTCACCTGATACTGGTGAATCTGGTCTTTTTTTTTTAATTTTTTTAAATTTTTATTTATTTATGATAGTCACAGAGAGAGAGAGAGGCATAGACACAGGCAGAGGGAGAAGCAGGCTCCATGCAGCGGGAGCCCGATGTGGGATTCGATCCCGGGTCTCCAGGAACACGCCCTGGGCCAAAGGCAGGCGCCAAACAGCTGCACTACCCAGGGATCCCTGAATCTGGTCTTATTCTATGCCTCAACAGGACCTAGTGATTCTGTTCCCCATCTGGGCCTGCATGGCCCTAGTGACTCTGGTCCTCACCCAGGCATCATTGGGACCTGGATACTCTATTCCACACCTGGGCCTCACTTTGACCAGGGACCTCTGGTCCCATTCTGTGCCTCAAACTAAACTGGTTACTCTGATTCCCCCTCTGGGACTCACCCTTACCTGGTAAATCTGGTCACCACTTAAGCTTCACATGGGCCTGGTGAATCTGGTCCTTAGCTGCTCCGCACCTGGATCTGGTGACTGGTCGCCACCTGGGCCTCACCTGGACTTGGTGAATCTTGTTGCCACCTGCGCCTCACCTGGACCTTGTGACTGTGGTCCCACCTGGACCTCACCTGGATCTGGTGGCTCTGGTTCCCATATGCGGCTCTCCTGGACCTGGTTCCTGTGGTCTCCATCTGGCGTCACCTGGAACACAATGATTCTGATCCATTTTTGGGACTCTCCTGGACCTGTTGACTCTGGTCCTTAACTGGGCATCATTGGGACCTGGATAATCTCTTATATACCTGGGCCTCACCTGGACCTGGTGACTCTGGTCCCACCTGGGCCTCACCTGGAGGAGTTCACTGGTTCCCACAGGGACCTCACTTGGACTTGGTGACTCAGGTCCTCATATGGGCATCATGGCACCTGGTTTCTAGTTCCACATCGGGGCCTCACCTGGACCTAGTGATTCTCGTCCCTCACTGGGCCTCACCCTGACGTGGTGACTCTGGTCCCCACCTGGATATCACCAGAACCGGGTGACTCTGGTCCCCCTCTGGGACTCACCCGGAGCTGGGGACACTGGTCCTAAACCTGGCCTGAACAGGACCTGGTGAATCTACTCCTCACTTAGGCCTCATCTGGACCTTGTGACTCTTTTCCCATCTGGCATCAATGGGACATGGTTACTCTGTTCCCCACTTGGGCGTCACCTGGACATGAAAACTTTGCTCCACATTTTGGTCTCAACTGGTCCCATTGACTCTGGTCCCCCCACCTAGGCCTCAATCTGGACCTGGTGACTGTGGTCCCCACCAGGTTCTCACCTGGACCTCGTGACTCTCGTTCCCACATGAACCACACCTGGACCTGGTGACTGTAGTGTTCTTGTAGACTCACATTTACTTGGTGACTCCGGTCCCCACTAGGGCCTCACCTGGATCTGGTGACTCTGGCCTGCAGGCTGGCCTCACGTGGACCTGGTGAGTGGGGTTGCCCCCTGGGCCTCACCCATACCTGGTGACTCAGGTCCCCACGTGGGTCTCTTGGTCCTGGTGAATCTGGACCTTACCTGGTCCTCTCCTAGACCCGGGGAGTCTGGTCACCACCTGGGCCTCACCTGGACCTGGTGAATCTGGTCCCCATCTGGGGCTCACCCAGTCCTTGTGTCTTTGTTCCCCACCTGGACCTGATTGCTGTGGAGTCTTTCTTGGCATCACCTGGAACTGGTGACTCTGATCCTATCTGCGCGTCACCCATACCTGGTGACTCTGGTCCTCACCTGGGCATCATTGGTACCTGGTGACTCTGTTCCACACCTGAGCCTCCCCTGGACATGATGACTCTGGGCCTCTCTGGGCCTCACCCTGACCTGGTGACTCTGGTCCCCTTCTGGATGTCACCAGGACCAGGTGTTTCTGGTACCGCTCTAGGACTCAACCAGATCTGGTGACTCTGGTCCTCAACTGGGCCTCACCGGGACCTAGTGAACATGCTCCCCACCTGCGCCTCTTCTGGAACTAGTGACTCTGGTTCTACCTGGGCATCATGGGGACATAGTTACTCTATTCTCCACTGGGACTGACCTGACCTGGTAACTCTGATCCTGACTTTGGCCTCTTCTGTACCAGGTGACTGTCGCTCCACATGGGCCTCACCTGTAACTGGTGACTCTGATCCTAAGCATGGCCTCACCGGACCTGGTGACTGTGTTTCCCATCGGGACCTCACCTGGACCTCATGTCTCTGGTACCACCTGGGCCTCACCAGGACCTGGCCCAGAGTCATCATGTCCAGGGGAGGCTGACATGGTGACTCTGGTCCCCATCAGGATGTCACCTAGACCAGGTGAATTTGGTACCCCTCTAGGCCTCAAGTAGACCTGGTGACTCTGGTCCGCATCTGGGCCTCACAGGGTCCTAGTGAATATGCTCCCACCTGCGCCGATTCTGGACCTGGTGACTCTGGTCCCTACATGGGCATCATCGGGGCATGGTTCCTCTGCATGGCCTGCAGGTTGGAATCACCTGGACCTGGTAACTCTGGTTCCTACATGGGCATCATCGGGAGAGGGTTCCTCTGCATGGCGCAAAGGATGGCCTCTCCTAGACCTGGTGAGTGTCGTTGCTACCTGTGCCTCACCCGTACCTGGGGACACAGGTCCCCTCGTGGGCCTCTTGGACCTGGTGAATCTGGTCCTTACCTGGACGTCTCCCAGACCCTTGGTCTCTGGTCACCACCTGGGCCTCACCTGGACCTGGTGAATCTGGTCCCCATCTGGGCCTCACCCAGTCCTGGTGACTTTGTTCCCCACCTGGATCTGATTGCTGTGGACTCTTTCTTGGACTCACCTGGAACTGGTGACTCTGATCCTATCTGCGCATTACCCAGACCTGGTGACTCTGGTCCTCACCTGGGCATCTTTGGTACCTGGTGACTCTGTTCCACACCTGAGCCTCACCTGGACATGATGACTCTGGAACCTCTCTGGGCCACATCCTGACCTGGGGACTCTGGTCCCCATCTGGATGTCACCTGGACCAGGTGATTCTGGTACCCCTCTAGGTCTCAACTAGATCTGGTGACTCTGGTCCTCCACTGGAACTCACCTGGACCTAGTAAATATGCTCCATCTGGGTCTCATTGGACCTGGTGATTCTGATCCCTACCTCGGCATCATCGGGACATGGTTCCACTGCATGGCCTGCAGGTTGGCCTCACCTGGACCTGTTAACTCTGGTCCCTACCTGGGCATCATCGGGACATGGTTCCACTGCATGGCCTGCAGGTTGGCCTCACCTGGACCTGGTAACTCTAGTCCCTACCTGGGCATCATCGGGACATGGTTCCTCTGCATGGCCTGCCAGATCGCCTCACCTGGACCTGGTGAGTGGGGTTGCCACCTCGGCCTCACCCATGCCTGGTGACACAGGTCCCCACGTGGGCCTCACTTGGACCTGGTGAATCTGGTCCTTACCTGGTCCTCACCCGGAACTCGTAACTCTGGACACCACATGGGAATCACCTGGACCTTGTGAATCTGGTCCCCATCTGGGGTCATCCATTCCTGGTGACTTTGTTCCCCACCTGGACCTGATTGCTGTGGACTCCTTCTTGGCCTCACCTGGAACTGGTGACTCTGATCCTAACTGGGCCTCACCCAGATCTGGTGACTCTGGTCCTCACCTGTGGACCATTATGAACTGGATACTCTGTTCCACACGTGAGCCTCACCTGGACATGTTGACTCTGGATCCCCTCTGGGCCTCAGCCTGACATGGTGACTCTGGTCCCCATCTGGATGTCACTTAGACCAGGTGAATCTGGTACCCCTCTAGGCCTCAACTTGACCTGGTGACTCTGGGCCCCAACTGGGCCTCACCGGGACCTAGTGAACATGCTCACCACCTGAGCCGCATCTGGGCATGGTGACTCTGGTTTTACCTGGGCATCCTCGGGAAATGGTTACTGTATTCCCCACTGGGACTGACCTGATTCTGGTAACTCTGATCCTGACTTTGGCCTCTTCTGTACCAGGTGACTCTGGCTCCACCTGGACCTCACCTGTAACTGGTGACTCTGATCCTAAGCATGGCCTGACCTGACCTGGTGACTGTGGTTCCCATCGGGACCTCACCTGGACCTCAGGTCTCTGGTTCCACCTGGGCCTCACCAGGACCTGGTGTCTCTGGTACCCACCTGTGTAGCATCAGGATATGGTTACACTGTTCACTAACAGTGACCCAGCCTGACCTATTAACTCTGGTCTTCACCAGGGCCACACCTGGACATGGTGACACTGGTTCCCACCTGGGTCTCACCTGGACATGGTGAGTGGGATCCCCACCAGGTCCTCACCTGTAACTAGTGATTCTCGTTCCCACATGGACATCATGTGGACCTGGTGGCTGCAGTGTTTCTAGCTTCTCATGTACCTCGTGACTCTGGTCCCCACCAGGGCCTCACCGGGACCTGGTGAGTGTGGTTGCCACCTGCACCTCACCTGGACCTGGAGATTCTGGTCTGCACCCGAGACTACCCTGAATCTGGTGACTCTGGTCCCCACCTGGGCTTCACCTGGATTTGGGGACTCCGGTCCCCATCTGGGCCTCACCTGGCAGTGTTGACCATTGTCCTCAACTGGGCTAAATTGGAACCCGGTGACTGTGTTCCACAAATGGACCTCACATGGACCAGGTGACTCTGGTCCCCCTCTGGGTCTCACCGTGCCCTAGTGACTGTGAACCCCACTTTGGCCTGACTTGGACCTGCTGACACTGATTGCAACCTGCTCCTGACCTCGATCCGTTTACTCTGGTTCTTTCAAGGGCCTTCCCTGGACCTGGTGATCCTGGTCCCCACCTGGGCCTCACCTGGACGTGGTGACTCTTGTCACCACCGGGGACTCACCTGGACCTTGTTACTGTGTTCCAAACCTGGGCCTCAAGTAGTCCTCTTGCCTCTGATCCCCACCGGGGCCTCAGTTGTCTGGTAACTCTGGTCCTCACCTGGGCCTCATCTGGACCTAGTGACTCTGGTCCCCACCTGGGCTTCACCTGGACCTGGTGACTCTGGTCCCCACCTGGACTTCACCTGGATCTGGTGACTCTGGTCCCCACCTGGACCTCTCCTGAACCTGGTGACTCTCTTTCCAACATGGACCTCACCTGGATCTGGTGACTCTGGTCCTCACTTTGGCCTCACCTGGACCTGGTGTCTCTCATCCCCACATTGATTAACTCAAAACTTCTGAATCTTGCTACACCTAGGCCGCACCCAGACCTGGTGACTCTTGTCCCCAGCTATGCCTCAATTCGACCTGATGAATCTGGTCCTCACGTGGGCCTCACATGGACCTGGGACTCAGCTGGATAGAGTGGCTCTGGTTCCCACAAGGGGCACTCCTGATACTGGTGATTGTGGTCTTATTCTATGCCTCACCAGGACCTAGTGATTCTGTTCCCCATCTGGGCCTGCATGGCCCTAGTGACTCTGGTCCTCACCCAGGCATCATTGGGACCTGGATACTCTATGCCACACCTGGGCCTACCTTTGACCAGGGACCTCTGGTCCCATACTGGGCCTCAAACTAAACTGGTTACTCTGGTTCCCCTCTGGGCCTCACCCTTACCTGGTGACTCTGGTCACCCCTTGGGCTTCATTTGGGCCTGGTGAATCTGGTCCTTAGCTGGTCCGCATCTGGATCTGGTGACTGGTGGCCACCTAGGCCTGACCTGGACTTGTTGAATCCTGTTGCCACCTAGGCCTCACCTGGGCCTTCTGACTGTGGTCACAACTGGACCTCACCCTGATCTGTTGGCTCTGGTTCCCATATGGGGCTCTCCTGTACCTGGTTCCTGTGGTTTCCTTCTGGCCTCACGTGGAACACAATGACTCTGATCCATATTTTGTCCTCTCCTGGACCTGTTGACTCTGGACCTTACCTGGGCATCATTGGGACCTGGATACTCTCTAAATCCCTGGGCCTCACCTGGACCTGGTGACTGTGGTCCCACCTCGGCCTCACCTGGACGAGGTGACTGGTTCCCACAGGGACTTCACCTGGACCTGGTGACTCAGGTCCTCATATGGGCATCACGGGACCAGGGTTCTCAGATCCACATCGGGGTCTCATCTGGACCTAGTGATTCTCGTCCCCCTCTGGGCCTCACCCTGACGTGGTGACTCTGGTCCCCACCTGGATATCACCAGAACCGGGTGACACTGGTCCCCCTCTGGGACTCACCCGGAGCTGGGGCACTGGTCCTCAACTGGGCCTCAACAGGACCTGGTGAATCTACTCCTCACTAAGGCCTCGTCTGGACCTTGTGACTCTTTTCGCACCTGGCGTCAATGGGACATGGTTACGCTTCCACAACTGGGCCTCACATGTACTTCATAACTTTGCTCCTCACTTTGGCCTCAACTAGTCCTAATGACTCTGGTCCCCCGACCTAGGCCTCACCTGGACCTGGTGACTGTGGTCCCACCTGGGCCTCACCTGGACCTGGTGACTGTGGTCCCCACCTGGGTCTCACCTGGACCTGGTGACTCTCGTTCCCACATGAACCACACCAGGATCTGGTGACTGTGTTGTTTTTGTAGGATCATTTTTAACTGGTGACTCCAGTCCCCACTAGGTCCTCACGTGGATCGGGTGACTTGACCTGCAGGTTGGCCTCACATGGACCTGGTTAGTGTGGATGCCACCTGGGCCTCACCCATAATTGGTGACTCAGGTCCCAATGTGGGCCTCTTCTACCTGGTGAATATGGTATTTACCTGGTCCTCTCCCAGACCCGGGGACTCTGGTCACCACCTGGGCCTCACCTGGACCTGGTGAATCTGGTCCCCATCTTGGCCTCACTCAGTCCTGGTGACTTTGTTCCCCACCTTGACCTGATTGCTGTGGACTCTTTCATGGCCTCACCTGGACCTGCTGACTCTGATCCTATCTGCGTGTCACCCAGACCTGGTGACTCTGGTCCTCACCTGGGCATCATTGGTACCTGGTGACTCTGTTCCACACCTGAGCCTCACCTGGACATGAGGCTCTGGACTCTGGAACCACTCTGGGCCTACCCCTGACCTGGTGACTCTGGTCTCCATCTGGATGTCACATGGACCAGGTGATTCTGATACCCCTCTAGGCCTCAACCAGTTCTGGTGACTCTGGTCCTCAACTAGGCCTCACCTGGACCTATTGAATATGCTCCATCTGGGCCTCATTTCGACCTGGTGACTCTGGTCACTACCTGGGCATCATCGGGACATGGATCCACTGCATGGCCTGCAGGTTGGCCTCAGATGGACCTGGTAACTCTGGTCCCTACCTGGGCATCACCGGGACACGGTTCCTCTGCATGGCCTCCAGGTTGGCCTCACCTGGCCCTAGTGAGTGGGGTTGCCACATGGTGCTCACCCATACCTGGTGACACAGGTCCCCACGTGGGCCTCACTTGGACCTGGTGAATCTGGTCCTTACCTGCTCCTCACCCGGAATGGTAACCCTGGTCACCACCTGGGAATCACCTGGACCTGGTGAATCTGGTCTCCATCTGGGCCTACACAGTCCTGTTGACTTTCTTCCCCACCTGGACCTGATTGCTGTGGACTCCTTTGGCCTCAACTGGAACTGGTGACACTGATCCTAACTGGGCCTCACCCAGATCTGGTGACTCTGGTCCTCACCTGTGGACCATTATGACCTGGATACTCTGTTCCACACGTGAGCCTCACCTGGACATGATGACTCTGGATCCCCTCTGGGCCTCAGCCTGACATGGTGAGTCTGGTCCCCATCTGGATGTCACCTAGATCAGGTGAATCTGGTACCCCTCTAGGCCTCAACTAGACCTGGTGTCTCTGGTCCTCAACAGGGCCTCAACGGGACCTAGTGAATATGCTCCCCACCTGCGCCTCATCTGGACCTGGTGACGCTGGTTCTATCTGGGCATCATCGGGACATGGTTACTCTGTTCCCCACTGGGACTGTCCTGATCCTAGTAACTCTGGTCCTGACTTTGGCCTCTTCTGTACCAGGTGATTCTGGCTCTAACTGGGCCTCACCTGTAACTTGTGACTCTGATTCTAAGCATGGCCTCACCTGACCTGGTGACTGTGGTTCCCATCAGGACCTCAACTGGACCTCATGTCTCTGGTCCCACCTGGGCCTCACCAGGGCCTGGTGTCTCTGGTACCCACCGGGGTAGCATTACGATATGGTTACACTGTTCACTAACAGTGACCCAGCCGGACCTATAAACTCTGGTCATCACCTGGGCCACACCTGGACATGGTGACACTGGTTCCCACCTGGGTCTCACCTGGACATGGTTAGTCGGATCCCCACCTGGTCCTCATATTTAACTGGTGATTCTCGTTTCCACATGGTCATCATGTGGACCTGGTGGCTGCAGTGTTTCTAGCTTCTCATGTACCTCGTGACTCTGGTCCCCACCAGGGCCTCACCGGGATCTGGTCAGTGTGGTTGCCACCTGCATCTCACCTCCACCTGGTGATTCTGGTATGCACCTGAGACTACACTGGATCTAGTTACTGTGGTCCCCACCTGGGCTTCACCTGGATTTGGGAACTCCGGTCCCCATCTGGGGCTCACCTGGCCCTGTTGACCATGGTCCTCAACTGGGCAAAATTGGGACGCGGTGACTGTGTTGCACAACTGGAACTCACCTGGACCACGTGACTCTGGTTCCCTTCTGGGTCTCACCGTGCCCTAGTGACTGTGAAACCCACTGTGGCCTGACTTGGACCTGCTGACCCTGGTTGGAACCTGCGCCTGACGTCAAACTGTTGACTCTGGTTCTTTCAAGGGCCTCCCCTGTACCTGGTGATCCTGGTCCCCACCGGACCTCGCCTGGACATGGTGACTCTTGTCACCACTGGGGACTCTCCTGGACCTGCTTCCTGTGTTCCACACCTGGGCCTCAATAGACCTGTTGACCATGGTCCCCAGGCCGGCCTCACATGAACCTGTTGCCTCTGATCCCCACCGGGGCCTCACGTGTACCTGGTTACTCTGGTCCTCACCTGGGCATCATTGGTCCTGGTGACTCTGTTCCACACCTGAGGCTCCCCTGGACATGATGACTCTGGAACCACTCTGGCTATCAACCTAACGTAGTGACTCTGGTCCCCATATGGATGTCACCTGGTCCAGGGGATTATGGTACCCGTCTGGGCCTCAACAAGGTCTGGTGACTCTGGTCCTCAACTGGGCCTCACCTGGACCTAGTGAATATGTTCCATCTGGGCCTCATTTGGACCTGGTGACTCTGGTCACTACCTGGGCATCATCAGGACATGTTTCCACTGCATGGCCTGAAGGTTGGCCTCACCTGGATCTGGTAACTCTGGTCCCAACCAGGGCATCATCGTGACATGGTTCCTCTGCATGGCCTACAAGTTGGCCTCACCTGGACCTGGGGAGTGGGGTTGCCACATGGGCCTCACCCATACCTGGTTACACAGGTCCCCATGTGGGCCTCACGTGGACCTGTTGAATCTTGTCCTTTCCTGGTCCTCACCCTGAACTGGTATCTCTGGTCACTACCTGGGAATCACCTGGACCTGGTGAATCTGGTCCCCATCTGGGCCTCACCCAGTCCTGCTGACTTTGTTCACCACCTGGATCTGATTGCTGTGGACTCCTTCTTAGCCTCACCTGGAACTGGTGACTCTGATCCTAACTGGGCCTCACCCAGATCTGGTGACTCTGGTCCTCACCTGTGGACCATTATGACCTGGATCTCTGTTCCACACCTGAGCCTCACCTGGACATGATGACTATGGATCCCCTCTGGGCCTCACCCTGACATGGTGACTCTGCTCCACATCTGGATGTCACCTAGACCAGGTGAATCTGGTACCCCTCTAGGCCTCAACTAGACCTGGGGATTCTGGTCCTCAAGTGCAACTCACGGAGACCTAGAGAATATGCTCCCCACCTACTCCTCATCTGGACCTGGTGACTCTGGTTCTATCTGTGCATCATCGGGACATGGTTACTCTATTCCCCACTGGGACTGTCCTGATCCTGGTAACTCTGGTCCTGACTTTGTCCTCTTCTGTACCAGGTGACTCTGGCTCCACCTGGGCCTCACCAGTAACTGGTGACTCTGATCCTAAGCATGGCCTCACCAGACCTGGTGACTGTGGTTCCCATCGGGACCTCACCTGGACCTCATATCTCTGGTCCCACCTGGGCCTCACCAGGACCTGGTGTCTCTGGTACCCACCAGGGTAGCATCAGGATATGGGTGCACTGTTCACTAACAGTGACCCAGCCGGACCTATTAACTCTGGTCTTCACCTGGGCCACACCTGGACATGGTGACACTCGTTGCCACCTGGGTCTCAAATGGACATGGTGTGTCGGATCCCCACCTGGTCCTCACCTGTAACTGGTGATTCTCGTTCCCACATGGACATCCTGTGGACTTAGTGGCTGCAGTGTTTCTAGCTTCTCATGTACCTCGTGACTCTGGTCCCCACCAGGGCCTCACCGGGACCTGGTGAGTGTGGTTGCCACCTGCACCTCACCTGGACTTGGTGATTCTGGTCTGCACCTGAGACTACCCTGGATCTGGGGACTGTGGTCCCCACCTGGTCTTCACCTGGATTTGGGGACTCCGTTCCCCATCTGGGCCTCACCTGGCCCTGTTGACCATGGTCCTCAACTGGGCACCATTGGGGCCCGGTGACTGTGTTCCACAAATGGACCTCACCTGGACCAGGTGACTCTGGTCCCCCTCTGGTTCTCACCGTGCCCTAATGACTGTGAACCGCACTTAGGCCTGACTTGGACCTGCTGACCCTGGTTGCCACCTGCGCTTGACTTCGACCTGTTGACTCTGGTTCTTTCTTTTTTCTTTTTTTTTTTAATTTATTTTTTATTATTGGTGTTCTATTTACTAACATACAGAATAACCCCCAGTGCCCGTCACCCATTCACTCCCACCCCCCGCCCTCTTCCCCTTCTACCACCCCTAGTTCGTTTCCCAGAGTTAGCAGTCTTTACGTTCTGTCTCCCTTTCTGATATTTCCCACACATTTCTTCCCCCTTCCCTTATATTCCCTTTCACTATTATTTATATTCCCCAAATGAATGAGAACATATAATGTTTGTCTTTCTCCGACTGGCTTACTTCACTCAGCATAATACCCTCCAGTTCCATCCACGTTGAAGCAAATGGTGGGTATTTGTCATTTCTAATAGCTGAATAATATTCCATTGTATACATAAACCACATCTTCTTTATCCATTCATCTTTCGTTGGACACCGAGGCTCCTTCCACAGTTTGGCTGTCGTGGCCATTGCTGCTATAAACATCGGGGTGCAGGTGTTCCGGCGTTTCATTGCATTTGTCTCTTTGGGGAAAATCCCCAACAGTGCAATTGCTGGGTCGTAGGGCAGGTATTTTTTTAACTGTTTGAGGAACCTCCACACAGTTTTCCAGAGTGGCTGCACCAGTTCACATTCCCACCAAAAGTGTATGAGGATTCCTTTTCTCCGCATCCTCTCCAACATTGGTTGTTTCCTGTCTTGGTAATTTTCCCCATTCTCACTGGTGTGAGGTGGTATCTCATTGTGGTTTTGATTTGTATTTACCTGATGGCAAGTGATGAAGAGCATTTTCTCATGTGCATGTTGGCCATGTCTATGTCTTCCTCTGTGAGATTTCTGTTCATGTCTTTTGCCCATTTCATGATTGGATTGTTTGTTTCTTTGGTGTTGAGTTTGATAAGTTCTTTATAGATCTTGGAAACTAGTCCTTTATCTGTTATGTCATTTGCAAATATCTTCTCCCATTCTGTAGGTTGTCTTTGAGTTTTGTTGACTGTATCCTTTGCTGTGCAAAAGTTTCTTATCTTGATGAAGTCCCAATAGTTCATTTTTCTTTTGTTTCTTTTGCCTTCGTGGATGTATCTTGCAAGAAGTTACTATGGCCGAGTTCAAAAAGGGTGTTGCCTGTGTTCTTCTCTAGGATTTTGATGGAATTTTGTCTCACATTTAGATCTTTCATCCATTTTGAGTTTATCTTTGTGTATGGTGAAAGAGAGTGGTCTAGTTTCATTCTTCTGCATGTGGATGTCCAATTTTCCCAGCACCATTTATTGAAGAGACTGTCTTTCTTCTAATGGATTGTCTTTCCTCCTTTATCGAATATTAGTTGCCCATAAAGTTCAGGGTCCACTTCTGGATTCTCTATTCTGTTTCACTGATCTATGTGTCTGTTTTTGTGCCAGAAGACTCTAGTTCTTTCAAGGGCCTCAACTGTACCTGGTGATCCTGGTTCCCACCTGGGACTCACCTGGACGTGGTGACTCTTTTCACCACCGGGGACTCACCTGGACCTGCTTACTGTGTTCCACACCAGGGCCTCAAGTAGACCTGTTGACCATGGTCCCCAAGCCGGCCTCACATGGACCTGTTGCCTCTGATCCCCACCGGGGCCCCACGTGTACCTGGTAACTCTGGTCCTCACCAGGGCCTCATCGGGACCTAGTGACTCTGGTTCCCACCTGGGCTTCATGTGGATCTGGTGACTCTGGTCCCCACCTGGACTTCACCTGGATCTGGTGACTCTGGTCAGCACCAGGACCTCTCCTGCACCTGGTGACTCCTTTCCAACATGGACCTCACCTGGATCTGGTGACTCTGGTCCTCAGTTTGGCCTCACCTGGAACTGGTGTCTTTAGTCCCCACTTTGACCTAACTCAGAACATCTGAATCTTGTCCCACCTAGACCGCATCCAGACCTGGTGACTCTTATCCCCAGCTATGCCTCAATTCGACCTGATGAATCTGGTTTTCAAGTGGGCCTCACATGGACCTTGGACTCAGCTGGATAGAGTGGCTCTGGTTTCCATAAGGGGCTCACCGGATACTGCTGACTGTGGTCTTATTCTATGCCTCACCAGCACCTAGAATTCTGTTCCCCATCTGGGCCTGGATGCCCCTAGTGACTCTGGTCCTCACCCAGGCATCATTGGGACCTGGATACTCTATTCCACAGCGGGGCCTCACTTTGACCAGGCACCTCTGGTCCCATTCTGGGCTACAAACTAAACTGGTTACTCTGGTTACCACTCTGGGTCTCACCCTTACCTGATGACTCTGGTCACTGCTTGGGCTTCACTTGGGCCTGATGAATCTGGTCCTTAGCTGGTCCGCACCTGGATCTCGTGACTGATCGCCACCTGGGCCTCACCGGGACTTGGTGAATCTTGTTGCCACCTGCGCCTCACCTGGTCCTTGTGACTGTGGCCCCACCAGGACCTCACCTGTATCTGGTGTCTCTGGTTCCCATATGGGGCTCTCCTGGAACTGGTTCCTGTGGTCTCCTACTGGCCTCACCTGGAACAAGATGACTCTGATCCATATTTGGGCCTCTCCTGGACCTGTTGTCTCTGGTCCATACCTGGGCATCATTGCGACCTGGATCATCTCTTATATACCTGAACCTCACCTGGACCTGGTGACCGTGGTCCCACCTGGTCCTCACCTGGACGAGGTGACTGGTTCCCACAGGGACCTCACCTGGACCTGGTGACTCAGGTCCTCATATGGGCATCATGGGACCTGGTATCTCAGTTCCACATCGGGGACTCACCTGGACCTAGGGATTCTCGTCCCCTTCTGGGCCTCACCCTAACGTGGTGACTCTGGTCCCCACCTGGATATCACCAGAACCTGGTGTCTCTGGTCCCCCTCTGGGACTCACCTGGAGCTGGGGACACTGGTCCTCAACTAGGCCTCAGCAGGACCTGGTGAATCTACTCCTCACTTAGGCTTCGACTGGACCTGTGACTCTTTTCCCACCTGACATCAATGGGACATGGTTACTCTGTTCCCCACCTGGGCCTCACCTGGACATGATAACTTTGCTCCGCACTTTGGCCTCAACTGGTCCTGATGACTCTGGACCCACCACCTAGGCCTCAATCTGGACCTGGTGACTGTGGTCCCCACCTGGGTCTCACCTGGACCTGGTGACTCTCGTTCCCACATGAATCACACCTGGACCTGGTGACTGTGGTGTTCTTGTAGACTCACTTTTACCTGGAGACTCTGGTCCTCACTAGGGCCTCACCTGGATTTGGTGACTCTGGCCTGCAGGTTGGCCTCACCTGGTCCTGGTGAGTGGAGTTGCCACCTGGGCCTCACCCATACCTGGTGACTCAGGTCCCCACGTGGGCCTCTTGGACCTGGTGAATCTGGTCCTTACCTGGTCCTCTCCCAGACCCGGGGACTCTGGTCACCACCTGGGCCTCAACTGGATCTGGTGAATCTGGTCCCCACCTGGGCCACACCCAGTCCTGGTGACTTTGTTCCCCACCTGGACCTGATTGCTGTGGACTTTTTCTTGGCCTCACCTGGAACTCGTGACTCTGATCCTATCTGGGCGTCACCCAGAACTGGTGACTCTGGTCCTCACCTGGGCATCCTTGGTACCTGGTGACTCTCTTCCACACCTGAGCCTCTCCTGAACATGATGATTCTTGAACCTCTCTGGGCCTCACCCTGACCTGGTGACTCTGGTCTCTATCTGGATGTCACCTTGACCAGGTGATTCTGGTATCCCTCTAGGGATCAACCAGATCTGGTGATTCTGGTCCTCAACTGGACCTCACCTGGACCTAGTGACTATGCTCCATCTGGGCCTCATTTGGACCTGGTGACTCTGGTCCCTCTCTGGGCATCATCGGGACATGGTTCCACAACATGGCCTGCAGTTTGGCCTCACCTGGACCTGGTGAGTGGTGTTGCCACCTGGGCCTCACCCATACGTGGTGACACAGGTCCCCGCGTGGGCTTCACTTGGACCTGGTGAATCTGGTCCTTACCTGGTCCTCATCCGGAACTGGTATGTCTGGTCACCACCTGGGAATCACATGGGCCTGGTGACTCTGGTCCCTACCTGGGCATCATCGGGATATAGTATCAGGCATGGCCGGCAGGTTGGCCTCACCTGGACCTGGTGAGTGGGGTTGTCCTCAACTGGGTAAAATTGGGACCCCGTGACTGTGTTCCACATGTGGCCTCACCTGGACCAAGTGACTCTGGTCCCCCTCTGGGGGTCACCGTGCCCTAGTGACTGTGAACCCCAATTTGGCCTGACTTGGACCTGCTGACCCTGGTTGTCACCTGCGCCTGACTTCGAACTGTTGACTCTGGTTCTTTCAAGGGCCTCCCCTGGACCTGGTGATCCTGGTCCCCACCTGGGCCTCACCTGGACGTGGTGACTCTCGTCACCACCGGGGACTCACCGGGACCTGCTTACTGTGTTCCACACCTGGGTCTCAAGTAGACCTGTTGACCATGGTCCCCAAGCCAGACTCACATGGACATGTTGCCTCTGATCCCCACCGGAGCCTCACGTGTACCTGGTAACTCTGGTCCTCACCTGGGCCTCATCAGGACCTAGTGACTCTGGTCCCCACCTGGACTTCACCTGGAACTGGTGACTCTGGTCCACCCCAGGACGTCTCCTGGACCTGGTGACTCCTTTCCAACATGGACCTCATGTGGATCTGGTGACTCTGGTCCTCAGTTTGGCCTCACCTGGACTTGGTGTCTCTCGTCCCCACTTTGACCTAACTCAGAACTGCTGAATCTTGCCCACATAGGCCGCACCCAGACCTGGTGACTCTTGTCCCCAGCTATGCCTCAATTCGACCTGATGAATCTGGTCCTCACGTGTGCCTCACATGTACCTGGGACTCAGCTGGATAGATTGGCTCTGGTTCCCACAAGGGGCACACATGATACTGCTGACTGTGGTCTTATTCTATGCCTCACCAGGACGTAGTTATTCTGTTCCCCATCTGGGCCTGCATGGCCCTAGTGTCTCTGGTCTTCACCCAGGCATCATTGGGTGATGGACCCAATGATCCTCACCATGGATACTCTATTCCACACCTGGGCCTCACTTTGACCAGGGACTTCTGGTCCCATTCTGGGCCTCAAACTAAACTGGTTACTCTGGTTCCCCTCTGGGCCTCAGCCTTACCTGGTGACTCTGGTCACCCCTTGGGCTTCACTAGGGTCTGGTGAATCTGGTCCTTAGCTGGTCCGCACCTGGATCTGGTGACTGGTCGCCACCTGGGCCTCACCTGGACTTGGTGAATCCTGTTGCCACCTGCGCCTCACCTGGACCTTGTGACTGTGGTCCCACCTGGACCTCACCTGGATCTGGTGGCTCTGGTTCCCATATGGGGCTCTCCTGGACCTGGTTCCTGTGGTCTCCAACTGGCCTCGCTTGGAACACAATGACTCTGAACAATATTTGAGCCTCTCCTGTACCTGTTGACTCTGGTCCTTACTTGGGCATCATTCGGAGCTGGATACTCTCTTATATACCTGGGCCTCACCTGGACCGGTGACTGTGGTCCCACCTGAGCCTCACCTGGACGAGGTGACTGGTTCCCACAGGGAGCTCACCTGGACCTGGTGACTCAGGTCCTCATATGGGCATCATGGGACCTGGTTTCTCACTTCCATATTGGGGCCTCACTTGGACCTAGTGATTCTCGTCCCACTCTGGGCCTCACCCTGACGTGGTGAGTCTGGTCCCCACCTGGATATCACCAGAACCGGGTCACTCTGGTCCCCCTCTGGGACTCTCCCGGAGCTGCGGACACTGGTCCTCAACTGGGCCTCAACAAGACCTGGTGAATCTACTCCTCACTCAGGCCTCGTCTGGACCTGTGCCTTTTTTCCCACCTGGCATCAATGGGACATGGTTACACTGTTCCCCACCTTGGCCTCACCTGGATATGATAACTTTGCTCCACACTTTGGCCTCAACTGGTCCTGATGACTCTGGTCCCCCCACCTAGGTCTCAATCTAGACCTGGTGACTGTGGTCCCCACCTGGGTCTCACCTGGACCTGGTGACTCTTGTTCCCACATGAATCACACCTGGACCTGGTGGCTGTGGTGTTCTTGTAGACTCATATTTACCTGGTGACTCCGGTCCCCACCAGGGCCTCACGTGGATCTGGTGACTCTGACCTGCATGTTGGACTCATCGGGACCTGCTGAGTGGGGTGGCCAACTGGGCCTCACCCATACCTGGTGACTCAGGTCCCCACCTGGGCATCTTGGACCTGGTGAATCTGGTCCTTACCTGGTCCTCTCCCAGACCCAGGGACTCTGGTCACCACCTGGGCCTCACCTGGATCTGGTGAATCTGGTCCCCATCTGGGCCTCACCCAGTCCTGGTGACTTCGTTCCACACGTGGACCTGATTGCTCTGGACTCTTTCTTGGCCTCACCTGGAACTGGTGACTCTGATCCTATTTGCGCGTCACCCAGACCTGGCGACTCTGACCCTAACATGGGCATCATTGGTACCTGGTGACTCTGTTCCACGCCTGAGCCTCACCTGGACATGATTACTCTGGAACCTCTCTGGGCCTCACCCTGACCTGGTGAAGCTGGTCCCCATCTGGATGTCACCTGGACCAGGTGATTCTGTACCCCGATAGTCCTCAACCAGTTCTGGTGACTCTGGTCTTCAACTGGGCCTCACCTGGAACTAGTGAATATGCTCCATCTTGGCCTCATTTGCACCTGGTGACTCTGGTCACTACCTGGGCATCATCGGGACATGGTTCCACAGCATGGCCTGCAGGTTGGCCTCACCTGGACATGGTAAGCCCTGTCCCTAGCTGGGCATCATCGGGACATGGTTCCTCTGCATGGCCTGCAGGTGGCCTCACCTGGACCTGTTGAGTGGGGTTGCCACGTGGGCCTCACCCATACCTGGTGACTCAGGTTCCCAAGTGGGCCTCACTTGGACCTTGTATCTGGTCCTTACCTGGTGCTCACCCGGACCTGGTAACTCTGGTCACCACCTGGGAATCACCTGGACCTGGTGAATCTGGTCCCCATCTGGGCCTCACCCAGTCCTGGTGACTTTGTTCCCACCTGGACCTGATTGCTAAGGACTCCTTCTTGGCCTAACCTAGAACTGGTGACTCTGATCCTAACTGGGCCTCACCCAGATCTGGTGACTCTGGTCCTCACCTGTGGACCATTACGTCCTGGATACTCTGTTCCACACCTTACCTCACCTGGACATGATGACTCTGTATCCCCTCTGGGCCACAGCCTGACATGGTGACCTTGATCCCCATCTGGATGTCACCTAGACCAGGTGAATCTGGTACCCCTCTAAGCCTAAACTAGCCCGGGGGCATCTGGTCCTCAAGTGGGCCTCACCGGGACCTACTGAATATGCTCCCCACCTGCGCCTCATCTGGACCTGGTGCTCGGGTTCTACTTGGGCATCATCGGGACATGGTTACTCTATTCCCCACTGGAACTGACCTGATCCTGGTAACTCTGGTCCTGACTTGGTCTCTTCTGTACCAGTGACTCTGGTTCCACCTGGTCCTCACCTGTAACTGGTGACTCTGATCCTAAGCATGGCCTCACCTGACCTGGTGACTGTGGTTCCCATCGGGACCTCAACTGGACCTCATGACTCTGGTCCCACCGGGGCCTCACCAGGACCTGGTGTCTCTGGTACCCACCTGGGTAGCATCAGGATATGGTTACCCTGTTCTCTAACAGTGACCCAGCCGGACCTATTCACTCTGCTCTTCAATTGGGCTACACCTGGACATGGTGACTCTGGTCTGCAACTGAGACTTCCCTGGATCTGGTGACTGTGGTCCCCACCTGTGCTTCACCTTGACTTGGGGACTCAGATCCCCATCTGGGCCTCACCTGGCCCTGTTGACCATGGTCCTCAACTGGGCAAAATTGAGACCCGGTGACTGTGTTCCACAACTGGACCTCACCTGGACCAGGTGAATCTGGTCCCCCTCTGGGTGTCACCGTGCCCTAGTGACTGTGAAACCCACTGTGGCCTGACTTGGACCTGCTGACCCTGGTTGCCACCTGCGCCTGGCCTCGAACTGTTGACTCTGGTTCTTGCAAAGTCCTCCCCTGGACCTGGTGATCCTGGTCCCCACATGGGCCTCACCTGGACGTGGTGACTCTTGTCACCACCAGGGACTCACCTGGACCTGCTTACTTTGTTCCAAACCTGGGCCTCAAGTAGATCTGTTGACCATGGTCCCTAAGCCGGCCTCACATGGACCTGTTGCCTCTGATCCCCACCGGGGCATCACGTGTACCTGGAATCTCTGGTCCTCACATGTGCCTCATCTGGACCTAGTGACTCTGGTCCCCACCTGGGCTTCACCTGTATCTGGTGACTCTGGTCCCCACCTGGAGTTCAGCTGGATCTGGTGACTCTGGTCCCCACCTGGACCTCTCCCGACCTGGTGACTCTCTTTCCAACATGGACCTCACCTGGATCTGGTAACTCTGGTCCTCAGTTTGGCCTCACCTGGACCTGGTGTCTCTCATCCCCACTTTGACCTAACTCAGAATTGCTGAATCATGCCCCACCTAGACCGCACCCAGACCTGGTGACACTTTTCCCCAGCTATGCCTCAAATCGACCTGATGAATCTGGTCCTCACGTGGGCCTCACATGGACCTTGTACTCAGCTGAATAGAGTGGCTCTGGTTCCCACAAGGGGATCACCTGATACTGCTGACTGTGGTCTTATCTATGCCTCATCAGGACCTAGTGATTCTGTTCCCCTTCTGGGCCTGCATGGCCCTAGTGACTCTGGTCCTCACCCAGGCATCACTGGGACCTGTAAACTATATTCCACACCTGGGCCTCAGTTTGACCAGGGACCTCTGGTCCCATTCTGGGCCTCAAACTAAACTGGTTACTCTGGTTCCCCCTCTGGGCCTGACCCTTACCTGGTGTCTCTGGTCACCCCTTGGGCTTCAATTGGGCCTGGTGAATCTGGTCTTGAGCTTGTCCTCACATGGATCTGGTGACTGGTCGCCACCTGGGTCTCACCTGGACTTGGTGAATCCTGTTGCCACCTGCGCCTCAACTGGACCTTGTGACTGTGGTCCCACCTGGACCTCACCTGGATCTGGTGGCTCTGGTTCCCATATGGGGCTCTCCTGAACCTGGTCAATGTTGTCTCCATCTGGCCTCACCTGGAACACAATGACTCTGATAGATATTTGGGCCTCTCCTGAACCTGATGACGCTGGTCCTTACATGGGCATCACTGGGACCTGGATACTCTCTTATATACCTTGGCCTCACCTGGACCTGGTGACTGTGGTCCCACCTGGGCCTCACCTGGACGAGGTGTCTGGTTCCCACAGGGACCTCACCTGGACCTGGTGACTCAGGTCCTCATATGGGCATTATGGGACCTGGTTTCTCAGTTCCACATCGGGACCTCACCTGGACCTAGTGATTCTCGTCCCAGTATGGTCCTCACCCTGACGTGGTGACTGTGGTCCCCACCTGGATATCACCAGAACCGGGTGACTCTGGTCCCCCTCTGGGACTCACCCGGAGCTGGGGACACAGGTCCTCAACTGGGCCTCAACAGGACCTGGTGAATCTGCTCCTCACTTAGGCCTCGTCTGGACCTTGTGGCTCTTTCCCACCTGGCATCAATGGGACATGGTTAGTCTGTTCCCCACCTGGGCCTCACCTGGACATGATAACTTTGCTCCACATTTTGGCCTCAACTAGTCCTGATGACTCTGGTCCCCCAACCTAGGCGTCAATATGGACATGATTGCTGTGGACTCCTTCTTAGCCTCAACTGGAACTGGTGAATCTGATCCAGATTCAGGATCCCCAATCTGGGCCTCACCTGGCCCTGTCAACCATGGTCTTCAACTGGCAAAATTGGGACCCGGTGACTGTGTTCCACCCCTGGACCTCACTTGGACCAGGTGACTCTGGTCCCCCTCTGGGTCTCAGTGTGCCCTAGTGACTGTGAACCCCACTTTGGCCTGACTTGGACCTGCTGACCCTGGTTGACACCTGCGCCTGACCTCGAACTGTTGACTCTGGTTCATTCAAGGGCTTCCCCTGTACCTGGTAATATTGGTCCCCCCCTGGGACTCACCTGGACGTGGTGACCCTTGTCACCACCGGGGACTCACCTGGACCTGGTTACTGTGTTCCACACCTGGGCCTCAAGTAGTCCTGTTGACCATGGTACCGAATCCTGCCTCATATGGACCTGTTTCCTCTGATTCCCACCGGGGCATCATGTGTACCTGGTAACACTGGTCCTCACTTGGGCCTCATCTGGACCTAATGACTCTGGTCCCCACCTTGGCTTCACCTGGATCTGGTGACTCTGGTCCTCAACTGGGCCTCACGTGGACCTATTGAATATGCTCCATCTGGGCCTCATTTGGACCTGGTGACTCTCTTTTCTACCTGGGCATCATCAGGACATGGTTACTCTGTTTCCCACTGGGACTGACCTGATCCTGGTAACTCTGGTCCTTACTTTGGCCTCTTCTGTACCAGGTGTCTCTGGCTCCACCTGGGCCTCACCTGTAACTGGTGACTCTGATCCAAAGCATGGCCTCTCCTGACCTGGTGACTGTGGTTCCCATCGGGACCTCAACTGGACCTCATGTCTCTGGTCCCACCTGGGCCTCACCAGGACCTGGTGTCTCTGGTACCCACCTGGGTAGCATCAGGATATGGTTACACTGTTCACTAACAGTGACCCAGCCGGACCTATTAACTCTGGTCTTCACCTGGGCCACACGCGTACATGGTGACACTCGTTCCCACCTGGGTCTCACCTGGAAATGGTGAGTCAGATACCCACCTGGTCCTAACCTATAACTGTTGATTCTCATTTCCACATGGACATCATGTGGACCTGGTGGCTGCGGTGTTTCTAGTTTGTCATGTACCTTGTGACACTGGTCCCCACCAGGGCCTCACCGGGACCTGGTGAGTGTGGTTGCCACCTGCACCTCACCTGGACCTGGTGATTCTGGTCTGCACCTGAGACTACCTTGGATCTGGTGACTGTGGTCCCCACCTGGGCTTCAGGTTGATTTGGGGACTCTCGTCCCCATGTGAGCCTCACCTGGCCCTGTTGACCATGGTCCTCAACTGGGCAAAATTGGGACACGGTGACTGTGTTCCACACCTGGACCTCACCTGGACCACGTGACTCTGGTGCCCCTCTGGGTCTCACCATTCCCTAGTGACTGTGAACCCCACTTTCCCCTGACTTAGACCTGCTGACCGTGGTTGAAACCTGCGCCTGAACTCGAACTGTTGACTCTGGTTCTTTCAAGGGCCTCCCCTGTACCTGGTGATCCTGGTCCGAACCTGGGCCTCACCTGGACGTGGTGACTCTTCTCACCATGGGGACTCACCTGGACCTGCTTACTCTGTTCCACACCTGGGCCTCAAGTAGACCTGTTGACCATGGTCCCCAAGCCGGCCTCACATGGACCTGTTGCCTCTGGTCCCCACCGGGGCCTCACGTGTACCTTGTAACTCTGGTCCTCACCTGGGCCTCATCTGGACCTAGTGACTCTGGTCCCCACCTGGCCTTCACCTGGATCTGGTGACTCTGTTCCCCACCTGGATTTCACCTGGAACTGGTGACTCTGGTCCATACCTGAACCTCTCCTGGACCTGGTGACTCACTTTCCAACATGGACCTCACTTGGATCTGGTGACTATGGTCCTCAGTTTGGCCTCACCTGGACCTCGTGTCTCTCGTCCCCACTTTGACCTAACTCAGAACTGCTGATCTTGCCCCACCTAGGCCGCACGCAGACATGGTGACTCTTGTCCCCAGCTATGCCTCATTTCGACCTGATGAATCTGGTCCTCACGTGGGCCTCCATGGACCTGGGACTCAGCTGGATAGAGTGGCCCTGGTTCCCACAAGGGGCTTACCTGACACTGCTGACAGTGGTCGTATTCTATGCCTCACCAGGACCTAGTGATTCTGTTCCCCATCTGGGCCTGCATGGCCCTAGTAACTCTTTTCCTCACCCAGGCATCATTGGGATCTGGATACTCTATTCCACATCTGCGCCTCACTTTCACCAGGGACCTAGGGTCCCATTCTGGGCCTCAAACTAAACTGTTTACTCTGGTTCCCCCTCTGGGCCTCACCCCTACCTGGTGACTCTGGTCACCCCTTGGGCTTCACTTGGGCCTGGTGAATCTGGTCCTTAGCTGTTCCACACCTGGATCTGGTGACCGGTCGCTACCTGGGCATCACCTGGACTTGGTGAAACCTGTTGCCACCTGCGCCTCCCTTGGACCTTGTGACTGTGGTCCCACCCAGACATCACCTGGATCTGGTGGCTCTGGTTCCCATAAGGTACTCTCCTGGACCTGGTTCCTGTGGTCTCCATCTGGCCTCACCTTGAACACAATGAATCTGAACCATATTTGGGCCTCTCCTGGACCTGTTGACTCTGGTCCTTACCTGGGCATCATTGGGACCTGGATACTCTCTTATATACCTGGTCCTCACCTGGACCTGGTGACTCTGGTCCCACCTGGGCCTCACCTGGATGAGGTGACTGGTTCCCACAGGGACCTCACCCGGACCTGGTGACTCAGGTCCTCATATGGGCATCATTGGACCTGGTTTCTCAGTTCCACATCGGGGCCTCACCTGGACCTAGTGATTTTCGTCCCCTCTGGGCCTCACCCTGACGTGGTGACTCTGGTCCCCACCTGGATATCACCAGGACCGGGTGACTCTGGTCCCCCTCTGGGAATCACCCGGGGCTGTCGACACTTGTCCTCAGCTGGGCCTCAACAGGACCTGGTGAATCTACTCCTCACTTAGGCCTCGTCTGGACCTTGTGACTCTTTTCCCACCTGGTATCAATGGGACATGGTTACTCTGTTTCCCACCTGGGTCTCACCTGGACATGATAACTTTGCTCCACACTTTGGCCTCAACAATTCCTGATGACTCTGGAACCCCTACCTAGTCCTCAATCTGGACCTGGGGACTATGGTCCCCACCTGGGTCTCACCTGGACCTGGTGACTCTCGTTCCCACATGAACCACACCTGGACCTGGTGACTGTGGTGTTCTTGTAGACTCACATTTACCTGGTGACTCTGGTCCCCACTAGGGCCTCACCTGGATCTGGTGATTCTGGCCTGCAGGTTGGCCTCACCTGGACCTGGTGAGTGGGTTGCCTCTAGGGCCTCACCCATACCTGGTGACTCAGGTCCCCACTTGGGCCTCTTGGACCTGGTGAATCTGGTAATTCTGGTATCCACCTGGGAATCCCCTGGACCTGGAGAATCTGGTCGCCATCTGTGCCTCACACAGTCCTGGTGACTTTGCTCCCCACCTGGACCCTATTGCTGTGGACTCCTTTTGGGCCTCACCTGGAACTGGTGAGTCTGATCCTAACTGGGCCTCACCCAGATCTGGTGACTCTGCTCCTCACCTGTGGACCACTATGACCTGGATACACTGTTCCACACCTGAGCCTCACCTGGACATGATGACTCTGGATCCTCTCTGTGCCTCACTCTGACATGGTGACTCTGGTCCCCATCTGGATGTCACCTAGACCAGGTGAATCTGGGACCCCTGTCGACCTCAACCAGACCTGGTGACTCTGGTCCTCAACTCGGCCTCACCTGGACCTAGTGAATATGCTCCCCACCTGCGCCTCATCTGGACGTGGTGACTCGGGTTCTACCTGGGCATCATCGGGGCATGGTTCCTCTATTCCCCAATGGGACTGACCTGTTCCTAGTAACTCTGGTCCTGTCTTTGACCTCTTCTGTACCAGGTCACTCTGGCTCCACCTGGGCCTCACCTGTAACTGGTAACTCTGATCCTAAGCATGGCCTCACCTGACCTGGTGACTGTGGTTCCCATCGGGATCTTACCTGGACATCATGTCTCTGGTCCCACATGGGCCTCACCAGGACCTGGTGTCTCCGGTACGCACCTGGGTAGCATCAGGATATGGTTACACTCTTCACTAACAGTGACCCAGCCGGACCTATTAACTCTGGTCTTCACCTGGGCCACACCTGGACATGGTGACACTGGATCCCACCTGGGTCTCAACTTGACATGGTGAGTCGGATCCCCCCCTGGTCCTCACGTGTAACTGCTGATTCTCCGGCCCACATGGACATCATGTGGACCTGGTGGCTGCAGTGTTTCTAGCTTCTCATGTACCTTGTGACTCTGGTCCCCGCCAGGGCCTCACTGGGTCCTGGGGAATGTGGTTGCCACCTGCACCTCACTTGGACCTGGTGATTATGGTCTGCACCTGAGACTCCCCTGATCTACTGACTGTGGTCCCCACCTGGGCTTCACCTGGATATTTGGACTCCGGTCCCCATCTGGGCCTCACCTGGCCCTGTTGACCATGGTCCTCAACTGGGCAAAATTGGGACCCGGTGACTGTGTTCCACACCTGTACCTCACCTGGACCAGGTGACTCTGGTCCCCCTCTGGGTCTCACCGTGTCTAGTGACTGTGAACCCAACTTTGGCCTGACTTGGACCTGCTGACCTGGTTGCCACCTGCGTCTAACCTCCAACTGTTGACTCTGGTCCTTTCAAGGTCCTCCCCTGTACCTGGTGATCCTGGTGCCCACCTGGGCCTCACCTGGACGTGGTGACTCTTGTCACCACCGGGGACTCACCTGGACCTGCTTACTGTGTTCCACACCTGGGCCTCAAGTAGACCTGCTGACCATGGTCCCCAAGCCGGCCTCACATGGACCTGTTGCCTCTGATCCCCACCGGGGCCTCACGTGTACCTGTTAACTCCTGTCCTCACCTGGGCCTCATCTGGTCCTAGAGACTCTGGTCTCCACCTGGGCTTCACCTGGATCTGCTGACTCAGGTCCCCACCTGGACTTACCTGGATCCGTGGACTCTGGTCCCCACCTGGACCGCTCCTGGACCTGGTGACTCTCTTTACAACATGGACCTCACCTGGATCTGGTGACTCTGGTCCTCAGTTTGGCCTCACCTGGAGCTGGTGTCTCTCGTCCCCACTTGAACCTAAATCAGAACTGCTGAATCTTGCCCCAACCTAGGCCGCATCCAGACCTGGTGACTCTTGTCCCCACCTATGCCTCAATTCGACCTGATGAATCTGGTCCTCACGTGGGCCTCACATGGACCTGGCACTCAGCTGGACCTGGGACTCAGCTGGATAGAGTGGCTCTGGTTCCCAAAAGGGGTCACTGATACGGCTGACTGTGGTCTTATTCTATGCCTCATCAGGACCTAATGAATCTGTTCCCCATCTGGGCCTGCATGGCCCTAGTGACACTGGTCCTCACCCAGGCATCATTGGGACCTGGATACTCTATTCCACACTTGGGCCTCCCTTTGACCAGGGACCTCTGGTCCCATTCTGGGCCTCAAACTAAACTGGTTACTCTGGTTCCCCCTCTGGGCCTCACCATTACCTGGTGACTCTGGTCACCCAATGGGCTTCATTTGGGCCTGGTGAATCTGGTCCTTAGGTGGTCCGCACCTGGATCTGATGACTGGAGGCAACCTGGGCCTCTCCTGACTTGGTGAATCCTGTTGCCACCTGGGCCTCACTTGGACCTTGTGACTGTGGTCCCACCTGGACCTCACCTGGATCTGGTGGCTCTGGTTCCCATATGGGGCTCTCCTTTACCTGGTTCCTGTGGTCTCCATCTGGCCTCACCTGGAACACAATGACTCTGATCCATATTTGGGCCTCTCCTGAACCTGTTGACTCTGGTCCTTACCTGGGCATCATTGGGACCTGGATACTCTCTTATATACCTGGGCCTCACTTGGACCTGGTGACTGTGGTCCCACCTGGGCCTCACCTGGACGGGGTGACTGGTTCATGCAGGGACCTCACCTGGACCTGGTGACTCAGGTCCTCATATGGGCATCATGGGACCTGGTTTCTCATTTCCACATCGGGACCTCATCTGGACCTAGTGACTCTCGTCCCCCTCTGGGCCTCACCATGACGTGGTGACTCTTGTCCCCACCTGGATATCACCAGAACCGGGTGACTCTGGTCCCCTTCTGGGACTCACCCGGAGCTGGGGACACTGGTCCTCAACTGAGCCTCAACAGGACCTGGTGAATCTACTCCTCACTTAGGCCTCATCTGGACCTTGTGACTCTTTTCCCACCTGGAATCAATAGGACACGGTTACTCTGTTCCCCACCTGGGCCTAACCTGCACACGATAACTTTGCTCCACACTTTGGCCTCAAATGATCCTGATGACTCTTGTCCCCCCACCTAGGCCACAATCTGGACCTGGTGACTGTGGTCCCCACCAGGCTCTCACCTGGACATGGTGACTCTCGTTCCCACCTGAACCACACCTGGACCTGGTGACTGTGGTGTTCTTGTAGACTCACATTTACCTGGAGACTCTGGTCCCCACCTGGATCTGGTGACTCTTGCCTGCAGGTTGTCCTCACCTGGACCTGGTAACTCTAGTCCCTAGATGGGCATCTTCGGGACGTGGTTCCACTGCAAGGCCTGCAGGATGGCCTCACCTGGACCTGGTGAGTGGGGTTACCACTTGGGCCTCACCCATACTAGGTGACACAGGTCCCCACGTGGGTCTAACTTGGATCTGGTGTATCTGGTAATTCTGGTCACCACCTGAGAATCACCTGGACTTGGTGAATCTGGTAAATCTGGTCACCACCTGGGAATCACGTGGACCTGGTGAATCTGGTCCCCATCTGGGCTTCACCCAGTCCTGATGATTTTGTTCCGCACCTGGACCTGATTGCTGTGGACTCCTTCTTGACCTCACCTGGAACTGGTGACTCTGATCCTAACTGGGCCTCACCCAGATATGGTGACTCTGGTCCTCACCTATGGAAAATTATGACCTGGATACTCTCTTCCACACCGGAGTCACACCTGCACATGATGACTCTGGAACCTCTCTAGGCCTCACCCTGACTTGGTGATTCTGGTCCCCATCTGGATTTCACCTGGTCCAGGTGATTCTGGTATCCCTCTAGGGTCAACCAGATCTGGTGACTTTGGTCCCACCTGGGCCTCACCTGGACGGGGTGACTGGTTCCCACAGGGACCTCACCTCGACCTGGTGACTCAGGTCCTCATATGGGCATCTTGGGACCTGGTTTCACAGTTCCACATCGGGGCCTCACCTGGACCTAGTGATACTCGTCCCCCTCAGGGCCTTACCCTGACTTGTGACACTGGTCCCCACATGGATATCACCAGAACCGGGTGACACACCCGGAGAAGGGACACTGGTCCTCAGGTGGGCCTCAACAGGACCTGGTGAATCTACTCCAAACTTAGGCTTCTTCTGGACCTTGTGACTCTTTTCCCACCTGGCATCAATGGGACATGGTTACTCTGTTCCCCACCTGGGCCTCACCTTGACATGATAACTTTGCTGCACACTTTGGCGTCAACTGGTCCTGATGACTCTCGTCCCCCAATCTAGGCCTCATTCTGGACTGGTGACTGTCGTCCCCAACTGGGTCTCAGCTGGACCTGGTGACTCCCGTTCCCACATGAACCACACTTTGACCTGGTGACTGTGGTGTGCTTGTAGACTCACATTTATCTTGTGACCCCCATCCCCACTAGGGCCTCACCTGGATCTGGTGACTCTGGCCTGCATGCTGGCCTCACCTGGACCTGGTAACTCTGGTCCCTACCTGGACATCATGGGGACACGGTTCCTCTGCATGGCCTGCATGTTGGCCTCAGCCGGAACTGGTGAGTGGGGTTGCCACCTGGGTCTCACCCATACCTGGTGACACAGGTCCCCACGTGGGCCTCACTTGGACCTGGTGAATCTGGTCCTTACCTGGTCCTCACCCGGACCTGGTAACCCTGGTCACCACCTGGGAATCACCTGGACCTGGTGAATATGGTCCCCATCTGGGCCTCACACAGTCCTGTTGACTTTCTTCCCCACCTGGACCTGATTGCTGTGCACCCTTTCTTGACCTCATTGGAACTGGTGACTCTGATCCTAACTGGGCCTCACCCAGATCTGGTGACTCTGGTCCTCACCTGTGGAACATTATGACCTGGATACTCTGTTCCACACCTGAGCCTCACCTGGACATGATGACTCTGGATCCCCTCTGGTCCTCAGCCTGACATGGTGACTCTGGTCCCCATCTGGATGTCACCTAGATCAGGTGAATCTGGTACCCCTCTAGGCCTCAACTAGACCTGGTGACTCAGGTCCTCAACAGGGCCTCAACGGAACCTAGTGAATATGCTCCCCACCTGCGCCTCATCTGGACTTGGTGACGCTGGTTCTATCTGGGCATCATCGGGACATGGTTACTCTGTTCCCCACTGGGACTGACCTGATCCTGGTAACTCTGGTCCGGACTTTGGCCTCTTCTGTACCAAGTGACTCTGGCTCCACCTGGGCCAAACCTTTAACTGGTGAATCTGATCCTAAGCATGGCCTCACCTGACCTGGTACTGTGGTTCCCATCGGGACCTCACCTGGACCTCTTGTCTCTAGTCCCACCTGGGCCTCACCAGGGCCTGGTGTCTCTGGTACCCACCTGGGTAGCATCAGGATATGGTTACACTGTTCACTAACAGTGACCCAGCCGGACCTATAAACTCTGGTCTTCACCTGGGCCACACCTGGACATGGTGACACTGGTTCCCACCTGGGTATCACCTGGACATGGTGAGTCGGATCCCCACCTGGTCCTCACCTGTAACTGGTGATTCTCCTTCCCACATGGACATCATGTGGAACTGGTGGCTGCAGTGTTTCTAGCTTCTCATGTACTTAGAGAATCAGGGCCGCACCAGGGCCTCACCGGGACCTGGTGAGTGTGGTTCCCACCTGCACCTCACCAGGACCTGGTGATTCTGGTCTGCACCTGAGACTACCCTGGATCTTGTGACTTTGGTCCCAACCTGGGCTTCACCTGGATTTGGGGACTCCGGTCCCCATCCCGGCCTCACCTGGCCCTGTTGTCCATGGTCTTCAACTGGACAAAATTGGGGCCCGGTGACTGTGTTCCACAACTGGACCTCACCTGGACCAGGTGACTCTGGTCCCCCTCTGGGTCTCACTGTGCCCT
Organism: Canis aureus; assembly: GCF_053574225.1. NCBI lineage: Eukaryota > Metazoa > Chordata > Mammalia > Carnivora > Canidae > Canis > Canis aureus. The sequence continues at coordinate 41,433,873 of NC_135643.1, forward strand.
AGTGACTGTGAACCCAAGTTTGGCCTGACTTGGACCTCCTGACCCTGGTTGCCACCTGCGCCACCTCGAACTGTTGACTCTGGTTCTTTCAAGGGCCTAGCCTGTACCTGGTGATCCTGGTCCCCAATTGGGCCTCAACTGGACGTGGTGACTCTTGTCACCACTGGGGACCCACCTGGACAGGCTTACAGTGTTCCACACCTGGGCCTCAGGTAGACCTGTTGACCATGGTCCCCAAGCCGGCCTCACGTGGACCTTTTGGCTGTGATCCCCGCTGGGGCCTCACGTGTACCTGGTAACTCTGATCCTCACCTGGGCCTCATCTGGACCTAGTGACTCTGGTGCCCACATGGGCTTCACCTATATCTGGAGAGTCTGGTCCCCACCTGGACTTCACCTGTATCTGGTGACTCTGGTCCCCACCTGGACATCTCCTGGACCTGGTGACTCTCTTTCCAACATGGACCTCACCTGGATCTGGTGACTCTTCCTCAGTTTGGCCTCTCCTGGACCTGGTGTCTCTCGTCCCCACTTTGACCTAACTCAGAAAGCTGAATCTTGCCCCACCTAGGCCGCACCCCGACCTGGTGACTCTTGTCCCCAGCTATGCCTCAATTCGACCTGATGAATCTGGTCCTCACGTGGGCCTCACATGGACCTGGGACTCAGCTGGATAGAGTGGCTCTGGTTCCCACAAGGGGCACACCAGATACTGGTGACTGTGGTCTTATTCTATGCCTCACCAGGACCTAGTGATTCTGTTCCCCATCTGGGCCTGCATGGCCCTAGTGACTCTGGTCCTCACCCAGGCATCATTGGGACCTGGATACTCTATTCCACACCTGGGCCTCACTTTGACCCGGGACCTCTAGTCCCATTCTGGGCCTCAAACTAAACTGGTTACTCTGGTTCCCCCTCTGAACCTCACCCTTACCTGGTGACTCTGGTCACGCCTTGGGATTCACTTGGGCCTGGTGAATGTGGTCCTTAGCTGGTCTGCACCTGGTTGTGGTGACTGGTCGCCACCTGGGCCTCACCTGGAATTGGTGAATCCTGTTGCCTGCTGCGCCTCACCTGGACCTTGAGACTGTGGTGCCAACTGGACCTCACCTGGATGGTGGCTCTGGTTCCCATATGGGGCTCTCCTGGACCTGGTTCCTGTGGTCTCCATCTGGCCTCACCTGGAACACAATGACTCTGATCCATATTTGGGCCTCTCCTGGACCTGTTGACTCTGGTCCTTACCTGTGTATCATTGGGACCTGGATACTCTCTTATATACCTGGGCCTCACCTGGACCTGGTGACTGTGGTCCCACCTGGGCTTCACCTGGACGAGGTGAATGGTTCCCACAGGGAAATCACCTGGACCTCGTGACTCAGGTGTTCATATGGGCATCATGGGACCTGGTTTCTCAGTTCCACATCGGGACCTCACCTGGACCTTGTGATTCTCGTCCACCTCTGGGCCTCACCCTGACGTGCTGACTCTGGTCCCCACCTGGATATCACCAGAACCGGGTGACTCTGGTCCCCCTGTGGGCTCTCCGGGAGCTGGGGAGACTGGTCCTCAGCTGGGCCTCAACAGGACCTTGTGAATCCACTCCTCACTTAGGCCTCGTCTGGACCTTCTGACTCTTTTCCCACCTGGCATCAATGGGACATGGTTACTCTGTTCCTCACCTGGGCCTCTCCTAGACATGATAACTTTGCTCCACACTTTGTCCTCAACTGGTCCTGATGACTCTGGTCCCCCCACCTAGGCCTCAATCTGGACCTGGTGACTGGTCTCCACCTGGGCCTAACCTGGACTTGGTGAATCCTGTTGCCACCTTCACCTCACCTGGACCTTGTGACTGTCGTCCCCACCGGGGCCTCACCTGGACCTGGTGACTGTCGTCCCCACCTGAACCACACCTGGACATGGTGACTGTGTTGTTCTTGTAGTCTCACATTTACCTGGTGACTCAGGTACCCACTAGGGCCTCACATGGATCTGGTGACTCTGGCCTGCAGGTTGGCCTCACATGGACCTGATGAGTGGGGTTGCCACCTGTGCCTCACCCAAACCTGGTGACTCAGGTCCCCACGTGAGCCTCTTAGACCTGGTGAATCTGGTCCTTACGTGGTCCTCTCCCAGACACGGGGACTCTGGTCACCACCTGGGACTCACCTGGACCTGGTGAATCTGGTCCCCATCTGGGCCTCACCCAGTCCTGGTGACTTTGTTCTCCACCTGGACATGATTGCTGTGGACTCTTTCTTGGCCTCACCTGGAACTGGTGACTCTGATCCTATCTGCGCGTCACCCAGACCTGGTGACTCTGGTCCTCACCTGGGCATCATTGGTACCTGGTGACTCTGTTCCACACATGAGCCTCACCTGGACATGATGACTCTGGAACCTCTCTGGGACTCACCCTGACCTGGTGACTCTGGTCACCATCTGGATATCACCTGGACCAGGTGATTCTGGTACCCCTCTAGGCCTCAACCAGATCTGGTGACTCTGGTCCTCAACTGGGCCTCACCTGGACCTAGTGAATATGCTCCATCTGGGCCTCATTTGGACCTGGTGACTCTGGTCCCTACTGGGGCATCATCGGGACATGGTTCCTCTGCATGGCCTGCAGGTTGTCCTCACCTGGACCTGGTGAGTGGGGTTGTCACCTATGCCTCACCCATACCTGGTGACACAGGTCCCCACATGCGCATCACTTGGAACTGGTGAATCTGGTCCTTACCTGGTCCTCACCTGGAACTGCTAAGTCTGGTCACAACCTGGGAATCACCTGGACCTGGTGAATCTGATTCCAATCTCTGCCTCATCCAGTCCTGGTGAATTAGTTCCCCACCTGGACCTGATTGCTTTGGACTCCTTCTTGGCCTCACCTGGAATTGGTGACTCTGATACTAACTTGGCCTCACCCAGATCTGGTGACTCTGGTCCTCACATGTGGACCTTTATGACCTGGATACTCTGTTCCACACCTGAGCCTCTCCTGGATATGATGACTCTGGATCCCCTCTGGGCCTCAGCCTCACATTTTGACTGTGGTCCCCATCTGGATGTCACCTAGACCAGGTGAATCTGGTACCCCTCTAGGCCTCAACTTGACCTGGTAAATCTGTTCCTCAACTGGGTCTCACAGGGATCTAGTGAACATGCTCCCCACCTGCACCTCATCTGGACCTGGTGACTCTGGTTCTTCCTGGGCATCATCGGGACATGGTTACTCTATTCCTCACTGGGACTGACCTAATCCTGGTAACTCTGGTCCTGATTTTGGCCTCTTCTGTACCAGGTGACTCTGGCTACACCTGGGCCTCACATGGACCTGGTGACACTCGTTCCCACATGAACCACACGTGGACCTGGTGACTGAGGTGTTCTTGTAGTCACTATTACTTGGTGACTCCGTTCCCCACTAGAGCCTCACCTGGATCTGGTGACTCTGTCCTGCAAGTTGGCCTCACCTGGACCTGGTGAGTGGGGTTTCCACCTGGGCCTCACCCATACCTGGTGACTCAAGTCCCCACGTGGGCCTCTTGGACCTGGTGAATCTGGTCCTTACCTGGTTCTCCCCGACCCGGGGACTCTGGTCACCAACTGGGCCTCACCTGGACCTGGTGAATCTGGTCCCCATCTGGGCCTCACCCAGTCCTAGTGACTTTGTTCTCCACCTGGACATGATTGCTGTGGACTCTTTCTTGGCCTCACCTGGAACTGGTGACTCTGATCCTATCTGCGCGTCACCCAGACCTGGTGACTCTGGTCCTCACCTGGGCATCATTGGTACCTGGTGACTCTGTTCCACACATGAGCCTCACCTGGACATGATGACTCTGGAACCCCTCTGGCCCTCACCCTGACCTGGTGACTCTGGTCCCCATCTGGATATCACCTGGACCAGGTGATTCTGGTACCCCTCTAGGCCTCAACCAGATCTGGTGACTCTGGTCCTCAACTGGGCCTCACCTGGACCTAGTGAATATGCTCCATCTGGGCCTCATTTGGACCTGGTGACTCTGGTCCCTACCGGGGCATCATCGGGACATGGTTCCACTGCATGGCCTGCAGGTTGGCCTCACCTGGACCTGGTAAGTCTAGTCCCTACCTGGGCATCATCGGGACATGGTTCCTCTGCATGGCCTGCAGGTTGTCCTCACCTGGACCTGGTGAGTGGGGTTGTCACCTATGCCTCACCCATACCTGGTGACACAGGTCCCCACATGCGCATCACTTGGAACTGGTGAATCTGGTCCTTACCTGGTCCTCACCTGGAACTGCTAAGTCTGGTCACAACCTGGGAATCACCTGGACCTGGTGAATCTGATTCCAATCTCTGCCTCATCCAGTCCTGGTGAATTAGTTCCCCACCTGGACCTGATTGCTTTGGACTCCTTCTTGGCCTCACCTGGAATTGGTGACTCTGATACTAACTTGGCCTCACCCAGATCTGGTGACTCTGGTCCTCACATGTGGACCTTTATGACCTGGATACTCTGTTCCACACCTGAGCCTCTCCTGGATATGATGACTCTGGATCCCCTCTGGGCCTCAGCCTCACATTTTGACTGTGGTCCCCATCTGGATGTCACCTAGACCAGGTGAATCTGGTACCCCTCTAGGCCTCAACTTGACCTGGTAAATCTGTTCCTCAACTGGGTCTCACAGGGATCTAGTGAACATGCTCCCCACCTGCACCTCATCTGGACCTGGTGACTCTGGTTCTTCCTGGGCATCATCGGGACATGGTTACTCTATTCCTCACTGGGACTGACCTAATCCTGGTAACTCTGGTCCTGATTTTGGCCTCTTCTGTACCAGGTGACTCTGGCTACACCTGGGCCTCACATGGACCTGGTGACTCTCGTTCCCACATGAACAACACGTGGACCTGGTGACTGAGGTGTTCTTGTAGTCACTATTACTTGGTGACTCCGTTCCCCACTAGAGACTCACCTGGATCTGGTGACTCTGTCCTGCAAGTTGGCCTCACCTGGACCTGGTGAGTGGGGTTTCCACCTGGGCCTCACCCATACCTGGTGACTCAAGTCCCCACGTGGGCCTCTTGGACCTGGTGAATCTGGTCCTTACCTGGTTCTCCCCGACCCGGGGACTCTGGTCACCAACTGGGCCTCACCTGGACCTGGTGAATCTGGTCCCCATCTGGGCCTCACCCAGTCCTAGTGACTTTGTTCTCCACCTGGACATGATTGCTGTGGACTCTTTCTTGGCCTCACCTGGAACTGGTGACTCCGATCCTATCTGCGCGTCACCCAGACCTGGTGACTCTGGTCCTCACCTGGGCATCATTGGTACCTGGTGACTCTGTTCCACACATGAGCCTCACCTGGACATGATGACTCTGGAACCCCTCTGGCCCTCACCCTGACCTGGTGACTCTGGTCCCCATCTGGATATCACCTGGACCAGGTGATTCTGGTACCCCTCTAGGCCTCAACCAGATCTGGTGACTCTGGTCCTCAACTGGGCCTCACCTGGACTTAGTGAATATGCTCCATCTTGGCCTCATTTGGACCTGGTACATCTGGTTCCTACATGGGCATCATCGGGACACGGTTCCTCTGCATGGCCTCTCCTGGGCCTGGTGAGTGTGGTTGCCACCTGTGCCTCACCCATACCTGGTGACACAGGTCCCCTCGTGGGCCTCGTGGACCTGGTGAATCTCGTCCTTATCTGGTCGTCTCCCATCCCCGGGGACTCTGGTCACCACCAGGGCCTCACCTGGACCTGGTGAATCTGTTCCCAATCTGGGCCTCACCCGGTCGTGGTGACTTTGTTCCCAACCTGGACCTGATTGCTGTGGACTCCTTCTTGGCCTCACCTGGATCTGGTGACTCTGATCCTAACTGGACCTCACACAGATCTGGTGACTCTGGTCCTCACCTCTGGACCATTATGACCTGGATACTCTGTTCACCTCTGAGCCTCACCTGGACATGATAACTTTGCTCCACACTTGGGCCTCAACTGGTCCTGATGACTCTGGTCCCCCTCCTAGGCCTCATTCTGGACCTGGTGTCTGTCGTCCCCACATGGGTCTCACCTGGACCTGGTGAATCTCGTTCCCACATGAACCACACCTGGACCTGGTGACTGTGGTGTTCTTGTAGACTCATTTTTACCTGCTGTCTCTGGTGCCCAATAGGGACTCACGTGGATCTGTTGACTTTGGCATGCAGGTTGGCCTCAACTGGAACTGGTGAGTGGGGTTGAGAACTGGGCCTCACACATACCTGGTAACTCAGGTCCCCTCGTGGGCCTCTTGCACCTGGTGAATCTGGACCTTACCTGGTGATCTCCCAGACCCGGAGAATCTGGTCACCACCTGGGCCTCACCTGGATCTGGTAAATCCGATCCCCATCTGGGCCTCACCCAGTCCTGGTGACTTTGTTCCCCACCTGAATCAGATTGCTGTGGACTCTTTCTTGACCTCACCTGGGACTGGTGACTCTGATCCTATCTGCGCATCACCGAGACCTGGTGAATCTGGTCCTCTCCTTGACATCTTTGGTACCTGGTGACTCTGTTCCACACCTGAGCCTCACCTGGACATGATGACTCTGGAACCTCTCTGGTCCTCACCCTGACCTGGTGACTCTGGTCCCCATCAGGATGTCACATAGACTAGGTGAATCTGGTATCCCTCTAGGCCTCAACTTGACCTGGTGACTCTGGTCCTGACCTGGGCCTCACGGGGACCTAGTGAACATGCTCCCAACCTGCGCCTCATCTGGACCTGGTGACTCTGGTTCTACCTGGGCATCATCGAGACATGGTTACTCTATTCCCCACTGGGACTGACCTGATCCTGGTAACTCTGGTCCTGACTTTGGCCTCTTCTCTACCAGGTGACTCTGGCTCCACCTGGGCCTCACCTGTAACTGGTGACTCTGATCCTAAGCATGGCCTCACCTGACCTGGTGTCTATGGTTTCCATCGGTACCTCACCTGGTCCTCATGTCTCTGGTCCAAATGGGACTCACCAGGACCTTGTATCTGGTACCCACCTGAGTAGCATCAGGATATGGTTACACTGTTCACTAACAGTGACCCGGCCGGACCTATTAACTCTCGTCGTCAACTTGTCCACACTTGGACATGGTGACACTGGTTCCCACCAGGGTCTCACCTGGAAATGGTGAGTCGGATCCCCACCTGGTCCTCACCTGTAACTTGTAATTCTCGTTCCCACATGGACATCATGTGGACCTGGTGGCTGCAGTGTTTCTAGCTTCTCATGTACCTCGTGACTCTGGTCCCCACCAGGGCCTCACCGGGACTTGGTGAGTGTGGTTGCCACCTGCACCTCACCAGGACCTCTTGATTCTGGTCTCCACCTGAGACTACCCTGGATCTGGTGACTGTGGTCCCCACAAGGGCTTCAACTGAATTTGGGGACTCCAGTCCCCATCTGGGCCTCACCTGGCCCTGTTGAACATGGTCCTCAACTGGGCATAATTGGGACCCAGAGACTGTGTTCCACAACTGGAACTCACCTGGACCAGGTGACTCTGGTCCCCCTCTGGGTCTCAACATACCCTAGTGACTGTCAACCACACTTTGGCCTGACATGAACCTGCTGACCCCGGTTGCCACCAGTGATTGACCTCGAACAGTTGACTCTGATTCTTTCAAGGGCCTCCCCTGTACCTGGTGATCATGGTCCCAACTTGGGCCTCACCTGGACGTGGTGACTCTTGTCACCACCGGAGCTCACCTGGACCTGGTTACTGTGTTCCACCTGGGCCTAATGTAGACCTGTTGACCATGGTCCCCAAGCAGGCCTCACATGCACCTGTTGCCTCTGATCCCCACCAGGGCCTCACGTGTACCTGGTAACTCTGGCCCTCACCTAGGCTTCATCTGGACCTAGTGACTCAGGTCCCTACCTGGGCTTCACCTGGATCTGGTGACTCTGGTCCCCACCTGGAATTCACCTGAATCTGGTGACTCTGGTCCCCAGCTGGACCTCTCTTGGACCTGGTGACTCTCTTTCCAACATGGAGCTCACCTGGATCTGGTGACTCTGGTCCTCAGTTTGGCCTCACCTGGACGTGGTGTCTCTTGTCCCAACTTTGACCTAACTGAGAACTGCTGAATTTGCCCCACGTAGGCCGTAACCACACCTGGTGACTCTTGTCCCCAGCTATGCCTCAATTCGACCAGATGAATCTGGTTCTGACGTAGGGCTCACATGAACCTGGGACTCAGCTGGATAGAGTGGCTCTGGATCCCACATGGGGCACACCTGATACTGGTGATTGTGGTCTTATTCTATGCCTAACCAGGACCTAGTGATTCTCGTCCCCCTCTGGGCCTCACCCTGACTTGTGACACTGGTCCCTACCTGGATATCACCAGAACCGGGTGACACACCCAGAGCTGGGGACACTGGTCCTCAGCTGGGCCTCAACAGGACCTGGTGAATCTACTCCAAACTTAGGCTTCGTCTGGACCTTGTGACTCTTTTCCCACCTGGCATCATGGGACATGGTTACTCTGTTCCCCACCTGGTCCTCACCTGGACATGATAACTTTGCTGCACACTTTGGCCTCAACTGGTCCTGATGACTCTCGTCCTCCAACCTAGGCCTCAATCTGGACCTGGTGACTTGTCGTCCCCAACTGGTTCTCAGCTGGATCTGGTGACTCCTGTTCCCACATGAACCACACCTGGACCTGGTGACTGTGGTGTTCTTGTAGACTCACATTTACCTTGTGACTCCCGTCCCCACCGGGCCTCACCTGGATCTGGTGACTCTGGCCTGCAGGCTGGCCTCACCTGGACCTGGTGATTTGGGTTGCCACCTGAGCCTCACCCATACCTGGTGACTCAGGTCCCCACGTGGGCCTCTTGGACCTGGTGATTCTGGTCCTTACCTGGTCCTCTCCCAGAACCGGGGACTCTGGTCACCAACTGGGCCTCACCTGGACCTGGTGAATCTGGTCCCCATCTGGGCCTCACCCAGTCCTGGTGACTTTGTTCCCCACCTGGACGTGATTGCTGTGGACTCTTTCTTGGACTCACCTGGACCTGGTGACTCTGATCCTATCTGCGCGTCACCCAGATCTGGTGACTCTGGTCCTCACCTGGGCATCATTGGTACCTGGTGACTCTGTTCCACAGCTGAGCCTCAGCTGGACAGGATGACTCTCGAACCTCTCTGTGCCTCACCCTGACCTGGTGACTCTGGTCCCCATCTGTATGTCACCTGGACCAGGGGATTCTGGTACCCCTCTAGGCCTCAACCAGATCTGGTGACTCTAGTCCTCAACTGGGCCTCACCTGGACCTAGTGAATATGCTCCATCTGGGCCTCATTTGGAGCTCGTGCCTCTGGAACCTACGTGGGCACCATCGGGACATGGTTCCACTGCATGGCCTGCAGGTTGGCCTCACCTGGACCTGGTAACTCTGGTCCCTACCTGGACATCATCGGAACACGGTTCCTCTGCATGGCCAGTATGTTGGTCTCAGCCAGACCTGGTGAGTGGGGTTGCCACCTGGGGCTCACCCATACCTGGTGACACAGGTCCCCACGTGGGCCTCACTTGGACCTGGTGAATCTGATCCTTACCTGGTCCTCCCCCGGACCTGGTAACCCTGGTCACCACCTGGGAATCACCTGGACCTGGTGATTCTGGTCCCCATCTGGGCCTCACCCAGTCCTGTTGACTTTCTTCCCCACCTGGACCTGATTGCTGTGGACTCCTTCTTGGCCTCAACTGGAACTGTTGACTCTGATCCTAACTGGGCCTCACCCAGATCTGGTGACTCTGGTACTCACCTGTGGACCATTATGACCTGGATACTCTGTTCCACACCTGAGGCTCACGTGGACATGCTGACTCTGGATCCCCTCTGGGCCTCACCCTGACATGGTGACTCTGGTCCCCGTCTGGATGTCACCTAGACCAGGTGAATCTGGAACCCCTCTAGGCCTCAACTTGTCCTGGTGACTCTGGGCCTCAACTGGGCCTCACCGGGACCTAGTGAACATGCTCCACACCTGCGCCTCATCTGGACCTGGTGACTCTGGTTCTACCTGGGCATCACCGGGACATGGTTACTCTATTCCCCACTGGGACAGACCTGATCTTGGTAACTCTGGTCCTGACGTTGGCATCTTCTGTACTAGGTGACTCTGGCTCAAACCTGGGCTTCACCAGTAACTAGTGACTCTGATCCAAAGCATGGCCTCACCTGACCTGGTGACTGTGGTTCTCATCGGACCTCACCTGGACCTCAGGTCTCTGGTCCCACCTGGGCCTCACCAGGACCTGGTGTCTCTGGTACCCACCTGGGTAGCATCAGGATATGGTTACACTGTTCACTATTAACTCTGGTCTTCACCTGGTCCACACTTGGACATGGTGACACTGGTTCCCACATGGGTCTTACCAGGACATTGTGAGTCGGATCCCCACCTGGTCCTCACTGGTAACTGGTGATTCTCGTTCCCATATGTACATCATGTGGACCTGGTGGCTGCAGTGTTTCTAGATTCTCATGTACCTCGTGACTCTGGTCCCCACCAGGGCCTCACCGGGACCTGGTGAGTGTGGTTGCCACCTGCACCTCACCTGGACCTGATGATTCTGGTCTGCACGGGAGACTACCCTGGATATGGTGATGTGGTCCCCACCTCGCCTTCACTGCTTTGGGGACTCAGGTCCCCATCTGGGCCTCACCTGGCCCTGTTGACCATGGTCCTCAACCTGGCAAAACTGGGACCCGGTGACTGTGTTCCACAACTGGACCTCACCTGGACCAGGTGACTCTGGTCCCAATCATGGTATCACCGTGCCGTAGTGACTGTGTACCCGACTTTGGCTTGACTTGAACCTTCTGACCCTAGTTGCCACCTGTGTCTGATTTCGAACTGTTGACTGTGGTTCTTTCAAGGGCCTCCCCTGTACCTGGTGATCCTGGTGCCCACCTGGGCCTCACCTGGACGTGGTGACTCTTGTCACCACCGGGGACTCACCTGGACCAGCTTACTGTGTTCCACACCTGGGCCTCAAGTAGTCCTGTTGACCATGGTCCCCAAGCTGGCCTCACATGGACCTGTTGTCTCTGATCCCCAGCTGGGTCTCACGTGTAACTGGTAACTCTGGTCCCCACCTGGGTCTCATCTGGACCTAGTGACTCTGATCCCCACCTGGACCTCACCTGGATCTGGTGACTCTGGTCCTCAGTTTGGCCTCACCTGGACCTGGTGTCTCTCGTCCCCACTTTGACCTATCTCAGAACTGCTGAATCTTGCCCCACCTAGGCCGCACCCAGACCTGGTGACTCTTGTCCCCAGCTATGCCTCAATTCGACCTGATGAATCTGGACCTCACGTGGGCCTCACATGGACCTGGGACTCAGCTGGTTGAGTGGCTCTGGTTCCCACAAGGGGCTCACCTGATATTACTGACTGTGGTCTTATTCTATGCCTCACCAGGACCTAGTGATTCTGTTCCCCATCTGGGCCTGCATGGCCCTAGTGACTCTGGTCCTCACCCAGGAACCATTGGGACCTGGATACTCTATTCCATACCTGGGCCTCACTTTGACCAGGGACCATTGGTCCCATTCTGGGCCGCAAACTAAACTGGTTACTCTGGTTCCCCCTCTGGGCCTCACCCTTACCTGGTGACTCTGGTCACCGCTTGGGGTTCAATTGGGCCTGGTGAATCTGGTCCATAGCTGGTCCGCACCTGGATCTGGTGACTTATCGCCACCTGGGCCTCATCTGGACTAGGTGAACCCTGGTGCCAACAGCGCCTCACCTGGACCTTGTAACTCTGGTCCCACGTGGACCTCACCTCGATCTGGTGTCTCTGGTTCCCATATGGGTCTCTCCTGGACCTGGTTCCTGTGGTCTCCATCTGGCCTCACCTGGAACACAATGACTCTGATCCATATTTGTGCCTCTCATGGACCTGTTGACTCTGGTCCTTACCTGGGCATCATTGGGACCTGGATACTCTCTTATATACCTGGGCCTCACCTGGACCTGATGAATGTGGTCCCACCTGGGCCTCACCGGGATGAGGTCACTGGTTCCCACAGGGACCTCACCTGGACCTGGTGACTCAGGTCCTCAAATGGGCATCATGGGACCTGGTTTCTCAGTTCCACATCAGGGACTCACCTGGACTTAGTGATTCTCGTCCCCGTCTGGGCCTCACCCTGACGTGGTGACTCTGGTCCACACCTGGATATCACCAGAACCGGGTGACTCTGGTCCCCCTCTGGGACTCACCCGGAGCTGGTGACACTGGTCCTCAACTGGGCCTCAAAAGAACCTGGTGAATCTACTCCTCACTTAGGCCTCATCTGGACCTTGTGACTCTTTTCCCACCTGGCATCAATGGGACATTGTTACTCTGTTCCCCACCTGGGCCTCACTTGGACATGATAAATTTGCTGCACACTTTGGCCGCAAATGGTCCTGATGACTCTGGTCCCCCCACGTAAGCCACAAACTGCACCTGGTGACTGTGGTCCCCACCTGGGTCTCACCTGGACCTGGTGACTCTCGTTCCCACATGAACCACACCTGGACCTGGTGACTGTGGTATTCTTGTAGACTCACATTTACCTGGTGACTCCGGTCCCCACTAGGGTCTCACCTGGATCTGGTGACTCTGGCCTGCAGCTTGGCGTCACCTGGACCTGGTGAGTGGGGTTGCCACCTGGGCCTAATCCAAAACTGGTGACTAATTCCCCACGTGGGCCTCTTGAACCTGGTGAATCTGGTGCTTACCTGGTCCTCTCCCAGAACCGAGGACTCTGGTCACCACCTGGGCCTCACCTGGACCTGGTGAATATGCTCCATCTGGGCCTCATTTGGACCTGGTGACTTTGGTCCCTACCTGGGCATCATCGGGACATGGTTCCACTGCATGGCCTACAGGTTGGCATCACCTGGACCTGGTAACTCTGGTTCCTACATGTACATCATCGGGACACGGTTCCTCTGCATGGCGCGAAGGATGGCCTCTCCTGGACATGGTGAGTTTGGTTGCAACCTGTGCCTCACCCGTACCTGGGGACACAGGTCCCCGCTTGGGCCTCTTGGACCTGGTGAATCTGGTCCTTACCTGGTCGTCTCCCCGCCCCGGGGTCTCTGGTCACCACCTGGGCCTCACCTGGACCTGGTGAATCTGGTCCCCATCTGGGCCTCACCCAGTCCTGGTGACTTTGTTCCCCACCTGGATCTGATTGCTGTGGACTCTTTCTTGGCCTCACCTGGAACTGGTGACTCTGATCCTATCTGCGCATTACCCAGACCTGGTGACTCTGGTCCTCACCTGGGCATCTTTGGTACCTGGTGACTCTGTTCCACACCTGAGCCTCACCTGGACATGATGACTCTGGAACCTCTCTGGGCCTCATCCTGACCTGGTGACTCTGGTCCCCAACTGGATGTCACCTGGACCAGGTGATTCTGGTACCCCGGTAGGCCTCAACCATGTCCTGTGACTCTGGTCCTCCATTGGACCTCACCTGGACCTAGTGAATATGCTCCATCTGGATCTCATTGGACCTGATGAATCTGATCCCTACCTGGGCATCATCGGGACATGGTTCCACTGCATGGACTTCAGGTTGGCCTCAGCTGGACCTGTTAACTCTGGTCCCTACCTGGGCATCATCGGGACATGGTTCCACTGCACGGCCTGCAGGTTGGCCTCACCTGGACCTGTTTGCTGTGGACTCCTACTTGGCTTCACCTGGAACTGCTGACTCTGATCCTTACTGGGCGTCACCCAGATCTGGTGACTCTGGTCCTCACCTGTGGACCATTATGACGTGGATACTCTTTTCCACACCTGAGCCTCACCTGGAAATGATGACTCTGGATCCCCTCTGGGCCTCAGCCTGACATGGTGACATGGGCCCCATCTGGATGTCACCAAGCCCAGGTGAATCTGGTACCCCTCTAGGCCTCACCTTGACCTGGTGACTCTGGTCCTCAACTGGGCTTCACCGGGACCTAGTGAATATGCTCCCCACCTCCGCCTCATCTGGAACTGGTGACTCCGGTTCTACCTGGGAATCATTGGGACATGGTTACTCTATTCCCCACTGGGACTGCCCTGATCCTGGTAACTCTGGTCCTGACTTTGGCCTCTTCTGTACCAGGTGACTCTGGCTCCACCTGGTCCTCACCTGTAACTGGTGATTGTCGTTCCCACATGGACATCATGTGGACCTGGTGGCTGCAGTGTTTCTAGCTTCTCATGTACCTCGTGACTCTGGTCTCCACCAGGGCCTCACCGGGACCTGGAGAGTGTGGTTGCCACCTGCACCTCACCTGGACCTGGTGATTCTGGTCTGCACCTGTGACTACCCTGGATCTGGTGACTGTGGTCTCCACCTGGGCTTCACCTGGATTTGGGGAGTCCGGTCCCCATCTGGGCATCACCTGGCCCTGTTGACCATGGTACTCAACTGGGCAAAATTGGGACCTGGTGACTGTGTTCCACACCTGTACCTCACCTGGACCAGGCGACTCTGGTCCCCCTCTGGGTCTCACCGTGCCTTAGTAACTGTGAACCCCACTTTGGACTGACTTGGACCTGCTGACCCTGGTTCCCACCTGCGACTGACGTCGTACTGTTGACTCTGGTACTTTCAAGGGCCTCCCCTGGACCTGGTGATCCTGGTCCCCACCTGGGCCTCACCTGGACGTGGTAACTTTTGTCACCACCGGTTACTCACCTAGACCTGGTTACTGTGTTCCACACCTGAGCCTCAAGTAGACCTGTTGACCATGGTCCCCAAGCCGGCCTCACATGGACCTGTTGCCTCCGATCCCCACCGGGGCCTCTCGTGTACCTGGTAACTCTGGTCCTCACCTGGGCATCATTGGTCCTGGTGACTAGGTTCCATACCTGAGGCTCCCCTAGACATGATGACTCTGGAACCTCTCTGGCTATCAACCAGACCTGGTGACTCTGGTCCCCATATGGATGTCACCTGGACCAGGGGATTATGGTACCCCTCTGGGCCTCAAACAGCTCTGGTGACTCTGGTCCTCAACTGGGCCTCACCTGGACCTAGTGAATATGCTCCATCTGGGCCTCATTTGGACGTGGTGACTCTGGTCCCTACCTGGGCATCATCGGGACATGGTTCCACTGCATGACCTGCAGGTTAGCCTCACCTGGACCTGGTAACTCTGGTCCCTACCTGGGCATCATCGGGACATGGTTCCACTGCATGGCCTGTAGGTTGGCCTCACCTGGAGCTGGTAACTCTCGTGCCTACCTGAGCATCTTTGGGACCTGGTTCCTCTGCATGGCCTGCAGGTTGGCCTCACCTGGAACTGGTGAGTGGGTTTGTCACCTGGCCTCACCCTTGCCTAGTGACTAGGTCCCCACGTTGGCCTCACTTGGACCTGGTGAATCTGGTCCTTACCTGGTGGTCACCCGGAACTGGTAACTCTGGTCACCACATGGGAATCACCTGGGCCTGGTGAATCTGGTCCCCATCTGGGCCTTTCCCAGTCCTGTTGACTTTCTTCCACACCTGGACCTGATTGCTGTGGACTTCTTCTTGGCTAACCTGGAACTGCTGACTCTGCTCCTAACTGGGCCTCACCCAGATCTGGTGACTCTGATCCTCACCTGTGGACCATTAGACCTGGATACTCTGTTCCACACCTGAGCCTCAACTGGATATGTTGACTCTGGATCCCTTCTGGGCCTCAGCCTGACATGGGGACTCTGGACCCCATCTGGATGTCACCAGACCAGGTAAATCTGGTACCCCTCTAGGCTTCACCTAGACCTGGTGACTCTGGTCCTCAACTGGGCCTCAACGGGACCTAGTGAACATGCTCCCCACCTGCGCCACTTCTGGGCCCGGTGACTCTGGTTCTACCTTGGCATCATCGGGACATGGTTACTCTATTCCCACTTGGAGTGACCTGATCCTGGTAACACTGGTCCTGACTTTGGCCTCTTCTGTTCCAGGTGACTCTGGCTCCACCTGGGCCGCACCTGTAACTGGTGACTCTGATCCTAAGCATGGCCTCACCTGACCTGGTGACTGTGGTTCCCATCGGGATCTCACCTGGACCTCATGTCTCTGGTCTCACTTAGGCCTCACCAGGACCTGGTGTCTCTGCCACCCACCTGGGTAGCATCAGGATATGGTTACACTGTTCACTAACAGTGACCCAGCCGGACCTATTAACTCTGGTCTTCACCTGGGCCACACCTGGACATGGTGACACTTTTTCCCACGTGGGTCTCACCTGGACATGGTGAGTCGGATCCCCACCTGGTCCTCACCTGTAACTAGTGATTCTCATTCCCACATGGACATCATGTGGACCTGGTGGCTGCAGTGTTTCTAGCTTCTCATGTACCTCGTGACTCTGGTCCCCACCAAGGACTCACCGGGACCTGGTGTGTGTGGTTGCCACCTCCGCCTCACCTGGACCTGGTGATTCTGGTCTGCACCTGAGACTAACCTGGATCTGGTGACGTGGTCCCCACCTGGGCTTCACCTGGATTTGGGGACTCCGGTCCCCATCTGGGCTTCACCTGGCCCTGTTGTCCATGGTCCTCACCAGGGCAAAATTGGGACCCGGTGACTGTGTTCCACAACTGGACCTCACCTGGACCACATGACTCTGGTCCCCCTCTGGGTCTCACCGTTCCCTAGTGACTGTGAAACCCACTTTGGCCTGACTGGACCTCCTGACACTTGTTGCCACCTGCGCCTGACCTCGAACTGTTTACTCTGGTTATTTCAAGGTCCTCCCCTGTACCTGGTGATCCTGGTCCCCACCAGGGCCTCATCTGGACATGGTGACACTTTTCACCACGGAGGACTCACCTGGACCTGCTTACTATGTTCCACTCCTGGGCCTCAAGTAGACCTGTTGACCATGGTCCCCAAGCCGGCCTCACATGGACCTGTTGCCTCTGATCCCCACCAAGGCCTCACGTGTACCTGGTAACTCTGGTCCTCACCTGGGCCTCAACCGGACCTAGTGACTCTGGTCTCCAACTGGCCTTCACCTGATCTGGTGACTCTGGTCCACACCTGGACCTCTCCTGGACCTGGTGACTCTCTTTCCAACATGGACCTCACCTGGATCTGGTGACTCTGGTCCTCAGTTTGGCCTCACCTGGACCTGGTGTTTCTCGTCCCCATTTTGACCTATATCAGAACTGCTGAATCTTGCCCCACCTAGGCCGCACCCAGACCTGGTGACTCTTGTCCCCAGCTATGCCTCAATTCGACCTGATGAATCTGGTCCTCACGTGGGCCTCACATGGACCTGTGACTCAGCTGGAGAGAGTGGCTCTGGTTCCCACAAGGGGCTCACCTGATACTGCTGACTGGGGTGTGTTTCTATGCCTCACCAGGACCTAGTGATTCTGTTCCCCATCTGGGCCTGCATGGCCCTAGTGACTCTGGTCCTCACCCAGGCATCACTGGGACCTGGATACTCTATACCCCACATGAGCCTCACTTTGACCAGGGACATCTGGTCCCATTCTGGGCCGCAAACTTAATGGTTACTCTGGTTCCCCTTCTGGGCCTCACCCTTACCTGGAGACTCTGGTCACCCCTTGGGGTTCAATTGGGCCTGGTGATTCTGGTCCTTAGCTGGTCCGCATCTGGATGTGGTAACTTGTCGCCACCTGGGCCTCACCTGGACTCGGTGAGTCCTGTTACCACCTGCACCTCACCTGGACCTTGTGACTGTGGCCACACCTGGACCTCACCTGGATCTGGTGGCTCTGGTTCCCATATGGGGCTCTCCTGGACCTGGTTCCTGTGGTCTCCATCTGGCCTCACCTGGAACACAATGACTTTGATCCATATTTGGACCTCTCCTGCACCTGTTGACTCTGGTCCTTACCGGCGCATCATTGGGACCTGGATACTCTCTTATATAACTGGGCCTCACCTGGACCTGGTGACTGTGGTCCCACCTGGGCCTCACCTGGACGAGGTGACTGGTTCCCACAGGGACCTCACCTGGACCTGGTGACTCAGGTCCTCCTATGGGCATCATGGAACCTGGTTTCTCAGTTCCTCATCGGGGCCTCACCTGGACCTAGTGATTTCTTCCCCCTCTGGGCCTCTTCCTGACGTGCTGACTCTGGTTCCCACCTGGATATCACCAGAACCGGGTGACTCTGGTCCCCCTCTGGGACTCACCCGGAGCTTGGGACACTTGTCCTCAGCTGGGCCTCAACAGGACCTGGTGAATCTACTCCTCACTTAGGCCTCGACTGGACCTTGTGACTCTTTTCCCACCTGGCATCAATGGGACATGGTTACACTGTTGCCCACCTGGGCCTCTCCTGGACATGATAACTTTGCTCCACACTTTGGCCTCAACTGGTCCTGATGAATCTTGTCCACCCACCTAGACCTCAATCTGGACGTGGTGAGTGTGGTCCCCACCTGGGTCTCACCTGGACCTGGTGACTCTCGTTCCCTCATGACCCACACCTGGACCTGGTGACTGTGGTGTTCCTGTAGACTCAGATTGCCCTGGTTACTCCGGTACCCACTAGGGCCTCAACTGGATCTGGTCACTCTGGCCTGCAGGATGACCCCACCTGGACATGGTGAGTGGGCTGAAACTCCATACCTGGTGACTCAGGTCCCCAGGTGGGCCTCTTGGACCCGGTGAATCTGGTCCTTACCTGGTCCTTCCCGGAACTGGTAACTCTGGTCACCACTTGGGTCTCACCTGGACCTTGTGAATCTGGTACCCATCTAGTCCTCACCCAGTCCTGGTGACTTTGTTCCCCACCTGGACATGATTTCTGTGGACTCTTTCTTGGCCTCACCTGGAACTGGTGACTCTGATCCTATCTGCACGTCACCCAGATCTGGTCACTCTGGTCCTCACCTGTGGACCATTATAACCTGTATACTCTGTTCCACACCTGAGCCTCACCTGGACATGATGACTCTGGATCCGCTCTGGGCCTCAGCCTGACATGGTGACTCTGGTCCCCATCTGGGTGTCACCTGGACCAGGTGATTCTGGTACCCCTCTAGTCCTCAACTTGACCTGGTGATCCTGGTTCCCACCTGGGCCTCACCTGGACCTGGTGACTCTTGTCACCACCGGGGACTCACTTGGACCTGGTTACAGTGTTCCACACTGGGCCTGAAGTAGAACTCTTGACCATGGTCCCCAAGCCTGCCTCACATGGACCTGTTGCCTCTGATACCTACCAGCGCCTCACGTGTACCTGGTAACTCTGGTCCTCACCTGGGCCTCTTCTGCACCTAGTGACTCTGGTCCCCACCTGGGCTTCAACTCGATCTGGTGACTCTGGTCCCCACCTGGACTTCACATGGATCTGGTGACTCTGGTCCCCACCTGGACTTCACCTGGATCTGGTGACTCTGGACTCGACCTGGACCTCTCCTGCACCTCGTGACTCTCTTTCCAACATGGACCTCACCTGGATCTGGTGACTGGTCCTCAGTTTGGCCTCACCTGGACCTGGTGTCTCTCGTCCCCACTTGGACCTAATTCAGAACTGCTGAATCTTGCCCCACCTAGGCCGCACCCAGACCTGGTGACTCTTGTCCCCAGCTATGTCTGAATACAACCTGATGAATCTGGTCCTCACGTGGGCCTCACATGGACCTGGCACTCAGCTGGATAGAGTGGCTCTGGTTCCCACAAGGGGCTCACCTGATACTGCTGAATGTGGTCTTATTCTATGCCTCACCAGGACCTAGTGATTCTGTTCCCCATCTGGTCCTGCATGGCCCTAGTGACTCTGGTCCTCACCCAGGCGTCACTGGGACCTGGATACTCTATTCCACACCTGGGCCTCACTTTGACCAGGGACCTCTGGTCCCATTCTGGGCCTCAAACTAAACTGGTTACTCTGGTTCCCCCTCTTGCCCTCACCCTGACCTGGTGACTCTGGTCACCCCTTGGGCTTCACTTGGGCCTGGAGAATCTGGTCCTTATCTGTTCCGCACCTGGATCTGGTGACTGGTCGCCACCTTAGCCTCACCTGGACTTGGTGAATCCTGTTGCCACCTGCGCCTCACCTGGAACTTTCGACTGTGGTCCCACCTGGGCCTCACCTGGAGGAGGTCACTGGTTCCCACAGGGACCTCAACTGCACCTGGTG
Source organism: Canis aureus (assembly GCF_053574225.1). Lineage (NCBI taxonomy): Eukaryota > Metazoa > Chordata > Mammalia > Carnivora > Canidae > Canis > Canis aureus. Next base: position 41,454,042 of record NC_135643.1, read on the forward strand.
ACTCAGGTCCTCATATGGGCATCATGGGACCTGGTTTCTTAGTTACACATCGGGGCTTCATCTGGACATAGTGATACTCGTCCCCCTCTGGGCCTCACTCTGACGTGGTGACTCTGGTCCCCACCTGGATATCACCAGTACCGAGTGCCTCTGCTCCCCTCTGGGACTCCCCCTGTGCTGGGGACACTGGTCTTCAACTGGGCCTCAACAGGACCTAGTGAATCTACTCCTCACTTAGGACTCGTCTGGACCTTGTGACTCTTTTCGCACCTGGCAACAATGGGACATTGTTACTCTGTTCCACAACTGGGCCTCACCTGGACATGATAACCTTACTCCACACTTTGGCCTCAACTGGTTCTGATGACACTGGTCGCCCCACCTTGTCCTCAATCTGGACCTGGTGACTGTGGTCCCCACCTGGGTCTCACCTGGACCTGGTGACTCTCGTTCCCACATGAACCACACCTGGATCTGGTGTCTGTGGTGTTCTTGTAGACTCACATTTACCTGGTGACTCCTGTCCCCACTAGGGCATCACCTGGATCTGGTGACTCTGGCCTGCAGGTTGGCCTCACCTGGACCTGGTGAGTGGGGTTGCCACCTGAGCATCACCCATACCTGGTGACTCAGGTCCCCACGTGGGCCTCTTGGACCTGGTGAATCTGGTCCGTACCTGGTCCTCTCCCAGACCCTGGGACTCTGGTCACAACCTGGGCCTCACCTGGACCTAATGAATGAATCTGGTCCCCATCTGGTCCTCACCCTGTCCTGGTGACTTTGTTCCCCACCTGGACCTGATTGCTGTGGACTCTTTCTTGGCCTCACCTGGACCTGGTGACTCTGATCCTATCTGCTTGTCACCCAGACCTGGTCACTCTGATCCTCACCTGGGCATCATTGGTACCTGGTGACTCTGTTCCATACCTGAGCCTCACCTGGACATGATGACTCTGGACTCTCGAACCACTCTGGGCCTAACCCTGACCTGGTGACTCTGGTCTCCATCTGGATGTCACCTGGACCAGGTGACTCTGGGACCCCTCTAGGCCAAAACAAGGTCTGGGGACACTGGTCCACAACTGGGCCGCACCTGGACCTAGTGAATATGCTCCATCTGGGCCACAGTTGGACCTGGTGACTCTGGTCCCTACCTGGGCATCTTCGGGACATGGATCCACTGCATGGCCTGCAGGTTGGCCTCAGCTGGACCTGGTAACTCTGGTCCCTACCTGGGCATCACGGGGACACAGTTCGTCTGCATGGCCTCCAGGTTGGCCTCACGTGGACCTAGTGAATGGGGTTGCCACCTGGGGCTCACCCATACCTGGTGACACAGGTCCCCACGTGGGCCTCATTTGGACGTGGTGAATCTGGTCCTTACCTGGTCCTCACCCGGAACTCCTAACTCGGGTCACCACCTGGGAATCACATGAACCTGGTTAATCTGGTCCCCATCTGGTCCTCATCCAGTCCTGGTGATTTTGTCACCCCACCTGGACCTGATTACTGTGGACTCCTTCTTGGCCACACCTGGAACTGGTGACTCTGTTCCTAACTGGGCGTCACCCAGATCTGGTGACTCTGGTCCTCACCTACGGACCATTAGGACCTGGATACTCTGTTCCACACCTGAGCCTCACCTGGACATGATGACTCTGGATCCCCTCTGGGCCTCACCCTGACATGATGACTCTGGTCCCCATCTGGATGTCACCTAGACTAGGTGAATCTGGTATCCCTCTAGGACTCAACTTGACCTGGTGACTCTGGTCCTGAACTGGGCCACACGGGGACCTAGTGAACATGCTCCCCACCTGCACCTCATCTGGATCTGGTGACTCTGGTTCTACATGGGAATCACTGGGACCTGGTTACTCTCTTATATACCTGGGCCTCACCTGGACCTGGTGACTGTGGTCCCACCTGGGCCTCACCTGGACGAGGTGACTGGTTCCCACAGGGACCTCACCTGGACCTGGTGACTCAGGTCCTCATATGGGCATCATGGGACCTGGTTTCTCAGTTCCATATCGGGGCCTCGCCTGGACCTAGTGATTCTCGTCCCCCTCGGGGCCTCACCCTGACGTGGTGACTCTGGTCCCCACCTGGATATCACCAGAACCGGGTGACACTGGTCCCCCTCTGGGACTCTCCCGGAGCTGGGGACACTGGTCCTCAGCTGGGCTTCAACAGGACCTGGTGAATCTACTCCTGACTTAGGCCTCGTCTGGACCTTGTGACTCTTTTCCCACCTGGCATCAATGGGACATGGTTACTCTTCCCATCTGGGCCTCACATGGACATGATAACTTTGCTCCACACTTTGGCCTCAACTGGTCCTGATGACACTGGTCGCCCCACCTTGTCCACAATCTGGACCTGGTGACTGTGGTCCCCACCTGGGTCTCACCTGGACCTGGTGACTCTCGTTCCCACTTGAAACACACCTGGCCCTGTTGACTGTGGTGTTCTTGTAGACTGACATTAACCTGTGACTCCGGTCCCCACTAGGGCCTCACCTGGATCTGGAGACTCTGACCTGCAGGTTGGCCTCACCCTGACCTGGTGACTCTGGTCCCCATCTGGATGTCACCTGCTCCAGGTGATTCCGGTACCCCTCTAGGACTCAACCAGATCTGGTGACTGTGATCCTCAACTGGGCCTAACCTGCACCTAGTGAATATGCTCCATCTGGGCCTCATTTGGACCTGGTGACTCTGTTCCCTACCTGGGCATCATCGGGACATGTGTCCATTGCATGGCCTGCAGGTTGGCCTCACCTGGACCTGGTAACTCTGGTTCCTACCTGGGCATCATCGGGACATGTTCCACTGCATGGCCTGCAGGTTGGCCTCACCTGGACCTGAGAACTCTAGTCCCTACCTCGGCATCATCGGGACATGGTTCCTCTGCATGGCCTGCAGGTTGGCCTCTCATGGACCTGGTGAGCGGGGTTGTGACTTGGGCCTCACACATGCCTGGTGACACTGGTCCCCACGTGGGCCTCACTTGGACTTGGTGATTCTGGTCCTTACCTGGTCCTCACCCGGAACCCGTAACTCTGTTCACCACCTGGGAATCACCTGGACCTGGTGAATCTGGTCCTCTTCTGGGCCTCACCCAGTCCTCGGGAATTTGTTCTCCACCAGGACCTGATTGCTGTGAACAATTTTTTGGCCTCACCTGGAACTGGTGACTCTGATCCTATCTGCGGGTCACCCAGACCTGGTGACTCTGGTCCTCACCTGGGCATCATTGGTACCTGGTGACTCTGTTCCACACCTGAACCTCACCTGGACATGATGACTCTGGAACCATTCTGGGCCTCACCCCGACTGGTGACTCTGGTCCTCATCTGGATGTCACCTGGACCAGGTGTTTCTTGTACCCCTCTAGGCCTCAACCATATCTGGTGTCTCTGGTCCTCAACTGGGTCTCACTGGGACCTAGTGATCATGCTCCCCACCTGCGCCCCATCTGGACCTGGTGACTCTGGTTCTACCTGGGCATCATCGGGACATGGTTACTCTATTCCCCACTCGGACTGACCTGATCCTGGTAACTCTGGTCCGGACTTTGGCCTCTTCTGTACCAAGTGACTCTGGCTCCACCTGGGCCACACCTGTAACTGGTGACTCTGATCCTAAGCATGGCCTCACCTGACCTGGTGACTGTGGTTCCCATCGGGACCTCACCTGGACTTCATGTCTCTGGTCCCACCTTGGCCTCACCAGGATCTGGTGTCTCTGGTACCCACCTGGGTAGCATCAGGATATGGTTACACTGTACACTAACAGCGACCCAGCCGGACCTATCAACTCTGGTCTTCACCTGGGCCACTCCTGCACATGGTGAATTGGTTCCCACCTGGGTCTCACGTGGACATGGTGAGTAGGATCCCCACCTGGGCCTCACCTGTCACTGCTGATTCTCGTTCCCACATGTAATCATGTGGACTTGGTGGCTGTAGTGTTTCTAGCTTCTCATGTACCTCGTGACTCTGGTCCCCACCAGGGCATCATTGGGACCTGGTAAGTGTGGTTGCCACCTGCACCTCACCTGGACCTGGTGATTCTGGTCTGCACCTGAGACAAACCTGGAGTTGGTGACTGTGGTCCCCACCTTGGCTTCACCTGGATTTGGGGACTCCAGTCCACATCTGTGCCTCACCTGGCCCTGTTGACGATGGTCCTCAACTGGGCAAAATTGGGACCCAGAGACTGTGTTCCACATCTGGACCTCACCTGGACCAGGTGACTCTGGTCCTCCTCTGTCTCACCGTGCGATAGTGACTGTGAACCCCACTTTGGCCTGACTTGAACCTGCTGACACTGGTTGCCACCTGCGACTGTCCTCGAACTCTTGACTGTGGTTCTTTAAAGGGCCTCCCCTGGACCTGCTGATCCTGGTCCCCACTTGGACCTCACCAGGACGTGGTGACCCTTGTCACCACCGGGGACTCACCTGGACCTGGTTACAGTGTTCCACACCGGGGCCTCAAGTAGACCTGTTGACCATGGTCCCCAAGCCGACCTCACATGGACCTGTTGCCTCTGATCCCCACCGGGGCCTCACGTGTACCTGGGAACTCTGGTCCTCACCTGGGCCTCATCTGGACCTAGTGACTCTGGTCCCCACCTTGGCTTCACCTCGATCTAGTGACTGGTCCCCACCTGGGCTTCACCTGGATCTGTTGACTCGCGTTCCCACCTGGACCTGTCCTGGACCTGGTGACTCTCTTTCCAATATGGACCTCACCTGGATCTGGTGACTCTGGTCCTCAGTTTGGCCTCACCTGGACCTGGTGTCTCTCGTCCCCACTTTGACCTAACTCAGAACTGCTGAATCTTGACCCACCTAGGCCGCACCCAGACCTGGTGACACTTGTCCCCAGCTATGCCTCAATTCGACCTGATGAATCTGGTCCTCACGTGGGCCTCACATGGACCTTGTACTCAGCTGAATAGAGTGGCTCTGGTTCCCACAAGGGGCTCACCGGATACTGGTGACTGTGGTCTTATCTATGCCTCACCAGGACCTAGCGATTCTGTTCCCCATCTGGGCCTGCATGGCGATAGTGACTCTGGTCCGGTGAGGCATCATTGGGACCTGGATACTCTATGCCACACCTGGGCCTACCTTTGACCAGGGATCTCTGGTCCCATTTTGGGCCTCAAACTAAACTGGTTACTCTGGTTCCCCTCTGGGCCTCACCCTTACCTGGTGACTCTGGTCACCCCTTGGGGTTCACTTGGGCCTCGTGAATCTGGTCCTTAGCTGGTCCGCAACTATCCCTGGTGACAGGTCACCACGTGGGCCTCACCTGGACTTGGTGAATCATGTTGCCACCTGCGCCTCACCTGGACCTTGTGACTGTGGTCCCACCTGGACCTCACCTGGATCTGGTGGCTCTGGTTCCCATATGGGGCTCTTCTGGACCTGTTCCCTGTGGTCTCCCTCTGGCATCACCTGGAACACAATGACTCTGATCTATATTTGGGCCTCTCCTGGACCTGTTGACTCTGGTCCTTACCTTTGCATCATTGGGACCTGGATACTCTCTTATATAGGGCCTCACCAGGACCTGGTGACTGTGTTCCCACCTGGGCCTCACCTGGACGGGGTTACTGGTTCCCACAGGGACATCACCTGGACCTGGTGACTCAGTTCCTCATATGGGCATCTTGGGACCTGGTATCAAAGTTCCACATCGGGGCCTCACCTGGACCTAGTGATTCTCATCCCCCTCTGGGCCTCACCCTGACTTGTGACACTGGTCCCCACCTGGATATCACCAGAACCGGGTGACACACCCGGAGCTGGGGACTCTGGTCCTCAGGTGGGCCTCAACAGGACCTCGTGAATCTACTCTAATCTTAGGCTTCGTCTGGACCTTGTGACTCTTTTCCCACCTGGCATCAATGGGACATGGTTACTCTGTTCCCCACCTGGTCCTCACCTGGACATGATAACTTTGCTGCACACTTTGGTCTCAACTGGTCCTGATGACTCTCGTCCCCAAACCTAGGCCTCAATCTGGACCTGGTGACTGTCGTCCCCAACTGGGTCTCAGCTGGACCTGGTGACTCCCGTTCCCACATGTACCACACCTGGACCTGGTGACTGTGGTGTTCTTGCAGAGTCACATTTACCTTGTGAATCCCGTCCCCACTAGGGCCTCACCTGGATCTGGTGACTCTGGCCTGCAGGCTGGCCTCACTTGGACCTGGTGAGTGGGGTTGCCACCTGGGACTCACCCATAACTGGTGACTCAGGTCCCCACGTGGGCCTCTTGGACCTGGTGAATCTGGTCCTTACCTGGTCCTCTCCCAGAACCGGGTACTTTGGTTACCACCTGGGCCTCACCTGGACCTGGTGAATCTGGTCCCCATCTGGGCTTCACCCAGTCCTGGTGAATTTGTTCCCCACCTGGACCTGATTGCTGTGGACTCTTTCTTGGCCTCACCTGGACGTGGTGACTCTGATCCTATCTGCGCGTCACCCAGATCTGGTGACTCTGGTCCTCACCTGGGCATCATTGGTACCTGGTGACTCTGTTCCACAGCTCAGCCTCAGCTGGACATGATGAGTCTCGAAACTCTCTATGCCTCACCCTGACCTGGTGACTCTGGTCCCCATCTGGATGTCACCTGGACCAGGGGATTCTGGTACCCCTCTCGGCCTCAACCAGATCTGGTGATTCTGGTCTTCAACTGGGCCTCACCTGGACCTAGTGAATATGCTCCATCTGGGCCTCATTTGGAGCTGGTGACTCTGGTCCCTACGTGGGCAACATTGGACCATGGTTCCACATAATGGTCTGCAGGTTGGCCTCTTCTTGACCTGGTAACTCTGATCCCTACCTGGGCGTCATCGGGACACGGTTCCTCTGCATGGCCTGCAGGTTGGCGTCACCTGGACCTCGTACCTCTGGTCCCTACCTGGGCATCATCGGTACACGGTTCCTCTGCATGGCCTGCAGGATGGCCTCACCTGGACCTGGTGAGTGGGCTTGCCACCTGGGCCTCACCCATGCATGGTGACACCGGTCCCCACATAGGCCCCAGTATCCTGGTGAATCTCGTCCTTACCTGGTCCTCAACCGGATCTGATAACCCTAGTCACCACCTGGGAATCACCTGGACCTGGTGTATCTGGCCCCATCTGGGCCTCACCCAGTCCTGGTGACTTTGTTCCCCTCTGGACCTGATTGCTGTGGACTCCTTCTTGGCCTCAACTGGAACTGGTGACTCTGATCCTAACTGGACCTCACCCAGATCTGGTGACTCTGGTCCTCACCTGTGGACCATTATGACCTGGATACTCTGTTCCACACCTGAGCCTCACCTGGACATGATGACTCTGGATCCCTTCGGGGCCTCACCCTGACATGGTGACTCTGGTCCCCATCTGGATGTCACCTAGACCAGGTGAATCTGTTACCCCTCAAGGGCTCAAATATACCTGGTGACACTGGTCCTCAACTGGGTCTCACCGAGACCTAGTGAATATGCTCCCCACCTGCGCCTCATCTGGACCTGGTGACGCTGGGTCTACCTGGGCATCATCGGAACATGGTTACTCTGTTCCCCACTGGGACTGACCTGATCTGGTAACTCTGGTGCTGACTTTGGCCTCTTCTGTACCAGGTGACTCTGGCTCCACCTGGGCCTCACCTGTAACTGGTGACTCTGATCCAGGCATGGCCTCACCTGACCTGGTGACTGTGGTTCCCATCGGGACCTCACCTGGACCTCATGTCTCTGGTCCCACCTGGGCCTCACCAGGACCTGGTGTCTCTGGTACCCACCTGGGTAGCATCAGGATATGGTTACACTGTACACTAACAGTGACTCAGCCGGACCTATCAACTCTGGTCTTCACCTGGGCCACTCCTGCACATGGTGACACTCGTTCCCACCTGTGTCTCACCTGGAAATTGTGAGTCTGATCCCCACCTGGTCCTAACCTGTAACTGGTGATTCTCATTCCCACATGGATATCATGTGGACCTGGTGGCTGCAGTGTTTCTAGTTTGTCAAGTACCTCGTGACTCTGGTCCCCACCAGGGCCGCACCGGGACCTGGTGAGAGTGGTTGCCAACTGCACCTCACCTGGACCTGCTGATTCTGGTCTGCACCTGATACTACCCTGGATCTGGTGACTGTTGTCCCCACCTGGGCTTTACCTGGATTTGGGTACACCGGTCCCCATCTTGGACTCACCTGGCCCTTTTGACCATGGTCCTCAACTGGGCAAAATTGGGACGCGGTAACTGTGTTCCACAACTGAACCTCACCTGGACCAAGTGACTCTGGTGCCCCTCTGGGTCTCACCATGCCCTAGTTACTGTGAACCCCACTTTGGCCTGACTTGGACCTGCTGACCCTGGTTGCCACCTGCACCTGAACTCGAACTGTTGACTCTGGTTCTTTCAAGGGCCTCCCCTGTACCTGGTGATCCTGGTCCGCAACTGGGCCTCACCTGGACGTGGTGACCCTTGTCACGACCGGGGACTCATCTGGACCTGCTTACTGTGTTCCACACCTGGGTCTCAAGTAGACCTGTTGACCATGGTCCCCACGCCGGCCTCACATGGACCTGTTGCCTCTGATCCCCACCGGGGCCTCACGTGTACCTGGTAACTCTGGTCCTCACCTGGGCCTCATCTGGACCTAGTGACTCTGGTCCCCACCTGTGCTTCACCTGGATCTGGTGACTCGGGTCCCCACCTGGACCTCACCTGTATCTGGTGACTCTGGTCCTCAGTTTGGCCTCACCTGGACCTGGTGTCTCTCGTCCCCAGTTTGACCTAACTCAGAACTGCTGAATCTTGACCCGCCTAGGCCGCATCCAGACCTGGTGACTCTTGTCCCCAGCTATGCCTCAATTGGACCTGATGAATCTGGTCCTCACGTGGGCCTCACATGGACCTGGGACTCACCTGGATATAGTGTCTCTGGTTCCCACAAGGGGCTCACCTTATACTGTTGACTGTGGTCTTATTCTATGCCTCACCAGGACCTAGTGATTCTGTTCCCCATCTGGGCCTGCATGGCCCTAGTGACTCTAGTCCTCACCCAGTCATCATTGGTACCTGGATACTCTATTCTACAACTAGGCCTCACTTTGTCCAGGGACCTCTGGTCCCATTCTGGTCCTTATACTAAACTGGTTACTCTGGTTCCCGCTCTGGTCGTCACCCTTACCTGGTGACTCTGGTCACCCCTTGGGCTTCACTTGGGCCTGGTGAGTCTGGTCCTTAGCTGGTCCGCACCTGGATCTGCTGACTGGTCGTCACCTGGACCCCACGTGTACTTGGTGAATCCTCTTGCCACCTGCGCCTCACCTGGACCTTGTGACTGTGGCCCCACCTGGACCTCACCTGGATCTGGTGGCTCTAGTTCCCACATGGGGCTTTCCTGGACCTGGTTCCTGTGGTCTCAATCTGGCCTCACCTGGAACACAATGACTGTGATCCATTTTTGGTCCTTTCCTGGACCTGTTGACTCTGGTCGTTACCTGGGCATCATTGGGACCTGGATACTCTCTTAAATACCTGGGCTAAACCTTTACCTTGTGACTGTGGTCCCACCTGGGCCTCACCTGGACGAGGTGACTGGTTCCCACAAGGACCTCACCTGGACCTGGTGACTCAGGTCCTCATATGGGCATCATGGGACCTGGTTTCTCAGTTCCACATCGGGGCCTCACCTGGACCTAGTGATTCTCGTCCCATTATGGTCCTCATCCTGACGTGGTGACTCTGGTCCCCACCTGGATATCACCAGAACCGGGTGACGCTGGTCCCCCTCTGGGACTCACCCGGAGCTGGGGACACTGTTCCTCAACTGGGCCTCAACACGACCTGGTGAATCTACTCCTCACTTAGGCCTCGTCTGGACCTTGTGACTCTTTTCCCACCTGGCATCAATGGGACATGATTATTCTGTTCCCCACCTGGGCCTCACCTGGACATGAGAACTTTGCTTCACACTTTGGCCTCAACTGGTCCTGATGACTCTGGTCACCCGACCTAGGCGTCAATCTGGACCTGATTGCTGTGGACTCCTTCTTAGCCTCAACTGGAACTGGTGACTCTGATCCAGATTGAAGATCCCCAATCTGGGCCTCACCTGGCCTTGTCAACCATGGTCCTCAACTGGCAAAATTGGACCCGGTGACTGTGTTCCACCCCTGGACCTCACTTGGACCAGGTGACTCTGGTCCCCCTCTGGGTCTTACCGTGCCCTAGTGACTGTGAACCCCACTTTGGCCTGACTTGGACCTGCTGACCCTGGTTGACACCTGCGCCTGACCTCGACTGTTGACTCTGGTTCATTCAAGGGCTTCCCCTGTACCTGGTGATCCTGGTCCCCCCCTGGGACTCACCTGGACGTGGTGACACTTGTCACCACCAGGGACTCACCTGGACCTGCTTACTGTGTTCCACACCTGGGCCTCAAGTAGACCTGTTGACCATGGTATCGAAGCCGGCCTCATATGGACCTGTTGCCTCTGATTCCCACCGGGGCTTCAAGTGTACCTGGTAAAACTGGTCTTCACTTGGGCCTCATCTGGACCTAGTGATTCTGGTCCCCACCTTGGCTTCACCTGGATCTGGTGACTCTGGTCCTCAGTTTGGCCTCACCTGTACCTGGTGACTCAGGTCCTCATTTGGGCATTATGGGACCTTTTTTCTCAGTTCCACATCGGGGCCCCACCTGAAACTAGTGATTCTCGTCCCCCTCTGGGCCTCACGCTGACGTGGTGAGTCTTATCCCCACCTGGACATCACCAGAACCGGGTGACTCTGGTCCCCCTCTGGGACTGACCCGGACCTGGGGACACTGGTGCTCAACTGGGCCTCCACAGGACCTGGTGAATCTAGTCCTCACTTAGGCCTCATCTGTACCTTGTGACTCTTTTCCCACCTGGCATCAATGGGACATGGTTACTCTGTTCCCCAACTAGACATCACCTGGACATGACAACTTTGCTCCACACTTTGGACTCAACTTGTCCTGATCAATTTGTTCCCCCCACCTAGGCCTCAATCTGGACCTGGTGACTATGGTCCCCACCCGGGTCTCACCTGGACCTGGTGACTCTCGTTCCCACATGAACCACACCTGGACCTGGTGACTCTGGTTTTCTTGCAGACTCACATTTACCTGGTGACTCCGGTCCCCACTAGGGCCTCACCTGGATCTGGTGACTCTGGCCTGCAAGTTGGCCTCACCTGGACTTGGTGAGTGGGGTTGCCACCTGGGCCTCACCCATACCTGGTGACTCAGTTTCACACGTGGGCCTCTTGGACCTGGTGAATCTCGTCCTTACCTGGTCCTCTCCCAGACCCGGGGACTCTGGTCACCACCTCGCCTCACCTGGACCTCGTGAATCTGGTCCCCATCTGGGCCTCACCCAGTCCTGGTGACTTTGTTCCCCACCTGGACCTGATTGCTGTGGACTCTCTCTTGGCCTCACCTGGAACTGGTGACTCTGATCCTATCTGAGCGTCACCAAGACCTGGTGACTCTGGTCCTCACCTGGGCATCATTGGTACCTGGTTACTCTGTTCCACACCTGAGCCTCACCTGGACATGATGACTCTGGAACCTCTCTGGGCCTCACCCTGACCTGGTGACTCTTGTCCCCATCTGGATGTCAACTGGACCAGGTGATTCTTGTACCCCTCTAATACTCAACCAGATCTGGTGACTCTGGTCCTCAACTGGGCCTCACCTGGACCTAGTGAATATGCTCCAACTGGGCCTCATTTGGACCTGGTAACTCTGGTCCCTTCCTGGGCATCATCGGGACACGGTTCAGCTGCATGGCCTTCAGGTTTGCCTCACCTGGACCTGGTAACTCTGGTCCCTACCTGGGCATCATCGGGACATGGTTCCTCTACATGGCAGGCAGGTTGGCCTCACCTGGACCTGGTGAGTGGGGTTGGCATCTGGGCCTCACCCATACATGGTGACACAGGTCCCCCGTGGGCCCAGTATGACCTGGTGAATCTCGTCCTTACTTGGTCCTCACCCGCACCTGGTAACCCTGATCAACACCTGGGAATCACCTGGACCTGGTGAATCTGGTCCCCATCTGGGCCTCACCCAGTCTTGGTGAATTTGTTCCCCTCTGGACCTGATTGCTGTGGAATCCTTCTTGGCCTCAACTGGAAGTGGTGACTCTGATCCTACCTGGGCCTCACCCAGATCTGGTGACTCTGGTCCTCACCTGTGGACCATTATTACCTGGATACTCTGTACCACACCTGAGCCTCTCCTGGACATGATGACTCTGGATCCCTTCGGGGCCACACCCTGACATGGTAACTCTGGTCCCCATGTGGATGTCACCTAGACCAGGTGAATCTGGTACCCCTCTAGGCCTCAACTAGACCTGGTGTCTCTGGTCCTCACCAGGGCCTCACCGAGACCTACTGAATATGCTCCCCAACTGCGCCTCATCTGGACCTGGTGACTCTGGTTCTACCTGGGCATCATCGGGACATGGTTACTGTATTCCCCACTGGGACTGACCTGATCCTGGTAACTCTGGTCCTGATTTGGCCTCTTCTTTACCAGGTGACTCTGGATCCACCTTGGGTTCACCGGTAACTGGTGACTCTGATCCTAAGCATGGCCTCACCTGACCTGGTGACTGTGGTTCCCATCGGGACCTCACCTGGACCTCATGTCTCTGGTCCCAACTGGGCCTCACCAGGACCTGGTGTCTCTGGTACCCACCTTGGTAGCATCAGGATACGGTTACACTGTTCACTAAAAGTGACCCAGCCGGACCTATTAACTCTGGTCTTCACCTGGGCCACACCTGGACATGGTGACACTGGTTCCCACCTGGGTCTCACCTGGACATGCTGAGTCGGATCCACAACTGGTCCTCACCTGTAACTGGTGATTCTCGTTCCCACATGGACATCATGTGGACCTGGTGGCTGCAGTGTTTCTAGCTTCTCATGTACCTCGTGACTCTGGTCCCCACCAGGGCCTCACAGGGACCTGGTGAGTGTGGTGGCCACCTGCACCTCAAGTGGACCTGGTCATTCTGGTCTGCACCTGAGACTACCCTGGATCTGGTGACTGTGGTCCCCACCTGGGCTTCACCCGCTTTGGGGACTCCGGTCTCCATCTGGGCCTCACCTGGCCCTGTTGACCATGGTCCTCAACTGCGCAAAATTGGGACCCGGTGACTGTGTTCCACAACTGGACCTCACCTGGACCAGGTGATTCTGATCTACCTCTGGGTCTCACTGTACCCTAGTGACTGTGAACCCCACTTTGGCCTGACTTGACCTGCTGACCCTGGTTGCCACCTGCGCTGACCTCGAACTGTTGACTCTGGTACTTTCAAGGGCCTACCCTGTATCTTGTGATCCTGGTTCCCACCTGGGCCTCACCTGGACGTGGTAACTCATGTCAAAACCGCGTACTCACCTGTACCTGCTTACTGTGTTCCACATCTGGGCCTCAAGTACACCTCTTGACCATGGTACCCAAGCCCGCCTAACATGGACCTGTTGCCTCTGATCCCCACCGGGGCTTCACGTGTACCTGGTAACTCTGGTCCTCACCTGGGCCTCATCTGCACCTAGAGACTCTGGTGCCCACCTGGACTTCACCTGGATCTCGTGACTCTGATCCCCACCTGGACTTTACCTGGATCTGGTGACTCTGGTCCCAATCTGGACCTCTCCTGGACTTGGTGTCTCTCTTGCCCACTTTGACCTAACTCAGAACTGCTGAATCTTGCCCCACCTATTACGTACCCAGACCTGGTGACTCTTGTCCCTAGCTATTCCTCAATTCGACCTGACGAATCTGGTCCTCACGTGGACCTCACATGTACCTGGGACTCAGCTGGAAAGAGTGGCTCTGGTTCCCACAAGGGGCTCACCTGATACTGCTGACTGTGGTCTTACTCTATCCCTCACCAGGACCTATTACTTCTGTTCCCCATCTGGGCCTGCATGGCCATAGTGACTCTGGTCCTCACTCAGGCATCATTGGTACCTGGATACTCTATTCCACACCTGGGCCTCACTTTGACCTAGGACCGCTGGTCCCATTCTGGGCCTCAAACTAAACTGGTTACTCTGGTTCCCGCTCTGGTCCTCACCCTTACCTGGTGACTCTGGTCACCCCTTGGGCTTCACCTGGGCCTGGTGAATCTGATCCTTAGCAGGTCCGCACCTGGATGGTGACTGGTCGTCACCTGGGCCTCACCTGGACTTGGTGAATCCTGTTGCCACGTGCGCCTCACCTGGTCCTTGTAACTGTGGTCCCACCTGGACCTCACCTGGATCTGGTTGCTTGGTTCCCATATGGGGCTCCCCTGGACCTGGTTCCTGTGGTCTCCATCTGGCCTCACCTGGAACACAATGACTCTGATCCATATTTGTGCCTCTCCTGGACCTTGACTCTGGTCCTTACCTGGGCATCATTGGGACCTGGATACTCTTTTATATATTTGGGCCTCACCTGGACCTCTTGACTATGGTCCCACCTGGGCTTCACCTGGACGAGGTGACGGGTTCCCACAGGGACCTCACCTGGACCTGGTGACTCAGGTCCTCACATGGGCATATTGGGACCTGGTTTCTCAGTTCCACATCGGGGCCTCACCTGGACCTAGTGCCTCTCGTCCCACTCTGGGCTTCACCCTGACGTGGTGACTCTGGTCCCCACCTGGATATCACCAGAACTGGGTGACTCTGGTCCCCCTCGGGACTCACCCGGAGCTGGGGACACTGCTCCTCAACTGGACCTCAACAGGACATTGTGAATTTACTCTTCACTTAGGCCTCGTCTGGACCTTGTGACTCTTTTCCCACCTGGCATCAATGGGACATGGTTACTCTGTTCCCCACCCGGACTCACCTGGATATGATAACTTTGCTCCACACTTTGGCCTCAACTGGTCCTGATGACTCTGGTCCCCCCACCTAGGCCTCAATCTTGACCTGGTGACTGTGGTCCCCACATGGTTCTCACCTGGACCTGGTGACTCTCGTTCCCACATAAACCACACCTGGACCACGTGACTGTGGT
This sequence comes from Canis aureus, assembly GCF_053574225.1. Taxonomy (NCBI): domain Eukaryota; kingdom Metazoa; phylum Chordata; class Mammalia; order Carnivora; family Canidae; genus Canis; species Canis aureus. The sequence continues at coordinate 41,469,122 of NC_135643.1, forward strand.
ATCCTTGTGGACTCACAATTACCTCGTGACTCCGGTCCCCACTAGGGCCTCACCTGGTTCTGGTGACTCTCGCCTGCAGGTTGGTCTCACATGGACCTGGTGAGTGGGGTTGCCACCTGGCCTCACCCATACCTGGTGCCTCAGGTCCCCACGTGGGCCTCTTGGACCTAGTGAATCTGGTCCTTACCTGGTCTCTCCCAGACCCAGGGACTCTGGTAACCACGTGGGCTTCACCTGGACCTGGTGATTCCGGTCCCCATCTGTGCCTCACTCAGTCCTGGTGACTTTGTTCCCCACCTTGACCTGATTGCTGTGGACTCTTTGATGGCCTCACCCAGACCTGGTGACTCTGGTCCTCACCTGGGCATCATTGGTACCTGGTGACTCTGTTCCACACCTGAGCCTCACCTGGACATGAGGCTCTGGAACCTCTCTCGGCCTCACCCTGACCTGGTGACTCTGGTCCCCATCTGGATGTCACCTGGACCAGGTGATTCTGGTACCCCTCTAGGCCTCAACCAGATCTGGTGACTCTGGTCCTCAACTGGGCCTCACCTGGACCTAGTGAATATGCTCCATCTGGGCCTCATTTGGACCTGGTGACTCTGGTCACTCACTGGGCATCATCGGGAAATGGTATCACTGCATGGCCTGCTGGTTGGCCTCACCTGGACCTGGTAACTCTGGTCCCTACCTGGGCATCATCGAGACATGGATCCTCTGCATGGCCTGCAGGTTGGCCTCATCTTGACCTGGTGAGTGGGGTTCCCACGTGGGTCTTACCCATGCCTGGTGACACAGGTCCCCACGTGGGCCTCACTTGGACCTGGTGAATGTGGTCCTTACCTAGTCCTCACCCGGAACTGGTAAATCTGGTCACCACCTGGGCATCACCTATTCCTGGTGACTTTGTTCCCCACCTGGACCTGATTGCTGTGGACACCTTCTTGGCCTCACCTGGAAGTGGTAACTCTGATCCTAACTGGGCCTCTCCCAGATCTGGTGACTCTGGTCCTCACCTGTGGACCATTATGACCTGGATACTCTGTTCCACACCTGAGCCTCACCTGGACATGATGACTCTGGATCCCCTCTGGGCCTCACCCTGACATGGTTACTCTGGTCCCCATCTGGATGTCACCTAACCAGGTGAATATGGTACCCCTCTAGGCCTCAACCAAACCTGGTGACTCTAGTCCTCAACTGGATCTCTCCGGGACCTAGTGAATATGCTCCCCAACTGCGCCTCATCTTCACATGATGACTCTGGTTCTAAGTGGGCATCATCGGGACATGGTTACTCTATTCCCCACTGGGAGTGACCTGATCCTTGTAACACTGGTCTGACTTTGGCATTTTCTGTACCAGGTGACTCTGGCTCCACCTGGGCCTCACCTGTAACTGGTGACTCTGATCCTAAGCATGGCCTCACCTGACTTGGTGACTCTGGTCCCCATTAGGATGTAACCTGGACCAGGTGATTCTGGTTCCCCTCTAGGCCTCAACCAGATCTGGTGACTCTGGTCCTCAATTGGGCTTCACCTGGACCTAGTGAATATGCTCCATCTGGGCCTCATTTGGACCTGGTGACTGTCGTCCCTACCTGGGCATCATCGGGACATGGTTCCGCACATGGCCTACAGGTTGGCCTCACCTGGACCTGGTGAGTGGGATGCCACCTGTGGCTAACCCATACCTGGTGACACAGGTCCCCACGTCGGCCTCTTGGACCTGGTGAATCTGGTCCTTACCTCGTCTTCTCCCAACCTAGGGACTCTGGTCATCACCTGGGCCTCACTTGGACAAGGTTAACTGGTCCCCATCTGGGCCTCACCCAGTCCTGGTTACTTTGTTCCCCACCTGGAACTGATTGCTGTGGACTCTTCCTTGCCTCACCTGGAACTGGTGACTCTGATCCTATCTGCGCGTCACCCAGATCTGGTGACTCTGGTCCTCATCTGGGCATCATTGGTACCTGGTGACTCAGTTCCACACCTGAACCTCACCTGGACTTGATGACTCTGGAACCTCTCTGGGCCTCACCCTGTCCTGGTGACTCTGGTCCCCATCTGGATGTCACCTTGACCAGGTGATTCTGGTACCCCTCTGAGCCTCAACCAGATCTGGTGACTCTGGTCCTCAACTGGGCCTCACCTGGACCTAGTGAATATGCTCCATCTGGGCCTTATTTGGACCTGGTGACTCTGGTCCCTACCTGGGCATCATCGGGACATGGTTCCACTGCATGGCCTGCAGGTTGGCATCACCTGGACCTGGTAACTCTGGTTCCTACATGTACATCATCGGGACACGGTTCCTCTGCATGGCGCGAAGGATGGCCTCTCGTGGTCCTGGTGAGTTTGGTTGCCACCTGTGCCTCACCCGTACCTGGGGACACAGGTCCCCGCTGGGCCTCTTGGACCTGGTGAATCTGGTCCTCACGTGGGCCTCACATGTACCTGCGACTCAGCTGGATAGAGTGGCTCTGGTTCCCACAAGGGGCTCACCTGATATGCTGACTGGGGTGTGTTTCTATGCCTCACCAGGACCTACTGATTTTGTTACCCATCTGGGCCTGCATGGCCCTAGTGACTCTGGTACTCACCCGGGCATCACTGGGACCTGGATACTCTATACCCCACATGAGCCTCACTTTGACCAGGGACCTCTGGTCCCATTCTGGGCCTCAAACTAAATGGTTACTCTGGTTCCCTCTCTGGGCCTCACCCTTACCTGGTGACTCTGTTCACCCCTTGGGGTTCCCTTGGGCCTGGTGATTCTGGTCCTTAGCTGGTCCGTACCTGGATGTGGTGACTGGTCGCCACCTGGGCTTCACCTAGACTTGGTGAATCCTGTTGCCACCTGCACCTCACCTGGACCTAGTGACTGTGGCCCCACCTGGACCTCACCTGGATCTGGTGGCTCTGGTTCCCATATGGGGCTCTCCTGGACCTGGTTCCTGTGGTCTCCATCTGGCTTCACCTGGAACACAATGACTCTGATCCATATTTGGACCTCTCCTGGACCTGTTTACTGTGGTCCTTACCTGAGCATCATTGGGACCTGGATACTCTCTTATATACCTGGGCCTCACCTGGACCTGGTGACTGTGATCCCACTTGGGCCTCACCTGGACGAGGTGACTGGTTCCCACAGGGACCTCACCTGGACCTGGTGACTCAGGTCCTCATATGGGCATCATGGTACCTGGTTTCTCAGTTCCACATCGGGGCCTCACCTGGACCTAGTGATTCTCTTCCCCCTCTGGGCCTCTTCCTGACGTGCTGACTCTGGTTCCCTCCTGGATATCACCAGAACCGGGGGACTCTCGTCCCCCTCTGGGACTCACCCGGAGCTTGGGACACTGGTTCTCAGCAGGGCCTCAACAGGACCTGGTGAATCTACTCCTCACTTAGGCCTTGTCTGGACCTTGTGACTCTTTTCCCACCTGGCATAAATGGGAAATGGTTACTGTGTTCCCCACCTGGGCCTCACCTGGACATGATAACTTTGCTCCACACTTTGGCCTCAACTGGTCCTGATGACTCTGGTCCCCCCACCTAAGCCTCAATCTGGACCTGGTGACTATGGTCCCCACCTGGGTCTCACCTGGACCTGGTGACTCTCGTTCCCAGATGAACCACACCTGGACCTGGTGACTGTGGTGTTCCTGTAGACTCACATTTACCTGGTGACTCCGGTCCCCACTAGGGACTCACCTGGATCTGGTGACTCTGGCCTGCAGGTTGGCCTCACCTGGACCTGGTGAGTGGGGTTGCCACCTGGGGCTCACCCTGACCTGGTGACTCTGGTCCCCATCTGGATGTCACCTTGACCAGGTGAATCTGGTACCCCTCTGGGCCTCAATTAGACCTGGTGACACTGGTCCTCAACTGGGCCTCACCGGGACCTAGTGAATATGCTCCCCACCTGCACCTCATCTGGACCTGGTGACTCTGGTTCTACCTGGGCATCGTCGGGTCATGGTTACTCTCTTCCCCACTGGGAATGACCTGATCTTGGTAACTCTGGTCCTGACTTTTGTCTCTTCTGTACCAGGTGACTCTGGCTCCACCTGGGCCTCACCTGTAACTGTTGAATCTGATCCTAAGCATGGACTCACCTGACCTGATGTCTGTGGTGCCCATGGGACCTCACCTGGTCCTCATGTCTCTGGTCTCACCTGGGCCTCACCAAGACTTGGTGTCACTCGTACCCACCTGGGTAGCATCAGGATATGGTTACACTGTTCACTAACAGTGACCCAGCCGGACCTATTAACTCTGGTCTTCACCTGGGCCACACCTGGACATGGTGACACTGGTTCCCACCTGGGTCTCACCTGGACATGGTGAGTCGGATCCCCACAGGGTCCTCTCTAACTGGTGATTCTCGTTCCCACATGGACATCATGTGGACCTGGTGGCTGCAGTGTTTCTAGCTTCTCATGTACCTCGTGACTCTGGTCCCCACCAGGGCCTCACCGGGACCTGGTGAGTGTGGTTGCAACCTGCACCACACCTGGAACCGTTGATTCTGTTCTGCACCTGAGACTACCCTGGATCTGCTGACTGTGGTCCCCACCTGGGCTTCGCCCGGATTTGGGGACTCCGGTCCCCATCCGGGCCTCACCTGGCCCTGTTGACCATGGTCCTCTACTGGGCAAAATTGGGACCCGGTGACTGTGTTCCACACCTGGACCTCGCCTGGACAACATGACTCTGTTCCCCCTCTGGGTCTCATCGTGCCCTCATGACTTTGAACCCCACTTTGGCCTGACTTGGGCCTGCTGACCCTGGTTGCCACCTGCGCCTGACCTCGAAATGTTGACTCTGGTGCTTTCAAGGGCCTCCACTGTACCTGGTGATCCTGGTCCCCACCTGGGCCTCACGTGGACGTGGTGACTCTAGTCACCACCACGGACTCACCTGGACCTGCTTACTGTGTTCCACACCTGGGCCTCAAGTAGACCTGGTGACCATGGTCCCCAAGACGGCCTCACATGGACCTATTGCCTCTGATCCCCACCGGGGCCTCACGTGTACCTGGTAACTCTGGTCCTCACCTGGGCCTCATCTGGACCTAGTGACTCTGGTCCCCACCTGGGCTTCACCTGGATCTTGTGGCTCTGGTCCCCACCTGGATTTCACCTGGAACTGGTGACTCTGGTCCCCACCTGGATCTCTCCTGGACCTGGTGACTCTCTTTCCAACATGGACCTCACCTGGATCTGCTGACTCTGGTCCTCAGTTTGGCCTCACCTCGACCTGGTGTCTCTCGTCCCCACTTTGACCTAACTCAGAACTGCTGAATATTGCCCCACCTAAGCCGAACCCAGACCTGGCGACTCTTGTCCCCAGCTATGCCTCAATTCGACCTGATGAATCTGGTCCTCACGTGGGCCTCACATGGACCTGGAACTCAGCTGGATAGAGTGGCTCTGGTTCCCACAAGGGGCTCACCTGATACTGCTGAATGTGGTCTTATTCTATGACTCACCAGGACCTAGTGATTCTGTTCCCCATCTGGGCCTCATGGCCCTAGGGACTCTGGACCTCACCTAGGCATCATTGGGACCTGGATACTCTATTCGACACCTGGACCTCACTTTGAACAGTGACCTCTGGTCCAATTCTGGGCCACAAACTAAACTGGTTACTCTGGTTCCACTCTGGGCTTCACCCTTACCTGGTGACTCTGGTCACCCCTTGGGCTTCACTTGGCCCTGGTGAATCTAGTCCTTAGCTGGTCCGCACCTGGATCTGGTGACTGGACGCCACTTGGGCCTCACCTGGGCTTTGTGAATCCTGTTGCCATCTGCGCCTCCCCTGGACCTTGTGACAGTGGTCCCACATGGACCTCACCTGGATCTGGTGGCTCTGGTTCCCATATGGGGCTCTCCTGGACCTGGGTCCTCTGGTCTCCATCTGGCCTCACATGGAACACAATGACTCTGATCCATATTTGGGCCTCTCCTGGACCTGTTTACTCTGTCCTCACCTTGGCATTATTGGGACCTGGATACACTCTTATATACCTGGGCCTCACCTGGACCTGGTGACTGTGGTCCCACCTGGCCTCAGCTGGATGGGGTTACTGGTTCCCACAGGGACCTCACCTGGACCTGGTGACTCACGTCCTCATATGGGCATCATGAGACCTGGTTTCTCAGTTCCACATCGGGGCCTCACCTGGAACTGGTGATTCTCGTCTACCTCTGGACCTCACCGTGACGTGGTGACTCTGGTCCCCACCTGGACATCACCAGAACCGGGTGACTCTGGTACCCCTCTGGGACTAACCCGGAGCTGGGGACACTTGTCCTCAACTGGGCCTCAACAGGACCTGGTGAATCTACTCCTCTCTTAGGCCTCGTCTGGACCTTGTGACTCTTTTCCCACCTGGCATCAATGGGACATGGTTATTCTGTTCCCTACTTGGGCCTCACCTGGACATGATAACTTTGCTCCACACTTTGGCCTCAACTGGTCCTGATGAATCTGGTCCCCCCACCTAGGCCTCAATCTGGATCTGGTGACTGTGGTCCCCACCTGGGTCTCACCTGGACCTGGGGACTATCGTTCCCACATTAACCACACCTGGCCCTGTTGACTGTGGTGTTCTTGTAGACTCACATTTACCTGGTGACTCCGGTCCCCACTAGGGCCTCACCTGGATCTGGTGACTCTGGCCTGCAGGTTGGCCTCACCTGGACCTTCTGAGTGGGGTTGCCACCTGGGCCTCACCCATACCTGGTGACTCAGGTCCCCACGTGGGCCTCTTGGACCTGGTGAATCTGGTCCTTACATGGTCCTCTCCCAGACCCGGGGATTCTGGTAACCACCTGGGCCTCCCCTGGACCTGGTGAATCTCTTCCCCATCTAGGCCTCAACCAGTCCTGGTGACTTTGTTCCCCACCTGGACCTGATTGCTTTGGACTCTTTCTTGGCCTCACCTGGAACTGGTGACTCTTATCCTATCTGCGCATGACTCAGGCCTGGTGTCTCTGGTCCTCACCTGGGCAACATTCGTACCTGGTGACTCTGTTCCACACCTGAGCCTCACCTGGACTTGATGACTCTGGAACATCTCTGGGCCTCACCCTGACCTGGTGACTCTGGTCCCCATCTGGATGTCACCTGGACCAGGTGATTCTGGTACCCCTCTAGGCCTAAACAAGATCTGGTGTCTCTGGTCCTCAATTTGGCCTCGGCTGGACCTAGTGAATATGCTCCATCTTGGCCTCATTTGGACCTGGTTACTCTGGTCCCTACCTGGGCATCATGGGGACCTGGTTCCACTGCATGGCCTGCAGGTTGGCCTCACCTGGACCTGGCAACTCTGGTCCATACCTTGGCATTATCGGGACCCGGTTTCTTTGCATGTCCTGCAGGTAGGCCTCACCTGGACCTGGTGAGTGGGGTTGCCACTTGGGCCTCACACATACCTGGTTACACAGGCCCATACGTGGGCCTCACTTATACGTGGTGTATCTGGTAACTCTGGTCACCACCTGGGTATCACCTGGACCTGGTGAATCTGGTAACTCTGGTCACCACCTGGGAATCACCTGGACCTGGTGAATCTGTGTCCCCATCTGGGCCTCACCCAGTCCTGGTGACTTTTTTCCCCACATGGACCTGATTGCTGTGGACTCCTTCTTAGCCTCACCTGGAACTATTGACTCTGATCCTAACTGGGCCTCACCCAGATCTGTTGACTCTGGTCCTCACCTGTGGACCATTATGACCTGGATACTCTGTTCCACATCTGAGACTCACCTGGACATGATGACTCTGGATCCCCCCTGGGCCTCTCCCTGACATGGTGACTCTTGTCCCCATCTTGTCGGCACCTTGACCAGGTGAATCTGGTACCCCTCTAGGCCTCAACTTGACCTGGTGACTCTGGTCCTCAACTGGGCCTCACCGGGACCTAGTGAACATGGTCCCCACCTCCGCCTCATCTGGACCTGGTGACTCTGGTTCTACCTGGGCATCACCGGTACATGGTTACTCAATTCCCCACTGGGACTGCCCTGATCCTTGTAACTCTGGTTCTGACTTTGGCCTCTTCTATACCAGGTGACTCTGGCTCCACCTGGGCCTCACCTGTAACTGGTGACTCTGATTCAAAGCACGGCCTCACCTCACATGGTGACTGTGGTTCCAATGGGGACCTCAACTGGACCTCAGGGCTCTGGTCCCATCTCGGGGTCACAAGGAACTGGTGTCTCTGGTACCCATCTGTGTAGCATCAGGATATCGTTACACTGTTCACTAACAGTGACCCAGCCGGACCTATTAACTCTAGTCTTCACCTGGGGCACACCTGGACATGGTGACACTGGCTCCCACCTAGGTCTCACCTGGACATGGTGAGTCGGATCCCCACCTGGTCCTCACCTGTAACTGGTGATTCTCGTTCCCACATGGACATCATGTGGATCTGGTGGCTTCAGTGTTTCTAGCTTCTCATGTAACTCGTGACTCAGGTCCCCACCAGGGCCTCACCGGGACCTGGTGAGTGTGATGGCCACCTGCACCTCACCTGGACCTGGTGATTCTGGTCTGCACCTGAGACTACCCTGGATCTGGTGACTGTGGTCTCCACCTGGGCACTACCTGGATTTGGGGACTCCGGTCCCCATCTGGGCCACACCTGACCCTGTTGACGATGGTCCTCAACTGTGCAAAATTGGGACCCGGTGACTTTGTTCCACAACCGGACCTCACCTGGACCAGGTGACTCTGGTCTCCCTCTGGGACTCAACGTGCCCTAATGACTCTGAATCCCACTTTGGCCTGACTTGGACCTGCTGTCCTTGGTTGCCACCTGTGCCTGACCTCGAACTGTTGACTCTGGTTCTTTCAAGGGCCTCCCCTTTACCTGGTGATCATGGTCCCCAGCTGGGTCTCACTTGGACGTGGTGACTCTTGTCACCACCGGGCCTCACCTGGACCTGGTTACTGTGTTCCACCCATCGGCCTCAAGTACACCAGTTGACCATGGTCCCCAAGCCGGCCTCACATGGAGCTGTTGCCTCTGATTCCCAAAGTGGCCTCACGTGTACCTGGTAACTCTGGTCCTCACCTGGGCCTCATCTGGACCTAGTGACTCTGGTCCCCACCTGGGCTTCACTTGGATCTGTTGACTCTGGTCCCCACCGGGACTTCACCTGGATCTGGTGATTCTGGTCCCCACCTGGACCTCTCCTGGACCTGGTGACTCTCTTTCCAACATGGACCTCACCTGGATCTGGTGACTCTGGTCCTCAGTTTGGTCTCACATGGACCTGGTGTCTCTCGTCCCCACTTGGACCTAACTCAGAACTGCTGAATCTTGCCCCACCTAGGCCGCACGCAGACCTGGTGACTCTTGTCCCCAGCTATGCCTCAATTCGACCTGATGAATCTGGTCCTCACGTGGGCCTCACATGGACCTGGGACTCAGCTGGATAGAGTGGCTCTGGTTCCCACAAGGGGCTCACCTGATACTGCTGACTGTGGTCTTATTCTATGCCTCACCAGGACCAAGTGATTCTGTTCCCCATTTGGGCCTGCATGGCCCCAGTGACTCTGGTCCTCACCCAGGCATCATTGGGACCTGGATACTCTATTCCACACCTGGGCCTCACTTGGACCAGGGACCTCTGGTCCCATTCTGGGCCTCAAACTAAACTGGTTACTCTGGTTCCCCCTCTGGGGCTCACCCTTACCTGGTGACATGGTCACCCCTTGGGCTTCACCTGGGCCTGGTGAATCTGCTCCTTAGCTTGTCCTCACATGGATCTGGTGACTGGTCGCCACCTGGGCCTCACCTGGACTTGGTGAATCCTATTGCCACCTGCGCCTCACCGGGACCTTGTGACTCTTTTCACACCTGGCATCAATGGGACATGGTTACTCTGTTGCCCACCTGGGCCTCACCTGGACATGATAACTTTGCTCCACACGTTGGCCTCAACTGGTCCTGATGACTCTGGTCCCCCCACCTGGCCTCAATCTGGACCTGGTGACTGTGGTCCCCACCTGGGTCTCACCTGGACCTGGTGTCTCTCGTTCCCACATGACCACACCTGGACTTCGTGACTGTGGTGTTCCTGTAGACGCACATTTACCTGGTGACTCCGGTCCCCACTAGGGCCTCACGTGGATCTGGTGACTCTGGCCTGAAGGTTGGCCTCACCTGGACCTGGTGAGTGGAGTGCAACCCGTACTTTGTGACTGTTCCCCACGTGGGCCTCTTGGACCTGGTGAAACTGGTCCTTACGTGGTCCACTCCCAGACCCGGGGACTCTGGTCACCACCTGGGCCTCACCTGGACCTGTTGAATCTGGTCCCCAACTGGGCCTCAACCAGTCCTGGTGACTGTGTTCCCCACCTGGACCTGATTGCTGTGGACTCTTTCTTGGCCTCACCTGGAACTGGTGACTCTGATCCTATCTGCGCGTCACCCAGATCTGGTCACTCTGGTCCTCACCTCTGGGCCACTATGACCTGGACACTGTGTTCCACACCTGACACTCACCTGGACATGTTGACTCTGGAGCCACTCTGGGCCTCACCCTGACCTGATGACTCTGGTCCCCATCTGGATGTCACCTGTACCAGGTGATTCTGGTACCCCTCTAGGCCTCAACCAGATCTGGTGACTCTGGTCCTCAACTGGGCCTCACCTGGACCTAGTGAATATGCTCCATCTGGGACTCATTTGGACCTGGTGACTCTTGTCCCTTCCTGGGCATCATCGGGACATGGTTCCACTGCATGACTTGCAGGTTGGCCTCACCTTGACCTGGTAACTCTGCTCCCTACCTGGGCATCATCGGGACATGGTTCCACTGCATGGCCTTCAGGTTGGCCTCACGTGGACCGGGTAACTCTAGTCCCTACCTGGGCATCATCGGGACATGGTTCCTCTGCATGGCCTGCAGGTTTCCCTCACCTGGACCTGGTGAGTGCGGTTGACACCTGGGCCTCACCCATACCTGGTGATTCAGGTCCTCACATGGGCCTCACTTGGACCTGGTGAATCTGGTCCTTACCTGGTCCTCTGACAGACTCGGGGACTCTGGTCACCACCTACACCTCACCTGGACCTGCTGAATATGGTCCCCATCTGGGCCTCACCCAGTCATGGTGACTTTGTTCACCACCTGGACCTGATTGCTGTGGACTCTTTCTTGGCCTCACCTGGAACTGGTGACTCTGATCCTATCTGCGCATCACCCAGACCTGGTGACTCTGGTTCTCACCTGGGCATCATTGGTACCTGGTGACTCTGTTCCACAGCTGAGCCTCACCTGGACTTAATGACTCTGGAACCTCTCTGGGACTCACCCTGACCTGGTGATTCTCGTCCCCATCTGGATGTCACCTGGACTAGGGGATTCTGGTACCCCTCTAGACTCAACCAGATCTGGTGACTCTGGTCCTCAACTTGGCCTCACCTGGACGTAGTGAATATGCTCCATGTGGGCCTCATTTGGACCTGGTGACTCTGGTCCCTACCTGGGCATCATCGGGACATGGTTACACTGCATTCCATGCAGGTTGGCCTCACCTGGACCTCGTAACTCTGGTCCCTACATGGCCATCATCGGGACACGGTTCCTCTGCATGGCCTTCAGGTTGGCCTCCCCTGGACCTGGTGAGTGAGGTTGCCACCTGGGTCTCCCCATAACTCGTGACACAGGTCCCACGTGGGCTTCACTTGGACATGGTGAATCTGGTCCTTACCTGGTCCTCACCCAGAACTGGTAACCCTTGTCACCACCAGGGAATCACCTGGACCTGTTGAATCTGGTCCCCATCTGGGCCTCACCCAGTCCTGGTGTCTTTGTTCCCCACCTGGACCTGATTTCTGTGGACTAATACTTGGCCTCACCTGGAACTGGTGACTCTGAACCTAACGGGGCCTCACCCAGAACTGGTGACTCTGGTCCTCACCTGTGGACCATTATGACCTGGATACTCTGCTCCACACCTCAGACTCACCTGGACATGATGACACTGGAACCTCTCTGGGCCTCACCCAGACCTGGTGACCCTGGTCCCCATCTGGATGTCACCTGGACCTGGTGATTCTTGTACCCCTCAAGTCTCAACCAGATCTAGTGACTCTGGTCCTCAACTGGGCCTCACCTGGACCTAGTGAATATCCTCCATCTGGGCCTCATGTGGACCTGGTGACTCTGGTCCCTACCTGGGTATCATCGGGAAATGGTTCCACTGCATGGCCTGCAGGTTGGCCTCACCTGGACCTGGTAACTCTGGTCCCTACCTGGGCATCATCGGGACACGCTTCCTCTGCATTGCCTGCAGGTTGGCCTCACCTGGACCTGGTGAGTGTGCTTGCCACCTGGGCCACACTCATACCTGGTGACAAAGGCCCCACGTGGGCCTCACTTGGACCTGGTGAATCTGGTCCTTACCTGGTCCTCACCCGGAACTGCTAACTCTGGTCACCACCTGGGAATCACCTGGGTCTGGTGAATCTGGTCCCCATCTGGGCCTCACACAGGCTTGGTTAATTTGCTCCCCACCTGGACCCGATTGCTGTGGACTCCTACTTGGCCTCACTTGGAACTGCTGACTCTGATCCTTACTGGGCCTCACCCAGATCTGGTGACTCTGGTCCTCACCTGTGGACCATTATGACCTGGATACTCTGTTCCACACCTGAGCCTCACCTGGACATGATGACTCTGGATCCCCTTTGGGCCTCACCCTGACATGGTGAGTCTCGTCCCCATCTGGATGTCACCTAGACCAGGGGATTCAGGTACACCTCTAGGCCTCAACTTGACCTGGTGACTCTGGTCCTCAACTGGGCCTCAACGGGACCTAGTGAACATGCTCCCCACCTGAGCCTCATCTGGTCCTGGCGACTCTATTTCAACCATGGGAATCATTGGGACATGGTTACTCTATTCCCCACTGGGACTGCCCTGATCCTTGAAACTCTGGTCCTGACTTTGGCCTCTTCTATACCAGGTGACTCTGGCTCTACCTGGGCCTCACCTGTAACTGGTGACACTGATTCTAAGCATGGCCTCACCTGACATGGTGACTGTGGGTCGATAGGGACCTCAACTGGACCTCAGGTCTCTGGTCCCATCTCGGGGTCACCAGGACCTGGTGTCTCTGGTACCCACCTGTGTAACATCAGGATATCGTTACACTGTACACTAACAGTGACCCAACAGGACCTATTAACTCTAGTCTTCACCTGGACCACACCTGGACATGATGACACTGGCTCCCACCTGGGTCTCAACTGGACATGGTGAGTCGGATCCCCACCTGGTCCTCAGCTGTAACTGGTGATTCTTGTTCCCACATGGACATCATGTGGACCTGGTGTCTGCAGTTTTTCTAGCTTCTCATGTACCTCGTGACTCTGGTCCTCACCAGGGCCCCACCGGGTCCTGGTGAGTGTGGTTGCCACCTGCACCTCACCTGGACCTGGTGATTCTGGTCTGCACCTGAGACTACCCTGGATCTGGTGACTGTGGTCCCCACCTGGGCTTCGCCAGGATTTGGGGACTCCGGTCCCCATCTTGCCCTCACCTGGCCCTGTTCACCATGGTCCTCAACTGGGCAAAATTGGAATCCGGTGACTGTGTTCCACAACTGGACCTCACCTGGACCAGGTGACTCTGGTCCCTGTCTGGGTCTCACCGTGCCCTAGTGACTGTGAACATCACTTTGGCCTGACTTGGACCTGCTGACCCTGGTTGCCACCTGCACCTGAACTCGAACTGTTGTCTCTAGTTCTTTAGGGTCTCCCTTTTACCTGGTGATCCTGGTCCCCACCTGGGCCTCACCTGGATGTGGTGACTCTTCTCACCACCGGGGACTCACCTGGACCTGCTTACTGTGTTCCACACCTGGGCCTCAAGTACACCTGTTGACCATTTCCCCAAGCCGGCCTCACATGGACCTGTTCCCTCTGATCCCACCCGGGGCCTCACGTGTAACTGGTAACTCTGGTCCTCACCTGGGCCTCATCTGGAACTAGTGACTCTGGTCCCCACCTGGGCTTCACCTGGATCTGGTGACTCTGGTCCCCTCCTGGATTTCACCTGGATCTGGTGACTCTGGTCGCCACATGGACCTCTCCTGGACCTGGTGACTCTCTTCCCAACATGGACCTCAGCTGGATCTGGTGACTCTGGTCCTCCGTTTGGCCTCACCTGGACCTGGTGTCTCTCGTCCCCACTTTGACCTAACTCAGAACTACTGAATCTTGCCACACCTAGGCCGCACCCAGACCTGGTGACTCTTGACCCCAGCTATGCCTCAATTCGACCTGATGAATCTGGTCCTCACGTGGGCCTCACATGGACCTGGGACTCAGCTGGATAGAGTGGCTCTGGTTCCCACAAGGGGCTCACCTGATACTGGTGACTTATTCACCAGTGGTCTTATTCTATGCCTCACAAGGACCTATTGCTTCTGTTCCCCATCTTGGCCGGCCTGGCCCTTGTGACTCTGGTCCTCACCCAGGCATCATTGGGACCTGGGTACTCTATTCCACACCTAGGCCTCACTTTGACCAGGGACCTCTGGTCCTATTCTGGACCTCAAACTAAACTGGTTACTCTGATTCCCCCTCTGGGCCTCACCCTTACCTGGTGACTCTCGTCACCCCTTGGGCTTCACTTGGGCCCGGTGCATCTGGTCCTTAGCTGGTCCGCACCTGGATCTGGTGACTGGTCGCCACCTGGGCCTCACCTGGACTTGGTGAATCCTGTTGACACCTGCGCCTCAACTGGACCTTGTGACTGTGGTCCCACCTGGACCTCAACTGGATCTGGCGGGTCTGGTTCCCATATGGGGCTCTCCTGGACCTGGTTCCTGTGGTCTCCATCTGGCCTCACCTGGAACACAATGACTCTGATCCATATTTGGGCCTCTTCTGGACCTGTAGACTCAGGTCCTTAACTGGGTATCTTTGGGACCTGGATACTCTCTTATATACCTGTGCCTCACCTGGACCTGGTGATTGTGGACCCACCTTGGCCTTACCTGGACGTGGTGACTGGTTCCCACAGGGACCTCACCTGGACCTGGTGACTCAGGTCCTCATATGGGCATCATGGGACCTGGTTTCTCAGTTCCACATCGGGGCTCACCTGGATCTAGTGATTCTCGTCCCCCTCTGGGCCTCACCCTGACGTGGTGACTCTGGTCCCCACCTGGATATCACCAGAACCGGTGACTCTGGGCCCCCTCTTGGACTCAACTGCACATGGAGACACTGGTCCTCAACTGGGGCTCAACAGGACCTGGTGAATCTACTCCTCATTTAGGCCTCGGCTGGACCTTTTTACTCTTTTCCCACCTGGAATCAATGGGACAAGGTTACTCTGTTCCTCACCTGGGCCTCACCTGGACATGATAACTTTGCTCCACACTTTGGCCTCAGCTGGTCCTGATGACTCTGGTCCACCCACCTAGGCCTCAATCTGAACCTGGTGACTGGTCCCCACCTGGAACTCACCTGGACATGGTGACTCTCGTTCCCACATGAACCACACCTGGACCTGGTGCCTGTGGTATTCTTGTAGACTCCCATTTACCTGGTGACTCCGGTCCCCACTAGGGCCTCACCTGGATCTGGTGACTCTGGCCTGCAAGTTGGCCTCACCTGGACCTGGTGAGTGGGGTTGCCACCTGGGCCTCACCCATACCTGGTGACTCAGGTCTGCAAGTGGGCCTCTTGGACCTGGTGAATCTGTTACTTACCTGGTCCTCTCCCAGACCCGGGGACTCTGGTCAACACCTGGGCCTCACCTGGACCTGGTCAATCTGGTCCCGATCCGAGCCTCACCCGGTCCTGGTGATTTTGTTCCGCACCTGGACCTGATTGCTGTGGACTCTTTCTTGGCCTCACCTGGAAATGGTGACTCTGATCCTATCTGCGCGTCATCCAGACCTGGTGACTCTGGTCCTCACCTGGGCATCTTTGGTACTTGGTGACTCTGTTCCATACCTGAGCCTCACCTGGACATGATGACTCTGGAACCTCTCTGGGCCTCACCCTGACTTGGTGATTCTGGACCCATCTGGATTTCACCTGGACCAGGTGATTCTGGTACCCCTCTAGGCCTCAACCAGATCTGGTGACTCTGGTCCTCAACTGGGCCTCACCTGGACCTAGTGAATATGCTCCCCAACTGCGCCTCGTCTGGACATGGTGACTCTGGTTCTACGTGGGCATCATCGGGACATGGTTACACTGCATGGCCTTCAGGTTGGCCTCAGCTGGACCTGGTATCTCTCGTGCCTACCTGGGCATCATCGGGACATGGTTCCTCTGCATGGCCTGCAGGTTTCCCTCACCTGGACCTGGTGAGTGGGGTTGCCACCTGGGCCTCACCCATACCTGGTGACACAGGTCCCTACGTGGGCCTCACTTGGACCTGGTGAATCTGGTCCTTACCTGGTCCTCACCCGGAACTCGTAACCTGGTCACCACCTGGGAATCCCCTTGGCCTGGTGAATCTGGTCCCCATCTGGGCCTCACTCAGTCCTGGTGACTTTTTTCCCCACCTGGACCTGATTGCTGTGGACTCCTTCTTGGCCTCACCTGGAACTGGTGACTCTGACCCTAACTGGGCCTCACCCAGATCTGCTGACTCTGGTCCTCACCTGTGGATCATTACGACCTGGATACTCTGTTCCACACCTGAGCCTCACCTGGACATGATGACTCTGGATCCACTCTTGCCTCCCTCTGACATGGTTACTCTGGTCCCCATCTGGATGTCACCTAGACCAGGTGAATCTGGTAGCCCTCTAGGCCTCAACCAAACCTGGAGTCTCTAGTCCTCAACTGGGCCTCACCGGGACCTAGTGAATATGCTCCCCAACTGCGCCTCGTCTGGACATGGTGACTCTGGTTCTACTTGGGCATCATCAGTTCATGGTTACTCTATTCCCCACTGGGAGTGACCTGATCCTGGTAACACTATTCCGGACCTTGGCATTTTCTCTACCAGGTGACTCTGGCTCCACCTGGGCCTCACCTCTAACTGGGGAGTCTGATCCTAAGCATGGCCTCACCTGACCTGGTGACTGTGGTTCCCATCGGGACCTCACCTGGACCTCATGTCTCTGGTCCCACCTGGGCCTCACCAGGACATGGTGTCTCTGGTACCAACCTGGGTAGCATCAGGATATGGTTACACTGTTCACTAACAGTGACCCAGCTGGACCTATAAACTCTGGTCTTCACCTGGGCCACACCTGGACATGGTGACACTGGTTCCCACCTGGGTCTAACTTGGACATGGTGAGTCGGATAGCCACCTGGTCCTCACCTGTAACTGGTGATTCTCGTTCCCACATGGACATCATGTGGACCTGGTGTCTGCAGTGTTTCTAGCTTCTCATGTACCTCGTGACTCTGGTCCCCACCAGGGTCTCACCGGGACCTGGTGAGTGTGGTTGCCACCTGCACCACACCTGGAACTGTTGATTCTGGTCTGCACCTGAGACTACCCTGGATCTGGTGACTGTGGTCCCCACCTGGGCTTCACCCGGATTTGGGGACTCCGGTACCCATCCGGGCCTCACCTGGACCTGTTGACCATGGTCCTCAACTGGGCAAAATTGGGACCCGGTGACTGTGTTCCACAACTGGACCTCACCTGGACCACATGACTCTGGTCCCCCTCTGGGTCTCACCGTGCCCTCGTGACTTTGAACCCCACTTTGGCCTGACTTGGGCCTGCTGACCCTGGTTGCCACCTGCGCCTGACCTCGAACTGTTGACTCTGGTTCTTTCAAGGGCCTCCCCTGTACCTGGTGATCCTGATCCCCACTTGGGCCTCACGTGGACGTGGTGACTCTAGTCACCACCGCGGACTCACCTGGACCTGCTTACTGTGTTCCACACCTGGGCCTCAATAGACCTGTTGACCATGGTCCCCAAGACGGACTCACATGGACCTGTTGCCTCCGATCCCACCCGGGGCCTCACGTGTACCTGGTAACTTTGGTCCTCACCTGGGCCTCATCTGGATCTAGTGACTCTGGTCCCCACCTGGGCTTCACCTGGATCTGGTGGCTCTGGTCCCCACCTGGATTTCACCTGGAACTGGTGGTCTCGTCCCCACCTGGACCTCTCCTGGACCTGGTGACTCTCTTTCCAACATGGACTTCACTTGGATATGTTGACTCTGATCCTCAGTTTGGCCTCACCTGGACATGGTGTCTCTCGTCCCCACTTTGACCTAACTCAGAACTCCTGAATCTTGCCCCACCTAGGCCGCACCCAGACCTGGTGACTCTTGTCCCCAGCTATGCCTCAATTCGACCTGAGGAATCTGGTCCACAAGTGTGCCTCATATGGACCTGGGACTCAGCTGGATACAGTGGCTCTGGTACCCACAAGGGGCTCACCTGATACTGGTGACTTATTCACCAGTGGTCTTATTCTATGCCTCACGAGGACCTAGTGATTCTGTTCCCCATCTGGCCTTCATGGCCCTAGAGAATCTGGTCCTCTCCCAGGCATCATTGGGACCTGGATACTCTATTCCACACCTGGGCCTCACTTTGACCAGGGACCTCTGGTCCCATTCTGTGTCTCTAACTAAACTGGTTACTCTGATTCTACCTCTGGGCCTCACCGTTACCTGGTTTCTCTGGTCACCCCTTGAGCTTCATATGGGACTGGTGAATCTGGTCCTTAGCTGATCCGAACCTGGATCTGGTGATTGGTCGCCACCTGGGCTTCACCTGGACTTGGTGAATCCTGTTGCCACCTGCGCCTCACGTGGACCTTGTGACTGTGGTCCCACGGGGAACTCACCTGGATCTGGTGGCTCTGGTTCCCATATGGGGCTCTCCTGGACCTGGTTACTGTGGTCTCCATCTGGCCTCACATGGAACACAATGACTCTGATCCATATTTGGGCCTCTCCTGGACCGGTTGACTCTGGTCCTTACCTGGGCATCATTGGGACATGGATACTCTCTTATATAACTGGGCCTCACCTGGACCTGGTGACTGTGGTCCCACCTGGGCCTCACCTGGAGGAGTTCACTGGTTCCCACAGGGACCTCACTTGGACTTGGTGACTCAGGTCCTCATATGGGCATCATGGCACCTGATTTCTAGTTCCACATCGGGGCCTCACCTGGACCTAGTGATTCTCGTCCCCCACTGGGCCTCACCCTGACGTGGTGACTCTGGTCCCCACCTGGATATCACCAGAACCGGGTGACTCTGGTCCCCCTCTGGACTCACCCGGAGCTGGGGACACTGGTCCTAAACCTGGCCTGAACAGGACCTGGTGAATCTACTCCTCACTTAGGCCTATCTGGACCTTGTGACTCTTTTCCCATCTGGCATCAATGGGACATGGTTACTCTGTTCCCCACTTGGGCGTCACCTGGACATGAAAACTTTGCTCCACACTTTGGTCTCAACTGGTCCCGATGACTCTGGTCCCCCCACCTAGGCCTCAATCTGGACCTGGTGACTGTGGTCCCCACCAGGTTCTCACCTGGACCTCGTGACTCTCGTTCCCCCATGAACCACACCTGGACCTGGTGACTGTAGTGTTCTTGTAGACTCACATTTACTTGGTGACTCCGGTCCCCACTAGGGCCTCACCTGGATCTGGTGACTCTGGCCTGCAGGCTGGCCTCACGTGGACCTGGTGAGTGGGGTTGCCCCCTGGGCCTCACCCATACCTGGTGACTCAGGTCCCCACGTGGGTCTCTTGGTCCTGGTGAATCTGGACCTTACCTGGTCCTCTCCTAGACCCGGGGAGTCTGGTCACCACCTGGGCCTCACCTGGACCTGGTGAATCTGGTCCCCATCTGGGGCTCACCCAGTCCTTGTGTCTTTGTTCCCCACCTGGAACTGATTGCTGTGGAGTCTTTCTTGGCCTCACCTGGACCTGGTGACTCTGATCCTATCCGCGCGTCACCCATACCTGGTGACTCTGGTCCTCACCTGGGCATCATTGGTACCTGGCGACTCTGTTCCACACCTGAGCCTCCCCTGGAAATGATGACTCTAGGCCTCTCTGGGCCTCACCCTGACGTGGTGACTCTGGTCCCCTTCTGGATGTCACCAGGACCAGGTGTTTCTGGTACCGCTCTAGGACTCAACCAGATCTGGTGACTCTGGTCCTCAACTGGGCCTCACCGGGACCTAGTGAACATGCTCCCCACCTGCGCCTCTTCTGGAACTAGTGACTCTGGTTCTACCTGGGCATCATGGGGACATAGTTACTCTATTCCCCACTGGGACTGACCTGACCTGGTAACTCTGATCCTGACTTTGGCCTCTTCTGTACCAGGTGACTGTCGCTCCACATGGGCCTCACCTGTAACTGGTGACTCTGATCCTAAGCATGGCCTCACCTGACCTTGTGACTGTGTTTCCCATCGGGACCTCACCTGGACCTCATGTCTCTGGTACCACCTGGGCCTCACCAGGACCTGGCCCAGAGTCATCATGTCCAGGGGAGGCTGACATGGTGACTCTGGTCCCCATCAGGATGTCACCTAGACCAGGTGAATCTGGTACCCCTCTAGGCCTCAAGTAGACCTGGTGACTCTGGTCCGCATCTGGGCCTCACAGGGTCCTAGTGAATATGCTCCCACCTGCGCCGATTCTGGACCTGGTGACTCTGGTCCCTACCTGGGCATCATCGGGACATGGTTCCTCTGCATGGCCTGCAGGATGGCATCACCTGGACCTGGTAACTCTGGTTCCTACATGGGCATCATCGGGAGAGGGTTCCTCTGCATGGCGCAAAGGATGGCCTCTCCTAGACCTGGTGAGTGTCGTTGCCACCTGTACCTCACCCGTACCTGGTGACACAGGTCCCCTCGTGGGCGTCTTGGACCTGGTGAATATGGTCCTTACCTGGTCGTCTCCCAGACCCTTGGTCTCTGGTCACCACCTGGGCCTCACCTGGACCTGGTGAATCTGGTCCCCATCTGGGCCTCACCCAGTCCTGGTGACTTTGTTCCCCACCTGGATCTGATTGCTGTGGACTCTTTCTTGGCCTCACCTGGAACTGGTGACTCTGATCCTATCTGCGCATTACCCAGACCTGGTGACTCTGGTCCTCACCTGGGCATCTTTGGTACCTGGTGACTCTGTTCCACACCTGAGCCTCACCTGGACATGATGACTCTGGAACCTCTCTGGGCCTCATCCTGACCTGGGGACTCTGGTCCCCATCTGGATGTCACCTGGACCAGGTGATTCTGGTACCCCTCTAGGCCTCAACTAGATCTGGTGACTCTGGTCCTCCACTGAACCTGACCTGGACCTAGTAAATATGCTCCATCTGGGTCTCATTGGACCTGGTGATTCTGATCCCTACCTCGGCATCATCGGGACATGGTTCCACTGCATGGCCTGCAGGTTGGCCTCACCTGGACCTGTTAACTCTGGTCCCTACCTGGGCATCATCGGGACATGGTTCCACTGCATGGCCTGCAGGTTGGCCTCACCTGGACCGGGTAACTCTAGTCCCTACCTGGGCATCATCGGGACATGGTTCCTCTGCATGGCCTGCAAGATCGCCTCACCTGGACCTGGTGAGTGGGGTTGCCACATCGGCCTCACCCATGCCTGGTGACACAGGTCCCCACGTGGGCCTCACTTGGACCTGGTGAATCTGGTCCTTACCTGGTCCTCACCCGGAACTCGTAACTCTGGTCACCACATGGGAATCACCTGGACCTGGTGAATCTGGTCCCCACCTGGGGTCATCCATTCCTGGTGACTTTGTTCCCCACCTGGACCTGATTGCTGTGGACTCCTTCTTGGCCTCACCTGGAACTGGTGACTCTGATCCTAACTGGGCCTCACCCAGATCTGGTGACTCTGGTCCTCACCTGTGGACCATTATGAACTGGATACTCTGTTCCACACGTGAGCCTCACCTGGACATGTTGACTCTGGATCCCCTCTGGGCCTCAGCCTGACATGGTGACTCTGGTCCCCATCTGGATGTCACTTAGACCAGGTTAATCTGGTACCCCTCTAGGCCTCAACTTGACCTGGTGACTCTGGGCCCCAACTGGGCCTCACCGGGACCTAGTGAACATGCTCCCCAGCTGCGCCGCATCTGGGCATGGTGACTCTGGTTTGCCCTGGGCATCCTCGGGAAATGGTTACTGTATTCCCCACTGGGACTGACCTGATTCTGGTAACTCTGATCCTGACTTTGGCCTCTTCTGTCCCAGGTGACTCTGGCTCCACCTGGACCTCACCTGTAACTGGTGACTCTGATCCTAAGCATGGCCTCACCTGACCTGGTGACTGTGGTTCCCATCGGGACCTCACCTGGACCTCAGGTCTCTGGTTCCACCTGGGCCTCACCAGGTCCTGGTGTCTCTGGTACCCACCTGGGAAGCATCAGGATATGGTTACACTGTTCACTAACAGTGACCCAGCCTGACCTATTAACTCTGGTCTTCACCAGGGCCACACCTGGACATGGTGACACTGGTTCCCACCTGGGTCTCACCTGGACATGGTGAGTGGGATCCCCACCAGGTCCTCACCTGTAACTAGTGATTCTCATTCCCACATGGACATCATGTGGACGTGGTGGCTGCAGTGTTTCTAGCTTCTCATGTACCTCGTGACTCTGGTCCCCACCAGGGCCTCACCGGGACCTGGTGAGTGTGGTTGCCACCTGCACCTCACCTGGACCTGGAGATTCTGGTCTGCACCCGAGACTACCCTGGATCTGGTGACTCTGGTCCCCACCTGGGCTTCACCTGGATTTGGGGACTCCGGTCCCCATCTGGGCCTCACCTGGCAGTGTTGACCATTGTCCTCAACTGGGCAAAATTGGGACCCGGTGACTGTTCCACAACTGGACCTCACATTGACCAGGTGACTCTGATCCCCCTCTGGGTCTCACCGTGCCCTAGTGACTGTGAAGTCCCCTTTGGCTTGACTTGGACCTGCTGACACTGGTTGCAACCTGCTCCTGACCTCGATCCGTTGACTCTGGTTCTTTAAAGGGCCTTCCCTGGACCGGGTGATCCTGGTCCCCACATGGGCCTCACCTGGACGTGGTGACACTTGTCACCACCGGGGACTCGCCTGGACCTTGTTACTGTGTTCCAAACCTGGGCCTCAAGTAGTCCTCTTGCCTCTGATCCCCACCGGGGCCTCAGTTGTCTGCTAACTCTGGTCCTCACCTGGGCCTCATCTGGACCTAGTGACTCTGGTCCCCACCTGGGCTTCACCTGGATCTGGTGACTCTGGTCCCCACCTGGACTTCACCTGGATCTGGTGACTCTGGTCCCCACCTGGAACTCTCTTGAACCTGGTGACTCTCTTTCCAACATGGACCTCACCTGGATCTGGTGACTCTGGTCCTCACTTTGGCCTCACCTGGACCTGGTGTCTCTCATCCCCACATTGATTAACTCAAAACTTCTGAATCTTGCTACACCTAGACCGCACCCCGACCTGGTGACTCTTGTCACCAGCTATGCCTCAATTCGACCTGATGAATCTGGTCCTCACGTGGGCCTCACATGGACCTGGGACTCAGCTCCATAGAGTGGCTCTGGTTCCCACAAGGGGCTCACCTGATACTGTTGACTGTGGTGTTATTCTATGCCTCACCAGGACCTAGTGATTCTGTTTGCCGTCTGGGCCTGCATGGCCCTAGTGACTCTGGTCCTCACCCAGGCATCATTGGGACCTGGATACTCTATTCCACACCTGGGCCTCAGTTTGACCAGGGATCTCTGGTCCCATTCTGGGCCTCAAACTAAACTGGTTACTCTGGTTCCCCCACCTGGACCTCACCTGGATCTGGTGGCTCTGTTTCCCATATGGGGCTCTCCTGGACCTGGTTCCTCTGGTCTCGATCTGGCCTCAGCTGGAACACAATGACTCTGATCCATATTTGGGCCTCTCCTTGACCTGTTGACTCTGGTCCTTACCTGGGCATCATTGGGACCTGGATACTCTGTTATATTCCTGGGCCTCATCTGAACCTGGTGACTGTGGTCCCACCTGTGCCTGACCTGGAGGAGGTGACTGGTTCCCACAAGGACCTTGCCTGGACCTGGTGGCAAAGGTCCTCATATGGGCATCATGGGACCTAGTTTCTCAGTTCCACATCGGGGCCTCACCTGGACCTAGTGATTCTCGTCCTCCTATGGGGCTCACCCTGACGTGGTGACTCTGGTCCCCACCTGGATATCACCAGGACCGGGTGAATCTGGTCCCCCTCTGGGTCTCACCCGGAGCTGGGGACACCGGTCCTAAATAGGGCCTCAGCAGGACCTGGTGAATCTACTCCTCACTTTGGCCTCGTCTGGACCTTGTTACTCTTTTCCCACCTGGCATCAATGGGACATGGTTACTCTGTTCCCACCTGGGCCTCACCTGGACATGGTAACTTTTATCCACACTTTTGCCTCAACTGGTGCTGATGACTCTGGTCCCCCGACCTAGGCCTCAATCTGGACCTGGTGACTGTGGTCCCCACCTGGGTCTCACCTGGACCTGGTGACTCTCTTTCCCACATGAACCACACCTGGACCTGGTGACTGTGGTGTTCCTGTACACCCACATTTACCTGGTGACTCCGGTCCCCACTAGGGCCTCAACTGGATCTGGTGACTCTGGCCAAAGGTTGGCCTCACCTGGACTTGGTGAGTGGGGTTGCCACCAGGGCCTCACCCATACCTGGTGACTCAGGTCCCCGCGTGGCTCCCTTGGACCTAGTAAATCTCGTCCTTACCTGGTTCTCTCCCAGACCTGGGGACTCCGGTCACCACCTGGGTCTCACGTGGACCTGGTGAATCTGGTCAGCATCTGGGCCTCACCCAGTCCTAGTGACTTTGTTCCCCACCTGGACTTGATTGCTGTGGACACTTTCTTGACCTCCCCTGGACCTGGTGACTCTGATCCTTTCTGTGCGTCACCCAGACCTGGTGACTCTGGTCCTCACCTGGGCATCATTGGTACCTGGTGACTCTGTTCCACACCTGAGCCTCACCTGGACATGATGACTCAGGAACCGCTCTGGGCCTCACCCTGACCTGGTGATTCTGGTCCCCATCTGGATGTCACCTGGACCAGGTGATCCTTGTAACCCTTTAGGCCTCTACCAGATCTGGTGACACTGGTCCTCGACTGGGCCTCACCTGAACCTAGTGAATATGCTCCATTTGGGCCTCATTTGGACCTGGTGACTCTGGTCCCTACCTGGGCATCATCGGGACATGGTTCCACTGCATGGCCTGCAGGTTGGCCTCACCTGGACCTCGTAACTCTGGTCCCTACCTGGGCATCATCGGTAAATCGTTCCTCTGTATTGCCTACAGGTTGGCCTCACCTGGAGCTGGTGAGTGGGGTTGACACCTGGGTCTCACCCATACCTGGTGACACAGGTCCCCACGTGGGCCTCACTTCGACCTGGTGAATCTGGTCCTTACCTGGTCCTCTCCCGGAACTGGTAACTCTGATCACCACCTGGGCCTCACCTGGGCCTGGAGAATCTGGTCCCCATCTGGGCCTCACCCAGTCCTGTTGACTTTGTTACCCACCTGGACCTGATTGCTGTGTAACCCTTCTTGTCCTCACCTGGAACTTGTGACTCTGATCCTAACTGGGCCTCACCCAGATCTGGTGACTCTGGTACTCACCTGTGGACCAATAAGACCTGGATACTCTGTTCCACACCTGAGCCTCACCTGGACATGATGACTCTGGAACCTCTCTGGGCCTCATCCTGACCTGGTGACTCTGGTCCCCATCTGGATGTCACCTGGACCAGGTGATTCTGGTACCCCTCTAGGCCTCAACCAGGTCCTGTGACTCTGGTCCTCCATTGGACCTCACCTGGACCTAGTGAATATGCTCCGTCTGGATCTCATTGGACCTGATGATTCTGATCCCTACCTGCGAATCATCGGGACATGGTTCCACTGCATGGACTTCAGGTTGGCCTCACCTGGACCTGTTACCTCTGGTCCCTACCTGGGCATCATCGGGACATGGTTCCACTGCATGGCCTGCAGGTTGGCCTCACCTGGACCTGGTAACTCTAGTCCCTACCTGGGCATCATCGGGACATATTTCCTCTGTATGGCCTGCAGGTTGGCCTCACCTGGACCTGGTGAGTGGGGTTGCCATCTGGGCCTCACTCATACCTGGTGACAAAAGACCCACGTGGGCCTCACTTGGACCTGGTGAATCTGGTCTTATCCTGGTCCTCACCCGGAACTGGTAACTCTTTTCACAACCTGGAATCACCTGGACCTCGTAAATCTGGTCCCCATCTGGGCCTCACCCAGTCCTGGTGACTTTGCTCCCCGCCTGGACCTGTTTGCTGTGGACTCCTTCTTGGCCTCACCTGGAACTGCTGACTCTGATCCTTACTTGGCCTCACCCAGATCTGGTGACTCTGGTCCTCACCTGTGGACCATTATGACCTGGATACTCTGTTCCACACCTGAGCCTCACCTGGACTGATGACTCTGGATCCCCTCTGGGCCTCAGCCTGACATGGTGACATCGGCCCCATCTGGATGTCACCAAGACCAGGTGAATCTGGTACCCCTCTAGGCCTCAACTTGACCTGGTGACTCTGGTCCTCAACTGGGCCTCACCGGGACCTAGTGAATATGCTCCCCACCTCCGCCTCATCTGGAACTGGCGACTCTGGTACTATCTGGGACTCATTGGGACATGGTTACTCTATTCCCCACTGGGACTGCCCTGATCCTGGTAACTCTGGTCCTGAATTTGGCCTCTTCTGTAACAGGTGACTCTGGCTCCACCTGGTCCTCACCTGTAACTGGTGATTGTCGTTCCCACATGGTCATCATGTGGACCTGGTGGCTGCAGTGTTTCTAGCTTCTCATGTACCTCGTGACTCTGGTCTCCACCAGGGCCTCACCTGGACCTGGTGAGTGTGGTTGCCACCGGCAACTCACCTGGACCTGGTGATTCTGGTCTGCACCTGAGACTACCCTGGATCTGGTGACTGTGGTCCCCACCTGGGCTTCACCTGGATTTGGGGACTCCGGTCCCCATCTGGCGTCACCTGGCCCTGTTGACCATGGTCCTCAACTGGGCAAAATTGGGACCTGGTGACTGTGTTCCACACCTGGACCTCACCTGGACCAGGCGACTCTGGTCCCCCTCTGGGTCTCACCGTGCCCTAGTGACTGTGAACCCCACTTTGGACTGACTTGGACCTGCTGACCCTGGTTCCCACCTGCGACTGACGTCGTACTGTTTACTCTGGTACTTTCAAGGGCCTCCCCTGGACCTGGTGATCCTGGTCCCCACCTGGGCCTCACCTGGACGTGGTAACTTTTGTTACCACCGGTTACTCACCTAGACCTGGTTACTGTGTTCCACACCTGAGCCTCAAGTACACCTGTTGACCATGGTCCCCAAGCCGGCCTCACATGGACCTGTTGCCTTTGATCCCCACTGGGGCCTCTCGTGTACCTGGTAACTCTGGTCCTCACCTGGGCATCATTGGACCTGGTGACTCTGTTCCATTCCTGAGGCTCCCCTGGACATGATGACTCTGGAACCTCTCTGGCTATCAACCTGCCCTGGTGACTCTGGTCCCCATATGGATGTCACCTGGACCAGGGGATTATGGTACCCCTCTGGGCCTCAACCTGGTCTGGTGACTCTGGTCCTCAAATGGGCCTCACCTGGACCTAGTGAATATGCTCCATCTGGGCCTCATTTGGACCTGGTGACTCTGGTCCCTACCTGGGCATCATCGGGACATGGTTCCACTGCATGACCTGCAGGTTGGCCTCACATGGACCTGGTAACTCTAGTCCCTACCTGGACATCATCGGGACATGGTTCCACTGCATGGCCTGTAGGTTGGCCTCACCTGGACATGGTAACTCTCGTGCCTACCTGAGCATCTTTGGAACCTGGTTCCTCTCTATGGCCTGCAGGTTGGCCTCACCTGGAACTGGTGAGTGGGTTTGTCACCTGGGCCTCACCCTTGCCTAGTGACACAGGTCCTCACGTGGGCCTCACTTGGACCTGGTGAATCTGGTCCTTACCTGGTGGTCACCCGGAACTGGTAACTCTGGTCACCACATGGGAATCACCTGGGCCTGGTGAATCTGGTCCCCATCTGGGCCTCACCCAGTCCTGTTGACTTTCTTCCCCACCTGGACCTGATTGCTGTAGACTTCTTCTTGGCTAACCTGGAACTGCTGACTCTGATGCTAACTGGGCCTCACCCAGATCTGGTGACTCTGGTCCTCACCTGTGGACCATTATGACCTGGATACTCTGTTCCACACCTGAGCCTCACCTGGATATGTTGACTCTGGATCCCCTCTGGGCCTCAGCCTGACATGGGGACTCTGGACCCCATCTGGATGTCACCAGACCAGGTAAATCTGGTACCCCTCTAGGCCTCACCTAGACCTGGTGACTCTGGTCCTCAACTGGGCCTCAACGGGACCTAGTGAACATGCTCCCCACCTGCGCCACATCTGGGCCTGGTGACTCTGGTTCTACCTTGGCATCATCGGGACATAGTTACTCTATTCCCCACTGGGACTGACCTGATCCTGGTAACTCTGGTCCTGACTTTGGCCTCTTCTGTTCCAGGTGACTCTGGCTCCACCTGGGCCTCACCTGGAACTGGTGACTCTGATCCTAAGCATGGCCTCACCTGACCTGGTGATGTGGTTCCCATTGGGACCTCACCTGGACTTCATGTCTCTGGTCCCACTTAGGCCTCAGCAGGACCTGGTGTCTCTGCCACCCACCAGGGTAGCATCAGGATATGGTTACCCTGTTCACTAACAGTGACCCAGCCGGACCTATTAACTCTGGTCTTCACCTGGGCCACACCTGGACATGGTGACACTTTTTCCCACGTGGGTCTCACCTGGACATGGTGAGTGGGATCCCCACCTGGTCCTCACCTGTAACTGGTGATTCTCGTTCCCACATGGAGAGCATGTGGACCTGTTGGCCACAGTGTTTCTAGCATCTTTTTTAAAATTTTTATTTATTTATGATAGTCACAGAGAGAGAGAGAGGCAGAGACACAGGCAGAGGGAGAAGCAGGCTCCATGCACCGCGAGCCCGACGTGGGATTCGATCCCCGGTCTCCAGGATCGCGCCCTGGGCCAAAGGCAGGCGCCAAACCGCTGCGCCACCCAGGGCTCCCATGTGTTTCTAGCTTCTCATGTACCTCGTGACTCGGGTCCCCACCAGTGCCTCATCGGGACATGGTGAGTTTGGTTTCCACCTGCACCACACCTGGACCTGGTGATTCTGGTCTGCACCTGACACTACCCTGGATCTTGTGACTGTGGTCCCCACCTGGGCTTCACCTGGATTTGGGGACTCCGGTCCCCATCTGGGCCTCACCTGGCCCTGTTGACCATGGTCCTCAACTGGGCAAAATTGGGACCTGGTGACTGTGTTCCACAACTGGACCTCACCTGGACCAGGTGACTCTGGTCCCAATCTGGGTCTCACCGTGCCCTAGTGACTGTGAATTCCACTTTGGCTTGACTTGGACATGGTGACCCTGGTTGCCACCTGCGCCTGAACTCGAACTGTTGACTCTGGTTCTTTCAAGGGCCTCTCCTGTACCTGGTGATCCTGCTCCCACCTGGGCCTCACCTGGAAGTGGTGACCCTTGTAACCACGGGGGACTCACCTGGACCTGCTTACTGTGTTCCACAAATGGGTCTCAAGTGGACCTGTTGATCATGGTCCCCAAGCCGGCCTCACATGGACCTGTTGCCTCTGATCCCCACCAGATCCTCACGTGTACCTGGTAACTCTGGTCCTCACCTGGGCCTCATCTGGACCTAGTGACTCTGGTCCCCACCTGGGCTTTACCTCGGTCTGGTGACTCTGGTCCTCACCTGGACTTCACCTGGATCTAGTGACTCTGGTTCCCACCTGGACCTCTCCTGGACCTGGTGACTCTCTTTCCAACATGGACCTCACCTGGATCTGGTGACTCTGGTACTCAGTTTCGCCTAACCTGGTCCTGGTGTCTCTCGTCCCCACTTTGACCTAACTCAGAACTGCTGAATCTTTCCCCACCTAGGCCGCACATAGACCTGGTGACTCTTGTCCCTAGCTATGCCTCAATTCGACCTGGTGAATCTAGTCCTCACGTGGGCTTCACATGGACCTGGGACTCAGCTGGATAGAGTGACTCTGGTTCCCACAAGGGGCTCACCTCATACTGGTGACTGTGGTCTTTTTCTGTGCCTCACCAGGACCTAGTGATTCTGTTCCCCATCTGGGCCTGCATGGCCCTAGTGACTCTGGTCCTGACCCAGGCATCATTCGGACCTGGATACTCTATTCCACACCTGGGCCTCACTTTGACCACGGACCACTGGTCCCATTCTGGGCCTCAAACTAAACTGGTTACTCTGGTTCCCCTTCTGGGCCTCACCCTTACCTGGTAAATCTGGTCACCCCTTGGGCTTCACTTGGGCCTGTTGAATCTGGTCCTTAGCTGGTCCGCACATGGATCTGGTGACTGATCGCCACCTGGGCCTCACATGGACTTGGTGAATCCTGTTGCCACCTGCGCCTCACCGGGACCTTGTGACTCTTTTCCCACCTGGCATCAATGGGACATCGTTACTCTGTTCCCCACCCGGTCCTCCCCTGGACATGATAACTTTGCTCCACACTTTGGCCTCAACTGGTCCTGATGACGCTGCTCCCCCCACCTAGGCCTCAATCTGGACCTGGTGACTGTGGTCCCCACCTCTTTCTCACCTGGACCTGGTGTCTCTCGTTCCCAGATGAACCACACCTGGACCTGGTGACTGTGGTGTTCTTGTAGACGCACATTTACCTGGTGACTCTGGTCCCCACGAGGGCCTCACCTGGATCTGGTGACTCTGGCCTGAAGGTTGTCCTCACCTGGACCTGGTGAGTGGGGTTGCCACCCCATACCTGGTGACTCAGTTCCACACGTGGGCCTCTTGGACCTCTTAATCTGGTCGGTACCTGGTCCTCTCCCAGACCCGGGGACTGTGGTCCCCAACTGGGCCTCATCTGGACCTGTGAATCTGGTCCACATCTGGGCCTCACGCAGTCCTGGTGACTTTGTTCCCCACCTGGATCTGATTGCTGTGGACTCTTTCTTGGCCTCACCGGGAACTGGTGACTCTGATTCTATCTGCGCGTCACCCAGACCTGGTGACTCTGGTCCTCACCTGGGCATCATTGGTACCTGGTGACTCTGTTCCACACCTGAACCTCACCTGGACATGATGACTCTGGAAGCCCTCTGGGCCTCACCCTGACCTGGTGATTCTGGTCCCCATCTGGATGTACCCTGGACCAGGTGATTTTGGTACCCCTCTAGGCCTCAACAAGATCTGGTGACTCTGGTTCTCAACTGGGCCTCACCTGGACCTAGTGAATATGCTCCATCTGGGCCTCATTTGGACCTGGTGACTCTGGTCACTACCTGGGCATCATCGGGACATGGTTCCACTGCATGACCTGCAGGTTGGCCTCACCTGGACCCGGTAACTCTAGTCCCTACCTGGGCATCATCGGGACATGGTTCCTCTGCATGGCCTGCAGGTTGGGCTCACCTGAACCTGGTGAGTGGCGTTGTCACCTTGGCCTCACCCATGCCTGGTGACACAGGTCTCCACGTGGGCCTCAATTTGACCTGGTAAATCTGGTCCTTACCTGGTCCTCACCCGAAACTCCTAAATCGGGTCACCAACTGGGAATCACCTGAACCTGGCTAATCTGGTCCCCATCTGGTCCTCATCTAATCCTGGTGACTAAGTCACCCCATCTGGACCTGATTGCTGTGGACTCCTTCTTGGCCTCACCTGGAACTGGTGACTCTGATCCTAAGAATGGCCTCACCTGACATGGTGACTGTGGTTCCCATCGGGACCTCACCAGGACCTCATGTCTCTGGTCCCACCTGGGCCTCACCAGGACCTGGTGTCTCTCGTACCCACCTGGGTAGCATTAGGATATGGTTACACTGTTCACTAACAGTGACCCAGCCGGACCTATTAACTCTGGTCTTCACCTGGGCCACACCTGGACATGGTGACACTGGTTCCCACCTGGGTCTCACCTGGACATGGTGAGTCGGATCCCCACCTGGTCCTCATTTGTAACTGGTGATTCTCGTTCCCACATGGACATCATGTGGACCTGGTGGCTGCAGTGTTTCTAGCTTCTCATGTACCTTGTGACTCTGGTCCCCAACAAGGACTCACCGGGACCTGGTGTGTGTGGTTGCCACCTCCGCCTCACCTGGACCTGGTGATTTGCTCTGCACCTGAGACTCACCTGGATCTGGTGATGTGGTCCCCACCTGGGCTTCACCTGGATTTGGGGACTCCGGTCCCCATCTGGGCCTCACCTGGCCCTGTTGTCCATGGTCCTCACCTGGGCAAAATTGGGACCCGGTGACTGTGTTCCACAACTGGACCTCACCTGGACCACATGACTCTGGTCCCCCTCTGGTTCTCACCGTTCCCTAGTGACTGTGAAACCCACTTTGGCCTGACTTGGACCTCCTGACACTTGTTGCCTCCTGCCCCTGACCTCGAACTGTTGACTCTGGTTATTTCAAGGTCCTCCCCTGTACCTGGTGATCCTGGTCCCCACCAGGGCCTCATCTGGACATGGTGACACTTTTCACCACGGAGGACTCACCTGGACCTGCTTACTATGTTCCACTCCTGGGCATCAAGTAGACCTGTTGACCATGGTCCTCAAGCCGGTCTCACATGGACCTGTTGCCTCTGATCCCCACCGAGGCCTCACGTGTACCTGGTAACTCTGGTCCTCACTTGGGCCTCAACCGGACCTAGTGACTCTGGTCCCCACCTGGGCTTCACCTGATCTGGTGACTCTGGTCCACACCGGGACCTCTCCTGGACCTGGTGACTCTCTTTCCAACATGGACCTCACCTGGATCTGGTGACTCTGGTCCTCAGTTTGGCCTCACCTGGACCTGGTGTTTCTCGTCCCCATTTTGACCTAACTCAGAACTGCTGAATCTTGCCCCACCTAGGCCGCACCCAGACCTGGTGACTCTTGTCCCCAGCTATGCCTCAATTCGACCTGATGAATCTGGTCCTCACGTGGGCCTCACATGGACCTGCGACTCAGCTGGATAGATTGGCTCTGGTTCCCACAAGGGGCTCACCTGATACTGCTGACTGGGGTGTGTTTCTATGCCTCACCAGGACCTAGTGATTCTGTTCCCCATCTGGTCCTGCATGGCCCTAGTGACTCTGGTCCTCACCCAGGCATCACTGGGACCTGGATACTCTATACCCCACATGAGCCTCACTTTGACCAGGGACCTCTGGTCCCATTCTGGGCCTCAAACTAAATGGTTACTCTGGTTCCCCCTCTGGGCCTCACCCTACCTGGTGACTCTGGTCTCCCCTTGGGGTTCAATTGGCCCTGGTGATTCTGGTCTTTAGCTGCTCCGCACCTGGATGTGGTGACTTGTCGCCACCTGGGCTTCACCTGGACTTGGTGAGTCCTGTTGCCACCTGCACCTCACCTGGACCTTGTGACTGTGGCCACACATGGACCTCACCTGGACGGGTGACTGGTTCCCACAGGGACCTCACCTGGACCTGGTGACTCAGGTCCTCATATGGGCATCATGGGACCTGGTTTCTCAGTTCCACATCGGGGCCTCCCCTGGACCTAGTGATTCTTGTCCCACTCTGGGTCTCACCGTGCCCTAGTGACTGTGGACCCCACTTTGGCCTGACTTGGACCTGCTGACCCTGGGTGCCACTTGCGCCTGACCTCGAACTGTTGACTCTGGTTCTTTCAAGGGCCTTCCCTGGACCTGGTGATCCTGGTCGGACCTGGCCCACACCTGGACGTGGTGACTCCTGTCATCAATGGGAACTCACCAGGACCTGCTTACTGTGTTCCACTCCTGGGCCTCAAGTAGACCTGTTGACCATGGTCCCCAAGCCGGCCTCACATGGACCTGTTCCTCCGATCCCCACCGGGGCCTCACTTGTACCTGGTAACTCTGGTCCTCACCTGGGCCTCATCTGCACATAGTGACTCTGGTCCCCACCTGGGCTTCACCTGGATCTGGTGACTCTGGTCCCCACCTGGACCTCACCTGGATCTGGTGACTCTGGTCCTCAGTTTGGCCTCACCTGGACCTGGTGTCTCTCGTGCCCACTTTGACCTAACACAGAACTGCTGAATCTTGACCCACGTAGGCCGCACCCAGACCTGGTGACTCTTGTCCCCAGCTATGCCTCAATTCGACCTGATGAATCTACTCCTCACGTGGGCCTCACATGGACCTGGGACTCAGCTGGATAGAGTGGCTCTGGTTCCCACAAGGGGCTCACATGATACTGGTGACTGTGGTCCCACCTGGGCCTCACCTGGACGAGGTGACTGGTTCCCACAGGGACCTCACCTGGACCTGGTGACTCAGGTCCTCATATGGGCATCATGGGACCTGGTTTCTCAGTTCCATATCGGGACCTCACCTGGACCTAGTGATTCTCGTCCCATTATGGTCCTCACCCTGACGTGGTGACTCTGGTCCCCACCTGGATATCACCAGAACCGGGTGACGCTGGTCCCCCTCTGGGACTCACCCTGAGCTGGGGACACTGGTCCTCAACTGGGCCTCAACAGGACCTGGTGAATCTGCTCCTCACTTAGGCCTCGTCTGGACCTTGTGACTCTTTTCCCACCTGGCATCAATGGGACATGGTTAGTCTGTTCCCCACCTGGGCCTCACCTGGACATGGTAACTTTGCTCCACATTTTGGCCTCAACTAGTCCTGATGACTCTGGTCCCCCGACCTAGGCGTCAATCTGGACATGATTGCTGTGGACTCCTTCTTAGCCTCAACTGGAACTGGTGAATCTGATCCAGATTGAGGATCACCAATCTGGGCCTCACCTGGCCCTGTCAACCATGGTCCTCAACTGCCAAAATTGGGACCCGGTGACTGTGTTCCACCCCTGGACCTCACCTGGACCAGGTGACTCTGGTCCCCCTCTGGGTCTCACCGTGCCCTAGTGACGGTGAACCCCACTTTGACCTGACTTGCACCTGCTGACCCTGGTTGCCACCTGCGCCTGACCTCGAACTGTTGACTCTGGTTCTTTCAAGGGCTTCCCCTGTACCTGGTGATCCTGGTCCCCCCCTGGGACTCACCTGGACGTGGTGACTCTTGTCACCACCGGGGACTCACCTGGACCTGGTTACTGTGTTCCACACATGGGCCTCAAGTAGTCCTGTTGACCATGGTACCGAAGCCGGCCTCATATGGACCTGTTTCCTCTGATTCCCACCGGGGCATCACGTGTACCTGGTAACACTGGTATTCACTTGGGCCTCATCTGGACCTAGTGACTCTGGTCCCCACCTTGCCTTCACCTGTAGTTGGTGACTCTGGTCCTCAACTGGGCCTCACCTGGACCTATTGAATATGCTCCATCTGGGCCTCATTTGGACCTGGTGACTCTCTTCCCTACCTGGGCATCATCGGGACATGGTTCCACTGCATGGCCTCCAGGTTGGCCTCACCTGGCCCTAGTGAGTGGGGTTGCCACCTGGTGCTCACCCATACCTGGTGACACAGGTCCCCACGTGGGCCTCACTTGGTCCTGGTGAATCTGGTCCTTACCTGGTCCTCACCCTGAATGGTAACCCTGGTCACCACCTGGGAATCACCTGGACCTGGTGAATCTGGTCCCCATCTGGGCCTACACAGTCCTGTTGACTTTCTTCCCCATCTGGACCTGATTGCTGTGGACTCCTTTCGCCTCAACTGGAACTGGTGACACTGATCCTAACTGGGCCTCACCCAGATCTGGTGACTCTGGTCCTCACCTGTGGACCATTATGACCTGGATACTCTGTTCCACACCTGAGCCTCACCTGGACATGATGACTCTGGATCCCCTCTGGGCCTCAGCCTGACATGGTGATTCTGGTCCCCATCTGGATGTCACCTAGATCAGGTGAATCTGGTACCCCTCTAGGCCTCAACTAGACCTGGTGTCTCTGGTCCTCAACAGGGCCTCAACGGGACCTAGTGAATATGCTCCCCACCTGCGCCTCATCTGGACCTGGTGACGCTGGTTCTATCTGGGCATCATCGGGACATGGTTACTCTGTTCCCCACTGGGACTGACCTGATCCTAGTAACTCTGGTCCTGACTTTGGCCTCTTCTGTACCAGGTGATTCTGGCCCTAACTGGGCCTCACCTGTAACTGGTGACTCTGATTCTAAGCATGGCCTCACCTGACATGGTGACTGTGGTTCCCATCAGGACCTCACCTGGACCTCATGTCTCTGGTCCCACCTGGGCCTCACCAGGGCCTGGTGTCTCTGGTACCCACCTGGGTAGCATTACGATATGGTTACACTGTTCACTAACAGTGACCCAGCCGGACCTATAAACTCTGGTCATCACCTGGGCCACACCTGGACATGGTGACACTGGTTCCCACCTGGGTCTCACCTGGACATGGTGACTCGTATCCCCACCTGGTCCTCATATTTAACTGGTGATTCTCGTTTCCACATGGTCATCATGTGGACCTGGTGGCTGCAGTGTTTCTAGCTTCTCATGTACCTCGTGACTCTGGTCCCCACCAGGGCCTCACCGGGATCTGGTCAGTGTGGTTGCCACCTGCATCTCCCCTCCACCTGGTGATTCTGGTGTGCACCTGAGACTACACTGGATCTAGTTACTGTGGTCCCCACCTGGGCTTCACCTGGATTTGGGAACTCCGGTCCCCATCTGGGGCTCACCTGCCCTGTTGACCATGGTCCTCAACTGGGCAACATTGGGACGCGGTGACTGTGTTGCACACCTGGAACTCACCTGGACCACGTGACTCTGGCTCCCTTCTGGGTCTCACCGTGCCCTAGTGACTGTGAAACCCACGTTGGCCTGACTTGGACCTGCTGACCCTGGTTGGAACCTGCGCCTGACGTCAAACTGTTGACTCTGGTTCTTTCAAGGGCCTCCCCTGTACCTGGTGATCCTGGTCCCCACCGGGCCTCGCCTGGACATGGTGACTCTTGTCACCACTGGGGACTCTCCTGGACCTGCTTACTGTGTTCCACACCTGGGCCT
Source organism: Canis aureus (assembly GCF_053574225.1). Taxonomy (NCBI): domain Eukaryota; kingdom Metazoa; phylum Chordata; class Mammalia; order Carnivora; family Canidae; genus Canis; species Canis aureus. The sequence goes on from NC_135643.1 coordinate 41,506,274, forward strand.
CAATAGACCTGTTGACCATGGTCCCCAGGCCGGCCTCACATGAACCTGTTGCCTCTGATCCCCACCAGGGCCTCACGTGTACCTGGTTACTCTGGTCCTCACCTGGGCATCATTGGTCCTGGTGACTCTGTTCCACACCTGAGGCTCCCCTGGACATGATGACTCTGGAACCACTCTGGCTATCAACCTATCGTAGTGACTCTGGTCCCCATATGGATGTCACCTGGTCCAGGGGATTATGGTACCCGTCTGGGCCTCAACAAGGTCTGGTGACTCTGATCCTCAACTGGGCCTCACCTGGACCTAGTGAATATGCTCCATCTGGGCCTCATTTGGACCTGGTGACTCTGGTCACTACCTGGGCATCATCGGGACATGGTTCCACTGCATGACCTGCACGTTGGCCTCACCTGGACCTGGTAACTCTGGTCCCTACCTGGGCATAATCGGGACATGGTTCCACTGCATGGCCTGTAGGTTGGCCTCACCTGGACCTGGTAACTCTCGTCCGTACCTGGGCATCATTGGGACCTGGTTCCTCTGCATGGCCTGCAGGTTGGCCTCACCTGGACCTGGTGAGTGGGTTTGTCACCTGGGCCTCACCCTTACCTAGGGACACAGGTCCCCACGTGGGCCTCACTTGGACCTGGTGAATCTGGTCCTTACCTGGTGGTCACCCGGAACGGGTAACTCTGGTCACCACATGGGAATCACCTGGGCCTGGTGAATCTGGTCCCCATCTGGGCCTCACCTAGTCCTGTTGACTTTCTTCCCCACCTGGACCTGATTGCTGTGGACTCCTTCTTGGCTAACCAGGAACTGCTGACTCTGATGCTAACTGGGCCTCACCCAGATCTGGTGATTCTGGTCCTCACCTGTGGACCATTATGACCTGGATACTCTGTTCCACACCTGAGCCTCACCTGGATATGTTGACTCTGGATCCACTCTGGGCCTCAGCCTGACATGGGGACTCTGGTCCCCATCTGGATGTCACTAGAGCAGGTGAATCTGGTACCCCTCTAGGCCTCACCTAGACCTGGTGATTCTGGTCCTCAACTGGGCCTCAACGGGACCTAGTGAACATGCTCCCCACCTGCGCCACATCTGGGCCTGGTGACTCTGGTTCTACCTGGGCATCACCGGGACATGATTACTCTATTCCCACTGGGACTGACCTGATCCTGGTAACTCTGGTCCTGACTTTGGCCTCTTCTGTACCAGGTGACTCTGGCTCCACCTGGGCCTCACCTGGAACTGGTGACTCTGATCCTAAGCATGGCCTCACCTGACCGGGTGACTGTGGTTCCCATCGGGACCTCACCTGGACCTCATGTCTCTGGTCCAACTTGGGCCTCACCAGGACCTGGTGTCTCTGCTACCCACCTGGGTAGCATCAGGATATGGTTATACTGTTCACTAACAGTGACCCAGCCGTACCTATTAACTCTGGTCTTCACCTGGGCCACACCTGGACATGGTGACACTGTTTCCCACGTGGGTCTCACCTGGACATGGTTAGTCGGATCCCCACCTGGTCCTCTCCTGTAACTGGTGATTCTCGTTCCCACTTGGAGATCATGTGGACCTGTTGGCCGCAGTGTTTCTAGCATCTTTTTTTTAAAATTTTTATTTATTTATGATAGTCACAGAGAGAGAGAGAGGCAGAGACACAGGCAGAGGGAGAAGCAGGCTCCATGCACCGGGAGCCCGACGTGGGATTCGATCCCAGGTCTCCAGGATCGCGACCTGGTCCAAAGGCAGGCGCCAAACCGCTGCGCCACCCAGGGATCCCATGTGTTTCTAGCTTCTTATGTACCTCGTGACTTCTCATGTATCCCACCAGTGCCTTACCGGGACCTGGGGAGTTTGGTTGCCACCTGCACCACACCTGGACCTGGTGATTCTGGTCTGCACCTGAGACTACCCTGGATCTGGTGACTGTGGTCCCCACCTGGGCTTCACCTGGATTTGGGTACTCCGGTCCCCATCTGGGCCTCACCTCGCCCTGTTGACCATGGTCCTCAACTGGGCAAAATTGGGACCTGGTGACTGTGTTCCACAACTGAACCTCTCCTGGACCAGGTGACTATGCTCCCCCTCTGGGTCTCACCGTGCCCTAGTGACTGTGAAGTCACCTTTGGCTTGACTTGGACCTGCTGACCCTGGTTGCAACCTGCGCCTGAACTCGAACTGTTGACTCTGGTTCTTTCAAGTGTCTCCCCTGTACCTGGTGATCCTGGTCCCCACCTGGACCTCACCTGGAAGTGGTGACTCTTGTCACCACCGGGGACTCACCTGCACCTGCTTACTGTGTTCCACACCTGGGCCTCAATAGACCTGTTGACCATGGTCCCCAAGCCGGCCTCACATGAACCTGTTGCCTCTGATCCCAACCGGGGCCTCACGTGTTCCTGGTAACTCTGGTCCTCACCTGGGCCTCATCTGCACCTAGTGACTCTGGTCCCCACCTGGGCTTCACCTCGATCTGGTGACTCTGGTCCCCACCTGGACTTCACTTGGATCTAGTGACTCTGGTCCCCACATGGACCTCTCCTGGACCTGGTGACTCTCTTTCCAACATGGACATCACCTGAATGTGGTGAATCTGGTACTCAGTTTGGCCTCACCTGGACCTGGTGACTGTGGTCCCACGTGGGCCTCACCGGGACGAGGTGACTGGTTCCCACAGGGCCCTCACCTGGACCTGGTGACTCAGGTCCTCATATGGGCATCATGGGACCTGGTTTCTCAGTTCCACATTGGGGCCTCACCTGGACCTAGTGATTCTCGTCCCCCTCTGGGCCTCTACGTGACGTGGTGACTCTGGTCCCCACCTGGATATCACCAGAACCGGGTGAATCTGGTCCCTCTCTGGGTCTCACCCGGAGCTGGGGACCCCGGTCCTAAACAGGGCCTCAACAGGACCTATTGAATCTACTCCTCACTTTGGCCTCGTCTGGACCTTGTGACACTTTTCCCACCTGGCATCAATGGGACATGGATATTCTGTTCCCCACCTGGGCCTCACCTGGACATGGTAACTTTTCTCCACACTTTGGCCTCAACTGGTGCTGATGACTCTGGTCCCCCGACCTAGGCCTTAATCTGGACCTGGTGACTGTGGTCCCCACCTGGGTCTCACCTGGACCTGGTGACTCTCGTTCCCACATGAACAACACCTGGACCTGGTGACTGTGGTGTTCTTGTAGACTCACATTTACCTGGTGACTCTGGTCCCCACTAGGGCCTCAACTGGATCTAGTGACTCTACCAAAATTTGGCCTCACCTGGACCTGGTGAGTGGGGTTGCCACCTGGGCCTCACCCATACATGGTGACTCAGGTCCCCTCGTGGGCCTCTTGGACCTGGTGAATCTGGTCTTTACCTGGTTCTCTCCCAAACCTGGGGACTCTGGTCACCACCTGGGCCTCACGTGGACCTGGTGTATCAGGCCCCATCTGGGCCTCACCCAGTCCTGGTGACTTTGTTCCCAACCTGGACCTGATTGCTGTGGACTCCTTCTTGGCCTCACCTGGAACTGGAGACTCTGATCCTAACTGGGTCTCACCCAGATCTGGTGACACTGGTCCTCACCTGTGGACCATTATGACCTGGATACTCTGTTCCACACGTTGCCTCACCTGGACATGATGACTCTGGATCCCCTAGGGGCCTCACCCTGACATGCTGACTCTGGTCCCCATCTGGATGTCACCTAGACCAGGTGAATCTGTTACGCCTCAAGGGCTCAAATAGACCTGGTGACTCTGGTCCTCAAATGGGCCTCACCGAGACCTAGTGAATATGCTCCCCACCTGCGCCTCATCTGGACCTGGTGACGCTGGGTCTACCTGGGCATCATCGGAACATGGTTACTCTGTTCCCCACTGGGACTGACCTGATCCTGGTAACTCTGGTCCTGAATTTGGCCTCATCTGTACCAGGTGACTCTGGCTCCACCTGGGCCTCACATGTAACCTGTGACTCTGATCCTAAGCATGGCCTCACCTGACCTGGTCTCTGTGGTTCCCATTGGGACCTCACGTGGACCTCATGTCTCTGGTCGCACCTGGGGCTCACCAGGACCTGGTGTCTCTGGTACCCACATGGGTAGCATCAGGGTATGGTTACACTGTTCACTATCAGTGACCCAGCCGGACCTATCAACTCTGGTCTTCACCTGGGCCACACCTGGACATGGTTACACTGGTTCCCACCTGGGTCTCATCTGGACATAGTGAGTCGGATCCCCACCTGGTCCTCAACTGAAACTGGTGATTCTCGTTTCCACATGGACATCATGTGGACCTGGTAGCTGCAGTGTTTCTAGCTTCTCATGTACCTCGTGACTCTGGTCCCCACCAGGGCCTCACCGGGACCTGGTGAGTGTGGTTGCCACCTGCACCTCACCTGGACCTGGTGATTCTGGTCTGCACCCGAGACTACCCTGATCTGGTGACTGTGGTCCCCACTTGGGCTTCACATGGATTTGCGGACTCCGGTCCCCACCTGGGCCTCACCTGGCCTTGTTGACCATGGTCCCCAACGGGGAAAAATAGGGACCCAGTGACTGTGTTCCACAACTGGACCTCACCTGGACCAGGTGACTCTGGTCCCCCTCTGGGTCTCACCGTGCCCTAGTTTCTGTGAAGCCCACTTTGGCCTGACTTGGACCTGCTGACCCTGGTTGCCACCTGCGCCTGACCTCGAGCTGTTGACTCTGATTCTTTCAAGGGCCTCCCCTGTACCTGGTGATCCTGGTCCCCAAATGGGCCTCACTGGACGTGGTGACTCTTGTCACCACCGGGGACTCACCTGGACCTGCTTACTGTGTTCCACACCTGTGTCCCAAGTAGACCTGTTGACCATGGTCCCCAGGCGGGACTCACATGGACCTGTTGCCTCTGATCCCCACCGGGGCCTCACGTGTACATGGTAACTCTGTCCTCACCTGGGCCTCATCTGGATCTGGTGACTCTGGTCCCTACCTGGACTTCACCTGGATCTGGTGACTCTGGTCCCCACCTGGACCTCTCCTGGACCTGGTGACTCTCTTTCCAACATGGTTCTTCCCTGGATTTGGTGACTCTGTTCCTCAGTTTGGCCTCCCCTGGACCTGGTGTCTCTCGTTCCCTCTTTGACCTAACTCAGAACAGCTGAATCTTGCCCCACGTACGCCGCACCCAGACCTGGTGACTCTTGTCCCCAACTATGCCTCAATTCGACCTGATGAATCTGGTCCTCACGTGGGCCTCACATGGACCTAGGACTCAGCTGGATAGATTGGCTCTGGTTCCCACAAGTGGCTCACCTGATACTGCTGACTCTGGTCTTATTCTATGCCTCACTAGGACCTAGTGATTTTGTTCCCCATCTGGGCCTGCATGGCCCTAGAGACTCTGGTCCTCACCCAGGCATCTTTGGGACCTGGATACTCCATTCCACACCTGGGCCTCACTTTGACCAGGGACCTCTTGTCCCATTCTCGGCCTCTAACTAAACTGGTTACTCTGATTCTCCCTCTGGGCCTCACCGTTACCTGGTTTCTCTGGTCACCCCTTTGAGATTCACATGGGCCTGGTGAATCTGGTCCTTAGCTGATCCGCACCTGGATCTGGTGATTGGTCGCCACCTGGGACTCACCTGACTTTGTGAATCCTGTTGCCACCTGCGCCTCACCTGGACTTTGTGACTGTGGTCCCACCTGGACCTCACCTGGATCTGGTGGCTCTGGTTCCCATATGGGGCTCTTTTGGACCTGGTTCCTGTGGTCTCCATCTGGCCTTCCCTGGAACACAATGACTCTGATCCATATTTGGGCCTCTCCTGGACCTGTTGACTCTGGACCTTACCTGGGCATCATTGGGACCTGGATACTCTCTTATATACCTGGGCCTCACCTGGAACTGGTGACTGTGGTCCCACCTGGGCCTCACCTGGACGAGGTGACTGGTTCCCACAGGGACCTCCCCTGGGCCTGGTGACTCAGGTCCTCATATGTGCATCATGGGACCTGTTTTCTCAGTTCCACATTGGGGCCTCACCTGGACCTAGTGATTCTCGTTCCCCTCTGGGCCTCATCCTGACGTGGTGACTCTGGTCCGCACCTGACTCACACCAGAAACGGGTGACTCTGGTCCCCCTCTGGGAATCACCCAGAGCTGGGGACACTGAACTCAACTGGGCCTCAACAGGACATGGTGAATCTACTCCTCACTTAGGCCTCGTCTGGACCTTGTGACTCTTTTCCCACCTGGCATCTATGCGACATTTTTACTCTGTTCCCCACCTGGGCCTCACTTGGACATGATAACTTTGCTCCATACTTTGGACTCAACTCGTCCCGATGACTCTGGTCCCCCCACCTAGGCCTCAATCTGGACCTGGAGACTGTCATCCACACCTGGGTCTCACCTGGACTTTGTGACTCTCGTTCCCACATGAATCACACCTGGACCTGGTGACTGTGGTGTACTTGTAGACTCACTTTTACCTGGAAACTCTGGCCCCACTAGGGCCTCACCTGGATCTGGTGACTCTGGCCTGCAGGTTGGCCTCACCTGGACTTGGTTAGTGGGATGCCACCTGGTCCTCACCCATACCTGGTGACTCAGGTCCCCACGTGGGCATCTTGGACCTGGTGAATCTGGCCCTTACCTGGTCTTCTCCCAGACCCTGGGAATCTTGTCACAACCTGGGCCTCACCTTGAATGGTGAATCTGGTCCCAATCTGGGCCTAACCCAGTCCTGGTGACTATGTTCCCCACCTGGACGTGTTTGCTCTGTACTCTTTCTTGCCCTCACCTTGAACTGGTGACTCTGATCCTATCTGTGCCTCACCCAGACCTGGTGACTCTCGTCCTCACCTGGGCATCATTGGTACCTGGTTACTCTATTCCACACCTGAGCCTCACCTGGACATGATGTCTCTGGGACCTCTCTGGGCCTCACCCTGACCTGGTGATCTGGTCCCCATCTGGATGTCACCTGGACCAGGTGATTCTGGAACCCCTCTAGGGCTCAACCAGTTCTGGTGACTCTTGTCCTCAACTGGGCCTCACCTGGACCTAGTGAATATGCTCCATCTGGGCCTCATTTGGACCTGGTGACTCTGGTCCCTACCTGGGCATCATCGGGACACGGTTCCTCTGCAAGGCCTGCAGGTTGGCCTCACCTAGACCTGGTGAGTGGGCTTGAAACCTGGGACTCACCCATACCTGGTGACACAGGTCTCACGTGGGCCTCACTTGGACCTGGTCAATCTGGTCCTTACCTGGTCCTCACCCGGAACTGGTAACCCTTGTCACCAACTGGGAATCACCTGGACCTGGTGAATCTGATCCCCATCTGCGCCTCACCCATTCCTGGTGACTTTGATCCCCACCTGGACCTGATTGCTGTGGACTCCTTCTTGGCCTCAACTGGAACTTGTGACTCTGCTCCTAACTGGGCCTCACCCAGATCTGGTGACTCTGGCCCTAACATGTGGACCATTATGACCTGGATACTCTGTTCCACACCTGAACCTCACCTGGACATGATGATTCTGGATGCCCTCTGGGCCTCACCCTGACATTGTGACTCTGGTCCCCATCTGGATGTCCCCTAGACCAGGTGAATCTGGTACCCCTCTAGGCGTCAACTAGACCTGGTGTCTCTGGTCCTCATCTGGGCCTCACCTGGACCTAGTGAATATTCTCCCCACCTGCGCCTCAATGGACCTGGTGACTCTGATTCTACCTGGGCATCATTGGGACATGGTTACTGTATTACCCACTGGGAGTGACCTGATCCTGGTAACTCTGGTCCTGACTTTGGCCTCTTCTGTACCAGGTGACTCTGGCTCCACCTGGGCCTCACCTGTACCTGGTGACTCTGATCCTATGCATGGGCTCACCTGACCTGGTGACTGTGGTTCCCATCGAGACCTCACCTGGACCTCATGTCTCCGGTTACACCTGGGCCTCACCAGGACCTGGTGTCTCTGGTACCCACCTGGGTAGCATCAGGATATGGTTACACTGTTCACTAACACTCATCCAGCCGGACCTAATAACTCTGGTCTTCACCTGGGGCACACGAAGACATTGTGACACTGGTTCCCACCTGGGTCTCACCTGGACATGGTGACTCGGATCCCCACCTGCTCCTCACCTGTAACTTGTAATTCTCGTTCCCACATGGACATCATGTGGACCTGGTGGCTGCAGTGTTACTAGCTTCTCATGTACCTCGTGACTCTGGTCCCCACCGGGGCCTCACCGGGACTTGGTGAGTGTGGTTGCCACCTGCACGTCACCAGGACCTGGTGATTCTGGTGTCCACCTGAGACTACCCTGGATCTGGTGACTGTGGTCCCCACCTGGGCTTCACCTGTATTTGGGGACTCCGGTCCCCATCTGGGCCTCACCTGGCCCTGTTGACCATGGTCCTCAACTGTGCAGAATTGGGACCCGGTGACTGTATTCCACAACTGGATCTCACCTGGACAAGGTGACTCTGGTCCCCCTCTGGGTCTCACTTTGCCCTAGTGACTGTGAACCCCACTTTGTACTGACTTGGACCTGCTGACCCTGGTTGCCACCTGCGCCTGACCTCAAACTGTTGACTCTGGTTCTCTCAAGGGCCTCCCCTGTACCTGGTGATCCTGGTCCCCAATTGGTCCTCAACTGGACGTGGTGACTCTTCTCACCACCGGGGACTCACCTGGAGATGATTACTTTGTTCCACACCTGGGCCTCACGTAGACCTGTTGACGATGGTCCCCAAGCCGGCCTCACGTGGACCTTTTGGCTCTGATCACCACCGGGGGCTCACGTGTATCTGGTAACTTTGATCCTCACCTGGGCCTCATCTGGACCTAGTGACTCTGGTCCCCACCTGGGCTTCACCTGGATCTGGTGACTCTGGTCACCACCTGTACCTCCCCTGGATCTGGTGACTCTGGTCCCCACCTGGACCTCTACTGGACCTGGTGACTCTCTTTCCAACATGGACCTCACCTGGATCTGGTGACTCTGGTCCTCAGTTTGGCCTCACTTGGACTGGTGTCTCTCGTCCCCACTTTGACCTAACTCAGAACTGCTGAATCTTGCCCCACCTAGGCCGCACAGAGACCTGGTGAGTCTTGTCCCCAGCTATGCCTCAATTCAACCTGATGAATCTGGTCCTGACGTGGGGCTCACATGGACCTAGGACTCAGCTGGAGAGAGTGGCTCTGGTTCCCACAAGGGGCACACCTGATACTGGTGATTGTGGTCTTATTCTATGCCTCACCAGGACCTAGTGATTCTGTTCACCATCTGGGCCTGCATGGCCCTAGTACTCTGGTCCTCATCCAGGCATCATTGGGACCTGGATACTCTATTCCACATCTGGGCCTCTCTTTGACCAGGGACCTCTGGTCCTATTCTGGGCCTCAAACTGAACTGGTTACTCTGGTTCCCCTCTGGGCCTCACCCTTACCTGGTGACTCTGGTCACCCCTTGGGCTTCACTTGGGCCTGGTGAATCTGGTCCTTAGCTGCTCCGCATCTGGATCTGGTGACTGGTGGCCACCTGGGCCTCACCTGGACTTGGTGAATCCTGTTGCCACCTGCGCCTCTCCTGGACCTTCTGACTGTGGTCCCAACTGGACCTCACCTGGATCTGGTGGCTCTGGTTCCCATATGGGGCTCTCCTGGACCTTGTTCCTGTGGTCTCCATCTGGCCTCACCTGGAACACAATGACTCTGATCCATATATGGTCCTCTCGGGAACCTGTTGACACTGGTCCTTACCTGGTCATCATTGGGACCTGGATACTCTCTATACACCTGGGCCTCACCTGGACCTGGTGACTGTGGTCCCACCTGGGCCTCTCCTGGACGAGGTGACTGGTTCCCACAGGGACCTCACCTGGACCTGGTGACTCAGGTCCTCATATGGGCATCATGGGACATGATAACTTTGCTCCACACTTTGGCCTCAACTGGTCCTGATGATTCTGGTCCCCCGACCTAGGCCTCAATCTGGACCTGGTGACTGTGGTCCCCACCTGGGTCTCACCTGGACCTGATGACTCTCGTTCCCACATGAACCACACCAGGTCCTGGTGACAGGGTTGTTCTTGTAGAATCACTTTTAACTGGTGACTCCAGTCTCCACTAGGGCCTCACGTGAATCGGGTGACTTGGCCTGCAGGTTGGCCTCACATGGACCTGGTTAGTGGGGATGCCACTTGGGTCTCACCCATACTTGGTGACTCACGTCTCCACCTGTGCCTCTTGGACCTGGTGAATCTGGTCCTTACCTTGTCCTCTCCCAGACCCGGGGACTCTGGTCACCACGTGGGCCTCACCTGGACCTGGTGATTCCGGTCCCCATCTGGGCCTCACTCAGTCCTGGTGACTTTGTTCCCCACCTTGACCTGATTGCTGTGGACTCTTTCATGGCCTCACCTGGACCTGGTGACTCTGATCCTATCTGCTTGTCACCCAGACCTGGTGACTCTGGTCCTCACCTGGGCATCATTGGTACCTGGTGACTCTGTTCCACACCTGAGCCTCACCTGGACATGAGGCTCTGGACTCTCGAACCACTCTGGGCCTAACCCTGACCTGGTGACTCTGGTCTCCATCTGGATGTCACATGGACCAGGTGATTCTGGTACCCCTCTCGGCCTCAACCAGTTCTGGTGTCTCTGGTCCTCAACTGGGCCTCACCTGGACCTATTGAATATGCTCCATCTGGGCCTCATTTGGACCTGGTGACTCTGGTCCCTACCTGGGCATCATCGGGACATGGATCCACTGCATGGCCTGTAGGTTGGCCTCAGCTGGACCTGTTAACTCTGGTCCCTACTTGGGCATCATCGGGACACGGTTCCTCTGCATGGCCTCCAGGTTGGCCTCACCTGGACCTAGGGAGTGGGGTTGCCACCTGGAGCTCACCCATACTTGGTGACACAGGTCTCACGTGGGCCTCACTTGGACCTGGTCAATCTGGTCCTTACCTGGTCCTCACCCGGAACTCCTAACTCGGGTCACCACCTGGGAATCACATGAACCTGGTTAATCTGGTCCCCATCTGGTCCTCATCCAGTCCTGGTGACTTTGTCACCCCACCTGGACCTGATTGCTGTGGACTCCTTCTTGGCCTCACCTGGAACTGGTGACTCTGATCCTTACTGGGCCTCACCCAGATCTGGTGACTCTGGTCCTCACCTATGGACCATTAGGACCTGGATACTCTGTTCCACACCTGAGCCTCACCTGGACATGATGACTCTGGATCTGCTCTGGGCCTCATCCTGACATGATGACTCTGGTCCCCATCAGGATGTCACCTAGACCAGGTGAATCTGGTATCCCTCTAGGACTCAACTTTACCTGGTGACTCTGGTCCTGAACTGGGCCTCACGGGGACCTAGTGAACATGCTCCCCACCTGCGCCTCATCTGGATCTGGTGACTCTGGTTCTACATGGGAATCACTGGGACCTGGTTACTCTCTTATATACCTGGGCCTCACCTGGACCTGGTGACTGTGGTCCCACTTGGGCCTCACCTGGACGAGGTGACTGGTTCCCACAGGGACCTCACCTGGACCTGGTGACTCAGGTCCTCATATGGGCATCATGGGACCTGGTTTCTGAGTTCCACATCGGGGCCTCACCTGGACGACTCTGACTCTGGTCCCCACCTGGATATCACCAGGACCGGGAGACTCTGGTCCCCCTCTGGGAATCACCCGGGGCTGGCGACACTGGTCCTCAGGTGGGCCTCAACAGGACCTGGTGAATCTACTCCTCACTTAGGCCTCGTCTGGACCTTGTGACTTTTTTCCCACCTGGCATCAATGAGACATGGTTACTCTGTTCCCCACCTGGGCCTCACCTGGACATGATAACTTTCCTCCACACTTTGGCCTCTACAAGTCCTGATGACTCTGGTCCCCCTACCTAGTCCTCAATCTGGACTTGGTGACTATGGTTCCCACCTGGGTCTCACCTGGACCTGGTGACTCTCGTTCCCACATGAACCACACCTGGACCTGGTGACTGTGGTGTTCTTGTAGACTCATATTTACCTGGTGACTCCGGTCCCCTCTAGGGCCTCATCTGGATCTGGTGACTCTGGCCTGCAGGTTGGCCTCAATTGGACCTGGTGAGTGGGTTGCCACTAGGGCCTCACCCATACCTGGTGACTCAGGTCCCCACGTGAGCCTCTTGGACCTGGTGAATCTGGTCCTTACCTGGTCCTCTCCCAGACCCGATGACTCTGGTCACCACCTGGGCCTCACCTGGACCTGGTGAATCTGGTCCCAATCTGGGCCTCACCCATTCTTGGTGACTTTGTTCCACACCTTGACTTGATTGCTGTGGACTCTTTCTTGGCCTCACCTGGAACTGGTGACTCTGATCCTATCTGCGCGTCACCCAGACCTGTTGACTCTGGTCCTCACCTGGGCATCATTCGTACCTGGTGACTCTGTTACACACCTGAGCCTCACCTGGTCATGATGACTCTGGAAATTCTCTGGGCCTCACCCTGACCTGGTGACTCTGGTCCCCATTAGGACGTAACCCGGACTGGGTGATTCTGGTTCCCATCTAGGCCTCAAGCAGATCTGGTGATTCTGCTCCTCAACTGGGCCTCACGTGGACTTAGTGAATATGCTCCATCTTGGCCTCATTTGGACCTGGTGACTCGGGTCCCTACCTGGGCATCATCGGGACATGGTTCCGCGCACCGCCTGCAGGTTGGCCTCACCTGAACCTGGTGAGTGGGATTGCCACCTGTGGCTCACCCATACCTGGTGACTCAGGTCCCCACGTGGGCCTCTTGGACCTGGTGAATCTGGTCCTTACCTCGTCTTCTCCCAACCTGGGGACTCTGGTCATCACCTGGGCCTCACCTGTAGAAGGGGAACTGGTCCCCATCTGGGCCTCACCCAATCCTGGTTACTTTGTTCCCCACCTGGAACTGATTGCTGTGGACTCTTTCTTTGCCTCACTTGCAACTGGTGACTCTGATCCTATCTGCGCGTCACCCAGATCTGTTGACTCTGGTCCTCATGTGGGCATCTTGGTACCTGGTGACTCAGTTCCATACCTGAGCCTAACCTGGACATGATGACTCTGGAACCTCTCTGGGCCTCACCCTGTCCTGGTGACTCTGGTCCCCATCTGGATGTCACCTGGAGCAGGTGATTTTGGTACCCCTCTGAGCCTCAACCAGATCTGGTGACTCTGGTCCTCAACTGGGCCTCACCTGGACCTAGTGAATATGCTCCATCTGGGCCTCATTTGGACCTGGTGACTCTGGTCCCTCCCTCGGCATCATTGGCACATGGTTCCACTGCATGGCCTGCAGGTGGGCATCACCTGGACCTGGTAACTCTGGTTCCTACATGGGCATCATCGGGAGACGGTTCCTCTGCATGGCGCGAAAGATGGCCTCTCCTGGACCTGGTGAGTGTGGTTGCCACCTGTGCCTCACCCGTACCTGGGGACACAGGCCCCTCGTCGACCTCAAGGACCTGGTGAATCTGGTCCTTACCTGGTCGTCTCCCATACCCGGGGTCTCTGGTCACCCCCTGGGCCTCACCTGGACCTGGTCAATGTGGTCCCCATCTGGGCATCACCCAGTCCTGGTGACTTTGTTCCCCACCTGGATGATTGGTGTGGACTATTTCTTGGCCTCACCTTGAACTGGTGACTCTGATCCTATCTGGGCATTACCCAGACCTGGTGACTCTGGTCCTCACCTGGGCATCTTTGGTACCTGGTGACTCTGTTCCACACCTGAGCCTAACCTGGACATGTTGACTCTGGAACCTCTCTGGGCCTCATCCTGACCTGGTGACTCTGGTCCCCATCTTGATGTCACCTGGACCAGGTGATTCTGCTACCCCTCTAGGCCTCAACCAGGTCTTGTGACTCTGGTACTCCACTGCACCTCACATGGACCTACTAAATATGCTCCATCTTGGTCTCATTGGACCTGGTGATTCTGATCCCAACCTCGGCATCATCGGGACATGGTTTCACTGCATGGCCTGCAGGTTGGCCTCACCTGGACCTGTTAAATCTCGTCCCTACCTGGGCATCATCGGGACATGTTTCCTCTGCATGGCCTGCAGTTTCGCCTCACCTGGACCTCGTGAGTGGGGTTGCCACCTGGGCCTCACCCATGCCTGGTGACACAGGTCCCCACGTGGGCCTCACTTGGACCTGGTGAATCTGGGCCTTACCTGGTCCTCACCCGGAACTGTTAACTCAGGTCACCACCTGGGAATCACCTGGACCTGGTGAATCTGGTCCCCATCTGGGGTCATCCGTTCCTGGTGACTTTGTTCCCCAACAGGACCTGATTGCTGTGGACTCCTTCTTGGCCTCACCTGGAACTGGTGACTCTGATACTAACTGGGCCTCACCCTGATCTAGTGACTCTGGTCTCCACTTGTGGACCATTATCAACTGGATACTCTGTTCCACACGTGAGCCTCACCTGGACATGATGACTCTGGATCCCCTCTGGGCCTCAGCCTGACATGGAGACTCTGGTCCCCATCTGGATTTCACCTAGACCAGGTGAATCTGGTACCCCTCTAGGCCTCAACTTGACCTGGTGACTCTGGGCCCCAAGTGGGCCTCACCGGGACCTAGTGAACATGCTCCCCACCTGCGCCGCATCTGGGCATGGTGACTCTGGTCTTACCTGGGCATACTCGGGTATTGGTTACTGTATTCCCCACTGGGACTGATCTATCATGGCAACTCTGGTCCTGACTTTGGCCTCTTCTGTTCCAGGTGACTCTGGCTCTACCTGGGCCTCACCTGTAACTGGTGACTCTGATCCTAAGCATGGCCTCACCTGACCTGGTGACTGTGGTTCCCATCAGGATCTCACCTGGACTTTGTCTCTGGTACCCACCTGGGTAACATCAGGATATTGTTACACTGTTCACTAACAGTGATCCAGCTGGACCTATTAACTCTGGTCTTCAACTGGGCCACACCTGGACATGGTGACACTGGTTCCCACCTGGATCTCACCTGGACATGGTGAGTCGGATCCCCACCTGGTCCTCACCTGTAACTGGTGATTGTCGTTCCCACATGAACTACATGTGGACCTGGTGGCAGCAGTGTTTCTAGATTCTCATGTACCTCGTGACTCTGGTCACCACCAGGGCCTCACCGGGACCTGGTGAGTGTGGTTGCCACCTGCACCTCACCTGGACTTGGTGATTCTGGTCTGCACCTGAGAATACCCTGGATCTGGTGACTGTGGTCTACACCTGGGCTTCACCTGGATTCGGGGACTCGGTCCCCATCTGGGCGTCACCTGGTCCTGTTGACCATGGTACTCAACTGTGCAAAATTGGGACCTGGTGACTGTGTTCCACACCTGGAACTCACCTGTACCAGGCGACTCTGGTCCCCCTCTGGGTCTCACCGTGTCCTAGTGACTGTGAACCCCACTTTGGACTGACTTGGACCTGCTCACCCTGGTTCCCACCTGCGACTGACGTCGTACTGTTGACTCTGGTACTTTCAAGGGACTCCCCTGGACCTGGTGATCCTGGTCCCCACCTGGGCCTCACCTGGACGTGGTAACTTTCTTCACCACCGTTTACTCACCTAGACCTTGTTACTGTGTTCCACACCTGAGCCTCAAGTAGACCTGTTGACCATGGTCCCCAAGTCGGCCTCACATGGACCTGTTGCCTCTCATCCCCACCGTGGCCTCTCGTGTACCTGGTAACTCTGGTCCTCACCTGGGCATCATTGGTCCTGGTGACTCTGTTCCATATCTGAGGCTCCCCTGGACATGATGACTCTCGTACCTCTCTGGCTATCAACCTGACCTGGCGACTCTGGTCCCCATATGGATGTCACCTGGTCCAGGGGATTATGGTACCCCTCTGGGCCTCAACCAGGTCTGGTGACTCTGGTCCTCAACTGGGCCTCACCTGGACCTAGTGAATATGCTCCATCTGGGCCTCATTTCGACCTGGTAACTCTGGTCCCTACCTGGGCATCAACGGGACATGGTTCCACTGCATGGCCTGTAGGTTGGCCTCACCTGGACCTGGTAACTCTCGTCCCTACCTGAGCATCTTTGGTACGTGGTTCCTCTGCATGGCCTGCAGGTTGGCCTCACCTGGAACTGGTGAGTGGGTTTGTCACCTGGGCCTCACCCTAGCCTAGTGACACAGGTCCCCAAGTGGGCCTCACTTGGACCTGGTGAATCTGGTCCTTACCTGGTGGTCACCCGGAACTGGTAAGTCTGGTCACCACATGGGAATCACCTGGGCCTGGTGAATCTGGTCCCCATCTGGGCCTCACCCAGTCCTGTTGACTTTCTTCCCCACCTGGACCTGATTGCTGTGGACTCCTTCTTGGCTAACCTGGAACTGCTGACTCTGATGCTAACTGGGCCTCACCCAGATCTGGTGACTCTGGTCCTCACCTGTGGACCATTATGACCTGGATACTCTGTTCCACACCTGAGCCTTACCTGGATATGTTGACTCTGGATCCCTTCTGGGCCTCAGCCTGACATGGGGACTCTGGACCCCATCTGGATGTCACCAGACCAGGTAAATCTGGTACCCCTCTAGGCCTCACCTAGACTTGGTGACTCTGGTCCTCAACTGGGCCTCAACGGAACCTAGTTAACATACTCCCCACCTGCGCCACATCTGGGCCTGTTGACTCTGGTTCTACCTGGGCATCATCGGGACATGGTTACTCTATTCCCAATTGGAGTGACCTGATCCTGGTAATTATTTCCTGACTTTGGCCTCTTCTGTACCAGGTGACTCTGGATCCACCTTGGGTTCACCGGTAACTGGTGACTCTGATCCTAAGCATGGCCTCACCTGACCTGGTGACTGTGGTTCACATCGGGACCTCCCCTGGACCTCATGTCTCTGGTCCCAACTGGGCCTCACCAGGACATGGTGTCTATGGTACCCAACTTGGTAGCATCAGGATACGGTTACACTGTTCACTAACAGTGACCCAGCCAGACCTATTAACTCTGGTCTTCACCTGGACCACACCTGGACATGTTCACACTGGTTCCCACCTGGGTCTCACCTGGACATGGTGAGTAGCATCCACAACTGGTCCTCCCCTGTAACTGGTGATTCTCGTTCCCATATGGACATCATGTGGACCTGGTGGCTGCAGTGTTTCTAGCTTCTCATGTACCTCGTGACTCTGGTCCCCACCAGGGCCTCACAGGGACCTGGTGAGTGTGGTTGCCACCTGCACCTCAAGTGGACCTGGTGATTCTGGTCTGCACCTGAGACTACCCTGGATCTGGTGACTGTGGTCCCCACCTGGGCTTCACCTGCTTTGGGGACTCCGGTCTCCATCTATGCCTCACCTGGCCCTGTTGACCATGGTCCTCTACTGGGCAAAATTGGGACCCGGTGACTGTGTTCCACAACTGGACCTCACCTGGACCAGGTGATTCTGGTCTCCCTCTGGGTCTCACCACGCCCTAGTGACTGTGAACCCAAGTTTGCCCTGACTTGGACCTGCTGAACTTGGTTGCCACGTGCGCCTGACCTCGAACTGTTGACTCTGGTACTTTCAACGGCCTACCCTGTACCTTGTGATCCTGGTCCCCACCTGGGTCTCAACTGGACGTGGTGACTCATGTCACAACCGCGTACTCACCTGGACCTGCTTACTGTGTTCCACATCTGGGCCTCAAGTAGACTTGTTGACCATGGTCCCCAAGCCGGCCTCACATGACCTGTTGCCTCTGATCCCCACCGGGGCCTCACGTGTACCTGGTAACTCTGGCCCTCATCTGGTCCTCATCTGGACCTAGTGACTCTGGTCCCCACCTGGGCTTCACCTGGATCTGGTGACTCTGGTCACCACCTGTACCTCCCCTGGATCTGGTGACTCTGGTCCCCACCTGGACCTCTCCTGCACCTGGTGACTCTCTTTCCAACATGGACCTCACCTGGATCTGGTGACTCTGGTCCTCACTTTGGCCTCACCTGGACCTGGTGTCTCTCATCCCCACTTGGACCTAACTCAGAACTGCTGAATCTTGCCCCACCTAGGCCGCTCCCAGACCTGGTGACTCTTGTCCCCAGCTATGCCTCAATTCGACAAGATGAATCTGGTCCTCACGTGGGCCTCACATGGACCTGGGACTCAGCTGGATAGAGTGGCTCTGGTTCCCACAAGGGGCTCAACTGATACTGGTGACTGTGGTCTTATTTTATGCCTCACCAGGACCTAGTGATTCTGTTCCCCATCTGGGCCTGCATGGCCCTAGTGACTCTGGTCCTCACCCAGGAATCATTGGGAACTGGATACTCTATTCCACACCTGAGCCTCACTTTGACCAGGGACCTCTGGTCCCATTCTGGGCCTCAAACTAAACTGGTTACTCTGGTTCCCCCTCTGGGACTCACCCTTACCTGGTGACTCTGGTCACCCCTTGGGCTTCACTTGGGCCTGGTGAATCTGGTCCTTAGCCGGTCCACACCTGGATCTGGTGACTGGTCGCCACCTGGGTCTCACCTGGACTTGGTGAATCCTGTTGCCACCTGCACCTTACCTGGACCTTGTGACTGTGGTCCCGCCTGGACCTCACCTGGATCTGGTGGCTCTGGTTCCCATATGGGGCTCTCCTGGACCTGGTTCCTGTAGTCTCCATCTGGCCTCACCTGGAACACAATGACTCTGATACATATTTGGACCTCTCCTGGACCTGTTGACTCTGGTCCTTACCTAGGCATCATTGGGACCTGGATACTCTCTTATATACCTGGGCCTCACCTGGACCTGGTGACTGTGATCCCACCTGGGCCTCACCTGGACGAGGTGACTGGTTCCCACAGGGACCTCAACTGGACCTGGTGATTCAGGTCCTCATATGGACATCATGGGACCTGGTTTCTCAGTTCCACATCGGGGCCTCACCTGGACCTAGTTATTCTCGTCCCTCTCTGGGCCTCACCCTGACGTGCTGACTCTAATCCCCCCCCAGATATCACCAGAACCGGGTGACTCTGGTCCCCCTCCGGACTCACCCGGAGCTGGGGTCACTGGTCCTCAACTCGGCCTCAACAGGACCTGGTGAATCTACTCCTCACTTAGGCCTCGTCTGGTCCTTGTGACTTTTTTCCCACCTGGCAACAATGGGACATGGTTACTCTGTTCCGCACCTGGGCCTCACATGGACATGATAACTTTGCTCCGCACTTTGGCCTCAACTGGTCCCGATGACCCTGGCCCCATCCGAGCCTCAGTCTGGACCTGGAGACTGTCGTCCCCACCTGGGTCTCACCTGGACCTGGTGACTCTCATTCCCACATGAACCACACCTGGACCTGGTTACTGTGGTGTACTTGTAGCCTCACATTTACCTGGTGACTCAGGTCCCCACTAGTGCCTCACCTGGATCTGGTGACTTTGGCCTGCAGGTTGGCCTCACTTGGACCTGGTGAGTGGGGTTGCCACCTGGGCCTTACCTAAACCTGGTGATCTGGTCCCCATCTGGATGTCACCTGCACCAGGTGTTTCTGGTACCCCTCTAGGTCTCAACCAGATCTGGTGACTATTGTCCTCAACTGGGCCACATCTGGACCTAGGGAATATGCTCCATCTGGGCCTCATTTGGACCTGGTGACTCTGGTCACTCACTGGGCATCATCGGGAAATGGATCCACTGCATGGCCTGCTGGTTGGACTCACCTGGACCTGGCAACTCTGGTCCCTACCTGATCATCATCGAGACATGGTTCCTCTGCATGGCCTTCAGGTTGGCCTCATCTTGACCTGGTGAGTGGGGTCCCCACCTGGGTCTTACCCATGCCTGGTGACACAGGTCCCCACGTGGGCCTCACTAGGACCTGGTGAATGTGGTCCTTACCTAGTCCTCACCCGGAACTGGTAAATCTGGTCACCACCTGGGCATCACCTAGTCCTGGTGACTTTGTTCCCCACCTGGACCTGATTCCTGTGGACACCTTCTTGGCCTCACCTGGAAGTGGTAACTCTGATCCTAACTGGGCCTCTCCCAGATATGGTGACTGTGGTCCTCACCTGTGGACCATTATGACCTGGATACTCTGTTCCTCACCTGAGCCTCACCTGGACATGATGACTCTGGATCGCCTCTGGGCCTCGCCCTGACATGGTTACGCTCATCCCCATCTGGATGTCACCTAGACCAGGTGAATCTGGTACCCCTCTAGGCCTCACCCAAACCTGGTGACTCAGGTCCCCACGTGGGCCTCTTTGATCTGTTAATCTGGTCCTTACCTGGTCCTCTCCCAGACCCGGGGACTCTGCTCACCACCTGGGCCTCACCTGACCTGGTGAATCTGGTCCCCATCTGGGCCTCACCCATTCCTGGCAACTTTGTTCGCCACCTGGACCTGATTGTTGTGGTCTCCTTCTAGGCCTCACCTGGAACTGCTGACTCTGATCGTATCTGCACGTCACCCAGATCTGGTGAGTCTGGTCCTCTACTGGGCATCATTGGTACCTGGTGACTCTGTTCCTCACCTGAGTCTCACCTGGACATGATGACTCTGGAACCTCTCAGGGCCTCTCCCTGACCTGGTGACTCTGGTCCCCATAAGGATGTCACCTGGTCCAGGTGATTCTGGTACCCCTCTAGGACTCAACGATATCTGGTGACTGTGATCCTCAACTGGGCCTCACCTGCACCTAGTGAATATGCTCCATCTGGGCCTCATTTGGACCTGGTGACTCTGATCCCTCCCTGGGCATCATCGGGACATGGTTCCATTGCATGGACTGCAGGTTGGCCTCACCTGGACCTGGTAAATCTGGTTCCTACCTGGGCATCATCGGGACATGTTCCACTGCATGGCCTGCAGGTTGGCCTCACCTGGACCTGAGACCTCTAGTCCCTACCTTGGCATCATCGGGACATGTTCCTCTGCATGGCCTGCAGGTTGGCCTCACCTGGACCTGGTAAATCTGGTTCCTACCTGGGCATCATCGGGACATGTTCCACTGCATGGCCTGCAGGTTGGCCTCACCTGGACCTGGTAAATCTGGTTCCTACCTGGGCATCATCGGGACATGTTCCTCTGCATGGCCTGCATGTTGGCCTCACCTGGACCTGGTGAGAGGGGTTGTCACTTGGGCCTCACACATGCCTGGTGACACAGGTCCCCACGTGGGCCTCACTTGGACCTGGTGAATCTGGTCCTTCCCTGGTCCTCACCCGGAACTCGTAACTCTGTTCACCACCTGGGAATCACCTGGACCTGGTGAATCTGGTCCCCATCTGGGCCTCACCCAGTCCTCGGGGCTTTGTTCCCCACCTTGACCTTATTGCTGTGGACTCTTTCTTGGCCTCACCTGGAACTGGTGACTCTGATCCTATCTGCGTGTAACCCAGACCTGGTGACTCTGGTCCTCACCTGGGCATCATTGGTACCTGGTGAATCTGTTCCACACCTGAGCCTCACCTGGACATGATGACTCTGGAACCTTTCTGGGGCTCACCCTGACATGGTGACTCTGGTCCCCATCTGGATGTCACCTGGACCAGGTGTTTCTGGTACCTCTCTAGGCCTCAACCAGACCTGGTGACCCTGGTCCTCACCTGGGCCTCACTGGGACCTAGTGATCATGCTCCCCACCTGTGCCCCATGTGGACCTGATGACTCTGGTTCTACCTGGGCATCATCGGGACATGGTTACTCTATTTCACACTCGAACTGACCTGATCCTGGTAACTCTGGTCCGGACTTTGGCCTCTTCTGTACCAAGTGACTCTGGCTCCACCTGGGTCACACCTGTAACAGGTGACTCTGATCCTAAGCATGGCCTCACCTGACCTGGTGACTGTGGTTCCCATCGGGACCTCACCTGGACCTCATGTCTCTGGTCCCACCTGGGGCTCACCAGGTCCTGGTGTCTCTGGTACCCACCTGGGTAGCTTCAGGATATGGTTATATTGTACACTAACAGTGACCAAGCCGGACCTATCAACTCTGGTCTTCACCCGGGCCACTCCTGCATATGGTGACACTGGTTCCCACCTGGATCTCACCTGGACATGGTGAGTCGGATCCCCACCTGGGCCTCACCTGTAACTGGTGATTCTCGTCCCCACATGGACATCATGTGGACCTGGTGGCTGCAGTGTTTCTAGCTTCTCATGTACCTCGTGACTCTGGTCCCCACCAGGGCCTCACCGGGACCTGGTGAGTGTGGTTGCCACCTGCACCTCACCTGGACCTGGTGATTCTGGTCTGCACCTGAGACAAACCTGGAGCTGGTGACTGTGGTCCCCACCTTGGCTTCACCTGGATTTGGGGACTCCAGTCCCCATCTGGGCCTCACCTGGCCCTGTTGACCATGGTCCTCAACTGGGCAAAATTGGGATCCAGAGACTGTGTTCCACAACTGGACCTCACCTGGACCAGGTGACTCTGGTTTCCCTCTGGGTCTCAACGTGCCCTAGTGACTGTCAACCCCACTTTGGCCTGACATGGACCTGCTGACCCCAGTTGCCACCTGCGACTGACCTCGAAGAGTTGACTCTGGTTCTTTCAAGGGCCTCCCCTGTACCTGGTGATCATGGTCCCCACTTGGGCCTCACCTGGACGTGGTGACTCTTGTCACCACCGGTGCTCACCTGGACCTGGTTACTGTGTTCCACACCTGGGCCTAATGTAGACCTGTTGACCATGGTCGCCAAGCCCGCCTCACATGGACCTGTTGCCTTCTATCCCCACCGGGGCCTCACGTGTACCTGGTAACTCTGGCCCTCACCTAGGCTTCATCTGGACCTACTGACTGGTCCCAACCTGGGCTTCACCTGGATCTGGTGACTCTGGTCCCCACCTGGAATTCACCTGGATCTGGTGACTCTGGTCCCCACCTGGACCTCTCCTGGACCTGGTGACTCTCTTTCCAACATGGTGCTCACCTGGATCTGGCGACTCTGGTCCTCAGTTTGGCCTCACCTGGACCTGGTGTCTCTCGTCCCCACCTTGACCTAACTCAGAACTGCTGAATCTTGCCCCACCTAGGCCGCACCCAGACCTGGTGACTCTTGTCCCCAGCTATGCCTCAATTCGACCTGATGAATCTGGTCCTCACGTGGGCCTCACATGGACCTGGGACTCAGCTGGATAGAGTGGCTCTGGATCCCACATGGGGCTCACCTGATATTGGTGACTGTTGTCTTATTCTATGCCTCACCAGGACCTCGTCATTCTGTTCCCCATCTGGGCCTGCATGGCCCTTATGACTCTGGTCCTCACCCAGGCATCATTGGGACCTGGATACTCTATTCCACACCTGGGCCTCACACTGCCAAGGGAATTCTGATCCCATTCTGGGCCTCAAACTAAACTGCTTACTCTGGTTTCCCCTCTGGGCCTCAACCTTACCTGGTGACTCTGGTCACCCCTTGGGATTGACTTGGGCCTGGTGAATCTGGTCTTTAGCTTGTCCTCACCTGGATCTGGTGACTGGTAGCCACCTGGGCCTCACCTGGACTTGGTGAATCCTGTTGCCACCTGTGCCTCAACTGGACCTTGTGACTGTGGTCCCACCTGGACCTCACCTGGATCTCTTGGCTCTGGTTCCCAATGGGGCTCTCCTTGACATGGTTCCTGTGGTCTCCATCTTGCCTCACATGGAACACAATTACTCTCATCCATATTTGGGCCTCTCCTGGACCTGTTGACTCAGGTCCTTACCTGGGCATTATTGGGACCTGGATTCTCTCTTATATACCTGGGCCTCACCTGGACCTGGTGACTGTTGTCCCACCTGTGCCTCACCTGGTCGAGGTGACTGGTTTCCACAAGGACCTCACCTGGACCTGGTGATTCAGGTCCTCATATGGGCATCATGAGACCTGGTTTCTCAGTTCCACATCGGGGCCTCACCTGGACCTAGTGATTCTCGTACCCCTCTGCGCATCACCCTGACATGTTGACTGTGGTCCCCACCTGGATATCACCAGAACCGGGTGCCTCTGGTCCCCCTCCGGACTCACCCGGAGCTGGGGTCACTGATCCTCAAATCGGCCTCAACAGCACCTGGTGAATCTACTCCTAACTTAGGCCTCGTCTGGACCTTGTGACTCTTTTCCCACCTGGCAACAATGGGACATGGTTACTCTGTTCCCCACCTGGGCCTCACCTGGACATGATAACTTTGCTCCACACTTTGGCCTCAACTGGAACTGATGACTCTTGTCCCCCCACCTGGGCCTCAATCTGGACCTGATGACTGTGGTCCCCACCTGGGTCTCACCTGGACCTGGTGACTCTCGTTCCCACATGAACCACACCTGTCCCTGGTGACAGTGGTGTTCTGTAGACTCACATTTACATGGTGACTCTGGTCCCCGGTAGGGCCTCACGTGGATCTGGTGACTTTGGCCTGCAGGTTTGCGTCACCTGGACCTGGTGAGTGGGGTTGCCACCTGGGCCTCACCCATAATTGGTGACTCAGGTCCCCACGTGGGCCTCTTCTACCTGGTGAATCTGGTCCTTACCTGGTTCTCTCCTAGACCCGGGGACTCTGGTCACCACCTGGGCCTCACCTGGACCTGGTGAATCTGGTCACCATCTGGGCCTCACCCAGTCCTGGTGATTTTGTTCCGAACCTGGACCTGATTGCTGTGGACTCCTTCTTGGCCTCACCTGGAACTGGTGACTCTGATCCTATCTGCGCGTCACACAGACCTGGTGAATCTGGTCCTCAACTGGGCATCATTGATACCTGGTGACTCTGTTCCACATCTGAGCCTCACTTGGACTTGATGACTCTGGAAACTCTCTGGGCTTCAACCTGTCCTGGTGACTCTAGTCCCCATCTCGATGTCACCTGAACCAGGTGATTCTGGTACCCTTATAGTGCTCAACCAGATCTGGTGACTCTGGTCCTCAACTGGGCCTCACCTAGACCTAGTGAATATGATCCATCTGGGCCTCATTTGGACATGGTGATTCTGATCCCTACCTCGGCATTACCGGGACATGGTTCCACTGCATGGCCTGCAGGTGTGCCTCACCTGGACCTGATAACTCTAGACCCCATCTGGGCATCATCAGGACATGGTTCCTCGGCATGGCCTGCAGATTGGCCTCACTTGGACCTAGTGAGTGGGGTTGTCACCTGAGACTCACCCATGCCTGGTGACACAGGTCCCAACGTGGGCCTCACGTGGACCTGGTGAATCTGGTCCTTCCCTTGTCCTCACCCGGAACCTGTAACTCTGGTCATCACCTGGGAATCACCTGGACATTGAGATTCTGTTCCCCATTGGGCCTCATCCAGTCCAGGTGACTTTGTTCCCACCTGGACCTGATTGCTGTGTACTCCTTCTTGGCCCTCACCTGGAACTAGTGACTCTGATCCTAACTGGGCCTCACCCGGATCTGGTGACTCTGGTCCTCACCTGTGGACCATTATGACCTGGATACTCTGTTCCACACGTGAGCCTCACCTGGACTTGATGACTCTGGATCCCCTCTGGGCCTCAGCCTGACATGGAGACTCTGGTCCCCATCTGGATGTCACCTAGATCAGGAGAATCTGGTACCCCTCTAGGCCTCAACTAGACCTGGTGACTCTGGTCCTCAACTTGGCCTAACTGGGACCTAGTGAATATGCTCTCCACCTGCACCTCATCTTGACCTGGTGACTCTGGTTCTACCTGGGCATCATCGGGACATGGTTACTCTATTCCCCACTGGGACTGACCTGATCCTGGTAACTCTGGTCCTGACCTTGGCCTCTTCTGTCCCAGGTGACTCTGGCTCCACCTGGTCCTCGCCTCTAGCTGGTGACTCTGATCCTAAGCATGGCCTCACCAGACCTGGTGACTGTCGTTCCCAATGGAACCTCACCTGGACCTCATGTCTCTGGTCCCTCCTGACCCGTCTCTGGTACCCACCTGGGTAGCATCAGGATATGGTTACACTGTTCACTAACACTCATCCAGGCGGACCTAATAACTCTGGTCTTCACCTGGGGCACACGAGGACATGGTGACACTGGTTACCACCTGGGTCTCATCTGGACATAGTGAGTCGGATCCCCACCTGGTCCTCACCTGTAACTGGTGATCCTCGTTCCCATATGGACATCATGTGGACCTGGTGGCTGCAGTGTTTCTAGCTTCTCATGTACCTCGTGACTCTGGTCCCCACCAGGGCCTCACCGGGACCTGGTGAGTGTGGTTGCCACCTGCACCTCACCTGGACCTGGTGATTCGGGTCTGCACCTGAGACTACCCTGGATCTGGTGACTGTAGTCCCCACCTGGGCTTCACCTGGATTTGGGGACTCCGGTCCCCACTGGCCCTCTCCTGGCCCTGTTGACTATGGTCCTCAACTGGGCAAAATTAGGACCTGGTGACTGTGTTCCACAACTGGACCTCACCTGGACCAGGTGACTCTGGTCCCACTCTGGGTCTCACCGTGCCCTAGTGACTGTGAACCCCACTTTGGCCTGACTTGGACCTGTTGACCCTGGTTGCCACCTGCGTCTGACTTCGAACTGTTTACTCTGGTTCTTTCAAGAGCGTCCCCTGGACATGGTGATCCTGGTGCCCACATGGGCCTCACCTGGACCTGGTGACTCTTGTCACCACCGGGAACTCACCTGGATCTGCTTACTGTGTTCCGCACCTGGGCCTCAAGTAGACCTGTTGACCATGGTCCTCACGCCGGCCTCACATGGACTTTTTGCCTCTGATCCCCACCGGGGCTTCACGTGTACCTGGCAACTCTGGTCCTCACCTGGGCGTCATCTGGACCTAGTGACTCTGGTCCCCACCTGGGCTTCACCTGGATCTGATGACTCTGGTCCCCACCTGGACTTCACCTGGATCTGGTGACTCTGGTCAACACCTGGACCTGACCTGCATCTGGTGACTCTGGTCCTCAGTTTGGCGTCACCTGGACCTGGCGTCTCAAGTCCCCACTCTGACCTACCTCAGCACTGCTGAATCTAGCCCCACCTAGGCCGCACCCAGACCTGGTTCCTCTTGTCCCCAGCTATGCCTCAATTCGACCTGATGAATCTGGTCCTCACGTGGGCCTCACATGGACCTGCTACTCAGCTGGATAGAGTGGCTCTTGTTCCCACATGGAGCTCACCTGATTCTGGTGACTGTGGTTTTATTCTATGCCTCACCAAGACCTAGTAATTCTGTTCCCCATCTGGGCCTGCATGGCCCTAGTGACTCTGGTCCTCACCCAGGCATCATTGTGACCGGGATACTCTATTCCACACCTGGGCTTCACTCTGACCAGGGACCTCTGGTCCCATTGTGGGCCTCAAACTAAACTGGTTACTCTGGTACCCCCTCTGGGCCTCACACTAACCTGGTGACTCTGGTCACCCCTTTGGCTTCACTTGGGCCTGGTGAATCTGGTCCTTAGCTGGTTCTCACCTGGATCTGGTGACTGGTCTCAACCTGGGCCTCACCTGGACTTGGTGAATCCTCTTGCCATCTGCGCCTCACCTGGACCTTGTGACTGTGGTCCCACCTGGAACTCACCTGGATCTGGTGGCTCTGGTTCCCATATGGGGCTCTCCTGTACCTGGTTCCTGTGGTCTCCATCTGTCCTCACCTGGAACACAATGACTCTGATCCATATTTGGTCCTCTCCTGGTCCTGTTGACTCTGGTCCTTACATGGGCATCATTGGGACTTCGACACTCTCTTATATACCTCGACCTCACCTGGACCTGGTGACTCAGGTCCTCATATGGGCATCATGGTAACTGGTTCTCAGTTTCACATCGGGGCCTCAGCTGGACCTAGTGATTCTCGTCCCCCTCTGGGCCTCACCCTGACGTGGTGACTCTGCTCCCCACCTGGATATCACCAGAACTGGGTGACTCTGGTCCCCCTCTGGGACTCACCCGTAGCTGGGGACACTGCTCCTCAACTGGGCCTCAACAGGACCTGGTGAATCTACTCCTCAGTTAGGCCTCGTCTGGACCTGTGACTCTTTTCCCACCTGGCATCAATGGGACATGGTTACTCTTTTCCCCACCTGGGCCTCACCTGGTCATGATAACTTTGCTCCACACTTTGGCATCAACTTGTCCTGATGACTCTGGTCCCCCCACCTAGGCCTCAATCTGGATCTGGTGACTGTGGTCCCCACCTGGGGCTCCCCCGGACCTGGTGACTCTCGTTCCCACATGAACCACACCAGGACCTGGTGACTGTGGTGTTCTTGTAGACTCACATTTACCTGGTGACTCTGGTCCCCACTAGGGCCTCACCTGGATCTGGTGACTCTGGCCTGTAGGTTGTCCTCACCTGGACCTGGTGAGTGGGATTGCCACCTGGGCCTCACCCATACCTGGTGACTCAGGTCCCCACTTGGGCCTCTTGGACCTGGTGAATCTGGTAATTCTGGTCTCCACCTGGGAATCCCCTGGACCTGGAGAATCTGGTCGCCATCTGTGCCTCACACAGTCCTGGTGACTTTGCTCCCCACCTGGACTTGATTGCTGTGGACTACTTTTGGGCCTCACCTGGAACTGGTGAGTCTGATCCTACCTGGGCCTCACCCAGATCTGGTGACTCTGCTCCTCACCTGTGGACCACTATGACCTGGATACACTGTTCCACACCTGAGCCTCACCTGGACATGATGACTCTGGATCCTCTCTGTGCCTCACTCTGACATGGTGACTCTGGTCCCCATCTGGATGTCACCTAGACCAGGTGAATCTGGGACCCCTGTCGACCTCAACCAGACCTGGTGACTCTGGTCCTCAACTCGGCCTCACCTGTACCTAGTGAATATGCTCCCCACCTGCGCCTCATCTGGACGTGGTGACTCGGGTTCTACCTGGGCATCATCGGGGCATGGTTACTCTATTCCCCAATGGGACTGACCTGTTCCTAGTAACTCTGGTCCTGTCTTTGACCTCTTCTGTACCAGGTCACTCTGGCTCCACCTGGGCCTCACCTGTAACTGGTAACTCTGATCCTAAGCATGGCCTCACCTGACCTGGTGACTGTGGTTCCCATCGGGATCTTACCTGGACATCATGTCTCTGGTCCCACATGGGCCTCACCAGGACCTGGTGTCTCCGGTACGCACCTGGGTAGCATCAGGATTTGGTTACACTCTTCACTAACAGTGACCCAGACGGACCTATTAACTCTGGTCTTCACCTGGGCCACACCTGGACATGGTGACACTGGATCCCACCTGGGTCTCAACTTGACATGGTGAGTCGGATCCCCACCTGGTCCTCACGTGTAACTGCTGATTCTCCGGCCCACATGGACATCATGTGGACCTGGTGGCTGCAGTGTTTCTAGCTTCTCATGTACCTTGTGACTCTGGTCCCCGCCTGGGCCTCACTGGGTCCTGGGGAATGTGGTTGCCACCTGCACCTCACTTGGACCTGGTGATTATGGTCTGCAACTGAGACTCCCCTGATCTACTGACTGTGGTCCCCACCTGGGCTTCACCTGGATATTTGGACTCCGGTCCCCATCTGGGCCTCACCTGGCCCTGTTGACCATGGTCCTCAACTGGGCAAAATTGGGACCCCGTGACTGTGTTCCACAACTGGACGTCACCTGGACCAGGTGACTCTCGTCCCCCTCTGGGTCTCACCGTGCCTAGTGACTGTGAACCCCACTTTGGCCTGACTTGGACCTGCTGACCTGGTTGCCACCTGCGTCTAACCTCCAACTGTTGACTCTGGTCCTTTCAAGGTCCTCCCCTGTACCTGGTGATCCTGGTCCCGACCTGGGCCTCACCTGGACGTGGTGACTCTTGTCACCACCGGGGACTCACCTGGACCTGCTTACTGTGTTCCACACCTGGGCCTCAAGTAGACCTGTTGACCATGGTCCCCAAACCGGCCTCACATGGACCTGTTGCCTCTGATCCCCACCGGGGCCTCACGTGTACCTGTTAACTCCTGTCCTCACCTGGGCCTCATCTGGTCCTAGAGACTCTGGTCTCAACCTGGGCTTCACCTGGATCTACTGACTCAGGTCCCCACCTGGACTTACCTGGATCCATGGACTCTGGTCCCCACCTGGACCTCTCCTGGACCTGGTGACTCTCTTCACAACATGGACCTCACCTGGATCTGGTGACTCTGGTCCTCATTTGGCCTCACCTGGAGCTGGTGTCTCTCGTCCCCACTTGAACCTAACTCAGAACTGCTGAATCTTGCCCCAACCTAGGCCGCATCCAGACCTGGTGACTCTTGTCCCCACCTATGCCTCAATTCGACCTGATGAATCTGGTCCTCACGTGGGCCTCACATGGACCTGGCACTCAGCTGGACCTGGGACTCAGCTGGATAGAGTGGCTCTGGTTCCCAAAAGGGGTCACTGATACTGCTGACTGTGGTCTTATTCTATGCCTCATCAGGACCTAATGAATCTGTTCCCCATCTGGGCCTGCATGGCCCTAGTGACTCTGGTCCTCACCCAGGCATCATTGGGACCTGGATACTCTATTCCACACTTGGGCCTCCCTTTGACCAGGGACCTCTGGTCCCATTCTGGGCCTCAAACTAAACTGGTTACTGTGGTTCCCCCTCTGGGCCTCACCCTTACCTGGTGACTCTGGTCACCCCATGGGCTTCATTTGGGCCTGGTGAATCTGGTCCTTAGGTGGTCCTCACCTGGATCTGATGACTGGTCGCAACCTGGGCCTCTCCTGACTTGGTGAATCCTGTTGCCACCTGGGCCTCACTTGGACCTTGTGACTGTGGTCCCACCTGGACCTCACCTGGATCTGGTGGCTCTGGTTCCCATATGGGGCTCTCCTGGACCTGGTTCCTGTTATCTCCATCTGGCGTCACCTGGAACTCAATGACTCTGATACATATTTGTGCCTCTCCTGCACCTGTTGACTCTGGTCCTTACCTGGACATCATTGGGACCTGGATACTCTCTTATATACCTGGGCCTCACCTGGACCTGGTGACTGAGGTCCCACCTTGGCCTCACCTGGATGAGGTGACTGGTTCCCACAGGGACCTCACCTGGTCCTGGTGACTCAGGTCCTCATATGGGCATCATGGGACCTGGTTTCTCAGTTCCACATAGGGGCCTCACCTGGACCTAGTGATTCTCGTCCCACTCTGGGCCTCACCCTGACGTGGTGAGTCTGGTCCCCACCTGGATATTACCAGAACCGGGTGACTCTAGTCCCCGTCTGGGACTCACCCGGAGCTGGGGACACTGGTACTCAACTGGGCCTCAACAAGACCTGGTGAATCTACTCCTCACTCAGGCCTCGTCTGGACCTGTGACTCTTTTCCCACCTGGCATCAATGGGACAAGGTTACACTGTTCCCCACCTGGGCCTCACCTGGACATGATAACTTTGCTCCACACTTTGGCCTCAACTGGTACTGATTACTCTGGTCCCCCACCTAGGCCTCAATCTGGACCTGGTGACTGTGGTCCCCACCTGGGTCTCACCTGGCCCTGGTTACTCTTGTTCCCACATGAACCTCACCTGGACCTGGTGGCTGTGGTGTTCTTGTAGACTCATATTTACCTGGTGACTCCGGTCCCACTAGGGCCTCACGTGGATCTGGTGACTCTGACATGCCAGTTGGCCTCACCGGGACCTGCTGAGTGGGGTGGCCACGTGGGCCTCATCCATACCTGGTGACTCAGGTCCCCACGTGGGCATCTTGGACCTGGTGAATCTGGTCCTTACCTGGTCCTCTCCCAGACCTGGGGACTCTGGTCTCCACCTGGGCCTCACCTGCACCTGGTGAATCTGGTCCCCATCTGGGCCTCACCCAGTGATGGAGACTTCGTTCCACACGTGGACCTCATTGCTGTGGACTCTTTCTTGGCCTCACCTGGAACAGGTGACTCTGATCCTATCTACGCATCACCCAGACCTGGTGACTCTGACCCTAACCTGGGCATCATTGGTACCTGGTGACTCTGTTCCACACCTGAGCCTCACCTGGACATGATGACTCTGGAACCTCTCTGGGACTCACCCTGACTTGGTGAGGCTGGTCCCCATCTGGATGTCACCTGGACCAGGTGAATCTGGTACCCCTCTAGGCCTCACCCAATCCTGGTGACTCAGGTCCCCACGTGGGCCTCTTCGATCTGTTAATCTGGTCCTTACCTGGTCCTCTCACCCGGGGACTTTGCTCACCACCTGGGCCTCACCTGGACCTGGTGACTCTGGTCCCCAACTGGACGTCACCTGGATCTGGTGACACTGGTCCCTACCTGGACCTCTCCTGGACCTGGTGACTCTCTTTCCAACATGGACCTCACCTGGATCTGTTGACTCGGGTCCTCAGTTTGGCCTCCCCTGGACCTGATGTCTCTCGTCCCCATTTTGACCTAACTCAGAACTGCTGAATCTTGCCCCACCTAGGCCACACCCAGACTTGGTGACTCTTGTCCCCAGCTATACCTCAATTCGACCTGATGAATCTGGTCCTCACGTGGGCCTCACATGGACCTGCTACTCAGCTGGATAGAGTGGCTCTGTTTCCCACAAGGGGCTCACCTGATACTGGTGAATGTGTTCTTATTCTATGCCTCACCAGGACCTAGTGATTCTGTTCCCCATCTGGGCCTGCATGGCCCTAGTGACTCTGGTCCACACCCAGGAATCACTGGGACCTGGATACTCTATTCCACACCTGGGCCTCACTCTGACCAGGGAACTCTGGTCCCAATCTGGGCTCCAAACTAAACTGGTTACTCTGAATCCCCCTCTGGGCCACACCCTTACCTGGTGA
This sequence comes from Canis aureus, assembly GCF_053574225.1. Lineage (NCBI taxonomy): Eukaryota > Metazoa > Chordata > Mammalia > Carnivora > Canidae > Canis > Canis aureus. The sequence goes on from NC_135643.1 coordinate 41,539,042, forward strand.
CTCTGGTCAACCCTTGGGTTTCACTTGGGCCTGGTGAATCTAGTCCTTAATTTTCCGCACCTGGATCTGGTGACTGGTCGCCACCTGGGCCTCACCTGGACTTGGTGAGTCTTGTTGCCACCTCTGCCTCACCTGGACCTTGTGACTTTGGTCCATCCTGGACCTCACCTGGATCTGGTGGCTCTGGTTCACATATGGGGCTCTCCTTTACCTGGTTCCTGTGGTCTCCATCTGGCCTCACCTGGAAGACAATGACTCTGATCCATATTTGGGCCTCTCCTGCAACTGTTGACTCTGGTGCTTACCTGGGCATCATTGAGACCTGGATACTCTCTTATATACCTGGGCCTCACCTTGACCTGGTCACTGTGGTCACACCTGGGCCTCACCTGGACGAGGTGACTGGTTCCCACAGGGACCTCACCTGGACCTGGTGACTCAGGTCCTTATATGTGCATCATGGGACCTGGTTTCTCAGTTCCACATCGGGCCTCACCTGGACCTAGTGATTCTCGTCCCCCTCTCGGCCTCACCCTGACGTGGTAACTCTGGTCCCCACCTGGATATCACCAGAACCGTGTGACTCTGTTCCCCCTCTGGGTCTCACCCGGAGCTGGGGACACTGGTCCTCAACTAGGCCTCAGCAGGACCTGGTGAATCTACTCCTCACTTAGGCTTCGACTGGACCTGTGACTCTTTTCCCACCTGGCATCAATGGGACATGGTTACTCTGTTCCCCACGTGGGCCTCACCTGGACATGATAACTTTGCTCCGCACTTTGGCCTCAACTGCTCCTCATGACTCTGGTCCCCCCACCTAGGCCTCAATCAGGACCTGGTGACTGTGGTCCCCACATGGGTCTCACCTGGACTTGGTGACTCTCGTTCCCACATGAACCACAGCTGGACCAGGTGACTGTGGTGTTCTTGTAGACTCACATTTACCTGGTGAGTCCGGTACCCACAACGGCCTCACCTGCATCTGGTGACTCTGGCCTGCAGGTTGGCCTCACCTGGACCTGGTGAGTGGGGTTGCCACCTGGGCCTCACCCATACCTGGTGACTCAGGTTCCCAAGTGAGCCTCACTTGGACCTTGTATCTGGTCCTTACCTGGTGCTCACCCGGAACTGGTAACTCTGGTTATCACATGGGAATCACCTGGACCTGGTGAATCTGGTCCCCATCTGAGCCTCACCCAGTCCTGGTGACTTTGTTCCCACCTGGACCTGATTGCTGTGGACTCCTTCTTGGCCTCACCTATAACTGGTGACTCTGATCCTAACTGGGCCTCACCCAGATCTGGTGACTCTGGTCCTCACCTGTGGACCATTATGTCCTGGATACTCTGTTCCACACCTTACCTCACCTGGACATGATGACTCTGGATCCCCTCTGGTCCACAGCCTGACATGGTGACACTGGTCCCCATCTGGATGTCACCTAGACCAGGTGAATCTGGTACCCCTCTATGCCTAAACTAGCCCGGGGGCATCTGGTCCTCAACTGGGCCTCACCGGGACCTAGTGAATATGCTCCCCACCTGCGCCTCATCTGGACGTCAATGACTCGGGTTCTACTTGGGCATCATCGGGACATGGTTACTCTATTCCCCACTGGGACTGACCTGATCCTGGTAACTCTGGTCCTGATTTGGCCTCTTCTGTACCAGGTGACTCTGGTTCCACCTGGTCCTCACCTGTAACTGGTGACTCTGATCCTAAGCATGGCCTCACCTGACCTGGTGACTGTGGTTCCCATCGGGACCTCAACTGGACTTCATGACTCTGGTCCCACCGGGGCCTCACCAGGACCTGGTGTCTCAGGTACCCACCTGGGTAGCATCAGGATATGGTTACACTGTTCTCTAACAGTGACCCACCCGGACCTATTAACTCTAGTGTTCACCTGGGCCACACCTGGACATGGTGACACTGGTTCCCACCTGGGTCTCACCTGGACATGGTGAGTCGGATCTCCGCCTGGTCCTCACCTGCAACTGGTGATTCTCTTTCCAGCATGGACATCATGTGGACCTGGTGGCTCCAGTGTTTCTAGCTTCTCATGTACCTCGTGACTCTGGTCCCTACCAGGGCCTCACCTGGACCTGGTGAGTGTGTTTGCACCTGCACCTCACCTGGACCTGGTGAGTCGGTCTGCACCTGAGACTACTGTGGATCTGGTGACTGTGGTCCCCACCTGGGCTTCACCTGGATTTGGGGACTTCGGTCCCCATCTGGGCCTCGCCTGGCCCTGTTGACCATGGTCCTCTACTGGGTATAATTGGGACCCGGTCATTGTGTTCCATTACTGGACCTCACCTGGACCAAGTGACTCTGGTCCCCCTCTGGGTCTCACCGTGCCCTAGTGACTGTGAATCCAACTTTGGCCTGACTTGGACCTGCTGACACTGGTTGCCACCTGCGCCTGACCTCGAACTGTTCACTCTGGTTCTTTCAAGGGCCTCCCCTGTACCTGGTGATCCTGGTCCCCACCTGAGCCTCACCTGGACGTGGTGACTCTTGTCACCACCGGGGACTCACCTGGATCTGCTTACTGTGTTCCACACCTGGGCCTCAAGTAGAACTGTTGACCATGGTCCCAAAGCCGGCCTCACATGGATCTGTTGCCTCTGATCCCCACCGGGGCCTCACCTGTACCTGGTAACTCTGGTCCTTACCTGGGCCTCATTGGGACCTAGTGAGTCTGGTCCCCACCTGGGATTCACCTGGATCTGGTGACTCTGGTCTGCACCTGGTCTTCACCTGGATCTGGTGACTCTGGTCCCACCTGGACCTCTCCTGGACCTGGTGACTCTCTTTCCAACATGGACCTCACCTGGATCTGGTGACTCTGATCCTCCGTTTGGCCTCACCTGGACCTGGTGTCTCTCGTCCGCAATTTGACCTAACTCAGAACTGCTGAATCTTGCACCACCTAGCCCCCACCCAGACCTGGTGACTCTTGTCCCCAGCTGTGCCTCAATTCCACCTGATTAATCTGGTCCTCACGTGGGCCTCACATGGACCTGGGACTCAACTGGATAGAGTGGCTCTGGGTCCCACAAGGGGCTAACCTGATACTGCTGACTGTGGTCTTATTCTATGCCTCACCAGGACCTAGTCATTCTGTTCCCCATCTGGGCCTGCATGGCCCTAGTGACTCTGGTCCACACTCAGCATCATGGGACCTGGATACTCTATTCCACGCTGGGCCTCACTCTGAACAGGGACCTCTGGTCCCATTCTGGGCCTAAAACTGAACTGGTTACTCTGGTTCCCCCTCTGGGCCTCACCCTTACCTGGTGACTCTAGTCACCCCTTGGGCTTCACTTGGTCGTGGTGAATCTGGTCCTTACCTGTTCCTCTCCCTGACCTGGGGACTCTGGTCAACACATGGACCTAACCTGGACCTGGTGAATCTGGTCCGGTCTGGGCCTCACCCAGTCCTGGTGACTTTGTTCCCCACCTGGACCTGATTGCTGTGGACTCCTTCTTGGCCTCACCTGGAACTGGAGACTCTGATCCTATCTGCGCGTCACCCAGATCTGATGGCTCTGGTCCTCACCTGGGCATCATTGATACTGGGTGACTCTGTTCCACACCTGAAACTCACCTGGACATGATGACTGTGGATCCCCTCTGGGCCTCACCCTGACCTGGTGACTCTGGTCCCCATCTGGATGTCACCTGTACCAGGTGATTGTGGCACCCCTCTGGGCCTCAACCAGATCTGGTGACTCTGGTCCTCAACTGGGCCTCAACGGGACCTAGTGAATATGCTCCATCTGGGCCTCATTTGGACCTGGTGACTCTGGTCACTACCTGGGCAACATCGGGACATGATTCCACTGCATGGCCTGCAGGTTGGACTCACCTAGACCTGGTAACTCTGGACCCTCCCTGGGCATCATCGGGACACGGTTCCTCTGCATGGCCCAAGGGTTGGCCTCACCTGGACCTGGTGATTGGGGTTTCCACCTGAGTCACCTAGGCCGCACCCAGATCTGGTGACTCTTGTCCCCAGCTATGCCTCCCGTGCACCTGGTGACCCATGCACCCACGTGGGCCTCACTTGGACCTGGTTAATCTGGTTTTACCTGGTCCTCACCTGGAACTGGAACTCTGGTCACCACCTGGGAATCACCTGGACCTGGTGAATCTGGTCCCCATCTGGGCCTCACCCTATCCTGGTGTCTTTGTTCCCCACCTGGACCTGATTGCTGTGGACACCTTCTTGGCCTCACCTGGAAGTGGTGAGTGTGATCCTAACTTGGTCTCACCCAGATCTGGTGACTCTGGTCCTCACCTGTGGACCATTATGATCTGGATACTACGTTCCACACCTGAGCCTCACTTGGACATGATGACTCTGGATCCCCTCTGGGCCTCACCCTTACATGGTGACTCTGCTCCCCATCTGGATGTCACCTAGACCAGGTGAATCTGGTACCCCTCTAGTCCTCAACTAGACCTGGTGACTCTGGTCCGCAACTGGGCCTCACCGGGACCTAGTGAATATGCTCCCCACCTGCGCCTCATCTGGACCTGGTGAATCTGGTTCTACCTGGGCATCATCGGGGCATGGTTACTCTATTCCCCACTGGGACTGACCTGATCCTGGTAACTCTGGTCCTGACTTTGGCCTCTTCTGTACCAGGTGACTCTGGCTCCACCTGGGCCTCAGCTGTAACTGGTGACTCTGATCCTAAGCATGGCCTCACTTGACCTGGTGACTGTCGTTCCCATCGGGACCTCTTCTGGACCTCATATCTCTGGGCCCACCTGGGCCTCACCAGGACCTGGTTTCTCTGGTTCCCACCTGGGTAGCATCAGGATATGGTGACCCTGTTCACTAACAGTGACCTAGCCGGACCTATTAACTCTGGTCTTCACCTGGGGCACACCTGGACATAGTGACACTGGTTCCCACCTGGGACTCACCTGGACATGATGACTCTGGAACCTCTCTGGGCCTCTCCCTGACCTGGTGACTCTGGTCCCCATCTGCATGTCACCTGCACCAGGTGATTCTGGTACCCCTCTAGGCATCAGCCAAATCTGGTGACTCAGGTCCTCAACTGGGCCTCACCTGGACCTAGTGAATTTGCTCAATCTGGACCTCATTTGGACTTGGTGTCTCTGGTCCATACCTGGGCATCATCAGGACATGGTTCCACTGCATGGCCTGCAGGTTTTCCTCACCTGGACCTGGTAACTCTGTTCCCTACTGTGGCATCATCGGGACATGGTTCCTCTTCATGGCCTGCAGGTTGGCCTCACCTGGACCTGGTGAGTGGGGTGGTAATCTGGGCCTCACACATACATTGTGACACAGGTCCCCACGTGGGTCTCACTTGGACCTGGTGAATCTCGTCCTTAACTGGTCCTCACCCGGAACTTCTAACTCTGGTCCCCACCCGGGAATAACCTGGACCTTGTGAATCTGGTCCCCATCTTGGCCTCACCCAATCCTGGTGACTTTGTTCCCCACCTGGACCTGATTGCTGTGGACACATTTTTGGCTTCACCTGGAACTGGTGACTCTGATCCTAACGGGCCTCATCCAGATCTGGTGACTCTGGTCCTCACCTGTGGACCATTATGACCTGGATACTCTGTTCCACACCTGAGACTCACTTGGACATGATGACTCTGGATCCCGTCTGGGCCTCAGCCTAACATGGTGATATGGTCCCCATCTGGATGTCACCTAGACCAGGTGAATCTGGTACCCCTCTAGGCCTCAACTAGACCGGGTGATGTGGTCCTCAACTGGGACTCACCGGGACCTAGAGAATATACTCCACACATGCGCCTCATCTGGACGTGGTGACTCGGGTTCTAACTGGGCATCATCGGGACATGATTACTCTATGCCCCACTGGGACTGACCTGATCCTGGTAACTCTGGTCCTGACTTTGGCGTCTTCTCTACCGGGTGACTCTGGCTCAACCTGGGCCTCACCTGTAACTGGTGACTCTGATCCTAAGCAAGGCCTCACCTGACCTGGTGACTGTGGTTCCCATCGGGACCTCACCTGGACCTCATGTCTCTGGTCTCACCTGGGCCTCACCAGGACCTGGTGTCTCTGGTACCCACCTGGGTAGCATCGGGATATGGTTACACTCTTCACTAACAGTGACCCAGCCGGACCTATTAACTGTGGTCTTCACCTGGGCCACACCTGCACATGGTGACACTGGTTCCCAACTGGGTCTGACCTGAACATGGTGAGTCGGATCCCCGCCTGGTCCTCACCTGTAACTGGTGATTCTCGTTCCAGCATGGACATCATGTGGACCTGTTGGCCGCAGTGTTTCTAGCATCTTTTTTTAAATTTTTATTTATTTATGATAGACACAGAGAGAGAGAGAGGCAGAGACACAGGCAGAGGGAGAAGCAGGCTCCATGCACCGGGAGCCCGAGGTGGGATTCGATCCCCGGTCTCCAGGATCGCGCCCTGGGCCAAAGGCAGGCGCCAAACCGCTGCCCACCCAGGGATCCCATGTGTTTCTAGCTTCTCATGTACCTCGTGACTCTGGTCCCCACCAGTGCCTCACCGGGACCTGGTGAGTTTGGTTGCCACCTGCACCACACCTGGACCTGGTGCTTCTGGTCTGCACCTGACACTACCCTGGATCTGGTGACTGTGGTCCCCACCTGAGCTTCACCTGGATTTTGGGACTCCGGTCCCCATCTGGGCCTCATCTGGCCCAGTTGACCATGGTCCTCAACTGGGCAAAATTGGGACCTGGTGACTGTGTTCCACAACTGGACCTCACCTGGACCAGGTGACTATGCTCCCCCTGTGGGTCTCACCGTGCCCTAGTGACTGTGAATTCCACTTTGGCTTGACTTGGACCTGCTGACCCTGGTTGCCACCTGCGCCTGAACTCGAACTGTTGACTCTGGTACTATCAAGGGCCTCCCCTGAACCTGGTGATCCTGGTCCCACCTGGGCCTCATTTGGACGTGGTGACCCTTGTCACCACGGGGGACTCACCTGGACCTGCTTACTGTGTTCCATACCTGGGTCTCAAGTGGACCTGTTGATCATGGTCCCCAAGCCGTCCTCATATGGACCTGTTGCCTCTGATCCCCACCGGATCCTCACGTGTACCTGGTAACTCTGGTCCTCACCTGGGCCTCATCTGCACCTATTGACTCTGGTCCCCACCTGGGCTTCACCTCGATCTGGTGACTCTGGTCCCCACCTGGACTTCACCTGGATCTAGTGACTCTGGTTCCCACCTGGACCTCTCCTGGACCTGGTGAATCTCTTTCCAACATGGAACTCACCTGGATCTGGTGACTCTGGTACTCATTTTGGCTTCACCTGGACATCGTGTCGTCCCCACTTTGACCTAACTCAGAAGTGCTTAATCTTGCCCCAACTAGGCCGCACCCAGACCTGGTGACTCTTGTCCCCAGCTATGCCTCAATTCGACCTGGTGAATCTGGTCCTCACGTGGGCTTCACATGGACCTGGGACTCAGCTGGATAGAGTAGCTCTGCTTCCCAAAAGGGGCTCACCTCATACTGGTGACTGTGGTCTTTTTCTATGCCTCACCAGGACCTAGTGATTCTGTTCCCCATCTGGGCCTGTATGGCCCTAGTGACTCTGGTCCTGACCCAGGCATCATTGGGACCTGGATACTCTATTCCACACCTGGGCCTCACTTTGACCACGGACCTCTGGTCCCATTCTGGGCCTCAAACTAAACTGGTTACTCTGGTTCACCTTCTGGGCCTCACACTTACCTGGTGACTCTGGTCACCCCTTGGGCTTCACTTGGGCCTGGTGAATCTGGTCCTTAGCTGGTCCGCACATGGATCTGCTGACTGTTCCCCACCTGGGCCTCACATGGACATGGTGAATCCTGTTGCCACCTGCGCCTCACCGGGACCTTGTGACTCTTTTCCCAACTGGCATCAATGCGACATGTTTACTCTGTTCCCCACCTGGGCCTCACCTGGACATGATAACTTTGCTCCACACTTTGGCCTCAACTGGTCCTGATTAGGCTGGTCCCCGCACCTAGGCATCAATCTGGGCCTGGTGACTGTGGTCCCCACCTGGTTCTCACCTGGACCTGGTGTCTCTCGTTCCCACATGAACCACACCTGGACCTGGTGACTGTGGTGTTCTTGTAGACGCACATTTACCTGGTGACTCCGGTCCCCACTAGGGCCTCACCTGGATCTGGTGACTCTGGCCTGAAGGTTGTCCTCACCTGGACCTGGTGAGTGGGGTTGCCACCCCATACCTGGTGACTCAGTTCCACACGTGGGACTCGTGGACCGGTTAATCTGGTCGTTACCTGGTCCTCTCCCAGACATGGGGACTCTGGTCCCCAACTGGGCCTCATCTGAACCTGTGGATCTGGTCCCCAACTGGGCCTCACCCAGTCCTGGTGACTTTGTTCCCCACATGGATCTGATTGCTGTGGATTCTTTCTTGGCCTCACCGGGAACTGGTGACTCTGATCCTATCTGCGCGTCACCCAGACCTGGTGACTCTGGTCCTGACCTGGGCATCATTGGTATCTGGTGACTCTGTTCCACACCAGAGCCTCACCTGGACATGATGACTCTGCAACCCCTCTGGGCCTCACCCTGACCTGGTCATTCTGGTCCACACCTGGATGTCACCTGGACCAGGTGATTCTGGTACCCCTCTAGGCCTCAACCAGATCTGGTGACTCTGGTTCTCAACTGGGCCTCACCTGGACCTAGTGAATATGCTCCATCTGGGTCTCATTTGCACCTGGTGACTCTGGTCACTACCTGGGCATCATCGGGACATGGTTCCACTTCATGACCTGCAGGTTGGCCTCACCTGGACCAGGTAACTCTGGTCCCTACCTGGGCATCATCGGGACATGGTTCCACACATGGCCTGCAGGTTGACCTCACCTGGACCCTGTAAATCTAGTTCTTACCTGGGCATCATCGGGACATGGTTCCTCTGCATGGCCGGCAGGTTGGACTCACCTGGACCTGGTGAGTGGCGTTGTCACCTTGGCCTCACCCATGCCTGGTGACACAGGTCCCCACGTGGGCCTCACGTGGACCTGGTGAATCTGGTCCTTACCTGGTCCTCACCCGAAACTCCTAACTCGGGTCACCACCTGGGAATCACCTGAACCTGGTTAATCTGGTCCCCATCTGGTCCTCATCTAATCCTGGTGATTTTGTCACCCCACCTGGACCTGATTGCTGTGGACTCCTTCTTGGCCTCACCTGGAACTGGTGACTCTGATCCTAAGCATGGCTTCACCTGACCTGGTGACTGTGGTTCCATCGGGACCTCACCCGGTCCTCATGTCTCTGGTCCCACCTGGGCCTCACCAGGACCTGGTGTCTCTCGTACCCACCTGGGTAGCATTAGGTTATGGTTACACTGTTCACTAACAGTGACCCAGCCGGACCTATTAACTCTGGTCTTCACCTGGGCCACACCTGGACATGGTGACACTCGTTCCCACCTGGGTCTCACCTGGACATTGTGAGTCGGATCCCCACCTGGTCCTCATTTGTAACTGGTGATTCTCGTTTCCACATGGACATAATGTGGACCTGGTGGCGGCAGTGTTTCTAGCTTCTCATGTACCTCGTGACTCTGGTCCCCACCAGGGACTCACCGGGACCTGGTGAGTGTGGTTGCCACCTGCGCCTCACCTGGACCGGGTTATTCTGGTCTGTACCTGAGCCTAACCTGGATCTGGGGACTGTGGTCCCCACCTGGGCTTCACCTGGATTTCGGGACTCTGGTCCCCATCTGGGCCTCACCTGGCCGTGTTGACCATGGTCCTCTACTGGGCAAAATTGCGACCCGGTGGCTGTGTTCCACAACTGGACCTCACCTGGACCAGTTGACTCTGGTCCCCCTCTGGGTCTCACCGTGCCCTAGTGACTCTTAACCCCACTTGGCCTGACTTGGACCTGCTGACCCTTGTTGCAACCTGCTCCTGACCTCGAACTTTTGACTCTGGTTCTGTCAAGAGCCTCCCCTGGACCTGGTGATCGTGGTCCCCACCTGGGCCTCACCTGGACGTGGTGACACTTGTCAACACCGGGGACTCACCTGGCCCTTGTTACTGTGTTCTACACCTGGACCTCAAGTAGACCTGTTGCCTCTGATCCACACCGGGGCCTCAGTTGTCTGGTAACTCTGGTCCTCACCTGGGCCTCATCTGGACCTAGTGACTCTGGTCCCCACCTGGGCTTCACCTGGATCTGGTGACTCTGGTCCCCACCTGGACATCACCTGGATCTGGTGACACTGGTCCTCAGTTTGCCCTCACCCAGACCTGGTGACTCTTGTCCCCAGCTATGCCTCAATTCGACCTGATGAATCTGGTTCTCACGTGGGCCTCACATGGATCTGGGACTCAGCTTGTTAGAGTGGCTCTTGTTCCCACAAGGATCTCACCTGATACTGGTGACTGTGGTCTTATTGTATGCCTCACCAGGACCTAGTGATTCTGTTCCCCATATGGGCCTGCATGGCCCTAGTGACTCTGGTTCTGACCCAGGCATCATTGGGACCTGGACACTCTCTTATATACCTGGGCCTCACCTGAATCTGGTGACTCTGGCCTGCAGGTTGGCCTCACATGGACTTTGTTAGTGGGATGCCACGTGGGCCTTACGCATACCTGGTGACTCAGGTCCCCACGTGGGCCTCTTGGACCTGGTGAATCTGGTCCTTACCTGGTCTTCTCCCAGACCCGGGGAATCTGGTCACAACCTGGGCCTCACCTTGACCTGGTGAATCTGGCCCCCATCTGGGCCTCACCCAGTCCTGGTGACTATGTTCCCCACCTGGACCTGATTGCTCTGGACTCTTTCTTAGCCTCACCTGGAACTGGTGACTCTGATCCTATCTGTGCGTCACCCAGACCTGTTGACTCTGGTCCTCACCTGGGCATCATTGGTACCTGGTTACTCTGTTCCACACCTGAGCCTCTCCTGGACATGATGTCTCTGGGACCTCTCTGGGTCTCACCCTGACCTGGTGATCTGATCCCCATCTGGATGTCACCTGGACCAGGTGATTCTGGTACCCCTCTAGGCCTCAACCAGATCTGGTGACTCTTTTCCTCAACTGGGCCTCACCTGGACCTAGTGAATATGCTCCATCTGGGCCTCATTTGGACCTGGTGACTCTGGTCACTCACTGGGCATCATCGGGAAATGGTTCCACTGCATGGCCTGCTGGTTGGCCTCACCTGGACCTGGTAACTCTGGTCCCTACCTGGGTATCATCGGGACATGGTTCCTCTGCATGGCCTGCAGGTTCGCCTCATTTTGACCTGGTGAGTGGGGTTCCCACGTGGGTCTTACCCATGCCTGGTGACACAGGTCCCCACGTGGGCCTCACTTGAACCTGGTGAATGTGGTCCTTACCTAGTCCTCACCCGTAACTGGTAAATCTGGTCACCACCTGGGCATCACCTAGTCCTGGTGACTTTGTTCCCCACCTGGACCTGATTGCTGTGGACACCTTCTCGGCCTCACCTGGAAGTGGTAATTCTGATCCTAACTGGGCCTCTTCCAGATCTGGTGACTCTGGTCCTCACCTGTGGACCATTATGACCTGGATACTCTGTTCCACACCTGAGCCTCACCTGGACATGATGACTCTGGATCCCCTCTGGGCCTCACCCTGACATGGTTACTCTGGTCCCCATCTGGATGTCACCTAACCAGGTGAATCTGGTACCCCTCTAGGCCTCAACCAAACCTGGTGACTCTAGTCCTCAACTGGGTCTGCCCGGGACCTAGTGAATATGCTCCCCAACTGCGCCTCATCTGGACATGATGACTCTGGTTCTACCTGGGCATCATCGGGACATGGTTACTCTATTCCCCACTGGGAGTGACCTGATCCTTGTAATACTGGTCTGACTTTGGCATTTTCTGTACCAGGGGACTCTGGCTCTACCTGGGCCTCACCTGTAACTGGTGACTCTTATCCTAAGCATGGCCTCACCTGACTTGGAGACTCTGGTCCCCATTAGGATGTAACCTGGACCAGGTGATTCTGGTACCCCTCTAGGCCTCAACCAGTTCTGGTGAATCTGGTCCTCAATTGGCTTCACCTGGACCTAGTGAATATGCTCCTTCTGGGCCTCATTTGGACCTGGTGACTGTCGTCCCTACCTGGGCATCATCGGGACATGGTTCCGCACATGGCCTGCAGGTTGGCCTCACCTGGACCTGGTGAGTGGGATTGCCACCTGTGGCTAACCCATACCTGGTGACTCAGGTCCCCACGTGGGCCTCTTGGACCTCGTGAATCTGGTCCTTAGCTCTTCTTCTCCCAACCTGGGGACTCTGGTCATCACCTGGGCCTCACTTGGACAAGGTGAACTGGTCCCCATCTGGGCCTCACCCAGTCCTGGTTACTTTGTTCCCCACCTGGAACTGATTGCTGTGGACTCTTTCTTTGCCTCACCTGGAACTGGTGACTCTGATCCTATCTGCGCGTCACCCAGATCTGGTGACTCTGGTCCTCATCTGGGCATCATTGGTACCTGGTGACTCAGTTCCACCCCTGAACCTCACCTGGACATGATGACTCTGGAACCTCTCTGGGCCTCACCCTGTCCTGGTGACTCTGGTCCCCATCTGGATGTCACCTGGACCAGGTGATTCTGGTACCCCTCTGAGCCTCAACCAGATCTGGTGACTCTGGTCCTCTACTGGGCCTCACCTGGACCTAGTGAATATGCTCCATCTGGGCCTCATTTGGACCTGGTGACTCTGGTCCCTACCTTGGCATCATCGGGACATGGTTCCACTGCATGGCCTGCAGGTTGGCATCACCTGGACCTGGTAACTCTGGTTCCTACATGTACATCATCGGGACACGGTTCCTCTGCATGGCGCGAAGGATGGCCTCTCCTGGACCTGATGAGTTTGTTTGCAACCTGTGCCTCACCCGTACCTGGGGACACAGGTCCCCGCTTGGGCCTCTTGGACCTGGTGAATCTGGTCCTGACCAGGGCCTCACCCAGTCCTGGTGACTTTGTTCCCCACCTGGACCTGATTGCTGTGGACTCCTTCTTGGCCTCACCTGTAACTGGTGACTCTGATCATATCTGCGCGTCACCCAGACCTGGTGACTCTGGTCCTCACCTGGGCATCATTGGTACCCGGTGACTCTGTTCTACACCTGAGCCTCACCTGGACATGATGACTCTGGAACCTCTCTGGGCCTCACCCTTCCCTGGTGACTCTGGTCCCCATCTGGATGTCACCTGGACCAGGGGATTCTTGTACACCTCTCGGCCTCAACCAGATCTGGTGACTCTGGTCCTCAACTGGGCCTCACCTGGACCTAGTGAATATGCTCCATCTGGGCCTCATTTGGACCTGGTGACCCTGGTCACTACCTGGGCATCATCGGGACATGGTTTCAATGCATGGCCTGCAGGTTGGACAAACCTGGACCTGGTAACTCTGGTCCCTAACTGGGCAACATCGGGACATGGTTCCACTGCATGGCCTGCAGGTTGGCCTCACCTGGACCTGGTAACTCTGGTCCCTACCTGGGCATCATCTGGACACGGTTCCTCTGCATGGCCTGCAGGTTGGCCTCACCTGTACCTGGTGAGTGGGGTTGCCAATTGTGCCTCACCCATACATGGTGACACAGGTCCCCACGTGGGCCTCAATTGGACCTGGTGAATCTGGTCCTTACCTGATCCTTCCCCGGAACTGGTAACTCTGGTCACCACCTGGGAATCACCTGGGCCTGGTGAATCTGATCCCCATCTGGGCCTCATCCAGTCCTGGTGACTTTGTTCCCCACATGGACCTGATTGCTGTGGACGCCTTCTTGGCCTCACCTGGAACTGGTGACTCTGATCCTATCTGCGCGTCACACAGACCTAGTGAATCTGGTCCTCAACTGGGCATCATTGGTACCTGGTGACTCTGTTCCACACCTGAGCCTCACTTGGACATGATGTCTCTGGAACCTCTCTGGGCCTCACCCTGAACTGGTGACTCTGGTCCCCATCTCGTTGTCACCTGAACCAGGTGATTCTGGTACCCTTATAGGGCTCAACCAGATCTGGTGACTCTGGTCCTCAACTGGGCCTCACCTAGACCTAGTGAATATGCTCCATCTGGGCCTCATCTGGACATGGTGATTCTGATCCCTACCTCGACATTACCGGGACATGGTTCCACTGCATGGCCTGCAGGTGTGCCTAACCTGGATCTGATAACTCTAGACCCCACCTGGGCATCATCAGGACATGGTTCCTCGGCATGGCCTGCAGGTTTGCCTCACTTGGACCTAGTGAGTGGGGTTTTCACCTGAGACTCACCCATGCCTGGTGACACAGGTCCCAACGTGGGCCTCACGTGGACCTGGTGAATCTGGTCCTTCCCTTGTCCTCACCCGGAACTGGTATCTCTGGTCATCACCTGGGAATCACCTGGACATTGTGATTCTGGTCCCCATTGGGCCTCATCCAGTCCTGGTGACTTTGTTCCCACCTGGACCTGATTGCTGTGTACTCCTTATGGCCCTCACCTGGAACTAGTGACTCTGATCCTAACTGGGCCTCACCCAGATCTGGTGACTATGGTCCTCACCTATGGACCATTATGACTTGGATACTCTGTTCCACACCTGAGCCTCACCTGGACATGATGACTCTGGATCCCCTCTGGGCCTCAGCCTGACATGGTGACTCTGGTCCCCATCTGGATGTCACCTAGACCAGGTGAATATGGTACCCCTCCAAGCCTCAACTAGACCTGGTGACTCTGGTCCTCAACTTGGCCTAACCGGGACCTAGTGAATATGCTCCCCACCTGCACCTCATCGGGAGCTGGTAACTCTGGTGCTACCTGGGCATCATCGGGACATGGTTACTTTATTCCCCACTGGGACTGACCTGATCTTGGTAACTCTAGTCCTGACTTTGACCTCTTTTGTATCAGGTGACTCTGGCTCAACCTGGGCCTCACCTGTAACTGGTGAATCTGACCTAAGCATGGCCTCACCTGACCTGGTGGCTGTGGTTCCCATCGGGACCTCACCTGGAACTCATGTCTCTTGTCCCACCTGGGCTTCACCAGACCCTGGTGTCTCTGGTCCCCACCTGGGTAGCATCAGGATATGGTTACACTGTTCACTAACAGTGACCCAGCCGGACCTATTAACTGTGGTCTTCACCTGGGCCACACCTGGACATGGTAACACTGGTTCCCACCTGGGTCTCACCTGGATATGGTGAGTCTGATCCCCACCTGGGCCTCAATGTAACTGGTGATTCTCGTTCCCACATGGACATCATGTGGACCTGGTGGCTGCAGTGTTTCTAGCTTCTCATGCACCTCGTGGCTCTGGTCCCCACCAGGGCCTCACCAGGACCTGTTGAGTGTGGCTGCCACCTGCACCTCACTTGGACTTTGCTGATTCTTGTCTGCCCCTGAGATTACCCTGGATCTGGTGACTGTGGTCCCCACCTGGGGTTCACCTGATTCCGGTGACTCTGGTACCCACCTGGACCTCACCTGGACCTGGTGACTCTGGTTCTACCTGGGCATCATCGGGACATGGTTACTTTATTCCACACTGGGACTGACCTGATCCTGGTAACTCTGGTCCTGACTTTGGCCTCTTCTGTACCAGGTGACTCTGGCTCCACCTGGTCCTCACCTGTAACTGGTGATTGTCGTTCCCACATGGACATCATGTGGACCTGGAGGCTGCAGTGTTTCTAGCTTCTCATGTACCTCGTGACTCTGGTCCCCACCAGGGCCTCACCGGGACCTGGTGAGTGTGGTTGCCACCTGCACCTCACCTGGACCTTGTGATTCTGGCCTGGACCTGAGACTACCCTGGATCTGGTGACTGTGGTCTCCACCTGGGCTTCACCTGGATTTGGGGACTCCGGTCCCCATCTGGGCGTCACCTGGCCCTGTTGACCATGGTACTCAACTGGGCAAATTTGGGACCTGGTGACTGTGTTCCACACCTGGACCTCAACTGGACAGGCGACTCTGGTCCCCCTCTGGGTCTCACCGTGCCATGGTGACTGTGAATCCAACTTTAGCTTGACTTGGACCTGCTGACCCTGGTTCCCACCTGCGACTGACGTCGTACTGTTGACTCTGGTACTTTCAAGGGCCTCCCCTGGACCTGGTGATCCTGGTCCCCACCTGGGCCTCACCTGGACGTGGTAACTTTTGTCACCACTGGTTACTCACCTAGACCTGGTTACTGTGTTCCACACCTGAGCCTCAAGTAGACCTGTTGACCATGGTCCCCAAGCCGCCTCACATGGACCTGTTGCCTCTGATCCCCACCGGGGCCTCTCGTGTACCTGGTAACTCTGGTCCTCACCTGGGCATCATTGGTCCTGGTGACTCTGTTCCGTACCTGAGGCTCCCCTGGACATGATGTCTCTGGAACCTCTCTGGCTATCAACCTGACCTGGTGACTCTGGTCCCCATATGGATGTCACCTCACCAGGGGATTATGGTACCCCTCTGGGCCTCAACCAGGTCTGGTGACTCTGGTCCTCAAATGGGCCTCACCTGGACCTAGTGAATATGCTCCGTATGGGCCTCATTTGGACCTGGTGACTCTGGTCCCTACCTGGGCATCATCGGGACATGGTTCCACTGCATGACCTGCAGGTTGGCTCACCTGGACCTGGTAACTCTGGTCCCTACCTGCATTATCGGGACATGGTTCCACTGCATGGCCTGTAGGTTGGCCTCACCTGGACATGGTAACTCTCGTGCCTACCTGAGCATCTTTTGGACCTGTTTCCTCTGCATGGCCTGCAGGTTGGCCTCACCTGGAACTGGTGAGTGGGTTTGTCACCTGGGCCTCACCCTTGCCTAGTGACACAGGTCCCCACGTGGGCCTCACTTGGACCTGGTGAATCTGGTCCTTACCTGGTGGTTACCCGGAACTGGTTTCTCTGGTCACCACATGGGAATCACCTGGGCCTGGTGAATCTGGTCCCCATCTGGGCCTCACCCAGTCCTGTTGACTTTCTTCCCCACCTGGACCTGATTGCTGTGGACTCCTTCTTGGCTAACCTGGAACTGCTGACTCTGATGCTAACTGGGCCTCACCCAGATCTGGTGACTCTGGTCCTCACCTGTGGACCATTATGACCTGGATACTCTGTTCCACACCTGAGCCTCACCTGGATATGTTGACTCTGGATCCCCTCTGGGCCTCAGCCTGACTTGGGGACTCTGGACCCCATCTGGATGTCACCAGACCAGGTAAATCTGGTACCCCTCTAGGCCTCACCTAGACCTGGTGACTCAGGTCCTCAACTGGGCCTCAACGGGACCTAGTGAACATGCTCCCCACCTGCGCCACATCTGGGCCTGGTGACTCTGGTTCTACCTTGGCATCATCGGGACATGGTTACTCTATTCCCACTTGGAGTGACCTGATCCTGGTAACTCTGGTCCTGACTTTGGCCTCTTCTGTTCCAGGTGAGTCTGGCTCCACCTGGGCCTCACCTGTAACTGGTGACTCTGATCCTAAGCATGGCCTCACCTGACCTGGTGACTGTGGTTCCCATCGGGACCTCACCTGGACCTCATGTCTCTGGTCCCACTTAGGCCTCACCAGGATCTGGTGTCTCTGCCACCCACCTGAGTAGCATCAGGATATGGTTACACTGTTCACTAACAGTGACCCAGCAGGACCTATTAACTCTGGTCTTCAACTGGGCCACACCAGGACATGGTGATACTTTTTCCCACGTGGGTCTCACCTGGACATGGTGAGTCGGATCCCCACCTGGTCCTCACCTGTAACTGGTGATTCTCTTTCCCACATGGAGATCATTTGGACCTGTTGGCTGCAGTGTTTCTAGCATCTTTTTTTTAATTTTTATTTATTTATGATAGTCACAGAGAGAGAGAGAGAGGCAGAGACACAGGCAGAGGGAGAAGCAGGCTCCATGCACCGGGAGCCCGAGGTGGGATTCGATCCCCGGTCTCCAGGATCGCACCCTGGGCCAAAGGCAGGGGCCAAACCGCTGCGCCACCAAGGGATGCCATGTGTTTCTAGCTTCTCATGTACCTCGTGACTCGGGACCCCACCAGTGCCTCACCGGGACCTGGTGAGTTTGGTTGCCACCTGCACCGCACCTGGACCTGGTGATTCTGGTGTGCACCTGACACTACCCTGGATCTTGTGACTGTGGTCCCCACCTGGGCTTCACCTGGATTTCGGGACTCCGGGCCCCACCTCGGTCTCACCTGGCCCTGGGACCATGGTCCTCAACTGGGCAAAATTGGGACCTGGTGACTGTGTTCCACAACTGGACTTCACCTGGACCATGTGACTATGCTCCCCCTCTGGGTCTCACCGTGCCCTAGTGACTGTGAATTCCACTTTGGCTTGACTTGGACCTGCTGACCCTGGTTGCCACCTGCGCCAGAACTCGAACTGTTGACTCTGGTTCTTTCAAGGGCCTCCCCTGTACCTGGTGATCCTGGTCCCACCTGGGCCTCACCTGGACGTGGTGACCCTTGTAACCACGGGGGACTCACCTGGACCTGCTTACTGTGTTCCACATCTGGGTCTCAAGTGGACCTGTTGATCATGGTCCTCAACTGGGCAAAATTGGGACCCTGTGACTGTGTTCCACAACTGGACCTCACCTGGAACAGGTGACTCTGGTCCCCCTCTGGGTCTCACCGTGCCCTAGTGACTGTGAACCCCACTTTGGCCTGGCTACGACCTGCTGACCCTGGTTGCCAACTGCGCCTGACCTCGAACTGTTGACTCTGGTTCTTTCAAGGGCCTCCCCTGTACCTGGTGATCCTGGTGCCCACCTGGGCCTCTCCTGGACGTGGTGACTCTTGTCACCACCGGGGACTCACCTGGACCTGCTTACTGTGTTCCACACCTGGGCCTCAAGTACACCTCTCGACCATGGTCCCCAAGCCCGCCTAACATGGACCTGTTGCCTCTGATCCCCACCGGGGCCTCACTTGTACCTGGTAACTCTGGTCCTCACCTGGGCCTCATCTCACCTAGAGACTCTGGTCCTCACCTGGACTTCACCTGCATCTGGTGACTCTGATCCCCACCTGGACTTTACCTGGATCTGGTGACTCTGGTCCCCAGCTGGACCTCTCCTGGACCTGGTGACTCTCTTTCCAACATGGACCTCAACTGGATCTGCTCACTCTGGTCCTCAGTTTGGTCTCACCTGGACCTGGTGTCTCTCGTCCTCACTTTGACCTAACTCAGAACTGCTGAATCTTGCCCCACCTAGGCCGCACCCAGACCTGGTGACTCTTGTCCCCAGCTATGCCTCAATTCGACCTGAATAATCTGGTCCTCACGTGGGCCTCACATGGACCTGGGACTCAGCTGGATGGAGTGGCTCTGGTTCCCACAAGCGGCTCACCTGATACTGGTGACTGTGTTCTTATTCTATGCCTCACCAGGACCTAGTTATTCTGTTCCCCATCTGGGCTTGCATGGCCCTAGTGACTCTGGTCCTCACCCAGGCATCATTGGGACCTCGATACTCTATTCCACACCTGGGTCTCACTTTGTCCAGGGACCTCTGGTCCCATTCTGTGCCTCAAACTAAACTGGTTACTCTGGTTCCCCCTCTGGGCCTCACCCTTACCTGGTGACTCTGGTCACCCCTTGGGCTTCACTGGGGCCTGGTCAATCTGGTCCTTAGCTGGTTCGCACCTGGATCTGGTGACAGGTCACCACGTGGACCTCACCTGGACTTGGTGAATCATGTTGCCACCTGCGCCTCACCTGGACCTTTGACTCTGGTCCCTCCTGGACCTCACCTGGATCTGGTGGCTCTGGTTCCCATATGGGGCTCTACTGGACCTGGTTCCTGTGGTCTCCTATGGCCTCACCTGGAACACAATGACTCTGATCCCTATTTGTGCCTCTCCTGGATCTTGACTCAGGTCCTTATCTGGGCATCATTGGGACCGGATACTCTCTTATATACCTGGGCCTCACCTGGACCTTGAGACTGTGGTCCCACCTGGGACTCACCTGGACGAGGTGACTGGTTCCCACGGGAACATCACCTGGACCTGGTGACTCAGGTCCTCATATGGGCATCATTCACCTGGTTTCTCAGTTCCACATCGGGGCCTCAACTGGACCTAGTGATTTCGTCCAACTCTGGGCCTCACCCTGACCTGGTGACTCTGGTCCTCACCTGGATATCACCAGAACCGGGTGACTCTGGTACCCCTCTGGGACTCACCCGGAGCTGCGGACACTGGTCCTCAACTGGACCTCAACAGTACTTGTTGAATCTACTCCTCACTTAGGCCTCGTCTGCACCTTGTGACTCTTTTCCCACCTGGCATCAATGGGACATGGTTACTCTGTTCCCCACCTGGGCCTCACCTGGACATGATACCTTGGCTCCACACTTTGGCCTCAACTGGTCCTGATGACACTGTTCCCCCCACCTAGGCCTCAATCTGGACATGGTGCCTGTCGCCACCTGGGTCTCACCTGGACCTAGTGACTCTCGTTCCCTCATGACCCACACCTGGACCTGGTGACTGTGGTGTTCTTGTAGACTCACATTTACCTGGTGACTCCGGTCCCCACTAGGTGTCAACTGGATCTGGTGACTCTGTCCTGCAGGATGGCCCCACCTGGGCATGGTGAGTGGGCTGCCACTCCATACCTGGTGACTCAGGTCCCCAGGTGGGCCTCTTGGACCTGGTGAATCTGGTCCTTACCTGGGTCTTCCAGGAACTGGTAACTCTGGTCACCACTTGGGCCTCACCTGGACCTCGTGAATCTGGTACCCATCTAGTCCTCACCCAGTCCTGGTGACTTTGTTCCCCACCTGGACATGATTGCTGTGGACTCTTTCTTGGCCTCACCTGGAACTGGTGACTCTGATCCTATCTGCGCGTCACCCAGATCTGGTCACTCTGGTCCTCACCTGTGGACCATTATAACCTGGATATTCTGTTCCACACCTGAGCCTCACCTGTACATGATGACTCTGGATCCGCTCTGGGCCTCAGCCCTACATGGTGACTCTGGTCCCCATCTGGATGTGACCTGGACCAGGTGATTCTGGTACCCCTCTAGGCCTCAACTTGACCTGGTGATCCTGGTTCCCCCCTGGGCCTCACATGGACCTGGTGACTCTTGTCACCCCCGGGGACTCACTTGGACCTGGTTACAGTGTTCCACACTGGGCCTCAAGTAGAACTCTTGACCATGGTCCCCAAGCCTGCCTCACATGGACCTGTTGCCTCTGATACCTACCAGCGCCTCACGTGTACCTGGTAACTCTGGTCCTCACCTGGGCCTCATCTGCACCTAGTGACTCTGGTCCCCACCTGGGCTTCCACTCGATCTGGTGACTCTGGTCCCCACCTGGAAGTCACCTGGATCTAGTGACTCTGGTCCCCACCTGGACCTCTCCTGGACCTGGTGACTCTCTTTCCAACACGGACCTCACCTAGATCTGGTGATTCTGGTCCTCAGTTTGGCCTCACCTGGAACTGGTGTCTGTCGTCCCCACTTTGACCTAACTCAGAACTGCTGAATCTTGCCCCACCTAGGCCGCACCCAGACATGGTGACTCTTGTCCCCAGCTATGCCTCATCGACCTGATGAATCTGGTCCTCACTTGGGCCTTACATGGACCTGGGACTCAGCTGGATAGAGTGGCTCTGGTTCCCACAAGGGGCACACCTGATACTGGTGACTGTGGTCTTATCTATGCCTCAGCAGGACCTAGTGATTCTGTTCCCCATCTGGGCCTGCATGGCCCCAGTGACTCTGGTCCTCACCCAGGCATCATTGGGACCTGGACACTCTATTCCACACCTGGGCCTCACTTTGACCAGGGAATTCTGGTCGCATTCTGGGCCTCAAACTAAACTGGTTACGCTGGTTCCCCCTCTGGGACTCACCCTTACCTGGTGACTCTGGTCACCCCTTGGGCTTCACTTGGGCCTGGTGAATCTAGTCCTTAGCTGGTAGTCACCTAGATATGGTGTCTGGTTGCCACCTGGGCCTCACCTGGAATTGGTGAATCCTGTTGCCACCTGCGCCTCACCTGGACCTTGTGACTGTGGTCCCACCTGGACCTCACCTGGATCTGGCGGCTATGGTTCCCATAAGGGGCACACCTGGACCTGGTTCCTGTGGTCTCCATCTGGCCTAACTTGGAACACAATGACTCTGATCCATATTTGGGCCTCTTCTGGACCTGTTGACTCTGGTCCTAACGTGGGCATCATTGGGACCTGGATACTCTCTTATATAACTTGGCCTCACCTGGACCTGGTGAGTGTGGTCCCACCTGGGCCTCACCTGGACGAGGTGACTGGTTCCCACAGGGACCTCACCTGGACCTGGTGACTCAGGTCCTCATATGGGCATCTATCGACCTGGTTTCTCAGTTCCACATCGGGACCTCACCTGGACATAGTGATTCTCGTCCGACTCTGGGTGTCACCCTGACGTGCTTACTCTGATCCCCACCTGGATATCATCAGAACCGGGTGACGCTGGTCCCCCTCTGGGACTCACGCGGAGCTGGGGACCCTGGTCCTCAACAGGGCGTAAACAGGACCTGGTGAATCTACTCACTAAGGCCTCGTCTGGACATTGTGACTCTTTTCCCACCTGGCATCAATGGGACATGGTTACTCTGTTCCCCACCTGGGCCTCACCTGGACATGATAACTTTGCTGCACACTTTGGCCTCAACTGGTCGTGATGACTCTCGTCCCCCAACCTAGGCCTCAATCTGGACCTGGTGACTGTCGTCCCCAACTTGGTCTCAGCTGGACCTGGTGACTCCCGTTCCCACATGAACCACTACTGGACCTGGTGACTGTGGTGTTCTTGTAGACTCACATTTACCTTCTGACTCCCTTCCCCCTAGGGCCTCACCTGTTTCTGGTGACTCTGGCCTGCAGGTTGGCCTCACCTGGACCTGGTGAGTGTGGTTGCCACCTGGGCCTCACCCATACCTGGTGACTCAGTTCCCCACGTGGGTCATGTGGACCTGGTGAATTTGGTCCTTACCTGGTCCTCTCCCGGACCCGGGGACTCTGGTCACAACCTGGGCCTCAGCTGGACCTGGTGAATCTGGTCCCTTCTGGGTCTCACACAGTCCTGGTGACTTTGTTCCCCACCTGGACCTGATTGCTGTGGACTCTTTCTTGGCCTCACCTGGAACTGGTGACTCTGGTCCCTATCTGGATGTCACTTGGACCAGGGGATTCTGGTACCCCTCTGGGCCTCAACCAGATCTGGTGACTCTGGTCCTCAAATGGGCCTCACCTGGACCTAATGAATATGCTCCATCTGGGCCTCATTTGGACCTGGTGACTCTGGTCCCTACGTGGGCAACATCGGGACATGGTTCCACATAATGGTCTGCAGGTTGGCCTCTTCTTGACCTGGTAACTCTGGTCCCTACCTGGGCATCATCGGGACACGGTTCCTCTGCATGGCCTGCAGGTTGGCGTCTCTTGGACCTGGTGAGTGGGCTTGCCACCTGGGCCTCACCCATACCTGGTGACACAGGTCCCACTTGGGCCTCACTTGGACCTGGTGAATCTGGTCCTTACCTGGTCCTCACCCGGAACTGGTAACTCTTGGCACCACCTGGGAATCACATGGACCTGGTGAATCTGGTCCCCATCTGGGCCTCACCCAGTCCTGGTGACTTTGTTCCCCACCTGGACCTGACTGCTGTGGACTCCTTCTTGGTCTCACCTGAAAATTGTGACTCTGCTCCTAACTGGGCCTCACCCAGATCTGGTGACTCTGGTCCTCACCTGTGGAACATTATGACCTGGATACTCTGTTCCACACCTGAACCTCACCTGAACATGATGACTCTGGATCCCCTCTGGGCCTCACCCTGACATGGTGACTCTGGTCCCCATCTGGAGGTCCCCTAGACCAGGTGAATTTGGTACCCCTCTAGGCCTAAATTAGACCTGGTGACTCTGGTCTTCATCTGGGCCTCACCTGGACCTAGTGAATATTCTCCCCACCTGCGCCTCGATGGACCTGGTGACTCTGGTTCTACCCGGGCAGCATTGGGACTGGGTTACTGTATTACCCACTGGGACTGACCTGATCCTGGTAACTCTGGTCCTGACTTTGGCCTCTTCTGTAAGAGGTGACTCTGTGTCCACCTGGGCCTCACCTGTACCTGGTGACTCTGATCCTAAGCATGGCCTCACCTGACCTGGTGACTGTGGTTCCCATCGGGACCTCACCTGGACCTCATGTCTCCAGTTACACTTGGGCCTCAACAGGACCTGGTGTCTCTGGTACCCACCTGGGTAGCATCAGGATATGGTTACACTGTTCACTAACACTCATCCAGCCGGACCTAATAACTCTGGTCTTCACCTGGGGCACACCAGGACATGGTGACACTGGTTCCCATCTGGGTCTCACCTGGACATGGTGAGTCGGATCCCCACCTGGTCCTCACCTGTAACTGGTGATTTTCGTTCCCACATGGACATGATGTGGACCTGGTGGCTGCAGTGTTTCAAGCTTCTCATGTACCTCGTGTCTCTGGTCCCCACCGGGACCTCACCGGGACCGGGTGAGTGTGGTTGCCACCTGCACCTCACATGGACCTGGTGATTCTGGGCTGCACCTGAGACTACCCTGGATCTGGTGCCTGTGGTCCCCACCTTGGCTTCACCTGGATTTGGGGACTCCGGTCCCCATCTGGGCCTCACCTGGCCCTGTTGACCATTGTCCTCAACTGTGCAAAATTGGTACCCGGAGACTGTGTTCCACAACTGGACCTCACCTGGACCAGGTGACTCTGTTCCCCCTGTGGGTCTCACCGTGCCCTAGTGACTGTGAACCCCACTTTGGCCTGACTTCGACCTGCTGACCCTGGTTGCCACCTGCGCCTGACCTCGAACTGTTGACTCTGGTTCTTTCAAGGGCCTTCCCTGGACCTGGTGATCCTGGTCGGACCTGGGCCACACCTGGACGTGGTGACTCCTGTCACCAATGGGTAGTCACCTGGACCTGCTTACTGTGTTCCACACCTGGGCCTCAAGTAGACCTGTTGACCATGGTCCCCAAGCCGGCCTCACATGGACTTGTTGACTCTGATCCCCACCGGGTCCTCACGTGTACCTGGTAACTCTAGTCCTCACCTGGGCCTCATCTGGACCTAGTGACTCTGATCCCCATCTGGGCTTCACATGGATCTGGTGACTCTGGTCCCCACCTGGACTTCACCTGGATCTCGTGACTCTGGACTCCACCTGGACCTCTCCTGGACCTCGTGACTCTCTTTCCAACATGGACCTCACATGGATCTGGTGACTCTGGTCCTCAGTTTGGCCTCACCTGGACCTGGTGTCTCTCGTCCCCACTTGGACCTAACTCAGAACTGCTGAATCTTGCCCCACCTAGGCCGCACCCAGACCTGGTGACGCTTGTCCCCAGCTATGCCTGAATACGACCTGATGAATCTGGTCCTCACGTGGACCTCACATGGTCCTGGGACTCAGCTGGATAGAGTGGCTCTGGTTCCCACAAGGGGCTCACCTGATACTGCTGAATGTGGTCTTATTCTATGACTCACCAGGACCTAGTGATTCTGTTCCCCATCTGGGCCTGCATAGCCATAGTGACTCTGGTCCTCACCCAGGCGTCACTGGGACCTGGATACTCTATTCCACACCTGGGCCTCACTTTGACCAGGGACCTCTGGTCCCATTCTGGGCCTCAAACTAAACTGGTTACTCTGGTTCCCCCTCTGGCCCTCACCCTGTCCTGGTGACTCTGGTCAGCCGTTGGGCTTCACTTGGGCCTGGAGAATCTGGTCCTTATCTGTTCCGCACCTGGATCTGGTGACTGGTCGCCACCTTGGCCTCACCTGGACTTGGTGAATCCTGTTGCCACCTGCGCCTCACCTGGACCTTGCTACTGTGGTCCCACCTGGACCTCACCTGGACGAGGTGACTGGTTCCCACAGGGACCTCACCTGGACCTGGTGACTCAGGTCCTCATATGGGCATCATGATACCTGGTTTCTCAGTTCCACATCGGGGCCTCACCTGGACCTAGTGATTCTTGTTCCCCTCTGGGCCTCACCCTGACGTGGTGACTCCGGTCCCCACCTGGATATCACCAGAACCGGGTGACTCTGGTCCCCCTCTGGGACTCACCCGGAGCTGTGGACACTGGTCCTCAGCTGGTCCTCAACAGGACCTGTTGAATCTACTCCTCACTTAGGCCTCGTCTGGACCTTGTGACTCTTTTCCCATCTGGCATCAATGGGACATGGTTACTCTGTTCCCCACCTTGGCCTCACATGAACATGATAACTTTTATCCACACTTTGGCCTCAACTGCTCCTGATGACTCTGGTCCCCCCACCTAGGCCTCAATCTGGACCTGGTGACTGTGGTCCCCACCTGGGTCTCACCTTGACCTGTTGCCTCTCGTTCCCACATGAACCACACCTGGACCTGGTGACTGTGGTGTTCCTGTAGACTCACATTTACCTGGTGACACCGGTCCCCACTAGGGCCTCACCTGGTTCTGCTGACAGTGGCCTGTCGGTTGGCCTCATCTGGACCTGGTGAGTGGGGTTGCCACCTGAGGTTCACCCATACCTGGTGACTCAGGAACACACGTGGTCCTCCTTGACCTGGTGAATCTGGTCCTTACATGGTCCACTCCCAGACCCAGGGACTCTCGTCACCACCTGGGCCTCCCCTGGACCTGGTGAATCTCTTCTCCATCTGGGCCTCACCCAGTCTTGGTGACTTTGTTCCACACCTGGACCTGATTGCTTTGGACTCTTTCTTGGCCTCACCTGGAACTGCTGACTCTTATCCTCTCTGCGCGTGACTCAGGCCTGGTGACTCTGGTCCTCACCTGGGCATCATTGGTACCTGGTGACTGTGTTCCACACCTGAGCCTCACCTGGACATGATGACTCTTGGACCACTCTGGGCCTCACCCTGACCTGATGACTCTGGTCCCCATCTGGATGTCACCTGGACCAAGGGATTCTGGTACTCCTCTAGGCCTCAACCAGATCTGGTTTCTTTGTCTTCAACTGGGCCTCGGTTGGTCCTAGTGAATATGCTCCATCTTGGCCTCATTTGGACCTGGTTACTCTGGTCCCTACCAGGGCATCATGGGGACCTATTTCTACTGCATGGCCTGTAGGTTGGCCTCACCTGGACCTGGTAACTCTGGTCCCTACCTTGGCATTATCGGGACCCGGTTGCTTTGCATGGCCTGCAGGTAGGCCTCACCTGGAACTGGTGAGTGGGGTTGCCTCTTGGGCCTCACCCATACCTGGTGACACAGGCCCCTACGTGGGCCTCACTTGGACCTGGTGTATCTGGTAATTCTGCTCACCACCTGGGGATCACCTGGACCTGGTGAATCTGGTAACTCTGGTCACCACCTGGGAATCACCAGGACCTGGTGAATCTGTGTCCCCATCTGGGCCTCACCCAATCCTGGTGACTTTTTTCCCCACCTGGCCCTGATTGCTGTGGACTCCTTCTTAGCCTCACCTGGAACTGTTGACTCTGATCCTAACTGGGCCTCACCCAGATCTGTTGACTCTGGTCCTCACCTGTGGATCATTATGACCTGGATACTCTGTTCCACACCTGAGACTCACCTGGACATGATGACTCTGGATCACCTCTGGTCCTCTCCCTGACATGGTGAATCTGGTCCCCATCTGGACGGCACCTAGACCAGGTGAATCTGGTACCCCTCTAGGCCTCAACTAGACCTGGTGACTCTGGTCCTCTACTGGGCCTCAACGGGACGTAGTGAATATGCTCCCCAACTTCGCCTCATCTGGACATGTTGACTCTGGCTCCACCTGGGCCTCACCTGTAACTGGTGACTCTGATCCAAAGCATGGCCTCTCCTGACCTGGTGACTGTGGTTCCCATCGGGACCTCACCTGGACCTCATGTCTCTGGTCCCACCTGGGCCTCACCAGGACCTGGTGTCTCTGGTACCCACCTGGGTAGCATCAGGATATGGTTACACTGTTCACTAACAGTGACCCAGCCGGACCTATTAACTCTGGTCTTCACCTGGGCCACACCTGGACATGGTGACACTCGTTCCCACCTGGGTCTCACCTGGAAATGGTGAGTCAGATACCCACCTGGTCCTAACCTATAACTGTTGATTCTCGTTCCCACATGGACATCATGTGGACCTGGTGGATGCGGTGTTTCTAGTTTGTCATGTACCTTGTGACACTGGTCCCCACCAGGGCCTCACCGGGACCTGGTGAGTGTGGTTGCCACCTGCACCTCACCTGGACCTGGTGATTCTGGTCTGCACCTGAGACTACCCTGGATCTGGTGACTGTGGTCCCCACCTGGGCTTCACCTGGATTTGGGGACTCTCGTCCCCATGTGAGGCTCACCAGGCCCTGTTGACCAAGGTCCTCAACTGGGCAAAATTGGGACGCGGTGTCTGTGTTCCACAACTGGACCTCACCTGGACCACGTGACTCTGGTGCCCCTCTGGGTCTCAACATTCCCTAGTGACTGTGAACCCCACTTTCCCCTGACTTAGACCTGCTGACCCTGGTTGAAACCTGCGCCTGAACTCGAACTGTTGTCTCTGGTTCTTTCAAGGGCCTCCCCTGTACCTGGTGATCCTGGTCCCCACCTGGGCCTCACCTGGACGTGGTGTCTCTTGTCACCATGGGGACTCACCTGGACCTGCTTACTGTGTTCCACACCTGGGCCTCAAGTAAACCTGTTGACCATGGTCCCCAAGCCGGCCTCACATGGACCTGTTGCCTCTGATCCCCACCGGGGCCTCACGTGTACCTTGTAACTCTGGTCCTCACCTGGGCCTCATCTGGACCTAGAGACTCTGGTCCCCACCTGGGCTTCACCTGGATCTGGACACTCTGGTCCCCATCTGGACTTCACCTGGATCTGGTGACTCTGGTCCCAATCTGGACCTCTCCTGGACTTGGTGTCTCTCTTGCCCACTTTGACCTAACTCAGAACTGCTGAATCTTGCCCCACCTATTACGCACCCAGACCTAGTGACTCTTGTCCCTAGCTATTCCTCAATTCGACCTGATGAATCTGGTCCTCACGTGGACCTCACATTTACCTGGGACTCAGCTGGAAAGAGTGGCTCTGGTTCCCACTAGGGGCTCACCTGATACTGCTGAATGTGGTCTTATTCTATGTCTCACCAGAAACTAGTGATTCTGTTCCCCATCTGGGCCTGCATGTCCTTAGTTACTCTGGTCCTCACTGAGACATCATTGGGACCTGGATACTCTATTCCACACCTGGGCCTCACTTTTACCAGGAAACGCTGGTCCCATTCTGGGCCTCAAACTAAACTGGTTACTCTGGTTCCCCCTCTTAACCTCACCCTTACCTGGTGACTCTGGTCACCCCTTGGGCCTCCCCTGGGCCTGGTGACTCTGGCCTGCAGGTTGGCCTCACCTGGACTTGATTAGTTGATGCCACCTGGGCCTCACCCATACCTGGTGACTCAGGTCCCCACATGGGCCTCTTGGACCTGGTGAATCTGGCCCTTACATGGACTTCTCCCAGACCCGGGGAATCTGGTCACAACATGGGCCTCACCTGGACCTGGTGAATCTGGTCCCCATCTGGGCCTAACCCAGTCCTGGTGACTATGTTCCCCAACTGGACCTGATTGCTCTGGACTCTTTCTTGCCCTCACGTTGAACTGGTGACTCTGATCCGATCTGTGCGTCACCCAGACCTGGTGACTCTCGTCCTCACCTGGGCATTATTGGTACCTGGTTACTCTGTTCCACACCTGAGCCTCACCTGGACATGATGTCTCTGGGACCTCTCTGGGCCTCACCCTGACCTGGTGATCTGGTCCCCTTCTGGATGTCACCTGGACCAGGTGATTCTGGAACCCCTCTAGGCCTCAACCAGATCTGGTGACTCTTGTCCTCAAGTGGGCCTCACCTGGACCTAGTGAATATGCTCCATCTGGGCCTCATTTGGACCTGGTGACTCTGGTCACTCACTGGGCATCATCTGGAAATGGTTCCACTGCATGACCTGCTGGTTTGCCTCACCTGGACCTGGTAAATCTGGTCCCTACCTGGGCATCATCGGGACATCTTGACCTGGTGAGTGGGGTTCTCACCTGGATCTTACCCATGCCTGGTGACACAGGTCCCCACGTGGGCCTCCTTTGGACCTGGTGAATGTGGTCCTTACCTAGTCCTCACTCGGAACTGGTAAATCTGGTCACCACCTTGGCATCACCTAACCTGGTGAATTTGTTCCCCACGTGGACCTGATTGCTCTGGACACCTTCTTGGCCTTACCTGGAAGTGGTAACTCTGATCCCAACTGGGCCTCTCTCAGATCTGGTGACTCTGGTCCTCACCTGGGCCTCATCTGGACCTAGTGACTCTGGTCCCCACCTGGGCTTCAACTGGATCTGTTGACTCTGGTCCCCACCTGGATTTCACCTGGAACTGGTGACTCTGGTCCATACCTGAACCTCTCCTGGACCTGGTGACTCACTTTCCAACATGGACCTCACTTGGATCTGGTGACTATGGTCCTCAGTTTGGCCTCACCTGGACCTGGTGTCTCTCGTCCCCACCTTGACCTAACTCAGAACAGCTGATCTTGCCCCACCTAGGCCGCACACAGACATGGTGACTCTTGTCCCCAGCTATGCCTCAATTCGACCTGATGAATCTGGTCCTCACGTGGGCCTCCATGGACCTGGGACTCAGCTGGATAGAGTGGCTCTGGTTCCCACAAGGGGCTCACCTGATACTGCTGACTGTGGTCTTATTCTATGCCTCACCAGGACCTAGTGATTCTGTTCCCCATCTGGGCCTGCATGGCCCTAGTAACTCTTTTCCTCACCCAGGCATCATTGGGATCTGGATACTCCATTCCACATCTGCGCCTCACTTTCACCAGGCACCTAGGGTCCCATTCTGGGCCTCAAACTAAACTGGTTATTCTGGTTCCCCCTCTGGGCGTCACCCCTACCTGGTGACTCTGGTCACCCCTTGGGCTTCACTTGGGCCTGGTGAATCTGGTCCTTAGCTGTTCCGCACCTGGATCTGGTGACCGGTCGCTACCTGGGCCTCACCTGGATTTGGTGAAACCTCTTGCCACCTGCGCCTCTTCTGGACCTAGTGACTGTGGTCCCACCCAGACATCACCTGGATCTGGTGGCTCTGGTTCCCATATGGGGCTCTCCTGGACCTGGTTCCTGTGGTCTCCATCTGGCCTCACCTGGAACACAATGACTCTGTTCCATATTTGCCCTCTGCTGGACCTGTTGACTCTGGTACTTACCTGGGCATCATTGGGACCTGGGAACACTCTTATATACCTGGACCTCACCTGGACCTGGTGACTGTGGTCCCACCTGGGCCTCACCTGCATGAGGTGACTGGTTCCCACAGGGACCTCACCTGGATCTGGTGACTCAGGTCCTCATATGGACATTATGGGACCTGGTTTCTCAGTTCCCCATCGGGGCCTGCCCTGGACCTAGTGATTCTCGTCCCACTCTGGGCCTCACTCTGACGTGGTGACTCTGGTCCCCACCTGGATATCACCAGAACCGGGTAACTCTGGTCCCCCTCTGGGCCTCACCCGGAGCTGGGGACACTGGCACTCAACTGGGCCTCAACAGGACCTGGTGAATCTACTCCTCACTTAGGCCTCGTCTGGACCTTGTGACTCTTTTCCCACCTGGCATCAATGGGACTTGGTTACTCTCTTCCCCACCTGGGTTTCACCTCGACATGATAACTTTGCCCCACACTTTGGCTTTAACTGGTCATGATGACTCTGGTCTCCCCACCTAGGCCTCAATCAGGACCTGGTTACTGTGGTCCCCATCTGGGTCTCCCCTGACCTGGTGACTCTCGTTCCGACATGAACCACACCTAGACTTGGTGACTGTGGTATTCTTGTAGACTCACATTTCCCTGGTGACTCCGGTCCCCACTAGGGCCTCCCCTGGATCTGGTGACTCTGGCCTGCAGGTTGGCCTCACCTGGACTTGGTGAGTGGGGTTGACACCTGGGTGTCACCCATACCTGGTGACTCAGGTCCCCACGTGGACCTCTTGGACCTGGTGAATCTGGTCCTTACCTGACCTCCCCCAGACCCAGGGACTCTGGTTACCACCTGGGCCTCACCTGGACCTGGTGATTCTGGTCCCCATCTGGGCCTCACCCAGTCCTGGTGACTTTTTTCCCCACCTGGACCTGATTGCTGTGGACTCTTTCTTGGCCTCACCTGGAACTGGTGACTCTGATCCGATCTGTGCGTCACCCAGACCTGGTGACTCTTGTCCTCACCTGGGCATCATTGGACCTGGTGCCTCTGTTCCACACCTGAGCCTCACCAGGACATGATGACTCTGGAACCACTCTGGGCCTCACCCTGACCTGGTGACTCTGGTCCCTATCTGGATGTCACCTAGACCAGGTGAATCTGGTACCCCTCTAGGCCTCAACTAGACCTGGTGACACTGGTCCTCAACTGGGCCTCACCGGGACCTCGTGAATATGCTCCCCACCTGTGCCTCCTCTGGACCTGGTGACTCTGGTTCTACCTGGGCATCATCGGGACATGGTTACTCTATACCCCACTGGGACTGACCTGATTCTGGTAACTCTGGGCCTGACTTTGGCCTCTTCTGTACCAGGTGACTGGCTCCACCTGGGCTTCACCTGTAACTGGTGACTCTGACCCTAAGCATGGCCTCACCTGTCCTAGTGACTGTGGTTCCCATCGGGACCTCACCTGGACCTCATGTCTCTGTTCCCACCTGGGCCTCACCAGGATCTGGTGTCTCTGGTACCCACCTGGGTAGCATCAGGATATGGTTACAGTGATGACTAACAGTGACCCAGCTGGACATATTAACTCTGGTCTTCACCTGGGCCACACCTTACATGGTGATTGTGGTATGCACCTGAGACTACCCTGGATCTGGTGACTGTGGTCCCCACCGGGGCTTCACCTGGATTTGGGGACTCCGGTCCCCATCTGGGCCTCACTTGGCCCTGTTGACCATGGTCCTCAACTGGGCAAAATTGGGACCCGGTGACTGTGTTCCACAACTGGACCTCACCTGGACCAGGAGACTCTGGTCCCCCTCTGGGTCTCAGTGTGCCCTAGTGACTGTGAACCCCACTTTGGCCTGACTTGGACCTGCTGACACTGGTTTCCACCTGCGCCTGACCTCGAACTGTTTACTCTGGTTCTTTCAAGGGCCTCCCCTGTACCTGGTGATCCTGGTCCCCACCTGGGCCTCACCTGGACGTGGTGACTCTTGTCACCACCGGGGACTCACCTGGACCTGGTTACTGTGTTCCACACCTGGGCCTCAAGTAGATCTGTTGACCATGGTCCCCAAGCCGGCCTCACATGGAACAGTTGCCTCTGATCCTCACCGGGGCCTCACGTGTACCTGGTAACTCTGGTCCTCACCTGGGCCTCATCTGGACCTAGTGACTCTGGTCCCAACCTGGGCTTCACCTGGATCTGATGACTCTAGTCCCCACCTGGACTTCACCTTGATCTGGTGACACTGGTCCCCACCTGGACCTCTCCTAGACCTGGTGACTCTCTTTCCAACATGGACCTTACCTGGATCTGGTGACTCTGGTCCTCAGTTTGGCCTCACCTGGACCTGGTGTCTCTCATCCCCACTTTCACCTAACTCAGAAGTGCTGAATATTGCCCCACCTAGGCCGCACCCAGACCTGGTGACTCTTGTCCCCAGCTATGCCTCAATTCGACTTGATGAATCTGGTCCTCACGTGGGCCTCACATGGACCTGGGACTCAGCTGGATTGAGTGGCTCTGGTTCCCACTTGCGGCTCACCTGATACTGGTGACTGTGGTCTTATACTATGCCTCACCAGGACCTAGTGATTCTGTTCCCCATCTGGGCCTGCATGGCCCTAGTGAGTCTGGTCCTCACACAGGCATCAATGGGACCTGGATACTCTATTCCACACCTGGGCCTCACTCTGACCAGGGATCTCTGGTCCCATTCTGGGCCTCAAACTAAACTGGTTACTCTGGTTACCCCTCTGGGCCTCACCCTTACCTGGTGACTCTGGTCAACCTTTGGGCTTCACTTGGGCCTGGTGAATCTGGTCTTTAGCTTGTCCTCACTTGGATCTGGTGACTGTTTCCACCTGGGCCTCACCTGTACTTGGTGAATCCTATTGCCACGCTCGCGTCACCTGGACCTTGTGAGTGTAATCCCACCTGGACCACACCTGGATCTGGTGGCTCTGGTTCCCATAAGGGGCTCTCCTGTAACTGGTTCCTGTGGTCTCCATCTGGCCTCACCTGGAACACAATGACTCTGATCTATATTTGAGCCTCTCCTGGACCTGTTAACTCTGGTTTTTACATGAGCATCATTGGGACCTGGACACTCTCTTATATACCTGGTCCTCACCTGGACCTGGTGACTGTGGTCCCACCTGGGCCTCACCTGGACGAGGTGACTGGTTCCCAGAGGAACCTCACCTGGATCTGGTGACTCAGGTCCTCATATGGGCATCATGGGACCTGGTTTCTCTGTTCCACATCGGGGCCTCACCTGCACCTAGTGATTCTCGTCCCCCTCTGGGCCTCACCCTGACGTGGTGACTCTGGTCACCACCTGGATATCAACAGAACCGGTGATTAGTCCCCCTCTGGGACTCACGCGGAGCTGGCGACACTGGTCCTCAACTGTGCCTCAACAGGACCTGGTGAATCTACTCCTCACTGAGGCCTCGTATGGACCTTGTGACTCATTTCCCACCTGGCATCAATGGAACAAGGTTACTCTAGTCCCCACCTGGACCTCACATGGACATGATAACTTTGCTCCACACTTCGGTCTCAACTGGTCCTGATGACCCTCATCCCCTCACTTAGGCCTCAATCTGGACCTGGTGACTGTGGTCCCCACCTGGGTTTCACCTGGACCTGTTGACTCTCCTTGCCACATGAACCCCACCTGGACCTGGGGACTGTGGTGTTCTTTTTTTTTTTTTTAATTTTTATTTATTTATGATAGTCACAGAGAGAGAGAGAGGCAGAGACACAGGCAGAGGGAGAAGCAGGCTCCATGCACCGGGAGCCTGACGTGGGATTCGATCCCGGGTCTCCAGGATCGCGCCCTGGGCCAAAGGCAGGCGCCAAACCCCTGCGCCACCCAGGGATCCCGACTGTGGTGTTCTTGTAGACTCACATTTACCTGGTGACTGCGGTACCCACTAGGCCCTCACCTGGATCTGGTGACTCTGGCTTGCAGGTTGGCCTCACCTGTACCTGGTGAGTGTTATTGCCACCTGGGCCTCACCCATACCTGGTGACTCAGGTCCCCACGTGGGCCTCTTGGACCTGGTGAATCTGGTCCTTACCTGGTCCTCTCCAGACCCGGGGACTCTGGTCACCACCTGGACCTCACCTGGAACTGGTGAATCTGGTCCCCATCTGGGCCTCACCTAGTTCTGGTTAATTTGTTGCCCACCAGGACCTGATTGCTGTGGAACCCTTCTTGGCCTCACCTGGACCTTGTGACTCTGATCCTAACTGGGCCTCACCCAGATCTGGTGACTCTGGTCCTCACCTGAGGACCATTATGATCTGGATAGTCTGTTCCACACCTGAGCCTCACCTTGACATGATGACTCTCGATCCCCTCTGGGCCTCACCCTGACATGGTGACTCTGGTCCCCATCTGGATGTCACCTAGACCAAGTGAATCTGGTACCCGTCTAGGTCTCAACTAGACCTGGTGACCCTTGTCCTCAACTGGGCCTCACCGGGACCTAGTGAACATGCTCCCCACATGGGCCTCACTTGGATCTGGTAACTCTGGCCTGCAGGTTGGCCTCACCTGGACCTCTTGAGTGGGGTTGCCACCTGGGCCTCACCCATACCTGGTGACTCAGGTCCCCACGTGAGCCTCTTGGACCTGGTGAGTCTGGTCCTTACCAGGTCCTCTCCCAGACCCGGAGACTCTGGTCAACACCTGGGCCTCACCTGGACCTGGTGAATCTGTTCCCCATCTGGGCCTCACCCAGTCCAGGTGACTTTGATCCCCTCCTGGACCTGTTTGTTGTGGACCCTTTCTTCGCCTCATCTGCAACTGGTGACTCTGATCCTATCTGCGCGTCTCCCAGATCTGGTGACTCTGGTCCTCACATGGGCATCATTCGTACCTGGTGACTCTGTTCCTCACCTGAGCCTCACCTGGACATGATGACTCTGGAAACACTCTGGGCCTCACCCTGACCTAGTGACTCTGGTCCCCATCTCGATGTCACATGGACAAGGTGATTCTGGTACCCCCTAGGCCTCAAACAGATCTGGTGACTCTGGTCTTTAAAGGGGACTCACCTGTACCTAGTGAATATGCTCCATCTGGGCCTCATTTGGACCTGGTGACTCTGGTCCATACCTGGGCATCATCAGGATATGGTTCCACTGCATGGCCTGCAGGTTGGCCTCACCTGGACCTGGTAAGTCTGGTCTCTACCTGGGCATCATCTGGATATGGTTCCACTGCATGGCCTGCAGGTTGGCCTCACCTGGACCTGGTGAGTGTTATTGCCACCTGGGCCTCACCCATACCTGGTGACTCAGGTCCCCACGTGGGCCTCTTGAACCTGGTGAATCTGGTCCTTAACTTGTCCTTTCCCAGAACGGGGACTCTGGTCAACACCTGTGCCCCACCTGGACCTGGTGAATCTGGTACCCCTCTCGGCAAAGTCTGGTGACTCTGATCCTATCTGCGCGTCACCCAGACCTGGTGACTCTGTTCCTCACCTGGGCATCATTGGGACCTGGTGACTCTGTTCCACACCTGAGCCTCACCTGGACATGATGACTCTGGAACCTATCTGGTCCTCATCCTGACCCGATGACTCTGGTCCCCATCTGGATGTCACCTGGACCAGGTGATTCTGGTAACCTTCTAGGCCTCAACCAGATCTGGTGACTCTGGTCCTCAACTGGGCCTCACTTGGCCTAGTGAATATGCACCATCTGGCCCTCTTTTGGACCTGGTGACTCTGGTCCCTACCTGGGCATCATCGGGACATGGTTCCACTGCATGGCCTGCAGGTTTTCCTCACCTGGACCTGGTAACTCTGTTCCCTACTATGGCATCATCGGGACATGGTTCCTCTTCATGGCCTGCAGGTTGGCCTCACCTGGACCTGGTGAGTGGGGTGGTAATCTGGGCCTCACACATACATTGTGACACAGGTCCCCACGTGGGTCTCACTTGGACCTGGTGAATCTCGTCCTTAACAGCTCCTCACCCGGAACTTGTAACTCTGGTCCCCACCCGGGAATAACCTGGACCTTGTGAATCTGGTCCCCATCTTGGCCTCACCCAATCCTGGTGACTTTGTTCCCCACCTGGACCTGATTGCTGTGGACACATTTTTGGCTTCACCTGGAACTGGTGACTCTGATCCTAACTGGGCCTCATCCAGATCTGGTGACTCTGGTCCTCACCTGTGGACCATTATGACCTGGATACTCTGTTCCACACCTGAGACTCACTTGGACATGATGACTCTGGATCCCCTCTGGGCCTCAGCCTAACATGGTGACTCTGGTCCCCATCTGGATGTCACCTAGACCAGGTGAATCTGGGATCCCTGTCGGCCTCAACCAGACCTGGTGACTCTGGTCCTCAACTGGGCCTCACCTGGACCTAGTGAACATTCTCCCCACCTGCGACTTCTCTGGACGTGGTGACTCGGGTTCTACCTGGGCATCATCGGGACATGGTTACTCTATTCCCCAATGGGACTGACCTGATCCTAGTAACTCTAGTCCTGACTTTGTCCTCTTCTGTACCAGGTGACTCTGGCTCCACCTGTGCCTCACCTGTAACTGGTAACTCTGATCCTAAGCATGGCCTCACCTGACCTTGTGACTGCGGTTCCCATCGGGATCTTACCTGGACCTCATGTCTCTGGTCCCACCTGGGCCTCACCAGGACCTGGTGTCTCTGGTACCCACCTGGGTAGCATCAGAATATGGTTACACTGTTCACTAACAGTGACCCAGCCGGACCTATTAACTCTGGTCTTCACCTGGGCCACACCTGGACATGGTGACACTGGTACCCACTTGGGTCTCACCTGGACATGTTGAGTCGGATCCCCGTCTGGTCCTCACCTGTAACTGGTGATTCTCGTTCCCACATGGACATCATGTGAACCTGGTGGCTGCAGAGATTCTAGCTTCTCATGTACCTCGTGACTCTGGTCCCCGCCGGGGCCTCACCGGGACCTGGGGAGTGTGGTTGCCACCTGCACCTCACCTGGACCTGGTGATTCTGGTCTGCACCTGAGACTACCCTGGATCTGGTGACTGTGGTCCTCACCTGGGCTTCACCTGGATTTGGGGAATCCGGTCCCCATCTGGGCCTCACCTGGCCCTGTTGACCATGGTCCACAAAAGGGCAAAATTGGGATCCGGTGACTTGTTCCACAACTGGACCTCACCTGGACCAGGTGACTCTGGTCCCCCTCTGGGTCTCACCGTGCCCTAGTGACTGTGAACCCCACTTTGGCCTGACATGGACCTGTTGACCATGGTTGCCACCTGCGCCTGACCTTGAACTGTTGACTCTGGTTCTTTCAAGGGCGTCCCCTGGACATGGTGATCCTGGTGCCCACATGAACCTCACCTGGACCTGGCGACTCTTGTCACCACCGGGAACTCAACTGGACCTGCTTACTGTGTTCCACACCTGGGCCTCAAGTAGACCTGTTGATCATGGTCCCCAAGCCGGCCTCAAATGGAGCTGTTCCCTCTGATCCCCACCGGGGCTTCATGTGTACCTGGGAACTCTGGTCCTCACCTGGGCCTCATCTGGACCTAGTGACTCTTGTCCCCTCCTGGGCTTCACCTGGATCTGGTGACTCTGGTCCCCACCTGGACTTCACCTGGATCTGGTGACTCTGGTCCCCACCTGGACCTGACCCGCATCTGGTGACTCTGTTCCTCAGTTTGGCCTCACCTGGACCTGGTGTCTCTCGTCCACACTTTGACCTAACTCAAAACTGCTGAATCTTGCCCCACCTAGGCCACACCCAGAACTGGTGACTCTTGTCCCCAGCTATGCCTCAATTTGACCTGATGAATCTGGTCCTCACGTGGGCCTCACATGGACCTGGGACTCACCTGGATAGAGTGGCTCTGGTTCCCACAATGGGCTCACCTGATACTGCTGACTGTGGTCTTATTCTATGCCTCACCAACACCTAGTGATTCTGTTCCCCACCTGGGCCTGCATGGCCCTAGTATTCTGGTCTTCACCCAGGCATCATTCGGACCTGGATATTCTATTCCACACCTGGGCCTCACTTTGACCAGGGACCTCTGCTCCCATTATGGGCCTCAAACTAAACTGGTTACTCTGGTTCCCCCTCTGAGCCTATTACCTGGTGACTCTGGTCACCCCTTGGGCTTCACTTGGGCCTGGTGAATCTGGTCCTTAGGTTGTCCTCACTTGGATCTGGTGACTGGTCGCCACCTGGGCCTCACCTGGACATGGTGGATCCTGTTGCCACCTGTACCTCACATGGACCTTGTGACTGTGATCCCACCTGTAAGTCACCTGGATCTGGTGGCTCTGGTTCCCATATGGGGTCTCCTGGACCTGGTTCCTGTGGTCTCCATCAGGCCTCACCTGGAACACAATGACTCTGATCCATATTTGTGCCTCTCCTGGACCTGTTGACTCTGGTCCTTACCTGGGCATCATTGGGGCCTGGATACTCTCTTATATACCTGGTCCTCACCTGGACCTGGTGACTCTGGTCCCACCTGGACCTCACCGGGACGAGGTGACTGGTTCCCACAGGGACCTCAGCTCGACCTCGTGACTC
The DNA here is from genome assembly GCF_053574225.1 of Canis aureus. Classification (NCBI taxonomy): domain Eukaryota; kingdom Metazoa; phylum Chordata; class Mammalia; order Carnivora; family Canidae; genus Canis; species Canis aureus. The sequence continues at coordinate 41,579,008 of NC_135643.1, forward strand.
AGGTCCTCATATGTGCATCATGGGACCTGGTTTCTCAGTTCCACATCGGGGCCTGCCCTGGACCTAGTGATTCTCGTCCCCCTCTGGGCCTGACCCTGACGTGGTGACTCTGGTCCCAACCTGGATATCACCAGAACCTGGTGACTGTGGTCCCCCTCTGGGACTCACCCGGAGATGGGGCACTCGTCCTCAACTGGGCCTCAACAGGACCTGTTGAATCTACTCCTCACTTAGGCCTCGTCTGGACCTTGTGACTCTTTTCCCACCTGGCATCAATGGGACATGGTTACTCTGTTCCCCACCTGGGCCTCACCTGGACATGATAACTTTGCTCCACACTTTGGCCTCAACTGCTCCTGATGACTCTGTTCCCCCCACCTAAGCCTCAGTTTGGACCTGGTTACTGTGGTGCCCACATGGGTCTCACCAGTACCTGGTGATTCTCGTTCCCACATGAACCACACCTGGACCTGGTGACTGTGGTATTCTTGTAGACTCACATTTACCTGGTGACACTGGTCCCCACTAGGGCCTCACCTGGATCTGGTGACTCTGGCCTGCTGGTTGGCCTCACCTTGACCTGGTGAGTGGAGTTGCCACCTGGGCCTCACACATACATGGTGACTCAATTCCCCTCGTGGGCCTCTTGGACTTGGTGAATCTGGTCCTTACCTGGTCCTGTCGCAGACCCGGGGACTCTGGTCACCACCTGGGCCTCACCTGGACCTGGTGAATCTGGTCCCCATCTGGGCCTCACCCAGTCCTGGTGACTTTGTTCCCCACCTGGACCTGATTGCTGTGGACTCTTTCTTGGCCTCACCTGGAACTGGTGACTCTGATCCTATCTGCGCGTCACCCAGATCTGGTGACTCTGGGCCTCACCTGGGCATCACTGGTACCTAGTGACTCTGTTCCACGCCTAGCCTTACCTGGACATGATGACTCTGGAACCTCTCTGGGCCTCACCCTGACTTGGTGACTCTGGTCCCCATCTGGATGTCAGCTGGGCCAGGTGTTTCTGGTATGGCTCTAGGCCTCAACCAGATCTGGTGACTCTTGTCCTCAACTGGACCTCACCTGGATCTAGTGAATATGCTCCATCTGGGCCTCATTTGGACCTGGTGACTCTGGAACCTACCTGGGCATCATTGGGACCTGGATACTCTCTTATATACCTGGGCCTCACCTGGACCTGGTGACTGTGGTCCCACCTGGGCCTCACCTGGACGAGGTGACTGTTTCCCACAGGGACATCACATGGACCTGGTGACTCAGGTCCTCATATGGGCAGCATTCACCTGTTTTCTCAGTTCCACATCGGGGCTTCACCTGTTCCTAGTGATTCTCGTCCCGCTCTGGGCCTCACCTCGATCTGGTGACTCTGGTCCTCAGTTTGGCCTCACCTGGACCTGGTGTCTCTCGTCCCGATTTTGACCTAACTCAGAACTGCTGAATCTTGCCCCACCTAGGCCGCACCCAAACTTGGTGACTCTTGTCCCCAGCTATGCCTCAATTCGACCTGATTAATCTGGTCCTCACATGGGCCTCACATGGACCTGGGACTCAGCTGGATAGAGTGGCTCTGGATCCAACAAGGCGCTCACCTGATACTGGTGACTTATTCACCAGTAGTTTTATTCTATGCCTCACCAGGACCTAGTGATTCTGTTCCCCATCTGGGTCTGCATGGCCCTAATGACTCTGGTCCACACCCAGGCATCATTGGGACCTGGATACTCTATTCCACAATTGGGCCTTACTTTGACCAGGGACCTCTGGTCCCATTCTGAGCCTCAAACTAAACTGGTTACTCTCGTACCCACTCTAGGCCTCACCCTTACCTGGTGACTCTGGTCACCCCTTGGGATTCACTTGGGCCTGGTGAATCTGGTCCTAAGCTGGTCCGCACCTGGATCTGGAGACTGGACGCCACCTGGGCCTCACCTGGATTTGGTGAATCCTGTTGCCACCTGCGCCTCACCTGGACTTTGTGACTGTGGTCGCACCTGGACCTCACCTGGATCTGGTGGCTCTGGTTCCCATATGGGGCTCTTCTGGACCTGGTACCTGTGGTCTCCATCTGGCCTCCCCTGGAACACAATGACTCTGATCCATATTTGGGCCTCTCCTGGACCTGTTGACTCTGGACCTTACCTGGGCATCATTGGGACCTGGATACTCTCTTATATACCTGGGCCTCACCTGGAACTGGTGACTGTGGTCCCACCTGGGCCTCACCTGGACGAGGGGACTGGTTCCCACAGGGTTCTCCCCTGGACCTGGTGACTCAGGTCCTCATATGTGCATCATGGGACCTGTTTTCTCAGTTCCACAACGGGGCCTCACCTGGACCTAGTGATTCTCGTTCCCCTCTGGGCCTCATCCTGACGTGGTGACTCTGGTCCGCACCTGACTCACACTAGAACCGGGTGACTCTGGTTCCCCTCTGGGAATCACCCAGAGATGGGGACACTGATACTCAACTGGGCCTCAACAGGACCTGGTGAATCTACTCCTCACTTAGGCCTAGTCTGGACCTTGTGACTCTTTTCCCACCTGGCATCTATGGGACATTTTTACTCTGTTCCCCACCTGGGCCTCACTTGGACATGATAAATTTGCTTCATACTTTGGCCTCAACTCGTCCCGATGACTCTGGTCCCCCCACCTAGGCCTCAATCTGGACCTGGAGACGGTCATCCACTCCTGGGTCTCACCTGGACCTTGCGACTCTCGTTCCCACATGAATCACATCTGGACCTGGTGACTGTGGTGTACTTGTAGACTCACATTTACCTGGTGACTCTGGCCCCACTAGGGCCTCACCTAGATCTGGTGACTCTGGCCTGCAGGTTGGCCTCACCTGGACTTGGTTAGTGGGATGCCACCTGGACCTCACCCATACCTGGTGACTCAGGTCCCCACGTGGGCCTCTTGGACCTGGTGAATCTGGCCCTTACCTGGTCTTCTCCCAGACCCTGCGAATCTTGTCACAACCTGGGCCTCACCTAGACCTGGTGAATCTGGTCCCCATCTGGGCCTAACCCAGTCCTGGTGACTATGTTCCCCACCTGGACGTGTTTGCTCTGGACTCTTTCTTGCCCTCACCTTGAACTGGTGACTCTGATCTTATCAGTGCGTCACCCAGACCTGGTGACTCTCGTCCTCACCTGGGCATCATTGGTACCTGGTTACTCTGTTCCACACCTGAGCCTCACCTGGACATGATGTCTCTGGGACCTCTCTGGGCCTCACCCTGACCTGGTGATCTGGTCCCCATCTGGATGTCACCTGGTCCAGGTGATTCTGGAACCCGTCTAGGCCTCAACCAGATAGGGTGACTCTTGTCCTCAACTGGGCCTCACCTGGACCTAGTGAATATGCTCCATCTGGGCCTCATTTGGACCTGGTGACTCTGGTCACTCACTGGGCATCATCGGGAATTGGTTCCACTGCATGGCCTGCTGGTTTGCCTCACCTGGACCTGGTAACTCTGGTCCCTACCTTGGCATCATCGGGTCATCTTGCCCTGGGGAGTGGGGTTCCCACCTGGATCTTACCCATGCCTGGTGACACAGGTCCCCACGTGGGCCTCACTTGGACCTGGTGAATGTGGTCTTTACCTAGTCCTCACCCGGAAGTGGTAAATCTGGTCACCACCTGGGCATCACCTAGTCCTGGAGACTTTGTTCCCCACCTGGACCTGATTGTTGTGGACACCTTCTTGGCCTCACCTGGAAGTGGTAACTCTGATCCTAACTGGGCCTCTCCCATATCTGGTGACTCTGGTCCTCACCGGTAGACCATTATGACCTGGATACTCTGTTCCACACCTGAGCCTCACCTGGACATGATGACTCTAGATCCCCTCTGGGCCTCACACTAACATTGTTACTCTGGTCCCCATCTGGATGTCACCTAGACCAGGTGAATCTGGTACCCCTCTGGGCCTCAACCAGATCTGGTGACTCTGGTCCTCAACTGGGCCTCACCTGGACCTAGTGAATATGCTCCATCTGGGCCTCATTTGGACCTGGTGACTCTGGTACCTACGTGGGCAACATCGGGACATGGTTCCACATAATGGTCAGCAGGTTGGCCTCTTCTTGACCTGGTAACTCTGGTCCCTATCTGGGCATCATCGGGACACGGTTCCTCTGCATGGCCTGCAGGTTGGCGTCACCTGGACCTCGTACCTCTGGTCCCTACCTGGGCATCATCGGGACAGGGTTCCTCTGCATGGCCTGCAGGTTGGCCTCACATACACCTGGTGAGTGGGCTTGCCACCTGGGCCTCACCCATACCTGGTGACACAGGTCTCACGTGAGCCTCACTTTGACCTGGTGAATCTGGTCCTTACCTGGTCCTCACCCGGAACTGGTAACCCTTGTCACCACCTGGGAATCACCGGGACCTGGTGAATCTGGTCCCCATCTGGGCCTCACCCATTCCTGGTGACTTTGATCCCCACCTGGACCTGATTGCTGTGGACTCCTTCTTGGCCTCAACTGGAACTTGTGACTCTGTTCCTAACTGGGCCTCACCCAGATCTGGTGACTCTGGTCCTCACATGTGGACCATTATGACCTGGATACACTGTCCCACACCTGAACCTCACCTGGACATGATGATTCTGGATGCTCTCTGGGCCTCACCCTGACATGGTGACTCTGGTCCCCATCTGGATGTCCCGTAGAACAGGTGAATCTGGTACCCCTCTAGGCGTCAACTAGACCTGGTGACTCTGGTCCTCATCTGGGCCTCACCTGGACCTAGTGAATATTCTCCCCACCTGCGCCTCGCTGGACCTGGTGACTCTGATTCTACCTGGGCATCATTGGGACATGGTTACTGTATTACCAACTGGGACTGACCTGATCCTGGTAACTCTGGTCCTGACTTTGGCCTCTTCTGTACCAGGTGACTCTGGCTCCACCTGGGCCTCACCTGTACCTGGTGACTCTGATCCTAAGCATGGGCTCACCTGACCTGGTGACTGTGGTTCCCATCGAGACCTCACCTGGACCTCATGTCTCCGGTTACACCTGGGCCTCACAAGGACCTGGTGTCTCTGGTACCCACCTGGGTAGCATCAGGATATGATTATACTGTTCACTAACACTCATCCAGCCTGACCTAATAACTCTGGTCTTCACCTGGGGCACACGAGGACATGGTGACACTGGTTCCCACCTGGGTCTCACCTGGATATGGTGAGTCGGATCCCCACCTGGTCCTCACCTGTAACTGGTGATTTTCGTTCCCACATGGACATCATGTGGACCTGGTGGCTGCAGTGTTTCTAGCTTCTCATGTACCTCGTGTCTCTGGTCCCCACCGGGGCCTCTCCGGGACCTGGTGAGTGTGGTTGCCACCTGCACCTCACATGGACCTGTTGATTCTGGTCTGCACCGGAGACTATCCTGGATCTGGTGACTGTGGTCCCCACCTGGGCTTCACCTGGATTTGGGGACTCCGGTCCCCATCTGGGCCTCACCTGGCCCTGTTGACCATGGTCCTCAACTGTGCAAAATTGGGACCCGGTGTCTGTGTTCCACAACTGGACCTCACCTGGACCAGGTGACTCTGGTCCCACTCTGGGTTTCACCGTGCCCTAGTGACTGTGAACCCCACTTTGGCCTGACTTGGACCTGCTGACCCTGGTTGCCACCTGCGCCTGACCTCAAACTGTTGACTCTGGTTCTTTCAATGGCCTCCCCTGTACCTGGTGATCCTGGTCGGACCTGGCTCACACCTGGACATGGTGACTCCTGTCACCACCGGGGACTCACCTGGACATGATTACTTTGTTCCACACCTGGGCCTCAGGTAGACCTGTTGACGAGGGTCCCCAAGCCGGCCTCACGTGGACCTGCTGCCTCCGATCCCCACCGGATCCTCACGTGTACCTGGTATCTCTGGTCCTCACCTGGGCCTCATCTGGACCTAGTGACTCTGGTCCCCACCTGGGCTTCACATGGATCTGGTGACTCTGGTCCCCACCTGGACTTCACATGGATCTGGTGACTCTGGACCCCACCTGGACCTCTCCTGGACCTCGTGACTCTCTTTCCAACATGGACCTCACCTGGATCTGGTGACTCTGGTCCTCAGTTTGGGCTCACTTGGACTGGTGTCTCTCGTCCCCACTTTGACCTAACTCAGAACTGCTGAATCTTGCCCCACCTAGGCCGCACCCAGACCTGGTGACTCTTGTCCCCAGCTATGCCTCAATTCGACCTGATGAATCTGGTCCTGACGTGGGGCTCACCTGGTCCTGGGACTCAGCTGGATAGAGTGCCTCTGGTTCTCACAAGGGGCTCACCTGATACTGCTGAATGTGGTCTTATTCTATGCCTCACCAGGACCTAGTGATTCTGTTCCCCATCTGGGCCTGCATGGCCCTAGTGACTCTGGTCCTCACCCAGGCGTCATTATGACCTGGATACTCTATTCCACACCTGGGACTCTCTTTGACCAGGGACCTCTGGTCCCATTCTGGGCCTCAAACTAAACTGGATACTCTGGTCCCCCCTCTGGGCCTCACCCTGTCCGGGTGACTCTGGTCACCCATTGGGCTTCACTTGGGCCTGGAGAATCTGGTCCTTATCTGTTCCGCACCTGGATCTGGTGACTGGTCGCCACCAGGGCCTCATCTGGACTTGGTGAATCCTGTTGCCTCCTGCGCCTCACCTGGACCTGGTGACTGTGGTCCCACCTGGCCTCTCCTGGACGAGGTGACTGGTTCCCACAGGGACCTCACCTGGACCTGGTGACTCAGGTCCTCATATGGGCATCATGGGACCAGGGTTCTCAGTTCCACATCGGGGTCTCATCTGTACCTAGTGATTCTCGTCCCTCTCTGTGCCTCACCCTGATGTGGTGACTCTGGTCCCCACCTGGATATCACCAGAACCGGGTGACACTGGTCTCCCTCTGGGACTCTCCCGGAGCTGGGGACACTGGTCCTCAGGTGGGCCTCAACAGGACCTGGTGAATCTACTCCTCACTTAAGCCTCGTCTGGACCTTGTGACTCTTTTCCCACCTGGCATCAATGGGACATGGTTACTCTTCCCATCTGGGCCTCACATGGACATGATAACTTTGCTCCACACTTTGGCCTCAACTGTTCCTGATGACTCTGTTCCCCCCACCTAGGCCTCAATCTGGACCTGGTGACTGTGGTCCCCACCTGGGTCTCACCTGAACCTGGTGACTCTCGTTCCCACATGAACCACACCTGGACCTGTTGACTGTGGTGTTCTTGTAGACTCACAATTACCTGGTGACACTGGTCCCGACTAGGGCCTCACCTGGATCTGGTGACTCTGGCCTGCCGGTTGGCCTCACCTTGACCTGGTGAGTGGAGTTGCCACCTGGGCCTCACACATAGCTGGTGACTCAATTCCCCTCGTGGGCCTCTTGGACTTGGTGAATCTGGTCCTTACCTGGTCCTGTCCCAGACCCGGGGACTCTGGTCACCACCTGGGCCTCACCTGGACCTGGTGAATCTGGTCCCCATCTGGGCCTCACCCAGTCCTGGTGACTTTGTTCCCCACCTGGACCTGATTGCTGTGGACTCTTTCTTGGCGTCACCTGGAACTGGTGACTCTGATCCTATCTGCGCGTCACCCAGACCTGGTGACTCTGGTCCTCACCTGGGCATCATTGGTACCTGGTGACTCTGTTCTACACCTGAGCCTCAACTGGACATCCTGACTCTGGAACCTCTCTGGGCCTCACCCTGCCCTGGTGAATCTGGTCCCCATATGGATGTCACCTGGACCAGGTGATTCTGGTACCGCTCTAGGCCTCAAACAGTTCTGGTGAACCTGCTCCTCAACTGGGCCTCACCTGGACCTAGTGAATATTCTCCATCTGGGACTCATTTGGACCTGGTGACTCTGGTACCTACCTGGGCATCATAGGGACATGGTTCCACTGCATGGCCTGCATATTGACCTCACCTGGACCTGGTAACTCTGTTCCCTACCTGGGCATTATCGGGACATGGTTCCACTGCATGGCCTGCAGGTGGCCTCACCTGGACCTGGGGAGTGGGGTTGCCAATTGTGCCTCACCCATACCTGGTGACACAGGTCCCCACGTGGGCCTCAATTGGACCTGGTGAATCTGGTCCTTACCTGGTCGTCACCCGGAACTGGTCACTCTGGTCACCACCTGGGTATCACCTGGACCTGGTGAATCTGGTCCCCATCTGGGCCTCACTCAGTCCTCGTGACCTTGTTCCCCACAGGGACCTGATTGCTGTGGACTCCTTCTTGGCCTCACCTGGAACTGGTGACTCTGATCCTAACTGGGGCTCACCCAGATCTGGTGACTCTCGTCCTCACCTGTGGACCATTAACCTGGATACTCTGTTCCACACCTGAGCCTCACCTGGACATGATGACTCTGGATCCCCTCTGGGCCTCACCCTGACATGGTGACTCTGCTCCCCATCTGGATGTCACCTAGACCAGGTTAATCTGGTACCCCTCTAGGACTCAACTAGACCTGGGGATTCTGGTCCTCAAGTGCGCCTCACCGGGACCTAGAGAATATGCTTCCCACCTGCTCCTCATCTGGACTTGGTGACTCTGGTTCTACCTGCGCATCATCGGGACATGGTTACTCTATTCCCCACTGGGACTGACCTGATCCTGGTAACTCTGGTCCTGACTTTGGCATCTTCTGTACCAGGTGATTCTGGCTCCACCTGGGCCTCATCTGTAACTGGTGACTCTGATCCTAAGCATGGCCTCACCTGACTTTCTGACTGTCGTTCCCATCGGGACCTCACCTGGACCTCATGTCTCTAGTCGCACCTGGGCCTCACCAGGACCTGGTGTCTCTGGTACCCACCTGGGTAGCATCAGGATATCGTTACACTGTTCACTAACAGTGACCCAGCCGGACCTATTAACTCTCGTCTTCACCTGGTCCACACTTGGACATGGTGACACTGGTTCCCACCAGGGTCTCACCTGGACATGGTGAGTCGGATCCCCACCTGGTCCTCAACTGAAACTGGTGATTCTCGTTTCCACATGGACATCATGTGGACCTGGTGGCTGCAGTGTTTCTAGCTTCTCATGTACCTCGTGGATTGGGTCCCCACCAGGGCCTCACCTGGACCTGGTGAGTGGGGTTGCCACTTGGGCCTCAGGCATACCTGGTGACACAGGCCCCTACGTGGGCCTGACTTGGACATGGTGTATCTGGTAATTCTGGTCACCACCTGGGAATCACCTGGACCTGGTGAATATGGTAACTCTGGTCACCACCTGGGAATCACTTGGACCTGGTGAATCTGTGTCCCCATCTGGGCCTCACCCAGTCCTCGTGAATTTTTTCCCCACCTGGACCTGATTGCTGTGGACTCCTTCTTAACCTCACCTGGAACTGTTGACTCTGATCCTAACTGGGCCTCACCCAGATCTGTTGACTCTGGTCCTCACCTGAGGACCATTATAACCTGGATACTCTGTTCCACACCTGAGACTCACCTGGACATGATGACTCTGGATCCCCTCTGGGCCTCTCCCTGACATGGTGACTCTGGTCCCCATCTGGAAGGCACCTAGTCCAGGTGAATCTGGTACCCCTCTATGCCTCAACTAGACCTGGTGACTCTGGTCCTCTACTGGGCCTCAACGGGACGTAGTGAATATGCTCCCCACCTTTGCCTCATCTGGACCTGGTGACTCTGGCTCCACCTGGGCCTCACCTGTAACTGGTGACTCTGATCCTAAGCATGGACTCACCTGACCTGGTGACTGTGGTTCCCATAGGGACCTCACCTGGACCTCATGTCTCTGTTCCACCTGGGCCTCACCAGGAACTTTTGTCTCTGGTTACCACCTGGATAGCATCAGGATATGGTTACACTGTTCACTATCAGTGACCCAGCCGGACCTATTAACTCTGGTCTTCACTGGGCCACACCTAGACATGGTGACACTCGTTCCCACCTGGGTCTCACCTGGACATGGTGAGTCGGATCCCCACCTGGTCCTCACCTGTAACTGGTGATTCTCGTTCCCACATGGACATCATGTGGACCTCGTGGCTGCAGTGTTTCTAGCTTCTAATGTACCTCGTGACTCTGGTCCCCACCAGGGCCTCACCGGGACCTGGTGAGTGTAGTTGCCACCTGCACCTCACCTGGACCTGGTGATTCTGGTCTGCACCTGAGACTACCCTGGATCTGGTGACTGTGGTCTCCACCTGGGCTTCTCCTGGATTTGGGGACTCCGGTCCCCATCTGGGCCATACCTGGCCCTGTTGACCATGGTCCTCAACTGTGCAAAATGGGACCCGGTGACTTTAGGCCTCACCTGGACCATATGACTCTGGTCCGCCTCCGGGTCTAACCTTGGACCTCACCTGGACCATGTGACTCTGGTCCGCCTCGGGGTCTAACTGTGCCCTAATGACTCTGAAACCCACTTTGTCCTGACATGGACCTGCTGACCTTGGTTGCCACCTGTGCCTGACCTCGAACTGTTGACTCTGGTTCATTCAACGGCCTCCCCTGTACCTGGTGATCCTGGTCCCCACCTGGGTCTCACCTGGACGTGGTGACTCTTGTCACCACCGGGGATTCACCTGGACCTGGTACTGTGTTCCACACCTGGGCCTCAAGTAGACCTGTTGACCATGGTCCCCAAGCCGGCCTCACGTGGACCTGTTGCCTCTGATCCCTACCGGGGCCTCACGTGTACCTGGAAACTCTGGTCCTCACCTGGGCCTCATCTGGACCTAGTGACTCTGGTCCCCACCTGGGCTTCACTTGGATCTGGTGACTCTGTTCCCCACCGGGACTTCACCTGGATCTGGTGACTCTTGTACACACCTGTACCTCTCCTGGACCTGGTGACTCTCTTTCCAACATGGACCTCACCTGGATCTCGTGACTCTGGTCCTCAGTTTGGCCTCACATGGACCTGGTGTCTCTCGTCCCCACTTTGACTTAACTCAGAACTGCTGAATCTTGCCCCACCTAGGCCGTACCCAGACCCGGTGACACTTGTCCCCAGCTATGCCTCAATTCGACCTGATGAATCTGGTCCTCACGTGGGCCTCACATGGACCTGGGACTCAGCTGGATAGAGTGGCTCTGGTTCCCACAAGGGGCTCACCTGATATTGGTGACTTATTCACCAGTGGTCTTATTCTATGCCTCAACAGGACCTATTGCTTCTCTTCCCCATCTGGGCCGGCATGGCCCTAGTAACTCTGGTCCTCACCCAGGCATCATTGGGACCTGGATACTCTATTCCACACCTAGGCTTCACTTTGACCAGGGACCTCTGGTCCCATTCTGGGCCTCAAACTAAACTGGTTACTCTGGTTCCCACTCTGGGACTCACCCTTACCTGGTGACTCTCGTAACCCCTTGGGCTTCACTTGGGCCCGGTGCATATGGTCGTTAGCTGGTCCGCACCTGGATCTGGTGACGGGTCGCCACCTGGGCCTCACCTGGACTTGGTGAATCCTGTTGCCACCTGCGACACAACTGGACCTTGTGACTGTGGTCCAACCTGGACCTCCCCTAGATCTGGTGGGTCTGGTTCCCATATGGGGCTCTTCTGGACCTGGTTCCTGTGGCCTCCATCTGGCCTCACCTGGAACACAATGACTCTGATCCATATTTGGGCCTCTTCTGGACCTGTAGACTCAGGTCCTTACCTGGGTATCATTGGGACCTGGAACTCTCTTATATACCTGGGCCTCACGTGGACCTGGTGATTGTGGACCCACCTGGGCCTCACCTGGACGAGGTGACTGGTTCCCACAGGGACCTCACCTGGACCTGGTGACTCAGGTCCTCATATGGGCATCATGGGACCTGGTTTCTCAGTTCCATATCGGGGCCTCACCTGGACCTAGTGATTCTCGTCCCCCTCTGGGCCTCACCCTGACGTGGTGACTCTGGTCCCCACCTGGACATCACCAGAACCGGGTGACTCTGGGCCCCCTCTGGGACGCAACTGGACCTGGGGACACTGGTCCTCAACTGAGGCTCAACAGGACCTGGTGAATCTACTCCTCACTTAGACCTCGTCTGAACCTTGTGACTCTTTTCCCACCTGGCATCAATGGGACATGTTTACTCTGTTCCCCACCTGGGCGTCACCTGGACATGATAACTTTGCTCCACTCTTTGGCCTCAACTCTTCCTGATGACTCTGGTCCCCCCACCTAGGCCGCAATCTGGAACTGATGACTGTGGTCTCCACCGGGGTCTCACCTGGATTTGGTGACTCTCGTTCCCACATGAACAACACCTGGACCTGGTGACTGTGGTGTTCTTGTACACTCACATTTACCTGTTGACTCCGGTCCCCACTAGGGCCTCACCTGGATCTGGTGACTCTGGCTTGCAGGTTGGCCTCACCTGGACCTGGTGAGTGGGGATGCCACCTGGGACTCACCCATACCTGGTGACTCTGGTCCCCACCTGGAACTCACCTGGATCTTGTGACTCTGGTCTCTGTTTGGCCTCACGTGGACAGGTGTCTCTCCTCCCCACTTTGAACTAACTCAGAACTGCTGAATCTTGCCCAACCTAGGCCGCACCCAGACCTGGTGACTCTTGTCCCCTGCTATGCCTCAATTCGACCTGATGAATCTGGTCCGCACGTGGGCCTCACATGGACCTGGGACTCAGCAGGATAGAGTGGCTCTAGTTCCCACAAGGGGCTCACCTGATACTGGTGACTGTGTTTTTATTCTATGCCTCACCGGGACCTAGTGATTCTGTTCCCCATCTGGGCTTTCTTGGCCCTAGTGAGTCTGGTCCTCACCAAGGCATCATTGGGACCTGGATACTCTATTCCACACCTGGGCCTCACTTTGTCCAGGGACCTCTGGTCCCATTCTGGGCCTCAAACTAAACTGGTTACTCTGGTTCCCCCTCGGGGCCTCACACTTACCTGGTGACGCTGGTCACCCCTTGGGCTTCACTTGGGCCTGGTGAATCTGGTTCTTAGCTGGTCCGCACCTGGCTCTGGTGACCGGTCACCACGTGGGCCTCACCGGGACTTGGTGAATCATGTTGCCACCTGCGCCTCACCTGGACCTTGTGAATGTGGTCCCTCCTGGACCTCACCTGGATCTGGTGGCTCTGGTTCCCATATGGGGCTCTCCTGGACCTGGTTCCTGTGGTCTCCATCTGGGCTCACTTGGAACACAATGACTCTGATCCATATTTGGGCCTCTCCTGGACCTGTTGACTCTGGTCCTTACCTGGGCATCATGGGACCTGGATACTCTCTTATATACCTGGGCCTCACCAGGACCTGGTGACTGTGGACCCACCTGGGCCTCACCTGGACGGGGTGACTGGTTCCCACAGGGACATCACCTGGACCTGGTGACTCAGGTCCTCATATGGGCATCTTGGGACCTGGTTTCACTGTTCCACATCGGGGTCTCACCTGGACCTAGTGATTCTCGTCCCCCTCTGGGCCTCACCCTGACTTGTGACACTGGTCCCCACCTGGATATCACCAGAACCGGGTGACACACCCGGAGCTGGGGACACTGGTCCTCAGCTGGGCCTCAACAGGACCTGGTGAATCTACTCCAAACTTAGGCTTCGTCTGGACCTTGCGACTCTTTTCCCACCTGGCATCAATGGGACATGGTTACTCTGTTCCCCACCTGGGCCTCACCTAGACATGATAACTTTGCTGCACACTTTGGCCTCAACTGGTCCTGATGACTTTCGTACGCCAACCTAGGCCTCAATCTGGACCTGGTGACAGTCGTCCCCAACTGGGTCTCAGCTGGACCTGGTGACTCCAGTTCCCACATGAACCACACCTGGACCTGGTGACTGTGGTGTTCTTGTAGACTCACATTTACCTTGTGATTCCTGTCCCCACTAGTGCCTCAACTGGATATGGTGACTCTGGCCTGCAGGCTGGCCTCACTGGACCTGGTGAGTGGGGTAGCCACCTGGGCCTCACCCATACCTGGTGACTCAGGTCCACACGTGGGCCTCTTGGACCTGGTGAATCTGGTCCTTACCTGGTCCTCTCCCAGAACCGGGGACTCTGGTGACCACCTGGGCCTCACCTGGACCTGGTAAATCTGGTCCCCATCTGGGCCTCACGCAGTCCTGGTGACTTTGTTCCCCACCTGGACCTGATTGCTGTGGACTCTTTCTTGTCCTCACCTGGACCTAGTGACTCTGATCCTATCTGCGCGTCACCCAGATCTGGTGAATCTGGTCCTCAACTGGGCATCATTGGTACCTGGTGACTCTGTTCCTCACCTGAGCCTCACCTGGACATGATGACTCTGGATCCCCTCCGGGCCTCACCCTGACATGGTGACTCACGTCCCCATCTGGATGTCACCTACACCAGGTGAATCTGGTACCCCTCTAGGCCTCAACTAGACCTGGGTATTCTGGTCCTCAACTTGGCCTCACCGAGACCTAGTGAACATGCTCCCCACTTGCTCCTCATCTGGACCAGGTGACTCTGGTTCTACCTGGGCATAATCGGTACATGGTTACTCTATTCACCACTGGGACTGAACTGATCCTGGTAACTCTGTTCCTGACTTTGGCCTCTTCTGACAAGGTGACTCTGGCTCCACCTGGGCCTCACCAGTAACTGGTGACTCTGATCCAAAGCGTGGCCTCACCAGACCTGGTGACTGTGGTTCCCAATGGAACCTCACCTGGACCTCATGTCTCTGGTCCCTCCTGACCCTCACCAGGACCTGGTGTCTCTGGTACCCACCAGGGTAGCATCAGGATATGGTTACACTGTTCACTAACAGTGACCCAGGCGGAACTATTAACTCTGGTGTTCACCTGGGCCACACCTGGACAGGGTGTCAGTGGTTCCCACCAGGGTCTCACCTGGACATGGTGTGTCGGATCCCCACCTGGTCCTCACCTGTAACTGGTGATTCTCGTTCCCACATGGACATGATGTGGACCTGGTTGCTGCAGTGTTTCTAGCTTCTCATGTTACTCGTGACTCTGGTCCCCACCAGGGCCTCAACGGTACCTGGTGAGTGTGGTTGCCACCTGCACAACACCTGGACCTGGTGATTCTGGTCTGCACCTGAGACTACCCTGGATCTGGTGACTGTGGTCCCCCCCTGTCTTCACCAGGATTTGGGGATTCCGGTCCCCATCTGGGCCTCACCTGGCCCTGTTGATCATGATCTTCACTAGGCAAAATTGGGGCCCGGTGACTGTGTTCCACAAGTGGACCTCACCTGGACCAGGTGACTCTGGTCCCCCTCTGGGTCTCACCGTGCCCTAATGACTGTGAACCCCACTTTGGCCTGACTTGGACCTGTTGACCCTGGATGCCACCTGCGCTTGACTTCGACCTGTTGACTCTGGTTCTTTCAAGGGCCTCCCCTGTGCCTGGTGATCCTGGTCCCCACCTGAGACTCACCTGTACGTGGTGACTCTTGTCACCACCGGGGACTCACCTGGACCTGCTTTCTGTATTCCACACCAGGGCCTCAAGTAGACCTGTTGACCATGGTCCCCAAGCCGGCCTCACATGACCTGTTGCCTCTGATCCCCACCGGGGCCTCATGTGTACCTGGTAACTCTGGTCCTCACCTGGGCCTCATCGGGACCTAGTGACTCTTGTCCCCACCTGGGCTTCACCTGGATCTGGTGACTCTGGTCCCCACCTGGACCTCTCTTGGACCTGGTGACTCTCTTTCCAACATGGACCTCACATGGATCTGGTGACTCTGGTCCTCAGTTTGGCCTCACCTGGACCTGGCGTCTCTCGTCCCCACTTTGACCTAACTCAGAACTGCTGAAATTGCCCCACCTAGGCCGCACCCATACCTGGTGACTCTTGTCCCCAGGTATGCCTCATTTCGACCTGATGAATCTGGTCCTTACGTGAGCCTCACATCACCTGGGACTCAGCTGGATAGAGTGGCTCTGGTTCCCGCAAGGGACTCAAATGATACTGCTGACTGTGGTCTTATTCTATGCCTCACCAGGACCTAGTGATTCTGTTCCCCATCTGGGCCTGCATGGCCCTAGTGACTCTGGTCCTCACAGGCATCATTGGGACCTGGATACACTATTCCTTTTTTTTTTTTTTTTTAATTTTTATTTATTTATTTATGATAGTCACAGAGAGAGAGAGAGAGAGAGGCAGAGACACAGGCAGAGGGAGAAGCTGGCTCCATGCACCGGGAGCCCGACGTGGGATTCGATCCCGGGTCTCCAGGATCGCGCCCTGGGCCAAAGGCAGGCGCCAAACCGCTGCGCCACCCAGGGATCCCTGGATACACTATTCCACACCTGGGCCTCACTCTGACTAGGGACCTCTGGTCACATTCTGGGCCTCAAACTAAACTGGTTACTGTGGTTCTCCCTCTGGGAATCACCCTTAACTGGTGACTCTGGTCACCCCTTTGGCTTCATTTGGGCCTGGTGAATCTGGTCCTTAGGTTGTCCTCACTTGGATCTGGTGACTGGTCGCCACCTGGTCCTCACCTGGACTTGGTGAATCCTGTTGCCACCTGCGCCTCACCTGGACCTTGTGACTCTGGTCCCACCTGGACGTCACCTGGATCTGGTGGCTCTGGTTCCCATATGGGGCTCTCCTGGACCTGGTTCCTGTGGTCTCCATCAGGCTTCAACTGGAACAAAATGACTCTGATCCATATTTGGGCCTCTGCTGGACCTGTTGACTCTGGTCCTTACTTGGGCATCATTGGGACCTGGATACTCATTATATACCTGGGCCTCACCTGGACCTGTTGACTGTGGTCCCACCTGGGCCTCACCTGGATGAAGTGACTGGTTCCCACAGGGACCTCACCTGGACCTGGTGACTCAGGTCCTCATATGGGCATCATGGGACCTGGTTTCTCAGTTCCACATCGGGGCCTCACCTGGACCTAGTGATTCTCGTCCCGCTCTGGGCCTCAGCCTGACGTGGTGACTCTGGTCCCTACCTCGACATTACCAGAACCAGTGACTCTGGTCCCCCTCTGGGACTCACCCGGAGCTGGGGACAGTGGTCCTAATCTGGGCCTCATCAGGACCTGGTGAATCTACTCCTCAGTTAGGCCTCGTCTGGACCTTGTGACTCTTTTCCCACCTGGCATCAATGGGACATGGTTACTCTGTTCCCCACCTGGGCCTCACCTGGACATGATAACTTTGCTCCGCACTTTGTTCTCAACTGGTCCTGATGACTCTGTTCCCCCCATTAGGCCTCAATCTGGATCTGGTGACTGTGGTCCCCACCTGGGTCTCACCTGGACCTGTTGATCTCGTTCCCACCTGTAATACACCTGGACCTGGTTACTGGTTTTCTAGTAGACTCACATTTACCTGGTGACTCCGGTCCCCACTAGAGCCTCACCTGGATCTGGTGACTCTGGTCTGCAGGTTGGCCTCACCTGAACCTGGTGAGTGCGGTTGCCACCTGGGCCTAACCCGTACCTGGTGACTCAGGTCCCCACGTGGGCCTCTTGGACCTGGTGAATTTGGTCCTTATCTGGTCCTAACCCAGACCCGGGGACTCTGGTCACCACCTGGTTCTCACCTGGACCTGGTGAATCTGGTCCCCATCTGGGCCTCACCCAGTCCTTGTGACTTTGTTCCCCACCTGGACCTGATTGCTGTGGACACTTTCTTGGACTCACCTGGAACTGGTGACTCTGAACCTATCTGCGCGTCACCCAGATCTGGTGACTCTGGTCCTCACCTGTGCATCATTGGTACCTGGTGACTCTGTTCCTCACCTGAGCCTCACCTGGACATGATGCCTCTGGAACCTCTCTGGGCCTCTTCGTGACCTGGTGACTCTGGTCCCCATGTGGATGTTACCTGGACAAGGTGATTCTGGCACCCCTCTAGGCATCAAGCAGATCTGGTGACTCTGGTCCTGCTCTGGGCTTCAACTGGATCTGGTGACTCTGGTCCACACCTGGACTTCACCTTGATCTGGTGACTCTGGTCCCCACTTGGACCTCAGCTGGATCTGGTGACTCTGGTCCTCAGTTTGCCCTCATTTGGACCTGGTGTCTCTCGTCCCCACTTTGACCTAACTCAGAACTGCTGAATCTTGCCCCAACAAGGCCCACCCAGAACTGGTGACTCTTGTCCCCAGCTATGCCTCAATTCGACCTGATGAATCTGGTCCTCACGTGGGCCTCACATGGACCTGGGACTCAGGTGGATACAGTGGCTCTGGTTCCCACAATGGGCTCACCTGATACTGGTGACTTTGGTCTTATTCTATGTCTCACCAGGACCTAGTGATTCTGTTCCCAATCTGGGCCTGCATGGCCCTAGTGACTCTGGTCCTCAGCATCATTGAGACCTGGATACTCTATTCCACACCTGGGCCTCACTTTGACCACGGACCTCTTGTCCCATTCTGGGCCTCAAACTAAAATGGTTACTCTGGTGCCCCCTCTGGGAATCACCCTTACCCGGTGACTCTGGTCACCCCTTGGGATTCACTTGGGCCTGGTTAATCTGGTCCTTAGCTGGTCCACACCTGGATGTGGTGACTGGTCGCCACCTGGGCCTCACCTGGACTTGGTGAATCCTGTTGCCACCTGCGCCTCACCTGGACCTTGTGATTGTGGTCCCACCTGGACCTCACCTGGCTCTGGTGACTCTGGTTCCCATATGGGGCTCTCCTGGTCCTGGTTCCTGTGGTCTCCATCTGGCCTCACCTGGAACACAATGACTCTGATCCATATTTGGGCCTCTCCTGGACCTGTTGACTCTGGTCCTTACCTGGGCATCATTGGGACCTGGATATACCTGGGCCTCACCTGGAACTGGTGACAGTGGTCCCACCTGGGCCTCACCTGGACGAGGTGACTGGTTCCCACAGGGACCTCACCTGGACCTGCTGACTCAGGTCCTCATATGGCCATCATGGAACCTGGTTTCTCAGTTCCACATCGGGGCCTCACCTGAACCTAGTGATTCTCGTCCCCCTCTGGGCCTCACCCTGACGTGCTGACTCTGGTTCCCACCTAGATATCACCAGAACCGGGTGACTCTGGTCCCCCTCTGGGACACACCCGGAGCTTGGGACACTGGTCCTCTGCTGAGGCTCCACAGGACCTGGTGATTCTACTCCTCACTTAGGCCTCGTCTGGACCTTGTGAGTCTTTTCCCACCTGGCACCAATGGGACATGGTAACTCTGTTCCCCACCTGGGCCTCACCTGGACATGAGAACTTTGCTCCACACTTTGGCCTCAACTGGTCCTGATGACTCTTTCCCCCCCACCTAGGCCTCAATCTGTACCTGATGACTGTGGTCCCCACGGGGGTCTCACCTGGACCTGGTGACTCTCGTTCCCACATGACCCACAACTGGATCTGGTGACTGTGGTGTTCTTGTAGACTCACATTTACCTGGTGACTCCGGTCCCCACTAGGGCTTCACTTGGATCCGGTAACTCTGGCCGGCAGGCTTGCCTCACCTGGACCTGGTGAGTGGGGTTGACACCTGGGCCTCACCCATACCTGGTGACTCAGGTCCCCACGTGGGCCTCTTGGACCTGGTGAATCTGGTCCTTACCTGGTCCTCTCTCAGAACCGGGGACTCTGGTCACCACCTGGGCCTCACCTGGACCGGGTGAATCTGGGCCTCTCCCAGTCCTGGTGACTTTGTTCCCCACCTGGACCTGATTGCTGTGGACTCTTTCTTGGCCTCAACTGGAACTGGTGACTCTGATCCTATCTGCGCGTCACCCAGGTCTGGTGACTCTGGACCTCACCTGGGCATCATTGGTACCTGGTGAGTCTGTTCCACACCTGAGTCTCACCTGGACATGGTGACTCATGAACCTCTCTGTGCCTCACCTTGACCTGGTGACTCTGGTCCCCGTCGAGATGTCACCTGGACCAGGGGATTCTGGTACCCCTCTAGGTCTCAACCAGTTCTGGTGACTCTGGTCCTCAACTGGGCCTCACCTGGACCTAGTGAATATGATTTATCTGGGCCTCATTTGGACCTGATGACTCCGGTCCCTACCTGGGCATCATCGGGACATGGTTCCACTGCATGGCCTGCAGGTTCCATCACCTGGACCTGGTGAGTGGGTTTGCCACCTGGCCCTCACCCATACCTGGTGACACAGGTCCCACGTGGGCTTCACTTGGACCTGGTGAATCTGGTCCTTATCTGTTCCTCACCCGGAACTGGTAACTCTGGTCATCACCTTTGAATCACCTGGACCTGGTGAATCTGGTCCACATCTGGGCCTCACCCAGTCCTGGTGACTTTGTTCCCCACCTGGACCTGATTGCTGTGGACTCCTTTTTGGCCTCACCTGGAACTGGTGACTCTGATCCTAACTGGACCTCACCCAGATCTGGTGACTCTGGTCCTCACCTGTGGACCATTATGACCTGGATACTCTGTTCCACACCTGAGCCTCAACTGGACATGATAACTTTGTTCCACAGTTGGGCCTCAACTGGTCCTGATGACACTGTTACCCTCTTAGGCCTCAATCCGGACCTGGTGGCTGTCGTCCCAACCTGGGTCTCACCTGGAACTGGTGGCTCTCGTTCCCACATGAACCACCCCTGGAGCTGGTGACTGTAGTGTTCTTGTAGACTCACTTTTACCTGCTGTCACCGGTGCCGACTAGGGCCTCACGTGGATCTGGTGACTTTGGCATGCAGGTTGGCCTCACCTGGACCTTGTGAGTGGGGTTGCCCCCGGGCCTCACCCATAGCTGGTGAGTCAGGTCCCCGCGTGGGCCTCTTGGACCTGGTAAATCTGGTCCTTACCTGGTCGTTTCCCAGCCCCGGGGTCTCTGGTCACCACCTGGGCCTACCTGGACCTGGTGAATCTGATCCCCATCTGGGCCTCACCCAGGCATGTTGACTTTGTTCCACTCCTGTATCTGATTGCTGTGGACTCTTTCTTGGCCTCACCTGGAACAGGTGACTCTGATCCTATCTGCCCGTCACCCAGACCTGGTGACTCTGGTCCTCACCTGGGTATCTTTGGTACCTGGTGACTCTGTTCCACACCTGAGCCTCACCTGGACATGATGACTCTGGAACCTCTCTGGGCCTCATCCTGACCTGGTGACTCTGGTCCCCATCTGGATGTCACCTGGACCAGGTGATTCTGGTACCCCTCTAGGCCTCAACAGGGTCTGGTGACTCTGGTGTTCCACTGGACCACACCTGGACCTAGTGAATATGCTCCATCTGGGCCTGATTGGACCTGGTGATTCTGGTCCCTACCTGGGCATCATCGGGACACGGTTCCACTGCATCGCCTGCAGGTTGGCCTCACCTGGACCTGGTAACCCTGGTCCCTACCTGGACATCATCAGGGCATGGTTCCACTGCATGGCCTACAGGTTGGCCTCACCTGGACCTGGTAACTCTGTTTCCTACATGGGCATCATCGGGACAGGGTTCCTCTGCATGGCTCGAAGGATGGCCTC
Source organism: Canis aureus (assembly GCF_053574225.1). Lineage (NCBI taxonomy): Eukaryota > Metazoa > Chordata > Mammalia > Carnivora > Canidae > Canis > Canis aureus. Next base: position 41,600,470 of record NC_135643.1, read on the forward strand.
TCCTGGACCTGGTGAGTGTGGTTGCCACCTGTGCCTCGCCCGTACCTGGGGACACAGGTCCCCTCGTGGGCCTCTTGGACCTAGTGAATCTGGTCCTTACCTGGTCGTCTCCCAGACCCGTGGTCTCTGGTCACCACCTGGGCCTCACCTGGACCTGGTCAATCTGGTCCCCATCTGGGCCTTACCCAGTCCTGGTGACTTTGTTCCCACCTGGATCTGATTGCTGTGGACTCTTTCTTGGCCTCATCTGGAACTGGTGACTCTGATCCTATCTGCGCATTACCCAGACCTGGTGACTCTGGTCCTCACCTGGGTATCTTTGGTACCTGGTGACTCTGTTCCACACCTGAGCCTCACCTGGACATGATGACTCTGGAACCTCTCTGGGCCTCATCCTGACCTGTTGACTCTGGTCCCCATCTGGATGTCACCTGGACCAGGTGATTCTGTTACCCATCTAGGCCTCAACCAGGTCTTGTGACTCTGGTGTTCCACTGGACCTCACCTCGACCTAGTAAATATGCTCCATCTGGGTCTCATTGGACCTGGTGATTCTGATCACTACCTCGGCATCATCGGGACATGGTTCCACTGCATGGCCTGCAGGTTGGCCTCACCTGGACCTGTAACTCTAGTCCCTACCTGGGCATCATTGTGACATGGTTCCTCTGCATGGCCTGCAGGTTCGCCTCACCTGGACCTGGTGAGTGGGGTTGCCACCTGGGTCTCACCCATGCCTGGTGACACAGGTCCCCAAGTGGGCCTCACTTGGACCTGGTGAATCTGGTGCTTACCTGGTCCTCACCCGGAACTCGTAACTCTGGTCACCACCTGGGAATCACCTGGAACTGGTGAATCTGGTCCCCATCTGGGGTCATCCATTCCTGGTGACATTGTTCCCCACCTGGACCTGATTGCTGTGGACTCCTTCTTGGCCTCACCTGGAACTGGTGACTCTGATCCTAACTGGGCATCACTGAGATCTGGTGACTCTGGTCCTCACCTGTGGACCATTATGAACTGGATAATCTGTTCCACACGTGAGCCTTACCTGGACATGTTGACTCTGGATCCCCTCTGGGCCTCAGCCTGACATGGTGACTCTGGTCCCCATCTGGATTTCACCTAGACCAGGTGAATCTGGTACGCCTCTAGGCCTCAACTTGACCTGGTGACTCTGGGCCTCAACTGGGCCTCACCGGGAACTAGTGAACATGCTCCCCACCTGCGCCGCATCTGGGCATGGTGACTCTGGTTTTACCTGGGCATCCTCGGGAAATGGTTACTGTATTCCCCACTGGGACTGACCTGATTCTGGTAACTCTAGTCCTGACTTTGGCCTCTTCTGTACCAGGTGACTCTGGCTCCAACTGGACCTCACCTGTAACTTGTGACTCTGATCCTAGCATGGCCTCACCTGACCTGGTGACTGTGGTTCCCATCGGGACCTCACCTGGACCTCAGGTCTCTGGTTCCACCTGGGCCTCACCAGGACCTGGTGTCTCCGGTACCCACCTGGGTAGCATCAGGATATGGTTACACTGTTCACTAACAGTGACCCAGCCTGACCTATTAACTCTGGTCTTCACCAGGGCCACACTTGGATATGGTGACACTCGTTCCCACCTTGGTCTCACCTGGACATGGTGAGTCGGATCCCCACCTGGTCCTCACCTGTAACTAGTGATTCTCGTTCCCACATGGATATCATGTGGACCTGGTGGCTGCAGTGTTTCTAGCTTCTCATGTACCTCGTGACTCTGGTCCCCACCAGGGCCTCACCGGGACCTGGTGAGTGTGGTTGCCACCTGCACCTCACCTGGACCTGGCGATTCTGTTCTGCACCCGAGACTACCCTGGATCTGGTGACTGGTCGCCAGCTGGGCCTCACCTGGACTTGGTGAATCATGTTGCCACCTGCGCCTCACCTGGACCATGTGACTGTGGTCCCACCTAGACCTTACCTGGCTCTGGTGGCTCTGGTTCCCATATGGGTCTCTCCTGGACCAGGTTCCTGTGGTCTTCATCTGGCCTCACCTGGAACACAATGACTCTGATACATATTTGGACCTCTCCTGGACCTGTTGACTCTGGTCCTTACCTGGGCATCATTGGGACCTGGATACTCTCTTATATACCTAGGCCTCTCTTGGATCTGGTGACTGTGGTCCCACCTAGGCCTCACCTGGACGAGGTGACTGGCTTCCAAGGGAACTCACCTGGACCTGGTGACTCAGGTCCTCATATGGGCATCATGGAACCTGGTTTCTCAGTTCCACATCGGGGCCTCACCTGGACCTAGTGATTCTCGTCCCCCTCTGGGCCTCACCCTGACGTGGTGAGTCTGGTTCCCACCTGGATATCACCAGAACCGGGTGACTCTGTTCCACCTCTGGGACTCACCCGGAGCTGGGGACACTGGTCCTCAACTGGGACTCAACAGGACCTGGTGTATCTACTCCTCACTTTGGCCTCGTCTGGACATTGTGACTCTTTTCCCACCTGTCATCAATGGGACATGGTTACTCTGTTCCCCACCTGGGCCTCGCTTGGACATGATAACTTTGCTCCACACTTTGGCCTCAACTCATCCTGATGACTCTGGTCCCCCCACCTAGGCCTATATCTGAACCTGGTGACTGTAGTCCCCACCAGGGCCTTACCTGTACCTGGTGACACTCGTTCCCACATGAAACACACCTGGACCAGGTGACTGTGGTGTTCTTGTAGACTCACATTTACCTGGTGACTCCGGTCCCACTAGGGCCTCACCTGGTTCTGGTGACTCTGGCATGCAGGTTGGCCTCACCTGGACCTGGTGAGTGGGGTTGCTACCTGGGCCTCACCCATACCTGGCGTTACTTACCCACCTGGGCCTCTTGGACCTGGTGAATCTGGTATTTACCTGGTCCTCTCCAAGACCCGGGGACTCTGGTCCCCAACTGGGCCTCACCTAGACCTGGTGAATCCGGTCATCATCTGGGACTCACCCAGTCCTGGTGACTTTGTTCCCCACCTGGACCTGATTGCTGTGGACTCTTTTTGGCCTCACCTAAAAATGGTGACTCTGATCTTTTCTGCGCGTCCCCCAAACCTGGTGACTCTGTTCCTCACCTGGGCATCATCGGGACATGGTTCCACTGCATGGCATGCAGGTTAGACTCACCACGACCTCATGACTCTGGGCCCTCCCTGGGCATCATCGGGACATGGTTCCCCTGCATGGCCTGCAGGTTGGCCTCATTTGGACCTGGTGACTCTGGTCCCTCCCTGGGCATCTTCGGGACATGGTTCCCCTGCATGGCCTGCAGATTGGCCTCACCTGGACCTGGTAACTCTGGTCCCTACCTGGGCATCATCGGGACATGGTTCCCCTCCATGACCTGCAGGTTGGCCTCACCTGGACCTGGTAACTCTGGTCCCTACCTGGGCATCATCGGGACATGGTTCCTCTGCATGGCCTGCAGGTTGGCCTCACCTGGACCTGGTGAGTGGGGTTGTCACCTGGGCCTCACCCATGCCTGGTGACACAGGTCCCCACGTGGGTCTCACTTGGACCTGGTGAATCTGGTCTTTACCTTGTCCTCACCCGGAACTTGTAACTCTGGTCACCACCTGGGAATCATCTGGACCTGGTGAATCTGGTCCCCATCTGGGCCTCATCCAGTCCTGGTGACTTTGTTCCCCACCTAGACCTGATTGCTGTGGACTCCTTCTTGGCCTCACCTGGTATTGGTGACTCTGAACCTAACTGGGCCTCACCCAGATCTGGTGACTCTGGTCCTCACCTGTGGACCATTATGACCTGGATACTCTGCTCCACACCTGTGCCTCACCTGGACATGATGACTCTGGATCCCCTCTGGGCCTCAGCCTGACATGGTGACTCTGGTCCCCATCTGGATGTCACCTAGACCAGGTGAATCTGGTACCCCTCTAGGCCTCAACTTGACCTGGTGACTCTGGTACTCAACTGGGCCTCACCGGGACCTAGTGAACATGCTCCCCACCTGCGCGTCATCTGGTCCTGGTGACTCTGTTTCTACCTGGGCATCATCGGGACATGGTTACTCTATTCCCCACTGGGACTGAACTGATCCTGGTAACTCTGGTCCTGCCTTTGGCCTCTTCTGTACCATTTGACTCTGGATCCACCTGGGCCTCAGCTGTAACTGGTGCCTCTGATCCTAAGCATGGCCTCCCCTGACCTGGTGACTGTGGTTCCCATCGGGACCTCACCTGGACCTCATGTCTCTGGTCCCACCTGGGCCTCACCAGGACCTGGCCCAGAGTCAGGAAGTCCAGGTGAGGCTGACATGATGACTCTGGTCCCCATCTGGATGTCACCTAGACCAGGTGAATCTGGACCCCTCTACGCCTCAACTAGAACTGGTGACTCTTGTCCTCAACTTGGCCTCACCGGGACCTAGTGAATATGCTCCCCACCTGCGCCTCATCTGGATCTGGTGACTCTGGTTCTTCCTGGGCATCATCGGGACATGGTTACTCTATTCCCCACTGGGACTGACCTGATCCTGGTAACTCTTGTCCTGACTTTGGCCTCTTCTGTACCAAGTGACTCTGGCTCAACCTGTGCCTCACCTGTAACTGGTGACTCTGATCCTAAGCATGGTTTCACCTGACCTGCTGACTGCGGTTCCCATCGGGACCTCACCTGGACCTCATTTCTCGGGTCCCTCTTGGGCCTCACCAGGACCTGGTGTCTCTGGTAACCATCTATGTAGCATCAGGTTATGGTGACACTGTTCACTATCAGGGACTCTGGTCCCCATCTGGATGTCACCTGGATCAGGTGATTCTGGTACCCCTCTAGGCCTCAACCAGATCTGGTGACTCTGGTCCTCACCTGGGCCTCACATGGGCCTAGTGAATATGCTCCATCTGGGCCTCATTTGGAACTGGTTACTCTGGTCCCTACCTGGGAATCATCGGGATATGGTTCCACTGCATGGCCTGCAGGTTGGCCTCACCTGGACCTGGTAACTCTGTTCCCTCCACGGGCATCTTCGGTACACGATTCCTCTGCATTGCCTGCAGGTTGGACTCACCTTGACCTGGTGAGTGGGTTTGCTACCTGGGCCTCACCCATACCTGGTGACACAGGTCCCCACGTGGGCCTCACATGGACCTGGTGAATCTGGTCCTTACCTGGTCCTCATCCGGAACTGGTAACTCTGGTCATCACCTGGGAATCACCTGGACCTTGTGAATCTGTTCCCAATCTGGGCCTCACCCAGTCCTGGTGACTTTGTTCCCCACCTGGACCTGATTGCTGTGGACACATTCTTGGCCTCACCTGGAACTGGTGACTCTGTTCCTAACTGGGCCTCACCCAGATATGGTGACTCTGGTCCTCAACAGTGGATCATTAAGACCTGGATACTCTGTTCCACACCTGAGCCTCACCTGGACTTGATGACTCTGGAACTTCTCTGGGCCTCACCCTGAAATGGTGACTCTGGTCTCCATTTGGATGTCACCTAGACCAGGTGAATCTGGTACCCCTCTAGGACTCAACTAGACCTGGTGACTCTCGTCCTCAATTGGCCTCACAGGGACCTAGTGAATATGCTCCCCACCTGCGCCAATCTGGACCTGGTGACTCTGGTTCTTCCTGGGCATCATCCTGAAATGGTTACTCTATTCCCCACTGGGACTGACCTGATCGTGGTGACTCTGGTCTTGACTTTGGCCTCTTCTGTACCAGGTGACTCTGGCTCAACCTGGGCCTCACCTGTAACTGGTGACTCTGATCCTAAGCATGGCCTCACCTGACGTGGTGACTGTGGTTCCCATCGGGACCTCACCTGGACCTCATGTCTCTGGGCCCACCTGGGCCTCAACAGGATATGGTGTCTCTGGTACCCGCCTGGGTAGCATCAGGATATGGTTACACTGTTCACTAACAGTGACCCAGCTGGACCGATTAACTCTGGTCTTCACCTGGGTCTCACCTGGGCATGGTGGGTCGGATCCCCACCTGGTCCTCACCTGTAACTGGTGATTCGCGTTCCCACATGGACATAATGTGGACATGATGGCTGCAGTGTTTCTAGCTTCTCATGTACCTCGTGGCTCGGGTCCCCACCAGGGCCTCACCAGGACCTGGTGAGTGTGGTTGCCACCTGCACCTCACATGGACCTGGTGATTCTGGTCTGCAACCGAGACTACCCTGGATCTGGTGACTGTGGTCCCCACCTGGGCTTCACCTGTATTTGGGGACTCCGGTCCCCATATGAGCACACCAGGCTCTGTTGACCATGATCCTCAACTGGGCAAAATTGGGACCCGGTGACTGTGTTCCACAACTGGACCTCACCTGGACCAGGTGACTCTGGTCCCCCTCTGGGTCTCACCGTGCCCTAGTGACTGTGAACCCCACTTTGGCCTCACTTGGACCTGCTGACCCTGGTTGCCACCTGCGCCTGACCTCGAGCTGTTGACTCTGATTCTTTCAAGGGCCTCCCCTGTACCTGGTGTTCCTGGTCCCCACCTGGGCCTCACCTGGACGTGGTGACTCTTGTCACCACCGGGGACTCACCTGGACCAGCTTACTGTGTTCCACACCTGGCCCTCAAGTAGACCTGTTGACCATGGTCCCCAGGCGGGACTCACATGGACCTGTTGCCTCTGATCCCCATCGGGGCCTCACGTGTGCCTGGTAACTCTGGTCATCACCTGGGCCTCATCTGGACCTAGTGACTCTGGTTCCCACCTGGGCTTCACCTGGAGCTGGTGACTCGGGTCCCCACCTGGATTTCACCTGGATCTGGTGACTCTGGTCCCCTCCTGGACCTCTCCTGGACCTGGTGACTCCCTTTCCAACATGGTTCTCCCCTGGATTTGGTGACTCTGGTCCTCAGTTTGGCCTCCCCTGGACCTGGTGTCTCTCGTTCCCTCTTTGACCTAACTCAGAACTGCTGAATCTTGCCCCACCTAGGCCGCACCCAGACCTGGTGACTCTTGTCCCCAGCTATGCCTCAATTCGACCTGATGAATCTGGTCCTCACGTGGGCCTCACATGGACCTTGGACTCAGCTGGGTAGAGTGGCTCTGGTTCCCTCAAGAGGCTCACCTGATACTGCTGACTGTGGTCTTATTCTATGCCTCACTAGGACCTAGTGATTCTGTTCCCCATCTGCTCCTTCAGGGCCCTAGAGACTCTGGTCCTCTCCCAGGCATCATTGGGACCTGGATACTCTATTCCACACCTGGGCCTCACTTTGACCAGGGACCTCTGGTCCAATTCTGTGCCTCTAACTAAACTGGTTACTCTTATTCTACCTCTGGGACTCACCGTTACCTGGTTTCTCTGGTAACCCCTTGAGCTTCACATGGGCCCAGTGAATCTGGTCCTTAGCTGATCCACACCTGGATCTGGTGATTGGTCGCCACCTGGGCCTCACCTGCACTTGGTGAATCCTGTTGCCACCTGCGCCTCACCTGGACCTTGTGACTGTGGTCCCACCTGGAACTCACCTGGATCTGGTGGCTCTGGTTCCCATATGGGTCTCTCCTGGACCTGGTTACTGTGGTCTCCATCTGGCCTCACCTGGAACACAATGACTCTGATCCATATTTGGGCCTCTCCTGGACCTGTTGACTCTGGTCCTTACCTGGCCATCATTGGGACATGTATACTTTCTTATATACCTGGGCCTCACCTGGACCTGGTGACTGTGGTCCCACCTGGACCTCATCTGGATGAGGACACTGGTTCCCACAGGGACCTCACCTGGACCTGGTGACTCAGGTCCTCAAATTGGTATCAGGGGACCTGGTATCTCAGTGTCACATTGGGGCCTCACCTGGACCTAGCGATCTCGTCCCCCTCTGGGCCTCACCCTGACCTGGTGACTCTGGTCCCCACCTGGATATCACCAGAACCGGGTGACGCTGGTCTCCCTCTGGGACTCACCCGGAGCTGGGGACACAGGTCCTCACCTGGGCTCAACAGGATCTGGTGAATCTACTCCTCACTTAGGCCTCGTCTGGACCTTGTGACTCTTATCCAACCTGGCATCAATGGGACATGGTTACTCTGTTCCCCACCTGGGCCTCACCTGGACATGATAAGTTTTCTCCGCACTTTGGCCTCAACTGGTCCTGATGACTCTGGTCCCCCCACCTAGACCTCAATCTGGACCTAGTTCCTGTGTTCCCCACCTGGGTCTCACCTGGATCTGGTAACTCTGGTCCCTACCTGGGCATCATCGGGACATGGCTCCTCTGCATGGCCTGCATGTTGGCCTCATCTTGACCTGGTGAGTGGGGTTCCCACGTGGGTCTACCCATGCCTGGTGACACAGGTCCCCACGTGGGCCTCACTTGGACCTGGTGAATGTGGTCCTTACCTAGTTCTACCCGGAACTGGTAAATCTGGTCACCACCTGGGTATCACCTAGTCCTGGTGACTTTGTTCCCCACCTGGACCTGATTGCTGTGGACACATTCTTGGCCTCACCTGGAAGTGGTAACTCTGATCCTAACTGGGCCTCTCCCAGATCTGGTGACTCTGGTCCTCACGGGTGGACAATTATGACCTGGATACTCTGTTCCACACCTGAGCCTCACCTGGACATGATGACTCTGGATCCCCTCTGGGCCTCACCCTGACATGGTTACTCTGGTCCCCATCTGGATGTCACCTAGACCAGGTGAATCTGGTACCCCTCTGGGCCTCAACCAGATCTGGTGACTCTGGTCCTCAACTGGGCCTCACCTGTACCTAGTAAATATGCTCCATCTGGGCCTCATTTGGATCTGGTGACACTGGTCCCTACGTGGGCAACTTCGCGACCTGGTTCCACATAATGGTCTGCAGGTTGGCCTCTTCTTGACCTAGTAACTCTGGTCCCTACCTGGGCATCATCGGGACACGGTTCCTCTGCATGGCCTGCAGGTTGGCCTCACCTAGACCTGGTGAGTGGGCTTGCCACCTGGGCCTCACCCATACCTGGTGACACAGGTCTCACGTGGGCCTCACTTGGACCTGGTGAATCTGGTCCTTACCTGGTCCTCACACGGAACTGGTAACCCTTGTCACCAAATGGGAATCACCTGGACCTGGTGAATCTGGTCCCCATCTGGGCCTCACCCATTCCTGGTGACTTTGATCCCCACCTTTTTTTTTTTTTTAAGATTTTATTTATTTATTCATTCGGAGAGAGAGAGATAGGCAGAGAGAGAAGCAGGCTCCATGCAGGGAACCCGACGTGGGACTCGATCCCGGGTCTCCAGGATCACGCCCTGGGCTGCAGGCGGCACCAAACCGCTGCGCCACCGGGGCTGCCGTGATCCCCACCTTGACCTGATTGCTGTGGACTCCTTCTTGGCCTCACCTGGAACTTGTGACTCTGCTCCTAACTGGGCCTCACCCAGATCTGGTGACTCTGGTCCTCACCTGTGAACCATTATGACCTGGATACTCTGTTCCACACCTGAACCTCACCTGGACATGATGACTCTGGATGCCCTCTGGGCCTCACCCTGACATGGTGACTCTGGTCCCCATCTGGATGTCCCCTAGACCAGGTGAATCTGGTACCCCTCCTGGCGTCAACTAGACCTGGTGACTCTGGTCCTCATCTGGGCCTCACCTGGACCTAGTGAATACTCTACCCACCTGCGCCTCGCTGGACCGGTGACTCTGATTCTACCTGGGCATCATTGGGACATGGTTACTGTATTACCCACTGGGACTGACCTGATCCTGGTAACTCTGGTCCTGACTTTGGCCTCTTCAGAACCAGGTGACTCTGGCTCCAGCTTGGCTTCACCTGTTCCTGGTGACTCTGATCCTAAGCATGGGCTCACCTGACCGGGTGACTGTGGTTCCCATCGGGACCTCACCTGTACCTCATGTCTCCGGTTACATCTGGGCCTCATCAGGACCTGGTGTCTCTGGTACCCACCTGGGTAGCATCAGGATATGGTTACACTGTTCACTAACACTCATCCAGCTGGACCTAATAACTCTTGTCTTCACCTGCGGCACACGAGGACATGGTGACACTGGTTCCCACCTGGGTCTCCTGGACATGGTGAGTCGGATCCCCACCTGGTCCTCACCTGTAACTGGTGATTTTCATTCCCACATGGACATGATGTGGACCTGGTGGCTGCAGTGTTTCTAGCTTCTCATGTACCTCGTGTCTCTGGTCCCCACCGGGGCCTCTCCGGGACCGGGTGAGTGTGGTTGCCACCTGCACCTCACATGGACCTGGTGATTCTGCTCTGCACCTGAGACTACCCTGGATCTGGCGTCTGTGGTCCCCACCTGGGCTTAACCTGGATTTGGGGACTCCGTTCCCCATCTGGGCCTCACCTGGCCCTGTTGAACTTGGTCCTCTACTATGCAAAATTGGGAACCGGTGGCTGTGTTCCACAACTGGACCTCACCTGGACCAGGTGACTCTGGTCCCACTCTGGGTTTCACCTTGCCCTAGTGACTGTGAACCCCACTTTGGCCTGACTTGGACCTGCTGACCCTGGTTGCCACCTGCGCCTGACCTCGAACTGTTCACTCTGGTTCTTTCAAGGGCCTTCCCTGGACATGGTGATCCTGGTCGGACCTGGCCCACACATGGACGTGGTGACTCCTGTCACCAATGGGGACTCACCAGGACCTGCTTACTGTGTTCCACACCTGGGCCTCAAGTAGACCTGTTGACCATGGTCCCCAAGCCGGCCTCACATGGACCTGTTCCTCCGATCCCCACCGGGGCCTCACGTGTACCTGATAACTCTGGTCCTCACCTGGGCCTCATCTGGACCTAGTGACTCTGGTCCCCACCTGGGTTTCACCTGGATCTGGTGACTCTGGTCCCCACCTGGACCTCACCTGGATCTGGTGACTCTGGTCCTCAGTTTGGCCTCACCTGGACCTGGTGTCTCTCGTGCCCACTTTGACCTAACTCAGAACTGCTGAATCTTGACCCACGTACGCCGCACCCAGACCTGGTGACTCTTGTCCCCAGCTATGCCTCAATTCGACCTGATGAATCTACTCCTCACGTGGGCCTCACATGGACCTGGGACTCAGCTGGATAGAGTGGCTCTGGTTCCCACAAGGGGCTCACATGATACTGGTGACTGTGGTCCCACCTGGGCCTCACCTGGACGAGGTGACTGGTTCCCACAGGGACCTCACCTGGATCTGGTGACTCAGGTCCTCATATGGGCATCATGGGACCTGGTTTTTCAGTTCCACATCGGGACCTCACCTGGACCAAGTGATTCTCGTCCCATTATGGTCCTCACCCTGACGTGGTGACTCTGGTTCCCACCTGGATATCACCAGAACCGGGTGACTCTGGTCCCCCTCTTGGACTCACCCGGAGCTGGGGACACTGGTCCTCAACTGGGCCTCAACAGGACCTGGTGAATCTGCTCCTCACTTAGGCCTCGTCTGGACCTTGTGGCTCTTTTCCCACCTGGCATCAATGGGACATGGTTACTCTGTTCCCCACCTGGGCCTCACCTGGACATGATAACTTTGCTCCACATTTTGGCCTCAACTAGTCCTGATGACTCTGGTCCCTCGACCTAGGCGTCAATCTGGACATGATTGCTGTGGACTCCTTCTTAGCCTCAACTGGAACTGGTGAATCTGATCCAGATTGAGGATCACCAATCTGGGCCTCACCTGGCCCTGTCAACCATGGTCCACACCTGCCAAAATTGGGACCCGGTGACTGTGTTCCAACCCTGGACCTCACCTGGACCAGGTGACTCTGGTCCCCCTCTGGGTCTCACCGTCCCCTAGTGACGGTGAACGCCACTTTGACTTGACTTGCACCTGCTGACCCTGGTTGCCACCTGCGCCTGACCTCGAACTGTTGACTCTGGTTCATTCAAGGGCTTCCCCTGTACCTGGTGATCCTGGTCCCCCCCTGGGACTCACCTGGACGTGGTGACCCTTGTCACCACCGGGGACTCACCTGGACCTGGTTACTGTGTTCCACACATGGGCCTCAAGTAGTCCTGTTGAACATGGTACCGAAGCCGGCCTCATATGGACCTATTTCCTCTGATTCCCACCGGGGCATCACGTGTACCTGGTAACACTGGTCCTCACTTGGGCCTCATCTGGACCTAGTGACTCTGGTCCCCACCTTGGCTTCACCTGGATCTGGTGACTCTGGTCCTCAACTGGGCCTCACGTGGACCTATTGAATATGCTCCATCTGGGCCTCATTTGGACCTGGTGACTCTCTTCCCTACCTGGGCATCATCGGGACATGGTTCCACTGCATGGCCTTTAGGTGGGCCGCACCTGGACCTGGTAACTCTGGTTCTACCTGGGCATCATCGGGACGTGGTTACTCTATTCCCAGTGGGACTGACCTGATCGTGGTAACTCTGGTCCTGACTTCGGCTCTTCTGTGCCATGTGACTCTGGCTCCCCCTGGACCTCACCTGTAAGTGGTGACTCTGATCCTAAGCATGGCCTCACCTGACCTGGTGACTGTGGTTTCCATCGGTACCTCACCTGGTCCTCATGTCTCTGGTCCCAATTGGGACTCACCAGGACCTTGTATCTGGTAAACACCTGAGTAGCATCAGGATATGGTTACACTGTTCACTAACAGTGACCCGGCCGGACCTATTACTCTCGTTTTCACCTGGTCCACACTTGGACATGGAGACACTGGTTCCCACCAGGGTCTCACCTGGACATGGTGACTCAGATCCCCAAATGGTCCTCACCTGTAACTTGTAATTCTCGTTCCCACATGGACATCATGTTGACCTGGTGGCTGCAGTGTTTCTAGCTTCTCATGTATCTCGTGACTCTGGTCCCCCCAGGGCCTCACCGGGACTTGGTGAGTGTGGTTGCCACCTGCACCTCACCAGGACCTGGTGATTCTGGTGTCCACTTGAGACTACCCTGGATCTGGTGACTGTGGTCCCCACCTGGGCTTCACCTGAATTTGGGGACTCCGGTCCCCATCTGGGCCTCACCTGGCCCTGTTGACCGTGGTCCTCAACTGGGCAAAATTGGGACTCGGTGACTGTGTTCCACAACTGGACCTCACCTGGACAAGGTGACTCTGGTCCCCCTCTGGGTCTCACTGTGCCCTAGTGACTGTGAACCCCACTTTGGCCTGAGTTGGACCTGCTGACCCTGGTTGCCACCTGCGCCTGACCTCGAACTGTTGACTCTGGTTCTCTCAAGGGCCTCCCCTGTACCTGGTGATCCTGGTCCCCAATTGGGCCTCAACTGTACGTGGTGACTCTTGTCACCACCGGGGCTCACCTGGACATGATTACTGTGTTCCACACCTGGGCCTCATGTAGACCTATTGACCATGGTCCCCAAGCCGGCCTCACGTGGACCTTTTGGCTCTGATCCCCGCCGGGGGCTCACGTGTATCTGGTAACTCTGATCCTCACCTGGGTCTAATCAGGACCTAGTGACTCTGGTCTCCACCTGGGCTTCACCTGGATCTGGTGACTCTGGTCCCCACCTGGACTTCACCTGGATCTGGTGACTCTGGTCCCCACCTGGACCTCTCCTGGACCTGGTGACTCTCTTTCCAACATGGACCTTACCTGGATCTGGTGACTCTGGTCCTCAGTTTGGCCTCACCTGGACCTGGTGTCTCTCGTCCACACTTTGACCTAACTCAGAACTGCTGAATCTTGCCCCACCTAGGCCGCACCCAGACCTGGTGACTCTTGTCCCGAGCTATGCCTCAATTCTACCTGATGCATCTGGTCCTGACGTGGGGCACACATGGACCTGTTACTCAGCTGGATAGAGTGGCTCTGGTTCCCACAAGGGGCACTCCTGATACTGGTGATTGTGGTCTTATTCTCTGCCTCACCAGGACCTAGTGATTCTGTTCCCCATCTGGGCCTGCATGGCCCTAGTGACTCTGGTCCTCACCCAGGCATCATTGGGACCTGGATACTCAATGCCACACCTGGGCCTACCTTTGACCAGGGACCTCTGTTCCCATACTGGGCCTCAAACTAAACTGGTTACTCTGGTTCCCCTCTGGGCCTCACCCTTACCTGGTGACTCTGGTCACCCCTTGGGCTTCATTTGGGCCTGGTGAATCTGGTCCTTAGCTGGTCCGCATCTGGATCTGGTGACTGGTGGCCACCTAGGCCTGACCTGGACTTGGTGAATCCTGTTGCCACCTGCGCCTCACCTGGGCCTTCTGACTGTGGTCACAACTGGACCTCACCCTGATCTATTGGCTCTGGTTCCCATATGGGGCTCCCCTGGACCTGGTTCCTGTGGTCTCCTTCTGGCCTCACCTGGAACACAATGACTCTGATCCATATTTGGTCCTCTCCTGGACCTGTTGACTCTGGTCCTTACCTGGGCATCATTGGGACCTGGATACTCTCTAAATCCCTGGGACTCACCTGGACCTGGTGACTGTGTTCCCACCTCGGCCTCACCTGGACGAGGTGACTGGTTCCCACAGGGACCTCACCTGGACATGGTGACTCAGGTCCTCATATAGGCATCACGGGACCAGGGTTCTCAGTTCCACATCGGGGTCTCATCTGGACCTAGTGATTCTCGTCCCCCTCTGGGCCTCACCCTGACGTGGTGACTCTGGTCCCCACCTGGATATCACCAGAACCGGGTGACACTGGTCCCCCTCTGGGACTCACCCGGAGCTGGGGACACTGGTCCTCAACTGGGCCTCAACAGGACCCGGTGAATCTACTCCTCACTAAGGCCTCGTCTGGACCTTGTGACTCTTTTCGCACCTGGCATCAATGGGACATGGTTACTCTTCCACAACTGGGCCTCACATGGACCTCATAACTTTGCTCCACACTTTGGCCTCAACTAGTCCTAATGACTCTGGTCCCCCGACCTAGGCCTCACCTGGACCTGGTGACTGTGGTCCCATCTGGGCCTCACCTGGACCTGGTGACTGTGGTCCCCACCTGGGTCTCACCTGGACCTGGTGACTCTCGTACCCACATGAACCACACCAGGATCTGGTGACTGTGTTGTTTTTGTAGAATCATTTTTAACTGGTGACTCCAGTCCCCACTAGGTCCTCACGTGGATCAGGTGACTTGACCTGCAGGTTGGCCTCACATGGACCTGGTTAGTGTGGATGCCACCTGGGCCTCACCCATAATTGGTGACTCAGGTCCCCATGTGGGCCTCTTTTACCTGGTGAATCTGGTATTTACCTGGTCCTCTCCCAGACCCGGGGACTCTGGTCACCACCTGGGCCTCACCTGGACCTGGTGAATCTGGTCCCCATCTTGGCCTCACTCAGTCCTGGTGACTTTGTTCCCCACCTTGACCTGATTGCTGTGGACTCTTTCATGGCCTCACCTGGACCTGGTGACTCTGATCCTATCTGCGTGTCACCCAGACCTGGTGACTCTGGCCCTCACCTGGGCATCATTGGTACCTGGTGACTCTGTTCCACACCAGAGCCTCACCTGGACCTGAGGCTCTGGACTCTGGAACCACTCTGGGCCTAACTCTGACCTGGTGACTCTGGTCTCCATCTGGATGTCACATGGACCAGGTGATTCTGGTACCCCTGTAGGACTCAACCAGTTCTGGTGACTCTGGTCCTAAACTGGGCCTCACCTGGACCTATTGAATATGCTCCATCTGGGCCTCATTTGGACCTGGTGACTCTGGTCACTACCTGGGCATCATCGGGACATGGATCCACTGCATGGCCTGCAGGTTGGCCTCAGATGGACCTGGTAACTCTGGTCCCTACCTGTGCATCACCGGGACACGGTTCCTCTGCATGGCCTCCAGGTTGGCCTCACCTGGCCCTAGTGATGGGGTTGCCACCTGGTGCTCACCCATACCTGGTGACATAGGTCCCCACTTGGGCCTCACTTGGACCTGGTGAATCTGGTCCTTACCTGGTCCTCACCCGGAATGGTAACCCTGGTCACCACCTGCGAATCACCTGAACCTGGTGTATGTGGTCCCCATCTGGGCCTACACAGTCCTGTTGACTTTCTTCCCCACCTGGACCTGATTGCTGTGGACTGCTTTGGCCTCAACTGGAACTGGTGACACTGATCCTAACTGGGCCTCACCCAGATCTGTTGACTCTGGTCCTCTCCTGTGGATCATTATGACCTGGATACTCTGTTCCACACGTGAGCCTCACCTGGACATGATGACTCTGGATCCCCTCTGGGCCTCAGCCTGACATGGTGACTCTGGTCCCCATCTGGATGTCACCTAGATCAGGTGAATCTGGTACCCCTCTAGGCCTCAACTAGACTTGGTGTCTCTGGTCCTCAACAGGGCCTCAACGGGACCTAGTAAATATGCTCCCCACCTGCGCCTCATCTGGACCTGGTGACACTGGTTCTATCTGGGCATCATCGGGACATGGTTACTCTGTTCCCCACTGGGACTGACCTGATCCTAGTAACTCTGGTCCTGTCTTTGGCCTCTTCTGTACCAGGTGATTCTGGCTCTAACTGGGCCTCACCTGTAACTGGTGACTCTGATTCTAAGCATGGTCTCACCTGACATGGTGACTGTGGTTCCCATCAGGACCTGAACTGGACCTCATGTCTCTGGTCCCACCTGGGCCTCACCAGGGCCTGGTGTCTCTGGTACCCACCTGGGTAGCATTACGATATGGTTACACTGTTCACTAACAGTGACCCAGCCGGACCTATAAACTCTGGTCTTCACCTGGGCCACACCTGGACATGGTGACACTGGTTCCCACCTGGGTCTCACCTGGACATGGTGACTCGGATCCCCACCTGGTCCTCATATTTAACTGATGATTCTCGTTTCCACATGGACATCATGTGGACCTGGTGGCTGCAGTGTTTCTAGCTTCTCATGTACCTCGTGACTCTGGTCCCCACCAGGGCCTCACCGGGATCTGGTCTGTGTGGTTGCCACCTGCATCTCACCTCCACCTGGTGATTCTGGAGTGCACCTGAGACTACACTGGATCTAGTTACTGTGGTCCCCACCTGGGCTTCACCTGGATTTGGGAACTCCGGTCCCCATCTGGGGCTCACCTGGCCCTGTTGACCATGGTCCTCAACTGGGCAAAATTGGGACGCGGTGACTGTGTTCCACAACTGGAACTCACCTGGACCACGTGACTCTGGTTCCCCTCTGGGTCTCACAGTGCCCTAGTGACTGTGAAACCCACTTTGGCCTGACTTGGACCTGCTGACCCTGGTTGGAACCTGCGCCTGACATCAAACTGTTGTCTCTGGTTCTTTCAATCGCCTCCCCTCTACCTGGTGATCCTGGTCCCCACCGGGCCTCGCCTGGACATGGTGACTCTTGTCACCACTGGGGACTCACCTGGACCTGCTTACTGTGTTCCACACCTGGGCCTCAATAGACCTGTTGACCATGGTCCCCAAGCCGGCCTCACATGAACCTGTTGCCTCTGATCCCCACCGGGGCCTCACGTGTACCTGGTTACTCTGGTCCTCACCTGGGCATCATTGGTCCTGGTGACTCTGTTCCACACCTGAGGCTCCCCTGGACATGATGACTCTGAAACCACTCTGGCTATCAAGCTAACGTAGTGACTCTGGTCCCCATATGGATGTCACCTGGTCCAGGGGGTTATGGTACCCGTCTGGGACTCAACAAGGTCTGGTGACTCTGATCCTCAACTGGGCCTCACCTGGACCTAGTGAATATGCTCCATCTGGGCCTCATTTGGACCTGGTGACTCTGGTCACTACCTGGGCATCATCGGGACATGGTTCCACTGCATGACCTGCAGGTTAGCCTCACCTGGACCTGGTAACTCTGGTCCCTACCTGGGCATCATCGGGACATGGTTCCACTGCATGGCCTGTAGGTTGGCCTCACCTGGACCTGGTAACTGTCGTCCCTACCTGGGCATCATTGGGTCTGGTTCCTCTGCATGGCCTGCAGGTTGGCCTCACCTGGACCTGGTGAGTGGGTTTGTCACCTGGGCCTCACCCTTGCCTAGGGACACAGGTCCCCACGTGGGCCTCACTTGGACCTGGTGAATCTGGTCCTTACCTGGTGGTCACCCGGAACTGGTAACTCTGGTCACCACCTGGGAATCACCTGGGCCTGGTTTTTCTGGTCCCCATCTGGGCCTCACCAAGTCCTGTTGACTTTTTCCCCACCTGGACCTGATTTCTGTGGACTCCATCTTGGCTAACCAGGAACTGCTGACTCTGATGCTAACTGGGCCTCACCCAGATCTGGTGATTCTGGTCCTCACCTGTGGACCATTATGACCTGGATACTCTGTTCCACACCTGAGCCTCACCTGGATATGTTGACACTGGATCCACTCTGGGCCTCAGCCTGACATGGGGACTCTGGTCCCCATCTGGATGTCGCTAGACCAGGTGAATCTGGTACCCCTCTAGGCCTCACCTAGACCTGGTGACTCTGGTCCTCAACTGGGCCTCAACGGGACCTAGTGAACATGCTCCCCACCTGCGCCACAGCTGGGCCTGGTGACTCTGGTTCTACCTGGGCATCACCGGGACATGATTACTCTATTACCACTTGGAGTGACCTGATCCTGGTAACTCTGGTCCTGACTTTGGCCTCTTCTGTACCAGGTGACTCTGGCTCCACCTGGGCCTCACCTGGAACTGGTGACTCTGATACTAAGCATGGACTCACCTGACCGGGTGACTGTGGTTCCCATCGGGACCTCACCTGGACCTCATGTCTCTGGTCCAACTTGGGCCTCACCAGGACCTGGTGTCTCTGCTACCCACCTGGGTAGCATCAGGATATGGTTATACTGTTCACTAACAGTGACCCAGCCGGACCTATTAACTCTGGTCTTCACCTGGGCCACACCTGGACATGGTGACACTGTTTCCCACGTGGGTCTCACCTGGACATGATGAGTCGGATCCCCACCTGGTCCTCACCTGTAACTGGTGATTCTCGTTCCCACATGGAGATCATGTGGACCTGTTGGCCGCAGTGTTTCTAGCATCTTTTTTTTTAATTTTTATTTATTTATAATAGTCACAGAGAGAGAGAGAGGCAGAGACACAGGCAGAGGGAGAAGCAGGCTCCATGCACCGGGAGCCCGACGTGGGATTCGATCCCGGGTCTCCAGGATCGCGCCCTGGTCCAAAGGCAGACGCCACCAAACCCCTGCGCCACCCAGGGATCCCATGTGTTTCTAGCTTCTCATGTACCTCGTGACTTCTCATGTATCCCACCAGTGCCTTACCGGGACCTGGTGAGTTTGGTTGCCACCTGCACCACACCTGGACCTGGTGATTCTGGTCAGCACCTGAGACTACCCTGCATCTGGTGACTGTGGTCCCCACCTGGTCTTCACCTGGATTTGGGGACTCCGGTCCCCTTCTGGGCCTGACCTGGCCCTGTTGACCGTGGTCCTCAACTGGGCAAAATTGGGACCTGGTGACTGTGTTCCACAACTGAACCTCACCTGGACCAGGTGACTATGCTCCCCCTCTGGGTCTCACCGTGCCCTAGTGACTGTGAAGTCCCCATTGGCTTGACTTGGACCTGCTGACCCTGGTTGCCACCTGCGCCTGAACTCGAACTGTTGACTCTGGTTCTTTCAAGGGTCTCCCCTGTACCTGGTGATCCTGGTCCCCACCTGGACCTCACCTGGAAGTGGTGACTCTTGTCACCACCGGGGACTCACCTGGACCTGCTTACTGTGTTCCACACCTGGGCCTCAATAGACCTGTTGACCATGGTCCCCAAGCCGGCCTCACATGAACCTGTTGCCTCTGATCCCAACCGGGGCCTCACGTGTACCTGGTAACTCTGGTCCTCACCTGGGCCTCATCTGGACCTAGTGACACTAGTCCCCATCTGGGCTTCACATGGATCTGGTGACTCTGGTCCCCACCTGGACTTCACCTGGATCTGGTGACTCTGGACTCCACCTGGACCTCTCCTGAACCTCGTGACTCTCTTTCCAACATGGACTTCACCTGGATGTGGTGACTCTGGTCCTCAGTTTGGCCTCACCTGGACCTGGTGTCTCTCGTCCCCACTTGGACCTAACTCAGAACTGCTGAATCTTGCCCCACCTAGGCCGCACCCAGACCTGGTGACTCTTGTCCCCAGCTATGCCTTTATACGACCTGATGAATCTGGTCCTCACGTGGGCCTCACATGGTCCTGGGACTCAGCTGGATAGAGTGGCTCTGGTTCCCAAAAGGGGCTCACCTGATACTGCTGAATGTGGTCTTATTCTATGCCTCACCAGGACCTAGTGATTCTGTTCCCCATCTGGGCCTGCATGGCCCTAGTGGCTCTGGTCCTCACCCAGGCGTCACTGGGACCTGGATACTCTATTCCACACCTGGGCCTCAATTTGACCAGGGACCTCTGGTCCCATTCTGGGCCTCAAACTAAACTGGTTACTCTGATTCCCCCTCTGGCCCTCACCCTGACCTGGTGACTCTGGTCACCCGTTGGGCTTTTCTTGGGCCTGGAGAATCTGGTCCTTAGCTGTTCCGCACCTGGATCTGGTGACTGGTCGCCACCTTGGCCTCACCTGGACTTGGTGAATCCTGTTGCCACCTGCGCCTCACCTGGACCTTGCGACTGTGGTCCCACCTGGACCTCACCTGGACGAGGTGACTGGTTCCCACAGGGACCTCACCTGGACCTGGTGACTCAGGTCCTCATATGGGCATCATGGGACCTGGTTTCTCAGTTCCATATCGGGGCCTCACCTGGAGCTAGTGATTCTTGTCCCCCTCTGGGCCTCACCCTGACGTGGTGACTCTGGTACCCACCTGGATATCACCAGAATCAGGTGACTCTGGTCCCCCTCCGGGTCTCACCGTGCCCTAATGACTCTGAACCCCACTTTGGCCTGACTTGGACCTGCTGAACTTGGTTGCCAACTGTGCCTGACCTCGAACTGTTGACTCTGTTTCTTTCAAGGGCCTCCCCTGTACCTGCTGATCCTGGTCCCCACCTGGGTCTCACCTGGACGTGGTGACTCTTGTCACCACCGGGGACTCACCTGGACCTGTTTACTGTGTTCCACACATGGGCCTCAAGTAGACCTGTTGACCATGGTCCCCAAGCCGGCCTCACATGGACCTGTTGCCTCTGATCCCCACCGGGGCCTCACGTGTACCTGGTAACACTGGTCCTCACCTGGGCCTCATCTGGACCTAGTGACTCTGGTCCCCACATGGGCTTCAATTGGATCTGATGACTCTGGTCCCCACCTGGATTTCACCTGGATCTGGTGACTCTGGTACCCACCTCGACCTCTCCTGGACCTGGTGACTCTCTTTCCAACATGGACCTCACCTGGATCTGGTGACTCTGGTCCTCAGTTTGGCCTCACATGGACCTGGTATCTCTCGTCTCCACTTGGTCCTAACTAAGTACTGCTGAATCTTGTCCCACCTAGGCCGCACCCAGACCTGGTGACTCGTCCCCAGCTATGCCTCAATTCAACCTGATGAATCTGATCCTCACGTGGGCCTCACATGGACCTGGGACTCAGCTGGATAGAGTGGCTCTGGTTCCCACAAGGGGCTCCACTGATACTGCTGACTGTGGTCTTATTCTATGCCTCACCAGACCAAGTGATTCTGTTCCCCATCTGGGCCTGCATGGCCCTAGTGACTCTGGTCCTCACCCAGGCATCATTGGGACCTGGATACTCTATTCCACACCTGGGCCTCACTTTGACCAGGGCCCTCTGGTCCCATTTTGGGCCTCAAACTAAACTGGTTACTCTGGTTCCCCCTCTGGGCCTCACCCTAACCTGGTGACGCTGGTCACCCCTTCGGCTTCACCTGGGCCTGGTGAATCTGGTCCTTACCTGGTTCTCTCCAAGACCCGGGGACTCTGGTCACCACCTGGGAATCACTTGGCTCTGTTGAATCTTTTCCCCATCTGGGCCTCACCCAGTCCTGGTGGCTTTGTTTCCCACCGGTACCTGATTGCTGTGGATTCTTTCTTGGCCTCACCTGGAACTGGTGACTCTGATCCTATCTGCTCGTCACCCAGAATTGGTGACTCTGGTCCTCACCTGGGCATCATTGGTACCTGGTGACTCTGTTCTACACCTGAGCCTCACCTGGACATGATGACTCTGGAACCTCTCTGGGCCTCACCCTGACCTGGTGACTCTGGTCCCCATCTGGATGTCACCTGGACCAGGGGATTCTGGTACCCGTCTAGGCCTCAACCAGATATGGTGACTCGGGTCCTCAACTGGGCCTCATCTGGACCTAGTGAATATGATCCATCTTGGCCTCATTTGGACCTGGTGACTCTGGTCCCTACCTGGGCATCATAGGTATATGGTTCCACAGCATGGCCTGCAGGTTGGCCTCACCTGGACATTGTAACTCTGGTCCCTACCTGGGCATTATCGGGACATGGTTCCACACATGCCCTGCAGGTTGGCATCACCTGCACCTGGTAATTCTAGTCCCTACCTGTGCATCATCAGGACATGGTTCCTCCTCATGGCCTGCAGGTTGGCATCACCTGGACCTGGTGAGTGGGGTTGTCACCTGTGCCTCACCCAGGCCTGGTGACACAGGTCCCCACGTGGGCCTCACTTGGAACGGGTGAATCTGGTCCTTACCTTGTTCTCACCCGGAACTCGTAACTCTGGTCACCACCTGGGAATCACCTGGGCCTGGTGTTTCTGGTACCCATCTGGGCGTCATCCAGTCCTGGTGACATTGTTCCTCACCTGGACCTGATTGCTGTGGACTCTTTCTTGGCCTCACCTGGAACTGGTGACTCTGATCCTATCTGCGCATCACCCAGACCTGGTGACTCTGGTCCTCACCTGGACATGATGACTCTGGAACCTCTCTGGGCCTCACCCTAACCTGGTGACCCTGGTCCCCATCTGGAACTCACCTGTATCTGGTGACTCTGGTCTCAGTTTGTCCTCACCTGGACTGGTGTCTATCGTCCCCACTTTGACCTAACTCAGAACTGCTGAATCTTGCCCCACCTAGGCCGCACCTAGACCTGATGACTCTTGTCCCCAGCGATGCTTCAATTCTACCTGATGAATCTGGTCCTCACGTGGGCCTCACATGGACCTGGGACTCAGCGGGATAGAGTGGCTCTGGTTCCCACAAGGGGCTCACCTGATACTGGTGACTGTGTTCTTATTCTATGCCTCACCAGGACCTAGTGATTCTGTTCCCCATCTGGGCTTTCATGGCCCTAGTGACTCTGGTCCTCACCCAGGCATCATTGGGACCTGGATACTCTATTCCACACCTAGGCATCACTTTGTCCAGGGACCTCTGTCCCAATCTGGGCCTCAAACTAAACTGGTTACTCTGGTTCCCACTCTGGGCCTCATCCTTACCTGGAAAATCTAGTCACCCCTTGGGTTTCACTTGGGCCTGGTGAATCTGGTTCTTATCTGGTCCGCACCTGGATCTGGTGACAGGTCCCCACGTGGGCTGGATGTCACCTAGACCAGGTGAATCTGGTACCCCTCTAGGCCTCAACTTGACCTGGTAAATCTGGTCCTCACTTGGACTCACCGGGACCTAGTGAGCATGCTCCCCACCTGCGCCTCATCTGGACGTGTTGACTCTGGTTCTACCTGGGCATCATCGAGACATGGTGACTCTATTCCCCAGTGGGACTGACCTGATCCTGGTAACTCTGGTCCTGACTTTGGCCTCTTCTGTACCAGGTGACTCTGGCTCCACCTGGGCCTCACCTGTAACTGGTGACTCTGATACTAAGCATGGCCTCACCTGACCTGGAGACTGTGGTTCCCATCGGGACCTCACCTGGACCTCGTGTCTCTGGTCCCACCTGGGCCACACCAGGACCCGGTGTCTCTAGTACCCACCTGGGTAGCATCAGGATATGGTTGCACTGTTCACTAATAGCGACCCAGCCAGACCTATTAACTCTGGTCTACACCTGGGCCACACCTGGACATGGTGACACTTGTTCCAACCTTGGTATCACCTGGACATGGTGAGTCGGATCCCCACCTGGTCCTCACCTGTAACTGGTGATTCTCATTCCAGCATGGACATCACGTGGATCTAGTGGCTGCAGTGTTTCTAGCTTCTCATCTACCTCGTGACTCTGGTCCCCACCAGGGCCTCACCGGGACTTGGTGAGTGTGGTTGCCACCTGCACCTCACCTGGACCTGGTGATTCTGGTCTGCACCTGAGACTACCCTGGATCTGGTGACTGTGGTCCCCACCTGGGCTTCACCTGGATCTGGTGACTCTGGTCCCCACCTGGGCTTCACCTGGATTTGGGGACTCTGGTCCCCAACTGGGTCTCACCTGACCCTGTTGACCATGGTCCTCAACTGGGCAAAATTGGGACCCGGTGAATGTGTTCCACAACTGGACCTCACCTGGACCAGATGACTCTGGCCCCCTCTCAGTCTCACCGTGCCCTAGTGACTGTGAACCCCACTTTGGCCTGTCTTGGCCCTTCTGACCATGGCTGCCACCTGCGCCTGACCTCGAAATGTTGACTCTGGTTCTTTCCAGGGCCTACTTGGACTTGGTGATCCTGGTCCCAACCTTGGTGTCTCCTGGACGTGATGAAACTTGTCACCACCGGGGACTCACCTGGACTTGGTTACTGTGTTCCAAACCTGGGCCTCAAATAGACCTGTTCACCAAGGTCCCCA
Organism: Canis aureus; assembly: GCF_053574225.1. NCBI lineage: Eukaryota > Metazoa > Chordata > Mammalia > Carnivora > Canidae > Canis > Canis aureus. Next base: position 41,625,113 of record NC_135643.1, read on the forward strand.
AGCCGGCCTCACAAGGACCTGTTGCCTCTGATCCCCACCGGGGCCTCACATGTATTTCGTAACTCTGGTCCTCAGCTGGGCCTCAGATGGATCTGGTGACTCTGGTCCCCACCTGGAAGTCACCTGGATCTGGTGACTCTGGTCCCCACTTGGACCTCTCCTGGACCTGGTGACTCTTTCCAACATGGACCTCACCTGGATCTGGTGAATCTGGTCCGCATCTAGTCCTCACCCAGTCCTGGTGAATTTTTTCCCCACCTGGACCTGATTGCTGTGGACTCCTTCTTGGCGTCAACTGGAACCAGTGACTCTGATCCTAACTAGGCCTCTCTGAGATCTGGTGACTCTGGTCCTCACCTGTGGACCATTATGACCTGGATACTCTGTTCCACACCTGAGCCTCACCTGGACATGATGACTCTGGAACCCCTCTGGGCCTCAGCCTGACATGGTGACTCTGGTCCCCATCTGGATGTCACCTAGACCAGGTGAATCTGGTACCCCTCTAGACCTCAACTAGACCTGATGACTCTGGTCCTCAACTGGGCCTCACCGGGACCTAGTGAATATGCTCCCCACCTGCGCCTCATCTGGACCTGGTGACTCTGGGTCTACCTTGGCATCACCGGGACATGGTTACTCTATACCCCAATGGGACTGACCTGATCCTTGTAACTCTGTTCCTGACTTTGGCCTCTTCTGTACCAGGTGACTCTGATCCACCTGGGCTTCACCTGTAACTGGTGACTCTGATCCTAATATGGCCTCACCTGACGTGGTGACTGTGGATCCCAGTGGGACCTCACCTGGAACTCATGTCTCTGGTCCCACCTGGGCCTCACCAGGACCTGGTGTCTCTGTTAACCACCTGGGTAGCATCAGGATATGGTTACACTGTTCACTAACAGTGACACAACCGGACCTATTAACTCTGGTCTTCACCTGGGCCACACTGGACATGGTGACACTGGTTCCCACCTGGGACTCACCTCTACATGGAGAGTCAGTTCACCAACTGGTACTCACCTGTAACTGGTGATTCTCGTTCCCACATGGACATCATGGGGACCTTTTGGCTGTAGTGTTTCTAGCTTCTCATGTACCTCGTGACTCTGGTCCCCACCAGGACCTACCCGGGACCTGGTGAGTGTGGTTGCCACCTGCACCTCACCTGGATCTGGTGATTCTGGTCTGCACCCGAGACTACCCTGGATCTTGTGACTGTGGTCCCCACCTCGGCATCACCTGGATTTGGGGACTCTGGTCCCCATCTGGGCCTAACCTGACCCAGTTGACTTTGGTCCTCAACTGGGGAAAATTGGGACCCGGTGACTGTGTTCCACAACTGGACCTCACCTGGACCAGGTGATTCTGGTCCCCCTTTGGGTCTCACCGTGCCCTAGTGACTGTGAACCCCACTTTGGCCTGACTTGGACCTGGTGACCCTGGTTGCCTCCTGCGCCTGACCTCGAACTGTTGACTCTGGTTCTTTCAAGGGCCTCCCCTGGACCTGGTCATCCTTGTCCCCACCTGGGCCTCACCTGGACGTGGTGACTCTTGTCACCACCGGGGACTCACCTGAACCTGGTTACTGTGTCCCACACATGGGCCTCAAGTAGACCTGTTGACCATGGTCCCCAAGCCGGCCTCACATGGACCTGTTGCCTCTGATACCTACCAGCGCCTCACGTGTACCTGGTAACTCTGGTCCTCACCTGGGCCTCATCTGGACCTAGTGACTCTGGTCCCCACCTGGGCTTCACCTCGATCTGGTGACTCTGGTCCCCACCTGGACTTCACCTGGATCTGTTGACTCTGGTCCTCACCTGGACCTCTCCTGGACCTGGTGACTCTCTTTCCAACATGGACCTCACATGGATCTGGTGACTCTGGTCCTCAGTTTGGCCTCACCTGGAACTGGTGTCTCTCGTCCACACTTTGACCTAACTGAGAATTGCTGAATCTTGCCCTACCTAGGCCGCACCCAGACATGGTGACTCTTGTCCCCAGCTATGCCTCATCGACCTTATGAGTCTGGTCCTCACGTGGGCCTTACATGGACCTGGGACTCAGCTGGATAGAGTGGCTCTGGTTCCCACAAAGGGCTCACCTGATACTGGTGACTGGGGTCTTTTTCTATGCCTCACCAGGACCTAGTGCATCTGTTCCCCATCTGGGCCTGCATGGCCCTAGTGTCTCTGTCCTCACCCAGGCATCATTGGGACCTGGATACTCTATTCCACACCTGGGCCTCACTTTGACCAGGGACCTCTGGTCCCATTCTGGGCCTCAAACTAAACTGGTTACTCAGGTTCCCCCTCTGGGACTCACCCTTACCTGTTGAATCTGGTCACCCCTTGGGCTTCACTTGGGCCTGGTGAATCTGGTCCTTAGTTGGTCCTCACCTGGATCTGGTGAGTGGTCGCCACCTGGGCCTCACCTGGACTTGGTGAATCCTGTTGCCACCTGCCCCTCACTGGACCTTGTGACTGTGGTCCCACCTGGACCTCACCTGGATCTGGTGGCTCTGGTTCCCATATGGGGCTCTCCTGGACCTGGTTCCTCTGGTCTCCATCTGGCCTCACCAGGAACACGATTACTCTGATGCATATTTGGGCCTCTCCTGGACCTGTTGACTCTGGTCCTAACCTGGGCATCATTGGGACCTGGATACTCTCTTATATAACTTGGCCTCACCTGGACCTGGTGAGTGTGGTCCCACCTGGGTCTCACCTGGACGAGGTGACTGGTTCCCACAGGGACATCACCTGGACCTGGTGACTCAGGTCCTCATATGGGCATATTGAGACCTGGTTTCTCAGTTCCACATCGGGGCCTCACCTGGACCTAGTGACTCTCGCCCCCTCTGGGCCTCACCCTGACGTGGTGACTCTGGTCCCCATCTGGATATCACCAGAACCGGTGACTCTGGTCCCCCTCTGGGACTCACATGGAGCTGGGAACACCGGTCCTCAACTGGACCTAAACAGGACCTGGTGAATCTACTCCTCACTTAGGCGTCGTCTGGACCTTGTGACTCTTTTCCCACCTGGCATCAATGGGACATGGTTACTCTGTTCCCCACCTGGGCCTCACCTGGACATGATAACTTTGCTCCACACTTTGGCCTCAACTGGTCCTGATGACTCTGGTCCCCCCACCTAGGCCTCAATCTGGACCTGGTGACTGTGGTCCCCACCTGGGTCTCACCTGGACCTGGTGACTCTGTTTCCCACATGAACCACACCTGGACCTGGTACTGTGGTGTTTTTGTAGACCTCACATTTACCTGGTGACGCCGGTCCCCACTAGGGACTCACCTGTATCTGGTGACTCTGGCCTCCATGATGGCCTCACCTGGACCTGGTGAGTGGGTTAGCCACCAGGACCTCAACCATACCTGGTGACTCTATCGTCACGTGGGCCTCTTGGATCTGGTGAATCTGGTCCTTACATGGTCCTCTCCCACACCCGGGGACTCTGGTCACCACCTGGACCTAACCTGGACCTGGTGAATCTGGTCCCCACCTGGGCCTCACCCAGTCCTGGTGGCTTTGTTCCCCACCGGGACCTGATTGCTGTGGACTCTTTCTTGGCCACACCTGGAACTGGTGACTCTGATCCTATCTGCTCGTCACCCAGACCTGGTGACTCTGGTCCTCACCTGGGCATCATTGGTACATGGTGACTCTGTTCTACACCTGAGCCTCACCTGGACATGATGACTCTGGAACCTCTCTGGGCCTCACCCTGACCTGGTGACTCTGGTCCCCATCTGGATGTCACCTGGACCAGGGGATTCTGGTACCAGTCTAGGCCTCAACCAGATCTGGTGACTCTGGTCCTCAACTGGGCCTCACCTGGACCTAGTGAATATGATCCATCTTGGCCTCATTTGGACCTGGTGACTCTGGTCCCTACCTCGGCATCATAGGGATATGGTTTCACTGCATGGCCTGCAGGTTGGCCTCACCTGGACCTTGTAACTCTGGTCAATACCTGTGCATCATCGGGACATGGTTCCACACATGGCCTGCAGGTTTGCATCACCTGGACCTGGTAACTCTAGTCCCTACTGGGCATCATCGGGACATGGTTCCTCTGCATGCCCTGCAGGTTGGCATCTCCTGGACCTGGGGAGTGGGGTTGTCACTTGTGCCTCACCCTTGCCTGGTGACACAGGTCCCCACGTGGCCCTCACTTGGACCGGGTGAATCTGTTCCTTACCTTGTTCTCACCCGGAACTCGTAACTCTGGTCACCACCTGGGAATCACCTGGGCCTGGTGTTTCTGGTCCCCATCTGGGCGTCATCCAGTCCTGGTCACATTGTTCCCCCCCTGGACCTGATTGCTGTGGACTCTTTCTTGGCCTCACCTGGAACTGGTGACTCTGATCCTATCTGCGCGTCACCCAGACCTGGTGACACTGATCCTCACCTGGACATGATTGGTACCTGGTGACTCTGTTCCACACCTGAGCGTCACCTGGACATGATGACTCTGGAAACTCTCTGGGCCTCACCCTAACCTGGTGACTCTGGTCTCCATCTGGATGCCACTTGGACCAGGTGATTCTGGTACCCCTCTAGTCCTCAACGAGATCTGGTGCCTCTGGTCCTCAACTGGGCCTCACCTGGACCTAGTGAATATGCTCCATCTGGGCCTCACCTTCACCTGGTAAGTCTGGTCCCTACCTGGGCATCATCGGGACATGGTTCCACTGCATGGCCTGCAGGTTGGCCTCACCTGGACCTGGTGAGTGGGGTTGCCACCTGTGCCTCACCCATACCTGGTGACACAGGTCCCCACGTGGGCCCCACTTGGACCTGGTGAATATGGTCCCTACTTGGTCCTTACCCTGAACTGGTAACTCTGGTCATCATCTGGGAATCTCCTCGACCTTGTGAATCTGGTCCCCATCTGGGCCTCACCCAGTCCTGGTGACTTTGTTCCCCACCTGGACCTGATTGCTGTGAACTCCTTATTGGCCTCACCTGGAATTGGTGCCTCTGATCCTAACTGGCCTCACCCAGATCTGGTGACTCTGGTCCTCACCTGTGGACCATTATGACCTGGATACTCTGTTCCACACCTGAGCCTCACTTGGTCATGATGACTCTGGATCCCCTCTTGGTCTCAGCCTGACATGGTGACTCTGGTCCCCATCTGGATATCACCAAGACCAGGTGAATATGGTACCCCTCTATGCCTCAACTAGACCTAGTGACTCTGGTCCTCAACTTTGCCTCAACGGGACCTAGTGAACATGCTCCCCACCTGCGCCTCATGTGGACCTGGTGACTCTGGTTCTACCTGGGCATCATTGGGACATGGTTACTTTATTCCCCACTGGGACTTACCTGATCCTGGTAACTCTAGTCCTGACTTTGACCTCTTCTGTACCAGGTGAATCTGGCTCAACCAGGGCCTCACCTGTAACTGGTGACTCTGACTTAAGCATGGCCTCACCTGACCTGGTCTCTGTGGTTCCCATCGGGACCTCAACTGAACCTCATGTCTCTTGTCCCACCTGGACTTCACCAGGCCCTGGTGTCTCTGGTCCCCACCTGGGTAGCATCAGGATATGGTTACACTGTTCACTAACAGTGACCCAGCCGGACCTATTAACTGTAGTCTTCACCTGGGGAACACCTGAACATGGTGACATTGGTTCCCACCTGGGTCTCACCTGGACATGGTGAGTCTGATCCCCACCTGGGCCTCAATGTAACTGGTGATTCTCGTTCCCACATGGACATCATGTGGACCTGGTGGCTGCAGTGTTTCTAGCTTCTCATGCACCTCGTGGCTCTGGTACCCACCAGGGCCTCACAGGGACCTGTTGAGTGTGGTTGCCACCTGCACCTCACCTTGACTTTGCTGATTCTTGTCTGCCCCTGAGACTACCCTGGATCTGGTGCCTGTGGTCCCCACCTAGGCTTCACCTGGATTTGGGGACTCCGGTCCCCATCTGGGCCTCACCTGGTCCTGATGACCATGGTCCTCAACTGGGCACAATTGGGACCCGGTGACGGTGTTCCACAACTGGACCTCACCTGGACGATGTGACTCTGGTCCCCCTCTGGGTCTCACCGTGCCCTAGTGACTGTGAATCCAACTTTGGCCTGACTTGGACCTGCTGATGCAAGTTGCCACCTGTGCCTGACCTCGAACTGTTGACTCTGTTTCGTTCAAGGGCTTACCCTGTACCTGGTGATCCTGGTCCCCACCTGGGACTCACCTGGAGGTGGTGACTTTTCTCACCCCGGGGACTCACCTGGACCTGCTTACCTTGTTCCACATCTGGGCCTCAAGTCGACTTGTTGACCATGGTCTCCAAGCCGGCCTCACATGGACCTGTTGCCTCTGATCCCCACCGGGGCCTCACGTGTACCGGGTATCTCTGGTCCTAACCAGGGCCTCATCTGGACCTAGTGACTCTGGTCCCCACCTGAGCTTCACCTGGATCTGGTGACTCTGGTCCCCACCTGGACCTCTCCTGGACCTGGTGACTCTTTCCAACATGGACCTCACATGGATCTGGTGACTCTGGTCCTCAGTTTCGCCTCTCCTGGACCTGGTGTCTCTCATCCCCACTTTCACCTAACTCAGAACTGCTGAATCATGCCCCACCTAGGCCGCACACAGACCTGGTGACTCTTGTCCCCAGCCATGCCTCAATTCGACCTGATGAATCTTGTCCTCACGTGGGCCTCACATGGACCTGGGACTCAGCTGGATTGAGTGGCTCTGGTTCCCACAAGGGGCTCACCTGATTCTGGTGACTCTGGTCTTATTCTATGCCTCACCAGGACCTAGTGATTCTGTTCCCCATCTGCGCCTGCATGACCCTAGTGACTCTGGTCCTCACCCAGGCATCATTGGGATCTGGATAATCTATTCCACACCAGGGCGTCACTCTGACCAGGGACCTCTGGTCCCATTCTGGGCCTCAAACTAAACTGGGTATCTGGTTATCCCTCTGGGCCTCACCCTTACCTGGTGACTATGGTCACCCCTTGGGCTTCACTTGGGCCTGGTGAATCTAGTCCTTAGCTGGCCCACACCTGGATCTGGTGACAGGTTGCCACCTGGGCCTCACCTGGACTTGGTGAATCCTGTTGCCACCTGCGCCTCACCTGGACCTTCTGACTGTGGTCCCACCTGGACCTCACCTGGCTCTGGTGGCTCTGATTCCCATATGGCCCTCTCCTGGTCCTGGTTCCTGTGGTCTCCTTCTGGCCTCACCTAGAACACAATGACTCTGATCCATATTTGGGCCTCTCCTGGACCTGTTGACTCTGGTCCTTACCTGGGCATCATTGGGACCTTGATTCTCTCTTATATACCTGGGCCTCACCTGGACCTGGTGACTGTGATCCCACCTGTGCCTCACCTGGACGAGGTGAAGGGTTCCCACAGGGACCTCACCTGGACCTGGTGACTCAGGTCCTCATATGGGCATCATGGGACCTGGTTTCTCAGGTCCACATTGGGGCCTCACCTGGACCTAGTGATTCTCTTCCCACTCTGGGCCTCACCCTGAAGTGGTGACTCTGGTACCCATCTGGATGTCTCCTGTACCAGGTGATTCTGGTACCCCTGTAGGCCTCAACCAGATCTGGTGACTCTGGTCCTCAACTGGGCGTCACCTGGACCTAGTGAATATGCTCCATCTGGGCCTCATTTGACCTGGTGACTCTTGTCCCTTCCTGGGCATCATCGGGACATGGCTCCACTGCATGACGTGCAGGTTGGCCTCACCTGGACCTGGTAACTCTGGTCCCTACCTGGGCCTCATCGGGACATGTTTCCACTGCATGGCCTGCAGGTTGGCCTCACCTGGACCTGGTAACTCTAGTGCCTACCTGGGCATATTCGTGTCATGTTTCCTCTGCATGGCCTGCAGGTTGGCCTCACCTGGAACTGGTGAGTGGGTTTGTCACCTGGGCCTCACCCTTGCCTAGTGACACAGGTCCCCACGTGGGCCTCACTTGGACCTGGTGAATCTGGTCCTTACCTGGTGGTCACCCGGAACTGGTAACTCTGGTCACCACCTGGGAATCACCTGGGCCTGGTGAATCTGGTCCCCTTCTGGGCCTCACCTAGTCCTGGTCACTTTGTTCCCCACCTGGACCTGATTGCTGTGGACTCCTTCTTGGCTAACCTGGAACTGCTGACTCTGATGCTAACTGGGCCTCACCCAGATCTGGTGACTCTGGTCCTCACCTGTGGACCATTATGACCTGGATACTCTGTTCCACACCTGAGCCTCACCTGGATATGTTGACTCTGGATCCCCTCTGGGCCTCAGCCTGACATGGGGACTCCGGACCCCATCTGGATGTCACCATACCAGGTGAATATGGTACCCCTCTAGGTCTCACCTAGACCTGGTGACTCTGGTCCTCAACTGGGCCTCAACGGGACCTAGTGAACATGCTCCCCACCTGCGCCTCATCTGGACCTGGTGACTCTGGTTCTACCTTGGCATCTTCGGGACATGGTTACTCTATTCCCACTTGGAGTGACCTGATCCTGGTAACTCTGGTCCTGACTTTGGCCTCTTCTGTTCCAGGTGACTCTGGCTCCACATGGGCCTCACCTGTAACTGGTGACTCTGATCCTAAGCATGGCCTCACCTGACCTGGTGACTGTGGTTCCCATCGGGACCTCACCTGGACTTCATGTCTCTGGTCCCACTTAGGCCTCACCAGGATCTGTTGTCTCTGCCACCCACCTGGGTAGCATCAGGATATGGTTACACTGTTCACTAACAGTGACCCAGCCGGACCTATTAACTCTGGTCTTCACCTGGGCCACACCTGGACATGGTGACACTTTTTCCCACGTGGGTCTCACCTGGACATGGTGAGTCGGATCCCCACCTGGTCCTTACCTGTAACTGGTGATTCTCGTTCCCAAATGGACATCATATGGACCTGGTGGATGTAGTTTTTCTAGCTTCTCATGTACCTCGTGACTCTGGTCCCCACCAGGGCCTCACCGGGACCTGGTGTGTGTGGTTGCCACCTGCACCTCACCTGGACCTTGTGATTCTGGTCTGCACCTGAGACTACCCTGGATCTGGTGACTCTGGTCCCCACCTGGTCTTCACCTGGATTTGGGGACTCCGGTCCCCATCTGGCCCTCACCTGGCCCTGTTGACCATGGTCCTCAACTGGGCAAAATTGGGACACGGTGACTGTATTCCACAACTGGAGCTCACCTGGACCAGGTCACTCTGGTCCCCCTCTGGGTGTCACCGTGCCCTAGTGACTGTGAACCCCACTTTGGCCTGACTTGGACCTGCTGACCCTGGTTGCCACCTACGCCAGACCTCGAACTGTTGACTCTGGTTCTTTCAAGGGCCTCCCCTGGACCTGGTGATCCTTGTCCCCACCTGCTCCTCAACTGGAAGTGGTTGCTCTTGTCACCACCGGGGACTCACCTGGACCTGCTTACTGTGTTCCACACCTGGGCCTCAAGTAGACCTCTTGACATGGTCCCAAAGCCGGCCTCACTTGGACCTGTTGCCTCTGACCCCCACCGGGGCCTCACGTGTAACTTGTAACTCTGGTCCTCACCTGGGGCTCATCTGGACCTAGTGACTCTGGTCCCCACCTGGGCTTCACGTGGATCTGGTGATTCTGGTCCCCACCTGGACTTCACCTGGATCTGCTGACTCTGTTCCCCACCTGGAACTCTCCTGGACCTGGTGACTCTCTTTCCAACATGGACCTCACCTGGATCTGGTGACTCTCGTCCTCAGTTTGGCCTCACCTGGACCTGGCGTTTCTCGTCCCCACTTTGACCTAACTCAGAACACTGATTCTGGCCTCACATATGCCGCACCTAGACCTGGTGACTCTTGTCCCCAGCTATGCCTCAATTCGACCTGATGAATCTGGTCTTCATGTGGGCCTCACATGGACCTGGGACTCAGCAGGGTAGAGTGGCTCTGGTTCCCACAATGGGCTCACCTGATACTGCTGACTGTGGTCTTATTTTCTGCCTCACCAGGACCTAGAGATTCTGTTCCCCATCTGGGACTGCATGGCCCTAGTGAATCTGGTCCTCACCCAGGCATCATTGGGACCTGGATACTCTATTCCACACCTGGGCCTCACTCTGACCAGGGACCTCTGGTCCCATTCTGGGCCCCAAACTAAACTGGTTAATCTGGTTACCCCTCTGGGTCTCACCCTTACGTGGTGACTCTGGTCACCCCCTTTGATCTATATGGCCCTGGTGAATCTGGACCTCAGGTGGTCCGCACCTGTATCTCGTGACTGCTCACCACCTGGGCCTCACCTGGACTTGGTGAATTCTGTTGCCACCTGCGCCTCACCTGGACCTTGTGACTGTGGTCCCACCTGGACCTCACCTGGATCTCGTGGCTCTGGTTACCATATGGGGCTCTCCTGGACCTGGTTACTGTGGTATCCATCTGGCCTCACCTGGAACACAATGACTCTGATCCATATTTTGGCCTCTCCTGGACCTGTTGTCTCTGATCCTTACCTGGGCATCATTGGTACCTGGATACTCTCTTATATACCTGGGCCTCACCTGGACCTGTTGACTGTGGTCCCACCTGATCCTCACCTGGACGAGGTGACTGGTTCCCACAGGGACCTCACCTGGACCTGGTGACTCAGGTCCTCATTTGGGCATCATGGGACCTGGTTTCTCAGTTACACATCGGGGCCTCACCTGGACCTAGTGATTCTCGTCCCGCTCTGGGCCTCACCCTGACGTGGTGACTCTGGTCACCACCTGGATATCACCAGAATCAGTGACTCTGGTCTCCCTCTGGGACTCAACCGGAGCTGGGGACAGTGGTCCTAAACTGGGCCTCAACAGGACCTGGTGAATCTACTCCTCACTTAGGCCTCGTCTGGACCTTGTGACTCTTTTCCCACCTGGCATCAATGGGACATGGTTACTCTGTTCCCCACCTGGGCCTCACCTGGACATGATAACTTTGCTCCGCACTTTGGTCTCAACTGGTCCTGATGACTCTGGTCCCCCCACTTAGGTCTCAATCTGGACCTGGTGACTGTGGTCCGCACCTGGGTCTCCCCTGGACCTGGTGACTCTAGTTCCCACATGAACCAAACCAGGACCTGGTGACTGTGGTGTTCTTGTAGACTCACATTTACCTGGTGACTCCGGTCCCACTAGGGCCTCACCTGGATCTGGAGACTCTGGCCTGCAGGTTGGCCTCACCTGGACCTGGTGAGTGGGGTTGCCACCTGGGCCTCACACATAGCTGGTTACTCAGGTCCCCACGTGGGATTCTTGGACCTGGTGAATCTGGTCCTTACCTGGTCCTCTCCCGGACCCAGGGACTCTGGTCACCACCGGGGACACACCTGGACCTGGTGAATCTGGTCCCCATCTGGGTCTCACCCAGCCCTGGTGATTTGTTCCCCACCTGGACCTGATTGCTGTGGACTCTTTTTTGGCCTCACCTGGAACTGGTGACTCTGATCCTATCTGCGCATCACGCAGACCTGGTGACCCTGGTCCTAACCTGGGCATCATTGGTACCTGGTGACTCTGTTCCACAACTGAGCCTCACCTGAACATGATGACTCTGGAAAATTTCTGGGTCTCACCCTGACCTGGTGACTCTGGACCCCATCTGGATGTCACCTGGACCAGGTGATTCTGGTACCCCTCTAGGCCTCAACCAGATCTGGAGACTCTGGTCCTCAACTGGGCCTCACCTGGACCTAGTGAATATTCTCCATCTGGGCCTCATTTGGACCTGGTGACTCTGGTCCCTACCTGGGCATCATTGGGACATGGTTCCACAGCATGGCCTGCACGTTGGCCTCACCTGGACCTGGTAATTCTGGTCCCTACCTGGGCATCATCGGGACATGGTTCCATATATGGCCTCCAGGTTGGCCTCACCTGGACCTGGTAATTCTAGTCCCTACCTGGGCATCATCGGGACATGGTTCCTCTGCATGGCCTGCAGGATGGCCTCACCTGGACCTGGTGAGTGGCGTTGTCACCTTGGCCTCACCCATGCCTGTTGACACAGGTCCCCACGTGGGCGTCAATTGGACCTGGTGAATCTGGTCCCTACCTGGTCCTCACCCGGAACTCCTAACTCGGGTCACCACCTGGGAATCACATGAACCTGGTTAATCTGGTCCCCATCTGACCTCATGCAGTCCTGGTGACTTTGTCACCCCATCTGGACCTGGTTTCTGTGGACTCCTTCTTGGCCTCACCTGGATCTGGTGACTCTGATCCTAACTGGGCCTCACCCAGATCTGGTGACTCTGGTCATCACCTGGCATCATTGGTACCTTGTTACTCTGTTCCACACCTGAGCCTCAACTGGACATGATGACTCTGGAACCTCTCTGAGCCTCAGTCTGACATGGTGACTCTGCTCCCCATCTGGAAGTCACCTAGACCAGGTGAATCTGGTACCCCTCTTGGCCTCAATTTGACCTGGTGAATCTGGTCCTCAACTGGGCCTCACCGGGCCCTAGTGAACATGCTCCCCACTGCGCCTCATCTGGACCTGGTGACTCTGGTTCTACCTGGGCATCATCGGGACATGGTTACTCTATTCCACACTTGGACTGCCCTGAACCTCGTAACTCTGGTCCTGACTTTACCTCTTCTGTACCAGGTGACTCTGGCTCAACCTGGGCCTCACCTGTAACTGGTGACTCTGATCCTAAGCATGGCCTCACCTGACCTGGTGACTGTGGTTCTCATCGGGACCTCATCTGAAGCTCATGTGTCTAGTCCCTCCTGGGCCTCACCAGGACCTGGTGTCTCTGGTATCCACTGGGTAGCTTCAGGATATGGTTACACGGTTCACTATCAGTGACCCACCCGGACCTATTAACTCTGATCTTCACCTGGGCCACACCAGGCCATGCTGACACTGGTTCCCACCTGGGTCTCACCTACACATGGTGAGTCGGATCCCCACATGGTCGTCACCTGTAATTGGTGATTCTCGTTACCACATGGACATCATGTGGACCTGGTGGCTGCAGTGTTTCTAGCTTCTCATGTGCCTCGTGACTCTGGTCCCCACGAGGGCCTCACCGGGACCTGGTGAGTGTGTTTGCCACCTGCACCTCACCTGGACCTGGAGATTCTGGTCTGCACCTGAGACTACCTGGATCTGGTGACTGTGGTCCCCACCTGGGCTTCACCTGGATTTGGGGACTCCGGTCCCCATCTGGGCCTCACCTGGCCCTGTTGACCATGGTCCTCAACTGCGCAAAATTGGGACCAGGTGACTCTGTTCCACAACTGGACCTCACCTGGACCAGATGACTCTGGTCCCCCTCTGGGTGTCACCGTGTCCTAGTGACTGTGTACCCCACTTTGGCCTGACTTGGACCAGCTGACCCTGGTTGCCACCTGCGCCTGACCTCGAACTGTTGACTCTGGTTCTTTCAATGGCCTCCCCTGGACCTGGTGATCCTGGTCCCCAACTGGGCCTCACCTGGACGTGGTTACTCTTGTCACCACCGGGGACTCACCTGGACCTGCTTACTGTGTTCCACACCTGGGTCTCAATTAGACCTGTTGACCATGGTCCCCAAGCCGGCCTCACATGGACCTGTTGCCTCTGATCCCCACCGGGGACTCACGTGTACCTGATAACTCTGGTCCTTACCTGGGCCTCATCTGGACCTAGTGACTCTGGTCCCCTTCCTGGGCTTCACCTCGATCTGGTGACTCTGGTCCCCACCGCGACTTCACGTGGATCTGGTGACTCTGGTCCCCACATGGACCTCTCCTGGACCTGGTGACTCTTTCCAACATGGACCTCACCTGGATCTGGTGACTCTGGTCTTCAGTTTGGCCTGCCCTGGACCTGGTGTCTCTCGTCCCCACATTGACCTAACTCAGAATGCTGCATCTTGCCAAACCGAGGACGCACCCAAACCTGGTGACACTTGTCCCCAACTATGCCTCATCGACCTGATGAATCTGGTCCTCACGTGGGCCTCACATGGACCTGGGACTCAGCTGGATAGAGTGGCTCTGGTTCCCACAATGGCCTCACCTGATACTGGTGACTGGGTTCTTTTTCTATGGCTCACCAGGACCTAGTGATTCTGTTCCCCATCTGGGCCTGCATGGCCCTAGTGACTCTGGTCCTCACCCAGGCATCATTGGGACCCGGATAATCTATTCCACACCTGGACCTCACTTTGACCAGGGACCTCTGACCCATTCTGGGCCTCAAACTAAACTGGTTACTCTGGTTCCCCCTCTGGGCCTCACCCTTACCTGGTGACTCTGGACACCCCTTGGGCTTCACGTAGGCCTGGTGTATCTGTTCCTTATCTGGTCCGCACCTGGATCTGGTGACTGTTCGCCACCTGGGCCTCACCTGGACTTGGTGAATCTGCTCATCATCTGGGTCTCACCCAGTCCTGGTGACTTTGTTCCCCACCTGGACCTGAGTGCTGTGGACTCCTTCTTGGCCTCACCTGGAACTGGTGACTCTGATCCTAACTGGGCCTCACCCAGATCTGGTGAATCTGGTCCTCACCTGTGGACAATTATGACCTGGATACTCTGTTCCACACCTGAGACTCACCTGGACATGATGACTCTGGATCCCCTCTGGGCCTCACCCTGACATGGTGACTCTGGTCCCCACCTGGATGTCACCTAGACCAGGTGAATCTGGTACCCGCTAGGACTCAACTACACCTGGTGACACTGGTCCTCAACTGGGCCTCACCGGGACCTAGTGAACATGCTCCCCACCTGCGCCACATCTGGACCTGGTGACTCTGATTCTACCTGGGCATCATCGGGACATGGTTACTCTATTCCCCACTGGGACTGACCTGATCCTGGTAACTCTGGTCCTGACTTTGGCCTCTTCTGTAACAGGTGACTCTGCCTCCACCTGGGCCTCAACTGTAACTGGTGACTCTGATCCTCAGCATGGCCTCACCTGACCTGGTCTCTGTGGTTCCCATCGGGACCTAACCTGGACCTCATGTCTCTGGTCACACCTGGGCCTCACCAGGATCTTGTGTCTCTGTACCCACTTGGGTAGCATCAGGATATGGTTACACTGTTCACTAACATTGACCCAGCCGGACCTATTAACTCTGGTCTTCACCTGGGCCACACCTGGTCATGGTGACACTGGTTCCCACCTGGGTCTCATGTGGACATGGTGAGTCGGATCCCCACCTGGTCCTCACCTGTAACAGGTGATATTCATTTCCACATGGACATCATCTGGACCTGGTGGCTGCAGTGTTTCTAGGTTCTCATGTACTTCGAGACTCTGGTCCCCACCAGGGCCTCACCAGGACCTGGTGCGTGTGGTTGCCACCTACACCTCACCTGGACCTGGTGATTCTGGTCTGCACCTGAGACTACCCTGGATCCGGTGACTGGTCCCCACATGGGCTTCACCTGGATTTGGGGACTCCAGTCCCCATCTGGGCCTCACCTGGCCTTGTTGAACATAGTCCTGAACTGGAAAAATTTGGGACCCGGTGACTGTGTTCCACAACTGAACCTCACCTGGACCAGGTGAGTCTGGTCCCCCTCTGGGTCTCACCGTGCCATAGTGACTGTGAACCCCACTTTGGCCTGACTTGGACCTGCGAACCCTGGTTGCCAACTGCGCGTGACTCTGGTTCTTTCAAAGGCCTCCCGTGACCCGGTGATCCTGGTCCCCACCTGGGCCTCACCGGACGTGGTGACTCTTGTCACCACCACGGACTCTCCTTGACCTGATTACTGTGTTCCACACCTGGGCCTCCGTAGACCTGTTGACCATGGTCCCCAAGCCAGCCTCACATGGACCTGTTGCCTCTGATCCCCGCCGGGGAATCACGTGTACCTGGTAACTCTAGTCCCCACCTGGGCTTCACCTGGAACTGCTGGCTCTGGTCCCCACCTGGATTTCACCTGGAAGTGGTGACTCTGGTCCACACCTGGACCTCTCCTGGACCTATTGACTCTCTTTCCAACATGGAACTCTCTTGGTGACTCTGATCCTCATTTTGGCCTCACATGGACCTCGTGTCTCTCGTACCCACTTTGATCTAACTCAGAACTGCTGAATCTTGCCCCACCTAGGCCGCACCCAGACCTTGTGACTCTTGTCCCCAGCTATGCCTCAATTCGACCTGATGAATCTGGTCCTCACGTGGGCCTCACATGGACCTGGGACTCAGATGGATAGAGTGGCTCTGGTTCCCACAAGGCGCTCACCTGATACTGGTGACTGTGTTGTTATTCTATGCCTCACCAGGACCTAGTGATTCTGTTCCCCATCTGGGCCTGCATGGACCTAGTGACTCTGGTTCTCACCCAGGCATCATTGGGACCTGGATACTCTATTCCACACCTGGGCCTCACTTTGACCAGGGACCTCTGGTCCCATTCTGGGCCTCAAACTAAACTGGTTACTCTGGTTCCCCCTCTGGGCCTCACCCTTACCTGGTGATCTGGTCACCCCTTGTGCTTCACTTGGCCCTGGTGAATCTGGTCCTTAGCTGGTCCGCACCTGGATCTGGTGACTGGTCGCCACCTGGGCCTCACCTGGACTAGGTGAACCCTAATGCCACCAGCGCCTCACCTGGACCTTGTAACTGTGATCCCAAGTGGACCTCACCTGGATCTGGTGCCTCTGGTTCCCATATGGGGCTCTCCTGGTCCTGGTTCCTGTGGTCTCCATCTGGCCTCACCTGGAACACAATGACTCTGATCCATATTTGGGCCTCTCCTGGACCTGTTGACTCTGGTCCTTACCTGGGCATCATTGGGACCTGGATACTCTCTTATATACCTGGGCCTCACCTGGACCTGATGACTGTGGTCCCACCTGGGCCTCACCTGGATGAGATCACTGGTTCCCAGAGCGACCTCACATGGACCTGGTGACTCAGGTCCTCAAATGGGCATCATGGGACCTGGTTTCTCAGTTCCACATCGGGGCCTCACCTGGACCTAGTGATTCTCGTCCCCCTTGGGCCTCACCCTGACGTGGTGACTCTGGTCCCCAGCTGGATATCACCAGAACCTGGTGACTCTGGTGCCCCTCTAGGACTCACCCGGTGCTGGGACACTGGTATTCAACTGGGCCCCAACAGGACCTGGTGAATCTATTCCTCACTTAGGCCTCATCTGGACCTTGTGACTCTTTTCCCACCTGGCATCAATGGGACATGGTGACTCTGTTCCCCACCTGGGCCTCACTTGGACATGATAACTTTGTGAAACACTTTGGCCTCAACTGGTCCTGATGACTATGGTCCCCCCACCTAAGCCACAAACTGCACCTGTTGACTATGGTCCCCACCTGGGTCTCACCTGGACCTGGTGCCTCTCGTTCCCACATGAACCATACCTGGACCTGGTGACTGTGGTGTTCTTATAGACTAACATTTACCTGTTGACTCCGGACCCCACTAGGGCCTCAAATGTTCTGGTGACTCTGGCCTGCAGGATGGCCTCACCTGTACCTGGTGAGTGGGCCTGCCACCTGTGCCTCACCCATACCTGGTGACACAGGTCCCCACGTGGGCCTCTTGGACCTGTTGAATCTGGTCCTTACCTGGTCCTCTCCCAGACCCTGGGACTCTGGTCACCACCTGGGCCTCACCTGGACCTGGTGAATCTGGTCCCCATCTGGGCCTCACCCAGTCCTGGTGCCTTTGTTCCCCACCTGGACCTGATTGCTGTAGACTCTTTCTTGGCCTCACCTGGAACTGGTGACTCTGATCCTAACTGCGAATCACCCGGACCTGGTGACTCTGGTCCTCACCTGGACATCATTGGTACCTGGTAACTCCGTTCCACGCCTGAGCCTCACCTGGACATGATGACTCTGAAACCTCTCTGGGCCTCACCCTGACCTGGTGACTCTGGTCCCCATCTGGATGTCACCTGGACCAGGTGATTCTGGTACCCCTCTAGGCCTCAAGCAGATCTGGTGACTCTGGTCCTCAACTGGGTCTCACCTTGCCCTAGTGAATATGCTCCATCTGGGCCTCATTTGGACTTGGTGACTCTGGTCCCTACCTGGGCATCGTTGGGACATGTTTCCACTGCATGGCCTGCAGGTTGGCTGCACCTGGACCTGTGAGTTGGATTGCCACCTGGGCCTCACCCAATACTGGTGACACAGGTCCCCACGAGGGCCTCACTTGGACCTGCTGAATGTGGTCTTTACCTGGTCCTCACCCGGAACTGGTAAGTCTGGACATCACTTGGGAATCACCTGGACCTGGTGGATCTGGTCCCGATCTGGGCTTCACCCAGTCCTGATGACTTTGTTCCCCACCTGGACCTGATTGCTGTGGACTCCTTCTTGGCCTCACCTGGAACTGGTGACTCTGATCCCAACTGGGCTTCACCCAGATCTGGTGACTCTGGTCCTCACCGGTGGACCAGTATGACCTGGATACTCTCTTCACACCTGAGCCTCACCGGGACATGATGACTCTGTATCCCCTCTGGGCCTCACCCTGACATGGTGACTCTGGTCCCCATCTGGATGTCACCTAGACCAGGTGAATCTGGTACCCCTCTAGGCCTCAACTAGACCTGGTGGCTCTGGTCCTGAACTAGGCATTACCGGGACCTAGTGAGCATGCTCCCCACCTGCGCCACATCTGGCTCTTGTGACTCTCTTTCTACCTGGGCATCATCGGGACATTGTTACTGTATTCCCCACTGGGACTGACCTGATCCTGGTAACTCTGGTCCTGACTTTGGCCTCTTCTGTACCAGGTGACTCTGGCTCCAACGGGGCCTCACTTGTAACTTGTGACTCTGATCTTAAGCATGGCCTCACCAGACCTGATCTCTGTGGTTCCCATTTGGACTTCACCTGGACCTCATGTCTCTGGTCGCACCTGGGCCTCACCAGGACCTGGTGTCTCTGGTACCCACCTGGGTAGCATCAGGATTTGGTTACACTGTTCACTAACAGTGACCCAGCTGGACCTATTATCTCTGGTCTTCACCTTGGCCACACCTGGACATGGTGACACTGATTCTCACCTGGGCCTCACCTGGACATTGTAAGTCGGATCCCCACCTGGTCCTCATGTATAACTGGTGATTCTCGTTCCCACATGGACATAATGTGGAATTGGTGGCTGCAGTGTTTATAGCTTCTCATGTACCTCGTGATTCTGGTCCCCGGCCTCACCGGGACCTGGTGAGTGTGGTTGCCACCTGCATTTCTCCTGGACCTGGTGATTCTAGTCTGCAACTGAGGCTAGCCTGGATCTGGTGACTGTTGTCCCCACCTTGGCTTCACCTGGATTGGGGACTCCAGTCCCCATCTGGGCCTCACCTGGCCCTGTTGAACATGGTCCTCAACTGGGCAAAATTGGGACCCGGTGACTGTGTTCCACAACTGGACCTCACCTGGACCAGGTGACTCTGGTCCCCTTCTGGGTCTCAACATGCCCTAGTGAATGTGAACCCCACTTTGGCCTGACTTGGACCTGGTGACCCTGGTTGCCACCGGCGCCTGACCTCGAACTGTTGACTCTGGATCTTTCAAGGGCCTCCCCTGTACCTGGTGATCCTGGTCCCCACTTGGGCCTCACCTGGACGTGATGACTCTTGTCACCACCGAGGACTCACCTGGACCTGGTTACTGTGTTCCACACCGGGGCCTCAAGTAGACCTGTTGACCATGGTCCCAAGATGGCCTCACATGGACCTGTTGCCTCTGATCCCCGCCGGGGAATCACGTGTACCTGGTAACTCTGGTCCTCACCTGGGCCTCATCTGGACCTAGTGACTCTGTGCCCACCTGGGCTTCACCTGGATCTGGTGACTCTGGTCCCCACCTGGACTTCACCTGGATCTGGTGACTCTGGTCCCCACCTGGACTTCTCCTGGACCTGGTGACTCTCTTTCCAACATGGACCTCACCTGGATCTGGTGACTCTGGTACTCATTTTGGCCTCTCATGGACCTGGTTTCTCTCGTCCCCACTTTGACCTAACTCAGAATTGCTGAATCTTACCCACCTAGGCCGCACCCAGACCTGGTGACTCTTGTCCCCAGCTATGCCTCAATTCTATCTGATGATTCTGGTCCTCACGTGGGCCTCACATGGACCTGGGACTCAGCTGGATAGAGTGGCTCTGGTTCCCTCAAGGGGCTCACCTGATACTGCTGACTGTGGTCTTATTCTATGCCTCACCAGGACCTAGTGATTCTGTTCCCCATCTGGGCCTGCATGGCCCTAGTGACTCTGGTCCTCACCCAGGCATCATTGGGACCTGGATACTCTATTCCACACCTGGGCCTCACTTTGACCAGGGACCTCTGGTCCCATTCTGGGACTCAAACTAAAGTGGTTACTCTGGTTCCCACTGTGGGCCTCACCCTTACCTGGTGACTCTGGTCACCCCTTGGGCTTCAATTGGACCTGGTGATTCTGGTCCTTAGCTGGTCCTCACCTGGATCTGGTGACTGGTCGCCACCTGGGTCTCACCTGGACTTGGTGAATCCTGTTGCCATCTGCGCCTCACCTGGACCTTGTGACTGTGGTCCCACCTGGACCTCACCTGAATCTGGTTGCTCTGGTTCCCATATGGGGTTCTCCTGAACCTGGTCCATGTTGTCTCCATCTGGCCTCACCTCAATGACCTCAATGACTCTGATACATATTTGGGCCTCTATGGGACCTGATGACGCTGGTCCTTACCTGGGCATCACTGGGACCTGGATACTCTCTTATATACCTGGGCCTCACCTGGACCTTGTCACTGTGGTCACACCTGGGCCTCACCTGGACGAGGTGACAGGTTCCCACATGGACCTCACCTGGACCTGGTGACTCAGGTCCTCATATGGGCATCATGGGACCTGGTTTCTCAGTTCCACATCGGGGCCTCACCTGGACCTAGTGATTCTCGTCCCCCTCTGGGCCTCACCCTGACGTGGTGACTCTGGTCACCCCTGGATATCACCAGAACCGGGTGACTCTGGTCCCCCTCTGGGACTCTCCCGGAGCTGGGGACACTGGTCCTCAACTGGGCCTCAACAGGACCTGGTAAATCTACTCCTCACTTAGGCCTCGTCTGGACCTTGTGACTCTTTTCCCACCTGGCATCAATGCGACATGGTTACTCTGTTCCCCACCTGAGCCTCACCTGGACATGATAACTTTGCTCCACACTTTCGCCTCAAATGGTCCTGATGAATCTGGTCCCCCCACCTAGGCCTCAATCTGGACCTGGTGACTGTGGTCCCCACCTGGGTCTCACCTGGACCTGGTGACTCTCATTCCCACATGAACCACACCTGGACCTGGTGACTGTGGTGTTCTTGGAGACTCACATTTACCTGGTGACTCCGGTCTCCACTAGGGCCTCACCTGGATCTGGTGACTCTGGCCTGCAGGCTGGCCTCACCTGACCTGGTGAGTGGGGTTGCCACCAGGACCTCACCCATACCTGGTGACTCTGTACCCACGTGGGCCTCTTGGACCTGTTGAATCTGGTCCTTACCTGGTCCTCTCCCAGACCCGGGGACTCTGGTCAACACCTGGGCCTCACCTGGACCTGGTGAATCTGATCCCCATCTGGCCTCACCCAGTCCTGCTGGCTTTGTTCGCCACCTGGACCTGATTGTTGTGGTCTCCTTCTTGGCCTCACCTGGAACTGGTGGCTCTGATCGTATCTGCACGTCACCCAGATCTGGTGACTCTGGTCCTCACCTGGGCATCATTGGTACCTGGTGACTCTGTTCCACACCTGAGCCTCAACTGGACATGATGACTCTGGAACATCTCTGGGCCTCACCCTGACCTGGTGACTCTGGACCCATCTGGATGTCACCTGTACCAGGTGATTCTGGTACCCCTCTAGGCCTCAACCACATCTGGTGACTCTGGTTCTCAACTGGGCCTCACCTGGACCTAGTGAATATGCTCCATCTGGGCCTCATTTGGACCTGTTGCTTCTGAATCCCACCGGGGCCTCACGTGTACCTTGTAACTCTGGTCCTCACCTGGGCCTCATCTGGACCTAGAGACTCTGGTCCTCACCTGGGCTTCACCTGGATCTGGAGACGCTGGTCCCCATCTGGACTTCACCTGCATCTGGTGACTCTGGTCCCCATCTGGACCTCTCCTGGACTTGGTGTCTCTATTGCCCACTTTGACCTAACTCAGAACTGCTGAATCTTGCCCACCTATTACGCACCCAGACCTGGTGTCTCTTGTCCCTAGCTATTCCTCAATTCGACCTGATGAATCTGGTCCTCACGTGGACCTCACAAGTACCTGGGACTCAGCTGGAAAGAGTGGCTCTGGTTCCCACAAGGGACTCACCTGATACTGCTGACTGTGATCTTATTCTGTGCCTCACCAGGACCTAGTGATTCTGTTCCCCATCTGGGCCTACATGGCCTTAGTGACTCTGGGCCTCACTCAGGCATCATTGGGACCTGGATACTCTATTCCACACCTAGGCCTCACTCATACCTGGTGACAAAGGCCCCACTTGGGCCTCACTTGGACCCGGTGAATCTGGTCCTTACCTGGTCCTCACCCGGAACTGCTAACTCTGGTCACCACCTGGGAATCACCTGGGTCTGGTGAATCTGGTCCCCATCTGGGCCTCATCCAGGCTTGGTTTCTTTGCTCCCCACGTGGACCTGATTGTCGTGGACTCCTACTTGGCCTCACCTGGAACTGCTGACTCTGATCCTAACTGGGCCTCACCCAGATCTGGTGACTCTGGTCCTCACCTGTGGACCATTATGACCTGGATACTCTGTTCCACACGTGAGCCTCACCTGGACATGAACTCTGGATCCCCTCTGGTCCTCACCCTGACATGGTGAGTCTGGTCCCAATTTGGATGCCACCTAGACCAGGGGATTCTGGTACCCCTTTAGGCCTCAACTTGACCTGGTGACTCTGGTCCTCAACTGGGCCTCACCGGGACCTAGTGATTATGCTCCCCACCTGCGCCTCATCTGGACCTGGCGACTCTGTTTCTACCTGGGAATCACTGGGACATGGTTACTCTATTCCCCAATAGGACTGCCCTGATCCTTGTAACTCTGGTCCTGACTTTGGCCTCTTCTATACCAGGTGACTCTGGCTCCACCTGGGCCTCACCTGTAACTGGTGACTCTGATTCTAAGCATGGCCTCACGTGACATGGTGACTGTGGTTCCCATCGGGACCTCAACTGGACCTCAGATCTCTGGTCCCATCTCGGGGTCACCAGGACCTGGTGTCTCTGGTACCCACCTGGGTAGCATCAGGATATGGTAACTCTGTTCACTAACTGTGACCCAGCCGGACGTATTAACTCTGGTCTTCACCTGGGCCACACCTGGACATGGTGACACTGGTTCCCACCTGGGTCTCACCTGGACATGGTGAGTCGGAACCCCACCTGGTCCTCACCTGTAACTGGTGATTCTCGTTCCCACATGGAGATCATGTGGACCTGTTGGATGCAGGGTTTCTAGCTTCTTTTTTTTTAATTTTTATTATTTATGATAGTCACAGAGGGAGAGAGAGGCAGTGACACAGGCAGAGGCAGACGCAGGCTCCAGGCACAGGGAGCCCGACGTGGGATTCGATACCGGGTATCCAGGATCGCGCCCTGGGCGAAAGGCAGGCGCAAAACCGCTGCGCCACCCAGGGATCCCATGTGTTTCTAGCTTCTCATGTACCTCCTGACTCTGGTCCCCACCAGGGCCTCAACGGGACCTGGTGAGTTTGGTTGCCACCTGCACCACACATGGAACTGGTGATTCTGGTCGGACCTGAGACTACCCTGGATCTGGTGACTGTGGTCCCCACCTGGGCTTCACCTGGATTTGGGGACTCTGATCCCCATCTGGGCCTCACCTGGCCCTGTTGACCATGGTCCTCAACTGGGCAAAATTGGGACCCGGTGACTGTGTTCCACAACTGGACCTCACCTGCACCAGGTGACTGGTCCCCCTCTGGGACTCACCGTGCCCTAGTGACTGTGAACCCCACTTTGACCTGACTTGGACCTGCTGACCCTTGTTGCCACCTGAGGCTGACCTCGAACTGTTGACTCTGGTTCTTTCAAGGGCCTCCCCTTACCTGGTGATCCTGGTCCCCACCTGGGCCTCACCTGGACGTGGTGACTCTTCTCACCACCGGGGACTCAACTGGACCTGCTAACTGTGTTCCACACCTGGGCCTCAAGTAGACCTGTTGACCATGGTCCCCAAGCCGGCCTCACATGGACCTGTTGCCTCTGATCCCCACCGGGGCCTCACGTGTACCTGGTAATCTGGTCCTCACCTGGGCCTCATCTGGACCTAGTCACTCTGGTCCCCACCTGGGCTTCATCTGGATTTGGTGACTCTGTCACCTCCTGGGAATCACCTGGGCCTGGTGAATCTGTTCCCCATCTGGGCCCAACCCAGTCCTGGTGACTTTGTTCCCCACCCGGACCTGATTGTTGTGGACTCCTTCTTGGCCTCACCGGGAAATGTTGATTCTGATCATAAGTGGGCCTCACCCAGATCTGGAGACTCTGTTCCTCACCTGTGGACCATTATGACCTGGATACTCTGTTCCACACCTAAGCCTCACATGGACATGATGACTCTGGATCCCCTCTGGGCCTCACCCTGACATGGTGACTCTGGTCCCCATCTGGATGTCACCTAGACCAGGTGAATCTGCTACCCTTCTAGGCCTCAACTAGACCTGGTGATACTGGTCCTCGACTGGGCCTCACCGGGACCTAGTGAATATGCTCCCCAATTGTGCCTCATCTGGACCTGGTGACTCTGGTTCTACCTGGGCATCATCTGGACATGTTTACTCTATTCCCCACTGGGACTGACCTGATCCTGGTAACTCTGGTCCTGAGTTTTGGCTCTTCTGTACCAGGTGACTCTGGCTCCACCTGGGCCTCACCTGTAACTGTTGAATCTGATCCTAAGCATGGACTCACCTGACCTACTGTCTGTGGTGCCCATCGGGACCTCACCTGGTCCTCATGTCTCTGGTCTCACCTGGGCCTCACCGGGACTTGGTGTCTCTCGTACCCACCTGGGTAGCATCAGGATATGGTTACACTGTTCACTAGCAGTGACCCAGCCGGACCTATAAACTCTTGTCTTCACCTCGCCACACCTGGACATGGTGACACTGGTTCCCACCTGGGTCTCACCTACACATGGTGAGTCGGATCCCCACAGGGTCCTCACCTCTAACTGGTGATTCTCGTTCCCACATGGACATCATGTGGACCTGGTGGCTGCAGTGTTTCTAGCTTCTCATGTACCTCGTGACTCTGGTCCCCACCAAGGCCTCACCGGGACCTAGTGAGTGTGGTTGCCACCTGCACCTCACCTGGACCTGGTGATTCTGGTCTGCACCTGAGACTACCCTGGATCTGGTGACTATGGTCCCAACCTGGGCTTCACCTGGATTTGGGCACTCCGATTCCCATCTGGGCCTCACCTGGCCCTGTTGACCATGGTCCTCAACTGGGCAAAATTGGGACCCGGAGACTGTGTTCCACAACTGGACATCACCTGGACCAGGTGACTCTGGTTCCCCTCTGAGTCTCACCGTGCTCTAGTGACTGTGAACCCCACTTTGGCCTAACTTGGACCTGCTGACTCTGGTTGCCATCTGCGCATGACTTCGAACTTTTGACTCTGGTTCTTTCAAGGGCCTCCCCTGTACCTGGTGAAACTGGTTCCCACCTGGGCCTCACCTGGACCTGGTGACCCTTGTCACCACTGGGGACTCACTTGGACCTGGTTACAGTGTTCCACACTGGACCTCAAGTAGAACTATTGACCATGGTCCCCAAGCCGGCCTCACATGGACCTGTTGCCTCTGATACCTACCGTCGCCTCACGTGTACCTGGTAACTCTGGTCCTCACCTGGGCCTCATATGGACCTAGTGACTCTGGTCCCACCTGGGATTCACCTGGATCCGGTGACTCTGGTCCCCACCTGGACTTCACCTGGACCTGGTGACTCAGGTCCTCATATGGGCATCATGGGACCTGGTTTCTCAGTTCCACATCGGGGCCTCACCTGGAACTAGTGATTCTCATCCGACTCTGGGCCTCACCCTGACGTGCTGACTCTGGTAACCACCTGGATATCACCAGAACCGGGTGACGCTGGTCCCCCTCTGGGACTCTCCTGGAGCTGGGGACTCTGGTCCTCAACTGGGTCTCAACAGGACCTGGTGAATCTACTCCTCACTTTGACCTCGTCTGGACCAGTGACTCTTTTCCAACCTGACATCAATGGGACATGGTTACTCTGTTCCCCAACTGGGCCTCACCTGGACATGACAACTTTACTCCACACTTTGCCCTGAACTGGTCCTGATGACTCTGGTCCCCACACCTAGGCCTCAATCTGGACCTGGTGACTGTGGTCCCCACCTGGGTCTCACCTGGACCTGGTGACTCTCATTCCCACATGAACCACACCTGGACCTGGTGACTGTGGTGTTCTTGGAGACTCACATTTACCTGGTGACTCCGGTCTCCACTAGGGCCTCACCTGGAACTGGTGACTCTGGCCTGCAGGCTGGCCTCACCTGACCTGGTGAGTGGGGTTGCCACCAGGACCTCACCCATACCTGGTGACTCTGTCCCACGTGGGCCTCTTGGACCTGGTGAATCTGGTCCTTACCTGGTCCTCTCCCAGACCCGGGGACTCTGGTCACCACCTGGGCCTCACCTGGACCTGGTGAATCTGGTCCCCATCTGGGCCTCACCCAGTCCTGGTGGCTTTGTTCCCCACGGGGACGTGATTGCTGTGGACTCCTTCTTGGCCTCACCTGGACCTGGTGACTCTGATCCTATCTGCTCGTCACCCAGAACTGGGGACTCTGGTCCTCACCTGGGCATCATTGGTACCTGGTGACTCTGTTCTACACCTGAGCCTCACCTGGACATGATGACTCTGAAATCTCTATGGGCCTCACCCTGACCTGGTGACTCTGGTCCCCATCTGGATGTCACATGGACCAGGGGATTCTGCTACCCCTCTAGGTCTCAACCAGATATGGTGACTCTGGTCCTCAACCTGGCCTCACCTGGACCTAGTGAATATGATCCATCTTGGCCTCATTTGGACCTGGTGACTCTGGTCCCTACCTGGGCATCATAGGGATATTGTTCCACTGCATGGCCTGGAGGTTGGCGTCACCTGGACCTTGTAACTCTAGTCCCTACCTGGGTATCATCGAGACATGGTTCCACACATGGCTTGCAGGTTGGCATCACCTGGGCCTGGTAACTCTAGTCCCTAACTGGGCATCATCGGGTCACGGTTCCTCTGCATGGCCTGCAGGTTGGCATCACCTGGACCTGGTGTCTCTCGTCCCCACTTTGACCAACTCATAACTGCTGAATCTTGCCCCACCTAGGCCGCACCCAGACCTGGTGACTCTTGTCCCCAGCTAAGCCTCAATTCGACCTGATGAATCTCGTCCTCACGTGGGCCTCACAAGGACCTGGGACTCAGCTGGATATAATGGCTCTGGATCCCACATGGGGCTCACCTGATACTGCTGACTGTGGTCTTATTCTATGCCTCACCAGGACCTAGTGATTCTGTTCCCCATCTGGGCCTGCATGGCCCTATTTACTCTGGTCCTCACTCAGGCATCTTTAGGACCTGGATACTCTATTCCACACTGGGCCTCACACTGACAAGGGACCTCTGATCCCATTCTGGGCCTCAAACTAAACTGGTTACTCTGGTTCCCCCTCTGGCCTCAACCTTACCTGGTGACTCTGGTCACCCCTTAGGCTTCACTTGGGCCTGGTGAATCTGGTCTTTAGCTGCTCCTCACCTGGATCTGGTGACCGGTCGACACCTGGGCCTCACCTGGACTTGGTGAATCCTGTTGCCACCTGTGCCTCAACTGGACCTTGTGACTATGGTCCCACCTGGAACTCACCTGGATCTCGTGGCTCTGGTTCCCATATTGGGCTCTCCTTAACCTGGTTCCTGTGGTGTCCATCTGGCCTCACCTGGAACACAATGACTCTGATCCATATTTGGGCCTCTCCTGGACCTGTTGACTCAGGTCCTTACCTGGGCATTATTGGGACCTGGATACTCTCTTATATACCTGGGCCTCACCTGGACCTGGTGACTGTGGTCCCACCTGTGCCTCACCTGGTCGAGGAGATTGGTTCCCACAAGGACCTCACCTGGACCTGGTGACTCACGTCCTCATATGGGCATCATGGGACCTGGTTTCTCAGTTCCACATCGGGGCCTCACCTGGACCTAGTTATCTCGTCCCCCTCTGCGCCTCACCCTGACATGGTGACTCTGGTCCCCACCTGGATATCACCGGAACCGGGTGACACTGGTCCCCCTGTGGCACTCACCCGGAGCTGGGGACTCTGGTGCTCAACTGGGCCTCAACAGGACCTGGTGAATCTACTCCTCACTTAGGCCTCTTCTGGACCTTGTGACTCTTTTCCCACCTGGCATCAATGGGACATGGTTACTCTCTTCCCCACCTGGGCCTCACCTGGACATGATAACTTTGCTCCACACTTTGGCCTCAACTGGTCCTGATGACTCTGGTCCCCTCACCTAGGCCTCAATCTGGACCTGATGACTGTGGTCCCCACCGGGGTCTCACCTGGACCTGGTGTCTCTCGTTCCCACATGAACCACACCTGGACCTGGTGACTGTGGTGTTCTTGTAGACTCACATTTACCTGGTGACTCCGGTACCCACTAGGGCCTCACTGGGATCTTGTGACTCTGGCCTGCAGGTTGGCCTCACCTGGACCTAGTGAGTGGGGTTGCCCCCTGGGCCTCACCCATAATTGGTGACTCAGGTCCCCACGTGGGCCTCTTCTACCTGGTGAATCTGGTCCTTACCTGGTCCTCTCCTAGACCCGGGGACTCTGGTCACCACCTGGGTTTCACCTGGACCTGGTGAATCTGGTACCCATCTGGGCCTCACACAATCCTGGTGACTTTGTTCCCCACCTGGACCTGATTGCTGTGGACTCCTTCTTGGCCTCACCTGGAACTGATGACTCTGATCCTATCTGCGCGTCACCCAGACTTGGTGAATCTGGTCCTCATCTGGGCCTCATTGGTACCTGGTGACTCTGTTCCACACCTGAGCCTCACTTGGACATGATGACTCTGGAACCTCTCTGGGCCTCACCCTGACCTGGTGACTCTGGTCCCCATCTGGATGTCACCTGGACCAGGTGATTCTGGTACGCTTATAGGGCTCAACCAGATCTGGTGACTCTGCTCCTCAACTGGGCCTCACCTAGACCTAGTGAATATGCTCCATCTGGGCCTCATTTGGACATGGTGATTCTGATCCTTACCTCGGCATTACCGGGACATGGTTCCACTGCATGGCCTGCAGGTGTGCCTCACCTGGACCTGATAACTCTAGACCCCACCTGGGCATCTTCGGGACACGGTTCCTCGGCATGGCCTGCAGGTTGGCCTCACTTGGACCTAGTGAGTGGGGTTGTCACCTGAGACTCACCCATGCCTGGTGACACAGGTCCCAACGTGGGCCTCACATGGACCTGGTGAATCTGGTACTTCCCTTGTCCTCACCCGGAACTGGTAACTCTGGTCATCACCTGGGAATCACCTGGACATTGTGTTCTGGTCCCCATTGGGCCTCATCCAGTCCAGGTGACTTTGTACCCACCTGGACCTGATTGCTGTGTACTCCTTCTTGGCCCTCACCTGGAACTAGTGACTCTGATCCTAACTGGGCCTCACCCAGATCTGGTGACTCTGGTCCTCACCTGTGGACCATTATGACCTGGATACTCTGTTCCACACGTGAGCCTCACCTGGACATGATGCCTCTGGATCCCCTCTGGGCCTCATTCTGACATGTTGACTCTGGTACCCATCTGGATGTCACCTAGACCAGGTGAATCTGGTACCCCTCTAGGCTTCAAGTAGACCTGGTGACTCTGGTCCTCAACTTGGGCTAACCGGGACATAGTGAATATGCTCCCCAACTGCTTCTCATCTGGACCTGGTGACTCTGGTTCTAACTGGGCATCATCGGGACATGGTTACTCTATTCCACACTGGGACTGACCTGATCCTGGTAACTCTGGTCCTGACTTTGGCCTCTTCTGTACCAGGTGACTCTGGCTCCACCTGGGCCTCACCTGTAACTGGTGACTCTGATCCTAAGCATGGCCTCACCTGACCTGGTGACTGTGGTTCCCATCGGGACCTCACCTGGACCTCAGGTCTCTGGTCCGACCTGGACCTCACCAGGACCTGGAGTCTCTGTTCCCCACCTGAGTAGCATCAGGATACGGTTACACTGTTCACTAACAGTGACCCACGCGCACCTATTAACTCTGGTCTTCACCTGGTCCACACCTGGACATGGTGACACTGGTTCCCACCTGGGTCTCACCTGGACATGGTGAGTCGGATCCCCACCTGGTCCTCACCTGTAACTGGTGATTGTCGTTCCCACATGGACATCATGTGGACCTGGTGGCTGCAGTGTTTCTAGCTTCTCCTGTACCTCATGACTCTGGTCCCCACCAGGGCCTAACCGGGACCTGGTGAGTGTGGTTGCCACCTGCACCCCACCTGGACCTTGTGATTCTGGTCTGCACATGAGACTATCCTCGATCTGGTGACTGTGGTCCCCACCTGGGCTTCACCTGGATTTGGGGACTCCGGTCCCCATCTGGGCCTCACCTGGTCTTGTTGACCTAGGTCCTCAACTGGGCAAAATTGGGACCCGGTGATTGTGTTCCACAATTGGACCTCAACTGGACCAGGTGACTCTGGTCTCCCTCTGGGTCTCACCGTGCCCTAGTGACTGTGAAACGAACTTTGTACTGACTTGGGCCTGCTGACCCTGGTTGCACCAGCGACTGACGTCGAACTGTTGACTCTGGTTCTTTCAAGGGCCTCCCCTGAAACTGGTGATCCTGGTCCCCACCTGGGCCTCACCTGGACGTGGTGACTCTTGTCACCACCGGGGACTCACCTGGACCTGGTTACTGTGTTCCACACCTGGGCCTCAAGTCGACATGTTGACCATGGTCCCCAAGCCGGCCTACATGGACCTGTTGCCTCTGATGCCCACCGGGGCCTCACGTGTACCTGGTATCTCTGGTCCTCACCTGGGCTTCACCTGGATATGGTGACTCTGGTCCCCACCTGGATGTCACCTGGAACTGGCGACACTGGTCCATACCTGAACCTCTCCTGGACCTGGTGACTCTCTTTCCAACATGGACCTCACTTGCATCTGGTGACTCTGGTCCTCAGTTTGGCCTCACCTGGACCTGGTGTCTCTCGTCCCCACTTTGACCTAACTCAGAAATGCTGAATCTTGCCCCACATAGGCCGTACGCAGACCTGGTGACACTTGTCACCAGTTATGCCTCAATTAGTCCTGATGAATCTGGTCCTCACGTGGGCCTCCATGGACCTGGGACTCAGCTGGATAGAGTGGCACCGTTTCCCACAAGGGGGTCACCTGATACTGCTGACTGTGGTGTTATTCTATGTCTTACCAGGACCTAGTGATTCTGTTCCCCATCTGGGCCTGCATGGCCCTAGTAACTCTGCTCCTCACCCAGGCATCATTGGGATCTGGATACTCTATTCCACACCTGGGCCTCACTTTCACCAGGGACCTAGGCTCCCATTCTGGGCCTAAAACTAAACTGGTTACTCTGGTTCCCCCTCTGGGTCTCACCCCTACCTGGTGACACTGGTCACCCCTTGGCCTTCACTTGGGCCTGGTGAGTCTTGTCCTTAGCTGGTCCACACCTGGATCTGGTGACCGGTCGCCACCTGGGCCTCACCTGGACTTTGTGAATCCTATTGCCACCTGCGCCTCCCCTGGACGTTGTGACTGTGGTCCCACCCTGACATCACCTGGATCTGGTGGCTCTGGTTCCCTTATGGGGCTCTCCTGGACCTGGTTCCTGTGGTCTCCATCTGGCCTCACCTGGAACACAATGACTCTGAACCATATTTGGGCCTCTCCTGGACCTGTTGACTCTGGTCCTTACCTGGGGATCATTGGGACCTGGATACTCTCTTATATACCTGGGCCTCACCTGGACTTTGTGACTATGGTCCCACCTGGGCCTCACCTGGTCGAGGTGACTGGTTACCACAGGGACCTCACCTGGACCTGGTGACTCAGGTCCTCATATGGGCATCATGGGACCTGGGTTCTCAGTTCCACATCGGGGCCTCACCTGGACCTAGTGATTCTCGTCCCCTCTGGGCCTCACCCTGACGTGGTGACTCTGGTCCCCACCTGGATATCACCAGAACCGGGTGACACTGGTCTCCCTCTGGGACTCACCCGGAGCTGGGGACACTGGTCCTCAACTTGGCCTCAACAGTTCCTGGTGAATCTACTCCTCACTAAGGCCTCGTCTGGACCTTGTGACTCTTTTCCCACCTGGCATCAATGGGACATGGTTACTCTTCCCCACCTGGGCCTCACATGGACATGATAACTTTGCTCCTCACTTTGGCCTCAACTGGTCCTGATGATTCTGGTCCCCCCACCTAGGCCTCAATCTGGACCTGGTGACTGTGGTCCCCACCTGGGTCTCACCTGGACCTGGTGACTCTCGTTCCCACATGAACCAAACCAGGTCCTGGTGACTGGGTTGTTCTTGTAGAATCACTTTTAACTGTTGACTCCAGTCCCCACTAGGGCCTCACGTGAATCGGGTGACTTGTCCTGCATGTTGGCCTCATATGGACCTGGTTAGTGGGGATGCCACTTGGGCCTCACCCATAGCTGGTGACTCAGGTCTCCACGTGGGCCTCTTGGACCTGGTGAATCTGGTCCTTACCTGGTCCTCTCCCAGACCCGGGGACTCTGGTCACCACCTGGGCCTCACCTGGATCTGGTGAATCCGGTCCCCATCTGGGCCTCACTCGGTCCTGGTGACTTTGTTCCCCAATTTGACCTGATTGCTGTGGACTCTTTCATGACCTCACCTGGACCTGGTGACTCTGATCCTATCTGCGTGTCACCCAGACCTGGTGACTCTGGTCCTCACCTGGGCATCATTGGTACCTGGTGACTCTGTTCCACACCTAGCCTCACCTGGACATGAGACTCTGGACTCTCGAACCACTCTGGGCCTAACCCTGAGCTGGTGACTCTGGTCTCCATCTCGATGTCACCTGGACCAGGTGATTCTGATACCCCTCTCGGCCTCAACCAGATCTGGTGACTCTGGTCCTCAACTGGGCCTCACCTGGACCTAGTGAATATGCTCCATCTGGGCCTCATTTGGACCTGGTGTCTCTGGTCCCTACATGGGCATCATCGTGACTGGTTCCACTGCATGGCCTGCAGGTTGGCCTCACTTGGACCTGGTAACTCTGGTCTCTACCTGGGCATCATCGGGACATGGTTCCACACATGGCCTGCAGGTTGGCCTCACATGGACCTGGTAATTCTAGTCCCTACCTGGGCATCATTGGGACATGGTTCCTCTGCATGGCCTGCAGGTGGGCCTCACCTGGACCTGGTGAGTGGCGTTGTCACCTTGGCCTCACACATGCCTTGTGACACAGGTCCCCACGTGGGCCTCACTTGGGCCTGCTGAATCTGGTCCTTACCTGGTCCTCACCTGGAACTCCTAACTCGGGTCACCACCTGGGAATCACATGAACCTGTTAATCTGGTCCCCATCTGGTCCTCATCCAGTCCTGGTGACTTTGTCACCCCACCTGGAACTGATTGCTGTCGACTCCTTCTTGGCCTCACCTGGAACTGGTGACTCTGATCCTAACTGGGCCTCACCCAGATCTGGTGACTCTGGTCCTCACCTACGGACCACTATGACCTGGACACTCTGTTCCACCCCTGAGCCTCACCTGGACATGATGACTCTGGATCCCCTCTGGGCCTCACCCTGACATGATGACTCTGGTCCCCATCCGGATGTCACCTAGATTAGGTGAATCTGGTATCCCTCTAGGCCTCAACTTGACCTGGTGACTCTGGTCCTGAACTGGGCCTCACGGGGACCTAGTGAACATGCTCCCAACCTGCGCCTCATCTGGACCTGGTGACTCTGGTTCTAACTGGGCATCATCGAGACATGGTTACTCTATTTCCCACTGGGACTGACATGATCCTGGTAACCCTGGTCCTGACTTTGGCCTCTTCTGTACCAGGTGACTCTGGCTCCACCTGGGCCTCACCTGTAACTGGTGACTCTGATCCTAAGCATGGCCTCACCTGACCTGGTGACTGTGGTTCCCATCGGGACCTCACCTGGACCTCATGTCTCTGGTCCCACCTGGGCCTACCAGGACCTGGCCCAGAGTCATCATGTCCAGGTGAGGCTGACATGGTGACTCTGGTCCCCATCAGGATGTCACCTAGACCAGGTGAATCTGGTACCCCTCTAGGCCTCAAGTAGACCTGGTGACTCTGGTCCGCAACTGGGCCTCACAGGGACCTAGTGAATATGCTGCCACCTGCGCCGATTCTGGACCTGGTGATACTGGTCCCTACCTTAGCATCATCGGGACACGGTTCCTCTTCATGGCCTGCAGGTTGGCCTCACCTGGACCTGGTGATTCTCGTCCCTCTCTGGGCCTCACCGTGACGTGGTGACTCTGGTCCCCACCTGGATATCACCAGAACCGGGTGACTCTCGTTTCCCTCTGGGACTCACTCAGAGCTGGGGACACTGGTCCTCAAATGGGTCTCAACAGGACCTGGTGAATCTTCTCCTCACTTAGTCCTCGTCTGGACCTGTGACTCTTTTCCCACCTGACATCAATGGGACATGGTTACTCTGTTCCCCAACTGGGCCTCCCCTGGATATGATAACTTTGCTCCACACTTTGGCCTCAACTGGTCCTGATGACTCTGGTCCCCCCATCTAGGCCTCAATCTGGACCTGGTAACTGTGTTCCCCACCTGGGTCTCACCTGGACCTGGTGACTCTTGTTCCCACATGAACCACACCTGTACCTGGTGACTGTGGTGTTCTTGTAGACTCACATTTACCTAGTGACTCTGGTCCCCACTAGGGCCTCACGTGGATCTGGTGACTCTGTCCTGCAGGTTGGTCTCACCTGGACCTGGTGAGTGGGGTCGCCACCTGGGACACACCTATACCTGGTGACTCAGGTCCCCACGTCTGCCTCTTAGACCTGGTGAATCTGGTCCTTACCTGGTCCTCTACTAGACCCGTGGATTCCGGTCACCACCTGGGCCTCAACTGGACCTGGTGAGTGAATCTGGTCTCCATCTGGACCTCACCCAGGCCTGGTGACTTTGTTCCACACCTGGACCTTATTACTGTGGACACTTTCTTGGCCTTACCTGGAACTGGTTGCTCTGATCCTCTCTGCACGTCACCCAGATCTGGTGACACTGGTCCTCACCTGGGCATCTTTGGTAGTTGGTGACTCTGTTCCACACCTGAGCCTCACCTGGACATGATGACTCTGGAAACCCTCTGGGCCTCACCCTGACCTGGTGACTCTGGACCCCTCTGAATGTCACCTGGACCAGATGACTCTGGTACCCCTCTAGGCCTAACCAGGTCTGG
Source organism: Canis aureus (assembly GCF_053574225.1). Classification (NCBI taxonomy): domain Eukaryota; kingdom Metazoa; phylum Chordata; class Mammalia; order Carnivora; family Canidae; genus Canis; species Canis aureus. Next base: position 41,660,715 of record NC_135643.1, read on the forward strand.
TGACTCTGGTCCTCAACTGGGCCTCATCTGGACCTAGTGAATATGCTCCATCTGGGCCTCATTTGGTCCTGGTGACTCTAGTCCCTACCTGGGCATCATCGGGACATGGTTCCACTGCATGGCCTTCAGGTTGGCCTCACCTGGACCTGGTAACTCTGGTCCCTACCTGGGCATCATCGGGACATTGTTCCTCTACATGGCCTGCAGGTTGGCCTCACCTGGACCTGGTGAGTATGGTTGCCACCTGGGCCTCACCCATACCTGGTGACAAAGGTCCCCACGTGGGCCTAGATTGGACCTTGTGAATCTGGTCCTTACCTTATCCTCACCCGGAACTGGTAACCCTGGTCACCACCTGGACCTCACCTGGACCTGGTGAATCTGGTCCCCATTTGTGCCTCACCAACTCCTGGTGTCTTTGTTCCCCACCTGGACCTGATTGCTGTGGACTCCTTCTTGGGCTCACCTGGAACTGGTGACTCTCATCCTAACTGGGCCTAACTCAATCTGCCTATTCTGGTCCTCCCCTGTGGACCATTATGAACTGCATACTCTGTTCCACACCTGAGACTCACCTGGACATGATGACTCTGGATCCACTCTGGGCCTCACCCTGACGTGGTGACTCTGGTCCCCATGTGGATGTCATCTAGACCAGGTGAATCTGGTACCCCTCTAGGCCTCAACTAGACCTGGTGACTCTGGTCCTCACCTGGGCCTCACGGGGACCTAGTGAATATGCTCCCCAATTGTGCCTCATCTGGACCTGGTGACTCTGGTTCTACCTGGGCATCATTGGGACATGGTTACTATATTCCCCACTGGGACTGACCTGATCCTGGTAACTCTGGTCCTGATTTGGCTTCTTCTGTACCAGGTGACTCTGGATCCACCTTGGCCTCACCGGTAACTGGTGACTCTGATCCTAAGCATGGCCTCACCTGACCTGGTGACTGTGGTTCCCATTGGGACCTCACCTGGACCTAATGTCTCTGGTTCCACCTGGGCCTCACCAGGACCTTGTGTCTCTGGTACCCACCTGAGTAGCATCAGGATATCGTTACACTGTTCACTATCAGTGTCCCAGCGGGACCTATTAACTCTGGACTTCACCTGGGGCACACCTGGACATGGTGACACTGCCTCCCACCTGGGTCTCACCTGGACATGGTGAGTCGGATCCCCACCTGATCCTCACCTGAAACTGGTGATTCTCGTTCCCACATGGACATCATGTGGACCTGGTGGCTGCAGTGTTTCTAGGTTGTCATGTACCTCGTGACTCTGGTCCCCACCAGGGCCTCAACAGGACCTGGTGAGTGTGGTTGCCACCTGCAACTCACCTGGACCTGGCGATTCTGGTCTGCACCTGAGACTATCCTAGATCTGATGACAGTGGTCCCCACCTGGGCTTCACCTGGAATTGGGTACCCCAGTCGCCATCCCGTCCTCACCTGGACCTGGTGACCATATCCTCAACTGGGCAAAATTGGGACCCGGTGACTGTGTTCCACAACTGGACCTCACCTGGACCAGGTGACTCTGGTCCCCCTCTGGGTCTCACCGTGCCCTAGTGACTGTGAACCCCACTTTGGCCTCACTTGGACCTGCTGACCCTGGTTGCCACCTGCGCCTGACCTCCAACTGTTAACTCTGGTTCTTTCAAGGGACTCCCCTGTACCTGATGATCCTGGTCCCCTCCTGGGCCTCACGTGGACGTGGTGACTCTAGTCACCACCGCGAACTCACCTGGACCTGCTTACTGTGTTCCACACCTGGGCCTCAAGTAGACCTGTTGACCATGGTCCCCAAGCCGGCCTCACATGGACCTGTTGCCTTTAATTCCCACCAGGGCCTCACGTGTACCTGGTAACTCTGGTCCTCACCTGGGCCTCATCTGGACCTAGTGACTCTGGTCCCCACCTGTAATTCACCTGGATCTGGTGACTCTGGTCGCCACCTGGACCCCTCATGGTCCTGGTGACACTCTTTCCAACATGGACCTCACCTGGATCTGGTGATTCTGGTCCTCAGTTTGGCCTCACCTGGACCTGGTGTCTCTCGTCCGCACTTTGACCTAACTCAGAACTGCTGAATCTTACCCCACCTAGGCCGCACCCAGACCTGGTGACTCTTGTCCCAAGCTATGCCTCAATTCGACCTGATGAATCTGGTCCTCACGTGGGCCTCACCTGGTCCTGGGAATCAGCTGGATAGAGTGGCTCTGGTTCCCCCAAGGGGCTCACCTGATACTGGTGACTGTAGTCTTATTCTATGCCTCACCAAGACCTAGTGATTCTCTTCCCCATCTGGGCCTGCATGGCCCTAGTGACTCTGGTCCTCACCAGGCATCATTGGGAACTGGATACTCTATTCCACACCTGGGCCTCACTTTGACCACGGACCTCTGGTCCCATTCTGGGCCTCAAACTAAACTGGTTACTCTGGTTCCCCCTCTTGGTGTCACCCATACCTGGTAACTCTGGTCACCCATTGGGCTTCACTTGGGCCTGGTGAATCTGGTCTTTGGCTGGTCCGCACCTAGATCTGGTGACTGGTCGCCACCTGGGCCTCACCTGGACTTGGTGAATCCTGTTGCCACCAGCGCCTCACCTGGACCTTGTGACTGTGGTCCCACCTGGACCTCACCTGGATCTGGTGGCTGTGGTTCCCATATGGGGCTCTCCTGGACCTGGTTCCTGTGGTCTCCATCTGGCCTCACTTGGAACACAATGACACTTATACATATTTGGGTCTCTCCTGGACCTGTTGACTCTGGTCCTTACCTGGTCATCATTTGGACCTGGATACTCTCTTATATACCTGGGTCTCACCTGGACCTGGTGACTGTGGTCCCACCTGGGCCTCACCTGGACGAGGTGACTGGTTCCCACAGGGACCTCACCTGGACCTGGTGACTCAGGTCCTCATATGGACATCATGGGACCTGGTTTCTCAGTTCCACATAGGGGCCTCCCCTGGACCTAGTGATTCTCGTCCCCCTCTGGGCCGCACCCTGACGTGCTGACTCTGGTCCCCACCTAATATCACCAGAACCGGGTGACTCTGGTCCCCCTCTGGTACTCTCCCGGAGCTGGGGACACTAGTCCTCAGCTGGGCCTCAACAGGACCTGTTGAATCTACTCCTCACTTAGGCCTCGTCTCGACCTTGTGACTCTTTTCCTACGTGGCATCAATGGGACATGGTTACTCTGTTCCCCACCTGGGCCTCACCTGGACATGATAACTTTGTTCCACACTTTGGCCTCAACAGGTCCTGATGACTCTGGTCCCCCCACCTAGGCCTCAATCTGGACCTGGTGACTGTGGTCCCCACCTGGCTCTCACCTGGACCTGGTGACTCTCATTCCCACATGCACCACACCCGGACCTGGTGACCGTGGTGTTCTTGTAGACTCACATTTACCTGGTGACTCCGGTCCCCACTAGGGCCTCACCTGGATTTGGTGACTCTGGCCTTCAGGCTGGCCTCACCTGGACCTGGTGAGTGGGGTTGCCACCAGGACCTCACCCATACCTGGTGACTCTGTCCCCACGTGGGACTCTTGGACCTGGTGAATCTGGTCCTTACCTGGTCCTCTCCCAGACCCGGGGACTCTGGTCACCACCTGGGCCTCACCTGGACCTGGTGAATCTGGTCCCCATCTGGGCCTCACCCAGTCCTGGTGGCTTTGTTCGCCACCTGGACCTGATTGTTGTGGTCTCCTTCTTGGCCTCACCTGGAACTGGTGGCTCTGATGGTATCTGCACTTCACCCAGATCTGGTGACTCTGGTCCTCACCTGGGCCTCATTGGTATCTGGTGACTCTCTTCCACACCTGAGCCTCACCTGGACATGATGACTCTGGAACCTCTCTGGGCCCCACACTGACCTGGTGACTCTGGTCCCCAACTGGGCCTCACCCAGTCCTGGTGGCTTTGTTCGCCACCTGGACCTGATTGTTGTGGTCTCCTTCTTGGCCTCACCTGGAACTGGTGGCTCTGATGGTATCTGCACGTCACCCAGATCTGGTGACTCTGGTCCTCACCTATGGACCATTATGACTTGGATACTCTGCCCTACCTGAGCCTCACCTGGACATGATGACTCTGGATCCCCTCTGGGCCTCAGCCTGACATGGTGACTCTAGTCCCCATCTGGATGTCACCTAGATCAGGTGAATCTGGTACCCCTCTAGGCCTCAACTAGACCTGGTGACTCCTGTCCTCAACAGGACCTCAATGGGACGTAGTGAAAATGCTCCCCAACTTCGCCTCATCTGGATCTGGTGACGCTGGTTCTATCTGGGCATCATCGGGACATGGTTACTCTGTTCCCCACTGGGACTGACCTGATCCTGGTAACTCTGGTCCTGACTTTGGCCTCTCTGTACCAGGTGATTCTGGCTCTAACTGAGCCTCACCTGTAACTGGTGACTCTGATTCTAAGCATGGCCTCACCTGACCTGGTGACTGTGGTTTCCATCGGGACCTCAGCTGGACCTCATGTCTCTGGTCCCACCTGGGCCTCACCAGAGCCTGGTGTCTCTGGTACCCACCTGGGTAGCCTCAGGATATGTTTAGAGTGTTCACAGTGACCCAGCCAGACCTATTAACTCTGGTCTTCACCTGCGCCACACCTGGACATGGTGACACTGGTTCCCACCTGGGTCTCACCTGGACATGGTGACTCGGATCCCTACCTGGTCCTCACCTGTAGCTGGTGATTCTCGTTTCCACATGGACATCATGTGGACCTGGTGGCTGCAGTGTTTCTAGGTTCTCATGTACCTCGTGACTCTGGTCCCCACCAGGGCCTCACCGGGACCTGGTCAGTGTGGTTGCCACCTGCACCTCACCTGCACCTGGTGATTCTGGTCTGCACCTGAGACTACCCTGGATCTAGTGACTGTAGTCCCCACCTGGGCTTCACCTGGATTTGGGGACTCCGGTCCCCATCTGGGCCTCACCTGGCCCTGTTGACCATGGTCCTCAACTGGGCAAAATTGCGACGCGGTGACTGTGTTCCACAACTGGAACTCACCTGGACCACGTGACTCTGGTTCCCATCTGGGTCTCACCGTGCCCTAGTGACTGTGAAACCCACTTTGGACTGACTTGGACCTGCTGACCCTGGTTGGAACCTGCGCCTGACGTCGAACTGTTGACTCTGGTTCTTTCAAGGGCCTCCCTTGTATCTGGTGATCCTGGTCCCCACCGGGCCTCACCTGGACGTGGTGACTCTTGTCACCACTGGGGACTCACCTGGACCTGCTTACTGTGTTCCAAACCTGGGCCTCAATAGACCTGTTGACCATGGTCCCCAAGCCGGCCTCACATGGACCTGTTGCCTCTGATCCCCACCGGGTCCTCACGTGTACCTGATTACTCTGGTCCTCACCTGGGCATCATTGGTCCTGGTGACTCTGTTCCACACCTGAGGCTCCCCTGGACATGATGACTCTGGAACCTCTCTGGCTATCAACCTGACCTGGTGACTCTGTTCCCCATATTGATGTCACCTGGACCAGGTGATTCGGGTACCCCTCTAGGCCTCAACGAGATCTGGTGACTCTGGTCCTCAACTGGGTCTCTCCTGGACCTAGTGAATGTGCTCCATCTGGGCCTCATGTGGACCTGGTGACTCGGGTCACTACCTGGGCATCATCGGGACATGTTTCCACTGCATGGCCTGTAGGTTGGCCTCACCTGGACCTGGTAACTCTCGTCCCTACCTGGGCATCATTGGGACCTGGTTCCTCTGCATGGCCTGCAGGTTGGCCTCACCTGGACCTGGTGAGTGGGTTTGTCACCTGGGCCTCACCCTTGCCTGGTGACACAGGTCCCCACGTGGGCCTCACTTGGACCTGGTGAATCTGGTCCTTACCTGGTGGTCACCCGGAACTGGTAACTCTGGTCACCACATGGGAATCACCAGGGACTGGTGAATCTGGTCCCCATCTGGGCCTCACCCAGTCCTGGTGACTTTATCCCCACCTGGACCTGATTGCTGTGGACTCCTTCTTGGCCTCACCTGGAACTGGTGACTCTGAACCTAACTGGGCCTCACCCAGATCTGGTGACTCTGGTCCTCACCTGTGGACCATTATGACCTGGATACTCTGTTTCACACCTGAACCTCACCTGGATATGTTGACTCTGGATCCCCTCTGGGCCTCAACCTGACATGGGGACTCTGGTCCCCATCTGGATGTCACCAGACCAGGTGAATCTGGTACCCCTATAGGCCTCACCTAGACCTGGGGACTCTGGTCCTCAAATCGGCCTCAACGGGACCTAGTGAACATGATCCCCACCTGTGGCACATCTGGGCCTGGTGACTCTGGTTCTACATGGGCATCATCGAGTCATGGTTACTCTATTCCCACTTGGAGTGACCTGATCCTGGTAACTCTGGTCCTGACTTTGGCCTCTTCTGTACCAGGTGACTCTGGATCCACCAGGGCCTCACCTGTAACTGGTGACTCTGATCCTAAGCATGGCCTCACCTGACCTAGTGACTGTGGTTCCCATCGGGACCTCACCTGGACCTCATGTCTCTGGTCCCACTTGGGCCTCACCAGGACCTGGTGTCTCTGGTACCCACCTGGATAGCATGAGGATACGGTTACACTGTACACTAACAGTGACCCAGCCGGAACTATTAACTCTGGTCTTCACCTTGGCCACACCTGGACATGGTGACACTGTTTCCCACCTGGGTCTCACCTGGACATGGTGAGTCGGATCCCCACCTGGTCCTCACCTGTAACTGGTGATTCTCGTTCCCACATGGATATCATGTGGAACTGTTGGCTGCAGTGTTTCTAGCATATTTTTTTTTAATTTTTATTTATTTATGATAGTCACAGAGATAGAGAGGCAGAGACACAGGCAGAGGGAGAAGCAGGCTCCATGCACCGGGAGCCCGACGTGGGATTCGATCCCGGGTCTCCAGGATCACGCCCTGGGCCAAAGGCACGCGCCAAACCGCTGCGCCACCAAGAGATCCCATGTGTTTCTAGCTTCTCATGTACCTCGTGACTCTGGTCCCCACCAGTGCCTTACCGGGACCGGGTGAGTTTGGTTGCCACCTGCACCACACCTGGACCTGGTGATTCTGGTCTGCACCTGAGACTACCCTGGATCTGGTGACTGTGGTCCCCACCTGGGCTTCTTTTGGATTTCGAGACTCCGGTCCCCATCTGGGCCTCAACTGGCCCTGTTGACCATGGTCCTCAACTGAGCTAAATTGGGACCCGGTGACTGTGTTCCACAACTGGACCTCACCTGGACCAGGTGACTCTGGTCCCACTCTGGGTCTCACCATGCCCTAGTGACTGTGAACCCCACTTTGGCCTGACTTGGACCTGCTGACCCTGGTTGCCACCTGCGCCTGACCTCGAACTGTTGACTCTGGTTCTTTCAAGGGCCTTCCCTGGACCTGGTGATCCTGGTCGGACCTGGGCCACAACTGGACGTGGTGACTCCTGTCACCAATGGGGACTCACCTGGACCTGCTTACTGTGTTCCACACCTGGTCCTCCAGTAGACCTGTTGACCATGGTCCCCAAGCCGGCCTCACATGGACCTGTTGCCTCTGATCCCCACCGGGGCCTCACGTGTACCTGGTAACTCTGGTCCTCACCTGGGCCTCATCTGGACCTCGTGACTCTGGTCCCCACCTGGGCTTCACCTGGATCTGGTGACTCTGGTCCCCACCTGGACTTCACCTGTATCTGGTGACTCTGCACCCCACCTGGACCTCTCCTGGACCTCGTGACTCTCTTCCCAACATGGACCTCACCTGGATCTGGTGACTCTGGTCCTCAGTTTGGCCTCACCTGGACCTGGTGTCTCTCGTCCCCACTTTGACCTAACTCAGAAATGCCGAATCTTGCCCCACCTAGGCCGCACGCAGACCTGGTGACGCTTGTCCCCAGCTATGCCTCAATTCGACCTGATGAATCTGGTCCTCACGTGGGCCTCACATGGACCTGGGACTCAGCTGGATAGAGTGGCTCTCGTTCCCACAAGGGGCTTACCTGATACGGCTGAATGTGGTCTTATTCTATGCTTCAACATGACCTAGTGATTCTGTTCCCCATCTGGGCCTGCATGGCCCTAGTGACTCTGGTCTTCACCCAGGGGTCATTGGGACCTGGATACTCTATTCCACACCTGGACCTCACTTTGACCAGGGACCTCTGGTCCCATTCTGGGCCTCAAACTAAACTGGTTACTCTGGTTCCCCCTCTGGGCCTCACCCTGACCTGGTGACTCTGGTCACCCGTTGGGCTTCACTTGGGCCTGGATAATCTGGTCCTCAGCTGTTCCGCACCTGGATCTGGTGACAGGTCGCCACCTGGGCCTCACCTGGACTTGGTGAATCCTGTTGCCACCTGCGCCTCAACTGGACCTTGTGACTCTGGTCCAACCTGGACCTCACCTGGACGAGGTGACTGGTTCCCACAGGGACCTCACCTGGACCTGGTGACTCAGTTCCTCATATGGGCATCATGGGACCTGGTTTCTCAGTTCCACATCGGGGCCTCACCTGGACCTAGTGATTCTTGTCCCCCTCTGGGCCTCACCCTGACGTGGTGACTCTGGTCCCCACCTGGATATCACCAGAACCGGGTGACTCTGGTCCCCCTCTGGGACTCACCCGGATCTGGGGACACTGGTCCTCAGCTGGTCCTCAACAGGACCTGTTGAATCTACTCCTCACTTAGGCCTCGTCTGGATCTTGTGACTCTTTTCCCACCTGGCATAATGGGACATGGTTACTCTGTTCCCCACCTGGGCCCCTCCTGAAAATGATAACTTTGATCCGCACTTCGGCTTCAACTGCTCCTGATGTCTCTCGTCCCACCACCTAGGACTCAATCTGGACCTGGTGACTGTCGTCCCCACCTGGGTCTCACCTGGACCTGGTGACTCTCATTCCCACATGAACCACACCTGGACCTGGTGACTGTGGTGTTCTTGTAGACTCACATTTACCTGGTTACTGCGGACCCCAGTAGGGCCTCACCGGATCTGCTGACTGTGGCCTGCAGGTTGGCCTCACCTGGACCTGGTGAGTGGGGTTGCCACCTGAGCTTCACCCATACCTGGTGACTCAGGAACCCACGTGGTCCTCTTGGACCTGGTGAATCTGGTCCTTACATGGTCCTCTCCCAGACCCGGGGATTCTGGAAGCCACCTGGGCCTCACCTGGACCTCGTGAATCTTCCCCATCTGGGCCTCACCCAGTCTTGATGACTTTGTTCCCCACCTGCACCTGATTGCTTTGGACTCTTTCTTGGCCTCACCTGGAACTGGTGACTATGATCCTCTCTGCGCGTGACTCAGGCCTGGTGACTCTGGTCCTCACCTGGGCATCATTGGTACCTGGTGACTCTGTTCCACACCTGAGCCTCACCTGGACATGATGACTCTGGAACCTCTCTGGGCCTCACCCTGACTTGGTGATTCTGGTCCCCATCTGGATGTCACCTGGACCAGGTGATTCTGGTACCCCTCTAGGCCTCAACCAGATCTGGTGTCTCTGGTCTCCAACTGGTCCTCGGCTGGACTTAGTGAATATGCTCCATCTTGGCCTCATTTGGACCTGGTTACTCTGGTCCCTACCTGGGCATCATGGGGACCTGGTTCCACTGCATGGCCTGCAGGATGGCCTCACCTGGACCTGGTAACTCTGGTCCCTATCTTGGCATTATCGGGACCCGGTTACTTTGCATGGCCTGCAGGTAGGCCTCACCTGGACCTGGTGAGTAGGGTTGCCACTTGGGCCTCACCCATTACTGCTGACTCAGGCCCCTACGTGGGCCTCACTTGGACCTGGTGTATCTGGTAATTCTGCTCACCACCTGGGAATCACCTGGACCTGGTGAATCTGGTAACTCTGGTCACCACGTGGGAATCACTTGGACCTGGTGAATCTGTGTCCCCATCTGGGCCTCACCCAGTCCTCGTGATTTTTTTCCCCACCTGGACCTGATTGCTGTGGACTCCTTCTTAGCCTCACCTGGAACTGTTGACTCTAATCCTAACTGGGCCTCACCCAGATCTGTTGACTCTGGTCCTCACGTGTGGACCATTATGACCTGGATACTCTGTTCCACACCTGAGCCTCACCTGGACATGATGACTCTGGATCCCCTCTGGGCCTCTCCCTGACATGGTGACTCTGGTCCCCATCTGGAAGGTACCTAGACCAGGTGAATCTGGTACCCCTCTAGGCCTCAACTAGACCTGGTACTCTGGTCCTCTACTGGGCCTCAACAAGACGTAGTGAATATGCTGCCCACCTTCGCCTCATCTGGACCTGGTGACTCTGGTCCCACCTGGACCTACCCGGATCTGGTGGGTCTGGTTCCCATATGGGGCTCTCCTGACTTGGTTCCTGTGGTCTCCATCTGGCCTCACCTGGAACACAATGACTCTGATCCATATTTGGGGCTCTCCTGGACCTGTTGACTCTGGTCCTTCCCTGGGCATCATTGGGACCTGGATACTCTCTTATATACCTGGTCCTCACCTGGACCTGGTGACTGTGGGCCCACCTGGGCCTCACCTGGACGAGGTGACTGGTTCCCACAGGGACCTCACCTGGACCTGGTGACTCAGGTCCTCATATGGGCATCATGGGACCTGGTTTCCCAGTTCCACATCGAGGCCTCACCTGGACCTAGTGATTCTCATCCCCCTATGGGACACACCCTGACGTGGTGACTCTGGTCCCCACTTGGATATCACCAGAACCTAGTGACTCTGGTCCCCCTATGGGACTCACCCGGAGATGGGGACACTGGTCCTCAACAGGGTCTCAACAGGACCTGGTGAATCTACTCCTCACTTAGGCCTCGTCTGGACCTTGTGACTCTTTTCCCACCTGGCATCAATGGGACATGGTTACTCTGTTCCCCACCTGTGCCTCACCTTGACATGATAACTTTGCTCCACACTTTGGCCTCAACTTGTCCTGATGACACTTGTCCCCCCACCTAGGCCTCAACCTGGACCTGGTGACGCTCGTTCCCACTTGAACCACACCTGGACCTGGTGACTGTGGTGGTCTTGTAGACTCACATTTACCTGGTGACTCCCGTCCCCACTAGGGCCTCACCAGGATCTGGTGACACTGGTCTGCAGGTTGGCCTCACCTGGTTCTGGTGAGTGAGGTTGCCAACTGAGCCTCACCTATACCTGGTGACACAGTTCCCCACTTGGTCCGCTGGGACCTGGTGACGCTGGTCCTTACCTGGTCCCCACCCGGAACTGGTAACTCTATTCACCACCTGGGAATCACCTGGACCTGGTAACTCTCGTCCCTACCTGGGCATCATCGGGACATTGTTCCTCTGCATGGCCTGCAGGTTGCCCTCACCTGGACCTGGTGAGTGGGGTTGACACCTGGACCTCACCCTTGCCTGGTGACACAGGTCCCCACGTGGGTCTCACTTGGACCTGGTGAATCTGCTCCTTACCTGGACCTCACCCGGAACTGGTAACTCTGGTCACCACCTGGGAATAACCTGGACATGGTGAATCTGGTCCCCATCTGGCCCTCACCGTCTCCTGGTGACTTTGTTCCCCACCTGGGCCTGATTGCTGTGGACTCCTTCTTCGCCTCACCTTGAACTGGTGACTCTGATCCGCACTGGGCCTCACCCAGATCTGGTGACTCTGGTCCTCACCTGTGGACCATTATGACCTGGATACTTTGTTACACACCTGAGCCTCACCTGGACATGATGACTCTGGATCCCCTCTGGGCCTCAGCCTGACATGGTGACTCTGGTCCCCATTTGGATGTCTCCTAGACCAGGTGAATCTGGTACCCCTCTAGGCCTCAACTTGACCTGGTGACTCTGGTCCTCAACTGGGCCTCACCGGGACCTAGTGAACATGCTCCCCACCTGCACCTCATCTGGACCTGGTGACTCTGGTTCTACCTGGGCATCATCGGGACATGGTTACTCTATTCCCCTCTGGGACTGACCTGATCCTGGTAACTCTGGTCCTGACTTTGGCGTCTTCTCTACCAGGTGACTCTGGCTCCACCTGGGTCTCACCTGTAACTGGTGACTCTGATCAAAAGCATGACTTCATCTGACCTGGTGACTGTGGTTCCCATCGGGATCTCATCTGGTCCTCATGTCTCTGGTCTCACCTGGGCCTCACCAGGACTTGGTGTCTCTCGTACCCACCTGGGTAGCATCAGGATATGGTTACACTGCTCACTAACAGTGACCCAGCCGGACCTATTATCTCTGGCCTTCACCTGGGCCACACCTGGACATGGTGACACTGGTTCCCACCTGGGCCTCACCTGGAAATGGTGAGTCGGATCCCCACAGGGTCCTCACCTCTAACTGGTGATTCTCGTTCCCACATGGACATCATGTGGACCTGGTGGCTGCAGTGTTTCTAGATTCTCATGTACCACGTGACTCTGGTCCCCACCAGGGCCTCACCGGGACCTAGTGAGTGTGGTTGCCACCTGCACCTCACCGAGACCTCGTGATTCTGGTCTGCAACTGAGACTACCCTGGATCTGGTGACTATGGTTCCAACCTGGGCTTCACCTGGATTTGGGCACTCCGATTCCCATCTGGGCCTCACCTGGCCCTGTTGACCATGGTCCTCAACTGGGCAAAAATGGGACCCGGTGACTGTGTTCCACACCTGGACCTCACCTGGACCAGGTGACTCTGGTCGCCCTGTGGGTCTCACCATGCTCTAGTGACTGTGAACCCCACTTTGGCCTGACTTGGACCTGCTGACCCTGGTTGCCACCTGCGCCTGACCTCGAACTGTTGACTCTGGTTCTTTCAAGGGCCAACCCTGTACCTGGTGATCCTGGTTCCCACCTGGGCCTCACCACGACCCGGTGACACTTGTCACCACCGGGGACTCACTTGGACCTGATTACAGTGTTCCACACTGGGCCTCAAGTAGAACTCTTGACCATGGTCCCCAAGCCTGCCTCACATGGACCTGTTGCCTCCGATACCTACCAGGGCCTCACGTGTACCTGGTAACTCTGGTCCTCACCTGGGACTCATCTGGACCTAGTGACTCTGGTCCCCACCTGGGCTTCACCTGGATCTGGTGACTCTGGTCCCCACCTGGGCCTCACCTGGACGTGGTGACTCTTCTCGCCACCGGGGACTCACCTGGACCTGCTTACTGTGTTCCACACCTGGGCCTCAAGTACACCTCTTGACCATAGTCCCCAAGCCCGCCTAACATGGATCCGTTGCCTCTGATTCCCACCGGGGCCTCACGTGTACCTGGTAACTCTGGTCCTCACCTGGGCCTCATCTGCACCTAGAGACTCTGGTCCCCACGTGGACTTGACCTGGATATGGTGACTCTGGTCCCCACCTGGAACTCACCTCGATCTGGTGACTCTGGTTCTCAGTTTGGCCTCACCTGGACCTGGTGTCTCTCGTCCCCACTTTGACCTAACTCAGAACTGCTGAATCTTGCCCCACCTAGGCCGCACCCAGACCTGGTGACTCTTGTCCCTAGCTATGCCTCAATTCGACCTGATGAATCTGGTCCTCACGTGGGCCTCACATGGATCTGGGACTCAGCTGGATAGAGTGGCTCTGGTTCCCAAAAGGCGCTCACCTGATACTGGTGACTGTGGTCTTATTCTTTGCCTCACCAGGACCTAGTGATTCTGTTCCCCATCTGGGCCTGCATGGCCCTAGTGACTCTGGTCCTCACCCAGGCATCATTGGGACCTGGATACTCTATTCCACACCTGGGACTCACTGGGACCAGCGACCTCTGGTCCCATTCTGGGCCTCAAACTAAACTGGTTACTCTGGTTCCCCCTTTGGGACTCACCCTTACCTGGTGACTCTGGTCACCCCTTGGGCTTCACTTGGGTCTGTTGAATCTGGTCCTTACCTGGTCCGCACCTGGATGTGGAGTCTGGTCGCCACCTGGGCCTCACCTGGAATTGGTGAATCCTGTTGCCACCTGCGCCTCACCTGGACCTTGAGACTGTGGTCCCACCTGGACCTCACCTGGATCTGGTAGCTCTGGTTGCCATATGGGCTCTCCTGGACCTGGTTCCTGTGGTCTCCATCTGGCCTCACCTGGAACACAATGACTGTGATACATATTAGGGCCTCTCATGGACCTGTTGACTCTGGTCCTTACCTGGGCATCATTGGGACCTGGATACTCTCTTATATACCTGGCCTCACCTGGACCTGGTGACTGTGGTCCCACCTGGGCCTCACCTGGACGATGTGACGCGTTCCCACAGGGACCTCACCTGGAACTGCTGACACAGGTCCTCATATGGGCATCATGGGACCTGGTTTCCCAGTTCCACATCGGGTCCTCAAATGGACCTAGTGTTTCTCGTCCCCCTCTGGGACTCACCCTGACGTGCTGACTCTGGTCCCCACCTGGATATCACCAGAACCGGGTGACGCTGGTCCCCCTCTGGGACTCACCCGGAGCTGGGGACACTGGTCCTCAACTGGACCTCAACAGGACCTGGTGAATCTACTCCTCACTTAGGCCTCGTCTGGACCTTGTGACTCTTTTCCCACCTGGCATCAATGGGACATGGTTACTCTGTTCCCCACCTGGGCCTCACCTGGACATGATAACTTTGCTCCACAGTTTGGCCTCAGCTGGTCCTGATGACACTGGTCCCCCCACCTAGGCCTCAATCTGGCCCTGGTGACTGTGGTCCCCACCTGGGTCTCACCTGGACCTGGTGACTCTCGTTCCCACATGACCCACACCTGGACCTGGTGACTGTGGTGTTCTTGTAGACTCATATTTACCTGGTGACTCCGGTCCCCACTAGGGCCTCAACTGGATCTGGTGACTGTGGCCTGCAGAATGGCCTCACCTGAACCTGGTGAGTGGGGTTTCCACTCCATACCTGGTGACTCAGGTCCCCACGTGGGCCTCTTGGACCTGGTGAATCTGATCCTTACCTGGTCCTCTCCCAGACCCGGGGACTCTGGTCACCACCTGGGCCTCACATAGACCTGGTGAATCTGGTCCCCATCTGGGCCTCACCCAGTCCTGGTGACTTTGTTCCCCACCTGGACCTGATTGCTGTGGACTCCTTCTTGGCCTCACCTGGAACTGGTGACTCTGATCCTATCTGCCCGTCACCCAGATCTGGTCACTCTGGTCCTCACCTGTGGACCATTATGACCTGGATACTCTGTTTCACACCTGAGGCTCAACTGGACATGATGTCTCTGGAACCACTCTGGGCCTCACCCTGACATTGTGACTCTGGTCCCCACCTGGACCTCACCTGGATCTGGTGACTCTGGTCCTCAGTTTGCCCTCACCTGGACCTGCTTACTGTGTTCCATACCTGGGTCTCAAGTGGACCTGTTGACCATGGTCCCCAAGCCGGCCTCACATGGACCTGTTGCCTCGGATCTCCACCGGATCCTCACGTGTACCTGGTAACTCTGTTCCTCACCTGGGCCTCATCTGGACCTAGTGACTCTGGTCCCCACCTGGGCTTCACCTCGATCTGGTGACTCTGGTCCCCACCTGGACCTCTCCTGGACCTGCTGACTCTCTTTCCAACCTGGACCTCTCCTGATTCTGGTGACTCTGGTCCTCAGTTTGAACTCAACTGGACCTATGTTTCTCGTCCCCACTTGGACCTAACTCAGAACTGCTGAATCTTGTCCCACCTAGGCCGCACCCAGACCTGGTGACTCTTGTCCCCAGCTATGCCTCAATTCGACCTGATGAATCTGGTGCTCACGTGGGCCTCACATGGACCTGGGACTCAGCTGGATTGAGTGGCTCTGGATCCCACAAGGGGCTCACCTGATACTGCTGACTGTGGTCTTATTGTATGTCTCACCAGGACCTAGAGATTCTGTTCCCCATCTGGGCCTGCATGGCCCTAGGGACTCTGCTCCTCACCCAGGCATCATTGGGATCTGGATACTCTATTCCACACCTGGGCCTCACTTTCACCAGGGACCTAGGGTCCAATTCTGGGCCTCAAACTGAACTGGTTACTCTGGTTCCCCCTCTGGGCCTCACCCCTACCTGGTGACACTGGACACCCATTGGGCTTCACTTGGGCCTGGTGAATCTGGTCCTTAGGTGTTCCGCACCTGGATCTGGTGACCGGTCGCCACCTGGGCCTCACCTGGACTTGGTGAATCCTGTTGCCACCTGCGCCTCCCCTGGACGTTGTGACTGTGGTCCCACCCTGACATCACCTGGATCTGGTGGCTCTGGTTCCCTTATGGGGCTCTCCTGGACCTGGTTCTTGTGGTCTCCATCTGGCTTCACCTGGAACACAATGACTGTGAACGATATTTGGGCCTCTCCTGGACCTGTTGACTCTGGTCCTTACCTGGGGATCATTGGGACCTGGACACCCTCTTATATACCTGGGCCTCACCTGGATCTGGTGACTGTGGTCCCACCTGGGCCTCACCTGGTCGAGGTGACTGGTTACCACAGGGACCTCACCTGTACCTGGTGACTCAGGTCCTCATATGGGCATCATGGGACTTGGGTTCTCTGTCCCACATCGGGGCCTCACCTGGACCTAGTGATTCTCGTTACCTCTGTGCCTCACCGTGACGTGGTGACTCTGGTCCCCACCTGGATAGCACCAGAAACGGGTGACACTGGTCCCCCTCTGGGACTCACCCGGAGCTGGGGACACTGGTCCTCAACTGGGCCTGAACAGGTCCTGGTGAATCTACTCCTCACTAAGGCCTCGTCTGGACCTCGTGACTCTTTTCCCACCTGGCATCAATGGGACATGGTTACTCTTCCCCACCTGGCCTCACATGTACATGATAACTTTGCTCCACACTTTGGCCTCAACTGCTCCTTATGACTCTGGTCCCCCGACCTAGGCCTCAATGTGGACCTGGTGACTGTGGTCCCCACCTGGGTCTCACCTGGACCTGGTGACTCTCGTTCCCACATGAACCACACCAGGTCCTGGTGACTGTGTTGCTCTTGTAGAATCACTTTTAACTGTTGACTCCGGTCCCCACTAGGGCCTCACGTTAATCGGGTGACTTGGCCTGCAGGTTGGCCTCACATGGACCTGGTTAGTGGGGATGCCACTTGGGCCTCAACCATACCTGATGACTCAGGTCTCCACGTGGGCCTCTTGGACCTGGTGAATCTGGTCCTTACCTGGTCCTCTCCCAGACCCGGGGACTCTGGTCACCACCTGGGCCTCACCTGGACCTGGTGAATCCGGTCCCCATCTGGGCCTCACTCAGTCCTGGTGACTTTGTTCTCCACCTTGACCTGATTGCTGTGGACTCTTTCATGGCCTCACCTGGACCTGGTGACTCTGATCCTATCTGCGTGTCACCCAGACCTGGTGACTCTGGTCCTCACCTGGGCATCATTGGTACCTGGTGACTCTGTTCCACACCTAGCCTCACCTGGACATGAGACTCTGGACTCTCGAACCACTCTGGGCCTAACCCTGACCTGGTGACTCTGGTCTCGATCTCGATGTCACCTGGACCAGATGATTCTGGTACCCCTCTCGGCCTCAACCAGATCTTGTGACTCTGGTCCTCAACTGGGCCTCACCTGGACCTATTGAATATGCTCCATCTGGGCCTCATTTGCTCCTGGTGACTCTGGTCCCTACCTGAGGATCATCGGGACATGGTTCCACTGCATGGCCTTCAGGTTGGCCTCACCTGGACCTGGTAACTCTGGTCCCTACCAGGGCATCATCGGGACATGGTTCCTCTACATGGCCTGCAGGTTGGCCTCACCTGGACCTGGTGAGTGTGGTTGCCACCTGGGCCTCACCCTTACCTGGTGACAAAGGTCCCAACGTGGGCCTAGATTGGACCTTGTGAATCTGGTCCTTACCTTATCCTCACCCGGAACTGGTAACCCTGGTCACCACCTGGGCCTCACCTGGACCTGGTGAATCTGGTCCCCATTTGTGCCTCACCAAGTCCTGGTGTCTTTGTTCCCCACCTGGACCTGATTGCTGTGGACTCCTTCTTGGCCTCACCTGGAAATGGTGACTCTGATCCTAACTGGGCCTCAGCCAGATCTGGTGACTGTGGTCTTCACCTGTGAACCATTATGACCTTGATACTCTGTTCCACGCCTGAGCCTCACCTGCACATGATGACTCTGGATATCCTCTTGGCCTCACCCTGACATGGTGACTCTGGTCCCCATTTGGATGTCACATAGACCAGGTGAATCTGGAACCCCTCTAGGCCTCAACTAGACCTGGTGACTCTGGTCCTCAACTGGGCCTCACCGGAACCTAGTGAATATGCTTCCCACCTGTGCCTCATCTGGACCTGTTGACTCTGGTCCTTACCTGGGCATCATTGGGACCATGATACTCTCTTATATACCTGGACATCACCTGGACCTGGTGACTGTGGTCACACCTGGGCCTCACCTGGACGCGGTGACTGGTTCCCACAGGGACATCACCTGGACCTGGTGACTCAGGTCCTCATATGGGCATCATTCACCTGGTTTCTCAGTTCCACATCGGGGCTTCACCTGGTCCTAGTGATTCTCGTCCCGCTCTGGGCCTCACCGTGACGTGGTCACTCTGGTCCCCACCTATATATCACCAGAACCGGGTGACTCTTGTCCCCCTCTGGGACTCACCCAGAGCTGGGGACAGTGGTCCTCAACTGGTCCTCAAAAGGACCTGGTGAATCTACTCCTCACTTAGGCCTCGTCTGGACCTTGTGACTCTTTTCTCACCTGGCATCAATGGGACATGGTTACTCTGTTCCCCACCTGGGACTCACCTGGACATGATCACTTTGCTCCACACTTTGGCCTTAACTGGTCCTGATGACTCTGGTCCCCCCACCTAGGCCTCAATCTGGACCTGGAGTCTGTGGTCCCCAGCTGGGTCTCACCTGGACTGGTAACTCTGGTTCCCACATGAACGACACTGGCACTGGTGACTGTGGTGTTCTTGTAGACTCATATTTACCTGGAGACTCCAGTCCCCACTAGGTCCTCACATGATCTGGTGACTCTGGCCTGCAGGTTGGCCTCACCTGGACCTGGTGAGTGGGGTTGCCACCTGGGCCTCACCCATACCTGGTGACCGACGTACCCACGTGGGCCTCTTGGACCTGGTGAATCTGGTCCTTACCTGGTCCTTTCCCAGACCCGGGGACTCTGGTCCCCAACTGGGCCTCACCTGGACCTGGTGAATCCGGTCCCCATCTGGGACTCACCCAGTCCTGGTGACTTTGTTCCCCACCTGGACCTGATTGCTGTGGACTCTTTCTCGGCCTCACCTGGAAATGGTGAATCTGATCTTTTCTTCGCGTCCCCCAGACCTGGTGACTGTTTCTCACCTGGGCATCATCGGGACATGGTTCCACTGCATGAACTGCAGGTTCCCCTCACCTGGACCTGGTAATTCTGTTCTCTACCTGGGCATCATAGGGATATGGTTCCACTGCATGGCATGCAGTTTGGACTCACCAGGACCTGGTGACTCTGGGCCCTACCTGGTCATCATCGGGACATGGTTCCACTGCATGTCCTGCAGGTTGGCCTCACCTGGACCTGGTAACTCTGGTCCCTACCTGGGCATCATCGGGACACGGTTCCTCTGCAAGGCCTGCAGGCTGGCCTCACCTGGACCTGGTGAGTGTGGTTGCCACCTGGGCCTCACCCATACCTGTTGAACCAGGTCCCCACGTGGGCCTCTTGGACCTGGTGAATCTGGTCCTTACCTGGTCCTCTCCTAGACCCGGGGACTCTGGTCACCACCTGGGCCTCACCTGGACCTGGTGAATCTGGTCCCCATCTGGGCCTCACCCTCTCCTGGTGACTTTGTTCCCCCCCTGGACCTGATTGCTGTGGACTCCTTCTTGACCTCACCTGGAACTGGTGACTCTGATCCTAACTGGGCCTCATGCAGATCTGGTGACTCTGGTCCTCACCTGTGGACCATTATGACCTGGATACTCTGTTCCACACCTGAGACTCACCTGGACATGATGACTCTGGATCCCCTGTGGGCCTCAGCCTGACATGTTGACTCTGGTACCCATCTCGATGTCACCTAGACCAGATGAATCTGGTACCACTCTAGGCCTCAACTTGACCTGGTGACTCTGGTCCTCAACTGGGCCTCACCGGGACCTAGTGAACATGCTCACCACCTGCGCCTCATCTTGACCTTGTGACTCTGGTTCTACCTGGGCATCATCGGGACATGCTTAATCTATTCCCCACTGGGACTGACCTGATGCTGGTAACTCTGGTCCTGACTGTGGCCATTTCTCTACCAGGTAACTCTGGCTCCACCTGGGCCGCACCTGTAACTGGTGACTCTGATCCTAAGCATGGCCTCACCTGACCTGGTGACTGTGGTTCGCTTCGGGACCTCACCTGGACCTCATGTCTCTGGTCCCACCTGGGCCTCACCAGGACCTGGTGTCTCTGGTACCCATCTGGGTAGCATCAGGATATGGTTACACTGTTCACTAACAGTGACCCAGCCGGACCTATTAACTCTGGTCTTCACCTGGGCCACACCTGGACATGGTGACACTGGTTCCCACCTGGGTCTCACCTGGACATGGTGATTCGGATCCCCACCTGGTCCTCAACTGTAACTGGTATTTCTCGTTCCCACATGGACATCATGTGGACCTGGTGGCTGCATTGTTTCTAGCTTCTCATGTACCTCGTGACTCTGGTCCCCACCAGGGCCTCACCGGGACCTGGTGAGTGTGGTTGCCACCTGCACGTCACCTTGACCTGGTGATTCTTGTCTGCACCTGAGACTACCATGGATCTAGTGACTGTGGTCCCGTTCTTGTCTTCATTTGGATTTGGGCCTCGAGTCCCCATCTGGGCCCCACCAGGCCCTGTTGACCATGGTACTCAACTGGGAAAATTGGAACCCGGTGATTGTGTTCCACAACTGGACCTCACATTGACCCGGTGACTCTGGTCCCCCTCTGGGTCTCACCGTGCCCTCGTGACTGTGAACCCCACTTTGGCCTGACTTGGACCTGCTGACCCTGGTTGCCACCTGCGCCTGTCCTCGAACTGTTGACTCTGGTACTTTCAAGGGCCTCCCCTGTACCTGGTGATCCTGGTCCCCACCTGGGCCTCACCTGGATGTGGTGACACTTGTCACCACCGGGGACTCACCTGGACCTGCTTACTGTGTTCCACACCTGGGCCCGAAGTCGACCTGTTGTCCCTGGTTCCCAAGCCGGCCTCACATGTACCTGTTGCCTCTGATCTCCACCGGGGCCTAGGTGTACCTGGTAACTCTGGTCCTCAACTGGCCTCATCTGGACCTAGTGACTCTGGTCCCCACCTGGGCTTCACCTGGATATGGTGACTCTGGTCCCCAGCTGGGCTTCACCTGGATCTCGTGACTCTGGTTCCCACCTGGAACTCTCCTGGACCTTGGAACTCTCTTTCCAACATGGACCTCGCCTGGATCTGGTGACTCAGGCCTGCAGGTTGGCCTCACCTGGACCTGGTGAGTGGTGTTTCACCTGGGCGTCACCCATACATGGTGACTCAGGTCCTCACGTGTGCCCCTTGGACTTGGTGAATGTGGTGCTTACCTGGTCCTCTCCCAGACCCGGGGACTCTGGTCACCACCTGGGCCTCACCTGGACCTGTTGAATCTGGTCCCCATCTGGGCCTCACCCACTCCTGGTGACTTTGTTCCCCACCTGGACCTGATTGCTGTGGACTCTTTCTTGGCTTCACCTGGAACTTGTGACTCTGATCCTGTCTGCGCGTCACCGAGACCTGGTGACTCTGTTCCTCACCTTGGCATCATTGGTACCCGGTGACTCTGTTCCACACCTGAGCATCACCTGGGCATGATGACTCTGGAACCTCTCTAGGCCTCACCCTTCCCTGGTGACTCTGGTACCCATCTGTATGTCACCTGGACCTGGTGATTCTGGTACCCCTCTAGGCCTCAACCAGATCTGGTGACTCTGGTCCTCAACTGGGCCTCACCTGGACTAGTGAATATGCTCCATCTGGGCCTCATTTGGACCTGGTGACTCTCGTCCCACCAGGGCATAATCGGGACATGGTTCCACTACATGGTCTGCAGGTTGGCCTCACCTGGACCGGGTAACTCTGGTCCCTACCTGGACATCATCAGGACATGTTTCCACTGCATGGCCTTCAGGTTGGCCTCACCTGGACCTGGTAACTCTAGTCCCCACCTGGGCATCATCGGGACATGGTTCCTCTGCATGGCCTGCAAGTTGGCCTCACCTGGACCTGGTGAGTGGGGTTGTCACCTAGGCCTCACCCATACGTGGTGACACAGGTCCCCAAGTGGGCCTCAGTTGGACCTGGTGAATCTGGTCCTTACCTGTTCCTCACCCGGAACTCGTAACTCTGGTCACCACCTGGGAAAAACCTGGACCTTGTGAATCTGGTCCCCATCCGGGCCTCATCCAATCCTGGTGAATTTGTTCCCCACCTGGACCTGATTGCTGTGGACTCCTTCTTGGCCTCATCTGGAACTGGTGAGTCTGGATCTACCTGGGCATCATCGGGACATGGTTACTCTATTCCCCAATGGGACTGACCTGATCCTGGTAACTCTGGTCCTGACTTTGGCCTTGTCTGTACCAGGTGACTCTGCCTCCACCTGGGCCTCACCTGTAACTGGTGACTCTGATCCTAAGCATGGCCTCACCTGACCTGGTGACTGTGGTTCCCATCGGGACCTCACCTGGACCTCATGTTTCTTGTCCCACCTGGGCCTCACCAGGGCCTGGTGTCTCTGGTACCCACCTGGGTAGCATCAAGATATGTTTACTTCTTCAGTAACAGTGACCCAGCCGGACCTATTAACTCCGGTCTTCACCTGAGCCATACCTGGACATAGTGACACTAGTTCCCACCTGGGTCTCACCTGGACATGGTGAGTCGGATCCCCACCTGGGCCTCACCTGTAACTGGTGATTCTCGTTCCCACATGGACATCATGTGGACCTGGTGGCTGCAGTGTTTCTACCTTCTCATGTACCTCGTGACTCTGGTACACACCAGGGCCTCAGCGGGACCTGGTGAGTGTGGTTGCCACCTGCGCCTCACCTGGACCTTGTGACTGTGGTCCCACCTGGACCTCACCTGGATCTGGTTGCTCTGGTTCAAATATGGGACTCTCCTGGACCTGGTTCCTGTGGTCTCCATCTGGCCTCACTTCGATCACAATGACTCTGATCCATATTTGGGCCTCTCCTGGACCTGTTGACTCTGGTCCTTACCTGGGCATCACTGGGACCTGGATACTCTCTTTTATACCTGGGCCTCACTTGGACCTGGTGACTGTGGTCCCACCTGGGCCTCCCCGGGACGAGGTGACTGGTTCCCACAGGGACCTCACCTTGACCTGGTGACTCAGGTCCTCATATGGGCATCATGGGACCTGGTTTCTCAGTTCCACATCGGGGCCTCACCTGGACCTAGTGATTCTCGTCTCCCTCTGGGCCTCACTCTGACGTGGTGACTCTGGTCCCCACCTG
The DNA here is from genome assembly GCF_053574225.1 of Canis aureus. Classification (NCBI taxonomy): domain Eukaryota; kingdom Metazoa; phylum Chordata; class Mammalia; order Carnivora; family Canidae; genus Canis; species Canis aureus. Next base: position 41,684,270 of record NC_135643.1, read on the forward strand.
GATATCACCAGAACCGGGTGACTCTAGTCCCCCTCTGGGACTCACCCGGAGCTGGGGACACTGGTCCTCACCTCGGCCTCAACAGGACCTGGTGAATCTACTCCTCACTTAGGCCTCGTCTCGACCTTGTGACACTTTTCCCACCTGGCATCAATGGGACATGTTTACTCTGTTCCCAACCAGGGCCTGAACTGGACATGATAACTTTGTTACACACTTTGCCCTCAACTGGTCTTGATGACTCTGGTCCCCCCACCTAGGCCTCAATCAGCACCTGGTGATTGTGGTCCCCATCTGGGTCTCACCTGGACCTGGTGACTCTCGTTCCCACATGAACCACACCTGGACCTGGTGACTGTGGTGTTCTTGTAGACTCACATTTACCTGGTGACTGCGGTCCTCACTAGGGTCTCACCTGGATCTGGTGACTCTGGGCTGCAGGTTGCCCTCATCTGTACCTGGTGAGTGGGGATTCACCTGGGCCTCACCCATACCTGGTGACTCAGGTCCCCACGTGAGCCTCTTGGACCTGGTGAATCTGGTCCTTACCTGTTCCTCTCCCAGACCCGGGGACTCTGGTCACCACTTGGGCCTCACCTGGACCTGGTGAATCTGGTCCCCATCTGGGCCTCACCCAGTCCTGATGACTTTGTTCCCCACCTGGACCTGATTGCTGTGGACTCTTTCTTGCCCTCACCTGGAACTGGTGACTCTGATCCTATCTGCGCGTCACCCAGATCTGGTGACTCTGGTCCTCACCTGTGGACCATTATGACCTGGATACTCTGTTCCCCACCTGAGCCTCACCTGGACATGATGACTCTGGATCCCCTCAGGGCCTCAGCCTGACATGGTGACTCTGGTCCCCATCTGGATGTCACCTAGACCAGGTGAATCAGGTACCCCTCTAGGCTTCACCTAGACCTGGTGACTCTGGTCTTCAACTGGGCCTCACCGGGACCTAGTGAACATCCTCCACACCTGCGCCTCATCTGGACATGGTCACTCTGGTTCTACCTGGGCATCATCGGGACATGGTTACTGTCTTCCCCACTGGGACTGACCTGATCATGGCAACTCTGGTCCTGACTTTGCCCTCTTCTGTTCCAGGTGACTCTGGCTCTACCTGGGCCTCACCTGTAACTGGTGACTCTGATCCTAAGCATGGCCTCACCTGACCTGGTGACTGTGGTTCCCATCGGGACCTCACCTGGAACTTTGTCTCTGGTCCCCACCTGGGTAACTTCAGGATATGGTTACACTGTTCACTAACAGTGACCCAGACGGACCTATTAACTCTGGTCTTCACCTGGGCCACACCAGGACATGGTGACACTGGTTCCCACCTGGGTCTGACCTGGACATGGTGAGTTGGATACCCACCTGGTCCTCACCTGTAACTGGTGATTCTCGTTCCCACATGGATATCATGTGGACCTGGTGGCTGCATTGTTTCTAGCTTCTCATGTACCTCGTGACTCTGGTCCCCACCAGGGCCTCACCGGGATCTGGTGAGTGTGGTTGCCACCTGCACCTCACCTGGACCTGGTGATTCTGGTCTGCATCTGAGACTACCCTGGATCTGGTGACTGTGGTCTCCACCTGGGCTTCACCTGGATTTGGGGACTCCGGTCCCCATCTGGGCGTCACCTGGCCCTGTTGACCATGGTCCTCAACTGGGCAAAATTGGGACCCGGTGACTGTGTTCCACAACTGGACCTCACCTGGACCAGGTGACTCTGGTCCCCCTCTGGGTCTCACCGTGCCCTAGTGACTGTGAACCCCACTTTGGACTGACTTGGACCTGCTGACCCTGCTTCCCACCTGCGATTGACGTCGTACTGTGGACTCTGGTACTTTCAAGGGCCTCCCCTGGATCTGGTTATCCTGGTCCCCACCTGGGCCTCACCTGGACGTGGTAACATTTGTCACCACTGGTTACTCACCTAGACCCGGTTACTGTGTCCCACACCTGCGCCTCAAGAAGACCTATTGACCATGGTCCCCAAGCCGGCCTCACATGTACCTGTTGCCTCTGATCTCCACCGGGTCCTCTCGTGTACTTGGTAACTCTGGTCCTCAACTGGCCTCATCTGGACCTAGTGACTCTGGTCCCCACCTGGGCTTCACCTGGATATGGTGACTCTGGTCCCCAGCTGGGCTTCACCTGGATCTGGTGACTCTGATCCCCACCTGGACTTCACCTGGATCTGGCGACTCTGGTTCCCACCTGGAACTCTCCTGGACCTTGGAACTCTCTTTCCAACATGGTCCTCACCTGGATCTGATGACTCAGGCCTGCAGGTTGGCCTCACCTGGACCTGGTGAGTGGTGTTTCACCTGGGCGTCACCCATACATGGTGACTCAGGTCCTCACGTGTGCCCCTTGGACTTGGTGAATGTGGTGCTTACCTGGTCCTCTCCCAGACCCGGGGACTCTGGTCACCACCTGGGCCTCACCTGGACCTGTTGAATCTGGTCCCCATCTGGGCCTCACCCACTCCTGGTGACTTTGTTCCCCACCTGGACCTGATTGCTGTGGACTCTTTCTTGGCCTCACCTGGAACTTGTGACTCTGATCCTGTCTGCGCGTCACCCAGACCTGGTGACTCTGTTCCTCACCTTGGCATCATTGGTACCCGGTGACTCTGTTCCACACCTGAGCATCACCTGGGCATGATGTCTCTGGAACCTCTCTAGGCCTCACCCTTCCCTGGTGACTCTGGTCCCCATCTGTATGTCACCTGGACCTGGTGATTCTGGTACCCCTCTAGGCCTCAACCAGATCTGGTGACTCTGGTCCTCAACTGGGCCTCACCTGGACTAGTGAATATGCTCCATCTGGGCCTCATTTGGACCTGGTGACTCTCGTCCCACCAGGGCATAATCGGGACATGGTTCCACTACATGGTCTGCAGGTTGGCCTCACCTGGACCGGGTAACTCTGGTCCCTACCTGGACATCATCAGGACATGTTTCCACTGCATGGCCTGCAGGTGTGCCTCACCTGGACCTGATAACTCTAGACCCCACCTGGGCATCTTCGGGACACGGTTCCAAGGCATGGCCTGCAGGTTGGCCTCACTTGGACCTAGTGAGTGGGGTTGTCACCTGAGACTCACCCATGCCTGGTGACACAGGTCCCCACGAGGGCCTCACGTGGACCGGGTGAATCTGGTCCTTCCCTTGTCCTCACCCGTAACTGGTAACTCTGGTCATCACCTTGGAATCACGTGGACATTGTGATTCTGGTCCCCATTGGGCCTCATCCAGTCCAGGTAACTTTGTTCCGACCTGGACCTGATTGCTGTGTACTCCTTCTTGGCCCTCACCTGGAACTAGTGACTCTGATCCTAAGTGGGCCTCACCCAGATCTGATGACTCTGTTCCTCTCCTGTGGACCATTATGACCTGGATACTCTGTTCCACACCTGAGCCTCACCTGGACATGATGACTCTGGATCCACTCAGGGCCTCAGCCTGACATGGTGACTCTGGTCCCCATCAGGATGTCACCTAGACCAGGTGAATATGGTACCCCTCTAGGCCTCAACTAGACCTGGTGACTCTGGTCCTCAACTGGGCCTATCCGGGACCTAGTGAATATGCTCCCCACCTGCACCTCATCTGGACCTGGTAACTCTGGTTCTACCTGGGCATCATCGGGACATGGTTCCTCTATTCCACACTGGGACTGACCTGATCCTGGTAACTCTGATCCTGACTTTGGCCCCTTCTGTACCAGGTGACTCTGGCTCCACCTGGGCCTCACCTGTAACTGGTGAATCCTGTTGCCACCTGCGCCTCACCTGGACCTTGAGACTGTGGTCCCACCTGGACCTCACCTGGATCTGCTGGCTCTGGTTCCCATATGGGGCTCTCCTGGACCTGGGTCCTGTGGTCTCCATCTGGCCTCACCTGGAACACAATGACTCTGCTCCATATTTGGGCCTCTCCTGGACCTGTTGTCTCTGGTAAGTAATTGGGCATCATTGGGACCTGGATACTCCCTTATATCCCTGGGCCTCACCTGGACCTGTTGACTGTGGTCCCACCTGGGCCTCACCTGGACCTGGTGAATGTGGTCCCACCTCGGACTCACCTGGACGGGGTGACTGGTTCCCACAGGGACATCACCTGGACCTGGTGACTCAGGTCCTCATATGGGCAGCTTGGGACCTGGTTTCTCAGTTCCACATCGTGGCCTCACCTGGACGTAGTGATTCTCGTCCCCCTCTGTGCCTCATCCTGACGTGGTGACTCTGGTACCCACCTGGATATCACCAGAACCGGGTGACACACCCGAAGCTGGGGACACTGGTCCTCAGCTGGGACTCAACAGGACCTGGTGAATCTACTCCAAACTTAGGCTTCGTCTGGACCTTGTGACTCTTTTCCCACCTGGCATCAATGGGACATGGTTACTCTGTTCCCCACCTGGGCCTCACCTGGACATGATAACTTTGCTGCACACTTTGGGCTCAACTGGTCCTGATGACTCTCGTCCCCCAACCTAGGCCTCAATCTGGACCTGGAGACTGTCGTCCAGAACTGGGTCTCAGCTGGACCTGGTGACTTCCGTTCCTACATGAACCACACCTGGACCTGGTGACTGTGGTGTTCTTGAGACTCACATTTACCTTGTGACTCCCGTCCCCACTAGGGCCTCACCTGGATCTGGTGACTCTGGCCTGCAGGCTGGCCTCACCTGGACCTGGTGAGTGGGGTTGCCACCTCGGACTCACCCATACCTGGTGACTCAGGTCCCCACGTGGGCCTCTTGGACCTGGTGAATCTGGTCCTTACCTGGTCGTCTCCCAGAACCGGGGACTCTGGTCACCACCTGGGCCTCACCTGGACCTGGTGACTCTGATCCCCATCTGGGCCTCACCCAGTCCTGGTGACTTTGTTCCCCACCTGGACCCGATTGCTGTGGACTCTTTCTTGGCCTCACCTGGAACTGGTTACTCTGATCCTATCTGCGCGTCACACAGACCTGGTGACTCTGGTCCTCAACTGGGCATCATTGGTACCTGGTGACTCTGTCCAACACCTGAGCCTCACCTGGACATGATGACTCTGGAACCTCTCTGGGCCTCACGCTGTCTTGGTGACTCTGGTCCCTATCTTGATGACACCTAGACCAGGTGATTCTGGTACCCCTCTAGGCCTCAACCAGATCTGGTGACTCTGGTCCTCAACTGGGCCTCAGCTGCACCTAGTGAATATGCTCCATCTGGGCCTCATTTGGACCTGGTGACTCTGGTCCCTACCTGGGCATCATCGGGACATAGTTTGACTGCATGACCAGCAGGTTTGACTCACCTGGACCTGGAAACTTTAGGCTCTACCTGGGCATTATCGGGACATGGTCCCTCTGCATGGCCTGCAGGTTGGCCTTACCTGGACCTGGGGAGTGGGGTTGCCACCTGGGCCTCACCCATGCATGGTGACACAGGTCCCCACGTGGGCCTCAATTGGACCTGGTGAATCTGGTCCTTACCTGGTCCTCACCCGGCATTGGTAAGTCTGGTCACCACCTGGGAATCACGTGGACCTGGTGAAACTGGTCCCCATCTGGGCCTCACCCATTCCTGGTGACTTTGGTCCCCACATGGACCTGATTGCTGTGGACCCTTTTTTGGCCTCACCTGGAACTGGTGACTCTGATCCTAACTGGTCCTCACCCAGTTCTGGTGACTCCTTTCCTCACCTGTGGACCATTATGACTGGATACTCTGTTCCACACCTGAGCGTCACCTGGACATGATGACTCTGGAACCTATCTGGGCCTCAGCATGAGGACTCTGGTCCAGACCAGGACTCTGGACCAGACCAGGACTCTGGTCCCCATCTGGAAGTCACCTAGACCAGGTGAATCTGGTACCCCTCTTGGCCTCAACTTGACTTGGTGACTCTGGTCCTCAACTGGGCCTCACCGGGACCTAGTGAACATGCTCCCCACCTGTGTTTCATCTGGACCTGGTGACTCTGGTTCTACCGGGGCATCATCGGGACATGGTTACTCTATTCCCCACTGGGACTGACCTGATCCTGGTAACTCTGGTCCTGACTTTGGCCTCTTCTGTACCAGGTGACTCTGGCTCAACCTGGGCCTCACCTGTAACTGGTGACTCTGATCCTAAGCATGGCCTCACCTGACCTGGTGACTGTGGTTCCCATCGGGACCTCATCTGGACCTCATGTCTCTGGTCCCTCCTGGCCCTCACCAGGACCTGGTGTCTCGGGTATCCACTGGGGAGCTTCAGGATATAGTTACACTGTTCAATATCAGTGACCCACCTGGACCTTTTATCTCTGGTCTTCACCTGGGCCACACCAGGACATGCTGACACTGGTTCCCACCTAGGTCTCACCTGGACATGGTGAGTCGGATCCCCACCTGGTCCTCACCTGTAACTGGTGATTCTCGTTCCCACATGGACATCATGTGGACCTGGTGGCTGCAGTGTTTCTAGATTCTCATGTACCTCGTGACTCTGGTCCCCACCAGGGCCTCACCGGGACCTGGTCAGTGTGTTCGCCACCTGCACCTCACCTGGACCTGGAGAATCTGGTATGCACCTGAGACTACCCTGCATCTGGTGACTGTGGTCCCCACCTGGGCATCACCTGATTTGGGGACTCCGGTCCCCATCTGGGCCTCACCTGGCCCTGTTGACCATGGTCCTCAACTGGGCAAATTTGGGACCCGGTGACTGTGTTCCACAACTGGACCTCACCTGGACCACATGACCCTGGTCCCCCTCTGGGTCTCACCGTTCCCTAGTGACAGTGAACACCACTTTGGCCTGACTTGGACCTGCTGACCCTTGTTGCCACCTGCGCCTGACCTCGAACTGTCGACTCTGGTTCTTTCAAGGGCCTCCCCTTACCTGGTGATCCTGGTCTCCACCTGGGCCTCACCTGGACGTGGTGACCCTTCTCACCACCGGGGACTCACCTGGACCTGCTTACTGTGTTCAACACCTGGGCTTTGAGTAGACCTGTTGACCATGGTCCACAAGCCGGCCTCACATGTACCTGTTGCTTCTTATCCCCACGGGGGCCGCACATGTACCTGGTAACTCTGGTCCTCGCCTGGGCATCATTGGTACCTGGTGACTCTGTTCCACACCTGAGGCTCCCCTGGACATCTTGACTCTGGAAGCTCTCTGGAACTCAACCTGACCTGGTGACTGTGGTCCCCATCTGGATGTCACTTGGACCAAGTGATTCTGGTACCCCTCTAGGCCTCAACCAGGTCTGGTGACTCTGGTCCTTAATGGGCCTCACCTGGACCTAGTGAATATGCTCCATCTGGGCCTCATTTGGACCTGGTGACTCTGGTCCCTACCTGGGCATCATCGTGACATGGTTCCACTGCATGGCCTGCTGGTTGGCCTCACCTGGACCTGGTAACTCTCGTTCCTTCCTGGGCATCATCGGGACCTGGTTCCTCTGCATGGCCTGCAGGTTGGCCTCACCTGGACCTGGTGAGTGGTTTGTCACCTGGGCCTCATCCAGTCCTGGTGACTTTGTTCCCCCCTGGACCTGATTGCTGTGTACTCCACTTGGCCCTCACCTGAAACTAGTGACTCTGATCCTAACTGGTCCTCACCCAGATCTGGTGACTCTGGTCCTCACCTGTGGACCATTATGACCTGGATACTCTGTTCCACACCTGAGCCTCACCTGGACATGATGACTCTGGATCCACTCTGGGCCTCAGCCTGACATGGTGACTCTGGTCCCCATCTGGATGTCACCTAGACCAGGTGAATCTGGTACGCCTCTAGGCCTCAACTAGACCTGGTGACTCTGGTCCTCAACTGGGCCTATCCGGGACCTAGTGAATATGCTCCCCACCTGCACCTCATCTGGACAAGGTAACTCTGGTTCTACCTGGGCATCATCGGGACATGGTTCCTCTATTCCACACTGGGACTGACCTGATCCTGGTAACTCTGGTCCTGTCTTTGGCCTCTTCTGTACCAGGTGACTCTGGCTCCACCTGGGCCTCACCTGTAACTGGTGAATCCTCTTGCCACCTGCGCCTCACCTGGACCTTGTGACTGTGGTCCTCCTGGATCACACCTGGATCTGGTGGCTCTGGTTCCCATATGGGGCTCTCCTGGACCTGGTTCCTGTGGTCTCCATCTGGCCTCACCTGGAACACAATGACTGTGATCCATATTTGGGCCTCTCCTGGACCTGTTGACTCCGGTCCTTACCTGGGCATCATTGGGACCTGGATACTCTCTTATATACCTGGGCCTCACCTGGACCTGGTGACTGTGGTCCCACATGGGCCTCACCTGGTCGAGGTGACTGGTGACCACAGGGACCTCACCTGGACCTGGTGACTCAGGTCCTCATATGGGCATCATGGGACCGGGTTTCTCAGTTGAACATTGGGGCCTCACCTGGACCTAGTGATTTTCGTCCCCCTCTGGGCCTCACCCTGACTCGTGACTCTGGTCCCCACCTGGATATCACCAGTCCGGGTGACTCTGGTCCCACTCTGGGACTCACCCGGAGCTGGGGACACTGGTCCTCAACTGGACCTCAACAGGACCTGGTGAATCTACTCCTCACTTAGGCCTCGTCTGGACCTTGTGACTCTTTTCCCATCTGGCATCAATGGGACATGGTTACTCTGTTCCCGACATGGGCCTCACCTTGACATGATAACTTGGCTCCACACTTTGGCGTCAACTGGTCCTGATGACTCTGGCCCCCCACCTAGGCCTCAATCTGTTCCTGGTGACTGTGGTCCCCACCTGGGTCTCACCTGGACCTGGTGACTCTCGTTCCCACATGACCCACACCTGGACCTGGTGACTGTGGTGTTCTTGTAGACTCACATTTACCTGGTGTCTCCGGTCCCCACTAGGGTCTCACCTGCATCTGGTGACTCTGGCCTGCAGGTTGGCCTCATCTGGACCTGGTGATTGGGGTTGCCACCTGGGCATCACCCATACCTGGTGACTCAAGGTCCCCAAGTGGGCCTTTGGACCTGGTGAATCTGGTCCTTACCTGGTCCTCTCCCAGACCCGGGGACTCTGGTCACCACCTGGGCCTCACCTGGACCTGGTGAATCTGGTCCCCATCTGGGCCTCACCCAGTCTTGGTGTCTTTGTTCCCCACCTGGACCTGATTGCTGTGGACGCTTTCTTGGCCTCACCTGGAACTGGTGACTCTGATCCTATCACGCGTCACCCAGATCTGGTGACTCTGGTCCTCACCTGGGCATCTTTGGTACCCGGTTATTCTGTTCCACACCTGAGCCTCACCTGGACATGATGACTCTGGAACCTCTCTGGGCCTCACCCTGACCTGGTGACTCTGGTCCCCATCTGGATGTCACCTGGACCAGGTGATTCTGGTACCCCTCTAGGCCTCATCCAGATCTGGTGACTCTGGTACTAAACTGGTCTTCAACTGGACCTAGTGAATATGCTCCATCTGGGCCTCATTTGGACCTGGTGGCTCTGGTCCCTACCTGTGCATCATCGGGACATGTTTCCACTGCATGGCCTGTAGGTTGGCCTTAACTGGATCTGGTAAATCTGGTCCCTACCTGGGCATCATTGGGAAACGGTTCCTCTGCATGGCCTGCAGGTTGGACTCACCTGGACCTGGTGAGTTGCGTTGACACATGGGCCTCACCCATACCTGGTGACACTGGTCCGCACGTGGGCCTCACTTGGTTCTGGTGAATCTGATCTTTACCTGGTCCTCACCAGGAACGGTAACTCTGGTCACCACCTGGCAATGACCTGGACCTGGTGAATCTGGTCACCATCTAGGCCTCACCCAGTCCTGGTGACTTTGTTCCCCACCTGGACCTGATTGCTGTGGACTCCTTCTTGGCCTCACCTGGAACCGTTGACTCTGATCCTCACTGGGCCTCTCCCAGATCTGGTGACTCTGGTCCTCACCTGTGGATAATTATGACCTGGATACTCTGTTCCACACCTGAGTCCACCTGCGCATGATGACTCTGGAACCCCTCTGGGCCTCACCCTGACATGGTGATCTGGTCCCCATCTGGATGTCACCTAGACCAGGTGAATCTGGTACCCCTCTAGGCCTCAACTAGACCTGGTGACTCTGGTCCTCATATGGGCATCATGGGACCTGGTTTCTCAGTTCCATATCGGGGCCTCACCTGGACCTAGTGATTCTCGTCCCTTTCTGGACCTCACCTGACGTGGTGACTCTGGTCCCCACCTGGATATCACCAGAACCAGGTGACTCTGGTACCCCTCTAGGACTCACCCGGAGCTGGGGACACTGGTCCTCAACTGGACCTCAACAGGACCTGGTGAATCTCCTCCTCACTTTGGCCTCGTCTGGACCTTGTGACTCTTTTCCCACCTGGCATCAATGGGACATGGTTACTCTGTTCCCCACCTGGGCCTCACCTGGATATGATAACTTTGCTCCACACTTTGGCCTCAACTGGTCCTGATGACTCTGGTCCCCGCACCTAGGCCTCAATCTTGACCTGGTGACTGTGGTCCCCACCTGGGTCTCACCTGGACCTGGTGACTCTCGTTCCCACATGAACCACACCTGGACCTGGTAACTGTGGTGTTCTTGTAGACTCATATTTACCTGGTGACTCCGGGCCCACTAGGGCCTCACCTGGATCTGGTGACTCAGGCCTACAGGTTGGCCTCACCTGCACCTGGTGAGTGGGGTTGCCACCTGGGCCTCAACCATACCTAGTGACTCAGGTCACGACGTGGGCCTCTTGGACCTGGTGAATCTGGTCCTTACCTGGTCCTCTCCCAGACCCAGGGACTCTGGTCACCACCTTGGCCTCACCTGGATCTGGTGAATCTGGTCCCCACCTGGGCCTCACCCAGTATTGGTGACTTTGTTCCCCACCTGGACTTGATTGGTGTGGACTCTTTCTTGGACTCACCTTGAACTCTTGACTCTGATCCTATCTGCGCGTCACCCAGACATGGTGACTCTGGTCCTCACCTGGGCATCATTGGTACCTGGTGACTCTGTTACATACCTGAGCCTCAGCGGGACATGATTACTCTGGAACCTCTCTGGGCCTCACCCTCACCTGGTGACTCTGGCCACCATCTGGATGTCACCTGGACCAGGTGATTCTGGTACCCCTCTAGGCCTCAACCAGATCTGGTGACTCTGGTCCTCAACTGGGCCTCACATTGACCTAGTGAATATGCTCAATGTGGGCCTCATTTGGACCTGGTCACTCTGGTCCCTACCTGGCATCATCGGGATATGGTTCCACTGCATGGCCTGCAGGTTGGCCTCAACTGGACCTGGTGAGTGGGGTTGCCACCTGGGACTCACTCATACCTGGTGACAAAGGCCCCACGTGGGCCTAACGTGGATCTGCTGAATCTGGTCCTATCCTGGTCCTCACCCGGAACTGGTAACTCTTTTCACAACCTGGGAATCACCTGCACCTCGTGAATCTGGTCCCCATCTGGGCCTCACCCAGTCCTGGTGACTTTGCTCCCCGCCTGGACCTGATTGCTGTGCACTCTTAGTTGGCCTCACCTGGAACTGCTGACTCTGATCCTTACTGGGCCTCACCCAGATCTGGTGACTCTGGTCCTTATCTGTGGACCATTATGGCCTGGATACTCTGTTCCACACCTGAGCCTCACCTGGACAGGATGACTCTGGAACCCCTCTGGGCCTCACCCTTGCCTGGTGACTCTGGTCACCCCTTGGGCTTCACTTGGGCCTTGTGGATCTGGTGTTTAGCTGTTCCGTACCTGGATCTGGTGACGGGTCGCCACCTGGGCCTCACCTGGACTTGGTGAATCCTGTTGTCACCTCGCCTCACCTGGACCTTGGGACTGTGGTCCCACCTGGACCTCACCTGGATCTGCTGGCTCTGGTTCCCATATGGGGCTCTCCTGGACCTGGTTCCTGTGGTCTCCATCTGGCCTCACCTGGAACACAATGACTCTGATCCATATTTGGGCCCCTCCTGGACCTGTTGACTCTGGTCCTTACCTGGGCATCATTGGGACCTGGATACTCTCTTATATACCTGGGCCTCACCTGGACCTGGTGACTGTGGTCCCACCTGGGCCTCAACTGGACGAGGTGACTGGTTCCCACAGGGACCTCACCTGGACCTGGTGACTCAGGTCCTCATATGGGCATCATGGGACTTGGTTTCTCAGGTCCACATCGGGGACTCACCTGGACGTAGTGATTCTCGTCCCCCTCTTGGCCTCACCCTGACTGGTGACTCTGGTCCCCACCTGGATATCACCAGAACCGGGTGACTCTGGTCCCCCTCTGGGACTCACCCGGCGCTGGGGACACTGGTCCTCAACTGGGCCTCAACAGGACCTGGTGAATCTACTCTTCACTTAGGCCTCGTCTGGACCTTGTGACTCTTTTCCCACCTGGCATCAATGGGACATGGTTACTCTGTTCCCCACCTGGGCCTCACCTGGACATGATAACTTTGCTCCACACTTTGGTTTCAACTTGTCCTGATGACTCTGGTCCCCACCTTCGTCTCACCTGGACCTGGTGACTCTCGTTCCCACATGAACCACACCTGAACCTTGTGTTTGTGGTGTACTTGTAGACTCATATTTACCTGGTGACTCCGGTCCCCACTAGGGTGTCACATGGATCTGGTGACTCTGGCCTGCAGGATGGCCTCACCTGGACCTGGTGAGTGGGGTTGCCACCCCAACCTGGTGACTCAGGTCCCCACGTGGGCCTCTTGGAACTGGTGAATCTGGTCCTTACCTGGTCCTCTCCAAGACGAGGGGAATCTGGTCACGACCTGGGCCTTACTTGGAGCTGGTGAATCTGGTCCCCATGTGGGCCTCACCCAGTCCTGGTGACTTTGTTCCCCACCTGGACCTGATTGCTGTGGACTCTTTCTTGGCCCCACCTGGAAATGGTGACTCTGATCCTATCTGCGCGTCACCCAGATCTGGTCACTTTGGTCCTCACCTGTGGACCATTATGACATGGATACTGTGTTCCACACCAGAGGCTCCCCTCGACATTATGATTCTGGAACCTCTGTGGGCCTCACCCTGACCTGGTGACTCTCGTCCCCATCTGGATGTCACCTGAACCAGGTGATAATGGTACCACTCTAGGCCTCAACTTGACCTGGTGACTCTGGTCCTCAACTGGGCCTCACTGGGACCTAGTGAACATGCTCCAAACCTGCGCCTCATCTGGACCGGGTGACTCTGGTTCTACCTGGCCTCATCGGGACATGGTTACTCTACTCCCCAATGGGACTGACCTGATACTGGTAACTCTGGTCCTGACTTTGGCCTCTTCTGTACCAGGTGATTCTGGCTCCACCTGGGCCTCACCTGTAACTGGTGACTCTGATCCTATGCATGGCCTCACCTGACCTGGTGACTGTGGTTCCCATCGGGACTTCACTTGGACCTCATGTCTCCGGTCCCACCTGGGTCTAACCAGGACCTGGTGTCTCTGGTACCCACCTGGGTAGCATCAGGATATGGTTACACTGTTCACTCACAGTGACCCAGACGGACTTAATAACTCTAGTCTTCACCTGGGCCACACCTGGACATGGTGACACTGGTTCCCACCAGGGTCTCACCTGGACATGGTGATTCAGATCTCACCTGGTCCTCACCTGTAACTGGTGATTCTCGTTCCCACATGGACATCATGTGTACCTGGTGGCTGCAGTGTTTCTAGCTTCTCATGTACCTCGTGACTCTGGTCCCCGCCAGGGCCTCACCGGGACCTGGTGAGTGTGGTTGCCCCCTGCAACTCACCTGTACCTGGTGATTCTGGTCTGCCCCTGAGACTAACCTGGATCTGGTGACTGTGGTAGCCACCTGGGCTTCACCTGGATTTGGGGACTCCGGTGCCCATCTGGGCCTCACCTGCCCCTGTTGACCATGGTCCTCAACAGGGCAATATGGGACCCGGTGTCTGTGTTCCAAAATGGACCTAACCTGGACCACGTGACTCTGGTCACCCTCTGGGTCTCACCGTCCCCTAGTGACCTTGTACCCCACTTTGGCCTGACGTGGACCTGCTGACCCAGTTTGCCACCTGCGCCTGACCTCGAAATGTTGACTCTGGTTCTTTCAAGGGCCTCCACTGGAACTGGTGATCCTGGTCCCCACCTGTGCCTCGCCTGGATGTGGTGACTCTTGCCACCACAGGGCACTCACCTAGACCTGCTTACTGTGCTCCACACCTGGGCCTCAAGTAGACCTGTTGACCATGGTCCCCAAGCCGGCCTCACATGGACCTGTTGCCTCTGACCTCCACTGGGGCCTCATGTGTACCTGGTAACTCTGGTCCTCACCTGGCCTCATCTTTACCTAGAACTCTGCTCCCCACCTGGGCTTCACCTCGATCTGGTGACTCTGGTCCCCACCTGGACTTCACCTGGATCTGGTGACTCTGGTCCCCACCTGGACCTCTCCTGGACCTAGTGACTCTCTTTCGAACATGGAACTCACCTGGATCTGGTGACTCTGGTCCTCAGTTTGGCCTCACCTGGACCTGGTGTCTCTCGTCCACACTTTGACCTAACTCAGAACTGCTGAATCTTGCCCCACCTAGGCCGCACCCAGACCTGGTGACTCTTGTCCCCAACTATGCCTCAATTCCACCTGATGAATCTGGTCCTCACGTGGGTCTCACATGGACCTGGGACTCAGCTGGATAGAGTGGCTTTAGTACCTAGAAGGGGTTCACCTGATACTGGTGACTCTGGTCTTATTCTATGCCTCACCAGGACCTAGTGATCTGTCCCCATCTGGGCCTGCATGGCCCTAGTGACTCTGGTCCTCACCCGGACATGATTGGGACCTGGATACTCTATTCCACACCTGGGCCTCACTTTCACTAGGGACTTCTGGTCCCATTCTGGGCCTCAAACTAAGCTTGTTACTGTGGCTCCCCCTCTGGGCCTCACCCATACCTGGTGACTCTGGTCACCCCTTGGGCTTCACTTGGGCCTGGTGAATCTGGTCCTTAGCTGGTCCGCACCTGTATCTGGTGACTGGTCACCACGAGGGCCTCACCTGTACTTGGTGAATCCTGTTGTCACCTGCGCCTCACCTGGACCTTGTGACTGTGGTCCCACCTGGACCTCACCTGGTTCTGTTGGCTGTGGTTCCCATATGGGGCTCTCCTGGACCTGGTTCCTGTGGTCTCCATCTGGCCTCACTTGGAACACAGTGACTCTCATCCATATTTGCGCCTCTCCTGGACGTTTTGACTCTGGTCCTTACCTGGGCATCATTGGGACCTGGATACTCTCTTATATACCTGGGCCTCACCTGGACCTGGTGACTGTGGTCCCATCCGGGCCTCACCTGGACGGGGTGACTGGTTCCCACAGGCACCTCACCTGGACCTGGTGACTCAGATCCTCATATGGGCATCATGGGACCTGGTTTCTCAGTTCCACATCGGAGCCTCACCTGGACCTAGTGACTCTCGTCCCCCTCTGGGCCTCACCCTGACCTGCTGACTCTGGTCCCCACCTGGATATCACCAGAACCGGGTGACTCTGGTCCCCCTCTGGGACTCACCCGGAGCTGGGGACACTGGTCCACAACTGGGGCTCAACGGGACCTGGTGAATCTACTCCTCACTTAGGCCTCGTCTGGACCTTGTGACTCTTTTCCCACCTGGCATCAATGGGACATGGTTACTCTGTTCCCACCTGGGCCTCACCTGACATGACAAATTTGCTCCGCACTTTGGCCTCAACTGGTCGTGATGACCCTGGTCCCCCCACCTCGGCCTCAATCTGGACCTGGTGACTGGTCCCCACCTGGGTCTCACCTGGACCTGGTGACTCTCGTTCCCACATGAACCACACCTGGACCTGGTGACTGTGGTGTTCTTGGAACTCACATTTACCTGGTGACTCCCGTCTCCACTTGGGCCTCACATGGATCTGGTGACTCTGGCCTGCAGGTTGGGTCACCTGGACCTGGTGAGTGGGGTTGCCACCTGGGCCTAATCCATACCTGGTGACTCAGGTCCCCACGTGGGCCTCTTGGACCTGGTGAGTCTGGTCCTTACTTGGTCCTCTTAGAACCGGGGACTCTGGTGACCACCTGGGCCTCACCTGGATCTGGTGTCTCTGGTACCCACCTTGGTAGCATCAGGAACTGGTACACTGTTCACTAACAGTGACCCAGCCGGACCTTTTAACTCTGGTCTTCACCTGGGCCACACCTGGACATGGTGACACTGGTTCCCACCTGGGTCTCACCTGGACATGGTGAGTCGGATACCCTCCTGGTCCTCCCCTGTAACTGATGATTCTCGATCCCACATGGACATCATGTGGACCTGGTGGCTGCAGTGTTTCTAGCTTCTCATGTACCTCGTGACTCTGGTCCCCACCAGGGCCTCACAGGGACCTGGTGAGTGTGGTTGCCACCTGCACCTCAAGTGGACCTGGTCATTCTGGTCTGCACCTGAGACTACCCTGGATCTGATGACTGTGGTCTCCACCTTGGCTTCACCTGCTTTGGGGACTCCGGTCTCCATCTGGGCCTCACCTGGCCCTGTTGACCATGGTCCTCAACTGGGCAAAATTGGGACCCGGTGACTGTGTTCCACAATTGGACCTCACCTGGACAAGGTCATTATGGTCTCCCTCTGGGTCTCACCGTGCCCTAGTGACTGTGAACCCAACTTTGCCCTGATTTGGACCTGCTGGCCCTGGTTGCCACCTGCGCCTGACCTCGAACTGTTGACTCTGGTACTTTCAAGGGACTACTCTGTACCTTGTTATCCTGGTCCCAACCTGGGACTCACCTGGACGTGGTGACTCATGTCACAACCGCGTAATCACCTGGACCTGCTTACTGTGTTCCACATCTGGGCCTCAAGTAGACTTGTTGACCATGGTCCCCAAGCCGGCCTCACATGGACCTGTTGCCTCTGATCCTCACCGGGGCCTCACGTGTACCTGGTAACTCTGGCCCTCATCCGGGCCTCACCTGGACCTAGTGACTCTGGTCCCCACCTGGGCTTCACCTGGATCTGGTGACTCTGCTCCCCACCTGGACTTCACCTGGATCTGGTGACTCTGGTCCCCACCTGGACCTCTCCTGTACCTGGTAACAGTCTTTCCTACATGGACCTCACCTGGATCTGGTGCCTCTGGTCCTCAGTTTCGCTTCTCCTGGACCTGGTGTCTCTCATCCCCACTTTCACCTAACTCAGAACTCCTGAATCATGTCCCACCTAGGCCGCACCCAGACCTGGTGACTCTTGTCCCCAGCT
Source organism: Canis aureus (assembly GCF_053574225.1). Taxonomy (NCBI): domain Eukaryota; kingdom Metazoa; phylum Chordata; class Mammalia; order Carnivora; family Canidae; genus Canis; species Canis aureus. Next base: position 41,701,562 of record NC_135643.1, read on the forward strand.
TGCCTCAATTCGACCTGATGAATCTGGTCCTCACGTGGGCCTCACATGGACCTGGGACTCAGCTGGATTGAGTGCTCTGGTTCCCACAAGGGGCTCACCTGATTCTGGTGGCTCTGGTCTTATTCTATACCTCACCAGGACCTAGTGATTCTGTTCCCCATCTGCGCCTGCATGACCCTAGTGACTCTGGTCCTCACCCAGGTATCATTCGGACCTGGATACTCTATTCCACACCTGGGCCTCACTTTGACCACAGATCTCTGGTCCCATTCTGGGCCTCAAACTAAACTGGTTACTGTGGTTCCCCCTCTGGATCTCACCCTTACCTGGTAAATCTGGTCACCCGTTGGGCTTCACTTGGTCCAGGTGAATCTGATCCTTAGTTGGTCCGCACATGGATCTGGTGACTGTTCGCCACCTAGGCCTCCTGGACTTGGTGAATCCTGTTGCCACCTGCGCCTCACCGGGACCTTGTGACTCTTTTCCCACCTGGCATCAATGGGACATGGTTACTCTGTTCCCTACTTGGGACTCACCTGGACATGATAACTTTGCTCCACACTTTGGCCTCAACTTGTCCTGATGAATCTGGTCCCCCCACCTAGGCCGCAATCTGGACCTGGTGACTGTGGTCCCCAACTGGGTCTCACCTGGACCTGGGGACTCTCGTTCGCCCATGAACCACACCTGGACCTGGTGACTGTGGTGTTCTTCTAGACTCACATTTACATGGGGACTCCGGTCCCCACTAGGGCCTCACGTGGATCTGGTGACTCTGGCCTGCAGGTTGGCCTCACCTGGACCTTGTGAGTGGGGTTGCCACCTGGGCCTCACCCATACATGGTGACTCAGGTCCCCACGTGGGCCTCTTGGACCTGGTGAATCTGGTCCTTACCTGGTCCCCTCCCAGACCCGGGTACTCTGGTCACCACGTGGGCCTCACCTGGACCTGGTGAATCTGGTCCCCAACTGGGCCTCACACAGGCCTGGTGACTTTGTTCCCCACCTGGATCCGAATGCTGTGGACTCTTTCTTGGCCTCACCTGGAACTGGTGAATCTGATCCTATCTGCGCGTCTCCCAGACCTGGTGACTATGGTCCTCACCTGGGCCTTATTGGTACCTGGTGACTCTGTTCCACACCTTAGGCTCACCTGGACAAGATGACTCTGGAACCTCTCTGGGCCTCACCCTGACCTGGTGACTCTGGTGCCATCTGGGCCTCACTAGGACCTGGTGTCTCTGGTACCCACCTGGGTAGCATCAGGATATGGTTACACTGTTCACTAACAGTGACCCAGCCGGACCTATTAACTCTGGTCTTCACCTGGGCCACAACTGGACATGGTGACACTGGTTCCCACCTGGGTCTCACCTGGACATGGTGAGTCGGATCCACACCTGGTCTTCACATGTAACTGGTGATTGTCGTTCCCACATGGACATCATGTGGACCTGGTGGCTGCAGTGTTTCTAGCTTCTCATGTACCTCGTGACTCTGGTCCCCACCAGGGCCTCACCGGGACCTGTTGAGTGTGGTTGCCACCTGCCCCTCACCTGGACCTGGTGATTCTGGTCTGCACCTGAGACTACCCTGGATATTGTGACAGTGGTCCCCACCTGGACGTCACCTGGATTTGGGGACTCCGGTCCCCATCTGGGCCTCACCTGGCCCTGTTGACCATGGTCCTCAACTGGGCAAATTTGGCACCCGGTGACTGTGTTCCACAACTGGACCTCACATAGACCAGGTGACACTGGTCACCCTCTGGGTCTAACCGTGCACTAGTGACTGTGAACCCCACTTTGGCCTGAATTGGACCTGCTGTTCCTGGTTGACACCTGCGCCTGACCACGAACTGTTGACTCTGCTTTATTCAAGGGCCTCCCCTGTACCTGGTGATCCTGTTCTCCACCTGGGGCTCACCTGGATGTGGTGACTCTTTTCACCACCGGGGACTCACCTGGACCTGCTTACTGTGTTCCACACCTGGGCCTCCGTAGACCTGTTGACCATGGTCCCCAAGCCGGCCTCACATGGACCTGTTGCCTCTGATCTCCACCGAGGCCTCACGTGTACCTGGTAACTCTGGTCCTAACCTGGGCCTCATCTGGAACTGGTGACTGTGGTCCCCACCTGTGTATCACCTGGATCAGGTGACTCTGGTCCCACCTGGACTTCACCTGGATCTGGTGACTCTGGTCCCCACCTGGACCTCTCCTGGACCTGGTGACTCTCTTTCCAACATGGACCTCACCTGGATCTGGTGACTCTGGTACTCATTTTGGCCTCACCTGGACCTGGTGTCTCTCGTCCCCACTTTGACCTAACTCAGAACTGCTGAGTCTTGCCCCACCTAGGCCGCACCCACACCTGTTGACTCTTGTCCCCAGCTATGCCTCAATTCGACCTTATGAATCTGGTCCTCACGTGGGCCTCACATGGACATGGGACTCAGCTGGATAGAGTGGCTCTGGTTCCCACAAGGTGCTCACCTAGACCTGGTGAATTTGGTCCCACCTGGCCTCACCGGGACGAGGTGACTGGTTCCCACACGGACCTCATCTGGACATGGTGACTCAGGTCCTCATATGGGCAACATGGGACCTGGTTTCTCAATTCCACATCGGGGCCTCACCTGGACCTAGTGATTCTTGTCCCCCTCTGGGCCTCACCCTGATGTGGTGACTATGGTCCCCACCTGGATATCACCAGAACCGGGTGACTCTGGTCCCCCTCTGGGACTCACCCTGAGATGGGGACACTGGTCCTCAACTGGGCCTCAAAAGGACCTGGTGAATCTACTCACTCATAGGCCTCGTCTGGACCTTGTGACTCTTTTCCCACCTGGCATCAATGGGACATGGTTACTCTGTTCCCCACCTGGGCCTCACCTGGATATGATAACTTTGCTCCACACTTTGGCCTCACCTGGTCCTGATGACTCTGGTTCCCCCACCTAGGCCTCAATCTGGCCCTGGTGACTGTGGTCCCCACCTGGGTCTCACCTGGACCTGGTGACTCTCGTTCCCACATGAACCATACCTGGACCTGGTGACTGTGGTGTTCTTGTAGACTCACATTTACCTGGTGCCTCCGGTCCCCACTAGGGCCTCACCTGGATCTGGTGACTCTGGCCTGCAGGTTGGCCTCACCTGGAACAGGTGAGTGGGGTTGCCACCTGGGCCTCACCCATACCTGGTGACTCAGGTCCCCACGTGGGCCTCTTGGACCTGGTGACACTGGTCCTTACCTGGTCCTCACCCAGCTCCTGTCACCACCTCGCCTCACCTGGACCTGGTGAATCTGGTCCCCATCTGGGCCTCACCCAGCCCTGGTGACTTTGTTCCCCACGTGGACCTGATTGATGTGGTCTCTTTCTTGGCCTCACCTAGAACTGGTGACTCTGATCCTATCTGCTCGTCAACCAGATCTGATCACTCTCCTGGTCACAGGTCCTCACCTGTGGACCATTATGACCTGGATACTCTGTTCCACACCTGAGCCTCACCTGCACATGATGACTCTGGATCCCCTCTGGTCCTCAGCCTGACATGGTGACTCTGGTCCCCATCTGGATGTCACCTAGACCAGGTGAATCTGGTACCCCTCTAGGCCTCAACTTGACCTGGTGACTCTGGTCCTCAACTGGGCCTCACCGGGACCTAGTGAACATGCTCCCCACCAAAACTCATCTGGACCTGGCGACTCTGATTCTACCTGGGAATCATCGGGACATGGTTACTTTATTCCCCACTGGGACTGACCTTATCCTGGTAACTCTGGTCCTGACTTTGGCCTCTTCTGTACCAGGTGACTCTGGCTCCACCTCGGCCTCACCTGAAACTGGTGTCTCTGATCCTAAGCATGGCCTCCCCTAACCTGGTGACTGTAGTTTCCATCGGGACCTCACCTGGACCTCATGTCTCTGGTCCCACCTGGGCCTCACCAGGACCTGGCCCAGAGTCATCAAATCCAGGTGAGGCTGACATGGTGACTCTGGTCCCCATCTGGATGTCACCTAGACCAGGTGAATCTGGACCCCTCTACGCCTCAACTAGAACTGGTGACTCTGGTCCTCAACTTGGCCTCACCGGGACCTAGTGAATATGCTCCCCACCTGCGCCTCATTTGGACCTGGTGACTCTGGTTCTTCCTGGGCATCATCGGGACATGGTTACTCTATTCCCCACTGGGACTGACCTGATCCTGGTAACTCTTGTCCTGACTTTGGCCTCTTCTGTACCAGGTGACTCTGGCTCAACCTGTGCCTCACCTGTAACTGGTGACTCTGATCCTAAGCATGGTCTCACCTGACCTGATGACTGCAGTTCCCATCGGGACCTCAAATGGACCTCATGTCTTGGGTCCCACTTGAGACTCACCAGGATCTGGTGTCTCTGGTAACCATCTGGGTAGCATCAGGTTATGGTTACACTGTTCACTATCAGGGACTCTGATCCCCATCTGGATGTCACCTGGACCAGGTGATTCTGGTACCCGTCTAGGCCTCAACCAGATCTGGTGACTCTGGTCCTCAACTGGGCCCTAACTGGACCTAGTGAATATGCTCCATCTGGGCCTCATTTGGAACTGGTTACTCTGGTCCCTACCTGGCCATCATCGGGACATGGTTCCACTGCATGGCCTGCAGGTTGGCCTCACCTGGACCAGGTAACTCTGGTCCCTACATGGGCATCTTCGGTACACGATTCCTCCGCATTGCCTGCAGGTTGGACTCACCTTGACCTGGTGAGTGGGTTTGCTACCTGGGCCTCACCCATACCTGGTGACACAGGTCCCCACGTGGGCCTCACATGGGCCTGGTGAATCTGGTCCTTACCTGGTCCTCATCCGAAACTGGTAACTCTGGTCATCACCTGGGAATCACCTGGACCTTGTGAATCTGTTCCCAATCTGGGCCTCACCCAATCCTGGTGACTTTGTTCCCCACCTGGACCTGATTGCTGTGGGCACTTTCTTGGCCTCACCTGGAACTGGTGACTGTTCCTAACTGGGCCTCACACAGATCTGTTGACTCTGGTCCTCAACTGTGGATCATTAAGACCTGGATACTCTGTTCCACACCTGAGGCTCACCTGAACTTGATGACTCTGGAACCACTCTGGGCCTCACCCTGAAATGGTGACTTGGTCCCCATTTGGATGTCATCTAGACCAGGTGAATCTGGTACCCCTCTAGGACTCAACTAGACCTGGTGACTCTCGTCCTCAACTTGGCCTCACCGGGACCTAGTGAATATGCTCCCCACCTGCGCCTCATCTGGACCTGGTGACTCTGGTTCTTCCTGGGCATCATCCTGACATGGTTACTCTATTCCCCACTGGGACTGACCTGATCGTGGTAACTGTGGTCTTGACTTTGGCCTCTTCTGTACCAGGTGATTCTGGCTCCACCTGGGCCTCACCTGTAACTGGTGACTGTGATCCTAAGCATGGCCTCACCTGACGTGGTGACTGTGGTTCCCATCGGGACCTCACCTGGACCTCATGTCTCTGGGCCCACCTGGGCCTCACCAGGATATGGTGTCTCTCTACCCGCCTGGGTAGCATCAGGATATGCTTACACTGTTCACTAACAGTGACCCAGCCGGACCTATTAACTCTGGTCTTCACCTGGGTCTCACCTGGACATGGTGAGTCGGAACCCCACCTGGTCCTCACCTGTAACTACTGATTCGCGTTCCCACATGGACATCATGTGGACCTGGTGGCTGCAGTGTTTCTAGCTTCTCATGTACCTCGTGGATCGGGTCCCCACCAGGGCCTCACCGGGACCTGGTGAGTGTGGTTGCCACCTGCACATCACCTGGACCTGGTGATTCTGGTCTGCACCCGAGACTACCCTGGATCTGGTGACTGTGGTCCCCAACTGGGCTTCACCTGGATTTGGGGACTCTGGTCCCCATCTGGGCACACCTGGCTCTGTTGACCATGATCCTCAACTGGGCAAAATTGGACCGGTGACTGTTCCACAAGAGGACCTCACCTGCACCAGGTGACTCTGGTCCCCCTCTGGGTCTCACGGTGCCCTAGTGACTGTGAACCCCACTTTGGCCCGACTTGCAACTTCTGACCCTGGTTGCCACCTGCACCTGACCTCGAACTGTTGACTCTGGTTTTTTCAAGGGCCTCCCCTGTACCTGGTGATCCTGGTCCCCACCTGGGCCTCACCTGGACCTGGTGACTCTTGATACCACAGGGGACTCACCTGTACCTGCTTACTGTGTTCCACACCTGGGCCTCAAGTAGACCTGTTGACCACGGTCCCCACGCCGGCCTCACATGGACTTGTTGCCTCTGATCCCCACCGGGGCCTCACGTGTACATTGTATCTGGTCCTCACCTGGGCCTCATCTGGACCTAGTGACTCTGGTCCCCACCTGGGCTTCACCTGGATCTGGTGACTCTGGTCCCCACCGGGACTTCACCTGGATCTGGGGACTCTGGTCCCCACCTGGACCTCTCCTGGACCTGATGACTCTCTTTCCAACATGGACCTCACGTGGGTCTGGTGACTCTGCTCCTCAGTTTGGCATCACCTCTACCTGGTGTCTCTCATCCCCACATTGACGTAACTCAGAACCGCTGAATCTTGCCCCACCTAGGCCGCACCCAGACCTGGTGACTCTTGTCCCCAGCCATGCCTCAATTCGACCTGATGAATCTGGTCCTCACGTGGGCCTCACATGGACCTGGGACTCAGCTGGATAGAGTGGCTCTGCTTCCCACAAGGGGCTCACCTGACACTGCTGACTGTGGTCTTATTCTGTGCCTCACCAGTACCTAGTGATTCTGTTCCCCATCTGGGCCTGCATGGCCCTAGTGACTCTGGTCCTCACCCGGACATGATTGGGACCTGGATACTCTATTCCACACCTGGGCCTCACTTTGACCAGGGACCTCTGGTCCCATTCTGGGCCTCAACTAAACTGGTTACTCTGGTTCCCCCTCTCGGCCTCACCCTTACCTGGTGATTCTGGTCACACCTTGGCTTCATTGGGCCTGGTGAATCTGTTCTTTAGCTGGTCCGCACCTGGATCTGGTGACTGGTCGCCACTTGGGCCTCACCTGGACTTGGTGAATCCTGTTGCCACCTGCGCCTCACCTGGACCTTGTGACTGTGGTCCCACCTGGACCTCACCTGGATCTGGTGGCTCTGGTTCCCATATGGGGCTCTCCTGGACCTGGTTCCTGTGGTCTCCATCTGGCCTCACCTGGAACACAATGACTCTGATCCATATTTGGGCCTCTCCTGGACCTGTTGACTCTGGTCTTTACCGGGTCATCTTTGGGACCTGGATACTCTCTTATATACCTGGGCCAAACCTGGACCTGGTGACTGTGGTTCCCATCGGGACCTCACCTGGACCTCATGTCTCTAGTCCCAACTGGGCCTCAACAGGAGCTGGTGTCTCGGTACCCACCTCGGTAGCATCAGGATATGGTTACACTGTTCAATAACAGTGACCCAGCTGGACCTATTTACTCTGGCCTTCACCTGGGCCACACCTGGACATGGTGACACTGGTTCCCACCTGGTATCACCTGGACATGGTGAGTCAGAGCCCCACCTGGTCCTGACCTGTAACTGGTGATTCTCGTTCCCACATGGACATCATATGGACTTGGTGGCTGCAGTGTTTCTAGCTTCTCATGTACCTCGTGACTCTGGTCCGCACCAGGGCCTCACCGGGTACTGGTGAGTGTGGTTGCCACCTGCACCTCACCAGGACCTGGTGATTCTGGTCTGCACCTGAGACTACCCTGGATCTGGTGACTGTGGTCCCCAACTGGGCTTCACCTGGATTTGGGGACTCCGGTCCCCATCTGGGGCTCACCTGGCCCTGTTGACCATGGTCCTCAACTGGGCAAAATTGGGACCCGGTGACTGTGTTCCACAACTGGACCTCACCTGGACCAGGTGACTCTGGTCCCCCTCTGGGTCTCTCTGTGCCCTAGTGACTGTGAACCCCGCTTTGGCCTGACTTGGACCGGCTGACCCTAGTTGCAACCTGCGCCTGACCTCGAACTGTTGACTCTGGTTCTTTCAAGGGCCTCCCCTGTACCTAGTGATACTGGTCCCCAACTGGGCCTCAACTGGACGTGGTGACTCTTGTCACCACCAGGGACTCACCTGGACCTGCTTACTGTGTTGCACACCTGGGCCTCCAGTAGACCTGTTGCCCATGGTCCCAAGCCGGCCTCACATGGACCTGTTGGCTCTGATCCCCGCCGGGGCCTCACGTGTACCTGGTAAGTATGGTCCCCACCTGGGCCTCATCTGGACCTAGTGACTCTGGTCCCCACCTGGGCTTCACCTGGATCTGGTGACTCTGTTCCCCACCTTGACTTCACATGGATCTGGTGACCTTGCTCCCCCCCTGTACCTCTCCTGGACCTGGTGACTCTCTTTCCAACATGTACCTCACCTGGATCTGGTGACTCTGGTCCTCACTTTGTCGTCACCTGGGCCTGGTGTTTCTCGTCCCCACTTTGACTTAACTCAGAACTGCTGAATCTTGCCCCACCTAGGCCGCACCCAGACCCGGTGACTCTTGTCCCCAGCTATGCCTCAATTCGACCTGATGAATCTGGTCCTCACGTGGGCCTCCAATTAACCTGACTCAGCTGGATAGATTGGCTCTGGTTCCCAAAAGGGGCTCACCTGATACTGGTGACTATGGTCTTATTCTATGCCTCACCAGGAACTAGTGATTCTGTTCCCCATCTGAGCCTGCATGGCCCTAGTGACTCTTGTCCTCACCCAGGCATCATTGGGACCTGGATATTCTATTCCACACCTGGGCCTCACTCTGACCAGTGACTTCTGGTCCCATTCTGGGCCTCAAACTAAACTGGTTATTCTGATTACCCTTCTGGGCCTCACCCTTACCTACTGACTCTGGTCACCCCTTGGGGTTCCCTTGGGCCTGGTCAATCTGGTCCTTAGCTGGTCCGCACCTGGATCTGGTGAATGGTCGCCACTTGGGCCTCACCTGGACTTGGTGAATCCTGTTGCCACCTGAGCCTCACCTGGATCTTTTGACAGTAGTCCAACCTGGACCTCACCTGGATCTGGTGGCTCTGGTTCCCATATGGGGCTCTCCTGGACCTGGTTCCTGTGGTCTCCATCTGGCCTCACCTGGAACACAATGACTCTGATCCATATATGGTCCTCTCCTGGACCTGTTGACTCTGGTCCTTTCCTGGGCATCATTGGGACCTGGATAATCTCTATATACCTGGGCTCACCTGGTCCTGGTGACTGTGGTCCCACCTGGGCCTCACCTGGACGAGGTGACTGGTTCCCACAGGGACCTCACCTGGACCTTGTGACTCAGGTCCTCATATGGGCATCATGGGACCAGGGTTCTCAGTTCCACATCGGGGTCTCATCTGGACCTAGTGATTCTCGTCCCCCTTTGGGCCTCACCCTGACGTGGTGACTCTGGTCCCCACCTGGATATCACCAGAACCGGGTGACATTGGTCCCCCTCTGAGACTCACCCGGAGCTGGGGACACTGGTCCTCAACTGGGCCTCAACAGGACCTGGTGAATCTACTCCTCACTAAGGCCTCGTCTGGACCTGGTGACTCTTTACCCACCTGGCATTAATGGGACATGGTTACTCTTCCCCACCTGGGCCTCACATGGACATGATAACTTTGCTCCACACTTTGGCCTCAACTGGTCCTGATGACTCTGGTCCCCCGACCTAGGCCTCAATCTGGAGCTGGTGACTGTGGTCCCCACCTGGGTTTCACCTGGACCTGGGGACTCTCTTTCCCACATGCACCACACCAGGTCCTGGTGACTGTGTTTTTTTTGTAGAATCTCTTTTAACTGGTGACTCCAGTCCCCACTAGGGCCTCACGTGAATCGGGTGACTTGGCCTGCAGGTTGGCCTCACATGGACCTGGTTAATGGGGATGCCACTTGGCCCTCACCCATACTTGGTGACTCAGGTCTCCACGTGGGCCTTTTGGACCTGTTGAATCTGGTCCTTACCTGGTCCTCTCCCAGACCCGGGGACTCTGGTCACCACCTGGGCCTCACCTGGACCTGGTGAATCCGGTCCCCATCTGGGCCTCACTCAGTCCTGGTGACTTTGTTCCCAAATTTGACCTGATTGCTGTGGACTCTTTCTTGGCCTCACCTGGACCTGGTGACTCTGATCCTATCTGCGTGTCACCCAGACCTGGTGACTCTGGTCCTCACCTGGGCATCATTGGCACCTGGTGACTCTGTTCCACACCTGAGCCTCTCCTGGACATGAGGCTCGGGACTCTCGAACCACTCTGGGCCTCACCCTTACCTGGTGACTCTGGTTACTCCTTGGGCTTCACTTAGGCCAGTTGAATCTCTTTCTTAGCTGGTCCGCACCTGGATCTGGTGACAGGTCACCAAGTGAGCCTCACCTGGACTTGGTGAATCATGTTGCCACCTGCGCCTCACCTGGACCTTGTGACTGTGGTCCCTCCTGGACCTCACCTGGATCTGGTGGCTCTGGTTCCCATATGAGGCTCTCCTGGACCTGGTTCCTGTGGTCTCCATCTGGCCTCACCTGGAACACAATGATTCTGATCCATATTTGGGCTTCTCCTGTACCTGTTGACTCTGGTCCTTACTTGTGCATCATTGGGACCTGGATACTCTCTTATATACCTGGGCCTCACCAGGACCTGGTGACTGTGGTCCCACCTGGGCCTCACCTGTCCGGGGTGACTGGTTCCCACAGGGACATCACCTGGACCTGGTGACTCAGGTCCTCATATGGGCATCTTGGGACCTGGTTTCTCAGTTCCACATCGGGGCTCACCTGGACCTAGTGATTCTCGTGCCCCACTGGGCTTCGCCCTGACTTGTGACACTGGTCCCCACCTGGATATCACCAGAACCGGGTGACACACCCGGAGCTGGGGACACTGGTCCTCAGCTGGGGCTCAACAGGACCTGGTGAATCTACTCCAAACTTAGTCTTCGTCTGGACCTTGTGACTCTTTTCCCACCTGGCATCAATGAGACATGGTTACTCTGTTCCCCACCTGGGCCTCACCTGGACATGATAACTTTGCTGCACAATTTGGCCTCACCTGGTCCTGATGACTCTGGTCCCCCCACCTAGTCCTCAGTCTGGACCTGGTGACTGTGGTCCCCACCTGGTTCTCACCTGGACCTGGTGTCTCTCGTTCCCACAAGAACCACACCTAGACTTGGTGACTGTGGTGTTCTTGTAGTCGCACATTTACCTGGTGACTCCGGTCCCCACTAGGGTCTCACGTGGATCTGGTGTCTCTGGCCTGCAGGTTTGCCTCACCTGGACCTGGTGAGTGGGGTTGCCACCCCATACCTGTTGACTCAGTTCCCCACGTGATCCTCTTGTACCTGGTGAATCTGGTCCTTACCTGGTCCACTCCCAGATCCGGGGACTCTGGTCACCACCTGGGACTCACCTGGACCTGTTGAATCTGGTCCCCATCTTGGCCTCACCCAGTCCTGGTGACTGTGTTCCCCACCTGGACCTGATTGCTGTGGACTCTTTCTTGGCCTCACCTGGAACTGGTGACTCTGATCCTATCTGCGCGTCACCCAGATCTCGTCACTCTTGTCCTCACGTGTGGACCACAATGACCTGGACACTCTGTTCCACACTTGAGGCTCACCTGGACATGATGACTCTGGAGCCTCTGTGGGCCTCACCCTGACCTGCTGACTCTGGTCCCCATCTGGATGTCACCTGGACCAGGGGATTCTGGTACCCCTCTGGACCTCAACCAGTTGTGGTGACTCTGGTCCTCAACTGGGCCTCACCTGGACCTAGTGAATATGCTCCATCTGGGCCTCATTTGGACCTGGTGACTCTGGTACCTACCTGGGCATCATCGGGACATGGTTCCATCGCATGGCCTGCAGGTTGGCCTCACCTGGACCTGGTAAATCTGGTCCCTACCTGGGCATCATCGTGACACGGTTCCTCTGCATGGCCTATAGGTTGGCCTCACCTTGAACTGGTGAGTGGGGTTGCCACGTGTGCCTCACCCATACCTGGTGACACAGGCCCCCACGTGGGCCTCACTTGGACCTGGTGAATATGGTCCTTACTTGATCCTCACCCGGAACTGGTAACTCTGGTCATCATCTGGGAATCTCCTGGACCTTGTGAATCTGGTCTCCATCTGGGCCTCACCCAGTCCTGGTGACTTTGTTCCCCACCTGGACCTGATTGCTGTGATCTCCTTATTGGCCTCACCGGGAATTGGTGCCTCTGATCCTAACTGTCCTCACCAAGATCTGGTGACTCTATCCTCACCTGTGGACCATTATGACCTGGATAATCTGTTCCACACCTGAGCCTCACCTGGTCATGATGACTCTGGATCCCCTCTGGGCCTCAGCCTGACATGGTGACTCTGGTCCCCATCTGGATATCACCAAGACCAGGTGAATCTGGTACCCCTCTATGCCTCACCTAGACCTGGTGACTCTACTCCTCAACTGCTCCTCAACGGGACCTAGTGAACATGCTCCCCACCTGCGCCTCATCTGGACCTGGTGACTCTGGTTCTACCTGGGCATCATCGGGACATGGTTACTTTATTCCCCACTGGGACTGACCTGATCCTGGTAACTCTAGTCCTGATTTTGACCTCTTCTGTACCAGGTGACTCTGGCTCAACCTGGGCCTCACCTGTAACTGGTGACTCTGACCTAAGCATGGCCTCACCTGACCTGGTGACTGTGGTTCCCATCGGGACCTCACCTGGACCTCATGACTCTTGTCCCACCTGGGCTTCACCAGGCCCTGGTGTCTCTGGTCCCCACCTGGGTAGCATCAGGATATGTTTACACTGTTCAATAACAGTGACCCAGCTGGACCTATTAACTGTGGTCTTCACCTGGGGAACACCTGGACATGGTGACACTGGTTCTCACCTGTGTCTCACCTGGACATGGTGAGTCTGATCCCCACCTGGGCCTCAATGTAACTGGTGATTCTCGTTCCCACATGGACATCATGTGGACCTGGTGGCTGCAGTGTTTCTAGCTTCTCATGCACCTCGGGGCTCTGGTCCCCACCAGGGCCTCACCGGGACCTGGTGAGTGTGGTTGCCACCTGCACCTCACCTGGACTTTGCTGATTCTTGTCTGCCCCTGAGACTACCCTGGATCTGGTGACTGTGGTCCCCACCTGGGCTTCACCTGGATTTGGGGACTCCGGTCCCCATCTGGGCCTCACCTGGCCCTGATGACCCTGGTCCTCAACTGGGCACAATTGGGACCCGGTGACTGTGTTCCATAACTGGACCTCACCTGGACCATGTGACTCTGGTCCCCCTCTGGGTCTCACCGTGCCTTAGGGACTGTGAATCCAACTTTGGCCTGATTTGGACCTGCTGACGCTGGTTGCCACCTGCGCCTGACCTCGAACTGTTGACTCTGGTTCGTTCAAGGGCCTACCCTGTACCTGGTGATCCTGGTCCCCACCTGGGACTCACCTGGACGTGGTGACTCTTGTCACCACCGGGGACTTACCTGGACTTGCTTACTGTGTTCCACATCTGGGACTCAAGTAGACTTGTTGAACATGGTCTCCAAGCCGGCCTCACATGGACCTGTTGCCTCTGATCCCCACCGGGGCCTCACGTGTACCTGGTATCTCTGGTCCTAACCAGGGCCTCATCTGAACCTAGTGACTCTGGTCCCCACCTGGGCTTCACCTGATTCTGGTGACTCTGGTCCCCACCTGGACCTCACCTGGATCTGGTGACTCTGGTCCCACCTGGACCTCTCCTGGACCTGGTGACTCTCTTTCCAACATGGACCTCATCTGGATCTGGTGACTCTGGTCCTCAGTTTCGCCTCTCCTGGACCTGCTGTCTCTCATCCCCACTTTCACCTAACTCAGAACTGCTGAATCATGCCCCACCTAGGTCGCACCCAGACCTGGTGACTCTTGTCCCCAGCTATGCCTCAATTCGACCTGATGAATCTTGTCCTCACATGGGCCTCACATGGACCTGGGACTCAGCTGGATTGAGTGGCTCTGGTTCCCACAAGGGGCTCACCTGATTCTGGTGACTCTGGTCTTATTGTATGCCTCACCAGGACCTAGTGATTCTGTTCCCCATCTTGGCCTGCATGACCCTAGTGACTCTGGTCCTCAACCAGACATCATTGGGATCTGGATAATCTATTCCACCCCAGGGCGTCACTCTGACCAGGGACCTCTGGTCCCATTCTGGGCCTCGAACTAAACTGGTTACTCTGGTTATCCCTCTGGGCCTCACCCTTTCCTGGTGACTTTAGTCACCCCTTGGGCTTCACTTGGGCCTGGAGAATCTGGTCCTTAGCTGGTCCACACATGGATCTCGTGACAGGTCGCCACCTGGGCCTCAACTGGACTTGGTGAATCCTGTTGCCACCTGCGCCTCACCTGGACCTTGTGACTGTGGTCCCACCTGGACCTCACCTGGATCTGGTGGATCTGGTTCCCATATGGCGCTCTCCTGGTCCTGGTTCCTGTGGTCTCCATCTGGCCTCACCTAGAACACAATGACTCTGATCCATATTTGGGCCTCTCCTGGACCTGTTGACTCTGGTCCTTCCCTGGGCATCATTGGGACCTGGATACTCTCTTATATACCTGGGCCTCACCTGGACCTTCTGACTGTGGTCCCACCTGGGCCTCACCTGGACAAGGTGACTGGTTCCCACAGGGACCTCACCTGGACCTGGTGACTCAGGTCCTCATCGGGGCCTCACCTGGACCTAGTGATTCTCGTCCCTCTCTGGTCCTCACCCTGACGTGGTGACTCTGGTCCCCACCTGGATATCACCAGAACCGGGTGACTCTGGTTCCCCTCTGGGACTCACCGGGAGCTGGGGACACTGATCCTCAACTCGGCCTCAACAGGACCTGGTGAATCTACTCCTCACTTAGGACTCGTCTGGACCTTGTGACTCTTTTCCCAACTGGCATCAATGGGACATGGTTACTCTGTTCCCCACCTAGGTCTCAACTGGACATGATAACTTTGCTCAACACTTTCGCCTCAACTGGTCCTGATGAATCTGGTCCCCCCACCTAGGCCTCAATCTGGACCTGGTGACTGTGGTCCCCACCTGGGTCTCACCTGGACCTGGTGACTCTCGTTCCCACATGAACCACACCTGGACCTGGTGACTGTGGTGTTCTTGTAGACTCACATTTACCTGGTGACTCCGGTCCCCACTGGGTCCTCACCCGGATCTGGTGACTCTGGCCTGCATGTTGGCCTCCCCTGGACCTGATGAGTGGGGTTCCCACCTGGCCCTCACACATATCTGGTGACTCAGGTCCCCACGTGGGCCTCTTTGACCTGTTAATCTGGTCCTTACCTCTACCTCTCCCAGACCCGGGGACTCTGCTCACCACCTGGGCCTCATCTGGACCTGGTGAATCTGGTCCCCATCTGGGCCTCACCCATTCCTGGTGACTTTGTTCGCCACCTGGACCTCATTGTTGTGGTCTCTTTCTTGGCCTCACCTTGAACTGGTGACTCTGATCGTATCTGCACGTCATCCAGATCTGGTGACTCTGGTCCTCACCTGTGCATCATTGGTACCTGGTGACTCTGTTCCACACCTGAGCCTCACCTGGACATGATGACTCTGGAACCTCTCTGGGCCTCACCCTGACCTGGTGACTCTGGTCCCCATCTGGATGTCACCTGGTCCAGGTGATTCTGGTACCCCTCTAGGACGCAACCAGATCTGGTGAATGTGATCCTCAACTGGGCCTCACCTGCACCTAGTGAATATGCTCCATGTGGGCCTCATTTGGACCTGTTGACTCTGATCCCTACCTGGGCATCATTGGGACCTGTTTCCAAAGCATGGCCTGCAGGTTGGCCTCACCTGGACCTGGTAAATCTGGTTCTTACCTGGGCATCATCGGGACATGGTTCCTCTGCATGGCCTGCAGGTTGGCCTCACTGGACCTGAGAACTCTAGCCCCTACCTCGGCATCATTGGGACATGGTTCCTCTGCATGTCCTGCAGGTTGGCCTCACCTGGACCTGGTGAGTGGGGTTGTCATTTGTGCCTCACACATGCCTGGTGACAGGTCCCCACGTGGGCCTCACTTGGACCTGGTGAATCTGGTCATTACCTGGTCCTCACCTGGAACTCGTAACTCTGTTCACCACCTGGGAATCACCTGGACCTGGTGAATCTGGTCCCCATCTGGGCCTCACCCAGTCCTCGTGACTTTTTTCCCCACCTGGACCTGATTCCTGTGGACTCCTTCTTAGCCTCACCTGGAACTGTTGACTGTGATCCTAACTGGGCCTCACCCAGATCTGTTGACTCTGGTCCTCACCTGTGGACCATTATGACCTGGATGCTCTGTTCCACACCTAAGACTCACCTGGACATGATGACTCTGGATCCCCTCTGGGCCTCTCCCTGACATGGTGACTCATGTCCCCATCTGGAAGGTACCTAGACCAGGTGAATCTGGTACCCCTCTAGGCCTCAACTAGACCTGGTGACTCTGGTTCTCTACTGGGCCTCAATGGGAAGTAGTGAATATGCTCCCCACCTTCGCCTCATCTGGACCTGGTGACTCTGGCTCCACCTGGGCCTCACCTGTAACTGGTGACTCTGATCCTAAGCATGGCCTCACCTGACCTGGTGACTGGGGTTTCCATCGGGACCTCACCTGGACCTCATGTCTCTGGTCCCACCTGGGTCTCACCAGGACCTTGTGTCTCTGGTTACCACCTGGGTAGCATCAGGATATGGTTACACTGTTCACTATCAGTGACCCAGCCGGACCTGTTAACTCTGGTCTTCACCTGGGCCACACCTGGACATGGTGACACTCGTTCCCACCTGAGTCTCACCTGGACATGTTGATTCGGATCCCCACCTGGGTCTCACCTGTAACTGGTGATTTTCGTTCCCACATGGACATCATGTGGCTCTGGTGGCTGCAGTGTTTCTAGCTTCTCATGTACCTCGTGACTCTGGTCCCCACCAGGGCCTCACCGGGACCTGGTGAGTGTGGTTTCCACCTGCACCTCACCTGGACCTGGTGATTCTGGTCTGCACCTGAGACTACCCTGGATCTGGTGACTGAATTCTCCACCTGGGCTTCACCTGGATTTGGGGACTCCGGTCCCCATCTGGGCCACACCTGGCCCTGTTGACCATGGTCCTCAACTGTGCAGAATTGGGACCCGGTGACTTTGTTCCACAACTGGACCTCACCTGGACCATGTGACTCTGGTCCGCCTCTGGGTCTCACCGTGCCCTAATGACTCTGAACCCCACTTTGTCCTGACTTGGACCTGCTGACCTTGGTTGCCACCTGTGCCTGACCTCAAACTGTTGACTCTGGTTCTTTCAAAGGCCTCCCCAGTACCTGGTGATCCTGGTACCCACCTGGGTCTCACCTGGACGTGGTGACTCTTGTCACCACCGGGCCCTCACCTGGACCTGCTTACTGTGTTCCATCCTGGGCCTCAAGTAGACCTGTTGACCATGGTCCCCAAGCCGGCCTCACATGGACCTGTTGCCTCTGAATCCCACCGGGGTCTCACGTGTACCTGGAAACTCTGGTCCTCACCTGGGCCTCATCTGGACCTAGTGACTCTGGTCCCCACCTAGGCTTCACTTGGATCTGGTGACTCTGGTCCCCACCGGGACTTCACCTGGATCTGGTGACTCTGGTACCCACCTGGACCTCTCCTGGACCTGGTGACTCTCTTTCCAACCTGGACCTCACCTGGATCTGGTGTCTCTGGTCCTCAGTTTGGCCTCACTTGGACCTGGTGTCTCTCGTCCCCACTTTGACCTAACTCAGAACTGCTGAATCTTGCCCCACCTAGGCCGCACCCAGACCTGGTGACTCTTGACCCCAGCTATGCCTCAATTCGACCTGATGAATCTGGTCCTCACGTGGGCCTCACATGGACCTGGGACTCAGCTGGATAGAGTGGCTCTGGTTCCCACAAGGGCCTCACCTGATACTGCTGACTGTGGTCTTATTCTATGCCTCACCAGGACCAAGTGATTCTGTTCCCCATCTGGGCCTGCATGGCCCTAGTGACTCTGGTCCTCACCCAGGCATCATTGGGACCTGGATACTCTATTCCACACCTGGGCCTCACTTGGACCAGGGACCTCTGGTCCCATTCTGGGCGTCAAAATAACTGGTTACTCTGGTTCCCCCTCTGGGCTTCACCCTTACCTGGTGACACTGGTCACCACTTGGGCTTCACCTGGGCCTGGTGAGTCTGGTCCTTAGCTGGTCCTCACCTGGATCTGGTGACTGGTCGCCACCTGGGCCTCACCTGGACTTGGTGAATCCTCTACCACCTGCACGTCACCTGGACCTTGTGACTGTGGTCCCACCTGGACCTCACCTGGATCTGGTGGCTCTGGTTAACATATGGGGCTCTCCTGGACCTGGTTCCTGTGGTCTGCATCTGGCCTCACCTGGAACACAATGACTCTGATCCATATTTGGGCCTCCGCTGGACCTGTTGACTCAGATCCTTACCTAGGCATCATTGGGACCTGGATACTCTCTTATATACCTGGGCCTCCCCTGGAACTGGTAACTGTGGTCCCACCTGGGCCTCACCTGGACGAGGTGACTGGTTCCCACAGGGACCTCAACTGGACCTGGTGACTCAGGTCCTCATATGGGCATCATGGGACCTGGTTTCTTAGTTACACATCAGGGACTCACCTGGACCTAGTGTTTCTCGTCCCCCTCTGGGCCTCACTCTGAGGTGGTGACTCTGGTCCCCACCCGGATATCACCAGTACCGGGTGACTCTGGTCCCCTCTGGGACTCCCCCGTAGCTGGGGACACTGGTCTTCAACTGGGTCTCAACAGGACCTGGTGAATCTACTCCTCACTTAGGCCTCGACTGGACCTTGTGACTCTTCTCGCACCTGGCATCAATGGGACATTGTTACTCTGTTCCCCTCCTGGGCCTCACGTGGACATGATAACTTTGCTCCACACTTTGGCCTCAACTGGTTCTGATGACACTGGTCGCCCCACCTAGGCCTCAATCTGGACCTGGTGACTGTGGTCCCCACCTGGGTCTCACCTGGACCTGGTGACTAAGTTCCCACATTAACCACACCTGGACCTGGTAACTGTGGTGTTCTTGTAGACTCACATATACCTGATGACTCCTGTCCTCACTAGGGCCTCACCTGGGTCTGGTGACTCTGGCGTGCTGTTTGGCCTCACCTGGACCTGGTGAGTGGGGTTGCAACCTGGGCATCACCCATACCTGGTGACTCAGGACCCCACGTGGGCCCCTTGGACCTCTTGAATCTGGTCCGTACCTGGTCCTTTCCCAGACCCGGTGACTCTGGTCACCACCTGGGCCTCACCTGGACCAGGTGAATCCGACCCCATCTGGGCCTCACTCAGTCCTGGTGACTTTGTTCCCCACCTTGACCTGATTGCTGTGGACTCTTTCATGGCCTCACCTTGACCTGGTGACTCTGATCCTATCTGCATGTCACCCAGACCTGGTGACTCTGGTCCTCACCTGGGCGTCATTGGTACCTGGTGTCTGTGTTCCACACCTGAGCCTCACCTGGAAATGAGGCTCTGGGCTCTGGAACCACTCTCGTCCTAACCCTGACCTGGTGACTCTCGTCTCCATCTGGATGTCACCTGGACCAGGTGATTCTGGTACCCCTCTAGGCCTCAACCAGTTCTGGTGACTCTGGTACTCAAATGGGCCTCACCTAGACCTATTGAATATGCTCCATCTGGGCCTCATTTGGACCTGGTGACTCTGGTTCCTTCCTGGGCATCATCGGGACATGGATCCACTGCATGACCTGCAGGTTGGCCTCAGCTGGACCTGGTAACTCTGGTCCCTACCTGGGCATCACCGGGACACGGTTCCTCTGCATGGCCTACAGGTTGGCCTCACCTGGACGTAGTGATTGGGGTTGCCACCTGGGGCTCACCCATACCTGGAGACACAGGTCCCCACGTGGGCCTCACTTGGACCTGGTGACTCTAGTCCTTACCTGGTCCTCACGCGGACCTGGTAACCCTGGTCACCACCAGGGAATCACCTGAACCTGGTGAATCTGGTCCCCATGTGGGCCTCACACAGTCCTGTTGACTTTCTTCCCCACCTGGACCTGATTGCTGTGGACTCCTTCTTGGCCTCACCTGGAACTGGTGACTCTGATCCTAACTGGACCTCACCCAGATCTGGTGACTCTGGTCCTCACCTGTGGAACATTATGACCTGGATACTCTGTTCCACACCTGAGCCTCACCTGGACATGATGACTCTGGATCCCCTCTGGGCCTCAGCCTGACATGGTGACTCATGTCCCCATCTGGATGTCACCTAGATAAGGTGAATCTGGTACCCCTTTGGCCTCAACTAGCCCTGGTGACTCTGGTCCTCATCAGGGCCTCAACGGGACCTAGTGAATATGCTCCCCACCTGCGCCTCATCTGGACCTGGTGACGCTGGTTCTATCTGGGCAAAATCGGGACATGGTTACTATGTTCCCCACTGGAACTGACCTGATCCTGGTAACTCTTGCCATGACTTCGGCTTCTCTGTACCAGGTGATTCTGGCTCCAACTGGGCCTCACCTGTAACTGGTGACTCTGATTCTAAGCATGGCCTCACCTGACCTGGTGCCTGTGGTTCCCATCGGGACCTCACCTGGACCTCATGTCTCTGGTCCCACCTGGGCCTCAACAGGGCCTGGTGTCTCTGGTACCCACCTGGGTAGCATCAGGATATGGTTACACTGTTTACTAATAGTGACCCAGGCGGACCTATTAACTCTGGTCTTCACCTGGTCCACACCTGGACGTGGTGACACTGGTGCCCACCAGGGTCTCACCTGGACATGGTGAGTCAGATCCCCACCTGGTCCTCACCTGTAACTGGTGATTCTCGTTCCCACATGGACATTATGTGGAACTGGTGGCTGCAGTGTTTCTAGCTTCTCATGTACCTCGAGAATCTGGTCCTCACCAGGGCCTCACTGGGACCTGGTGAGTGTGGTTGCCACCTGCACCTCACCATGACCTGGTGATTCTGGTCTGCACCTGAGACTACCCTGGATCTTGTGACTGTGGTCCCCACCTGGGCTTCACCTGGATTTGGGGACTCCAGTCCCAATCCGTGCCTCACCTGGCCCTGTTGTCCATGGTCTTCACATGGACCAAATTGGGACCCGTGACTGTGTTCCACAACTGGACCTCACATGGACCAGGTGACTATGGTCCCCCTCTGGGTCTCACCGTGCCCTAGTGACTGTGAACCCAAATTTGGCCTGACTTGGACCTGGTGACCCTGGTTGCCAACTGCGCCTGACCTCCAACTATTGACTCTGGTTCTTTCATAGGCCTACCCTGTACCTGGTGATCCTGGTCCCCAACTGGGCCTCAGCTGAACGTGGTGACTCTTGTCACCACTGGGGACTCACCTGGACAGGCTTACAGTGTTCCACACCTGGGCCTCAGGTAGACCTGTTGACCATGGTCCCCAAGCCGGCCTCACGTGGACCTTTTGGCTGTGATCCCCGCCGGGGCATCACGTGTACCTGGTAACTCTTATCCTCACCTGGGCCTCATCTGGAACTAGTGACTCTGGTCCCCACCTGGGCTTCACCTGGATTTGGAGACTCTGGTACCCACCTGGACTTCACATCTATCTGGTGACTCTGGTCCCCACCTGGACCTCTCCTGGACCTGGTGACTCTCTTTCCAACATGGACCTCACCTGGATCTGGTTACTCTGATCCTATCTGCTGTCACCCAGACCTGGTGACTCAGGTCCTCACCTGGGCGTCATTGATACCTGGTGACTCTGTTCCACACCTGAGCCTCACCTGGACATGAGGCTCTGGACTCTGGAACCACTCTGGTCCTAACCCTGACCTGGTGACTCTGGTCTCCATCAGGATGTCACATGGACCAGGTAATTTTGGTACCCCTCTAGGCCTCAACCAGTTCTGGTTACTCTGGTCCTCAACTGGGCCTCACGTGGACCTATTGAATATGCTCCATCTGGGCCTCTTTTGGACCTCTTGACTCTGGTCCCTACCTGGGCATCATCGGGACATGGATCCACTGCATGGCCTGCAGGTTGGCCTCAGCTGGACCTGGTAACTCTGGCCCCTACCTGGGCATCACCGGGACACGGTTCCTCTGCATGGTCTCCAGGTTGGCCTCACCTGGACCTAGTAAGTGGGGTTGCCACGTGTGCCTCACCCATACCTGGTGACACAGGTCCCCACGTGGGCCTCACTTGGACCTGATGAATCTGGTCCTTACCTGGTCCTCACCCGGACCTGGTAACCCTGGTCACCACCTGGGAATTGCCTGGACCTGGTGAATCTGGTCCCCATCTGGGCCTCACCCAGTCCTGGTGACTTTCTTCCCCACCTGGACCTGATTGCTGTGGACAACTTCTTGGCCTCACCTGGAACTGGTGACTCAGATCCTAACTGGGCCTCACCCAGATCCTGTGACTCTGGTCCTCACCTATGGACCATTATGACCTGGATACTCTGTTCCACACCTGAGCATCACCTGGACATGATGACTCTGGATCCCTTCTGGGCCTCACCCTGACATGATGGTTCTGGTCCCCATCCGGATGTCACCTAGACTAGGTGAATCTGGTATCCCTCTAGGCTTCAACTGACCTGGTGACTCTGGTCCTGAACTGGGCCTCACGGGGACCTAGTGAACATGCTCCCAACCTTGCGCCTCATCTGGACCTGGTGACTCTGGTTCTACCTGGGCATCATCGAGACATGGTTACTCTATTCCCCACTGGGATTGACCTGATCCTGGTAAATTTGGTCCTGACTTTGGTCTCTTCTCTACCAGGTGACTCTGGCTCCACCTGGGCTTCACCTGTAACTGGTGACTCTGATCCTTTTTTTTTAAAACATTTTTTTTTATTTTTTTAATTTATTTATGATAGGCACACAGTGAGAGAGAGAGAGGCAGAGACACAGGCAGAGGGAGAAACAGGCTCCATGCACCGGGAGCCCGATGTGGGATTCGATCCCGGGTCTCCAGGATGCGCCCTGTGTCAAAGGCAGGCGCCAAACCGCTGCGCCACCCAGGGATCCCCTGGTGACTCTGATCCTAAGCATTGCCTTACCTGACCTGGTGACTGTGGTTCCCATCGGGACCTCACCTGGACCTCATGTCTCTGGTTCCACCTGGGCCTCACCAGGACCTGGTGTCTCTGGTACCCACCTGGGTAGCATCAGGATATGGTTACACTGTTCACTAACAGTGACCCAGCTGGACCTATTAACTCTGGGCTTCACCTGGGCCACACCTGGACATGGTGACACTGGTCCCACATGGGCCTCACCTGGACATTGTAAGTCGGATCCCCAACTGGTCCTCACCTGTAACTGGTGATTCTCATTCCCACATGGAATCATGTGGACCTGGTGGCTACAGTGTTTCTAACTTCTCATGTACCTCGTGACTCTGGTCCCCACCAGGGCCTCACCGGGATCTGGTGAGTGTGGTTGTCACCTGCACCTCACCTGAACCTGGTGATTCTGGTCTGCACCTGACCTGCACCTGACTACCCTGGCTCTGGTGACTGTGGTCCCCACCTGGGCTTCACCTGGAATTGGGGACCCCGGTCCCATCTGGGCCTCACCTGGCCCTGTTGACCATGGTCCTCAACTGGGCAAAATTGGGACACGGTGTCTGTGTTCCACAACTGGACCTCACCTGGACCAGGTGACTATGGTCCCCCTCTGGGTCTCAATTAGACCTCTAACCATTGTCACAAAGCCGGCCTCACCTGGACCTGTTGCCTCTGATCCCCACCGGGGTCTCACGTGTACCTGGTAACTCTGGTCCCCACATGGGCTTCACCTGGATCTGGTGACTCTGGTCCACACCTGGACTTCACCTGGATCTGGTGTCTCTGGTCCCCACCTGGACTTCTCCTTGACCTGGTGACTCTCTTTCCAACATGGACCTCACCTGGGTCTGGTGACTCTGCTCCTCAGTTTGGCCTCACCTGGACCTGGTGTCTCTCGTCCCCACTTTGACCTAACTCAGAACTGCTGAATCTTGCCCCACATAGGCCGCACCCAGACCTGGTGACTCTTGTCCCCAGCTATGCCTCAATTCTACCTGTTGAATCTGGTCCTCACGTGGGGCTCACATGGACCTGGGACTCAGCTGGATAGAGTGGCTCTGATTCCCACAAGGGGCTCACCTGATACTGTTGACTGTGGTCTTATTCTATGCCTCACCAGGACCTATTGATTCTGTTCCCCATCTGGGCCTGCATGGCCGTAGTGTCTCTGGTCCTCACCCAGGCATCATTGGGACCTGGATAGTCTATTCCACACCTTGGCCTCACTTTGATCAGGGATCTCTGGTCCCATTCTGGGCCTCAAACTAAACTGGTTACTCTGATTCCCTCTCTGGGCCTCACGCGGACCTGGTGACTCTGGTCATCACTTGGGGTTCACTTGGGCCTGGTGAATCTGGTCCTAACCTGGTCCGCACATGGATGTGGAGACTGGTCGCCACCCGGGCCTCACCTGGACTTTATGAATCATGTTGCCACCTGCGCCTCACCTGGAACTTGTGACTGTGGTCCCACCTTGACCTCAACTGAATCTGGTGGCTCTGGTTCCCATATGTGGCTCTCCAGGAACTGGTTCCTGTGGTCTCCATCTGGCCTCACCTGGAATACAATGACTCTGATTCATATTTGGGCCTCTCCTGTACATGTTGTCTCTGGTCCTTACCTGGGCATCATTGGGACCTGGATACTCTCTTTTATACCTGGGCCTCACCTCACCTGGTGACTGTGGTCCCACCTGGACCACACCTGGACGAAGTGACTCGTTCCCACAGGGACCTCACCTGGCCCTGGTGACTCAGGTCCTCATATCGGCATCATGGGACCTGTTTTCTCAGTTCCACATCGGGGCCTCACCTGTACTTTGTGATTCTCGTCCCCCTCGAGGCCTCACCCTGACGTGGTGACTCTGGTCCCCACCTGGGTATCAGCAGAACCGGGTGACTCTGGTCCCCCTCTGGGACTCACCCGGAGCTGGGGTCACTGGTCCTCAACTGGGCCTCAACAGGACCTGGTGAATCTACTCCTCACTTAGGCCTCGTCTGGACCTTGTGACTCTTTTCCCACCTGGCATCAATGGGACATCGTTAATCGGTTCCCCAACTGGCCCTCACATAAACATGTTAACTTTGCTCCACACTTTGGCCTCAGCTGGTCCTGATGACTCTCCTCCCCCCACCTAGGCCTCAATCTGGACCCGGTGTCTGTGGTCCCCAC
The DNA here is from genome assembly GCF_053574225.1 of Canis aureus. NCBI lineage: Eukaryota > Metazoa > Chordata > Mammalia > Carnivora > Canidae > Canis > Canis aureus. The sequence continues at coordinate 41,726,944 of NC_135643.1, forward strand.
CTGGGTCTCACCTGGACCTGGTGACTCTCGTTCCCACATGAACCACACCTGGACCTGGTGACTGTGGTGTTCTTGTAGACTCACATTTACCTGGTGACTCCGGTCCCCACTAGGGCCTCACCTGGATCTGGTGGCTCTGGCCTGTAGGTTGACCTCACCTGGACCTGGTGAGTGGGGTTGACACCTGGGCCTCACCCATACCTGGTGACACAGGTCCCCACGTGTGCCTCTTGGACCTGGTGAATCTGGTCCTTACCTGGTCCTCTCCCACAACCGGGGACTCTGGTCACCACCTGGGCCTCACCTGGACCTGGTGATTCTAGTTCCCATCTGGACCTCACCCAGTCCTGGTACTTTGATCCCCACCTGGAACTGATTGCTGTGGACTCTTTCTTGGCCTCACCTGGAACTGGTGACTCTGATCCTATCTGCGCGTCACCCAGACCTGGTGACTCTGGTCCTCACCTGGGCATCACTGCTACCTGGTGACTCTGTTCCACACCTGAGCCTCACCTGGACATGATGACTCTGGAACCTCTGGGCCTCACCCTGACCTGGTGACTCTGGACCCATCTGAATGTCACCTGGACCAGGTGATTCTGGTACCCCTCTAGGCCTCAACCAGGTCTGGTGACTCTGGTCCTCAACTGGGCCTCACCTGGACCTATTGAATATGCACCATCTGGGCCTCATTTGGACCTGGTGACTCTCTTCCCTACCTGGGCATCATCGGGACATGGTTCCACTGCATGGCCTTTAGGTTGGCCGCACCTGGACCTGGTAACTGTGGTTCTACCTGGGCATAATCGGGACGTGGTTACTCTATTCCCAGTGGGACTGACCTGATCGTGGTAACTCTGGTCCTGACTTTCGCCACTTCTGTGCCATGTGACTCTGGCTCCCCCTGGACCTCACCTGTAAGTGGTGACTCTGAACATAAGCATGGCCTCACCTGACCTGGTGACTGTGGTTTCCATCGGTACCTAACCTGGTCCTCATGTCTCTGGTCCCAACTGGGACTCACCAGGACCTTGTATCTGGGACCCACCTGAGTAGCATCAGGATATGGTTACACTGTTCACTAACAGTGACCCGGCCGGACCTATTAACTCTCGTCTTCACCTGGTCCACACTTGGACATGCTGACACTGGTTCCCACCAGGGTCTCACCTGGACATCGTGACTCAGATCCCCACCTGGTCCTCACCTGTAACTTGTAATTCTCGTCCCCACATGGACACCATGTGGACCTGGTGGCTGCAGTGTTTCTAGCTTCTCATGTACCTCGTGACTCTGGTCCCCACCAGGGCCTCACCGGGACTTGGTGAGTGTGGTTGCTACCTGCACCTCACCAGGACCTAGTGATTCTGGTCTCCACCTGTGACTACCCTGGACTGGTGACGGTGGTCCCCACCTGGGCTTCACCTGAACTTGGGGACTCCGGTCCCCATCTGGGCCTCAACTGTCCCTGTTGAACATGGTCCTCAACTGGGCAAAATTGGGACCCGGTGACTGAGTTCCACAACTGAAACTCACCTCGACAAAGTGACTCTGGTCCCTCTCTGGGTCTCACTGTGCCCTAGTGACTGTGAACCGCACTTTGGCCTGACTTGGACCTGCTGACCCTGGTTGCCACCTGCGCCTGACCTCGAACTGTTGTCTCTGGTTCTCTCAAGGGCCTCCCCTGTACCTGGTGACCTGGTCCCCAATTGGGCCTCACCTGGACGTGGTGACTCTTGTCACCACCGGGGACTCACCTGGACATGATTACTGTGTTAAATACCTGGGCCTCAAGTAGACCTGTTGACCATGTTTCCCAAGCCGGCCTCACGTGGACCTGTTGGCTCTGATCCCCCCCGAGGCCTCACGTGTATCTGGTAACACTGATCCTCACCTGGGCCTCATCTGGACCTAGTGACTCTGGTCCCCACCTAGGCTTCACCTGGATCTGGTGACTCTGGTCCCCACCTGGACTTCACCTGGATCTGCTGACTCTGGTCCCCACCTGGACCTCTCCTGGATCTGGTGACTCTCTTTCCAACATGGACCTCACCTGGATCTGGTGCCTCTGGTCCTCCGTTTGGCCTCACCTGGACTTGGTGTCTCTCGTCCCCACTTTGATCTAACTCAGAACTGCTGAATCTTGCCCCACCTAGGCCGCACCCACACCTGGTGACTCTTGTCCCCAGCTATGCCTCAATTCGACCTGATGAATCTGGTCCTGACGTGGGGCTCACATGGACCTGGGACTCAGCTGGATAGAGTGTTCCTGGTTCCCACAAGGGGCACACCTGATACTGGTGATTGTGGTCTTATTCTATGCCTCACCAGGACCTAGTGATTCTGTTCCCCATCTGGGCCTGCATGGCCCTAGTGACTCTGGTTCTCACCCAGGCATCATTGGGACCTGATTACTCTATGCCACAGCTCAGCCTCACTTTGACCAGGGACCTCTCGTCCCATTCTGGGCCTCAAACTAAACTGGTTACTCTGGTTCCCCTCTGGGCCTCACCCTTACCTGGTGACTCTGGTCACCCCTTGGGCTTCACTTGGGCCTGGTCAATCTGGTCCTTAGAAGGTCCGCATCTGGATCTGGTGACTGGTCGCCACCTGGGCCTCACCTGGCCTTGGTGAATCCTGTTGCCACCTGCGCCTCACCTGGACCTTCTGTCTGTGGGTCCACCTGGACCTCACCTGGATCTGGTGGCTCTGGTTCCATATGGGGCTCTCCTGGACCTGGTTCCGGTGGTCTCCATCTGGCCTCACCTGGAACACAATGACTCTGATCCATATTTGGTCCTCTCCTGGACCTGTTGACTCTGGTCCTTACCTGGGCATCATTGGGACCTGGATACTCTCTATATACCTGGGCCTCACCTGGACCTGGTGACTGTGGTCCCATCTGGGCCTCACCTGGACGAGGTGACTGGTTCCCACAGGGACCTCACCTGGACCTGGTGACTCAGGTCCTCATATGGGCATCATGGGACCAGGGTTCTCAGTTCCACATCGGGGTCTCATCTGGACCTAGTGATTCTCGTTCCACTCTGGGCCTCACCCTGACGTGGTGACTCTGGTCCCCACCTAGATATAACCAGAACCGGGTGACACTGTTCCCCCTCTGGGACTCACCTGGAGCTGGGGACACTGGTCCTCAAGTGGGCCTCAACAGGACCTGGTGAATCTACTCCTCACTAAGGCCTCGTCTGGACCTTGTGACTCTTTTCCCACCTGGCATCAATGGGACATGGTTACTCTTCCCCACCTGGGCCTCACATGGACATGATAACTTTGCTCCACACTTTGGCCTCAACTGGTCCTGATGACTCTGGTCCCCCGACCTAGGCCTCAATCTGGACCTGGTGACTGTGGTCCCCACCTGGGTCTCACCTGGACCTGGTGACTCTCGTTCACACATGAACCACACCAGGTCCTGTTGACTGTGTTGTTCTTGTAGAATCACTTTTAACTGGTGACTCCAGTCCCCACTAGGACCTCACGTGAATCGGGTGACTTGGCCTGCAGGTTGGCCTCACATGGACCTGGTTAATGGGGATGCCACTTGGCCCTCACCCATACTTGGTGACTCAGGTCTCCACGTGGGCCTTTTGGACCTGTTGAATCTGGTCCTTACCTGGTCCTCTCCCAGACCCGGGGACTCTGGTCACCACCTGGGCCTCACCTGGACCTGGTGAATCCGGTCCCCATCTGGGCCTCACTCAGTCCTGGTGACTTTGTTCCCCACCTTGACCTGATTGCTGTGGACTCTTTCATGGCCTCACCTGGACCTGTTGACCTGATCCTATCTGCGTGTCACCCAGACCTGGTGACTCTTTTCCTCACCTGGGCATCACTGGTACCTGGTGACTCTGTTCCACAACTGAACCTCTCCTGGACATGAGGCTCTGGACTCTCGAACCACTCTGGGCCTAACCCTGACATGGTGACTCTGGTCTCCATCTGTATTTCACCTGGACCAGGTGATTCTGTTACCCCTCTCGGCCTCAACCAGTTCTGGTGACTCTGGTCCTTACCTGGTCCTCTCCCAGACCCGGGGACTCTGGTCACCACCTGGGCCTCACTTGGACCTGGTGAATCTGGTCCTTACCTGGTGGTCAGCCGGAACTGGTAACTCTGGTCACCACTAGATTATCACCTGGGCCTGGTGAATCTGGTCCCCATCTGGGCCTCACCCAGTCCTGGTGACGTTGTTCCCCACCTGGACCTGATTGCTGTGGACTCCTTCTTGGCCTCACCTGGAACTGGTGACCCTGATCCTACCTGGGCCTCAACCTGATCTGGTGACTCTGGTCCTCACCTGTGGACAATTATGAACTGGATACTCTGTTCCACACCTGAGCCTCACCTGGATATGATGACTCTCGATCCCCTCTTGGCCTCAGCCTGATGTGGGGACTCTGGTCCCCATCTGGATGTCACCTAGACCAGGTGAATCTGGTACCCCTCTAGGCCTCAACTAGACCTGGTTACTCTGGTCCTCATCTCGGCCTCAACGGGACCTAGTGAACATGCTCCCCACCTGCGCCTCATCTGGACCTGGTGACTCTGGTTCTACCTGGACATCAACGGGACATGGTTACTCTATTCCCACTTGGAGAGACCTGATCCTGGTAACTCTGGTCCTGACTTTGGCCTCTTCTGTAACAGGTGACTCTGGCTCCACCTGGGCCTCACCTGTAACTGGTGTCTGATCCTAAGAATGGCCTCACCTCACCTGGTGACTGTGGTTCCCATCGGGACCTCACCTGGACCTCATGTCTCTGGTCCCACCTGGGCCTCACCAGGACCTGTTGTCTCTGGTACCCACCTGGGTAGCATCAGGATATGGTTAAACTGTTCACTAACAGTGACCCAGCCAGACCTATTAACTCTGGTCTTCACCTAGGCCACACCTGGACATGGTGACACTGGTTCCCACCAGGGTCTCACCTGGACATGGTGAGTCAGATCCCCACCTGGTCCTCACCTGTAACTGGTGATTCTCGTTCCCACATTGAGCTAATGTGGACCTGTTGGATGCAGGGTTTCTAGCTTCTTTTTTTTTAATTTTTATTACTTATGATAGTCACAGAGAAAGAGAGAGGCGGAGACACCGGCAGAGGCAGAAGCAGGCTCCATGCACAGGGAGCCCGACGTGGGATTCGATCCCGGGTCTCCAGGATCGCGCCCTGGGCCAAAGGCAGGGTCAAACCGCTGCGCCACCCAGGGATCCCATGTGTTTCTAGCTTCTCATGTACCTCGTGACTCTGGTCCCCACCAGTGCCTCACCGGGACCTGGTGAGTGTGGTTGCCACCTGCACCACACCTGGACCTGGTCATTCTGGTCTGCACCTGAGACTACCCTGGATCTGTTGACTGTGGTCCCCACCTGGGCTTCACCTGCTTTGGGGACTCCGGTCTCCATCTGGGCCTCACCTGGCCCTCTTGACCATGGTCATCAACTGGGCAATATTGGGACCCGGTGACTGTGTTCCACAACTGGACCTCACCTGGACCAGGTGATTCTGGTCTCCCTCTGGGTCTCACCGTGCCCTAGTGACTGTGAACCACACTTTGGCCTGATTTGGACCTGCTGACCCTGGCTGACACCTGCGCCTGACCTCGAACTGTTGACTCTGGGACTTTCAAGGGCCTACCCTGTACCTTGTGATCCTGGTCCCCACCTGGGACTCACCTGGACGTGGTGACTCATATCACATCCGCGTACTCACCTGGACCTGCTTACTGTGTTCCACATCTGGGCCTCAAGTAGACTTGTTGACCATGGTTCCCAAACCGGCCTCACATGGACCTGTTGCCTCTGATCCACACCGGGGCCTCACGTGTACCTGGTAACTCTGGCCCTCACCTGGGCCTCATCTGGACCTAGTGAGTCTGGTCCCCACCTGGGCTTCACCTGGATCTGGTGACACTGGTCCCCACCTGGACTTCACCTGGATCTGGTGACTCTGGTCCCCACCTGGACCTCTCCTGGACCTGGTGACTCTCTTTCCAACATGGACCTCACCTGGATCTGGTGACTCTGTTCCTCAGTTTCGCCTCACCTGGACCTGGTGTCGCTCGTCCCCACTTGGACCTAACACAGACCTGCTGAATCTTGCCCCACCTAGGCCTTGTGACAAGGTGTGACAAGAGACAAGGTGACTCTTGTCCCCAGCTATGCCTCAATTCGACCTGATGAATCTGGTCCTCACGTGGGCCTCTCATGGACCTGGGAATCAGCTGCATAGAGTGGCTCTGGTTCCCACAAAGGGCTCACCTGGTACTGGTGACTGGGGTCTTTTTCTATGCCTCACCAGGACCTAGTGATTCTGTTCCCCATCTGGGCCTGCATGGCCCTAGTGACTCTGGTCCTCACCCAGGCATCCTTGGGACCTGGATACTCTATGCCACACCTGGGCCTCACTTTGACCAGGGACCTCTGGTCCCATTCTGGGCCTCAAACTAAACTGGTTGCTCTGGTTCCCGCTCTTGGCCTCACCCTTACCTGGTAACTCTGGTCACCCCTTGGGCTTGACTTGGGCCTGGTGAATCTGGTCCTTAGCTGGTCCGCACCTGGATCTGGTGACTGGTCGCCACCTGATTCTCACCTGGACTTGGTGAATCCTGTTGCCACCAGCGCCTCACCTGGACCTTGTGACTGTGGTCCCACCTGGACCTCACCTGGATCTGGTGGCTCTGGTTCCCATATGGGGCTCTCCTGGACCTGGTTCCTGTGGTTTCCATCTGGCCTCACCTGGAACACAATGACTCTGATATATATTTGGGCCTCTCCTGGACCTGTTGACTCTGGTCCTTACCTGGGCATCATTGGGACCTGGATACTCTCTTACATACCTGGGCCTCACCTGGACCTGGTGACTGTGGTCCCACATGAGCCTCACCTGGACGAGGTGACTGGTTCCCACAGGGACCTCACCTGGACCTGGTGACTCAGGTCCTCATATGGGCATCATGGGACCTGGTTTCTCAGTTCCACATAGGGGCCTCAAGTGGACCTAGTGATTCTAGTCCCCCTCTGGGACTCACCCTGACGTGCTGACTCGGGTCCCCCCCTGGATATCACCAGAACCGGGTGACTCTGGTCCCCCTCTGGGACTCTCCTGGAGCTGGGGACACTGTCCTCAGCTGGGCCTCAACAGGACTTGGTGAATCTACTCCTCACTTAGGCCTCGTCTGGACCTTGTGACTCTTTTCCCACCTGGCATCAATGGGACATGGTTTCTCTGTTCCCCACCTGGGCCTCACCTGGACATGATAACTTTGCTCCACACTTTGGCCTCAACTGGTCCTGATGACTCTGGTCCCCCCACCTAGGCCTCAATCTGGACCTGGTGACTGTGGTCCCCACCTGGGTCTCACCCGGACCTGGTGACTCTCGTTCCCATATGAACCACACCTGGACCTGGTGACTGTGGTGTTCTTGTAGACTCACATTTACCTGGTGATTTCGGTCCCCACTAGGGCCTCACCTGGATCTGGTGACTCTGGCCTGCAGGCTGTCCTCACCTGGACCTGGTGTGTGGGGTTGCCACCAGGACCTCACCCATACCTGGTGACTCTGTCCCCATGTGGGCCTTTGGACCTGGTGAATCTGGTCCTTACCTGGTCCTCTCCCAGACCCTGGGACTCTGGTCACCACCTGGGCCTCACCTGGACCTGGTGAATCTGGTCCCCATCTGGGCCTCACCCAGTCCTGGTGGCTTTTTCGCCACCTGGACCTTATTGTTGTGGTCTCCTTCTTGGCCTCACCTGGAACTGGTGACTCTGATTCTATCTGCGCGTTACTCAGACCTGGTGACTCTGTACTCACCTGGGCATCATTGGTACCTCGTGACTCTGTTCCACACCTGAGCCTCATCTGACATGATGACTCTGGAACCTCTCTGGGCCTCACCCTGACCTGGTTACTCTGGTCCCCATCTGCATGTCACGTAGTCCAGGTGATTCTGGTACCCCTCTAGGACTCAACCAGATCTGGTGACTGTGATCCTCAACTGGGCCTCACCTGCACCTAGTGAATATGCTCCATCTGGGACTCATTTGGACCTGGTGACAATGATCCCTACCTGGGCATCATCGGGACATGGTTCCATTGCATGGCCTGAAGGTTGGCCTTACCTGCACCTGGTAACTCTGGTTCCTGCCTGGGCATCATCGGGACATGTTCCACAGCATGGCCTGCAGGTTGGCCTCACCTGGACCTGAGAACTCTAGTCCCTAAATCGGCATCATCGGGACATGATTCCTCTGCATGGCCTGCAGGTTGGCCTCACCTGGACCTGGTGAGAGGGGTTGTCACTTGGGCCTCACACATGCCTGTTGACACAGGTCCCCACGTGGGCCTCACTTGGACCTGGTGAATCTGGTCCTTACCTGGTCCTCACCCGGAACTCGTAACTCTGTTCACCACCTGGGAATCACTTGGACCTGGTGAATCTGGTCCCCATCTGGGCCTCACCCAGTCCTCGGGACTTGTTCCCCACCTGGACCTGATTGCTGTGGACTCTTTCTTGGCCTCACCTGGAACTAGTGACTCTGATCCTATCTTCGGCTCACCCAGACCTGGTGACTCTGGTCCTCACCTGTGCATCATTGGTACCTGGTGACTCTGTACCACACCTGAGCCTCACCTGGACATGATGACTCTGGAACCTTTCTGGGCCTAACCCTGACATGGTGACTCTGGTCCCCATCTGGATTTTACCTGGACCAGGTGTTTCTGGTACCCCTCTAGGCCTCAACCAGATCTGGTGACTCTGGTCCTCAACTGGGCCTCACTGGGACCTAGTTATCATGCTCCCCACCTGCGCCCCATCTGGACCTGGTGATCTGGTTCTACCTGGGCATCATCGGGACATGGTTACTCTATTCCCCACTCGGACTGACCTGATCCTGGTAACTCTGGTCCGGACTTTGTCCTCTTCTGTACCAAGTGACTCTGGCTCCACCTGGGCCACACCTGTAACTGGTGACTCTGATCCTAAGCATGGCCTCACCTGACCTGGTGACTGTGGTTCCCATCGGGACCTCACCTGGACCTCAGGTCTCTGGTCCCACCTGGGCCTAACCAGGGCCTGGTGTCTCTGGTACCCACCTGGGTAGCATCAGGATATGGTTACACTGTTCACTAACAGTGACACAGCCGGACCTATTAACTCTGGACTTCCCCTGGCCACACCTGGACATGGTGACACTGGTTCCCACCGGGGTCTCACCTGGACTTGGTGACTCGGATCCCCAACTGGTCGTCCCCTGTAACTGGTGATTCTCGTTTCCACATGGACATCATGTGGACCTGGTGGCTGCAGTGTTTCTAGCTTCTCATGTACCTCGTGACTCTGATCCCCACCAGGGCCTCACCGGGACCTCTTCAGTGTGGTTGCCACCTGCATCTCACCTGCACCTGGTGATTCTGGTCTGCACCTGAGACTACCCTGGATCTAGTGACTGTGGTCCCCACCTAGGCTTCACCTGGATTTGGGGACTCCGGTCCCCATCTGGGGCTCACCTGGCCCTGTTGACCATGGTCCTCAACTGGGCAAAATTGGGACCCGGTGACTGTGTTCCACAACTGGACCTCAACTGGACCAGGTGACTCTGGTCCCCCTCTGGGTCTCACCATGTCCTAGTGCCTGTGAACCTCACTTTGGCATGACTTGGACCTGCTGACCCTGGTTGCCACCTGCGCCTGACCTCGAACTGTTGGCTCTGGTTCTTTCAAGGGCCTCCCGTGCACCTGGTGATCCTGGTCCCCACCTGGGCCTCACCTGGACGTGGTGACTCTTGTCACCACCCGGGACTCACTTGGACCTGCTTACTGTGTTCCACACCTGGGCCTCAAGTACACCTCTTGACCATGGTCCCCAAGCCCGCCTCACATGACCCTGTTGCCTCTGATACCCACCGGTGCCTCACGTGTACCTGGTAACTCTGGTCCTCACCTGGGCCTCATCTGGACCTAGTGACTCTGGTCCCCACCTGGGCTTCACCTGTATCTGGTGACTCTGTTACCCACCTGGACCTCTCCTGGACCTTGAGACTCTCTTTCCAACATGGACCTCACCGGGATCTGGTGCCTCTGGTCCTCAGTTTGTCCTCACCTGGACCTGGTGTCTCTCGTCCCCACTTTGACCTAACTTAGAACTGCTGAATCTTCCCCCACCTAGGCCGCACCCAGACCTGGTGACTCTTGTCCCCAGCTATGCCTCAATTCGACCTGTTGAATCTGGTCCTCACGTGGGCCTCACATGGACCTGGGACTCAGCTGGATAGAGTGGCTCTGGTTCCCACAAGGGGCTCACCTGATACTGTTAACTGTGATCTTAGTTTATGCCACACCAGGACCTGGTGATTCTGTTCCCCATCTGGGCCTGCATGGCTCTAATGACTCTGGTCCTCACCCAGGCATCATTGGGAACTCGATACTCTATTCCACACCTGGGCCTCACTTTGACTAGGGATCATGGTCCCATTCTGGGCCTCAAATTAACTGGTTACTCTGGTTCCCCCTCTGGGCCTCACCCTTACCTGGTGACTCTGGACACCCCTTGGGCTTCACTTGGGCCTGGTGAATCTGGTCCTTAGCTGGTCCACACCTGGATGTGGTGACTGGTCGCCACCTGGGCCTCACCTGGACTTGGTGAATCCTGTTACCACCTGCGCCTCACCTTGACCTTGTGACTGTGGTCCCACCTGGACCTCACCTGGATCTGGTGGCTCTGGTTAACATATGGGACTCTCCTGGACCTGGTTCCTGTGGTCTCCATCTGGCCTCACCTGTAACACAATGACTCTGATCCATATTTGGGCCTCTCCTGGACCTGTTGACTCTGGTCCTTACCTGGAAATCATTGGGAGCTGGATACTCTCTTATAACTTGGGCCTCACCTGGAACTGGTGACTGTGGTCCCACCTGGGCCTCACCTGGACGAGGTGACTAGTTCCCACAGGGACCTCACCTGGACGTGGTGACTCAGGTCCTCATATGGGCATCATGGGACCAGGTTTCTCAGTTCCACATTGGGGCCTCTCCTGGACCTAGTGATTCTCGTCTCTCTCTGGGCCTCACCCTGACGTGGTGACTCTGGTCCCCACCTGGACATCACCAGAACCGGGTGACTCTGGTCCCCCTCTGGGACTCACCCAGAGCTGGGGACACTGGTCCTCAACTGGGCCTCAACAGGACCTGGTGAATCTACTCACCACTTAGGCCTCGTCTGGACCTTGTGACTCTTTTCTCACCTGACATCAATGGGACATGGTTACTCTGTTCCCTACTTGTGCCTCACCTGGACATGACAACTTTGCTCCACACTTTGGCCTCAACTGCTCCTGATGAATCTGGTCCCCCCACCTAGGCCTCAATCTGGACCTGGTGACTGTTGTCCCCAACTGGGTCTCACCTGGACCTGGGGACTCTCGTTCCCACATGAAACACACCTGGACCTGGTGACTGTGGTGTTCTTGTAGACTCACATTTTCCTGGTGACTCCGGTCCCCACTAGCGCCTCACCTGGATCTGGTGACTCTGGCCTGCAGGTTGGCCTCACCTGGACCTTGAGAGTGGGGTTGCCACCTGGACCTCACCCATACTTGGTGACTCAGGTCCCCACGTGTGCCTCTTGGACCTGGTGAATCTGGTCCTTACCTGGTCCTCTCCCAGACCCGGGGACTCTGGTCACCACCTGGGCCTCACCTGGACCTGGTGAATCTGGTCCCCATCTGGGCCTCACCCAGACCTGCTGACTTGTTTCCCACCTGGATCTGATTGCTCTGGACTCTTTCTTGGCCTCACCTAGAACTGGTGAATCTGATCCTATCTGCGTGTCACCCAGACCTGGTGACTCTGGTCATCACCTGGCAATTATTGGTACCTGGTGACTCTGTTCCACACCTGAGCCTCACCTGGACATGATGACTCTGGAACCTCTATGGGCCTCACCCTGACCTGGTGACTCTGGTCCCCATCTGGATGTCACCTGAACCAGGATATTCTGGTACCCCTCTAGGCCTCAACCAGATCTGGTGACTCTGGTCCTCAACTGGGCCTCACCTGGACCTAGTGAATATGCCCCATCTGGGCCTCATTTGGACCTGATGACTCCGGTCCCTACCTGGGCATCATCGGGACATGGTTCCACTGCATGGCCTGCAGGTTGGCCTCACCTGGACCTGGTGATTGGGGTTGCCACCTGGGTCTCACCCATACCTGGTGACACAGGTCCCACGTGGGCTCACTTGGACCTGGTGAATCTGGTCCTTACCTGTTCCTCACCCGAAACTGGTAACTCTGGTCATCACCTGGGAATCACCTGGACCTGGTGAATCTGTCCCCATCTGGGCCTCCCCCAGTCCTGGTGACTTTGTTCCCCACCTGGACCTGATTGCTGTGGACTCCTTCTTGGCCTCACCTGGAACTGGTGACTCTGATCCTAACAGGACCTCACCCAGATCTGGTGACTCTGGTCCTCACCTGTGGACCATTATGACCTGGATACTCTGTTCCACACCTGAGCCTCAATTGGACATGATAACTTTGCTCCACAGTTGGGCCTCAACTGTTCCTGATGACACTGGTACCCTCTTAGGCCTCAATCCGGACCTGGTGACTGTCGTCTCCACCTGGTTCTCACTTGGAACTGGTGACTCTCTTTCCCACATGAACCACACCTGGACCTGGTGACTGTGGTGTTCTTGTAGACTCACTTTTACCTGCTGTCTCCGGTGCCGACTAGGGCCTCACGTGGATCTGGTGACTTTGGCATGCAGGTTGGCCTCACCTGGACCTGGTGAGTGGGGTTGCCACCTGGGCCTCACCCATACCTGGTGAGTCAGGTCCCCTCGTGGGCCTCTTGGACCTGGGGAATATGGTCCTTACCTGGTCGTCTCCCTGCCCCGGGGTCTCTGGTCACCACCTGGGCCTACCTGGACCTGGTGAATCTGATCCCCTCTGGGCCTCACCCAGGCTTGTTGACTTTGTAACCCACCTGTATCTGATTGCTGTGGACTCCTTCTTGGCCTCACCTGGAACTGGTGACTCTGATCCTATCTGCGTGTCACCCAGACCTGGTGACACTGGTCCTCACCTGGGCATCATTGGTACCCGGTGACTCTGTTCCACACCTGAGCCTCACCTGGACTTGAGGCTCTGGACTCTCGAACCACTCTGGGCCTAACCCTGACCTGGACTCTGGTCTCCATATGGATGTCACCTGGACCAGGTGATTCTGGTACCCCTCTCGGCCTCAACCACTTCTGGTGACTCTGGTCCTCAACTGGGTCTCACCTGGACCTAGTGAATTTGCTCCATCTGGGCCTCATTTGGACCTGGTGTCTCTGGTCCCAACCTGGGCATCATCGGATCATGGTTCCACTGCATGGCCTGCAGGGTGTCCTCACATGGACCTGGTAACTCTGTTCCCTACCTGGGCATCATCGGGACATAGTTCCTCTGCATGGCCTGCAGGTTGGCCTCACCTGGACCTGGTGAGTGGGGTTGCCACCTGGGCCTCACCCATACCTGGTGACTCGGGACGCCACGTGGGCGTCTTGCACCTGGTGAATCTGGTTCTTACCTGGTCCTCTCCCACACCCGGGGACTCTAGTCACCACCTCGGCCTCACCTGGACCTGGTGAATCTGGTCCCTATCTGGGCCTCATCCAGTCCTGGTAACTTTGTTCCCCACCTGGACATGATTGCTGTTGACTCCTTCTTGGCTTCAGCTGGAACAGGTGACTCTGATCCTAACTGGGCCTCACCCAGATCTGGTAACTCTGGTCCTCACCTGTGGACCATTATGACCTGGATACTCTGTTCCACACCTGAGCCTCACCTGGACATGATGACTCTGGATCCCCTCTGGGCCTCACCCTGACATGGTGACACTGGTGTCTATCTGGATGTCACCTAGACCAGGTGAATCTGGTACTCCTCTAGGCCTCAACTTGACCTTGTGACTCTTGTACTCAACTGGGCCTCACCGGGACCTAGTGATTAGCTCCCCACCTGGGCCTCATCTGGAACTGTTGACTCTGGTTCTACCTGGGCATCATCGAGACATGGTTATTCTATTTCCCACTGGGACTGACCTCATACTGGTATCTCTGGTCTGACTTTGGCCTCTTCAGTTCCAGGTGACTCTGGCTCCACCTGGGCCTCACCTGTAACTGGTGACTCTGATGCTATGCATGGCCTCACCTGACCTGGTGACTGTGGTTCCCATCGGGACCTCACCTGGACCTCATGTCTCTGGTCCCACCTGGGACACCAGGACCTGGTGTCTGTGGTACCCAACTGGGTAGCATCAGGATATGGTTACACTGTTCACTAACAGTGACCCAGCTGGACCTATTAACTCTGGTCTTCACCTGGGCCACACCTGGATATGGTGACACTGGTTCACACCTGGGCCTCACCTGGACATGGTGAGTCGGATCCCCATCTGGTCCTCACCTGTAACTGGTGATTCTCGTTCCCACATGGACATCATGTGGACCTGGTGGATGCAGTGTTTATAGCTTCTCATGTACCTCGTCACTCTGGTCCCCACCAGGGCCTCACCGGGACCTGGTGAGTGTGGTTGCCACCGGCAACTCACCTGGACCTGGTGATTCTGGTCTGCACCTGAGACTACCCTGGATCTGGTGAATGTGGTCCCCACCTGGGCTTCACCTGGATTTGGGGACTCCAGTCCCCATCTGGGCCTCACCTGGCCCTGTTGACCATGGTCCTCAACTGGGCAAAATTGGGACCCGGTGACTGTGTTCCACAACTGGACCTCACCTGGACCAGGTGACTCTGGTCCCCCTCTGGGTTTCACCATGCCCTAGTGACTGTGAACCCCACTTTGGCCTGCCTTGGACCTGCTGACCCTGGATGCCACCGGCGCCTGACCTCGAACTGTTGACTCTGGTACATGCAACGGCCTCCCCTGGACCTGGTGATCCTGGTCCCCACCTGTGCCTCAACTGGACATGGTGACCCTTGTCACCACCTGGGACTCACCTGGACCTGGTTACTGTGTTCCACACTTGGGCCTCAAGTAGACCTGTTGACCATGGTCCCCATGCCGGCCTCACATGGACCTGTTGCATCTGACCCCACCGGGGCCTCACGTGTACCTGGTATCTCCTGTCCTCACCTGGGCTTCATCTGGTCCTAGAGACTCTGGTCTCCACCTGGGCTTCACCTGGATCTGGTGACTCACGTCCCCACCTGGACTTACCTGGATCCGTTGACTCTGGCCCCCACCTGGACCTCTCCTGGACCTGGTGACTCTCTTTCCAACATGGATCTCACCTGGATCTGGTGACTCTGGTCCTCATTTTGGCCTCACCTGCACCTGGTGTCTCTCGTCCCCACTTGAACCTAACTCAGAACTGCTGAATCTTGCCCCACCTAGGCCGCACCCAGACCTGGTGACTCTTGTCCCCACCTATGCCTCAATTCCACCTGATGAATCTGGTCCTCACGTGGGCCTCACATGGACCTGGCACTCAGCTGGACCTGGGAGTCAGCTGGATAGAGTGGCTCTGGTTCCCACAAGGGGATCACCTGATACTGGTGACTGTGGTCTTATTCTATGCCTCACCAGGACCTAGTGATTCTGTTCCCCATCTGGGCCTGCATGGCCCTAGTGACTCTGGTCCTCACCCAGGCACCATTGGGACCTGGATACTCTATTCCACACCTGGGCCTCACTCTCATCAGGGACCTCTGGTCACAATCTGAGCCTCAAATTAAACTGGTTAATCTGGTCCACCTCTGGGCCTCACACTTACCTGGTGACTCTGGACACGCCTTGGGCTTCATTTGGACCTGGTGAATCTGGTCCTTAGCTTGTCCGCACTTGGATATGGTGACTGGTCGCCACCTGGGCCTCACCTGGACTTGGTGAATCCTGTTGCCAACTGCGCCTCACCTGGACCTTGTGACAGTGGTCCAACCTGGACTTCACCTGGATCTGGTTGCTCTGGTTCCCATATGGGGCTCTCCTGGACCTGATTCCTGTGGTCTCCATTAGGCCTCACCTGGAACACAATGTCTCTGATGCATATTTGTGCCTCTCCTGGACCTGTTGACTCTGGTCCTAACCTGGAGATCATTGGCAACTGGATACTCTCTTATATACGTGGGCCTCACCTGGACCTGGTGACTGTGGTCCCACCTGGGCCTCACCGGGACGAGGTGACTGGTACCCAGGGACCTCACCTGGACCTCGTGATTCAGGTCCTCATATGGGCATCATGGGACCTGGTTTCTCAGTTCCACATCGGGGCCTCAAGTGGACCTCGTGATTCTGGTCCCCCTCTGGGCCTGACCCTGACGTGGTGACTCTGGTCCCAACCTGGATATCACCAGAACCTGTTTACTGTGGTCCCCCTCTGAGACTCACCCGGAGATGGGGCACTGGTCCTCAACTGGGCCTCAACAGGACCTGGTGAATCTACTCCTCACTTAGGCCTCGTCTGGACCTTGTGACTCTTTTCCCACCTGGCATCAATGGGACATGGTTACTCTGTTCCCCACCTGGGCCTCACCTGGACATGATAACTTTGCTCCACACTTTGGCCTCAACTGGTCCTGATGACTTTGTTCCCCCCACCTAGGACTCAGTCTGGACCTGGTGACTGTGGTGCCCACCTGGGTCTCACCTGTACCTGGTGATTCTCGTTCCCACATGAACCACACCTGGACCTGGTGACTGTGGTGTTCTTGTAGTCTCACATTTACCTGGTGACACTGGTCCCCACTAGGGCCTCACCTGGATCTGGTGACTCTGGCCTGCCGGTTGGCCTCACCTTGACCTGGTGAGTGGGGTTGCCACCTGGGCCTCACACATAGCTGGTGACTCAATTCCCCTCGTGGTCCTCTTGTACCTGGTGAATCTGGTCCTTACCTGGTCCTGTCCCAAAATCGGGGACTCTGGTCACCACCTCGGCCTCACCTGGACCTGGTGAATCTGGTCCCCATCTGGGCCTCACCCAGTCCTGGTGACTTTGTTCCCCACCTTGACCTGATTGCTGTGGACTCTTTCTTGGCCTCACGTGGAACTGGTGACTCTGATCCTATCTGCGCAAAACCCAGATCTGGTGACTCTGGGCCTCACCTGGGCATCATTGGTAACTGGTGACTCTGTTCCACGCTTGAGCCTAACCTGGACATGATGACTCTGGAAACACTCTGGACCCCTCCCTGACCTGATGCCTCTGGTCCCCATCTGGATGTCACCTGGACGAGGTGATTCTGGTACCCCTCTAAGCCTCAACCAGAAATCGTGACAGTGGTCCTCAACTGGGCCTCACTGGTCCTAGTGAATATGCTCCATCTGGGCCTCACTTGGAATCTGGTGACTCCGGTACCTACCTGTGCATCATCGGGATATGGTTCCACTGCGTGGCCTGCATATTGGCCTCACTTGGACCTGGTAACTCTAGTCCCTACCTGGGCATCATCGGGACATGGTTCCTCTGCATGGCCTGCAGTTTGGCCTCACCTGGACCTGGGGAGTGGGGTTGCCAACTGTGCCTCACCCATGCTTGGTGACACAGGTACCCACGTGGGCCTCACTTGGACCTGGTGAATCTGGTACTTACCTGGTCCTCACCCGGAACTGGTAACTCTGGTCACCACCTGGGAATCACCTGGACCTGGTAAATCTGGTCCCCATCTGGGCCTGCATGGCCCTAGTGACTCTGGTCCTCACCCAGGCATCATTGGGACCTGGATACTCTATTCCACACCTGTGCCTCACTTTGACCAGGGACCTCTGGTCCCATTCTGGACCTCAAACTAAACTGGTTACTCTGGTTCCCCTCTGGGCCTCACCCTTACCTGGTGACTCTGGTCACCCCTTGGGCTTCACTTGGGCCTGGTGATTCTGGTCCTTACCAGGTCCGCACCTGGATCTGGTAGCCACCTGGGCCTCACCTGGACTTGATGAATCCTGTTGCCACCTGCGCCTCACCTGAACTTTGTGACTGTGGTCCCACCTGGACCTCACCTGGATCTGGTGGCTCTGGTTCCCATATGGGACTCTCCTGGACCTGATTCCTGTGGTCTCCATCTGGCCTCACCTGGAACACAATGACTCTGTTCCATATTTGGGCGTCTCCCGGACCTGTTGACTCTGGTCCTTACCTGGGCATCATTGGGACCTGGATACTCTCTTATATACCTGGGCCTTACCTGGACCTGGTGACTGTGGTCCCACCTGGGCCTCACCTGGATGAGGTGACTGGTTCCCACAGGGACCTCACCGGGACCTGGTGACTCAGGTCTTCATATTGACATCATGGGACCTGGTTTCTCAGTTCCACATTGGGGCCTCACCTGGAGCTAGTGATTCTCGTCCCCCTCTGGGCCTCACCCTGACGTGGTGACTCTCTTCCCCATGTGGATATTACCAGAACCGGGTGACTCTGGTCCCCCTCTGGGACTCATCCGGAGCTGGGGACACTGGTCCTCAACTGGGCCTCAAAAGGACCTGATGAATCTACTCCTCACTTAGGCCTCGTCTGGACCTTGTGACTCTTTTCCCACCTAGTATCAATGGGACATGCTTACTCTGTTCTCCACCTGGGCCTCACCTGGACATGATAACTTTGCTTCGCACTTTGGCCTCAACTGGTCCTGATGACTCTGGTCCCGCCACCTAGGCCTCAATCTGGACTTGATGACTGTGGTCCCCACCTGGGTCTCACCTGGACCTGATGACTCTCGTTCCCACATGAACCACACCTGGACCTGGTGACTGTGGTGTTCTTGTAGACTCACATTTACCTGGTGACTCCGGTCTACACTAGGGCCTCACCTGGATCTAGTGACTCTGGCCTACAGGTTGGCCTCACCTGGACATGGTGAGTAGGGTTTGCCACCAGGGCCTCACCCATACCTGGTGACTCAGGTCCCCACATGGGCCTCTTGGACCTGGTGAATCTGGACCTTACCTGGTCCTCTCCCAGACCCGGGGACTCTGGTCACCACCTGGGCCTCACCTGGACCTGGTGAATCTCGTTCCCACATGAACCACACCTGGACCTGGTGACTGTGGTGTTCTTGTAGACTCACATTTACCTGGTGACTCCGATCCCCACTAGGGCCTCACCTGGATCTAGTGACTCTGGCCTGCAGGTTGGCCTCACCTGGACCTGGTTAGTAGGGTTTGCCACCAGGGCCTCACCCATACCTGGTGACTCAGGTCCCCACGTGGTCCTCTTGGACCTGGTGAATCTGGACCTTACCTGGTCCTCTCCCAGACCCGGGGACTCTGGTCACCACCTGGGCCTCACATGGACCTGGTGAATCTGGTCCCCATCTGGGCCTCACCCAGTCCTGGTGACTTTGTTGCCAACGTGGACCTGATTGCTGTGGACTCCTTCTTGGCCTCACCTGGAACTGGTGACTCTGATTCTATCTGCGCGTCTCCCAGACCTGGTGACTCTGGTCCTCACTTGGGCATCATTCGTACCTGGTGACTCTGTTCCACACCTGAGCCTCACCTGGACATGATGACTCTGGATCCCCTCTGGGCCTCACCCTGACCTGGAGACTCTGGTCCCCATCTGGATGTCACCTTGACCAGGTGATTCTGGTACCCCTCTAGTGCTCAACCAGATCTGGTGACTCTGGTCCTCAACTGGGCCTCACCTGGACCTAGTGAATATGATCCATCTGGGCCTCATTCGGACCTGGTGACTCTAGTTCTACCTGGGCATCAACGGGGCATGGTTACTCTATTCCCCACTGGGACTGACCTGATCCTGGTAACTCTGGTCCTGACTTTGGCCTCTTCTGTACCAGGTGACTCTGGCTCAACATGGGCCTCACCTGACTGGTGACTCTGATCCTAAGCATGGCCTCACCTGACCTGGTGACTGTGGTTCCTATCGGGACCTCTTCTGGACCTCATATCTCTGGTCCCACCTGGGCCTCACCAGGACCTGGTTTCTGTGGTTACCACCTGGGTAGCATCAGGATATGGTTACACTGTTCACTAACAGTAACCCAGCCGGACCTATTAACTCTGGTCTTCACCTGGACCACACCTGGACATGGTGACACTGGTTCCCACCTGGGACTCCCCTGGACATGGTGAGTCGGATCCCCACCTGGTCCTCACATGTAACTGGTGATTTTCATTCTCACATGGACATAATGTGGACCTTAGGCTGCAGTGTTTCTAGCTTCTCATATACCTCATGACTCTGGTCCCCACCAGGGCCTCACCGGGACCTGGTGAGTGTGGTTAACGCCTGCACCTCACCTGGACCTGGTTATTCTGGTCTACACCTGAGACTACCCTGGATCTGTTGACTGTGGTCCCCACCTGGGCTTCACCTGGTTTTGGGGACTCCGGTCTCCATCTGGGCTTCACCTGGCCCTGTTGACCATGGTCCTCAACTGGACAAAATTGGCACCCGGTGACTGTGTTCCACAACTGGAACTCACCTGGACCAGGTGACTCTGGTCCCCCTCTGCGACTCACCGTGCCTTAGTGACTGTGAACCCCTCCTTGGCCTGACTTGGACCTGCTGATACTGGTTGCCACCTGCGCCTGACTTCAAACTGTAGACTCTGGTTTTTCAAAGGCCTCCCCTCGGCCTGGTGTTCCTGGTCCCCACCTGGGTCTCACTTGGACGTGGTGACACTTGTCACCACCGGGGACTCTCCTGGACCTGCTTACTGTGTTCCACACCTGGGCCTCAAGTAGACCTGTTGACCATGGTCCCCAGGACGGCCTCACATGGACCTGTTGCCACTGCTCCCCACCGGGGCCTCACTTGTACCTGGTATCTCTGGTCCCCATCTTTACCTCATCTGGACTTATTTACTCTGGTCCCAACCTGGGCTTCACCTGGATCTGGTGACTCTGGTCCCCACCTGGACTTCACCTGGATCTGGTGACTCTGGTCCCCACCTGGACCTCTCCTTTACCAGGTGACTCTCTTTCCAACATGGACCTCACCTGGATCTGGTGACTCTGGTCCTCAGTTTGGACTCACCTATTCCTGGTGTCTCTCTTCCCCACTTTGACCTAACTCAGAACTGCTGAATCTTGCTCGACCTCGGCCGCACCCAGACCAGGTGACTCTTGTCCACAGCTATGCCTCATTTCGACTTGATGAATCTGGTCCTCACGTGGGCCTCACATCACCTGGGATTCATCTGGATAGACTGGCTCTGGTTCCCACAATGGGCTCACCTGATACTGGTGACTGTGGTCTTATTCTATGCCTCACCAGGACCTAGAGGTTCTGTTCCTGATCTGGGCCTGCATGGCCCTAGTGACTCTGGTCCTCACTCAGCCATCATTGGGACCTGGATACTCTATTCCACACCTGGGCCTCAGTTTGACCAGGGACCTCTGGTCCAATTCGGGGCCTCAAACTAAACTGGTTACTCTGGTTCCCCCTCTGGGCCTCACCCTTACCTGGTGACTCTGGTCACCCCTTGGGCTTCACTTGGGCCTGGTGAATCTGGTCCTTAGCTGGTCCGCACCTGGATCTGGTCGCCAGCTGTCCTCACCTGGACTTGGTGAATCCTGTTGCCACCTGCGCCTCACCTGAACCTTATGACTGTGGTCCCACCTGGACCTCACCTGGAACTGGTGGCTCTGGTTCCCATATGGGACTCTCGTGGACCTGGTTCCTGTGGTCTCCATCTGGACTCACCTGGAACACAATGACTCTGATCCATATTTGGGACTCTTCTGGACCTGTTTACTCTGGTCCTTACCTGGGCATCATTGGGACCTGGATACTCTCTTATATACCTGGGCCTCACCTGGACGTGGTGACTGTGTTCCCACCTGGGCCTCACCTGGACGAGGTGACTGGTTCCTTCAGGGACCTCACCAGGACCTAGTAACTCAGGTCCTCATATGGGCATCATGGGACCTGGTTTCTCAGTTCCACATAGGGGCCTCACCTGGACCTAGAGATTCTCGTCCCCCTCTGGGCCTCACCCTGACGTGCTGACTCTGGTCCCCACCTGGATATCACCAGAACCGGTTGACTCTGGTACCCCTCTGGGAATCCCCTAGAGCTGGGGACACTGGCCCTCAACTGGGCCTCAACAGGACCTGGTGAATCTACTCCTCACTTAGGCCACATCTGGACCTTTGACTCTTCCAGCCTGGCATCAATGGGACATGGTTACTCTGTTCCCCACCTGGGCCTCACCTGGACATGATAACTTTGCTCCACTCTTTGGCCTCAACTGGTCTTGATGACTCTGGTCCCGCCACCTAGGGCTCAATCTGGACCTCGTGACTGTGGTCCCCACCTGGGTCTCACCTGGACATGGTGACTCTCGTTCCCACATGAACCACACCTGGACCTGGTGACTGTGGTGTTCTTGTAGACTCACTTTTACCTTGTGACTCCGGTTCCCACTAAGGTCTCACCTGTATCTGGTAACTCTGGTCTGCAGGTTGGCCTCACCTGGACCTGGTGAGTGGGGTTTGCCACCTGGGCCTCACCCATAACTGGTGACTCAAGTCCCCTCAGGGGCCTCTTGGACCTGGTGAATCTTCTCCTTACCTGGACCTCCCGCAGAACCGGGGACTCTGGTCACAACCTGGGCCTCACCTGGACCTGGTTAATCTGTTCCCCAACTGGGCCTCACCCAGTCCTGGTGACTTTGTTCCCCACCTGGACCTGATTGCTGTGGACTCTTTCTTGGCCTCACCTGGAACTGGTGACTCGGATCCTATCTGGGCGTCACCCAGACCTGGTGACTCTGGTCCTCACCTGGGCATCCTTGGTACCTGGTGACTCTGTTCCACATCTGAGCCTCACCTGAACATGATTACTCTTGAACCTCTCTGGGCCTCACCCTGACCTGGTGACTCTGGTCCCCATCTGGAAGTCACCTGGACCAGGTGATTCTGGTATCCTTCTACGCCTCAACAAGATCTGGTAACTATGGTCCTCAACTGGGCCTCACCTGGACCTAGTGAATATGCTCCATCTGGGCCTCACCTGACCTGGTAACTCTGGACCCTACCTGGGCATCATTGGACACGGTTCCTCTGCATGGCCTGCAGGTTGGCCTCAACTGGACCTGGTGAGTGGGGTTGCCACCTGTGCCTCACCCATAGCTGGTGACACAGGCCCCACGTGATCCTCACTTGGACCTAGTGTATCTGGTCCTTACCTGGTCCTCACCCGGAACTAGTAACTCTGGTCACCACCGGGGAATCACCTGGACCTGGTGAATCTGGTCCACATTGGGCCTCACCCAGTCCTGGTGAATTTGTTCGCCACCTGGACCTCATTGCTGTGAACTCCTTCTTGTCCTCACCTGGAACTGGTGACTCTGATCCTAACTGGGCCTCACCCAGATATGGTGACTCTGGTCCTCACCTGTGGACAATTATGACCTGGATACTCTGTTCCACACCTGAGCCTCACCTGGACATGATGACTCTGGATCCCCTCTGGGCCTCACCCTGACATGGTGACTCTGGTCCCCTTCTGGATGTCACCCAGACCAGGTGAATCTGGTAACCCTCTAGGCCTCAACTAGACCTGGTGACACTGGTCCTCAACTGGGCCTCACCGGGACCTAGTGAATATGGACCTGCGCCTCATCTGACCTGGTCACTCTGGTTCTACCTGGGCATCATTGGGACATGGTTACTCTATTGCTCACTGGGACTGACCTGATTCCGGTAACTCTGGTCCTGACTTTGGCCTCTTCTGTACCAGGTGACTCTGGCTCCACCTGGGCCTCACCTGTAACTGGTGACTCTGTTCCTATGCATGGCCTCATCTGACCTGGTGACTGTGGTTCCCATCGGGACCTCAACTGGACCTCATGTCTCTGGTCCCTCCTGACCCTCACCAGGACCTGGTGTCTCTGATACCCACCTGGGTAGCTTCAGGATATGGTTACACTGTTCGCTAACAGTGACACTGCCGGACCTATTAACTCTGGTCTTCACCTGGGCCACACCTGGACATGGTGACACTGGTTCCCACTTGGGACTCCCCTGGACATGGTGAGTCGGATCCCCACCTGGTCCTCACCTGTAACTGGTGATTTTCATTCCCACATGGACATAATCTGGACTTTGTGGCTGCAGTGTTTCTAGCTTCTCATATACCTCGTGACTCTGGTCCCCACCAGGGCCTCACCGGGACCTGGAGAGTGTGGTTGCCACCTGCACCTCACCTGAACCTGGTGATTCTGGTCTACACCTGAGACTACCCAGGATCTGGTGACTGTGGTCCCCACCTGGGCTTCACCAGAATTTGGGGACTCCGGTCTCCCTCTGGGCTTCACCTGGCCCTGTTGACCATGGTCCTCAACTGGGCAAAATTGGGACCCGGTGACTGTGTTCCACAACTGGACCTCACCTGGACCAGGTGACTCTGGTCCCCCTCTGGGTCTCACCGTGCCCTAGTGACTGTGAACCCCTCTATGGCCTGACTTGGACCTGCTGATACTGGTTGCCACCTGCGCCTGACCTGAAACTGTAGACTCTGGTTTTTCAAAGGCCTCCCCTCGACCTGGTGATCCTGGTCCCCACCGAGGTCTCACTTGGACGTGTTGACACTTGTCACCACCAGGGACTCTCCTGGACCTGCTTACTGTGTTCCACACCTGGGCCTCAAGTAGACCTGTTGACCATGGTCCCCAGGAGGGCCTCACATGTACCTGTTGCTACTGCTCCCCACCGAGGACTCACTTGTATCTGGTATCTCTGGTCCCCACCTTGACCTCATCTGGACTTAGTGACTCTGGTCCCCACCTGGGCTTCACCTGGATCTGGTGACTCTGGTCCCCACCTGGACTTCACCTGGATCTGGTGACTCTGGTCCCCACCTGGACCTCTCCTGGACCTGGTGACTCTCTTTCCAACATGGACCTCACCTGGATCTGGTGACTCTGGTCCTCAGTTTGGACTCACCTGGAACTGGCGTCTCTCTTCCCCACTTTGACCTAACTCAGAACTGCTGAATATAGCCCAACTTAGGCCGCACCCAGACCAGGTGACTCTTGTCCACAGCTATGCCTCAATTCGACCTGATGAATCTGCTCCTCACGTGGGCCTCACATCACCTGGGACTCATCTGGATAGACTGGCTCTGGTTCCCACAAGGGGCTCACCTGATACTGGTGACTCTGGTCTTATTCTATGCCTCACCAGGACCTAGAGGTTCTGTTTCTGATCTGGGCCTGCATGGCCCTAGTGACTCTGGTCCTCACCCAGGCATCATTGGGTGAAGGACCCAATGATCTTCACCCTGGATACTCTATTCCACACCTGGGCCTCACTTTAACCAGGGACCTCTGGTCCCATTCTAGGCCTCAAACTAAACTGGTTACTCTGGTTCCCCCTCTGGGGCTCACCCTTACCTGGTGACTCTGGTCACCCTTTGGGCTTCACTTCGGCCTGGTGAATCTGGTCCTTACCTGGTCCGCGCCTGGATGTGGTGACTGGTCGCCACCTGGGCCTCACCTGGACTTGGTGAATCCTGCTGCCACCTGCGCGTCACCGGGACCTTGTGACTGTGGTCCCACCTGGACCTCACCTGGATCTGGTGGCTCTGGTTCCCATATGGGGCTCTCCTGGACCTGGTTCCTGTGGTCTCCATCTGGCCTCACCTGGAACACAATGACTCTGATCCGTATTTGTGCCTCTCCTGGACCTGTTGACTCTGGTCCTTACCTGGGCATCATTGGGACCTCGATACTCTCTTATATACCTGGGCCTCACCTGGATCTGGTGACTCTGTTCCCTACCTGGGCATCATTGGGACATGGTTCCACTGCAAGGCCTCCATGTTGGCCTCACCTGCACCTGGTAAGTCTGGTCCCTACGTGGGCATCATCGGGACATGGTTCCACTGCATGGCCTGCACTTTGGCCTCACCTGGATCTGGTGAGTGGGATTTCCACCTGGGCCTCACCCATACCTGGAGACACAAGTCCCCACGTGGGCCTCACTTGGACCTGGTGAATCTGGTCCTTACCTGGCCCTCACCTGGAACTGGTAACTCTGGTCACCACCTGGGAATCATCTGGACCTGGTGAAACTGGTCCCCATTTGGGCCTCACCCAGTCTTGGTGACTTTGTTCCCAACCTGGACCTGATTGCTGTTGACTCCTTCTTGGCCTCACCTGGAACTGGTGACTCTGATCGTAACTGGACCTCACCCAGATCTGCTGACTCTGGTACTCACCTGTGGACCTTTATGACCTGGATACTCTGTTCCACACCTGAGCCTCACCTGGACATGATGACTCTGGATCCCCTCTGGGCCTCACTCTGACATGGTCACTCTGGTCCCAATCTGGATGTCACCTAGACCAGGTGAATCTGGTACCCCTCTAGGCCTCAACTTGACCTGGTGACTCTAGTCCTCAACTGGGCCTCACTGGGACATAGTGAACATACTCCCCACCTGCGCCTCATCTGGACCTGGTGACTCTGGTTTTACCAGAGCATCATCAGGAAATGGTTACCCTATTCCCCACTGGGACTGAACTGATCCTGGTAACTCAGGTCCTGACTTTGGCTTCTTCTGTACCAGGTGACTCTGGCTCCTCCTGGGCCTCACCTGTAACTGGTGACTCTGATCCTAAGCATGGCCTCACCTGACCTGGTGACTGTGGTTCCCATGGGACCTCACCTGGACCTCATGTCTCTGGTCCTATCTTAGCCTCACGAGTACCTGGGGTATCTGGTACCCACCGGGGTAGCATCAGGATATGGTTACACTGTTCAGTAACAGTGACCCAGCTGGAACTATTAACTCTGGTCTTCACCTGGGCCACACCTGGACATGGTGACACTCGTTCCCACCTGGGTCTCTCCTGGACATGGTGAGTCAGATCCCCACCAGTTCCTCATGTGTAACTTGTGATTCTCGTTCCCACGTGGACATCACGTGGAACTGGTGGCTGCATTGTTTCTAGCTTCTCATGTACCTCGTGACTCTGGTCCCCAAAAGGGCCTCACCGGGATCTGGTGAGTGTGGTTGCCACCTGCAACTCACCTGGACCTGGTGAATCTGGACTGCACATGAGACTATCCTAGATCTGGTGACTGTGGTCCACTCCTGGTCCTCACCTGGATTTGGGGACTCCAATCCGCATCTGGGCCTCACCTGGTCCTGTTGACCATTGTCCTCAAATGGGCAAAATTGGGACCCGGTGACTGTGTTCCACAACTGGACCTCACCTGGACCAGGCGACTTTGGTCCCCCTCTGGGTCTCACCGTGCCCTAGTGACTGTGAGACCCACTTTGCCCTGACTTGGACCTGCTGACCCTGGTTGCCACCTGCGCCTGACCTCGAACTGTTGACTCCGGTCCTTTCAAGGGCCTCCCCTCGACCTGGTGATCCTGGTCCCCACCTAGGCCTCACCTCGACGTGGTGACGCTTGTAACCACCGGGAACTCACCTGGATCTGCTTACTGTGTTCCACACCTGGGCCTCAAGTTGACCTGTTGACCATGGTCCCAAAGCCGGCCTCACATGGACCTGTTGCCTCTGATCACCACCGGGGCGTCAACTTTACCTGGTAACTCTGGTCCTCACCTGTGCCTCATCTGGACCTAGTGACTCTGGTCCCCACCTGGGCCTCACCTGGATCTGGTGACTCTGGTCCCACCTGGACCTGACCTGCATCTCATGACTCTGGTCCTCAGTTTGGCCTCACCTGGATCTGGCATCTCTCGTCCCCACTTTGAACTAACTCAGAACTGCTGAATCTTTCCCCACCTCGACCGCAACCAGACCTGGTGACTCTTGTCCCCAGCTATGCCTCAATTCGACCTGATGAATCTGGTCCTCACGTGGGCCTCACATGGACCTGGGACTCAGCTGGATAGAGTGGCTCTGGTTCCCCCAACGGGCTCACCTGATACAGCTGACTGTGGTCTTATTCTATGCCTCACCTGGTCCTAGTGATTCTGTTCCCATCCGGGCCTGCATGGCCCTAGTGACTCTGGTCCTCACCCAGGAATCATTAGGACCTGGATACTCTATTCCACACCTGTGCCTCACATTGACCATGGACCTCTCGTCCCATTCTAGGACTCATACTAATCTAGTTACTGGTTCCCCTTTGGGCCTCACCCTTACCTGGTGACTCTGGACACCCGTTTGGCTTCACTTGGGCCTGGTGAATCTGGTCCTTAGCTTGTCCTCACTTGGATATGGTGACTGGTCGCCACCTGGGCCTCACCTGGACTTGGTGAATGCTGTTGCCAACTGCACCTCACCTGGACCTTGTGACAGTGGTCCTACCTGGACTTCACCTGGATCTGGTTGCTCTGGTTCCCATATGGGGCTCTCCTGGACCTGGTTCCTGTGGTCTCCATCAGGCCTCACCAGGAACACAGTGACTCTGATGCATATTTGTGCCTCTCCTGGACCTGTTGACACTGTCCTTACCTGGGCATCACTGGGCCTGGAAACTCTCTTATATACCTGGTCCTCACCTGGACCTGGTGACTGTGGTCCCACCTGGACCTCACCGGGACGAGGTGACTGGTTCCCACAGGGACCCCACCTGGACCTGGTGACTCAGGTCTTCATATGGGCATCATGGGACCTGGTTTGTCAGTTACACATCGGGGCCTCACCTGTACCTAGTGATTCTCGTCCCGCTCTGGGCCTGACCCTGACGTGGTGACTCTGGTCCCAACCTGGATATCACCAGAACGTGGTGACTGTGGTCCCCCTCTGGGACTCACCCAGAGATGGGGCACTGGTCCTCAACTGGGCCTCAACAGGACCTGGTGAATCTACTCCTCACCTAGGCCTCGTCTGGACCTTGTGACTCTTTTCCCACCTGGCATCAATGGGACATGGTTACTCTGTTCCCCACCTGGGCCTCACCTCCACATGATAACTTTGCTCCACACTTTGTCCTCAACTGGTCCTGATGACTCTGTTCCCCCCACCTAGGCCTCAGTCTGGACCTGGTGACTGTGGTGCGCACCTGGGTCCCACCTGTACCTGGTGATTCTCGTTCCCACATGAACCACACGTGGACCTGGCGACTGTGGTGTTCTTGTAGACTCACATTTACCTGGTGACACTGGTCCCCACTAGAGCCTCACCTGGATCTGGTGACTCTGGCCTGCCGGTTGGCCTCAACTTGACCTCGTGAGTGGGGTTGCCACCTGGGCCTCACACATAGCTGGTGAGTCAATTCCCCTCGTTGTCCTCTTGGGCCTGGTGAATCTGGTCCTTACCTGGTCCTATCCCAGACCCGGGGACTCTGGTCACCACCTGGGCCTCACCTGGACCTGGTGAATCTGGTCCCCATCTGGGCCTCACCCAGTCCTGGTGACTTTGTTCCCCACCTGGACCTGATTGCTGTGGACTCTTTCTTGGTCTCACCTGGATCTGGTGACTCTGATTCTATCTGCGCGTCACCCAGATCTGGTGACTCTGGGCCTCACCTGGGCATCATTGGTACCTGGTGACTGTTCCACGCCTGAGCCTAACCTGAGATGATGACTCTGGAACCATTCTGGGCCTCTCCCTGACCTGATGCCTCTGGTCCCCATCTGGATGTCACCTGGACGAGGTGATTCTGGTACCCCTCTAAGCCTCAACCAGATCTGGTGACAGTGGTCCTCAACTGGGCCTCACTGGACCTAGTGAATATGCTTCATCTGGGCCTCATTTGGACCTGGTGACTCTGGTCCCTACCTGGGCATCATCGGGACATGGTTCCACTGCATGGCCTGCATATTGGCCTCACATGGACCTGGTAACTATAGTCCCTACCTGGGCATCTTTGGCACATGGTTCCTCTGCATGGCCTGCAGTTTGGCCTCACTTGGACCTGGCGAGTGGGGTTGCCACCGGGGCCCCACCCGTGCTTGGTGACACAGGTACCCACGTGGGCCTCACTTGGACCTGGTGAATCTGGTCCTTACCTGGTCCTCACCCGGAACTGGTAACTCTGGTCACCACCTGGGAATCACCTGGACCTGGTGAATCTGGTCCCCATCTGGGCCTCACCCAGTCCTGGTGACTTTGTTCCCCACCTGGACCTGATTGCTGTGGACTCCTTCTTGGCCTCACCTGGAACTGGTGACTCTGATCCTAACTGGGCTTCACCCAGATCTGGTGACTCTGGTCCTCACCTGTGGACCATTATGACCTGGATCTCTGTTGCACACCTGAGCCTCACCTGGACATGATGACTCTGGATCCCCTCTGGGCCTAACCCTGGCATGGTCACTCTAGTCCCCATCTGGATGTCACCTAGACCAGGTGAATCTGGTACCCCTCTAGGCCTCAACTAGACCTGGGGATTCTAATCCTCAAGTGCGCCTCACCGACACCTAGAGAATATGCTCCCCACCTGCTCCTCATCTGGACCTGGTGACTCTGGTTCTACCTGCGCATTATCGGGACATGTTTACTCTATGCCCCACTGGGACTGACCTGATCCTGGTAACTCTGGTCCTGACTTTGGCCTCTTCTGTACCAGGTGACCCTGGCTCCACCTGGGCTTCACCAGTAACTGGTGACTCTGATCCTAAGCATGGCCTCACCAGACCTGGTGACTGTGGTTCCCATCGGGACCTCATTTGGACCTCATATCTCTGGTCCCACCTGGGCCTCACCAGGACATGGTGTCTCTGGTACCCACCAGGGTAGCATCAGGATATGGTAACACAGTTCACTAACAGTGACCCAGCCGAACCTATTAACTCTGGTCTTCACCTGGGCCACACCTGGACATGGTGACACTCTTTCCCACCTGGGTCTCACCTGGACATGGTGAGTCGGATCCCCACCTGGTCCTCACCTGTAACTGGTGATTCTCGTTGCCACATGGACATCCTGTGGACCTAGTGTCTGCAGTGTTTCTAGCTTCTCATGTACCTCGTGACTCTGGTCCCCACCAGGGCCTCACAGGGACCTGGTGAGTGTGGTTGCCACCTGCACCTCACCTGGACTTGGAGATTCTGGTCTGCACCTGAGACTACCCTGGATCTGCGGACTGTGGTCCCCACCTGGTCTTCACCTGGATTTGGGGACTCCGGTCCCCATCTGGGCCTCACCTGGCCCTGTTGACCATGGTCCTCAACTGGGCACAATGGGGGCCCGGTGACTGTGTTCCCCAAATTGACCTCACCTGGAACAGTTGACTCTGGTCACCCTCTGGGTCTCACCGTGCCCAGTGAATATGAACGCCACTTTGGCCTGACTTGGACCTGCTGACCCTGGTTGCCACCTGTGCCTGAGCTCAAACTGTTGATGTATGGAACTTGTATGTAGCACCAGTCTACCACAGGAATTACAAGGAAATCGCTGAATTGAACTTGGAGGCAGTAGTCTTGTTTGCCGGAGATTCCAATTACCTCTCCCAGCACTTCCGTCAAACAGCGAGCCTAGGCCTTTAGAAGCCAAGGGTACCAGCAGGCTGGATGTGGAGGTACAGGCCATAAGCTCAACTCTCAGAAGTGTGTATGCATGGGAGGCAGATGTCTGCTACCCACTCGGACATGGGAGTTGGAACCTAGCTATATTGTGATTGAAGAAGGCCATTGGAAATCGCTGTATTCAACTCAGATACACGGGAGCTCAGGCCCAGTGCTCACACATGCTTTTCCCGCAACCTCTCCCAGCCACTAAAATAAGGATGTTAGCAGCTACTCCTACAGTCAGGCAGGATGCGGGAGGGTTCTGCCCTGTCCTCAGCTCTCACAGGGAAGCATGTCTTTAAGCCAGCTGTCTACTAGCTGCATTCCTATGGCAGTGAGAAGGTAGCAGTATTCTGAGTCAGGAGGTTCCAAGATTACCAGTCTACTGCACCTGGGGATACCCTCCAGGTCTGCACTGTTACCCTGCGTCTCAGAAGCCTCTGGCAAACGTCTCTTCTGAAGACCTGCGAAAGTCACTCTGCAGGCAGTGTGGGACTGTGAGGGACTGAGGCTGAGCTCAACTCTCAGAAGTAAGATGGTTTTGGACAAGGCGTTCAGCTACACTCTCACGTATGGAACTTAGTATGTAGCACCTGTCTACCACAAGAATTACTGGGAAATCGTGAATTGAGCTTGGAGGCACTCGTCTTGTGTGCCGGGAGATTCCAATTACCTCTCCCAGCACTTCCGTCAAACAGCGAGCCTAGGCCTTTTAGAAGCCAAGGGTACCAGCAGGCTGGATGTGGAGGTACAGGCCATAAGCTCAACTCTCAGAAGTGTGTATGCATGGGAGGCAGATGTCTGCTACCCGCTCGTACATGGGATTTGGAACCTAGCTACACTCTGGTTGAGGAAAGCCGTTGGAAATCGCTGTATTCAACTCAGATACACGGGAGTTCAGGCCCAGTGCTCACACATGCTTTTCCTGCAACCTCTCCCAGGCACTAACATTAGGATGTTAGCAGCTACTCCTACAGTCAGGAGCATGCGGGAGGGTTCTGCCCTGTCCTCAGCTCTCACAGGGAAGCATGTCTTAAAGCCAGCTGTCAACTAGCTGCATTCCTATGGCACTGAGAAGGTAGCAGTATTCTGAGTCAGGAGGTTCCAAGATTACCAGTCGACTGCACCTGGGGATACCCTCCAGGTCTGCATTGTTACCCTGCGTCTCAGAAGCCTCTGGCAAACGTCTCTGCTGAAGACCTGCGAAACTCACTCTGCAGGCAGTGTGGAACTGTGAGGGACTGAGGCTGAGCTCAACTCTCAGAAGTAAGATGGTTTTGGACAAGGCGTTCAGCTACCCTCTCACGTATGGAACTTAGTATGTAGCACCAGTCTACCACAGGAATTACTAGGAAATCGCTGAACTGAGCTTGGAGGCACTCGTCTTGTGTGCCGGGAGATTCCAATTACCTCTCCCAGCACTTCCGTCAAACAGCGAGCCTAGGCCTTTTAGAAGCCAAGGGTACCAGCAGGCTGGATGTGGAGGTACAGGCCATAAGCTCAACTCTCAGAAGTGTATTTGCATGGGAGGCTGATGTCTGCTACCCACTCGGACATGGGAGTCGGAACCTAGCTACACTGTGATTGAAGAAGGCCATTGGAAATCGCTGTATTCAACTCAGATACACGGGAGTTCAGGCCCAGTGCTCACACATGCTTTTCCCGCAACCTCTCCCAGCCACTAACATAAGGATTGTAGCAGCTACTCCTATAGTCAGGCAGGATGCGGGAGGGGTCTGCCCTGTCCTCAGCTCTCACAGGGAAGCATGTCTTGAAGCCAGCTGTCAACTAGCTGCATTCCTATGGCAGTGAGAAGGTAGCAGTACTCTGAGTCAGGAGGTTCCAAGATTACCACTCTACTGCACCTGGAGATACCCTCCAGGTCTGCATTGTTAACTTGTACTCAGAAGCCTCTGGCAATCGTCTCTGGTGAAGACGTGTGAAACTCACTCTGCAGGCAGTGTGGAACTGTGAGGGACTGAGGGTGGGCTCAACTCTCAGAAGTAAGATGCTTTTGGACAAGGCGTTCAGCTACCATCTCACATATGGAACTTAGTATGTAGCACGTGTCTACCACAAGAATTACTGGGAAATCGTGAATTGAGCTTGGAGGCACTCGTCTTGTGTGCCGGGAGATTCCAATTACCTCTCCCAGCACTTCCGTCAAACAGCGAGCCTAGGCCTTTTAGAAGCCAAGGGTACCAGCAGGCTGGATGTGGAGGTACAGGCCATAAGCTCAACTCTCAGAAGTGTGTATGCATGGGAGGCAGATGTCTGCTACCCACTCGTACATGGGATTTGGAACCTAGCTACACTCTGGTTGAGGAAAGCCGTTGGAAATCGCTGTATTCAACTCAGATACACGGGAGTTCAGGCCCAGTGCTCACACATGCTTTTCCCGCCATCTCTCCCAGCCACTAACATAAGGATATTAGCAGCTACTCCTACAGTCAGGCAGGATGCGGGAGGGTTCTGCCCTGTCCTCAGCTCTCACAGGGAAGCATGTCTTGAAGCCAGCTGTCAACTAGCTGCATTCCTATGGCAGTGAGAAGGTAGCAGTACTCTGGATCAGGAGGTTCAAAGATTACCATTCTACTGCACCTGGAGATACCCTCCAGGTCTGCATTGTTAACTTGTACTCAGAAGCCTCTGGCAATCGTCTCTGGTGAAGACGTGTGAAACTCACTCTGTAGGCAGTGTGGAACTGTGAGGGACTGAGGGTGAGCTCAACTCTCAGAAGTAAGATGCTTTTGGACAAGGCGTTCAGCTACCTTCTCACATATGGAACTTAGTATGTAGCACCTGTCTACCACAAGAATTACTGGGAAATCGTGAATTGAGCTTGGAGGCACTCGTCTTGTGTGCCAGGAGATACCAATTAACTCTCCCAGCACTTCCGTCAAACAGCGAGCCTAGGCCTTTTAGAAGCCAAGTGTACCAGCAGGCTGGATGTGGAGGTACAGGCCATAAGCTCAACTCTCAGAAGTGTGTAGGCATGGGAGGCAGATGTCTGCTACCCGCTTGTACATGGGATTTGGATCCTAGCTACACTCTGGTTGAGGAAAGCCGTTGGAAATCGCTGTTTTCAACTCAGATACACGGGAGTTCAGGCCCAGTGCTCACACATGCTTTTCCCGCAACCTCTCCCAGCCACTAATATTAGGATGTTAGCAGCTACTCCTACAGTCAGGCAGCATGCGGGAGGGTTCTGCCCTGTCCTCAGCTCTCTCAGGGAAGCATGTCTTGAAGCCAGCTAGCTGTCAACTAGCTGCATTCCTATGGCAGTGAGAAGGTAGCAGTATACTGAGTAAGGAGGTTCCAACATTACCAGTCGACTGCACCTGGGGATACCCTCAAGGTCTGCATTGTTACCCTGCGTCTCAGAAGCCTCTGGCAAACGTCTCTGCTGAAGACCTGCGAACATCACTCTGCAGGCATGTGGAACTGTGAGGGACTGAGGCTGAGCTCATCTCTCAGAAGTAAGATGCTTTTGGACAAGGCGTTCAGCTACCCTCTCACGTATGGAACTTAGTATGTAGCACCAGTCTACCACAGGAATTACTAGGAAATCGCTGAACTGAGCTTGGAGGCACTAGTCTTGTGTGCCGGGTGATTCCAATTACCTCTCCCAGCACTTCCGTCAAACAGCGAGCCTAGGCCTTTTAGAATCCAAGGGTACCAGCAGGCTGGATGTGGAGGTACAGGCCATAAGCTCAACTCTCAGAAGTGTGTATGCATGGGGTGCTGATGTCTGCTACCCACTCGGACATGGGAGTTGGAACCTAGCTATACTGTGATTGAAGAAGGCCATTGGAAATCGCTGTATTCAACTCAGATACACGGGAGTTCAGGCCCAGTGCTCACACATGCTTTTCCCGCAACCTCTCCCAGCCACTAACATTAGGATGTTAGCAGCTACTCCTACAGTCAGGCAGCATGCGGGAGGGTTCTGCCCTGTCCTCAGCTCTCACAGGGAAGCATGTCTTGAAGCCAGCTGTCAACTAGCTGCATTCCTATGG
This sequence comes from Canis aureus, assembly GCF_053574225.1. Taxonomy (NCBI): domain Eukaryota; kingdom Metazoa; phylum Chordata; class Mammalia; order Carnivora; family Canidae; genus Canis; species Canis aureus. The sequence continues at coordinate 41,762,397 of NC_135643.1, forward strand.
CAGTGAGAAGGTAGCAGTACTCTGAGTCAGGAAGTTCCAAGATTACCACTCTACTGCACCTGGAGATACCCTCCAGGTCTGCATTGTTAACTTGTACTCTGAAGCCTCTGGCAATCGTCTCTGGTGAAGATGTGTGAAACTCACTCTGCAGGCAGTGTGGAACTGTGAGGGACTGAGGGTGAGCTCAACTCTCAGAAGTAAGATGCTTTTGGACAAGGCGTTCAGCTACCTTCTCACATATGGAACTTAGTATGTAGCACCTGTCTACCACAAGAATTACTGGGAAATCGTGAATTGAGCTTTGAGGCACTCGTCTTGTGTGCCGGGAGATTCCAATTACCTCTCCCAGCACTTCCGTCAAACAGCGAGGCTAGGCCTTTTAGAAGCCAAGGGTACCAGCAGGCTGGATGTGGAGGTACAGGCCATAAGCTCAACTCTCAGAAGTGTGTATGCATGGGAGGCAGATGTCTGCTACCCGCTCGTACATGGGATTTGGAACCTAGATACACTCTGGTTGAGGAAAGCCGTTGGAAATCGCTGTATTCAACTCAGATACAAGGGAGTTCAGGCCCAGTGCTCACACATGCTTTTCCCGCAACCTCTCCCAGCCACTAACATTAGGATGTTAGCAGCTACTCCTACAGTCAGGCAGCATGCGGGAGGGTTCTGCCCTGTCTTCAGCTCTCATAGGGAAGCATGTCTTGAAGCCAGCTGTCAACTAGCTGCATTCCTATGGCAGTGAGAAGGTAGCAGTATTCTGAGTCAGGAGGTTCCAAGATTACCAGTCTACTGCAACTGGGGATACCCTCCAGGTCTACATTGTTACCCTGCGTCTCAGAAGCCTCTGGCAAACGTCCCTGCTGAAGACCTGCGAACCTCACTCTGCAGGCATGTGGAACTGTGAGGGACTGAGGCTGAGCTCAACTCTCAGAAGTAAGATGGTTTTGGACAAGGCGTTCAGCTACCCTCTCACGTATGGAACTTAGTATGTAGCACCAGTCTACCACAGGAATTACTAGGAAATCTCTGAACTGAGCTTGGAGGCACTAGTCTTGTGTGCCGGGAGATTCCAATTACCTCTCCCAGCACTTCCGTCAAACAGCGAGCCTAGGCCTTTCAGAAGCCAAGGGTACCAGCAGGCTGCTTGTGGAGGTACAGGCCATAAGCTCAACTCTCAGAAGTGTGTATGCATGGGAGGCAGATGTCTGCTACCCACTCGGACATGGGATATGGAACCTGGCTACCCTGTGATTGAAGAAGGCCATTGGAAATCGCTGTATTCAACTCAGATACACGGGAGTTCAGGCCCAGTGCTCACACATGCTTTTCCCGCAACCTCGCCCAGCCACTAACTTTAGGATGTTAGCAGCTACTCCTACAGTCAGGCAGGATGCGGGAGGGTTCTGCCCTGTCCTCAGCTCTCACAGGGAAGCATGTCTTGAAGCCAGCTGTCAACTAGCTGCATTCCTATGGCAGTGAGAAGGTAGCAGTACTCTGAGTCAGGAGGTTCCAAGATTACCACTCTACTGCACCTGGAGATACCCTCCAGGTCTGCATTGTTAACTTGTACTCAGAAGCCTCTGGCAATCGTCTCTGGTGAAGACGTGTGAAACTCACTCTGCAGGCAGTGTGGAACTGTGAGGGACTGAGGGTGGGCTCAACTGTCAGAAGTAAGATGCTTTTGGACAAGGCGTGCAGCTACCATCTCACATATGGAACTTAGTATGTAGCACCTGTCTACCACAAGAATTACTGGGAAATCGTGAATTGAGCTTGGAGGCACTCGTCTTGTGTGCAGGGAGATTCCAATTACCTCTCCCAGCACTTCCGTCAAACAGCGAGCCTAGGCCTTTTAGATGCCAAGGGTACCAGCAGCTTGGATGTGGAGGTACAGGCCATAAGCTCAACTCTCAGAAGTGTGTATGCATGGGAGGCAGATGTCTGCTACCCGCTCGTACATGGGATTTGGAACCTAGCTACACTCTGGTTGAGGAAAGCCGTTGGAAATCGCTGTATTCAACTCAGATACACGGGAGTTCAGGCCCAGTGCTCACACATGCTTTTCCCGCAACCTCTCCCAGCCACTAACATTAGGATGTTAGCAGCTACTCCTACAGTCAGGCAGGAAGCGGGAGGGTTCTGCCCTGTCCTCAGCTCTCTCAGGGAAGCATGTCTTGAAGCCAGCTAGCTGTCAACTAGCTGCATTCCTATGGCAGTGAGAAGGTAGCAGTACTCTGAGTCAGGAGGTTCCAAGATTACCAGTCGACTGAACCTGGGGATACCCTCCAGGTCTGCATTGTTACCATGCGTCTCAGAAGCCTCTGGCAAACGTCTCTGCTGAAGACCTGCGAAACTCACTCTGCAGGCAGTGTGGAACTGTGAGGGACTGAGGCTGAGCTCAACTCTCAGAAGTAAGATGGTTTTGGACAAGGCGTTCACCTATCCTCTCACGTATGGAACTTAGTATGTACCACCAGTCTACCACAGGAATTACTAGGAAATCGCTGAACTGAACTTGGAGGCACTAGTCTTGTGTGCCGGGTGATTCCAATTACCTCTCCCAGCACTTCCGTCAAACAGCGAGCCTAGGCCTTTTAGAAGCCAAGGGTACCAGCAGGCTGGATGTGGAGGTACAGGCTATAAGCTCAACTCTCAGAAGTGTGTATGCATGGGAGGCAGATGTCTGCTACCCACTCGGACATGGGATATGGAACCTGGCTACACTCTGATGGATGAAAGCCTTTGGAAATCGCTGTATTCAACTCAGATACACGGGAGTTCAGGCCCAGTGCTCACACATGCTTTTCGTGCAACCTCTCCCAGCCAGTAACATAAGGATGTTCGCAGCTACTCCTACAGTCAGGCAGGATGCGGGAGGGTTCTGCCCTGTCCTCAGCTCTCACAGGGAAGCATGTCTTGAAGCCAGCTGTCAACTAGCTGCATTCCTATGGCAGTGAGAAGGTAGCAGTACTCTGAGTCAGGAGGTTCCAAGATTACCACTCTACTGCACCTGGAGATACCCTCCAGGTCTGCATTGTTAACTTGTACTCAGAAGCCTCTGGCAATCGTCTCTGGTGAAGACGTGTGAAAGTCACTCTGCAGGCAGTGTGGAACTGTGAGGGACTGAGGGTGAGCTCAACTCTCAGAAGTAAGATGCTTTTGGACAAGGCGTTCAGCTACCTTCTCACATATGGAACTTAGTATGTAGCACCTGTCTACCACAAGAATTACTGGGAAATTGTGAATTGAGCTTGGAGCCACTCGTCTTGTGTGCCAGGAGATACCAATTAACTCTCCCAGCACTTCCGTCAAACAGCGAGCCTAGGCCTTTTAGAAGCCAAGGGTACCAGCAGGCTGGATGTGGAGGTACAGACCATAAGCTCAACTCTCAGAAGTGTGTATGCATGGGAGGCAGATGTCTGCTACCCGCTCGTACATGGGATTTGGAACCTAGCTACACTCTGGTTGAGGAAAGCCGTTGGAAATTGCTGTATTCAACTCAGATACACGGGAGTTCAGGCCCAGTGCTCACACATGCTTTTCCAGCAACCTCTCCCAGCCACTAACATTAGGATGTTAGCAGCTACTCCTACAGTCAGGCAGGATGCGGGAGGGTTCTGCCCTGTCCTCAGCTCTCTCAGGGAAGCATGTCTTGAAGCCAGCTAGCTGTCAACTAGCTGCATTCCTATGGCAGTGAGAAGGTAGCAGTATACTGAGTCAGGAGGTTCCAACATTACCAGTCGACTGCACCTGGGGATACCCTCCAGGTCTGCATTGTTACCCTGCGTCTCAGAAGCCTCTGGCAAACGTCTCTGCTGAAGACCTGCGAACATCACTCTGCAGGCATGTGGAACTGTGAGGGACTGAGGCTGAGCTCAACTCTCAGAAGTAAGATGCTTTTGGACAAGGCGTTCAGCTACCCTCTCACGTATGGAACTTAGTATGTAGCACCAGTCTACCACAGGAATTACTAGGAAATCGCTGAACTGAGCTTGGAGGCACTAGTCTTGTGTGCCGGGTGATTCCAATTACCTCTCCCAGCACTTCCGTCAAACAGCGAGCCTAGGCCTTTTAGAAGCCAAGGGTACCAGCAGGCTGGATGTGGAGGTACAGGCCATAAGCTCAACTCTCAGAAGTGTGTATGCATGGGGGGCAGATGTCTGCTACCCACTCGGACATGGGAGTTGGAACCTAGCTATACTGTGATTGAAGAAGGCCATTGGAAATCGCTGTATTCAACTCAGATACACGGGAGTTCAGGCCCAGTGCTCACACATGCTTTTCCCGCAACCTCTCCCAGCCACTAACATTAGGATGTTAGCAGCTACTCCTACAGTCAGGCAGGATGCGGGAGGGTTCTGCCCTGTCCTCAGCTCTCACAGGGAAGCATGTCTTGAAGCCAGCTGTCAACTAGCTGCATTCCTATGGCAGTGAGAAGGTAGCAGTACTCTGAGTCAGGAATTTCCAAGATTACCACTCTAATGCACCTGGAGATACCCTCCAGGTCTGCATTGTTAACTTGTACTCAGAAGCCTCTGGCAATCGTCTCTGGTGAAGATGTGTGAAACTCACTCTGCAGGCAGTGTGGAACTGTGAGGGACTGAGGGTGAGCTCAACTCTCAGAAGTAAGATGCTTTTGGACAAGGCGTTCAGCTACCTTCTCACATATGGAACTTAGTATGTAGCACCTGTCTACCACAAGAATTACTGGGAAATCGTGAATTGAGCTTGGAGGCACTCGTCTTGTGTGCCGGGAGATTCCAATTACCTCTCCCAGCACTTCCGTCAAACAGCGAGGCTAGGCCTTTTAGAAGCCAAGGGTACCAGCAGGCTGGATGTGGAGGTACAGGCCATAAGCTCAACTCTCAGAAGTGTGTATGCATGGGAGGCAGATGTCTGCTACCCGCTCGTACATGGGATTTGGAACCTAGCTACACTCTGGTTGAGGAAAGCCGTTGGAAATCGCTGTATTCAACTCAGATACACGGGAGTTCAGGCCCAGTGCTCACACATGCTTTTCCCGCAATCTCTCCCAGCCACTAACATTAGGATGTTAGCAGCTACTCCTACAGTCAGGCAGCATGCGGGAGGGTTCTGCCCTGTCCTCAGCTCTCACAGGGAAGCATGTCTTGAAGCCAGCTAGCTGTCAACTAGCTGCATTCCTATGGCAGTGACAAGGTAGCCGTATTCTGAGTCAGGAGGTTCCAAGATTACCAGTCGACTGCACCTGGGGATACCCTCCAGGTCTGCATTGTTACCCTTCGTCTCAGAAGCCTCTGGCAAACGTCTCTGCTGAAGACCTGGGAAAAACACTCGGCAGGCAGTGTGGAACTGTGAGGGACTGAGGCTGAGCTCAACTCTCAGAAGTAAGATGGTTTTGGACAAGGCGTTCAGCTACCCTCTCACGTATGGAACTTAGTATGTAGCACCAGTCTACCACAGGAATTACTAGGAAATCGCTGAACTGAGCTTGGAGGCACTAGTCTTGTGTGCCGGGTGTATCCAATTACCTCTCCCAGCACTTCCGTCAAACAGTGAGCCTAGGCCTTTTAGAAGCCAAGGGTACCAGCAGGCTGGATGTGGATGTACAGGCCATAAGCTCAACTCTCAGAAGTGTATATGCATGGGAGGCAGATGTCTGCTACCCACTCGGACATGGGATTTGGAAGCTGGCTACACTGTGATTGAAGAAGGCCATTGGAAATCGCTGTATTCAACTCAGATACACGGGAGTTCAGGCCCAGTGCTCACACATGGTTTTCCCGCAACCTCTCCCAGCCACTAACATAAGGATATTAGCAGCTACTCCTACAGTCAGGCAGGATGCGGGAGGGTTCTGCCCTGTCCTCAGCTCTCACAGGGAAGCATGTCTTGAAGCCAGCTGTCAACTAGCTGCATTCCTAGGGCAGTGAGAAGGTAGCAGTACTCTGAGTCAGGAGGTTCCAAGATTACCACTCTACTGCACCTGGAGATACCCTCCAGGTCTGCATTGTTAAATTGTACTCAGAAGCCTCTGGCAATCGTCTCTGGTGAAGACGTGTGAAACTCACTCTGCAGGCAGTGTGGAACTGTAAGGGACTGAGGGTGAGTTCAACTCTCAGAAGTAAGATGCTTTTGGACAAGGCGTTCAGCTACACTCTCAAGTATGGAACTTAGTATGTAGCACCAGTCTACCACAGGAATTACTAGGAAATCGCTAAACTGAGCTTGGAGGCACTAGTCTTGTGTGCCGGGTGATTCCAATTACCTCTCCCAGCACTTCCGTCAAACAGCGAGCCTAGGCCTTTTAGAAGCCAAGGGTACCAGCAGGCTGGATGTGGAGGTACAGGCCATAAGCCCAACTCTCAGAAGTGTATATGCATGGGAGGCAGATGTCTGCTAACCACTAGGACATGGGAGTTGGAACCAGGCTACACTGTGATTGAAGAAGGCCTTTGGAAATCGCTGTATTCAACTCAGATACACGGGAGTTCAGGCCCAGTGTTCACACATGCTTTTCCCGCAACCTCTCCCAGCCACTAACATAAGGATATTAGCAGCTACTCCTACAGTCAGGCAGGATGCGGCAGGGATCTGCCCTGTCCTCAGCTCTCACAGGGAAGCATGTCTTGAAGCCAGCTCTCAACTAGCTGCATTCCTATGGCATTTAGAAGGTAGCAGTATTCTGAGTCAGGAGGTTCCAAGATTACAAGTCTACTGCACCTGGGGATACCCTCCAGGTCTGCATTGTTACCCTGCGTCTCAGAAGCCTCTGGCAAACGTTTCTGCTGAAGACCTGCGAAAGTCACTCTGCAGGCAGTGTGGGACTGTGAGGGACTGAGGCTGAGCTCAACTCTCAGAAGTAAGATGGTTTTGGACAAGGCGTTCAGCTACACTCTCACGTATGGAACTTATTATGTAGCACCTGTCTACCACAAGAATTACTGGGAAATCGTGAATTGAGCTTGGAGGCACTCGTCTTTTGTGCCGGGAGATTCCAATTACCTCTCCCAGCACTTCCGTCAAACAGCGAGCCTAGGCCTTTTAGAAGCCAAGGGTACCAGCAGGCTGGATGTGGAGGTACAGGCCATAAGCTCAACTCTCAGAAGTGTGTATGCATGGGAGGCAGATGTCTGCTACCCGCTCGTACATGGGATTTGGAACCTAGCTACACTCTGGTTGAGGAAAGCCGTTGGAAATCGCTGTCTTCAACTCAGATACACGGGAGTTCAGGCCCAGTGCTCACACATGCTTTTCCCGCAACCTCTCCCAGCCACTAACATTAGGATGTTAGCAGCTACTCCTACAGTCAGGAGCATGCGGGAGGGTTCTGCCCTGTCCTCAGCTCTCACAGGGAAGCATGTCTTGAACCCAGCTGTCAACTAGCTGCATTCCTATGGCAGTGAGAAGGTAGCAGTATTCTGAGTTAGGAGGTTCCAAGATTACCAGTCGACTGCACCTGGGAATACCCTCCAGGTCTGCATTGTTACCCTGCGTCTCAGAAGCCTCTGGCAAACGTCCCTGCTGAAGACCTGCGAAACTCACTCTGCAGGCAGTGTGGGACTGTGAGGGACTGAGGCTGAGCTCAACTCTCAGAAGTAAGATGGTTTTGGACAAGGCGTTCAGCTACACTCTCACGTATGGAACTTAGTATGTAGCACCTGTCTACCACAAGAATTAGGGGGAAATCGTGAATTGAGCTTGGAGGCACTCGTCTTGTGTGCCGGGAGATTCCAATTAACTCTCCCAGCACTTCCGTCAAACAGCGAGCCTAGGCCTTTTAGAAGCCAAGGGTACCAGCAGGCTGGATGTGGAGGTACAGGCCATAAGCTCAACTCTCAGAAGTGTGTATGCATGGGAGGCAGATGTCTGCTACCCGCTCGTACATGGGATTTGGAACCTAGCTACACTCTGGTTGAGGAAAGCCGTTGGAAATCGCTGTATTCAACTCAGATACACGGGAGTTCAGGCCCAGTGCTCACACATGCTTTTCCCGCAACCTCTCCCAGCCTGTAACATAAGGATGTTCGCAGCTACTCCCACAGTCAGGCAGGATGCGGATGGATTCTGCCCTGTCCTCAGCTCTCACAGGGAAGCATGTCTTGAAGCCAGCTGTCCACTAGATGCATTCCTATGGCAGTGAGAAGGTAGCAGTACTCTGAGTCAGGAGGTTCCAAGATTACCACTCTACTGCCCCTTGAGATACCCTCCAGGTCTGCATTGTTAACTTGTATTCAGAACCTCTGGCAATCTTCTCTGGTGAAGACGTGTGAAACTCACTCTGCAGGCAGTGTGGAACTGTGAGGGACTGAGGATGGGCTCAACTCTCTGAAGTAAGATTCTTTTGGACAAGGCGTTCAGCAACCATCTCACATATGGAACTTAGTATGTAGCACCTGTCTACCACAAGAATTACTGGGAAACCGTGAATTGAGCTTGGAGGCACTCGTCTTGTGTGCCGGGAGATTCCAATTACCTCTCCCAGAACTTCCGTCAAACAGCGAGCCTAGGCCTTTTAGAAGCCAAGGGTACCAGCAGGCTGGATGTGGAGGTACAGGCCATAATCTCAACTCTCAGAAGTGTGTATGCATGGGAGGCAGATGTCTGCTACCCACTCGGACATGGGAGTTGGAACCTAGCAACACTGTGATTGAAGAAGGCCATTGGAAATCGCTGTATTCAACTCAGATACACGGGAGTTCAGGCCCAGTGCTCACACATGCTTTTCCCGCAACCTCTCCCAGCCACTAACATTAGGATGTTAGCAGCTACTCCTACAGTCAGGCAGGATGCGGGAGGGTTCTGCCCTGTCCTCAGCTCTCACAGGGAAGCATGTCTTGAAGCCAGCTGTCAACTAGCTGCATTCCTATGGCAGTGAGAAGGTAGCAGTACTCTGAGTCAGGAGGTTCCAAGATTACCACTCTACTGCACCTGGAGATACCCTCCAGGTCTGCATTGTTAACTTGTACTCAGAAGACTCTGGCAATCGTCTCTGGTGAAGACGTGTGAAACTCACTCTGCAGGCAGTGTGGAACTGTGAGGGACACCTGCTGAGCTCAACTCTCAGAAGTAAGATGGTTTTGGACAAGGCGTTCAGCTACCCTCTCACGTATGGAACTTAGTATGTAGCACCAGTCTACCACAGGAATTACTAGGAAATCGCTGAACTGAGCTTGGAGGCACTAGTCTTGTGTGCCGGGTGATTCCAATTACCTCTCCCAGCACTTCCGTCAAAAAGCGAGCCTAGGCCTTTTAGAATCAAGGGTACCAGGAGGCTGGATGTGGAGGTACAGGCCATAAGCTCAACTCTCAAAAGTGTATATGCATGGGAGGCAGATGTCTGCTACCCGCTCGGACATGGCAGTTGCAACCTAGCTACACTGTGATTGAAGAAGGCCATTGGAAATCGCTGTATTCAACTCAGATACACGGGAGTTCAGACCCAGTGCTCACACATGCTTTTCCCGCAATCTCTCCCAGCCACTAACATAAGGATGTTAGCAGCTACTCCTACAGTCAGGCAGGATGCGGGAGTGTTCTGCCCTGTCCTCAGCTCTCACAGGGAAGCATGTCTTGAAGCCAGCTGTCAACTAGCTGCATTCCTATGGCAATGAGAAGGTAGCAGTACTCTGAGTCAGGAGGTTCCAAGATTACCACTCTACTGCACCTGGAGATACCCTCCAGGTCTGCATTGTTAACTTGTACTCAGAAGCCTCTGGCAATCGTCTCTGGTGAAGACGTGTGAAACACACTCTGCAGGCAGTGTGGAAGTGTGAGGGACTGAGGGTTTGCTCAACTCTCAGAAGTAAGATGCTTTTGGACAAGGCGTTCAGCTACCTTCTCACATATGGAACTTAGTATGTAGCACCTGTCTACCACAAGAATTACTGGGAAATCGTGAATTGAGCTTGGAGGCACTCGTCTTGTGTGCCGGGAGATTCGAATTACCTCTCCCAGCACTTCCGTCAAACAGCGAGCCTAGGCCTTTTAGAAGCCAAGGGTACCAGCAGGCTGGATGTGGAGGTACAGGCCATAAGCTCAACTCTCAGAAGTGTGTATGCATGGGAGGCAGATGTCTGCTACCCGCTCGTACATGGGATTTGGACCCTAGCTACACTCTGGTTGAGGAAAGTCGTTGGAAATCGCTGTATTCAACTCAGATACACGGGAGTTCAGGCCCAGTGCTCACACATTCTTTTCCCGCAACCTCTCCAAGCCACTAACATTAGGATGTTAGCAGCTACACCTACAGTCAGGCAGCATGCGGGAGGGTTCTGCCCTGTCCTCAGCTCTCACAGGGAAGCATGTCTTGAAGCCAGCTGTCAACTAGCTGCATTCCTATGGCAGTGAGAAGGTAGCAGTATTCTGAGTCAGGAGGTTCCAAGATTACCAGTCTACTGCACCTGTGGATACCCTCCAGGTGTGCATTGTTACCCTGCGTCTCAGAGGCCTCTTGCAAACGTCTCTGCTGAAGACCTGCGAAACTCACTTGGTAGGCAGTGTGGAACTGTGAGGGACTGAGGCTGAGCTCAACTCTCAGAAGTAAGATGCTTTTGGACAAGGCGTTCAGCTACCTTCTCACATATGGAACTTAGTATGTAGCACCTGTCTACCACAAGAATTACTGGGAAATCGTGAATTGAGCTTGGAGGCACTCGTCTTGTGTGCCGGGAGATTCCAATTACCTCTCCCAGCACTTCCGTCAAACAGCGAGGCTAGGCCTTTTAGAAGCCAAGGGTACCAGCAGGCTGGATGTGGAGGTACAGGCCATAAGCTCAACTCTCAGAAGTGTGTATGCATGGGAGGCAGATGTCTGCTACCCGCTCGTACATGGGATTTGGAACCTAGCTACACTCTGGTTGAGGAAAGCCGTTGGAAATCGCTGTATTCAACTCAGATACACGGGAGTTCATGCCCAGTGCTCACACATGCTTTTCCCGCAATCTCTCCCAGCCACTAACATTAGGATGTTAGCAGCTACTCCTACAGTCAGGCAGCATGCGGGAGGGTTCTGCCCTGTCCTCAGCTCTCACAGGGAAGCATGTCTTGAAGCCAGCTAGCTGTCAACTAGCTGCATTCCTATGGCAGTGACAAGGTAGCCGTATTCTGAGTCAGGAGGTTCCAAGATTACCAGTCGACTGCACCTGGGGATACCCTCCAGGTCTGCATTGTTACCCTTCGTCTCAGAAGCCTCTGGCAAACGTCTCTGCTGAAGACCTGGGAAAAACACTCGGCAGGCAGTGTGGAACTGTGAGGGACTGAGGCTGAGCTCAACTCTCAGAAGTAAGATGGTTTTGGACAAGGCGTTCAGCTACCCTCTCACGTATGGAACTTAGTATGTAGCACCAGTCTACCACAGGAATTACTAGGAAATCGCTGAACTGAGCTTGGAGGCACTAGTCTTGTGTGCCGGGTGTATCCAATTACCTCTCCCAGCACTTCCGTCAAACAGTGAGCCTAGGCCTTTTAGAAGCCAAGGGTACCAGCAGGCTGGATGTGGATGTACAGGCCATAAGCTCAACTCTCAGAAGTGTATATGCATGGGAGGCAGATGTCTGCTACCCACTCGGACATGGGATTTGGAAGCTGGCTACACTGTGATTGAAGAAGGCCATTGGAAATCGCTGTATTCAACTCAGATACACGGGAGTTCAGGCCCAGTGCTCACACATGGTTTTCCCGCAACCTCTCCCAGCCACTAACATAAGGATATTAGCAGCTACTCCTACAGTCAGGCAGGATGCGGGAGGGTTCTGCCCTGTCCTCAGCTCTCACAGGGAAGCATGTCTTGAAGCCAGCTGTCAACTAGCTGCATTCCTAGGGCAGTGAGAAGGTAGCAGTACTCTGAGTCAGGAGGTTCCAAGATTACCACTCTACTGCACCTGGAGATACCCTCCAGGTCTGCATTGTTAAATTGTACTCAGAAGCCTCTGGCAATCTTCTCTGGTGAAGACGTGTGAAACTCACTCTGCAGGCAGTGTGGAACTGTAAGGGACTGAGGGTGAGTTCAACTCTCAGAAGTAAGATGCTTTTGGACAAGGCGTTCAGCTACACTCTCAAGTATGGAACTTAGTATGTAGCACCAGTCTACCACAGGAATTACTAGGAAATCGCTAAACTGAGCTTGGAGGCACTAGTCTTGTGTGCCGGGTGATTCCAATTACCTCTCCCAGCACTTCCGTCAAACAGCGAGCCTAGGCCTTTTAGAAGCCAAGGGTACCAGCAGGCTGGATGTGGAGGTACAGGCCATAAGCTCAACTCTCAGAAGTGTATATGCATGGGAGGCAGATGTCTGCTAACCACTAGGACATGGGAGTTGGAACCAGGCTACACTGTGATTGAAGAAGGCCTTTGGAAATCGCTGTATTCAACTCAGATACACGGGAGTTCAGGCCCAGTGTTCACACATGCTTTTCCCGCAACCTCTCCCAGCCACTAACATAAGGATATTAGCAGCTACTCCTACAGTCAGGCAGGATGCGGCAGGGATCTGCCCTGTCCTCAGCTCTCACAGGGAAGCATGTCTTGAAGCCAGCTCTCAACTAGCTGCATTCCTATGGCATTTAGAAGGTAGCAGTATTCTGAGTCAGGAGGTTCCAAGATTACAAGTCTACTGCACCTGGTGATACCCTCCAGGTCTGCATTGTTACCCTGCGTCTCAGAAGCCTCTGGCAAACGTTTCTGCTGAAGACCTGCGAAAGTCACTCTGCAGGCAGTGTGGGACTGTGAGGGACTGAGGCTGAGCTCAACTCTCAGAAGTAAGATGGTTTTGGACAAGGCGTTCAGCTACACTCTCACGTATGGAACTTATTATGTAGCACCTGTCTACCACAAGAATTACTGGGAAATCGTGAATTGAGCTTGGAGGCACTCGTCTTTTGTGCCGGGAGATTCCAATTACCTCTCCCAGCACTTCCGTCAAACAGCGAGCCTAGGCCTTTTAGAAGCCAAGGGTACCAGCAGGCTGGATGTGGAGGTACAGGCCATAAGCTCAACTCTCAGAAGTGTGTATGCATGGGAGGCAGATGTCTGCTACCCGCTCGTACATGGGATTTGGAACCTAGCTACACTCTGGTTGAGGAAAGCCGTTGGAAATCGCTGTCTTCAACTCAGATACACGGGAGTTCAGGCCCAGTGCTCACACATGCTTTTCCCGCAACCTCTCCCAGCCACTAACATTAGGATGTTAGCAGCTACTCCTACAGTCAGGAGCATGCGGGAGGGTTCTGCCCTGTCCTCAGCTCTCACAGGGAAGCATGTCTTGAACCCAGCTGTCAACTAGCTGCATTCCTATGGCAGTGAGAAGGTAGCAGTATTCTGAGTTAGGAGGTTCCAAGATTACCAGTCGACTGCACCTGGGAATACCCTCCAGGTCTGCATTGTTACCCTGCGTCTCAGAAGCCTCTGGCAAACGTCCCTGCTGAAGACCTGCGAAACTCACTCTGCAGGCAGTGTGGGACTGTGAGGGACTGAGGCTGAGCTCAACTCTCAGAAGTAAGATGGTTTTGGACAAGGCGTTCAGCTACACTCTCACGTATGGAACTTAGTATGTAGCACCTGTCTACCACAAGAATTAGGGGGAAATCGTGAATTGAGCTTGGAGGCACTCGTCTTGTGTGCCGGGAGATTCCAATTAACTCTCCCAGCACTTCCGTCAAACAGCGAGCCTAGGCCTTTTAGAAGCCAAGGGTACCAGCAGGCTGGATGTGGAGGTACAGGCCATAAGCTCAACTCTCAGAAGTGTGTATGCATGGGAGGCAGATGTCTGCTACCCGCTCGTACATGGGATTTGGAACCTAGCTACACTCTGGTTGAGGAAAGCCGTTGGAAATCGCTGTATTCAACTCAGATACACGGGAGTTCAGGCCCAGTGCTCACACATGCTTTTCCCGCAACCTCTCCCAGCCTGTAACATAAGGATGTTCGCAGCTACTCCCACAGTCAGGCAGGATGCGGATGGATTCTGCCCTGTCCTCAGCTCTCACAGGGAAGCATGTCTTGAAGCCAGCTGTCCACTAGCTGCATTCCTATGGCAGTGAGAAGGTAGCAGTACTCTGAGTCAGGAGGTTCCAAGATTACCACTCTACTGCACCTTGAGATACCCTCCAGGTCTGCATTGTTAACTTGTATTCAGAACCTCTGGCAATCTTCTCTGGTGAAGACGTGTGAAACTCACTCTGCAGGCAGTGTGGAACTGTGAGGGACTGAGGATGGGCTCAACTCTCTGAAGTAAGATTCTTTTGGACAAGGCGTTCAGCAACCATCTCACATATGGAACTTAGTATGTAGCACCTGTCTACCACAAGAATTACTGGGAAACCGTGAATTGAGCTTGGAGGCACTCGTCTTGTGTGCCGGGAGATTCCAATTACCTCTCCCAGAACTTCCGTCAAACAGCGAGCCTAGGCCTTTTAGAAGCCAAGGGTACCAGCAGGCTGGATGTGGAGGTACAGGCCATAATCTCAACTCTCAGAAGTGTGTATGCATGGGAGGCAGATGTCTGCTACCCACTCGGACATGGGAGTTGGAACCTAGCAACACTGTGATTGAAGAAGGCCATTGGAAATCGCTGTATTCAACTCAGATACACGGGAGTTCAGGCCCAGTGCTCACACATGCTTTTCCCGCAACCTCTCCCAGCCACTAACATTAGGATGTTAGCAGCTACTCCTACAGTCAGGCAGGATGCGGGAGGGTTCTGCCCTGTCCTCAGCTCTCACAGGGAAGCATGTCTTGAAGCCAGCTGTCAACTAGCTGCATTCCTATGGCAGTGAGAAGGTAGCAGTACTCTGAGTCAGGAGGTTCCAAGATTACCACTCTACTGCACCTGGAGATACCCTCCAGGTCTGCATTGTTAACTTGTACTCAGAAGACTCTGGCAATCGTCTCTGGTGAAGACGTGTGAAACTCACTCTGCAGGCAGTGTGGAACTGTGAGGGACACCTGCTGAGCTCAACTCTCAGAAGTAAGATGGTTTTGGACAAGGCGTTCAGCTACCCTCTCACGTATGGAACTTAGTATGTAGCACCAGTCTACCACAGGAATTACTAGGAAATCGCTGAACTGAGCTTGGAGGCACTAGTCTTGTGTGCCGGGTGATTCCAATTACCTCTCCCAGCACTTCCGTCAAAAAGCGAGCCTAGGCCTTTTAGAATCAAGGGTACCAGGAGGCTGGATGTGGAGGTACAGGCCATAAGCTCAACTCTCAAAAGTGTATATGCATGGGAGGCAGATGTCTGCTACCCGCTCGGACATGGCAGTTGCAACCTAGCTACACTGTGATTGAAGAAGGCCATTGGAAATCGCTGTATTCAACTCAGATACACGGGAGTTCAGACCCAGTGCTCACACATGCTTTTCCCGCAATCTCTCCCAGCCACTAACATAAGGATGTTAGCAGCTACTCCTACAGTCAGGCAGGATGCGGGAGGGTTCTGCCCTGTCCTCAGCTCTCACAGGGAAGCATGTCTTGAAGCCAGCTGTCAACTAGCTGCATTCCTATGGCAGTGAGAAGGTAGCAGTACTCTGAGTCAGGAGGTTCCAAGATTACCACTCTACTGCACCTGGAGATACCCTCCAGGTCTGCATTGTTAACTTGTACTCAGAAGCCTCTGGCAATCGTCTCTGGTGAAGACGTGTGAAACACACTCTGCAGGCAGTGTGGAAGTGTGAGGGACTGAGGGTTTGCTCAACTCTCAGAAGTAAGATGCTTTTGGACAAGGCGTTCAGCTACCTTCTCACATATGGAACTTAGTATGTAGCACCTGTCTACCACAAGAATTACTGGGAAATCGTGAATTGAGCTTGGAGGCACTCGTCTTGTGTGCCGGGAGATTCGAATTACCTCTCCCAGCACTTCCGTCAAACAGCGAGCCTAGGCCTTTTAGAAGCCAAGGGTACCAGCAGGCTGGATGTGGAGGTACAGGCCATAAGCTCAACTCTCAGAAGTGTGTATGCATGGGAGGCAGATGTCTGCTACCCGCTCGTACATGGGATTTGGACCCTAGCTACACTCTGGTTGAGGAAAGTCGTTGGAAATCGCTGTATTCAACTCAGATACACGGGAGTTCAGGCCCAGTGCTCACACATTCTTTTCCCGCAACCTCTCCAAGCCACTAACATTAGGATGTTAGCAGCTACACCTACAGTCAGGCAGCATGCGGGAGGGTTCTGCCCTGTCCTCAGCTCTCACAGGGAAGCATGTCTTGAAGCCAGCTGTCAACTAGCTGCATTCCTATGGCAGTGAGAAGGTAGCAGTATTCTGAGTCAGGAGGTTCCAAGATTACCAGTCTACTGCACCTGTGGATACCCTCCAGGTGTGCATTGTTACCCTGCGTCTCAGAGGCCTCTTGCAAACGTCTCTGCTGAAGACCTGCGAAACTCACTTGGTAGGCAGTGTGGAACTGTGAGGGACTGAGGCTGAGCTCAACTCTCAGAAGTAAGATGGTTTTGGACAAGGCGTTCAGCTACCCTCTCACGTATGGAAATTAGTATGTAGCACCTGTCTACCACAGGAATTACTAGGAAATCGCTGAACTGAGCTTGGAGGCACTAGTCTTGTGTGCCGGGTGATTCCAATTACCTCTCCCAGCACTTCCGTCAAACAGCGAGCCTAGGCCTTTTAGAAGCCAAGGGTACCAGCAGGCTGGATGTGGAGGTACAGGCCATAAGCTCAACTCTCAGAAGTGTGTATGCATGGGAGGCAGATGTCTGCTACCCACTCGGACATGGGAGTTGGAACCTAGCTACACTGTGATTGAAGAAGGCCATTGGAAATCGCTGTATTCAACTCAGATACACGGGAGTTCAGGCCCAGTGCTCACACATGCTTTTCCCGCAACCTCTCCCAGCCACTAACATAAGGATGTTAGCAGCTACTCCTACAGTCAGGCAGGATGCGGGAGGGTTCTGCCCTGTCCTCAGCTCTCACAGGGAAGCATGTCTTGAAGCCAGCTGTCAACTAGCTGCATTCCTATGGCAGTGAGAAGGTAGCAGTACTCTGAGTCAGGAGGTTCCAAGATTACCACTCTACTGCACCTGGAGATACCCTCCAGGTCTGCATTGTTAACTTGTACTCAGAAGACTCTGGCAATCGTCTCTGGTGAAGACGTGTGAAACTCACTCTGCAGGCAGTGTGGAACTGTGAGGGACTGAGGGTGGGCTCAACTCTCAGAAGTAAGATTCTTTTGGACAAGGCGTTCAGCTACCATCTCACATATGGAACTTAGTATGTAGCACCTGTCTACCACAAGAATTACTGGGAAATCGTGAATTGAGCTTGGAGGCACTCGTCTTGTGTGCCGGGAGATTCCAATTACCTCTCCCAGCACTTCCGTCAAACAGCGAGCCTAGGCCTTTTAGAAGCCAAGGGTACAGCAGCCTGGATGTGGAGGTACAGGCCATAAGCTCAACTCTCAGAAGTGTGTATGCATGGGAGGCAGATGTCTGCTACCCGCTCGTACATGGGATTTGGAACCTAGCTACACTCTGGTTGAGGAAAGCCGTTGGAAATCACTGTATTCAACTCAGATACACGGGAGTTCAGGCCCAGTGCTCACACATGCTTTTCCCGCAACCTCTGCCAGCCACTAACATTAGGATGTTAGCAGCTACTCCTACAGTCAGGCAGCATGCGAGAGGGTTCTGCCCTGTCCTCAGCTCCCTCAGGGAAGAATGTCTTGAAGCCAGCTAGCTGTCAACTAGCTGCATTCCTATGGCAGTGAGAAGGTAGCAGTATTCTGAGTCAGGAGATTCCAAGATTACCAGTCGACTACACCTGGGGATACCCTCCAGGTCTGCATTGTTACCCTGCGTCTCAGAAGCCTCTGGCAAACGTCTCTGCTGAAGACCTGCGAAACTCACTCTGCAGGCAGTGTGGAACTGTGAGGGACACCTGCTGAGTCAACTCTCAGAAGTAAGATGGTTTTGGACAAGGCGTTCAGCTACCCTCTCACGTATGGAACTTAGTATGTAGCACCAGTCTACCACAGGAATTACTAGGAAATCGCTGAACTGAGCTTGGAGGCACTAGTCTTGTGTGCCGGGTGATTCCAATTACCTCTCCCAGCACTTCCGTCAAAAAGCGAGCCTAGGCCTTTTAGAATCAAGGGTACCAGGAGGCTGGATGTGGATGTACAGGCCATAAGCTCAACTCTCAGAAGTGTATATGCATGGGAGGCAGATGTCTGCTACCCGCTCGGACATGGCAGTTGCAACCTAGCTACACTGTGATTGAAGAAGGCCATTGGAAATCGCTGTATTCAACTCAGATACACGGGAGTTCAGACCCAGTGCTCACACATGCTTTTCGCGCAACCTCTCCCAGCCAGTAACATTAGGATGTTAGCAGCTACTCCTACAGTCAGGCAGCATGCGGGAGGGTTCTGCCCTGTCCTCAGCTCTCTCAGGGAAGCATGTCTTGAAGCCAGCTAGTTGTCAACTAGCTGCATTCCTATGGCAATGAGAAGGTAGCAGTAGTCTGAGTCAGGAGGTTCCAAGATTACCAGTCGACTGCACCTGGGGATACCCTCCAGGTCTGCATTGTTACCCTGCGTCTCAGAAGCCTCTGGGAAACGTCTCTGCTGAAGACCTGCGAAACTCACTCTGCAGGCAGTGTGGAACTGTGAGGGACTGAGGGTGAGCTCAACTCTCAGAAGGAAGATTGTTTTGGACAAGGCGTTCAGCTACCCTCTCACGTATGGAACTTAGTATGTAGCACCAGTCTACCACAGGAATTACTAGGAAATCGCTGAACTGAGCTTGGAGGCACTAGTCTTGTGTGCCGAGTGATTCCAATTACCTCTCCCAGCACTTCCGTCAAACAGCGAGCCTAGGCCTTTTAGAAGCCAAGGGTACCAGCAGGCTGGATGTGGAGGTACAGGCCATAAGCTCAACTCTCAGAAGTGTGTATGCATGGGAGGCAGATGTCTGCTACCCACTCGGACATGGGAGTTGGAACCTAGCTACACTGTGATTGAAGAAGGCCATTGGAAATCGCTGTATTCAACTCAGATACACGGGAGTTCAGGCCCAGTGCTCACACATGCTTTTTCCGCAACCTCTCCCAGCCACTAACATAAGGATGTTAGCAGCTACTCCTACAGTCAGGCAGGATGCGGGAGGGTTCTGCCCGGTCCTCAGCTCTCACAGGGAAGCCAGTCTTGAAGCCAGCTGTCAACTAGCTGCATTCCTATGGCAGTGAGAAGGTAGCAGTACTCTGAGTCCGGAGGTTCCAAGAATAAAACTCTACTGCACCTGGAGATACCCTCCAGGTCTGCATTGTTAACTTGTACTCAGAAGCCTCTGGCAATCGTCTCTGGTGAAGACGTGTGAAACTCACTCTGCAGGCAGTGTGGAAGTGTGAGGGACTGAGGGTGTGCTCAACTCTCAGAAGTAAAATGCTTTTGGACAAGGCGTTCAGCTACCTTCTCACATATGGACTTAGTATGTAGCACCTGTCTTCCACAAGAATTACTGGGAAATCCTGAATTGAGCTTGGAGGCACTCGTCTTGTGTGCCGGGAGATTCCAATTACCTCTCCTAGCACTTCCGTCAAACAGCGAGCCTAGGCCTTTTAGAAGCCAAGGGTACCAGCAGGCTGGATGTGGAGGTACAGGCCATAAGCTCAACTCTCAGAAGTGTGTATGCATGGGAGGCAGATGTCTGCTACCCGCTCGTACATGGGATTTGGAACCTAGCTACACTCTGGTTGAGGAAAGCCGTTGGAAATCGCTGTATTCAACTCAGATACACGGGAGTTCAGGCCCAGTGCTCACACATGCTTTTCCCGCAACCTCTCCCAGCCACTAACATAAGGATGTTAGCAGCTACTCCTACAGTCAGGCAGCATGCGGGAGGGTTCTGCCCTGTCCTCAGCTCTCTCAGGGAAGCATGTCTTGAAGCCAGCTAGCTGTCAACTTGCTGCATTCCTATGGCAGTGAGAAGGTAGCAGTATTCTGAGTCAGGAGGTTCCAAGATTACCAGTCGACTGCACCTGGAGATACCCTCCAGGTCTGCATTGTTACCCTGCGTCTCAGAAGTCTCTGGCAATCTTCTCTGCTGAAGACCTGCGAAACTCACTCTGCAGGCAGTGAGGAACTGTGAGGGACTGAGGGTAAGCTCAACTCTCAGAAGTAAGATGGTTTTGGACAAGGCGTTCAGCTACCCTCTCACGTATGGAACTTAGTATGTAACACCAGTCTACCACAGGAATTACTAGGAAATCGCTGAACTGAGCTTGGAGGCACTAGTCTTGTGTGCCGGGTGATTCCAATTACCTCTCCCAGCACTTCCGTCAAACAGCGAGCCTTGGCCTTTTAGAAGCCAAGGGTACCAGCAGGCTGGATGTGGAGGTACAGGCCATAAGCTCAACTCTCAGAAGTGCGTATGCATGGGAGGCAGATGTCTGCTACCCACTCGGACATGGGAGTTGGAACCTAGCTACACTGTGATTGAAGAAGGCCATTGGAAATCGCTGTATTCAACTCAGATACACGGGAGTTCAGGCCCAGTGCTCACACATGCTTTTCCCGCAACCTCTCCCAGCCACAAACATTAGGATGTTAGCAGCTACTCCTACAGTAAGGCAGGATGCGGGAGGTTCTGCCCTGTCCTCAGCTCTCACAGGGAAGCATGTCTTGAAGGCAGCTGTCAACTAGCTGCATTCCTATGGCAGTGAGAAGGTAGCAGTACTCTGAGTCCGGAGGTTCCAAGATTACCAGTCTACTGCACCTGGAGATACCCTCCAGGTCTGCATTGTTAACTTGTACTCAGAAGCCTCTGGCAATTGTCTCTGGTGAAGACGTGTGAAACTCACTCTGCAGGCAGTGTGGAAGTGTGAGGGACTGAGGGTTTGCTCAACTCTCAGAAGTAAGATGCTTTTGGACAAGGCGTTCAGCTACCTTCTCACATATGGAACTTAGTATGTAGCACCTGTCTACCACAAGAATTACTGGGAAATCGTGAATTGAGGTTGGAGGCACTCGTCTTGTGTGCCGGGAGATTCCAATTACCTCTCCCAGCAATTCCGTCAAACAGCGAGCCTAGGCCTTTTAGAAACCAAGGGTACCAGCAGGCTGGCTGTGGAGATACAGGCCATAAGCTCAACTCTCAGAAGTGTGTATGCATGGGAGGCAGATGTCTGCTACCCGCTCGTACATGGGACTTGGAACCTAGCTATACTCTGGTTGAGGAAAGCCGTTGTAAATCGCTGTATTCAACTCAGATACACGGGAGTTCAGACCCAGTGCTCACACATGCTTTTCCCGCAACCTCTCCCAGCCACTAACATTAGGATGTTAGCAGCTACTCCGACAGTCAGGCAGGATGCGGGAGGGTTCTGCCCTGTCTTCAGCTCTCACAGGGAAGCATGTCTTGAAGCCAGCTGTCAACTAGCTGCATTCCTATGGCAGTGAGAAGGTAGCAGTATTGAGTCAGGAGGTTCCAAGATTACCAGGCTACTGCACCTTGGGATACCCTCCAGGTATGCATTGTTACCCTGCGTCTCAGAAGCCTCTGGCAAACGTCTCTGCTGAAGACCTGCGAAACTCACTCTGCAGGCAGTGTGGAACTGTGAGGGACTGAGGCTTAGCTCAACTCTCAGAAGTAAGATGCTTTTGGACAAGGGGTTCAGGTACCCTCTCACGTATGGAACTTAGTATGTAGCACCAGTCTACCACAGGAATTACTAGGAAATCGCTGAACTGAGCTTGGAGGCATTAGTCTTTGTGCCGGGTGATTCCAATAACCTCTCCCAGCACTTCCGTCAAACAGCGAGCCTAGGTCTTTTAGAAGCCAAGGGTACCAGCAGGCTGGATGTGGAGGTACAGGCCATAAGCTCAACTCTCAGAAGTGTATATGCATGGGAGGCAGATGTCTGCTACCCACTCGGACATGGGAGTTGGAACCTAGCTACACTGTGATTGAAGAAGGCCATTGGAAATCGCTGTATTCAACTCAGATACACGGGAGTTCAGGCCCAGTGCTCACACATGCTTTTCCCGCAACCTCTCCCAGCCACTAACATTAGGATGTTAGCAGCTACTCCTACAGTCAGGCAGGATGCGGGAGGGAACTCCCCTATCCTCAGCTCTACAGGGAAGCATGTCTTGAAGCCAGCTAGCTGTCAACTAGCTGCATTCCTATGGCAGTGAGATGGTAGCAGTATTCTGAGTCAGGAGGTTCCAAGATTACCAGGCTACTGCACCTGGGGATACCCTCCTGGTCTGCATTGTTACCCTGCGACTCAGAAGCCCTGGCAAACGTCTCTGCTGAAGACCTGCGAAACTCACTCTGCAGGCAGTGTGGAACTGTGAGGGACTGAATGTGAGCTCAACTCTCAGAAGTAAGATGGTTTTGGACAAGGCGTTAAGCTACCCTCTCACGTATGGAACTTCGTATGTAGCACCAGTCTACCACAGGAATTTCTAGGAAATCGCTGAACTGAGCTTGGAGGCACTAGTCTTGTGTGCCGGGTGATTCCAATTACCTCTCCCAGCACTTCCGTCTAACAGCGAGCCTAGGCCTTTTAGAAGCCAAGGGTACAGCAGGCTGGATGTGGAGGTACAGGCCATAGCTCAACTCTCAGAAGTGTATATGCATGGGAGGCAGATGTCTGCTACCCACTCGGACATGGGAGTTAAACCTAGCTACACTGTGATTGAAGAAGGCCATTGGAAATCGCTGTATTCAACTCAGATAAACGGGAGTTCAGGTCCAGTGCTCACACATGCTTTTCCCGCAACCTCTTCCAGCCACTAACATAAGGATGTTAGCAGCTACTCCTACACTCAGGCAGGATGCGGGAGGGTTCTGCCCTGTCCTCAGCTCTCACAGGGAAGCATGTCTTGAAGCAGGCTGTCAACTATCTGCATTCCTATGGCAGTGAGAAGGTAGCAGTACTCTGAGTCAGGAGGTTCCAAGTTTACCAATCTACTGCACCTGTAGATACCCTCCAGGTCTGCATTGTTAACTTGTACTCAGAAGCCTCTGGCAATCGTCTCTGGTGAAGACCTGTGAAACTCACTATGCAGGCAGTGTGGAAATGTGAGGGATTGAGGGTGTGCTCAACTCTCAGAAGTAAGATGCTTTTGGACAAGGCGTTCAGGTACCCTCTCACGTATGGAACTTAGTATGTAGCACCAGTCTACCTCAGGAATTACTAGGAAATCGCTGAACTGAGCTTGGAGGCACTAGTCTTTGTGCCGGGTGATTCCAATAACCTCTCCCAGCACTTCCGTCAAACAGCGAGCCTAGGTCTTTTAGAAGCCAAGGGTACCAGCAGGCTGGCTTTGGAGGTACAGGCCATAAGCTCAACTCTCAGAAGTGTATATGCATGGGAGGCAGATGTCTGCTACCCACTCGGACATGGGAGTTGGAACCTAGCTACACTGTGATTGAAGAAGGCCATTGGAAATCGCTGTATTCAACTCAGATACACGGGAGTTCAGGCCCAGTGCTCACACATGCTTTTCCCGCAACCTCTCCCAGCCACTAACATAAGGATGATAGTAGCTACTCCTACAGTCAGGCAGCATGCGGGAGGGTTCTGCCCTGTCCTCAGCTCTCTCAGGGAAGCATGTCTTGAAGCCAGCTAGCTGTCAACTAGCTGCATTCCTATGGCAGTGAGAAGGTAGCAGTATTCTGAGTCAGGAGGTTCCAAGATTACCAGTCGACTGCACCTGGGGATACCCTCCAGGTCTGCACTGTTACCCTGCGTCTCAGAAGCCTCTGGCAATCATCCCTGCTGAAGACCTGCGAAACTCACTCTGCAGGCAGTGAGGAACTGTGAGGGACTGAGGGTAAGCTCAACTCTCAGAAGTAAGATGGTTTTGGACATGCGTTCAGCTACCCTCTCACGTATGGAACTTAGTATGTAGCACCAGTCTACCACAGGAATTACTAGGAAACCGCTGAACTGAGCTTGGAGGCACTAGTCTTGTGTGCCGGGTAATTCCAATTACCTCTCCCAGCACTTCCGTCAAACAGCGAGCCTTGGCCTTTTAGAAGCCAAGGGTACCAGCAGGCTGGATGTGGAGGTACAGGCCATAAGCTCAAGTCTCAGAAGTGCGTATGCATGGGAGGCAGATGTCTGCTACCCACTCGGACATGGGAGTTGGAACCTAGCTACACTGTGATTGAAGAAGGCCATTGGAAATCGCTGTATTCAACTCAGATACACGGGAGTTCAGGCCCAGTGCTCACACATGCTTTTCCCGCAACCTCTCCCAGCCACTAACATTAGGATGTTAGCAGCTACTCCTACAGTCAGGCAGGATGCGGGAGGGAACTCCCCTATCCTCAGCTCTACAGGAAAGCATGTCTTGAAGCCAGCTGTCAACTAGCTGCATTCCTATGGCAGTGAGAAGGTAGCAGTACTCTGAGTCCGGAGGTTCCAAGATTACCAGTCTACTGCACCTGGAGATACCCTCCAGGTCTGCATTGTTAACTTGTACTCAGAAGCCTCTGGCAATCGTCTCTGGTGAAGACGTGTAAAACTCACTCTGCAGGCAGTGTGGAAGTGTGAGGGACTGAGGGGTTGCTCAACTCTCAGAAGTAAGATGCTTTTGGACAAGGCGTTCAGCTACCTTCTCACATATGGAACTTAGTATGTAGCACCTGTCTACCACAAGAATTACTGAGAAATCGTGAATTGAGGTTGGAGGCACTCGTCTTGTGTGCCGGGAGATTCCAATTACCTCTCCCAGCAATTCCGTCAAACAGCGAGCCTAGGCCTTTTAGAAGCCAAGGGTACCAGCAGGCTGGCTGTGGAGGTACAGGCCATAAGCTCAACTCTCAGAAGTGTGTATGCATGGGAGGCAGATGTCTGCTACCCACTCGGACATGGGAGTTGGAACCTACCTACACTGTGATTGAAGAAGGCCATTGGAAATCGCTGTATTCAACTCAGATACACGGGAGTTCAGGCCCAGTGCTCTCACATGCTTTTCCCGCAACCTCTCCCAGCCACTAACATAAGGATGGTAGCAGCTACTCCTACAGTCAGGCAGGATGCGGGAGGGTTCTGCCCTGTCCTCAGCTCTCACAGGGAAGTATGTCTTGAAGCCAGCTGTCCACTAGCTGCATTCCTATGGCAGTGAGAAGGTAGCAGTACTCTGAGTCAGGAGGTTCCAAGAATAAAACTCTACTGCACCTGGAGATACCCTCCAGGTCTGCATTGTTAACTTGTACTCAGAAGCCTCTGGCAATCGTCTCTGGTGAAGACGTGTGAAACTCACTCTGCAGGCAGTGTGGAAGTGTGAGGGACTGATGGTGTGCTCAACTCTCAGAAGTAAAATGCTTTTGGACAAGGCGTTCAGCTACCTTCTCACATATGGAACTTAGTATGTAGCACCTGTCTACCACAAGAATTACTGGGAAATCGTGAATTGAGCTTGGAGGCACTCGTCTTGTGTGCCGGGAGATTCCAATTACCTCTCCCAGCACTTCCGTCAAACAGCGAGCCTAGGCCTTTTAGAAGCCAAGGGTACCAGCAGGCTGGCTGTGGAGGTACAGGCCATAAGTTCAACTCTCAGAAGTGTGTATGCATGGGAGGCAGATGTCTGCTACCCACTCGGACATGGGAGTTGGAACCTACCTACACTGTGATTGAAGAAGGCCATTGGAAATCGCTGTATTCAACTCAGATACACGGGAGTTCAGACCCAGTGCTCACACATGCTTTTCCCGCAACCTCTCCCAGCCACTAACATTAGGATGTTAGCAGCTACTCCTAAGTCAGGCAGCATGCGGGAGTGTTCTGCCCTGTCTTCAGCTCTCACAGGGAAGCATGTCTTGAAGCCAGCTGTCAACTAGCTGCATTCCTATGGCAGTGAGAAGGTAGCAGTAGTCTGAGTCCGGAGGTTCCAAGATTACCAGTCTACTGCACCTGGGGATACCCTCCAGGTCTGCATTGTTACCCTGCGTCTCAGAAGCCTCTGGCAAACGTCTCTGCTGAAGACCTGCGAAACTCGCTGCAGGCAGTATGGAACTGTGAGGGACTGAGGGTGAGCTCAACTCTCAGAAGGAAGATGGTTTTGGACAAGGCGTTCAGCTACCCTCTCACGTATGGAACTTAGTATGTAGCACCAGTCTACCACAGGAATTACTAGGAAATCGCTGAACTGAGCTTGGAGGCACTTGTCTTGTGTGCCGTTTGATTCCAATTACCTCTCCCAGCACTTCCGTCAAACAGCGAGCCTAGGCCTTTTAGAAGCCAAGGGTACCAGCAGGCTGGATATGGAGGTACAGGCCATAAGCTCAACTCTCAGAAGTGCGTATGCATGGGAGGCAGATGTCTGCTACCCACTCGGACATGGGAGTTGGAACCTAGCTACACTGTGATTGAAGAAGGCCAGTGGAAATCGCTGTATTCAACTCAGATACACGGGAGTTCAGGCCCAGTGCTCACACATGCTTTTCCCGCAACCTCTCCCAGCCACTAACATAAGGATGTTAGCAGCTACTCCTACAGTCCGGCAGGATGCGGGAGGGTTCTGGCCTGTCCTCAGCTCTCACAGGGAAGCATGTCTTGAAGCCAGCTGTCAACAAGCAGCATTCCTATGGCAGTGAGAAGGTAGCAGTACTCTGAGTCAGGAGGTTCCAAGATTACCACTCTACTGCACCTGGAGATACCCTCCAGGTCTGCATTGTTAACTTGTACACAGAAGCCTCTGGCAATCGTCTCTGGTGAAGACGTGTGAAACTCACTCGGCAGGCAGTGTGGAAGTGTGAGGGACTGAGGGTGTGCTCAACTCTCAGAAGTAAAATGCTTTTGGACAAGGCGTTCAGCTACCTTCTCACATATGGAACTTAGTATGTAGCACCTGTCTACCACAAGAATTACTGGGAAATCGTGAATTGAGCTTGGAGGCACTCGTCTTGTGTGCCGGGAGATTCCAATTACCTCTCCCAGCACTTCCGTCAAACAGCGAGCCTAGGCGTTTTAGAAGCCAAGGGTACCAGCAGGCTGGATGTGGAGGTACAGGCCATAAGCTCAACTCTCAGAAGTGTATATGCATGGGAGGCAGATGTCTGCTACCCACTCGGACATGGGAGTTGGAACCTAGCTACACTGTGATTGAAGAAGGCCATTGGAAATCGCTGTATTCAACTCAGATACACGGGAGTTCAGGCCCATTGCTCACACATGCTTTTCCCGCAACCTCTCCCAGCCACTAACATAAGGATGTTAGCAGCTACTCCTAAAGTCAGGCAGCATGCGGGAGGGTTCTGCCCTGTCCTCAGCTCTCTCAGGGAAGCATGTCTTGAAGCCAGCTAGCTGTCAACTAGCTGCATTCCTATGGCAGTGAGAAGGTAGCAGTATTCTGAGTCAGGATGTTCCAAGATTACCAGTCGACTGCACCTGGGTATACCCTCCAGGTCTGCATTGTTACCCTGCGTCTCAGAAGCCTCTGGCAATCGTCTCTGCTGAAGACCTGCGAAACTCACTCTGCAGGCAGTGAGGAACTGTGAGGGACTGAGGGTAAGCTCAACTCTCAGAAGTAAGATGGTTTTGGACATGCGTTCAGCTACCCTCTCACGTATGGAACTTAGTATGTAGCACCAGTCTACCACAGGAATTACTAGGAAATCGCTGAACTGAGCTTGGAGGCACTAGTCTTGTGTGCCGGGTGATTCCAATTACCTCTCCCAGCAGTTCCGTCAAACAGCGAGCCTAGGCCTTTTAGAAGCCAAGGGTACCAGCAGGCTGGATGTGGAGGTACAGGCCATAAGCTCAACTCTCAGAAGTGCGTATGCATGGGAGGCAGATGTCTGCTACCCACTCGGACATGGGAGTTGGAACCTAGCTACACTGTGATTGAAGAAGGCCATTGGAAATCGCTGTATTCAACTCAGATACACGGGAGTTCAGGCCCAGTGCTCACACATGCTTTTCCCGCAACCTCTCCCAGCCACTAACATTAGGATGTTAGCAGCTACTCCTACAGTCAGGCAGGATGCGGGAGGGAACTCCCCTATCCTCAGCTCTACAGGGAAGCATGTCTTGAAGCCAGCTGTCAACTAGCTGCATTCCTATGGCAGTGAGATGGTAGCAGTATTCTGAGTCAGGAGGTTCCAAGATTACCAGGCTACTGCACCTGGGGATACCCTCCAGGTCTGCATTGTTACCCTGCGACTCAGAAGCCCTGGCAAACGTCTCTGCTGAAGACCTGCGAAACTCACTCTGCAGGCAGTGTGGAACTGTGAGGTACTGAGTGTGAGCTCAACTCTCAGAAGTAAGATGGTTTTGGACAAGGCGTTAAGCTACCCTCTCACGTATGGAACTTAGTATGTAGCACCAGTCTACCACAGGAATTTCTAGGAAATCGCTGAACTGAGCTTGGAGGCACTAGTCTTGTGTGCCGGGTGATTCCAATTACCTCTCCCAGCACTTCCGTCAAACAGCGAGCCTAGGCCTTTTAGAAGCCAAGGGTACAGCAGGCTGGATGTGGAGGTACAGGCCATAGCTCAACTCTCAGAAGTGTATATGCATGGGAGGCAGATGTCTGCTACCCACTCGGACATGGGACTTAAACCTAGCTACACTGTGATTGAAGAAGGCCATTGGAAATCGCTGTATTCAACTCAGATAAACGGGAGTTCAGGTCCAGTGCTCACACATGCTTTTCCCGCAACCTCTTCCAGCCACTAACATAAGGATGTTAGCAGCTACTCCTACACTCAGGCAGGATCCGGGAGGGTTCTGCCCTGTCCTCAGCTCTCACAGGGAAGCATGTCTTGAAGCAGGCTGTCAACTATCTGTATTCCTATGGCAGTGAGAAGGTAGCAGTACTCTGAGTCAGGAGGTTCCAAGTTTACCAATCTACTGCACCTGTAGATACCCTCCAGGTCTGCATTGTTAACTTGTACTCAGAAGCCTCTGGCAATCGTCTCTGGTGAAGACCTGTGAAACTCACTATGCAGGCAGTGTGGAAATGTGAGGGACTGAGGGTGTGCTCAACTCTCAGAAGTAAGATGCTTTTGGACAAGGCGTTCAGGTACCCTCTCACGTATGGAACTTAGTATGTAGCACCAGTCTACCACAGGAATTACTAGGAAATCGCTGAACTGAGCTTGGAGGCACTAGTCTTTGTGCCGGGTGATTCCAATAACCTCTCCCAGCACTTCCGTCAAACAGGGAGCCTAGGTCTTTTAGAAGCCAAGGGTACCAGCAGGCTGGCTGTGGAGGTACAGGCCATAAGCTCAACTCTCAGAAGTGTATATGCATGGGAGGCAGATGTCTGCTACCCACTCGGACATGGGAGTTGGAACCTAGCTACACTGTGATTGAAGAAGGCCTTTGGAAATCGCTGTATTCAACTCAGATACACGGGAGTTCAGGCCCAGTGCTCACACATGCTTTTCCGGCAACCTCTCCCAGCCACTAACATAAGGATGATAGCAGCTACTCCTACAGTCAGGCAGCATGCGGGAGGGTTCTGCCCTGTCCTCAGCTCTCTCAGGGAAGCATGTCTTGAAGCCAGCTAGCTGTCAACTAGCTGCATTCCTATGGCAGTGAGAAGGTAGCAGTATTCTGAGTCAGGAGGTTCCAAGATTACCAGTCGACTGCACCTGGGGATACCCTCCAGGTCTGCATTGTTACCCTGCGTCTCAGAAGCCTCTGGCAATCGTCTCTGCTGAAGACCTGCGAAACTCACTCTGCAGGCAGTGAGGAACTGTGAGGGACTGAGGGTAAGCTCAACTCTCAGAAGTAAGATAGTTTTGGACATGCGTTCAGCTACCCTCTCACGTATGGAACTTAGTATGTAGCACCAGTCTACCACAGGAATTACTAGGAAATCGCTGAACTGAGCTTGGAGGCACTAGTCTTGTGTGCCGGGTAATTCCAATTACCTCTCCCAGCACTTCCGTCAAACAGCGAGCCTTGGCCTTTTAGAAGCCAAGGGTACCAGCAGGCTGGATGTGGAGGTACAGGCCATAAGCTCAAGTCTCAGAAGTGCGTATGCATGGGAGGCAGATGTCTGCTACCCACTCGGACATGGGAGTTGGAACCTAGCTACACTGTGATTGAAGAAGGCCATTGGAAATCGCTGTATTCAACTCAGATACACGGGAGTTCAGGCCCAGTGCTCACACATGCTTTTCCCGCAACCTCTCCCAGCCACTAACATTAGGATGTTAGCAGCTACTCCTACAGTCAGGCAGGATGCCGGAGGGAACTCCCCTATCCTCAGCTCTACAGGAAAGCATGTCTTGAAGCCAGCTGTCAACTAGCTGCATTCCTATGGCAGTGAGAAGGTAGCAGTACTCTGAGTCCGGAGGTTCCAAGATTACCAGTCTACTGCACCTGGAGATACCCTCCAGGTCTGCATTGTTAACTTGTACTCAGAAGCCTCTGGCAATCGTCTCTGGTGAAGACGTGTAAAACTCACTCTGCAGGCAGTGTGGAAGTGTGAGGGACTGAGGGTTTGCTCAACTCTCAGAAGTAAGATGCTTTTGGACAAGGCGTTCAGATACCTTCTCACATATGGAACTTAGTATGTAGCACCTGTCTACCACAAGAATTACTGAGAAATCGTGAATTGAGGTTGGAGGCACTCGTCTTGTGTGCCGGGAGATTCCAATTACCTCTCCCAGCAATTCCGTCAAACAGCGAGCCTAGGCCTTTTAGAAGCCAAGGGTACCAGCAGGCTGGCTGTGGAGGTACAGGCCATAAGCTCAACTCTCAGAAGTGTGTATGCATGGGAGGCAGATGTCTGCTACCCACTCGGACATGGGAGTTGGAACCGACCTACACTGTGATTGAAGAAGGCCATTGGAAATCGCTGTATTCAACTCAGATACACGGGAGTTCAGGCCCAGTGCTCTCACATGCTTTTCCCGCAACCTCTCCCAGCCACTAACATAAGGATGGTAGCAGCTACTCCTACAGTCAGGCAGGATGCGGGAGGGTTCTGCCCTGTCCTCAGCTCTCAGAGGGAAGTATGTCTTGAAGCCAGCTGTCCACTAGCTGCATTCCTATGGCAGTGAGAAGGTAGCAGTACTCTGAGTCAGGAGGGTCCAAGAATAAAACTCTACTGCACCTGGAGATACCCTCCAGGTCTGCATTGTTAACTTGTACTCAGAAGCCTCTGGCAATCGTCTCTGGTGAAGACGTGTGAAACTCACTCTGCAGGCAGTGTGGAAGTGTGAGGGACTGATGGTGTGCTCAACTCTCAGAAGTAAAATGCTTTTGGACAAGGCGTTCAGCTACCTTATCACATATGGAACTTAGTATGTAGCACCTGTCTACCACAAGAATTACTGGGAAATCGTGAATTGAGCTTGGAGGCACTCGTCTTGTGTGCCGGGAGATTCCAATTACCTCTCCCAGCACTTCCGTCAAACAGCGAGCCTAGGCCTTTTAGAAGCCAAGGGTACCAGCAGGCTGGCTGTGGAGGTACAGGCCATAAGCTCAACTCTCAGAAGTGTGTATGCATGGGAGGCAGATGTCTGCTACCCACTCGGACATGGGAGTTGGAACCTACCTACACTGTGATTGAAGAAGGCCATTGGAAATCGCTGTATTCAACTCAGATACACGGGAGTTCAGACCCAGTGCTCACACATGCTTTTCGCGCAACCTCTCCCAGCCACTAACATTAGGATGTTAGCAGCTACTCCTACAGTCAGGCAGCATGCGGGAGGGTTCTGCCCTGTCCTCAGCTCTCACAGGGAAGCATGTCTTGAAGCCAGCTGTCAACTAGCTGCATTCCTATGGCAGTGAGAAGGTAGCAGTATTCTGAGTCAGGACGTTCCAAGATTACCAGTCGACTGCACCTGGGAATACCCTCCAGGTCTGCATTGTTACCCTGCGTCTCAGAAGCCTCTGGCAAACGTCTCTGCTGAAGACCTGCGAAACTCACTCTGCAGGCAGTGTGGAACTGTGAGGGACTGAGGGTGAGCTCAACTCTCAGAAGTAAGATGGTTTTGGACAAGGCGATCAGCTAACCTCTCACGTATGGAACTTAGTATGTAGCACCAGTCTACCACAGGAATTACTAGGAAATCGCTGAACTGACCTTGGAGGCACTAGTCTTGTGTGCCGGGTGATTCCAATTACCTCTCCCAGCACTTCCGGCAAACAGCGAGCCTAGGCCTTTTAGAAGCCAAGGGTACCAGCAGGCTGGATGTGGAGGTACAGGCCATAAGCTCAACTCTCAGAAGTGTGTATGCATGGGAGGCAGATGTCTGCTACCCACTCGGACATGGGAGTTGGAACCTAGCTACACTGTGATTGAAGAAGGCCATTGGAAATCGCTGTATTCAACTCAGATACACGGGAGTTCAGGCCCAGTGCTCACACATGCTTTTCCCGCAACCTCTCCCAGCCACTAACATTAGGATGTTAGCAGCTACTCCTACAGTTAGGCAGGATGCGGGAGGGTTCTGCCCTGTCCTCAGCTCTCACAGGGAAGCCTGTCTTGAAGCCAGCTGTCAACTAGCTGCATTCCTATGGCAGTGAGAAGGTAGCAGTACTCTGAGTAAGGAGGTTCCAAGATTACCACTCTACTGCACCTGGAGATACCCTCCAGGTCTGCATTGTTAACTTGTACTCAGAAGCCTCTGGCAATCGTCTCTGGAGAAGACGTGTGAAACTCACTCGGCAGGCAGTGTGGAAGTGTGAGGGACTGAGGGTGTGCTCAACTCTCAGAAGTAAAATGCTTTTGGACAAGGCGTTCAGCTACCTTCTCACATATGGAACTTAGTATGTAGCACCTGTCTACCACAAGAATTACTGGGAAATCGTGAATTGAGCTTGGAGGCACTCGTCTTGTGTGCCGGGAGATTCCAATTACCTCTCCCAGCACTTCCGTCAAACAGCGAGCCTAGGCCTTTTAGAAGCCAAGGGTACCAGCAGGCTGGATGTGGAGGTACAGGCCATAAGCTCAACTCTCAGAAGTGTGTATGCATGGGAGGCAGATGTCTGCTACCCGGTCGTACATGGGATTTGGAACCCAGCTACACTCTGGTTGAGGAAAGCCGTTGGAATCGCTGTATTCAACTCAGATACACGGGAGTTCAGGCCCAGTGCTCACACATGCTTTTCCCGCAACCTCTCCCAGCCACCTACAAAAGGATGTTAGCAGCTACTCCTACAGTAAGGCAGGATGCGGGAGGGTTCTGCCGTGTCCTCAGCTCTCACAAGGAAACATGTCTTGAAGCCAGCTGTCAACTAGCTTCATTCCTATGGCAGTGAGAAGGTAGCAGTACTCTGAGTCAGGAGGTTCCAAGATTACCAGTCTACTGCACCTGGAGATACCCTCCAGGTCTGCATTGTTAACCTGTACTCAGAAGCCTCTGGCAATCGTCTCTGGTGAAGACGTGTGAAACTCACTCTGCAGGCAGTGTGGAAGTGTGAGGGACTGAGGGTGTGCTCAACTCTCAGAAGTTAGATGCTTTTGGACAAGGCATACAGCTACCTTCTCACATATGGAACTTAGTATGTAGCACCTGTCTACCACAAGAATTACTGGGAAATCGTGAATTGTGCTTGGAGGCACTCGTCTTGTGTGCCGGGAGATTCCAATTACCTCTCCCAGCACTTCCGTCAAACAGCGAGCCTAGGCGTTTTAGAAGCCAAGGGTACCAGCAGGCTGGATGTGGAGGTACAGGCCATAAGCTCAACTCTCAGAAGTGTGTATGCATGGGAGGCAGATGTCTGCTACCCGCTCGTACATGGGATTTGGAACCTAGCTACACTCTGGTTGAGGAAAGTCGTTGGAAATCGCTGTATTCAACTCAGATACACGGGAGTTCAGGCCCAGTGCTCATAAATGATTTTCCCGCAACCTCTCCCAGCACTAACATTAGGATGTTAGCAGCTACTCCTACAGTCAGGCAGGATGCGGGAGGGTTCTGCCCTGTCCTCAGCTGTCACAGGGAAGCATGTCTTGAAGCCAGCTGTCAACTAGCTGCATTCCTATGGCAGTGAGAAGGTAGCAGTAGTCTGAGTCAGGAGGTTCCAAGATTAGCACTCTACTGCAGCTGGAGATACCCTCCAGGTCTGCATTGTTAACTTGTACTCAGAAGCCTCTGGCAATCGTCTCTGGTGAAGACGTGTGAAACTCACTCTGCAGGCAGTGTGGAACTGTGAGGGACTGAGTGTGGGCTCAACTCTCAGAAGTAAGATGCTTTTGGACAAGGCGTTCAGCTACCTTCTCACATATGGAACTTAGTATGTAGCACCTGTCTACCACAAGAATTACTGGGAAATCGTGAATTGAGCTTGGAGGCACTCGTCTTGTGTGCCGGGAGATTCCAATTACCTCTCCCAGCACTTCCGTCAAACAGCGAGCCTAGGCCTTTTAGAAGACAAGGGTACCGGCAGGTTGGATGTGGAGGTACAGGCCATAAGCTCAACTCTCAGAAGTGTGTATGCATGGGAGGCAGATGTCTGCTACCCACTCGGAATTGGGATATGGAACCTGGCTACACTCTGATTGATGAAAGCCTTTGGAAATCGCTGTATTCAACTCAGATACACGGGAGTTCAGGCCCAGTGCTCACACATGCTTTTCGCGCAACCTCTCCCAGCCACTAACATAAGGATGTTAGCAGCTACTCCTACAGTCAGGCAGGATGCGGGAGGGTTCTGCCCTTTCCTCAGCTCTCACAGGGAAGCATGGCTTGAAGCCAGCTGTCAACTAGCTGCATTCCTAAGGCAGTGAGAAGGTAGCAGTAGTCTGAGTCAGGAGGTTCAAAGATTACCACTCTACTGCACCTGGAGATACCCTCCAGGTCTGCATTGTTAACTTGTACTCAGAAGCCTCTGGCAATCTTCTCTGGTGCAGACGTGTGAAACTCACTCTGCAGGCAGTGTGGAACTGTGAGGGACTGAGGGTGAGCTCAACACTCAGAAGAAAGATGCTTTTGGACAAGGCGTTCAGCTACCTTCTCACATATGGAACTTAGTATGTAGCACCTGTCTACCACAAGAATTACTGGGAAATCGTGAATTGAGCTTGGAGGCACTCATCTTGTGTGACGGGAGATTCCAATTACCTCTCCCAGCACTTCCGTCAAACAGCGAGCCTAGGCCTTTTAGAAGCCAAGGGTACCAGCAGACTGGATGTGGAGGTACAGGCCATAAGCTCAAATCTCAGAAGTGTGTATGCATGGGAGGCAGATGTCTGCTACCCGCTCGTACATGGGATTTGGAACCTAGCTACACTCTGGTTGAGGAAAGCCGTTGAAAATCGCTGTATTCAACTCAGATACACGGGAGTTCAGGCCCAGTGCTAACACATGCTTTTCCCGCAACCTCACCCAGCCACTAACATTAGGATGTTAGCAGCTACTCCCAAGGTCAGGCAGGATGCGGGAGGGTTCTGCCCTGTCCTCAGCTCTCTCAGGGAAGCATGTCTTGAAGCCAGCTAGCTGTCAACTAGCTGCATTCCTAAGGCAGTGAGAAGGTAGCAGTATTCTGAGTCAGGAGGTTCCAAGATTACCAGTCGACTGCACCTGGGGATACCCTCCAGGTCTGCATTGTTACCCTGCGTCT
Organism: Canis aureus; assembly: GCF_053574225.1. Taxonomy (NCBI): domain Eukaryota; kingdom Metazoa; phylum Chordata; class Mammalia; order Carnivora; family Canidae; genus Canis; species Canis aureus. The sequence goes on from NC_135643.1 coordinate 41,797,879, forward strand.
CAGAAGCCTCTGGCAAACGTCTCTGCTGAAGACCTGCGAAACTCACTCTGCAGGCAGTGTGGAACTGTGAGGGACTGAGGATGAGCTCACTCTCAGAAGTAAGATTGTTTTGGACAAGGCGTTCAGCTACCCTCTCACGTATGGAACTTAGTATGTAGCACCAGTCTACCACAGGAATTACTAGGAAATCGCTGAACTGAGCTTGGAGGCACTAGTCTTGTGTGCCGGGTGATTCCAATTACCTCTCCCAGCACTTCCGTCAAACAGCGAGCCTAGGCCTTTTAGAAGCCAAGGGTACCAGCAGGCTGGATGTGGAGGTACAGGCCATAAGCTCAACTCTCAGAAGTGTATATGCATGGGAGGCAGATGTCTGCTACCCACTCGGACATGGCAGTTGCAACCTAGCTACACTGTGATTGAAGAAGGCCTTTGGAAATCGCTGTATTCAACTCAGATACACGGGAGTTCAGGCCCAGTGCTCACACATGCTTTTCCCGCAACCTCTCGCAGCCACTAACATAAGGATGTTAGCAGCTACTCCTACAGTCAGGCAGGATGCGGGAGGGTTCTGCCCTGTCCTCAGCTGTCACAGGGAAGCATGTCTTGAAGCCAGCTGTCCACTAGCTGCATTCCTATGGCAGTGAGAAGGTAGCAGTAGTCTGAGTCAGGAGGTTCCAAGATTACCACTCTACTGCAGCTGGAGATACCCTCCAGGTCTGCATTGTTAACTTGTACTCAGAAGCCTCTGGCAATCGTCTCTGGTGAAGACGTGTGAAACTCACTCTGCAGGCAGTGTGGAACTGTGAGGGACTGAGTGTGGGCTCAACTCTCAGAAGTAAGATGCTTTTGGACAAGGCGTTCAGCTACCTTCTCACATATGGAACTTAGTATGTAGCACCTGTCTACCACAAGAATTACTGGGAAATCGTGAATTGAGCTTGGAGGCACTCGTCTTGTGTGCCGGGAGATTCCAATTACCTCTCCCAGCACTTCCGTCAAACAGCGAGCCTAGGCCTTTTAGAAGCCAAGGGTACCAGCAGACTGGATGTGGAGGTAAAGGCCATAAGCTCAACTCTCAGAAGTGTGTAGGCATGGGAGGCAGATGTCTGCTACCCACTCGGACTTGGGACATGGAACCTGGCTACACTCTGATTGATGAAAGCCTTTGGAAATCGCTGTATTCAACTCAGATACACGGGAGTTCAGGCCCAGTGCTCACACATGCTTTTCGCGCAACCTCTCCTAGCCACTAACATAAGGATGTTAGCAGCTACTCCTACAGTCAGGCAGGATGCGGGAGGGTTCTGCCCTTTCCTCAGCTCTCACAGGGAAGCATGTCTTGAAGCCAGCTGTCAACTAGCTGCATTCCTATGGCAGTGAGAAGGTAGCAGTAGTCTGAGTCAGGAGGTTCCAAGATTACCACTCTACTGCACCTGGAGATACCCTCCAGGTCTGCATTGTTAACTTGTACTCAGAAGCCTCTGGCAATCTTTTCTGGTGCAGACGTGTGAAACTCACTCTGCAGGCCGTGTGGAACTGTGAGGGACTGAGGGTGAGCTCAAGTCTCAGAAGTAAGATGCTTTTGGACAAGGCGTTCAGCTACCTTCTCACATATGGAACTTAGTATGTAGCACCTGTCTACCACAAGAATTACTGGGAAATCGTGAATTGAGCTTGGAGGCACTCATCTTGTGTGACGGGAGATTCCAATTACCTCTCCCAGCACTTCCGTCAAACAGCGAGCCTAGGCCTTTTAGAAGCCAAGGGTACCAGCAGGCTGGATGTGGAGGTACAGGCCATAAGCTCAACTCTCAGAAGTGTGTATGCATGGGAGGCAGATGTCTGCTACCCGCTCGTACATGGGATTTGGAACCTAGCTACACTCTGGTTGAGGAAAGCCGTTGGACATCGCTGTATTCAACTCAGATACACGGGAGTTCAGGCCCAGTGCTCACACATGCTTTTCCCGCAACCTCTCCCAGCCACTAACATAAGGATGCTAGCAGCTACTCCTAAAGTCAGGCAGGATGCGGGAGGGTTCTGCCCTTTCCTCAGGTCTCACAGAGAAGCATGTCTTGAAGCCAGCTGTGAACTAGCTGCATTCCTATGGCAGTGAGAAGGTAGTAGTATTGTGAGTTACGAGGTTCCAAAATTACCAGGCTACTGCACCTGGAGATACCCTCCAGGTCTGCATTGTTACCCTGCGTCTCAGAAGCCTCTCGCAAACGTCTCTGCTGAAGACCTGCGAACATCACTCTGCAGGCATGTGGAACTGTGAGGGACTGAGGCTGAGCTCAACACTCAGAAGTAAGATGCTTTTGGACAAGGCGTTCAGCTACCCTCTCACGTATGGAACTTAGTATGTAGCACCAGTCTACCACAGGAATTACTAGGAAATCGCTGAACTGAGCTTGGAGGCACTAGTCTTGTGTGCCGGGTGATTCCAATTACCTCTCCCAGCACTTCCGTCAAACAGCGAGCCTAGGCCTTTTAGAAGCCAAGGGTACCAGCAGGCTGGATGTGGAGGTACAGGCCATAAGCTCAACTCTCAGAAGTGTATATGCATGGGAGGCAGATGTCTGCTACCCACTCGGACATGGGATTTGGAACCTAGCTACACTGTGATTGAAGAAGGCCATTGGAAATCGCTGTATTCAACTCAGATACAGGGAGTTCAGGCCCAGTGCTCACACATGCTTTTCCCGCAACCTCTCCCAGCCACTAACATTAGGACGTTAGCAGCTACTCCTACAGTCAGGCAGGATGCGGGAGGGTTCTGCCCTGTCCTCAGCTCTCACAGGGAAGCATGTCTTGAAGCCAGCTGTCCACTAGCTGCATTCCTATGGCAGTGAGAAGGTAGCAGTACTCTGAGTCAGGAGGTTCCAAGATTACCAGTCTACTGCACCTGGAGATACCCTCCAGGTCTGCATTGTTAACTTGTACTCAGAAGCCTCTGGCAATTGTCTCTGGTGAAGACGTGTGAAACTCACTCTGCAGGCAGTGTGGAACTGTGAGGGACTGAGGCTGAGCTCAACTCTCAGAAGTAAGATGCTTTTGGACAAGGCATACAGCTACCCTCTCACATATGGAACTTAGTATGTAGCACCTGTCTACCACAAGAATTACTGGGAAATCGTGAATTGAGCTTGGAGGCACTCGTCTTGTGTGCCGGGAGATTCCAATTACCTCTCCCAGCACTTCCGTCAAACAGCGAGCCTAGGCCTTTTAGAAGCCAAGGGTACCAGCAGGCTGGATGTGGAGGTACAGGCCATAAGCTCAACTCTCAGAAGTGTGTATGCATGGGAGGCAGATGTCTGCTACCCGCTCGTACATGGGATTTGGAACCTAGCTACACTCTGGTTGAGGAAAGTCGTTGGAAATCGCTGTATTCAACTCAGATACACGGGAGTTCAGGCCCAGTGCTCATAAATGCTTTTCCCGCAACCTCTCCCAGCCACTAACATTAGGATGTTAGCAGCTACTCCTACAGTCAGGCAGGATGCGGGAGGGTTCTGCCCTGTCCTCAGCTGTCTCAGGGAAGCATGTCTTGAAGCCAGCTGTCAACTAGCTGCATTCCTATGGCAGTGAGAAGGTAGCAGTAGTCTGAGTCAGGAGGTTCCAAGATTACCACTCTACTGCAGCTGGAGATACCCTCCAGGTCTGCATTGTTAACTTGTACTCAGAAGCCTCTGGCAATCGTCTCTGGTGAAGACGTGTGAAACTCACTCTGCAGGCAGTGTGGAACTGTGAGGGACTGAGTGTGGGCTCAACTCTCAGAAGTAAGATGCTTTTGGACAAGGCGTTCAGCTACCTTCCCACATATGGAACTTAGTATGTAGCACCTGTCTACCACAAGAATTACTGGGAAATCGTGAATTGAGCTTGGAGGCACTCGTCTAGTGTGCCGGGAGATTCCAATTACCTCTCCCAGCACTTCCGTCAAACAGCGAGCCTAGGCCTTTTAGAAGCCAAGGGTACCAGCAGACTGGATGTGGAGGTACAGGCCATAAGCTCAACTCTCAGAAGTGTGTATGCATGGGAGGCAGATGTCTGCTACCCGCTCGTACATGGGATTTGGAACCTAGCTACACTCTGGTTGAGGAAAGCCATTGGAAATCGCTGTATTCAACTCAGATACTCGGGAGTTCAGGCCCAGTGCTCACACATGCTTTTCCCGCAACCTCTCCCAGCCACTAACATTAGGATATTAGCAGCTACTCCCAAGGTCAGGCAGGATGCGGGAGGGTTCTGCCCTGTCCTCAGCTCTCTCAGGGAAGCATGTCTTGAAGCCAGCTAGCTGTCAACTAGCTGCATTCCTAAGGCAGTGAGAAGGTAGCAGTATTCTGAGTCAGGAGGTTCCAAGATTACCAGTCGACTGCACCTGGGGATACCCTCCAGGTCTGCATTGTTACCCTGCGTCTCAGAAGCCTCTGGCAAACGTCTCTGCTGAAGACCTGCGAAACTCACTCTGCAGGCAGTGTGGAACTGTGAGGGACTGAGGATGAGCTCACACTCAGAAGTAAGATTGTTTTGGACAAGGCGTTCAGCTACCCTCTCACGTATGGAACTTAGTATGTAGCACCAGTCTACCACAGGAATTACTAGGAAATCGCTGAACTGATCTTGGAGGCACTAGTCTTGTGTGCCGGGTGATTCCAATTACCTCTCCCAGCACTTCCGTCAAACAGCGAGCCTAGGCCTTTTAGAAGCCAAGGGTACCAGCAGGCTGGATGTGGAGGTACAGGCCATAAGCTCATCTCTCAGAAGTGTATATGCATGGGAGGCAGATGTCTGCTACCCACTCGGACATGGCAGTTGCAACCTAGCTACACTGTGATTGAAGAAGGCCATTGGAAATCGCTGTATTCAACTCAGATACACGGGAGTTCAGGCCCAGTGCTCACACATGCTTTTCCCGCAACCTCTCCCAGCCACTAACATAAGGATGTTAGCAGCTACTCCTACAGTCAGGCAGGATGCGGGAGGGTTCTGCCCTGTCCTCAGCTGTCACAGGGAAGCATGTCTTGAAGCCAGCTGTCCACTAGCTGCATTCCTATGGCAGTGAGAAGGTAGCAGTAGTCTGAGTCAGGAGGTTCCAAGATTACCACTCTACTGCAGCTGGAGATACCCTCCAGGTCTGCATTGTTAACTTGTACTCAGAAGCCTCTGGCAATCGTCTCTGGTGAAGACGTGTGAAACTCACTCTGCAGGCAGTGTGGAACTGTGAGGGACTGAGTGTGGGCTCAACTCTCAGAAGTAAGATGCTTTTGGACAAGGCGTTCAGCTACCTTCTCACATATGGAACTTAGTATGTAGCACCTGTCTACCACAAGAATTACTGGGAAATCGTGAATTGAGCTTGGAGGCACTCGTCTTGTGTGCCGGGAGATTCCAATTACCTCTCCCAGCACTTCCGTCAAACAGCGAGCCTAGGCCTTTTAGAAGCCAAGGGTACCAGCAGACTGGATGTGGAGGTACAGGCCATAAGCTCAACTCTCAGAAGTGTGTATGCATGGGAGGCAGATGTCTGCTAACCACTCGGACTTGGGACATGGAACCTGGCTACACTCTGTTTGATGAAAGCCTTTGGAAATCGCTGTATTCAACTCAGATACACGGGAGTTCAGGCCCAGTGCTCACACATGCTTTTCGCGCAACCTCTCCCAGCCACTAACATAAGGATGTTAGCAGCTACTCCTACAGTCAGGCAGGATGCGGGAGGGTTCTGCCCTTTCCTCAGCTCTCACAGGGAAGCATGTCTTGAAGCCAGCTGTCAACTAGCTGCATTCCTACGGCAGTGAGAAGGTAGCAGTAGTCTGAGTCAGGAGGTTCCAAGATTACCACTCTACTGCACCTGGAGATACCCTCCAGGTCTGCATTGTTAACTTGTACTCAGAAGCCTCTGGCAATCTTCTCTGGTGCAGACGTGTGAAACTCACACTGCAGGCAGTGTGGAAATGTGAGGGACTGAGGGTGAGCTCAACACTCAGAAGAAAGATGCTTTTGGACAAGGCGTTCAGCTACATTCTCACATATGGAACTTAGTATGTAGCACCTGTCTACCACAAGAATTACTGGGAAATCGTGAATTGAGCTTGGAGGCACTCATCTTGTGTGACGGGAGATTCCAATTACCTCTCCCAGCACTTCCGTCAAACAGCGAGCCTAGGCCTTTTAGAAGCCAAGGGTACCAGCAGGCTGGATGTGGAGGTACAGGCCATAAGCTCAACTCTCAGAAGTGTGTATGCATGGGAGGCAGATGTCTGCTACCCGCTCGTACATGGGATTTGGAACCTAGCTACACTCTGGTTGAGGAAAGCCGTTGGACATCGCTGTATTCAACTCAGATAAACGGGAGTTCAGGCCCAGTGCTCACACATGCTTTTCCCGCAACCTCTCCCAGCCACTAACATAAGGATGCTAGCAGCTACTCCTAAAGTCAGGCAGGATGCGGGAGGGTTCTGCCCTTTCCTCAGCTCTCACAGGGAAGCATGTCTTGAAGCCAGCTGTCAACTAGCTGCATTCCTATGGCAGTGAGAAGGTAGTAGTATTCTGAGTTACGAGGTTCCAAGATTACCAGGCTACTGCACCTGGGGATACCCTCCAGGTCTGCATTGTTACCCTGCGTCTCAGAAGCCTCTCGCAAACGTCTCTGCTGAAGACCTGCGAACATCACTCTGCAGGCATGTGGAACTGTGAGGGACTGAGGCTGAGCTCAACTCTCAGAAGTAAGATGCTTTTGGACAAGGCATACAGCTACCTTCTCACATATGGAACTTAGTATGTAGCACCTGTCTACCACAAGAATTACTGGGAAATCGTGAATTGAGCTTGGAGGCACTCGTCTTGTGTGCCGGGAGATTCCAATTACCTCTCCCAGCACTTCCGTCAAACAGCGAGCCTAGGCCTTTTAGAAGCCAAGGGTACCAGCAGGCTGGATGTGGAGGTACAGGCCATAAGCTCAACTCTCAGAAGTGTGTATGCATGGGAGGCAGATGTCTGCTACCCGCTCGTACATGGGATTTGGAACCTAGCTACACTCTGGTTGAGGAAAGTCGTTGGAAATCGCTGTATTCAACTCAGATACACGGGAGTTCAGGCCCAGTGCTCATAAATGCTTTTCCCGCAACCTCTCCCAGCCACTAACATTAGGATGTTAGCAGCTACTCCTACAGTCAGGCAGGATGCGGGAGGGTTCTGCCCTGTCCTCAGCTGTCACAGGGAAGCATGTCTTGAAGCCAGCTGTCAACTAGCTGCATTCCTATGGCAGTGAGAAGGTAGCAGTAGTCTGAGTCAGGAGGTTCCAAGATTACCACTCTACTGCAGCTGGAGATACCCTCCAGGTCTGCATTGTTAACTTGTACTCAGAAGCCTCTGGCAATCGTCTCTGGTGAAGACGTGTGAAACTCACTCTGCAGGCAGTGTGGAACTGTGAGGGACTGAGTGTGGGCTCAACTCTCAGAAGTAAGATGCTTTTGGACAAGGCGTTCAGCTACCTTCTCACATATGGAACTTAGTATGTAGCACCTGTCTACCACAAGAATTACTGGGAAATCGTGAATTGAGCTTGGAGGCACTCGTCTTGTGTGCCGGGAGATTCCAATTACCTCTCCCAGCACTTCCGTCAAACAGCGAGCCTAGGCCTTTTAGAAGCCAAGGGTACCAGCAGACTGGATGTGGAGGTACAGGCCATAAGCTCAACTCTCAGAAGTGTGTATGCATGGGAAGCAGATGTCTGCTACCCACTCGGACTTGGGACATGGAACCTGGCTACACTCTGTTTGATGAAAGCCTTTGGAAATCGCTGTATTCAACTCAGATACACGGGAGTTCAGGCCCAGTGCTCACACATGCTTTTCGCGCAACCTCTCCCAGCCACTAACATTAGGATGTTAGCAGCTACTCCTTCAGTCAGGCAGGATGCGGGAGGGTTCTGCCCTTTCCTCAGCTCTCACAGGGAAGCATGTCTTGAAGCCAGCTGTCAACTAGCTGCATTCCTATGGCAGTGAGAAGGTAGCAGTAGTCTGAGTCAGGAGGTTCCAAGATTACCACTCTACTGCACCTGGAGATACCCTCCAGGTCTGCATTGTTAACTTGTACTCAGAAGCCTCTGGCAATCTTCTCTGGTGCAGACGTGTGAAACTCACACTGCAGGCAGTGTGGAACTGTGAGGGACTGAGGGTGAGCTCAACACTCAGAAGAAAGATGCTTTTGGACAAGGCGTTCAGCTACATTCTCACATATGGAACTTAGTATGTAGCACCTGTCTACCACAAGAATTACTGGGAAATCGTGAATTGAGCTTGGAGGCACTCATCTTGTGTGACGGGAGATTCCAATTACCTCTCCCAGCACTTCCGTCAAACAGCGAGCCTAGGCCTTTTAGAAGCCAAGGGTACCAGCAGGCTGGATGTGGAGGTACAGGCCATAAGCTCAACTCTCAGAAGTGTGTATGCATGGGAGGCAGATGTCTGCTACCCGCTCGTACATGGGATTTGGAACCTAGCTACACTCTGGTTGAGGAAAGCCGTTGGACATCGCTGTATTCAACTCAGATAAACGGGAGTTCAGGCCCAGTGCTCACACATGCTTTTCCCGCAACCTCTCCCAGCCACTAACATAAGGATGCTAGCAGCTACTCCTAAAGTCAGGCAGGATGCGGGAGGGTTCTGCCCTTTCCTCAGCTCTCACAGGGAAGCATGTCTTGAAGCCAGCTGTCAACTAGCTGCATTCCTATGGCAGTGAGAAGGTAGTAGTATTCTGAGTTACGAGGTTCCAAGATTACCAGGCTACTGCACCTGGGGATACCCTCCAGGTCTGCATTGTTACCCTGCGTCTCAGAAGCCTCTCGCAAACGTCTCTGCTGAAGACCTGCGAACATCACTCTGCAGGCATGTGGAACTGTGAGGGACTGAGGCTGAGCTCAACTCTCAGAAGTAAGATGCTTTTGGACAAGGCATACAGCTACCTTCTCACATATGGAACTTAGTATGTAGCACCTGTCTACCACAAGAATTACTGGGAAATCGTGAATTGAGCTTGGAGGCACTCGTCTTGTGTGCCGGGAGATTCCAATTACCTCTCCCAGCACTTCCGTCAAACAGCGAGCCTAGGCCTTTTAGAAGCCAAGGGTACCAGCAGGCTGGATGTGGAGGTACAGGCCATAAGCTCAACTCTCAGAAGTGTGTATGCATGGGAGGCAGATGTCTGCTACCCGCTCGTACATGGGATTTGGAACCTAGCTACACTCTGGTTGAGGAAAGTCGTTGGAAATCGCTGTATTCAACTCAGATACACGGGAGTTCAGGCCCAGTGCTCATAAATGCTTTTCCCGCAACCTCTCCCAGCCACTAACATTAGGATGTAAGCAGCTACTCCTACAGTCAGGCAGGATGCGGGAGGGTTCTGCCCTGTCCTCAGCTGTCACAGGGAAGCATGTCTTGAAGCCAGCTGTCAACTAGCTGCATTCCTATGGCAGTGAGAAGGTAGCAGTAGTCTGAGTCAGGAGGTTCCAAGATTACCACTCTACTGCAGCTGGAGATACCCTCCAGGTCTGCATTGTTAACTTGTACTCAGAAGCCTCTGGCAATCGTCTCTGGTGAAGACGTGTGAAACTCACTCTGCAGGCAGTGTGAACTGTGAGGGACTGAGTGAGGGCTCAACTCTCAGAAGTAAGATGCTTTTGGACAAGGCGTTCAGCTACCTTCTCACATATGGAACTTAGTATGTAGCACCTGTCTACCACAAGAATTACTGGGAAATCGTGAATTGAGCTTGGAGGCACTCGTCTTGTGTGACGGGAGATTCCAATTACCTCTCCCAGCACTTCCGTCAAACAGCGAGCCTAGGCCTTTTAGAAGCCAAGGGTACCAGCAGACTGGATGTGGAGGTACAGGCCATAAGCTCAACTCTCAGAAGTGTGTATGCATGGGAGGCAGATGTCTGCTACCCACTCGGACATGGGAGTTGGAACCTAGCTACACTGTGATTGAAGAAGGCCATTGGAAATCGCTGTATTCAACTCAGATACACGGGAGTTCAGGCCCAGTGCTCACACATGCTTTTCCCGCAACCTCTCCCAGCCACTAACATAAGGATGTTAGCAGCTACTCCTACAGTCAGGCAGGATGCGGGAGGGTTCTGCCCTGTCCTCAGCTCTCACAGGGAAGCATGTCTTTTTTTTTTTTTTTTTTTTTTTTTTTTTTATTGGTGTTCAATTTACTAACATACAGAATAACACCCAGTGCCCGTCACCCATTCACTCCCACCCCCCGCCCTCCTCCCCTTCTACCACCCCTAGTTCGTTTCCCAGAGTTAGCAGTCTTTATGTTCTGTCTCCCTTTCTGATATTTCCCACACATTTCTTCTCCCTTCCCTTATTTTCCCTTTCACTATTATTTATATTCCCCAAATGAATGAGAACATATAATGTTTGTCCTTCTCCGACTGACTTACTTCACTCAGCATAATACCCTCCAGTTCCATCCACGTTGAAGCAAATGGTGGGTATTTGTCATTTCTAATAGCTGAGTAATATTCCATTGTATACATAAACCACATCTTCTTTATCCATTCATCTTTCGTTGGACACCGAGGCTCCTTCCACAGTTTGGCTATCGTGGCCATTGCTGCTAGAAACATCGGGGTGCAGGTGTCCCAGCGTTTCATTGCATTTGTATCTTTGGGGTAAATCCCCAACAGTGCAATTGCTGGGTCGTAGGGCAGGTATATTTTTAACTGTTTGAGGAACCTCCACACAGTTTTCCACAGTGGCTGCACCAGTTCACATTCCCACCAACAGTGTAAGAGGATTCCCTTTTCTCCACATCCTCTCCAACATTTGTTGTTTCCTGCCTTGTTAATTTTTCCCATTCTCAGTGGTGTGAGGTGGTATCTCATTGTGGTTTTGATTTGTATTTCCCTGATGGCAAGTGATGCAGAGCATTTTCTCATGTGCATGTTGGCCATGTCTATGTCTTCTTCTGTGAGATTTCTGTTCATGTCTTTTGCCCATTTCATGATTGGATTGTTTGTTTCTTTGGTGTTGAGTTTAATAAGTTCTTTATAGATCTTGGAAACTAGCCCTTTATCTGATATGTCATTTGCAAATATCTTCTCCCATTCTGTAGGTTGTCTTTGAGTTTTGTTGACTGTATCCTTTGCTGTGCAAAAGCTTCTTATCTTGATGAAGTCCCAATAGTTCATTTTTGCTTTTGTTTCTTTTGCCTTCGTGGATGTATCTTGCAAGAAGTTACTATGGCCGAGTTCAAAAAGGGTGTTGCCTGTGTTCTTCCCTAGGATTTTGATGGAATCTTGTCTCACATTTAGATCTTTCATCCATTTTGAGTTTATCTTTGTGTATGGTGAAAGAGAGTGGTCTAGTTTCATTCTTCTGCATGTGGATGTCCAATTTTCCCAGCACCATTTATTGAAGAGACTGTCTTTCTTCCAATGGATAGTCTTTCCTCCTTTATCGAATATTAGTTGCCCATAAAGTTCAGGGTCCACTTCTGGATTCTCTATTCTGTTCCACTGATCTATGTGTCTGTTTTTGTGCCAGTACCACACTGTCTTGATGACCACAGCTTTGTAGTACAACCTGAAATCTGGCATTGTGATGCCCCCAGATATGGTTTTCTTTTTTAAAATTCCCCTGGCTATTCGGGGTCTTTTCTGATTCCACACAAATCTTAAAATAATTTGTTCTAACTCTCTGAAGAAAGTCCATGGTATTTTGATAGGGATTGCATTAAACGTGTATATTGCCCTGGGTAATATTGACATTTTCACAATATTAATTCTGCCAATCCATGAGCATGGAATATTTTTCCATCTCTTTGTGTCTTCCTCAATTTCTTTCAGAAGTGTTCTATAGTTTTGAGGGTATAGATCCTTTACATCTTTGGTGAGGTTTATTCCTAGGTATCTTATGCTTTTGGGTGCAATTGTAAATGGGATTGACTCCTTAATTTCTCTTTCTTCAGTCTCATTGTTAGTGTATAGAAATGCCACTGACTTCTGGGCATTGATTTTGTATCCTGCCACGCTACCGAATTGCTGTATGAGTTCTAGCAATCTTGGGGTGGAGACTTTTGGGTTTTCTATGTAGAGTATCATGTCATCGGCGAAGAGGGAGAATTTGACTTCTTCTTTGCCAATTTGAATGCCTTTAATGTCTTTTTGTTGTCTGATTGCTGAGGCTAGGACTTCCAGTACTATGTTGAATAGCAGTGGTGAGAGTGGACATCCCTGTCTTGTTCCTGATCTTAGGGGAAAGGCTCCCAGTGCTTCCCCATTGAGAATGATATTTGCTGTGGGCTTTTCATAGATGGCTTTTAAGATGTCGAGGAATGTTCCCTCTATCCCTACACTCTGAAGAGTTTTGATCAGGAATGGATGCTGTATTTTGTCAAATGCTTTCTCTGCATCCAATGAGAGGATCATATGGTTCTTGGTTTTTCTCTTGCTGATATGATGAATCACATTGATTGTTTTACGGGTGTTGAACCAGCCTTGTGTCCCAGGGATAAATCCTACTTGGTCATGGTGAATAATTTTCTTAATGTACTGTTGGATCCTATTGGCCAGTATCTTGTTGAGAATTTTTGCATCCATGTTCATCAGGGATATTGGTCTGTAATTCTCCTTTTTGGCGGGGTCTTTGTCTGGCTTTGGAATTAAGGTGATGCTGGCTTCATAGAACGAATTTGGAAGTACTCCATCTCTTTCTATCTTTCCAAACAGCTTTAGGAGAATAGGTATGATTTCTTCTTTAAACGTTTGATAAAATTCTCCTGGGAAGCCATCTGGCCCTGGACTCTTGTGTCTTGGGAGGTTTTTGATGACTGCTTCAATTTCCTCCCTGGTTATTGGCCTGTTCAGGTTTTCTATTTCTTCCTGTTCCAGTTTTGGTAGTTTGTGGCTTTCCAGGAATGCGTCCATTTCTTCTAGATTGCCTAATTTATTGGCGTATAGCTGTTCATAATAGGTTTTTAAAATCGTTTGTATTTCCTTGGTGTTGGTAGTGATCTCTCCTTTCTCATTCATGATTTTATTAATTTGAGTCTTCTCTCTCTTCTTTTTAATAAGGCTGGCTAATGGTTTATCTATCTTATTAATTCTTTCAAAGAACCAACTCCTGGTTCTGTTGATCTGTTCCACAGTTTTTCTGGTCTCGATTTCGTTGAGTTCTGCTCGAATCTTTATTAGCTCCCTTCTTCTCTTGGGTGTAGGATCTATTTGCTGTTTTTTCTCTAGCTCCTTTATGTGTAAGGTTAGCTTTTGTATTTGAGTTCTTTCCAGTTTTTGAATGGATGCTTGTATTGCGATGTATTTCCCCCTTAGGACTGCTTTTGCTGCATCCCAAAGATTTTGAACGGTTGTATCTTCATTCTCATTAGTTTCCATGAATCTTTTTAATTCTTCCTTAATTTCCTGGTTGACCCTTTTATCTTTTAGCAGGATGGTCCTTAACCTCCATGTGTTTGAGGTCCTTCCAAACTTCTTGTTGTGATTTAGTTCTAATTTCAAGGCATTATGGTCCGAGAATATGCAGGGGACAATCCCAATCTTTTGGTATCGGTTCAGACCCGATTTGTGACCCAATATGTGGTCTATTCTGGAGAAAGTTCCATGTGCGCTTGAGAAGAATGTGTATTCAGTTGAGTTTGGATGTAAAGTTCTGTAGATATCTGTGAAATCCATCTGGTCCAGTGTATCATTTAAAGCTCTCGTTTCTTTGGAGATGTTTTGCTTAGAAGACCTATCGAGTATAGAAAGAGCTAGATTGAAGTCACCAAGTATAAGTGTATTATTATCTAAGTATTTCTTCACTTTGGTTAATAATTGATTTATATATTTGGCAGCTCCCACATTCGGAGCATATATATTGAGGATTGTTAAGTCCTCTTGTTGAATAGATCCTTTAAGTATGATATAGTGTCCCTCTTCATCTCTCACTACAGTCTTTGGGGTAAATTTTAGTTTATCTGATATAAGGATGGCTACCCCTGCTTTCTTTTGAGGACCATTCGAATGGTAAATGGTTCTCCAACCTTTTATTTTCAGGCTGTAGGTGTCCTTCTGTCTAAAATGAGTCTCTTGTAGACAGCAAATAGATGGGTACTGCTTTTTTATCCAGTCTGAAACCCTGCGCCTTTTGATGGGGTCATTAAGCCCGTTCACATTCAGAGTTACTATTGAGAGATATGAGTTTAGTGTCATCATGATATCTATTCAGTCTTTGTTTTTGTGGACTGTTCCACTGAACTTCTTCTTAAAGGGGAATTTTAAGAGGCCCCCTTAAAATTTCTTGCAGAGCTGGTTTGGAGGTCACATATTCTTTTAGTTGCTGCCTGTCTTGGAAGCTCTTTATCTCTCCTTCCATTTTGAATGAGAGCCTTGCTGGATAAAGTATTCTTGGTTGCATGTTCTTTTCATTTAGGACCCTGAATATATCCTGCCAGCCCTTTCTGGCCTGCCAGGTCTCTGTGGAGAGGTCTGCTGTTACCCTAATACTCCTCCCCATAAAAGTCAGGGATTTCTTGTCTCTTGCTGCTTTAAGGATCTTCTCCTTATCTTTGGAATTTGCAAGCTTCACAATTAAATGTCGAGGTGTTGAACGGTTTTTATTGATTTTAGGGGGGGATCTCTCTATTTCCTGGATCTGAATGCCTGTTTCCCTTCCCAGATTAGGAAAGTTTTCAGCTAGAATTTGTTCAAATACATATTCTGGCCCTCTGTTCCTTTCGGCGCCCTCGGGAACCCCAATTAAACGTAGGTTTTTCTTCCTCAGGCTGTCGTTTATTTCCCTTAATCTATCTTCATGGTCTTTTAATTGTTTGTCTCTTTTTTCCTCAGTTTCCCTCTTTGCTGTCAACTTGTCTTCTAGGTCACTCACTCGTTCTTCCACCTCGTTAACCCTCGTCGTTAGGACTTCTAGTTTGGATTGCATCTCATTCAATTGGTTTTTAATTTCTGCCTGATTAGCTCTAAATTCTGCAGTCATGAAGTCTCTTGAGTCCTTTATACTTTTTTCTAGAGCCACCAGTAGCTGTATAATAGTGCTTCTGAATTGGCTTTCTGACATTGAATTGTAATCCAGATTTTGTAACTCTGTGGGAGAGAGGACTGTTTCTGATTCTTTCTTTTGAGGTGAGGTTTTCCTTCTAGTCATTTTGCTCAGTGCAGAGTGGCCAAAAGCAAGTTGTATTGGGAAAAAGAGAAAAAGAGAGGAGAGAAAGAAGGAAAGAAAAGAGAAAGAGAAAAAAAAAGGGAAGAAAAAGAAAAAAAAACGAAAAAAAAAAAAGAAGAAAAAGAGAAAGAAAAAGAAAGGAGAAAAAAAGGGGGTGGGGGAAGGAAACAAATCAAAAAGCAACACAAAACAAAAACAAAAACAAAAACAAACAAACAAAAAAAGAACCACGGGGGAGTATCTTCTGATTCTGTGTTCTTTAAGTCCCTTGGCTTCTCCTGGAAGTTGTCCGTCTAGCTGGTGTTCTGGGGGAGGGGCCTGTTGTGCTGATTTTCAGGTGTTAGCAGTTGGGGGAGCTGCTGTGCCCCTGCCTGGTGCAGGGCTCAGTGGGGGTTGTTTACCCCGTGAGGCCGCAGGAGGAACAGCCCCAGTGGCGGGGCAGCTCTGGAAACCTGGATTCAGCTCCGGCAGGAACTCCGTCTGCAGGGCCTGGAGGCTCCGGGGCGGGGCCGCTGATGTGCTCAGCTGGGGCAGGAGCGTCCTTGCTGTCCTGGGCCCTCCCGGCCTCTGCCTGTCCCGGGGGAGGCGGGATCCTGGGCTGTGTCCCGGCGCCCTGTGCTCCGGAGCCTGCGCTGGTGGATTCGCGCTCCCGGGCCGCGCAACCCCCTCCGCGGAGCTGCCGCCCGAGCCCCTCCGAGCTGCTCCTGGAACCGCGCAGCCCCCTCCGCACGGAGCCTCTTCTTCTGCCCGAGCCCCTCCGAGCTGCTCCCGGGCCCCGCAGCCCCCTCCGCGGAGCCGCCCCCGAGCCCCTTCAGCTGCTCCGGGTCCCGCCGTGCGCGCTGCAGCCCTTAGGGAGCTCGGCGCACTCTCCTGGGCGCGCAGTTGCTCTGTTACTGTCCCCGGGAGCCCGAGGGCCTCCTCGCCCTCCTGGTCCTGCTCCAACTCCCCACGAGCCCCTTTCCGCCCGGGAAGGTCGGTGCAGCTCCTGCATCTCCGGGACGGGGCTCTCCTGTCCTGGGGACACTCGCCCCGGCCTCAGCACGGCTCCTCGCGGGGCCCCTCCCCCTTGGAGGCCTTTGTTCCTTTACTTCTTTTTCCCCGTCTTCCTACCTTGATAGAAGCGCGAATTCTTCTCACTGTAGCGTTCCAGCTGTTCTCTCTTTAAATCTCAGGCCGAATTCATAGATTTTCAGGATAATTTGAAGGTTTTCTAGGTAGTTTGGTGGAGACAGGTGATTTGGAGACCCTACTCCTCCGCCATCTTGCCCCTCCCCCCAGGGAAGCATGTCTTGAAGCCAGCTGTCAACTAGCTGCATTCCTATGGCAGTGAGAAGGTAGCAGTACTCTGAGTCAGGAGGTTCCAAGATTACCACTCTACTGCACCTGGAGATACCCTCCAGGTCTGCATTGTTAACATGTACTCAGAAGCCTCTGGCAATCGTCTCTGGTGAAGACGTGTGAAACTCACTCTGCAGGCAGTGTGGAACTGTGAGGGACTGAGGGTGGGCTCAACTCTCAGAAGTAAGATGCTTTTGGACAAGGCGTTCAGCTACCATCTCACATATGGAACTTAGTATGTAGCACCTGTCTACCACAAGAATTACTGGGAAATCGTGAATTGAGCTTGGAGGCACTCGTCTTGTGTGCCGGGAGATTCCAATTACCTCTCCCAGCACTTCCGTCAAACAGCGAGCCTAGGCCTTTTAGAAGCGAAGGGTACCAGCAGCCTGGATGTGGAGGTACAGGCCATAAGCTCAACTCTCAGAAGTGTGTATGCATGGGAGGCAGATGTCTGCTACCCGCTCGTACATGGGATTTGGAACCTAGCTACACTCTGGTTGAGGAAAGCCGTTGGAAATCGCTGTATTCAACTCAGATACACGGGAGTTCAGGCCCAGTGCTCACACATGCTTTTCCCGCAACCTCTCCCAGCCACTAACATTAGGATGTTAGCAGCTACTCCTACAGTCAGGCAGCATGCGGGAGGGTTCTTCCCTGTCCTCAGCTCTCTCAGGGAAGCATGTCTTGAAGCCAGCTAGCTGTCAACTAGCTGCATTCCTATGGCAGTGAGAAGGTAGCAGTATTCTGAGTCAGGAGGTTCCAAGATTACCAGTCGACTGCACCTGGGGATACCCTCCAGGTCTGCATTGTTACCCTGCGTCTCAGAAGCCTCTGGCAAACGTCTCTGCTGAAGACCTGCGAAACTCACTCTGCAGGCAGTGCGGAACTGTAAGGGACTGAGGCTGAGCTCAACTCTCAGAAGTAAGATGGTTTTGGACAAGGCGGTCAGCTACCCTCTCACGTATGGAACTTAGTATGTAGCACCAGTCTACCACAGGAATTACTAGGAAATCGCTGAACTGAGCTTGGAAGCACTAGTCTTGTGTGCCGGGTGATTCCAATTACCTCTCCCAGCACTTCCGTCAAAAAGCGAGCCTAGGCCATTTAGAAGCCAAGGGTACCAGGAGGCTGGATGTAGAGGTACAGGCCATAAGCTCAACTCTCAGAAGTGTGTATGCATGGGAGGCAGATGTCTGCTACCCACTCGGACATGGGAGTTGGAACCTAGCTACACTGTGATTGAAGAAGGCCTTTGGAAATCGCTGTATTCAACTCAGATACACGGGAGTTCAGGCCCAGTGCTCACACATGCTTTTCCCGCAACCTCTCCCAGCCACTAACATAAGGATGTTAGCAGCTAATCCTACAGTCAGGCAGGATGCGGGAGGGTTCTGCCCTGTCCTCAGCTCTCACAGGGAAGCATGTCTTGAAGCCAGCTGTCAACTAGCTGCATTCCTTTGGCAGTGAGAAGGTAGCAGTACTCTGAGTCAGGAGGTTCCAAGATTACCACTCTACTGCACCTGGAGATACCCTCCAGGTCTGCATTGTTAACTTGTACTCAGAAGCCTCTGGCAATCGTCTCTGGTGAAGACGTGTGAAACTCACTCTGCAGGCAGTGTGGAACTGTGAGGGACTGAGGGTGAGCTCAACTCTCAGAAGTAAGATGCTTTTGGACAAGGCGTTCAGCTACCTTCTCACATATGGAACTTAGTATGTAGCACCTGTCTACCACAAGAATTACTGGGAAATCGTGAATTTAGCTTGGAGGCACTCGTCTTGTGTGCCGGGAGATTCCAATTACCTCTCCCAGCACTTCCGTCAAACAGCGAGCCTAGGCCTTTTAGAAGCCAAGGGTACCAGCAGGCTGGATGTGGAGGTACAGGCCATAAGCTCAACTCTCAGAAGTGTGTATGCATGGGAGGCAGATGTCTGCTACCCGCTCGTACATGGGATTTGGAACCTAGCTACACTCTGGTTGAGGAAAGTCGTTGGAAATCGCTGTATTCAACTCAGATACACGGGAGTTCAGGCCCAGTGCTCACACATGCTTTTCCCGCAACCTCTCCCAGCCACTAACATTAGGATGTTAGCAGCTACTCCTACAGTCAGGCAGCATGCGGGAGGGTTCTGCCCTGTCCTCAGCTCTCACAGGGAAGCATGTCTTGAAGCCAGCTGTCAACTAGCTGCATTCCTATGGCAGTGAGAAGGTAGCAGTATTCTGAGTCAGGAGGTTCCAAGATTACCAGTCGACTGCACCTGGGGATACCCTCCAGGTCTGCATTGTTACCCTGCGTCTCAGAAGCCTCTGGCAAACGTCTCTGCTGAAGACCTGCGAAACTCACTCTGCAGGCAGTGTGGAACTGTGAGGGACTGAGGGTGAGCTCAACTCTCAGAAGTAAGATGGTTTTGGACAAGGCGTTCAGCTACCCTCTCACGTATGAACTTAGTATGTAGTACCAGTCTACCACAGGAATTACTAGGAAATCGCTGAACTGAGCTTGGAGGCACTAGTCTTGTGTGCCGGGTGATTCCAATTACCTCTCCCAGCACTTCCGTCAAACAGCGAGCCTAGGCCTTTTAGAAGCCAAGGGTACCAGCAGGCTGGATGTGGAGGTACAGGCCATAAGCTCAACTCTCAGAAGTGTGTATGCATGGGAGGCAGATGTCTGCTACCCACTCGGACATGGGAGTTGGAACCTAGCTACACTGTGATTGAAGAAGGCCATTGGAAATCGCTGTATTCAACTCAGATACACGGGAGTTCAGGCCCAGTGCTCACACATGCTTTTCCCGCAACCTCTCCCAGCCACTAACATTAGGATGTTAGCAGCTACTCCTACAGTCAGGCAGCATGCGGGAGGGTTCTGCCCTGTCCTCAGCTCTCACAGGGAAGCATGTCTTGAAGCCAGCTGTCAACTAGCTGCATTCCTATGGCAGTGAGAAGGTAGCAGTATTCTGAGTCAGGAGGTTCCAAGATTACCAGTCGACTGCACCTGGGGATACCCTCCAGGTCTGCATTGTTACCCTGCGTCTCAGAAGCCTC
The DNA here is from genome assembly GCF_053574225.1 of Canis aureus. NCBI lineage: Eukaryota > Metazoa > Chordata > Mammalia > Carnivora > Canidae > Canis > Canis aureus. The sequence continues at coordinate 41,817,456 of NC_135643.1, forward strand.
TGGCAAACGTCTCTGCTGAAGACCTGCGAAACTCACTCTGCAGGCAGTGTGGAACTGTGAGGGACTGAGGCTGAGCTCAACTCTCAGAAGTAAGATGGTTTTGGACAAGGCGTTCAGCTACACTCTCACGTATGGAACTTAGTATGTAGCACCAGTTTACCACAGGAATTACTAGGAAATCGCTGAACTGAGCTTGGAGGCACTAGTCTTGTGTGCCGGGTGATTCCAATTACCTCTCCCAGCACTTCCGTCAAACAGCGAGTCTAGGCCTTTTAGAAGCCAAGGGTACCAGCAGGCTGGATGTGGAGGTACAGGCCATAAGCTCAACTCTCAGAAGTGTGTATGCATGGGAGGCAGATGTCCACTACCCGCTGGTACATGGGATTTGAACCTAGCTACACTCTGGTTGAGGAAAGCCGTTGGAAATCGCTGTATTCAACTCAGATACACGGGAGTTCAGGCGCAGTGCTCACACATGCTTCTCCCGCAACCTCTCCCAGCCACTAACATTAGGATGTTAGCAGCTAATCCTACAGTCAGGCAGGATGCGGGAGGGTTCTGCCCTGTCCTCAGCTCTCACAGGGAAGCATGTCTTGAAGCCAGCTGTCAACTAGCTGCGTTACTATGGCAGTGAGAAGGTAGCAGTACTCTGAGTCAGGAGGTTCCAAGATTACCACTCTACTGCACCTGGAGATACCCTCCAGGTCTGCATTGTTAACTTGTACTCAGAAGCCTCTGGCAATCGTCTCTGGTGAAGACGTGTGAAACTCACTCTGCAGGCAGTGTGGAACTGTGAGGGACTGAGGGTGGGCTCAACTCTCAGAAGTAAGATGCTTTTGGACAAGGCGTTCAGCTACCTTCTCACATATGGAACTTAGTATGTAGCACCTGTCTACCACAAGAATTACTGGGAAATCGTGAATTGAGCTTGGAGGCACTCGTCTTGTGTGCCGGGAGATTCCAAATACCTCTCCCAGCACTTCCGTCAAACAGCGAGCCTAGGTCTTTTAGAAGCCAAGTGTACCAGCAGGCTGGCTGTGGAGGTACAGGCCATAAGCTCAACTCTCAGAAGTGTGTATGCATGGGAGGCAGATGTCTGCTACCCGCTCGTACATGGGATTTGGAACCTAGCTACACTGTGGTTGAGGAAAACCGTTGGAAATCGCTGTATTAAACTCAGATACACGGGAGTTCAGGCCCAGTGCTCACTCATGCTTCTCCCGCAACCTCTCCCAGCCACTAACATTAGGATGTTAGCAGCTACTCCTACACTCAGGCAGCATGCGAGAGGGTTCTGCCCTGTCCTCAGCTCCCTCAGGGAAGCATGTCTTGAAGCCAGCTAGCTGTCAACTAGCTGCATTCCTATGGCAGTGAGAAGGTAGCAGTATTCTGAGTCAGGAGGTTCCAAGATTACCAGTCGACTGCACCTGGGGATACCCTCCAGGTCTGCATTGTTACCCTGCGTCTCAGAAGCCTCTGGCACACGTCTCTGCTGAAGACCTGCGAAACTCACTCTGCAGGCAGTGTGGAACTGTGAGGGACTGAGGGTGAGCTCAACTCTCAGAAGTAAGATGCTTTTGGACAAGGCGTTCAGCTACCCTCTCACGTATGGAACTTAGTATGTAGCACCAGTCTACCACAGGAATTACTAGGAAATCGCTGAACTGAGCTTGGAGGCACTAGTCTTGTGTGCCGGGTGATTCCAATTACCTCTCCCAGCACTTCCGTCAAACAGCGAGCCTAGGCCTTTCAGAAGCCAAGGGTACCAGCAGGCTGGATGTGGAGGTACAGGCCATAAGCTCAACTCTCAGAAGTGTATATGCATGGGAGGCAGATGTCTGCTACCCACTCGGACATGGGAGTTGGAACCTAACTACACTGTGATTGAAGAAGTCCATTGGAAATCGCTGTATTCAACTCAGATACACGGGAGTTCAGGCCCAGTGCTCACACATGCTTTTCGCGCAACCTCTCCCAGCCACTAACATAAGGATGTTAACAGCTACTCCTACAGTCAGGCAGGATGCGGGAGGGTTCTGCCCTGTCCTCAGCTCTCACAGGGAAGCATGTCTTGAAGCCAGCTGTCAACTAGCTGCATTCCTATGGCAGTGAGAAGGTAGCAGTAGTCTGAGTCAGGAGGTTCCAAGATTACCACTCTACTGCACCTGGAGATACCATCCAGGTCTGCATTGTTAACTTGTACTCAGAAGCCTCTGGCAATCGTCTCTGGTGAAGACGTGTGAAACTCACTCTGCAGGCAGTGTGGAAGTGTGAGGGACTGAGGGTGTGCTCAACTCTCAGAAGTAAGATGCTTTTGGACAAGGCGTTCAGCTACCTTCTCACATATGGAACTTAGTATGTAACACCTGTCTACCACAAGAAATACTGGGAAATCGTGAATTGAGCTTGGAGGCACTCGTCTTGTGTGCCGGGAGATTCCAATTACATCTCCCAGAACTTCCGTCAAACAGCGAGCCTAGGCCTTTTAGAAGCCAAGGGTACCAGCAGGCTGGATGTGGAGGTACAGGCCATAAGCTCAACTCTCAGAAGTGTGTATGCATGGGAGGCAGATGTCTACTACCCGCTCGTACATGGGATTTGGAACCTAGCAACACTCTGGTTGAGGAAAGTCGTTGGAAATCGCTGTATTGAACTCAGATACACGGGAGTTCAGGCCCAGTGCTCACACATGCTTTTCCCGCAACCTCTCCCAGCCACTAACATAACGATGTTAGCAGCTACTCCTACAGTCAAGCAGGATGCGGGAGGGTTCTGCCCTTTCCTCAGCTCTCACAGGGAAGCATGTCTTGAAGCCAGCTGTCAACTAGCTGCATTCCTATGGCAGTGAGAAGGTAGCAGTACTCTGAGTCAGGAGGTTCCAAGATTACCAGTCTACTGCACCTGGAGATACCCTCCAGGTCTGCATTGTTAACTTGTACTCAGAAGCCTCTGGCAATCGTCTCTGGTTAAGACGTGTGAAACTCACTCTGCAGGCAGTGTGGAAGTGTGAGGGACTGAGGGGGTGCTCTACTCTCAGAAGTACGATGCTTTTGGACAAGGCGTTCAGCTACCTTCTCACATAAGGAACTTAGTATGTAGCACCTGTCTACCACAAGAACTACTGGGAAATCGTGAATTGAGCTTGGAGGCACTCGTCTTGTGTGCCGGGAGATTCCAATTAACTCTCCCAGCACTTCCGTCAAACAGCGAGCCTAGGCCTTTTAGAAGCCAAGTGTACCAGCAGCCTGGATGTGGAGGTACAGGCCATAAGCTCAACTCTCAGAAGTGTGTATGCATGGGAGGCAGATGTCTGCTATCCACTTGGACATGGGAGTTGGAACCTAGCTACACTGTGATTGAAGAAGGCCATTGGAAATCGCTGTATTCAACTCAGATACACGGGAGTTCAGGCCCAGTGCTCAAACATGCTTTTCCCGCAACCTCTCCCAGCCACTAACATAAGGATGTTAGCAGCTACTCCTACAGTCAGGCAGCATGCGGGAGGGTTCTGCCTGTCCTCAGCTCTCACAGGGAAGCATGTCTTGAAGCCAGCTGTCAACTAGCTGCATTCCTATGGCAGTGAGAAGGTAGCAGTATTCTGAGTCAGGAGGTTCCAAGATTACCAGTCGACTGCACCTGGGGATACCCTCCAGGTCTGCATTGTTACCCTGCGTCTCAGAAGCCTCTGGCAAACGTCTCTGCTGAAGACCTGCGAAACTCACTCTGCAGGCAGTGTGGAACTGTGAGGGACTGAGGGTGAGCTCAACTCTCAGAAGTAAGATGGTTTTGGACAAGGCGTTCAGCTACCCTCTCACGTATGAACTTAGTATGTAGTACCAGTCTACCACAGGAATTACTAGGAAATCGCTGAACTGAGCTTGGAGGCACTAGTCTTGTGTGCCGGGTGATTCCAATTACCTCTCCCAGCACTTCCGTCAAACAGCGAGCCTAGGCCTTTTAGAAGCCAAGGGTACCAGCAGGCTGGATGTGGAGGTACAGGCCATAAGCCCAACTCTCAGAAGTGTGTATGCATGGGAGGCAGATGTCTGCTACCCACTCGGACATGGGAGTTGGAACCTAGCTACACTGTGATTGAAGAAGGCCATTGGAAATCGCTGTATTCAACTCAGATACACGGGAGTTCAGGCCCAGTGCTCACACATGCTTTTCCCGCAACCTCTCCCAGCCACTAACATTAGGATGTTAGCAGCTACTCCTACAGTCAGGCAGCATGCGGGAGGGTTCTGCCCTGTCCTCAGCTCTCACAGGGAAGCATGTCTTGAAGCCAGCTGTCAACTAGCTGCATTCCTATGGCAGTGAGAAGGTAGCAGTATTCTGAGTCAGGTGGTTCCAAGATTACCAGTCGACTGCACCTGGGGATACCCTCCAGGTCTGCATTGTTACCCTGCGTCTCAGAAGCCTCTGGCAATCGTCTCTGGTGAAGACGTGTGAAACTCACTCTGCAGGCAGTGTGGAAGTGTGAGGGACTGAGGGTGTGCTCAACTCTCAGAAGTAAGATGCTTTTGGACAAGGCGTTCAGCTACCTTCTCACATATGGAACTTAGTATGTAGCACCAGTCTACCACAAGAATTACTGGGACATCGTGAATTGAGCTTGGAGGCACTCGTCTTGTGTGCCGGGTGATTCCAATTACCTCTCCCAGCACTTCCGTCAAACAGCGAGCCTAGGCCTTTTAGAAGCCAAGGGTACCAGCAGGCTGGATGTGGAGGTACAGGCCATAAGCTCAACTCTCAGAAGTGTGTATGCATGGGAGGCAGATGTCTGCTACCCACTCGGACATGGGAGTTGGAACCTAGCTACACTGTGATTGAAGAAGGCCATTGGAAATCGCTGTATTCAACTCAGATACACGGGAGTTCAGGCCCAGTGCTCACACATGCTTTTCCCGCAACCTCTCCCAGCCACTAACATTAGGATGTTAGCAGCTACTCCTACACTCAGGCAGCATGCGGGAGGGTTCTGCCCTGTCCTCAGCTCTCACAGGGAAGCATGTCTTGAAGCCAGCTGTCAACTAGCTGCATTCCTATGGCAGTGAGAAGGTAGCAGTATTCTGAGTCAGGAGGTTCCAAGATTACCAGTCGACTGCACCTGGGGATACCCTCCAGGTCTGCATTGTTACCCTGCGTCTCAGAAGCCTCTGGCAAACGTCTCTGCTGAAGACCTGCGAAACTCACTCTGCATGCAGTGTGGAACTGTGAGGGACTGAGGCTGAGCTCAACTCTCAGAAGTAAGATGGTTTTGGACAAGGCGTTAAGCTACCCTCTCACGTATGGAACTTAGTATGTAGCACCAGTCTACCACAGGAATTACTAGGAAATCGCTGAACTGAGCTTGGAGGCACTAGTCTTGTGTGCCGGGTGATTCCAATTACCTCTCCCAGCACTTCCGTCAAACAGCGAGTCTAGGCCTTTTAGAAGCCAAGGGTACCAGCAGGCTGGATGTGGAGGTACAGGCCATAAGCTCAACTCTCAGAAGTGTGTATGCATGGGAGGCAGATGTCTACTACCCGCTGGTACATGGGATTTGAACCTAGCTACACTCTGGTTGAGGAAAGCCGTGGGAAATCGCTGTATTCAACTCAGATACACGGGAGTTCAGGCGCAGTGCTCACACATGCTTCTCCCGCAACCTCTCCCAGCCACTAACATTAGGATGTTAGCAGCTAATCCTACAGTCAGGCAGGATGGGGGAGGGTTCTGCCCTGTCCTCAGCTCTCAAGGGAAGCATGTCTTGAAGCCAGCTGGCAACTAGCTGCATTCCTATGGCAGTGAGAAGGTAGCAGTACTCTGAGTCAGGAGGTTCCAAGATTACCACTCTACTGCACCTGGAGATACCCTCCAGGTCTGCATTGTTAACTTGTACTCAGAAACCTCTGGCAATCGTCTCTGGTGAAGACGTGTGAAACTCACTCTGCAGGCAGTGTGGAACTGTGAGGGACTGAGGGTGGGCTCAACTCTCAGAAGTAAGATGCTTTTGGACAAGGCGTTCAGCTACCATCTCACATATGGAACTTAGTATGTAGCACCTGTCTACCACAAGAATTACTGGGAAATCGTGAATTGAGCTTGGAGGCACAAGTCTTGTGTGCCGGGAGATTCCAATTACCTCTCCCAGCACTTCCGTCAAACAGCGAGCCTAGGCCTTTTAGAAGCCAAGGGTACCAGCAGGCTGGATGTGGAGGTACAGGCCATAAGCTCAACTCTCAGAAGTGTGTATGCATGGGAGGCAGATGTCTGCTACCCTCTCGTACATGGGATTTGGAACCTAGCTACACTGTGGTTGAGGAAAGCCGTTGGAAATCGCTGTATTAAACTCAGATACACGGGAGTTCAGGCACAGTGCTCACACATGCTTTTCCCGCAACCTCTCCCAGCCACTAACATTAGGATGTTAGCAGCTACTCCTACAGTCAGGCAGCATGCGAGAGGGTTCTGCCCTGTCCTCAGCTCCCTCAGGGAAGCATGTCTTGAAGCCAGCTAGCTGTCAACTAGCTGCATTCCTATGGCAGTGAGAAGGTAGCAGTATTCTGAGTCAGGAGGTTCCAAGATTACCAGTCGACTGCACCTGGGGATACCCTCCAGGTCTGCATTGTTACCCTGCGTCTCAGAAGCCTCTGGCAAACGTCTCTGCTGAAGACCTGCGAAACTCACTCTGCAGGCAGTGTGGAACTGTGAGGGACTGAGGCTGAGCTCAACTCTCAGAAGTAAGATGGTTTTGGACAAGGGGTTCAGCTACCCTCTCACGTATGGAACTTAGTATGTAGCACCAGTCTACCAGAGGAATTACTAGGAAATCGCTGAACTGAGCTTGGAGGCACTAGTCTTGTGTGCCGGGTGATTCCAATTACCTCTCCCAGCACTTCCGTCAAACAGCGAGCCTAGGCCTTTCAGAAGCCAAGGGTACCAGCAGGCTGGATGTGGAGGTACAGGCCATAAGCTGAACTCTCAGAAGTGTATATGCATGGGAGGCAGATGTCTGCTACCCACTCGGATATGGGAGTTGGAACCTAGCTACACTGTGATTGAAGAAGTCCATTGGAAATCGCTGTATTCAACTCAGATACACGGGAGTTCAGGCCCAGTGCTCACACATGCTTTTCGCGCAACCTCTCCCAGCCACTAACATAAGGATGTTAGCAGCTACTCCTACAGTCAGGCAGGATGCGGGAGTGTTCTGCCCTGTCCTCAGCTCTCACAGGGAAGCATGTCTTGAAGCCATCTGTCAACTAGCTGCATTCCTATGGCAGTGAGAAGGTAGCAGTAGTCTGAGTCAGGAGGTTCCAAGATTACCACTCTACTGCACCTGGAGATACCCTCCAGGTCTGCATTGTTAACTTGTACTCAGAAGCCTCTGGCAATGGTCTCTGGTGAAGACGTGTGAAACTCACTCTGCAGGCAGTGTGGAAGTGTGAGGGACTGAGAGTGCTCAACTCTCAGAAGTAAGATGATTTTGGACAAGGCGTTCAGCTACCTTCTCACATATGGAACTTAGTATGTAACACCTGTCTACCACAAGAAATACTGGGAAATCGTGAATTGAGCTTGGAGGCACTCGTCTTGTGTGCCGGGAGATTCCAATTACCTCTCCCAGCACTTCCGTCAAACAGCGAGCCTAGGCCTTTTAGAAGCCAAGGGTACCAGCAGGCTGGATGTGGAGGTACAGGCCATAAGCTCAACTCTCAGAAGTGTGTATGCATGGGAGGCAGATGTCTGCTACCCGCTCGTACATGGGATTTGGAACCTAGCAACACTCTGGTTGAGGAAATACGTTGGAAATCGCTGTATTCAACTCAGATACACGGGAGTTCAGGCCCAGTGCTCACACATGCTTTTCCCGCAACCTCTCCCAGCCACTAACATAAGGATGTTAGCAGCTACTCCTACAGTCAGGCAGGATGCGGGAGGGTTCTGCCCTTTCCTCAGCTCTCACAGGGAAGCATGTCTTGAAGCCAGCTGTCAACTAGCTGCATTCCTATGGCAGTGAGAAGGTAGCAGTACTCTGAGTCAGGAGGTTCCAAGATTACCAGTCTACTGCACCTGGAGATACCCTCCAGGTCTGCATTGTTACCCTGCGTCTCAGAAGCCTCTGGCAAACGTCTCTGCTGAAGACCTGCGAAACTCATTCTGCAGGCAGTGTGGAACTGTGAGGGACTGAGCCTGAGCTCAACTCTCAGAAGTAAGATGGTTTTGGACAAGGCGTTCAGCTACCCTCTCACGTATGGAACTTAGTATGTAGCACCAGTCTACCACAGGAATTACTAGGAAATCGCTGAACTGAGCTTGGAGGCACTAGTCTTGTGTGCCGGGTGATTCCAATTACCTCTCCCAGCACTTCCGTCAAACAGCGAGCCTATGCCTTTTAGAAGCCAAGGGTACCAGCAGGCTGGATGTGGGGTACAGGCCATAAGCTCAACTCTCAGAAGTGTGTATGCATGGGAGGCAGATGTCTGCTACCCGCTCGTACATGGGATTTGGAACCTAGCTACACTCTGGTTGAGGAAAGCCGTTGGAAATCGCTGTATTTAACTCAGATACACGGGAGTTCAGGCCCAGTGCTCACACATGCATTCCCGCAACCTCTCCCAGCCACTAACATTAGTATGTTAGCAGCTACTCCTACAGTCAGGCAGCATGCGGGAGGGTTCTGCCCTGTCCTCAGCTCTCACAGGGAAGCATGTCTTGAAGCCAGCTGTCAACTAGCTGCATTCCTATGGCAGTGAGAAGGTAGCAGTACTCTGAGTCAGGAGGTTCCAAGATTACCACTCTACTGCACCTGGAGATACCCTCCAGGTCTGCATTGTTAACTTGTACTCAGAAGGCTCTGGCAATGGTCTCTGGTGAAGACGTGTGAAACTCACTCTGCAGGCAGTGTGGAACTGTGAGGGACTGAGGGTGGGCTCAACTCTCAGAAGTAAGATGCTTTTGGACAAGGCGTTCAGCTACCTTCTCACATATGGAACTTAGTATGTAGCACCTGTCTACAACAAGAATTACTGGGAAATCGTGAATTGAGCTTGGAGGCACTCGTCTTGTGTGCCGGGAGATTCCAATTACCTCTCCCAGCACTTCCGTCAAACAGCGAGCCTAGGCCTTTTAGAAGCCAAGGGTACCAGCAGGCTGGAAGTGGAGGTACAGGCCATAAGCTCAACTCTCAGAAGTGTGTATGCATGGGAGGCAGATGTCCTCTACCCACTCGGACATGGGAGTTGGAACCTAGCTATATTGTGATTGAAGAAGGCCATTGGAAATCGCTGTATTCAACTCAGATACACGGGAGTTCAGGCCCAGTGCTCACACATGCTTTTCTCGCAACCTCTCCCAGCAACTAACATAAGGATGTTAGCAGCTACTCCTACAGTCAGGGAGGATGCGGGAGGTTCTCCCCTGTCCTCAGCTCTCACAGGGAAGCATGTCTTGAAGCCAGCTGTCAACTAGCTGCATTCCTATGGCAGTGAGAAGGTAGCAGTACTCTGAGTCAGGAGGTTCCAAGATTACCACTCTACTGCACCTGGAGATACCCTCCAGGTCTGCATTGTTAACTTGTACTCAGAAGCCTCTGGCAATCGTCTCTGGTGAAGATGTGTGAAACTCACTCTGCAGGCAGTGTGGAACTGTGAGGGACTGAGGGTGAGCTCAACTCTCAGAAGTAAGATGCTTTTGGAAAAGGCGTTCAGCAACCATCTCACATATGGAACTTAGTATGTAGCACCTGTCTACCACAAGAATTACTGGGAAATCTTGAATTGAGCTTGGAGGCACTCGTCTTGTGTGCCGGGAGATTCCAATTACCTCTCCTAGCACTTCCGTCAAACAGCGAGACTAGGTCTTTTAGAAGCCAAGTGTACCAGCAGGCTGGCTGTGGAGGTACAGGCCATAAGCTCAACTCTCAGAAGTGTGTATGCATGGGAGGCAGATGTCTGCTACCCGCTCCTACATGGGATTTGGAAACTAGCTACACTCTGGTTGAGGAAAGCCGTGGGAAATCGCTGTATTCAACTCAGATACACGGGAGTTCAGGCCCAGTGCTCACACATGCTTTTCCCGCAACCTCTCCCAGCCACTAACATAAGGATGTTAGCAGCTACTCCTACAGTCAGGCAGGATGCGGGAGGGTTCTGCCCTTTCCTCAGCTCTCACAGGGAAGCATGTCTTGAAGCCAGCTGTCAACTAGCTGCATTCCTATGGCAGTGAGAAGGTAGCAGTACTCTGAGTCAGGAGGTTCCAAGATTACCAGTCTACTGCACCTGGAGATACCCTCCAGGTCTGCATTGTTACCCTGCGTCTCAGAAGCCTCTGGCAAACGTCTCTGCTGAAGACCTGCGAAACTCATTCTGCAGGCAGTGTGGAACTGTGAGGGACTGAGCCTGAGCTCAACTCTCAGAAGTAAGATGGTTTTGGACAAGGCGTTCAGCTACCCTCTCACGTATGGAACTTAGTATGTAGCACCAGTCTACCACAGGAATTACTAGGAAATCGCTGAACTGAGCTTGGAGGCACTAGTCTTGTGTGCCGGGTGATTCCAATTACCTCTCCCAGCACTTCCGTCAAACAGCGAGCCTAGGCCGTTTAGAAGCCAAGGGTACCAGCAGGCTGGATGTGGAGGTACAGGCCATAAGCTCAACTCTCAGAAGTGTGTATGCATGGGAGGCAGATGTCTGCTACCCGCTCGTACATGGGATTTGGAACCTAGCTACACTCTGGTTGAGGAAAGCCGTTGGAAATCGCTGTATTTAACTCAGATACACGGGAGTTCAGGCCCAGTGCTCACACATGCTTTCCCGCAACCTCTCCCAGCCACTAACATAAGGATGTTAGCAGCTACTCCTACATTCAGGCACGATTTGGGAGGGTTCTGCCCTGTCCTCAGCTCTCCCAGGGAAGCATGTCTTGAAGCCAGCTGTCAACTAGCTGCATTCCTATGGCAGTGAGAAGGTAGCAGTAGTCTGAGTAAGGAGGTTCCAAGATTACCACTCTACTGCAGCTGGAGATACCCTCAAGGTGTGCATTGTTACTTGTACTCAGAAGCCTCTGGCAATCGTCTCTGGTGAAGATGTGTGAAACTCACTCTGCAGGCAGTGTGGAACTGTGAGGGACTGAGGGTGGGCTCAACTCTCAGAAGTAAGATGCTTTTGGACAAGGCGTTCAGCTACCTTCTCACATATGGAACTTAGTATGTAGCACCTGTCTACCACAAGAATTACTGGGAAATCGTGAATTGAGCTTGGAGGCACTCGTCTTGTGTGCCGGGAGATTCCAATTACCTCTCCCAGAACTTCCGTCAAACAGCGAGCCTAGGCCTTTTAGAAGCCAAGGGTACCAGCAGACTGGCTGTGGAGGTACAGGTCATAAGCTCAACTCTCAGAAGTGTCTATGCATGGGAGGCAGATGTCTGCTACCCACTCGGACATGGGATATGGAACCTGGCTACCCTCTCATTGATGAAAGCCTTTGGAAATCGCTGTATTCAACTCAGATACACGGGAGTTCAGGCCCAGTGCTCACACATGCTTTTTCTGCTACCTCTCCAAGCCACTAACATAAGGATGTTAGCAGCTACTCCTACAGTCAGGCAGGATGCGGGAGGGTTCTGTCCTGTCCTCAGCTCTCACAGGGAAGCATGTCTTGAAGCCAGCTCTCAACTAGCTGCATTCCTATGGCAGTGAGAAGGTAGCAGTATTCTGAGTCAGGAGGTTCCACGATTACCAGTCTACTGCACCTGGGGATACCCTCCAGGTCTGCATTGTTACCCTGCGTCTCAGAAGCCACTGGCAAACGACTCTTCTGAAGACCTGCGAAAGTCACTCTGCAGGCAGTGTGGGACTGTGAGGGACTGAGGCTGAGCTCAACTCTCAGAAGTAAGATGGTTTTGGACAAGGCGTTCAGCTACCCTCTCACGTATGGAACTTAGTATGTAGCACTAGTCTACCACAGGAATTACTAGGAAATCGCTGAACTGAGCTTGGAGGCACTAGTCTTTTGTGCCGGGTGATTCCAATTACCTCTCCCAGCACTTCCGTCAAACAGCGAGCCTAGGCCTTTTAGAAGCCAAGGGTACCAGCAGGCTGGATGTGGAGGTACAGGCCATAAGCTCAACACTCAGAAGTGTATATGCATGGGAGGCAGATGTCTGCTACCCACTAGGACATGGGAGTTGGAACCTAGCTACACTGTGATTGAAGAAGGCCATTGGAAATCGCTGTATTCAACTCAGATACACGGGAGTTCAGGCCCAGTGCTCACACATGCTTTTCCCGCAACCTCTCCCAGCCACTAACATAAGGATGTTAGCAGCTACTCCTACAGTCAGGCAGGATGCGGGAGGGTTCTGCCCTGTCCTCAGCTCTCACAGGGAAGCATGTCTTGAAGCCAGCTCTCAACTAGCTGCATTCCTATGGCAGTGAGAAGGTAGCAGTATTCTGAGTCAGGAGGTTCCAAGATTACCAGTCTACTGCACCTGGGGATACCCTCCAGGTCTGCATTGTTACCCTGCGTCTCAGAAGCCTCTGGCAAACGACTGTTCTGAAGACATGCGAAACTCACTCTGCAGGCAGTGTGGGACTGTGAGGGACTGAGGCTGAGCTCAACTCTCAGAAGTAAGATGGTTTTGGACAAGGCGTTCAGCTACACTCTCACGTATGGAACTTAGTATGTAGCACCTGTCTACCACAAGAATTACTGGGAAATCGTGAATTGAGCTTGGAGGCACAAGTCTTGTGTGCCGGGAGATTCCTATTACCTCTCCCAGCACTTCCGTCAAACAGCGAGCCTAGGCCTTTTAGAAGCCAAGGGTACCAGCAGGCTGGATGTGGAGGTACAGGCCATAAGCTCAACTCTCAGAAGTGGGTATGCATGGGAGGCAGATGTCTGCTACCCGCTCGTACATGGGATTTGGAACCTAGCTACACTCTGGTTGAGGAAAGCCGTTGGAAATCGCTATATTCAACTCAGATACACGGGAGTTCAGGCCCAGTGCTCACACATGCTTTTCACGCAACCTCTCCCTGCCACTAACATTAGGATGTTAGCAGCTACTCCTACAGTCAGGCAGCATGCGGGAGGGTTCTGCCCTGTCCTCAGCTCTCACAGGGAAGCATGTCTAGAAGCCAGCTGTCAACTAGCTGCATTCCTAAGGCAGTGAGAAGGTAGCAGTATTCTGAGTCAGGAGGTTCCAAGATTACCAGTCGACTGCAACTGGGGATACCCTCCAGGTCTGCATTGTTACCCTGCGTACAGAAGCCTCTGGCAAACGTCTCTGCTGAAGACCTGCGAAACTCACTCTGCACGCAGTGTGGAACTGTGAGGGACTGAGGCTGAGCTCAACTCTCAGAAGTAAGATGTTTTTGGATAAGGCGTTCAGCTACCCTCTCACGTATGGAACTTAGTATGTAGCACCAGTCTACCACAGGAATTACTAGGAAATCGCTGAACTGAGCTTGGAGGCACTCGTCTTGTGTGCCGGGTGATTCCAATTACCTCTCCAAGCACTTCCGTCAAACAGCGAGCCTAGGCCTTTTAGAAGCCAAGGGTACCAGCAGGCTGGATGTGGAGGTACAGGCCATAAGCTCAACTCTCAGAAGTGTATTTGCATGGGAGGCAAATGTCTGCTACCCACTCGGACATGGGAGTTGGAACCTAGCTACACTGTGATTGAAGAAGGCCATTGGAAATCGCTGTATTAAACTCAGATACACGGGAGTTCAGGCCCAGTGCTCACACATGCTTTTCCCGCAACCTCTCCCAGCCACTAACATAAGGATGTTAGCAGCTACTCCTACAGTCAGGCAGGATGCGGGAGGGTTCTGCCCTGTCCTCAGCTCTCACTGGGAATCATGTCTTGAAGCCAGCTGTCGCTAGCTGCATTCATATGGCAGTGAGAAGGTAGCAGTATTCTGAGTCAGGAGGTTCCAAGATTACCACTCTACTGCAGCTGGAGATACCCTCCAGGTCTGCATTGTTAACTTGTACTCAGAAGCCTCTGGCAATCGTCTCTGGTGAAGACGTGTGAAACTCACTCTGAAGGCAGTGTGGAACTGTGAGGGACTGATTGTGGGCTCAACTCTCAGAAGTAAGATGCTTTAGGACAAGTCGTTCAGCTACCTTCTCACATATGGAACTTAGTATATAGCACCTGTCTACCACAAGAATTACTGGGAAATCGTGAATTGAGCTTGGAGGCACTCGTTGTGTGCCGGGAGATTCCAATTACCTCTCCCAGCACTTCCGTCAAACAGCGAGCCTAGGCCTTTTAGAAGCCAAGGGTACCAGCAGACTGGATGTGGAGACACAGGCCATAAGCTCAACTCTCAGAAGTGTGTATGCATGGGAGGCAGATGTCTGCTACCCGCTCGTACATGGGATCTGGAACCTAGCTACACTTTGGTTGAGGAAAGCCGTTGGAAATCGCTGTATTCAACTCAGATACACGGGAGTTCAGGCCCAGTGCTCACACATGCTTTTCCCGCAACCTCTCCCAGCCACTAACATTAGGATGTTAGCAGCTACTCCTACAGTCTGGCAGCATGCGGGAGGGTCCTTCCCTGTCCTCAGCTTTCTCAGGGAAGCATGTCTTGAAGCCAGCTATCTGTCAACTAGCTGCATTCCTATGGCAGTGAGAAGGTAGCAGTATTCTGAGTCAGGAGGTTCCAAGATTACCAGTCTACTGCACCTGGGGATACCCTCCAGGTCTGCATTGTTACCCTGTGTCTCAGAAGCCTCTGGCAAACGTCTCTGCTGAAGACCTGCGAAACTCACTCTGCAGGCAGTGTGGGACTGTGAGGGACTGAGGATGAGCTCACTCTCAGAAGTAAGATGGTTTTGGACAAGGCGTTCAGCTACCCTCTCTCGTATGGAACTTAGTATGTAGCACCAGTCTACCACAGGAATTACTAGGAAATCGCTGAACTGAGCTTGGAGGCACTAGTCTTGTGTGCCGGGTGATTCCAATTACCTCTCCCAGCACTTCCGTCAAACAGCGAGTCTAGGCCTTTTAGAAGCCAAGGGTACCAGCAGGCTGGATGTGGAGGTACAGGCCATAAGCTGAACTCTCAGAAGTGTATATGCATGGGAGGCAGATGTCTGCTACCCACTCGGACATGGGAGTTGGAACCTAGCTACACTGTGATTGAAGAAGGCCATTGGAAATCGCTGTATTAAACTCAGATACACGGGAGTTCAGGCCCAGTGCTCACACATGCTTTTCCCGCAACCTCTCCCAGCCACTAACATAAGGATGTTAGCAGCTACTCCTACAGTCAGGCAGGATGCGGGAGGGTTCTGCCCTGTCCTCAGCTCTCACAGGGAAGCATGTCTTGAAGCCAGCTGTTCACTAGCTGCATTCCTATTGCAGTGAGAAGGTAGCAGTACTCTGAGTCAGGATTTTCCAAGATTACCACTCTACTGCACCTGGAGATACCCTCCAGGTCTGCATTGTTAACTTGTACTCAGAAGCCTTTGGCAATCGTCTCTGGTGAAGACGTGTGAAACTCACTCTGCAGGCAGTGTGGAACTGTGAGGGACTGAGGATGGGCTCAACTCTCAGAAGTAAGTTTCTTTTGGACAAGGCGTTCAGCAACCATCTCACATATGGAACTTAGTATGTAGCACCTGTCTACCACAAGAATTACTGGGAAATCGTGAATTGAGCTTGGAGGCACTCGTCTTGTGTGCCGGGAGATTCCAATTACCTCTCCCAGCACTTCCGTCAAACAGCGAGCCTAGGCCTTTTAGAAGCCAAGGGTACCAGCAGGCTGGATGTGGAGGTACAGGCCATAATCTCAACTCTCAGAAGTGTGTATGCATGGGAGGCAGATGTCTGCTACCCACTCGGACATGGGAGTTGGAACCTCGCAACAGTGTGATTGAAGAAGGCCATTCGAAATCGCTGTATTCAACTCAGATACACGGGAGTTCAGGCCCAGTGCTCACACATGCTTTTCCCGCAACCTCTCCCAGCCACTAACATAAGGATGTTAGCAGCTACTCCTACAGTCAGGCAGGATGCGGGAGGGTTCTGCCCTGTCCTCAGCTCTCTCAGGGAAGCATGTCTTGAAGCCAGCTCTCAACTAGCTGCATTCCTATGGCAGTGAGAAGGTAGCAGTATTCTGAGTCAGGAGGTTCCAAGATTACCAGTCTACTGCACCTGGGGATACCCTCCAGGTCTGCATTGTTACCCTGCGTCTCAGAAGCCTCTGGCAAACGACTGTTTGAAGACATGCGAAACTCACTCTGCAGGCAGTGTGGGACTGTGAGGGACTGAGGCTGAGCTCAACTCTCAGAAGTAAGATGGTTTTGGACAAGGCGTTCAGCTACACTCTCACGTATGGAACTTAGTATGTAGCACCTGTCTACCACAAGAATTACTGGGAAATCGTGAATTGAGCTTGGAGGCACAAGTCTTGTGTGCCGGGAGATTCCTATTACCTCTCCCAGCACTTCCGTCAAACAGCGAGCCTAGGCCTTTTAGAACCCAAGGGTACCAGCAGGCTGGATGTGGAGGTACAGGCCATAAGCTCAACTCTCAGAAGTGGGTATGCATGGGAGGCAGATGTCTGCTACCCGCTCGTACATGGGATTTGGAACCTAGCTACACTCTGGTTGAGGAAAGCCGTTGGAAATCGCTGTATTCAACTCAGATACACGGGAGTTCAGGCCCAGTGCTCACACATGCTTTACCCGCAAACTCTACCAGCCACTAACATTAGGATGTTAGCAGCTACTCCTACAGTCAGGCAGCATGCGGGAGGGTTCTGCCCTGTCCTCAGCTCTCACAGGGAAGCATGTCTTGAAGCCAGCTGTCAACTAGCTGCATTCCTAAGGCAGTGAGAAGGTAGCAGTATTCTGAGTCAGGAGGTTCCAAGATTACCAGGCTACTGCACCTGGGGATACCCTCCAGTTCTGCATTGTTACCCTGCGTACAGAAGCCTCTGGCAAACGTCTCTGCTGAAGACCTGCGAAACTCACTCTGCAGGCTGTGTGGAACTGTGAGGGCCTGAGGCTGAGCTCAACTCTCAGAAGTAAGATGTTTCTGGATAAGGCGTTCAGCTACCCTCTCACGTATGGAACTTAGTATGTAGCACCAGTCTACCACAGGAATTACTAGGAAATCGCTGAACTGAGCTTGGAGGCACTCGTCTTGTGTGCCGGGTGATTCCAATTACCTCTCCAAGCACTTCCGTCAAACAGCGAGCCTAGGCCTTTTAGAAGCCAAGGGTACCAGCAGACTGGATGTGGAGGTACAGGCCATAAGCTCAACTCTCAGAAGTGTGTATGCATGGGAGGCAGATGTCTGCTACCCACTCGGACTTGGGATATGGAACCTGGCTACACTCTGATTGATGAAAGCCTTTGGAAATCGCTGTATTCAACTCAGATACACGGGAGTTCAGGCCCAGTGCTCACACATGCTTTTCGCGCAACCTCTCCCAGCCACTAACATAAGGATGTTAGCAGCTACTCCTAAAGTCAGGCAGGATGCGGGAGGTTTCTGCCCTTTCCTCAGCTCTCACAGGGAAGCATGTCTTGAAGCCAGCTGTCAACTAGCTGCATTCCTATGGCAGTGAGAAGGTAGCAGTACTCTGAGGCAGGAGGTTCCAAGATTACCACTCTACTGCACCTGGAGATACCCTCCAGGTCTGAATTGTTAACTTGTACTCAGAAGCCTCTGGCAATCTTCTCTGGTGAAGACGTGTGAAACTCACTCTGCAGGCAGTGTGGAACTGTGAGGGACTAGGGTGAGCTCAACACTCAGAAGTAAGATGCTTTTGGACAAGGCGTTCAGCTACCTTCTCACATATGGAACTTAGTATGTAGCACCTGTCTACCACAAGAATTACTGGGAAATCGTGAATTGAGCTTGGAGGCACTCATCTTGTGTGTCGGGAGATTCCAATTACCTCTCCCAGCACTTCCGTCAAACAGCGAGCCTAGGCCTTTTAGAAGCCAAGGGTACCAGCAGGCTGGATGTGGAGGTACAGACCATAAGCTCAACTCTCAGAAGTGTGTATGCATGGGAGGCAGATGTCTGCTACCCGCTCGTACATGGGATTTGGAACCTAGATACACTCTGGTTGAGGAAAGCCGTTGGACATCGCTGTATTCCACTCAGATACACGGGAGTTCAGGCCCAGTGCTCACACATGCTTTTCCCGCAACCTCTCCCAGCCACTAACATAAGGATGCTAGCAGCTACTCCTACAGTCAGGCAGGATGCGGGAGGGTTCTGCCCTTTCCTCAGCTCTCACAGGGAAGCATGTCTTGAAGCCAGCTGTCAACTAGCTGAATTCCTATGGCAGTGAGATGGTAGTAGTATTCTGAGTTAGGAGGTTCCAAGATTACCAGGCTACTGCACCTGGGGATATCCTCCAGGTCTGCATTGTTACCCTGCGTCTCAGAAACCTCTGGCAAACGTCTCTGCTGAAGACCTGCGAACCTCACTCTGCATGCATGTGGAACTGTGAGGGACTGAAGCTGAGCTCAACTCTCAGAAGTAAGATGCTTTTGGACAAGCGTTCAGCTACCCTCTCACGTATTTAATTTAGTATGTAGCACCAGTCTTCCACAGGAATTACTAGGAAATCGCTGAACTGAGCTTGGAGGCACTAGTCTTGTGTGCCGGGTGATTCCAATTACCTCTCCCAGCACTTCCGTCAAACAGCGAGCCTAGGCCTTTTAGAAGCCAAGGGTACCAGCAGGCTGGATGTGGATGTACAGGCCATAAGCTCAACTCTCAGAAGTGTATATGCATGGGAGGCAGATGTCTGCTACCCACTCGGACATGGGAGTTGGAACATAGCTACACTGTGATTGAAGAAGGCCATTGGAAATCGCTGTATTCCACTCAGATACACGGGAGTTCAGGCCCAGTGCTCACACATGCTTTTCCCGCAACCTCTCCCAGCCACTAACATTAGGATGTTAGCAGCTACTCCTACAGTCAGGCAAGATGCGGGAGGGTTCTGCCCTGTCCTCAGCTCTCACAGGGAAGCATGTCTTGAAGCCAGCTGTCGACTAGCTGCATTCCTATGGCAGTGAGAAGGAAGCAGTATTCTGAGTCAGGAGTTTCCAAGATTACCAGTCGACTGCACCTGGGGATTCCCTCCAGGTCTGCATTGTTACCCTGCGTCTCAGAAGCCTCTGGCAAACGTCTCTGCTGAAGACCTACGAAACTCACTCTGCAGGAAATGTGGAACTGTGAGGGCCTGAGGCTCAGCTCAACTCTCAGAAGTAAGATGGCTTTGGACAAGGCGTTCAGCTACCTTCTCACATGTGGAACTTAGTATGTAGCACCAGTCTACCACAGGAATTACTAGGAAATCGCTGAACTGAGGTTGGAGGCACTAGTCTTGTGTGCCGGGTGATTCCAATTACCTCTCCCAGCACTTCCGTCAAACAGCGAGCCTAGGCCTTTTAGAAGCCAAGGGTACCAGCAGGCTGGATGTGGAGGTAGAGGCCATAAGCTCAACTCTCAGAAGTGTGTATGCATGGGAGGCAGATGTCTGCTACCCACTCGGACATGGGAGTTCGAACCTAGCTACACTGTGATTAAAAAGGCCACTGGAAATCGCTGTATTCAACTCAGATACACGGGAGTTCAGGCCCAGTGCTCACACATGCTTTTCCCCCAACCTCTCCCAGCCACTAATATAAGCATGTTAGCAGCTACTCCTACAGTCAGGCAGGATGCGGGAGGGTTCTGACCTGTCCTCAGCTCTCACAGGGAAGCATGTCTTGAAGCCAGCTGTCAACTAGCTGCATTCCTATGGCAGTGAGAAGGTAGCAGTACTCTGAGTCAGGAGGTTCCAAGATTACCAGTCTACTGCACCTGGAAAAACCCTCCAGGTCTGCATTGTTAACTTGTACTCAGAAGCCTCTGGCAATCGTCTCTGGTGAAGACGTGTGAAACTCACTCTGCAGGCAGTGTGGAAGTGTGAGGGACCGAGGGTGTGCTCAACTCTCAGAAGTAAGATGCTTTTGGACAAGGCGTTCAGCTACCTTCTCACATATGGAACTTAGTATGTAGCACCTGTCTACCACAAGAATTACTGGGAAATCGTGAATTGAGCTTGGAGGCAGTCGTCTTCTGTCCCGGGAGATTCCAATTACCTCTCCCAGCACTTCCGTTAAACAGCGAGCCTAGGCCTTTTAGAAGCCAAGTGTACCAGCAGGATGGATGTGGAGGTACAGGCCATAAGCTCAACTCTCAGAAGTGTGTATGCATGGGAGGCAGATGTCTGCTACCCGCTCGTACATGGGATTTGGAACCTAGCTACACTCTGGTTGAGGAAAGTCGTTGGAAATCGCTGTATTCAACTCAGATACACGGGAGTTCAGGCCCAGTGCTCACACATGCTTTTCCCGCAACCTCTCCCAGCCACTAACATTAGGATGTTAGCAGCTACTCCTACAGTCAGGCAGCATGCGGGAGGGTTCTGCCCTGTCCTCAGCTCTCACAGGGAAGCATGTCTTGAAGCCAGCTGTCAACTAGCTGCATTCCTATGGCATTTAGAAGGTAGCAGTATTCTGAGTCAGGAGGTTCCAAGATTACCAGGCTACTGCACCTGGGGATACCCTCCAGGTCTGCATTGTTACCCTGCGTCTCAGAAGCCTTGGCAAACGTCTGTGATGAAGACCTGCGAAACTCACTCTGCAGGCAGTGTGGAACTGTGAGGGCCTGAGGCTGAGCTCAACTCTCAGAAGTAAGATGCTTTTGGACAAGGCGTTCAGCTACCCTCTCACGTATGGAACTTAGTAAGTAGCACCAGTCTACCACAGGAATTACTAGGAAATCGCTGAACTGAGCTTGGAGGCACTAGTCTTGTGTGCCGGGTGAATCCAATTACCTCTCCCAGCACTTCCGTCAAACAGCGAGCCTAGGCCTTTTAGAAGCCAAGGGTACCAGCAGGCTGTATGTGGAGGTACAGGCCATAAGCTCAACTCTAAGAAGTGTATATGCATGGGAGGCAGATGTCTATTATCCACTCGGACATGGGAGTTGGAACCTAGCTACACTGTGATTGAAGAAGGCCATTGGAAATCGCTGTATTCAACTCAGATACACGGGAGTTCAGGCCCAGTGCTCACACATGCTTTTCCCGCAACCTCTCCCAGCCACTAACATAAGGATGTTAGCAGCTACACCTACAGTCAGGCAGCATGCGGGAGGGTTCTGCCCTGTCCTCAGCTCTCACAGGGAAGCATGTCTTGAAGCCAGCTGTCAACTAGCTGCATTCCTATGGCAGTGAGAAGGTAGCAGTACTCTGAGTCAGGAGGTTCCAAGATTACCACTCTACTGCACCTGGAGATACCCTCCAGGTCTGCATTGTTAACTTGTACTCAGAAGCCTCTGGCAATAGTCTCTGGTGAAGACGTGTGAAACTCACTCTGCAGGCAGTGTGGAACTGTGAGGGACTGAGGGTGGGCTCAACTCTCAGAAGTAAGATGCTTTTGGACAAGGCGTTCAGCTACCATCTCACATATGGAACTTAGTATGTAGCACCTGTCTACCACAAGAATTACTGGGAAATCGTGAATTGAGCTTGGAGGCACTCGTCTTGTGTGCCGGGAGATTCCAATTACCTCTCCCAGCACTTCCGTCAAACAGCGAGCCTAGGCCTTTTAGAAGCCAAGGGTACCAGCAGGCTGTATGTGGAGGTACAGGCCATAAGCTCAACTCTCAGAAGTGTGTATGCATGGGAGGCAGATGTCTGCTACCCGCTCGTACATGGGATTTGGACCCTAGCTACACTCTGGTTGAGGAAAGTCGTTGGAAATCGCTGTATTCAACTCAGATACACGGGAGTTCAGGCCCAGTGCTCACACATGCTTTTCCCGCAACCTCTCCCAGCCACTAACATTAGGATGTTAGCAGCTACTCCTACAGTCAGGCAGCATGCGGGAGGGTTCTGCCCTGTCCTGAGCTCTCACAGGGAAGCATGTCTTGAAGCCAGCTCTCAACTAGCTGCATTCCTATGGCAGTGAGAAGGTAGCAGTATTCTGAGTCAGGAGGTTCCAAGATTACCAGTCGACTGCACTGTTGATACACTCCAGGTCTGCATTGTTACCCTGCGTCTCAGAAGCCTCTTGCAAACGTCTCTGCTGAAGACCTGCGAAACTCACTCTGCATGCAGTGTGGAACTGTGAGGGCCTGAGGCTCAGCTCAACTCTCAGAAGTAAGATGGCTTTGGACAAGGCGTTCAGCTACCTTCTCACATGTGGAACTTAGTATGTAGCACCAGTCTACCACAGGAATTACTAGGAAATCGCTGAACTGAGGTTGGAGGCACTAGTCTTGTGTGCCGGGTGATTCCAATTACCTCTCCCAGCACTTCCGTCAAACAGCGAGCCTAGGCCTTTTAGAAGCCAAGGGTACCAGCAGGCTGGATGTGGAGGTACAGGCCATAAGCTCAACTCTCAGAAGTGTGTATGCATGGGAGGCAGATGTCTGCTACCCACTCGGACATGGGAGTTCGAACCTAGCTACACTGTGATTAAAAAGGCCACTGGAAATCGCTGTATTCAACTCAGATACACGGGAGTTCAGGCCCAGTGCTCACACATGCTTTTCCCGCAACCTCTCCCAGCCACTAATATAAGGATGTTAGCAGCTACTCCTACAGTCAGGCAGGATGCGGGAGGGTTCTGACCTGTCCTCAGCTCTCACAGGGAAGCATGTCTTGAAGCCAGCTGTAAACTAGCTGCATTCCTATGGCAGTGAGAAGGTAGCAGTACTCTGAGTCAGGAGGTTCCAAGATTACCAGTCTACTGCACCTGGAGATACCCTCCAGGTCTGCATTGTTAACTTGTACTCAGAAGCCTCTGGCAATCGTCTCTGGTGAAGACGTGTGAAACTCACTCTGCAGGCAGTGTGGAAGTGTGAGGGACCGAGGGTGTGCTCAACTCTCAGAAGTAAGATGCTTTTGGACAAGGCGTTCAGCTACCTTCTCACATATGGAACTTAGTATGTAGCACCTGTCTACCACAAGAATTACTGGGAAATCGTGAATTGAGCTTGGAGGCAGTCGTCTTGTGTCCCGGGAGATTCCAATTACCTCTCCCAGCACTTCCGTCAAACAGCGAGCCTAGGCCTTTTAGAAGCCAAGGGTACCAGCAGGCTGGATGTGGAGGTACAGGCCATAAGCTCAACTCTCAGAAGTGTATTTGCATGGGAGGCAAATGTCTGCTACCCACTCGGACATGGGAGTTGGAACCTAGCTACACTGTGATTGAAGAAGGCCATTGGAAATCGCTGTATTAAACTCAGATACACGGGAGTTCAGGCCCAGTGCTCACACATGCTTTTCCCGCAACCTCTCCCAGCCACTAACATAAGGATGTTAGCAGCTACTCCTACAGTCAGGCAGCATGCGGGAGGGTTCTGCCCTGTCCTCAGCTCTCACTGGGAATCATGTCTTGAAGCCAGCTGTCGCTAGCTGCATTCATATGGCAGTGAGAAGGTAGCAGTATTCTGAGTCAGGAGGTTCCAAGATTACCACTCTACTGCAGCTGGAGATACCCTCCAGGTCTGCATTGTTAACTTGTACTCAGAAGCCTCTGGCAATCGTCTCTGGTGAAGACGTGTGAAACTCACTCTGAAGGCAGTGTGGAACTGTGAGGGACTGATTGTGGGCTCAACTCTCAGAAGTAAGATGCTTTAGGACAAGTCGTTCAGCTACCTTCTCACATATGGAACTTAGTATATAGCACCTGTCTACCACAAGAATTACTGGGAAATCGTGAATTGAGCTTGGAGGCACTCGTTGTGTGCCGGGAGATTCCAATTACCTCTCCCAGCACTTCCGTCAAACAGCGAGCCTAGGCCTTTTAGAAGCCAAGGGTACCAGCAGACTGGATGTGGAGACACAGGCCATAAGCTCAACTCTCAGAAGTGTGTATGCATGGGAGGCAGATGTCTGCTACCCGCTCGTACATGGGATCTGGAACCTAGCTACACTTTGGTTGAGGAAAGCCGTTGGAAATCGCTGTATTCAACTCAGATACACGGGAGTTCAGGCCCAGTGCTCACACATGCTTTTCCCGCAACCTCTCCCAGCCACTAACATTAGGATGTTAGCAGCTACTCCTACAGTCTGGCAGCATGCGGGAGGGTCCTTCCCTGTCCTCAGCTTTCTCAGGGAAGCATGTCTTGAAGCCAGCTATCTGTCAACTAGCTGCATTCCTATGGCAGTGAGAAGGTAGCAGTATTCTGAGTCAGGAGGTTCCAAGATTACCAGTCTACTGCACCTGGGGATACCCTCCAGGTCTGCATTGTTACCCTGTGTCTCAGAAGCCTCTGGCAAACGTCTCTGCTGAAGACCTGCGAAACTCACTCTGCAGGCAGTGTGGGACTGTGAGGGACTGAGGATGAGCTCACTCTCAGAAGTAAGATGGTTTTGGACAAGGCGTTCAGCTACCCTCTCTCGTATGGAACTTAGTATGTAGCACCAGTCTACCACAGGAATTACTAGGAAATCGCTGAACTGAGCTTGGAGGCACTAGTCTTGTGTGCCGGGTGATTCCAATTACCTCTCCCAGCACTTCCGTCAAACAGCGAGTCTAGGCCTTTTAGAAGCCAAGGGTACCAGCAGGCTGGATGTGGAGGTACAGGCCATAAGCTGAACTCTCAGAAGTGTATATGCATGGGAGGCAGATGTCTGCTACCCACTCGGACATGGGAGTTGGAACCTAGCTACACTGTGATTGAAGAAGGCCATTGGAAATCGCTGTATTAAACTCAGATACACGGGAGTTCAGGCCCAGTGCTCACACATGCTTTTCCCGCAACCTCTCCCAGCCACTAACATAAGGATGTTAGCAGCTACTCCTACAGTCAGGCAGGATGCGGGAGGGTTCTGCCCTGTCCTCAGCTCTCACAGGGAAGCATGTCTTGAAGCCAGCTGTTCACTAGCTGCATTCCTATTGCAGTGAGAAGGTAGCAGTACTCTGAGTCAGGATTTTCCAAGATTACCACTCTACTGCACCTGGAGATACCCTCCAGGTCTGCATTGTTAACTTGTACTCAGAAGCCTTTGGCAATCGTCTCTGGTGAAGACGTGTGAAACTCACTCTGCAGGCAGTGTGGAACTGTGAGGGACTGAGGATGGGCTCAACTCTCAGAAGTAAGTTTCTTTTGGACAAGGCGTTCAGCAACCATCTCACATATGGAACTTAGTATGTAGCACCTGTCTACCACAAGAATTACTGGGAAATCGTGAATTGAGCTTGGAGGCACTCGTCTTGTGTGCCGGGAGATTCCAATTACCTCTCCCAGCACTTCCGTCAAACAGCGAGCCTAGGCCTTTTAGAAGCCAAGGGTACCAGCAGGCTGGATGTGGAGGTACAGGCCATAATCTCAACTCTCAGAAGTGTGTATGCATGGGAGGCAGATGTCTGCTACCCACTCGGACATGGGAGTTGGAACCTCGCAACAGTGTGATTGAAGAAGGCCATTCGAAATCGCTGTATTCAACTCAGATACACGGGAGTTCAGGCCCAGTGCTCACACATGCTTTTCCCGCAACCTCTCCCAGCCACTAACATAAGGATGTTAGCAGCTACTCCTACAGTCAGGCAGGATGCGGGAGGGTTCTGCCCTGTCCTCAGCTCTCTCAGGGAAGCATGTCTTGAAGCCAGCTCTCAACTAGCTGCATTCCTATGGCAGTGAGAAGGTAGCAGTATTCTGAGTCAGGAGGTTCCAAGATTACCAGTCTACTGCACCTGGGGATACCCTCCAGGTCTGCATTGTTACCCTGCGTCTCAGAAGCCTCTGGCAAACGACTGTTTGAAGACATGCGAAACTCACTCTGCAGGCAGTGTGGGACTGTGAGGGACTGAGGCTGAGCTCAACTCTCAGAAGTAAGATGGTTTTGGACAAGGCGTTCAGCTACACTCTCACGTATGGAACTTAGTATGTAGCACCTGTCTACCACAAGAATTACTGGGAAATCGTGAATTGAGCTTGGAGGCACAAGTCTTGTGTGCCGGGAGATTCCTATTACCTCTCCCAGCACTTCCGTCAAACAGCGAGTCTAGGCCTTTTAGAACCCAAGGGTACCAGCAGGCTGGATGTGGAGGTACAGGCCATAAGCTCAACTCTCAGAAGTGGGTATGCATGGGAGGCAGATGTCTGCTACCCGCTCGTACATGGGATTTGGAACCTAGCTACACTCTGGTTGAGGAAAGCCGTTGGAAATCGCTGTATTCAACTCAGATACACGGGAGTTCAGGCCCAGTGCTCACACATGCTTTACCCGCAAACTCTACCAGCCACTAACATTAGGATGTTAGCAGCTACTCCTACAGTCAGGCAGCATGCGGGAGGGTTCTGCCCTGTCCTCAGCTCTCACAGGGAAGCATGTCTTGAAGCCAGCTGTCAACTAGCTGCATTCCTAAGGCAGTGAGAAGGTAGCAGTATTCTGAGTCAGGAGGTTCCAAGATTACCAGGCTACTGCACCTGGGGATACCCTCCAGTTCTGCATTGTTACCCTGCGTACAGAAGCCTCTGGCAAACGTCTCTGCTGAAGACCTGCGAAACTCACTCTGCAGGCTGTGTGGAACTGTGAGGGCCTGAGGCTGAGCTCAACTCTCAGAAGTAAGATGTTTCTGGATAAGGCGTTCAGCTACCCTCTCACGTATGGAACTTAGTATGTAGCACCAGTCTACCACAGGAATTACTAGGAAATCGCTGAACTGAGCTTGGAGGCACTCGTCTTGTGTGCCGGGTGATTCCAATTACCTCTCCAAGCACTTCCGTCAAACAGCGAGCCTAGGCCTTTTAGAAGCCAAGGGTACCAGCAGACTGGATGTGGAGGTACAGGCCATAAGCTCAACTCTCAGAAGTGTGTATGCATGGGAGGCAGATGTCTGCTACCCACTCGGACTTGGGATATGGAACCTGGCTACACTCTGATTGATGAAAGCCTTTGGAAATCGCTGTATTCAACTCAGATACACGGGAGTTCAGGCCCAGTGCTCACACATGCTTTTCGCGCAACCTCTCCCAGCCACTAACATAAGGATGTTAGCAGCTACTCCTAAAGTCAGGCAGGATGCGGGAGGTTTCTGCCCTTTCCTCAGCTCTCACAGGGAAGCATGTCTTGAAGCCAGCTGTCAACTAGCTGCATTCCTATGGCAGTGAGAAGGTAGCAGTACTCTGAGGCAGGAGGTTCCAAGATTACCACTCTACTGCACCTGGAGATACCCTCCAGGTCTGAATTGTTAACTTGTACTCAGAAGCCTCTGGCAATCTTCTCTGGTGAAGACGTGTGAAACTCACTCTGCAGGCAGTGTGGAACTGTGAGGGACTAGGGTGAGCTCAACACTCAGAAGTAAGATGCTTTTGGACAAGGCGTTCAGCTACCTTCTCACATATGGAACTTAGTATGTAGCACCTGTCTACCACAAGAATTACTGGGAAATCGTGAATTGAGCTTGGAGGCACTCATCTTGTGTGTCGGGAGATTCCAATTACCTCTCCCAGCACTTCCGTCAAACAGCGAGCCTAGGCCTTTTAGAAGCCAAGGGTACCAGCAGGCTGGATGTGGAGGTACAGACCATAAGCTCAAATCTCAGAAGTGTGTATGCATGGGAGGCAGATGTCTGCTACCCGCTCGTACATGGGATTTGGAACCTAGATACACTCTGGTTGAGGAAAGCCGTTGGACATCGCTGTATTCAACTCAGATACACGGGAGTTCAGGCCCAGTGCTCACACATGCTTTTCCCGCAACCTCTCCCAGCCACTAACATAAGGATGCTAGCAGCTACTCCTACAGTCAGGCAGGATGCGGGAGGGTTCTGCCCTTTCCTCAGCTCTCACAGGGAAGCATGTCTTGAAGCCAGCTGTCAACTAGCTGAATTCCTATGGCAGTGAGATGGTAGTAGTATTCTGAGTTAGGAGGTTCCAAGATTACCAGGCTACTGCACCTGGGGATATCCTCCAGGTCTGCATTGTTACCCTGCGTCTCAGAAACCTCTGGCAAACGTCTCTGCTGAAGACCTGCGAACCTCACTCTGCATGCATGTGGAACTGTGAGGGACTGAAGCTGAGCTCAACTCTCAGAAGTAAGATGCTTTTGGACAAGCGTTCAGCTACCCTCTCACGTATTTAATTTAGTATGTAGCACCAGTCTTCCACAGGAATTACTAGGAAATCGCTGAACTGAGCTTGGAGGCACTAGTCTTGTGTGCCGGGTGATTCCAATTACCTCTCCCAGCACTTCCGTCAAACAGCGAGCCTAGGCCTTTTAGAAGCCAAGGGTACCAGCAGGCTGGATGTGGATGTACAGGCCATAAGCTCAACTCTCAGAAGTGTATATGCATGGGAGGCAGATGTCTGCTACCCACTCGGACATGGGAGTTGGAACATAGCTACACTGTGATTGAAGAAGGCCATTGGAAATCGCTGTATTCCACTCAGATACACGGGAGTTCAGGCCCAGTGCTCACACATGCTTTTCCCGCAACCTCTCCCAGCCACTAACATTAGGATGTTAGCAGCTACTCCTACAGTCAGGCAAGATGCGGGAGGGTTCTGCCCTGTCCTCAGCTCTCACAGGGAAGCATGTCTTGAAGCCAGCTGTCGACTAGCTGCATTCCTATGGCAGTGAGAAGGAAGCAGTATTCTGAGTCAGGAGTTTCCAAGATTACCAGTCGACTGCACCTGGGGATTCCCTCCAGGTCTGCATTGTTACCCTGCGTCTCAGAAGCCTCTGGCAAACGTCTCTGCTGAAGACCTACGAAACTCACTCTGCAGGAAATGTGGAACTGTGAGGGCCTGAGGCTCAGCTCAACTCTCAGAAGTAAGATGGCTTTGGACAAGGCGTTCAGCTACCTTCTCACATGTGGAACTTAGTATGTAGCACCAGTCTACCACAGGAATTACTAGGAAATCGCTGAACTGAGGTTGGAGGCACTAGTCTTGTGTGCCGGGTGATTCCAATTACCTCTCCCAGCACTTCCGTCAAACAGCGAGCCTAGGCCTTTTAGAAGCCAAGGGTACCAGCAGGCTGGATGTGGAGGTAGAGGCCATAAGCTCAACTCTCAGAAGTGTGTATGCATGGGAGGCAGATGTCTGCTACCCACTCGGACATGGGAGTTCGAACCTAGCTACACTGTGATTAAAAAGGCCACTGGAAATCGCTGTATTCAACTCAGATACACGGGAGTTCAGGCCAGGTGCTCACACATGCTTTTCCCGCAACCTCTCCCAGCCACTAACATAAGGATGTTAGCAGCTACTCCTACAGTCAGGCAGGATGCGAGAGGGTTCTGCCCTGTCCTCAGCTCTCACAGGGAAGCATGTCTTGAAGCCAGCTGTCAACTAGCTGCATTCCTATGGCAGTGAGAAGGTAGCAGTACTCTGAGTCAGGAGGTTCCAAGATTACCACTCTACTGCACCTGGAGATACCCTCCAGGTCTGCATTGTTAACTTGTACTCAGAAGCCTCTGGCAATCGTCTCTGGTGAAGACGTGTGAAACTCACTCTGCAGGCAGTGAAGAACTGTGAGGGACTGAAGGTGGGCTCAACTCTCAGAAGTAAGATGCTTTTGGACAAGACGTTCAGCTACCATCTCACATATGGAACTTAGTATGTAGCACCTGTCTACCACAAGAATTACTGTGAAATCGTGAATTGAGCTTGGAGGCCCTCGTCTTGTGTGCCGGGAGATTCCAATTACCTCTCCCAGCACTTCCGTCAAACAGCGAGCCTAGGCCTTTTAGAAGCCAAGGGTACCAGCAGGCTGGATGTGGAGGTACAGGCCATAAGCTCAACTCTCAGAAGTGTGTATGCATGGGAGGCAGATGTCTGCTACCCGCTCGTACATGGGATTTGGAACCTAGCTACACTCTGGTTGAGGAAAGCCGTTGGAAATCGCTGTATTCAACTCAGATACACGGGAGTTCAGGCCCAGTGCTCACACATGCTTTTCCCGCAACCTCTCCCAGCCACTAACATTAGGATGTTAGCAGCTTCTCCTACACTCAGGCAGCATGCGGGAGGGTTCTGCCCTGTCCTCAGCTCTCACAGGGATGCATGTCTTGAAGCCAGCTGTCAACTAGCTGCATTCCTCTGGCAGTGAGAAGGTAGCAGTACTCTGAGTCAGGAGGTTCCAAGATTACCACTCTACTGCACCTGGAGATACCCTCCAGGTCTGCATTGTTAACTTTTACTCAGAAGCCTCTGGCAATCGTCTCTGCTGAAGACCTGCGAAACTCACTCTGCAGGCAGTGTGGAACTGTGAGGGACTGAGGGTGAGCTCAACTCTCAGAAGTAAGATGGTTTTGGACAAGGCGTTCAGCTACCCTCTCACGTATGGAACTTAGTATGTAGCACCAGTCTACCACAGGAATTACTAGGAAATCGCTGAACTGAGCTTGGAGGCACTAGTCTTGTGTGCCGGGTGATTCCAATTACCTCTCCCAGCACTTCTGTCAAACAGCGAGCCTAGGCCTTTTAGAAGCCAAGGGTACCAGCAGGCTGGATGTGGAGG
The DNA here is from genome assembly GCF_053574225.1 of Canis aureus. Taxonomy (NCBI): domain Eukaryota; kingdom Metazoa; phylum Chordata; class Mammalia; order Carnivora; family Canidae; genus Canis; species Canis aureus. The sequence goes on from NC_135643.1 coordinate 41,847,962, forward strand.
TACAGGCCATAAGCTCAACTCTCAGAAGTGTATATACATGGGAGGCAGATGTCGGCTTCCCACTCGGACATGGGAGTTGGAACCTAGCTACACTGTGATTGAAGAAGGCCATTGGAAATCGCTGTATTCAACTCAGATACACGGGAGTTCAGGCCCAGTTCTCACACATGCTTTTCCCGCAACCTCTCCCAGCCACTAACATAAGGATGTTAGCAGCTACTCCTACAGTCAGGCAGGATGCGGGAGGGTTCTGCCCTGTCCTCAGCTCTCACAGGGAAGAATGTCTTGAAGCCAGCTGTCAACTAGCTGCATTCCTATGGCAGTGAGAAGGTAGCAGTACTCTGAGTCAGGAGGTTCCAAGATTACCACTCTACTGCACCTGGAGATACCCTCCAGGTCTGCATTGTTAACTTGTACTCAGAAGCCTCTGCAATCGTCTCTGGTGAAGACGTGTGAAACTCACTCTGCAGGCAGTGTGGAACTGTGAGGGACTGAGGGTGTGCTCAACTCTCAGAAGTAAGATGCTTTTGGACAAGGCGTTCAGCTACCATCTCACATATGGAACTTAGTATGTAGCACCTGTCTACCACAAGAATTACTGGGAAATCGTGAATTGAGCTTGGAGGCACTCGTCTTGTGTGCCGGGAGATTCCAATTACCTCTCCCAGCACTTCCGTCAAACAGCGAGCCGAGGCCTTTTAGAAGCCAAGGGTACCAGCAGGCTGGATGTGGAGGTACAGGCCATAAGCTCAACTCTCAGAAGTGTGTATGCATGGGAGGCAGATGTCTGCTACCCGCTCGTACATGGGATTAGGAACCTAGCTACACTCTGGTTGAGGAAAGCCGTTGGAAATCGCTGTATTCAACTCAGATACACGGGAGTTCAGGCCCAGTGCTCACACATGCTTTTCCCGCAACCTCTCCCAGCCACTAACATTAGGATGTTAGCAGCTACTCCTACAGTCAGGCAGCATGCGGGAGGGTTCTGCCCTGTCCTCAGCTCTCACAGGGAAGCATGTCTTGAAGCCAGCTGTCAACTAGCTGCATTGCTTTGGCAGTGAGAAGGTAGCAGTATTCTGAGTCAGGAGGTTCCAAGATTACCAGTCGACTGTACCTGGGGATACCCTCCAGGTCTGCATTGTTACCCTGCGTCTCAGAAGCCTCTGGCAAACGTCTCTGCTGAAGACCTGCGAAACTCACTCTGCAGGCAGTGTGGAACTGTGAGGGACTGAGGCTGAGCTCAACTCTCAGAAGTTAGATGGTTTTGGACAAGGCGTTCAGCTACCCTCTCACGTATGGAACTTAGTATGTAGCACCAGTCTACCACAGGAATTACTAGGAAATCGCTGAACTGAGCTTGGAGGCACTAGTCTTGTGTGCCGGGTGATTCCAATTACCTCTCCCAGCACTTCCGTCAAACAGCGAGCCTAGGCCTTTTAGAAGCCAAGGGTACCAGCAGGCTGGATGTGGAGGTACAGGCCATAAGCTCAACTCTCAGAAGTGTGTATGCATGGGAGACAGATGTCTGCTACCCACTCGGACATGGGAGTTGGAACCTAGCTACACTGTGATTGAAGAAGGCCATTGGAAATCGCTGTATTCAACTCAGATACACGGGAGTTCAGGCCAGGTGCTCACACATGCTTTTCCCGCAACCTCTCCCAGCCACTAACATAAGGATGTTAGCAGCTACTCCTACAGTCAGGCAGGATGCGAGAGGGTTCTGCCCTGTCCTCAGCTCTCACAGGGAAGCATGTCTTGAAGCCAGCTGTCAACTAGCTGCATTCCTATGGCAGTGAGAAGGTAGCAGTACTCTGAGTCAGGAGGTTCCAAGATTACCACTCTACTGCACCTGGAGATACCCTCCAGGTCTGCATTGTTAACTTGTAGTCAGAAGCCTCTGGCAATCATTTCTGGTGAAGACGTGTGAAACTCACTCTGCAGGCAGTGAAGAACTGTGAGGGACTGAAGGTGGGCTCAACTCTCAGAAGTAAGATGCTTTTGGACAAGGCGTTCAGCTACCATCTCACATATGGAACTTAGTATGTAGCACCTGTCTACCACAAGAATTACTGGGAAATCGTGAATTGAGCTTGGAGGCACTCGTCTTGTGTGCCGGGAGATTCCAATTACCTCTCCCAGCACTTCCGTCAAACAGCGAGCCGAGGCCTTTTAGAAGCCAAGGGTACCAGCAGGCTGGATGTGGAGGTAGAGGCCATAAGCTCAACTCTCAGAAGTGTGTATGCATGGGAGGCAGATGTCTGCTACCCGCTCGTACATGGGATTTGGAACCTAGCTACACTCTGGTTGAGGAAAGTCGTTGGAAATCGCTGTATTCAACTCAGATACACGGGAGTTCAGGCCCAGTGCTCACACATGCTTTTCCCGCAACCTCTCCCAGCCACTAACATTAGGATGTTAGCAGCTACTCCTACAGTCAGGCAGCATGCGGGAGGGTTCTGCCCTGTCCTGAGCTCTCACAGGGAAGCATGTCTTGAAGCCAGCTGTCAAGTAGCTGCATTACTTTGGCAGTGAGAAGGTAGCAGTATTCTGAGTCAGGAGGTTCCAAGATTACCAGTCGACTGCACCTGGTGATACCCTCCAGGTCTGCATTGTTACCCTGCGTCTCAGAAGCCTCTGGCAAACGTCTCTGCTGAAGACCTGTGAAACTCACTCTGCAGGCAGTGTGGAACTGTGAGGGACTGAGGCTGAGCTCAACTCTCAGAAGTTAGATGGTTTTGGACAAGTCGTTCAGCTACCCTCTCACGTATGGAACTTAGTATGTAGCACCAGTCTACCACAGGAATTACTAGGAAATCGTTGAAATGAGCTTGGAGGCACTAGTCTTGTGTGCCGGGTGATTCCAATTACCTCTCCCAGCACTTCCGTCAAACAGCGAGCCTAGGCCTTTTAGAAGCCAAGGGTACCAGCAGGCTGGATGTGGAAGTAGAGGCCATAAGCTCAACTCTCAGAAGTGTGTATGCATGGGAGGCAGATGTCTGCTACCCACTCGGACATGGGAGTTGGAACCTAGCTACACTGTGATTGAAGAAGGCCATTGGAAATCGCTGTATTCAACTCAGATACACGGGAGTTCAGGCCCAGTGCTCACACATGCTTTTCCCGCAACCTCTCCCAGCCACTAACATAAGGATGTTGGCAGCTACTCCTACAGTCAGGCAGGAGAGGAGAGGGTTCTGCACTGTCCTCAGCTCTCACAGGGAAGCATGTCTTGAAGCCAGCTGTCAACTAGCTGCATTCCTATGGCAGTGAGAAGGTAGCAGTACTCTGAGTCAGGAGGTTCCAAGATTACCACTCTACTGACCTGGAGATACCCTCCAGGTCTGCATTGTTAACTTGTACTCAGAAGCCTCTGGCAATCGTCTCTGGTGAAGACTTGTGAAACTCACTCTGCAGGCAGTGAAGAACTGTGAGGGACTGAAGGTGGGCTCAACTCTCAGAAGTAAGATGCTTTTGGACAAGGCGTTCAGCTACCATCTCACATATGGAACTTAGTATGTAGCACCTGTCTACCACAAGAATTACTGGGAAATCGTGAATTGAGCTTGGAGGCAGTCGTCTTGTGTGCCGGGAGATTCCAATTACCTCTCCCAGCACTTCCGTCAAACAGCGAGCCTAGGCCTTTTAGAAGCCAAGGGTACCAGTAGGCTGGATGTGGAGGTACAGGCCATAAGCTGAACCCTCAGAAGTGTGTATGCATGGGAGACAGATGTCTGCTACCCGCTCGTACATGGGATTTGGAACCTAGCTACACTCTGGTTGAGGAAAGTCGTTGGAAATCGCTGTATTCAACTCAGATACACGGGAGTTCAGGCCCAGTGCTCACACATGCTTTTCCCGCAACCTCTCCCAGCCACTAACATTAGGATGTTAGCAGCTACACCTACAGTCAGACAGCATGCGGGAGGGTTCTGCCCTGTCCTCAGCTCTCACAGGGAAGCATGTCTTGAAGCCAGCTGTCAACTAGCTGCATTACTATGGCAGTGAGAAGGTAGCAGTACTCTGAGACAGGAGGTTCCAAGATTACCAGTCGACTGCACCTGTGGATACCCTCCAGGTGTGCATTGTTACCCTTCGTCTCAGAAGCCTCTGGCAATCGTCTCTGCTGAAGACCTGCGAAACTCACTCTGCAGGCAGTGTGGAACTGTGAGGGACTGAGGCTGACCTCAACACTCAGAAGTAAGATGGTTTTGGACAAGGCTTTCAGCTACCCTCTCACGTATGGAACTTAGTACGTAACACCAGTCTACCACAGGAATTACTAGAAATCGCTGAACTGAGCTTGGAGACACTAGTCTTGTGTGCCGGGTGATTCCAATTACCTCCCCAGCACTTCCGTCAAACAGCGAGCCTAGAACTTTTAGAAGCCAAGGGTACCAGCAGGCTGGATGTGGAGGTACAGGCCATAAGCTCAACTCTCAGAAGTGTGTATGCATGAGAGGCAGATGTCTGCTACCCACTCGGACATGGGAGTTGGAACCTAGCTACACTGTGATTGAAGAAGGCCATTGGAAATCGCTGTATTCAACTCAGATACACGGGAGTTCAGGCCCAGTGCTCACACATGCTTTTCCCGCAACCTCTCCCAGCCACTAACATAAGGATGTTAACAGCTATTCCTACAGTCAGGCAGGATGCGAGAGGGTTCTGCCCTGTCCTCAGCTCTCACAGGGAAGCATGTCTTGAAGCTAGCTGTCAACTAGCTGCATTCCTATGGCAGTGAGAAGGTAGCAGTACTCTGAGTCAGAAGGTTCCAAGATTACCACTCTACTGCACCTGGAGATACCCTCCAGGTCTGCATTGTTAACTTGTACTCAGAAGCCTCTGGCAATCGTCTCTGCTGAAGACCTGCGAAACTCACTCTGCAGGCAATGTGGAACTGTGAGGGACTGAGGGTGAGCTCAACTCTCAGAAGTAAGATGCTTTTGGACAAGGCGTTCAGCTACCATCTCACATATGGAACTTAGTATGTAGCACCAGTCTACCACAGGAATTAATAGGAAATCGCTGAACTGAGCTTGGAGGCACTAGTCTTGTGTGCCGGGTGATTCCAATTACCTCTCCCAGCACTACCGTCAAACAGCGAGCCTAGGCCTTTTAGAAGCCTAGGGTACCAGCAGGCTGGATGTGGAGGTACAGGCCATAAGCTCAACTCTCAGAAGTGTATATACATGGGAGGCAGATGTCGGCTTCCCACTCGGACATGGGAGTTGGAACCTAGCTAAACTGTGATTGAAGAAAGCCATTGGAAATCGCTGTATTCAACTCAGATACACGGGAGTTCAGGCCCAGTTCTCACACATGCTTTTCCCGCAACCTCTCCCAGCCACTAACATAAGGATGTTAGCAGCTACACCTACAGTCAGGCAGGATGCGGGAGGGTTCTGCCCTGTCCTCAGCTCTCACAGGGAAGCATGTCTTGAAGCCAGCTGTCAACTAGCTGCATTCCTATGGCAGTGAGAAGGTAGCAGTACTCTGAGTCAGGAGGTTCCAAGATTACCACTCTACTGCACCTGGAGATACCCTCCAGGTCTGCATTGTTAACTTGTACTCAGAAGCCTCTGCAATCGTCTCTGGTGAAGACGTGTGAAACTCACTCTGCAGGCAGTGTGGAACTGTGAGGGACTGAGGGTGTGCTCAACTCTCAGAAGTAAGATGCTTTTGGACAAGGCGTTCAGCTACCATCTCACATATGGAACTTAGTATGTAGCACCTGTCTACCACAAGAATTACTGGGAAATCGTGAATTGAGCTTGGAGGCACTCGTCTTGTGTGCCGGGAGATTCCAATTACCTCTCCCAGCACTTCCGTCAAACAGCGAGCCTAGGCCTTTTAGAAGCCAAGGGTACCAGCAGGCTGGATGTGGAGGTACAGGCCATAAGCTCAACTCTCAGAAGTGTGTATGCATGGGAGGCAGATGTCTGCTACCCGCTCGTACATGGGATTAGGAACCTAGCTACACTCTGGTTGAGGAAAGCCGTTGGAAATCGCTGTATTCAACTCAGATACACGGGAGTTCATGCCCAGTGCTCACACATGCTTTTCCCGCAACCTCTCCCAGCCACTAACATTAGGATGTTAGCAGCTACTCCTACAGTCAGGCAGCATGCGGGAGGGTTCTGCCCTGTCCTCACCTCTCACAGGGAAGCATGTCTTGAAGCCAGCTGTCAACTAGCTGCATTCCTTTGGCAGTGAGAAGGTAGCAGTATTCTGAGTCAGGAGGTTCCAAGATTACAAGTCGACTGCACCTGGGGATACCCTCCAGGTCTGCATTGTTACCCTGCGTCTCAGAAGCCTCTGGCAAACGTCTCTGCTGAAGACCTGCGAAACTCACTCTGCAGGCAGTGTGGAACTGTGAGGGACTGAGGCTGAGCTCAACTCTCAGAAGTTAGATGGTTTTGGACAAGGCGTTCAGCTACCCTCTCACGTATGGAACTTAGTATGTAGCACCAGTCTACCACAGGAATTACTAGGAAATCGCTGAACTGAGCTTGGAGGCACTAGTCTTGTGTGCCGGGTGATTCCAATTACCTCTCCCAGCACTTCCGTCAAACAGCGAGCCTAGGCCGTTTAGAAGCCAAGGGTACCAGCAGGCTGGATGTGGAAGTAGAGGCCATAAGCTCAACTCTCAGAAGTGTGTATGCATGGGAGGCAGATGTCTGCTACCCACTCGGACATTGGAGTTGGAACCTAGCTACACTGTGATTGAAGAAGGCCATTGGAAATCGCTGTATTCAACTCAGATACACGGGAGTTCAGGCCCAGTGCTCACACATGCTTTTCCCGCAACCTCTCCCAACCACTAACATAAGGATGTTGGCAGCTACTCCTACAGTCAGGCAGGAGGCGAGAGGGTTCTGCCCTGTCCTCAGCTCTCACAGGGAAGCATGTCTTGAAGCCAGCTGTCAACTAGCTGCATTCCTATGGCAGTGAGAAGGTAGCAGTACTCTGAGTCAGGAGGTTCCAAGATTACCACTCTACTGCACCTGGAGATAACCTCCAGGTCTGCATTGTTAACTTGTACACAGAAGCCTCTGGCAATCGTCTCTGGTGAAGACGTGTGAAACTCACTCTGCAGGCAGTGAAGAACTGTGAGGGACTGAAGGTGGGCTCAACTCTCAGAAGTAAGATGCTTTTGGACAAGGCGTTCAGCTACCATCTCACATATGGAACTTAGTATGTAGCACCTGTCTACCACAAGAATTACTGGGAAATCGTGAATTGAGCTTGGAGGCACTCGTCTTGTGTGCCGGGAGATTCCAATTACCTCTCCCAGCACTTCCGTCAAACAGCGAGCCTAGGCCTTTTAGAAGCCAAGGGTACCAGTAGGCTGGATGTGGAGGTACAGGCCATAAGCTGAACCCTCAGAAGTGTGTATGCATGGGAGGCAGATGTCTGCTACCCGCTCGTACATGGGATTTGGAACCTAGCTACACTCTGGTTGAGGAAAGTCGTTGGAAATCGCTGTATTCAACTCAGATACACGGGAGTTCAGGCCCAGTGCTCACACATGCTTTTCCCGCAACCTCTCCCAGCCACTAACATTAGGATGTTAGCAGCTACACCTACAGTCAGACAGCATGCGGGAGGGTTCTGCCCTGTCCTCAGCTCTCACAGGGAAGCATGTCTTGAAGCCAGCTGTCAACTAGCTGCATTCCTATGGCAGTGAGAAGGTAGCACTACTCTGAGTCAGGAGGTTCCAAGATTACCAGTCGACTGCACCTGTGGATACCCTCCAGGTGTGCATTGTTACCCTTCGTCTCAGAAGCCTCTGGCAAACGTCTCTGCTGAAGACCTGCGAAACTCACTCTGCAGGCAGTGTGGAACTGTGAGGGACTGAGGCTGGCCTCAACACTCAGAAGTAAGATGGTTTTGGACAAGGCTTTCAGCTACCCTCTCACGTATGGAACTTAGTACGTAACACCAGTCTACCACAGGAATTACTAGAAATCGCTGAACTGAGCTTGGAGACACTAGTCTTGTGTGCCGGGTGATTCCAATTACCTCCCCAGCACTTCCGTCAAACAGCGAGCCTAGACCTTTTAGAAGCCAAGGGTACCAGCAGGCTGGATGTGGAGGTACAGGCCATAAGCTCAACTCTCAGAAGTGTGTATGCATGAGAGGCAGATGTCTGCTACCCACTCGGACATGGGAGTTGGAACCTAGCTACACTGTGATTGAAGAAGGCCATTGGAAATCGCTGTATTCAACTCAGATACACGGGAGTTCAGGCCCAGTGCTCACACATGCTTTTCCCGCAACCTCTCCCAGCCACTAACATAAGGATGTTAAAAGCTATTCCTACAGTCAGGCAGGATGCGAGAGGGTTCTGCCCTGTCCTCAGCTCTCACAGGGAAGCATGTCTTGAAGCCAGCTGTCAACTAGCTGTATTCCTATGGCAGTGAGAAGGTAGCAGTACTCTGAGTCAGAAGGTTCCAAGATTACCACTCTACTGCACCTGGAGATACCCTCCAGGTCTGCATTGTTAACTTGTACTCAGAAGCCTCTGGCAATCGTCTCTGGTGAAGACGTGTGAAACTCACTCTGCAGGCAGTGTGGAACTGTGAGGGACTGAGGGTGGGCTCAACTCTCAGAAGTAAGATGCTTTTGGACAAGGCGTTCAGCTACCATCTCACATATGGACTTAGTATGTAGCACCTGTCTACCACAAGAATTACTGGGAAATCGTGAATTGAGCTTGGAGGCACTCGTCTTGTGTGCCGGGAGATTCCAATTACTTCTCCCAGCACTTCCGTCAAACAGCGAGCCTAGGCCTTTTAGAAGCCAAGTGTACCAGCAGGCTGGATGTGGAGGTACAGGCCATAAGCTCAACACTCAGAAGTTTGTATGAATGGGAGGCAGATGTCTGCTACCCGCTCGTACCTGGGATTTGGAACCTAGCTACACTCTGGTTGAGGAAAGCCGTTGGAAATCGCTGTATTCAACTCAGATACACGGGAGTTCAGGCCCAGTGCTCACACATGCTTTTCGCGCAACCTCTCCCAGCCACTAACATTAGGATGTTAGCAGCTACTCCTACAGTCAGGCAGCATGCGGGAGGGTCCTTCCCTGTCCTCAGCTCTCTCAGGGAAGCATGTCTTGAAGCCACCTAGCTGTCAACTAGCTGCATTCCTAGGGCAGTGAGAAGGTAGCAGTATTCTGAGTCAGGAGGTTCCAAGATTACCAGTCGACTGCACCTGGGGATACCCTCCAGGTCTGCATTGTTACCCTGCGTCTCAGAAGCCTCTGGCAAACGTCTCTGCTGAAGACCTGCGAAAATCACTCTGCAGGCAGTGTGGAACTGTGAGGGATTGAGGGTGAGCTCAACTCTAAGAAGTAATATGGTTTTGGACAAGGCGCTCAGCTACCCTCTCACGTATGGAACTTAGTATGTAGCACCAGTCTACCACAGGAATTACTAGGAAATCGCTGAACTGAGCTTGGAGACACTAGTCTTGTGTGCCGGGTGATTCCAATTACCTCTCCCAGCACTTCCGTCAAACAGCGAGCCTAGGCCTTTTAGAAGCCAAGGGTACCAGCAGCCTGGATGTGGAGGTACAGGCCATAAGCTCAACTCTCAGAAGTGTGTATGCATGTTAGGCAGATGTCTGCTACCCACTCGGACATGGGAGTTGGAACCTAGCTACACTGTGATTGAAGAAGGCCATTGGAAATCGCTTATTCAACTCAGATACACGGGAGTTCAGGCCCTGTGCTCACACATGCTTTTCCCGCAACCTCTCCCAGCCACCTACAAAAGGATGTTAGCAGCTACTCCTACAGTCAGGCAGGATGTGGGAGGGTTCTGCCCTGTCCTCAGCTCTCACAGGGAAGCATGTCTTGAAGCCAGCTGTCAACTAGCTGCATTCCTATGGCAGTGAGAAGGTAGCAGTACTCTGAGTCAGGAGGTTCCAAGATTACCACTCTACTGCACCTGGAGATACCCTCCAGGTCTGCATTGTTAACTTGTACTCAGAAGCCTCTGGCAATCGTCTCTGGTGAAGACGTGTGAAACTCACTCTGCAGGCAGTGTGGAACTGTGAGGGTGAGTGTGGGCTCAACTCTCAGAAGTAAGATGCTTTTGGACAAGGCGTTCAGCTACCATCTCACATATGGAACTTAGTATGTAGCACCTGTCTACCACAAGAATTACTGGGAAATCGTGAATTGAGCTTGGAGGCACTCGTCTTGTGTGCCGGGAGATTCCAATTACCTCTCCCAGCACTTCCGTCAAACAGCGAGCCTAGGCCTTTTAGAAGCCAAGGGTACCAGCAGGCTGGATGTGGAGGTACAGGCCATAAGCTCAACTCTCAGAAGTGTGTATGCATGGCAGGCAGATGTCTGCTACCCGCTGGTACATGGGATTTGGAACCTAGCTACACTCTGGTTGAGGAAAGTCTTTGGAAATCGCTGTATTCAACTCAGATACACGGGAGTTCAGGCCCAGTGCTCACACATGCTTTTCGCGCAACCTCTCCCAGCCACTAACATTAGGATTTTAACAGCTACTCCTACAGTCAGGCAGCATGCGGGAGGTTTCTGCCCTGTCCTCAGTTCTCACAGGGAAGCATGTCTTGAAGCCAGCTGTCAACTAGCTGCATTCCTATGGCAGATAGAATGTAGCAGTATTCTGAGTCAGGAGGTTCCAAGATTACCAGTCGACTGCAACTGGGGATACCCTCCAGGTCTGCATTGTTACCCTGCGTCTCAGAAGTCTCTGGCAAACGTCTCTGCTGAAGACCTGCGAAACTCACTCTGCAGGCAGTGTGGAACTGTGAGGGACTGAGGGTGGGCTCAACTCTCAGAAGTAAGATGCTTTTGGACAAGGCGTTCAGCTACCATCTCACATATGGAACTTAGTATGTAGCACCTGTCTACCACAAGAATTACTGGGAAATCGTGAATTGAGCTTGGAGGCACTCGTCTTCTCTGCCGGGAGATTCCAATTACCTCTCCCAGCACTTCCGTCAAACAGCGAGCCTAGGCCTTTTAGAAGCCAAGGGTACCAGCAGGCTGGATGTGGAGGTACAGGCCATAAGCTCAACTCTCAGAAGTGTGTATGCATGGGAGGCAGATGTCTGCTACCCGCTCGTACCTATGATTTGGAACCTAGCTACACTCTGGTTGAGGAAAGCCGTTGGAATCGCTGTATTCAACTCAGATACACGGGAGTTCAGGCCCAGTGCTCACACATGCTTTTCGCGCAACCTCTCCCAGCCACTAACATTAGGATGTTAGCAGCTACTCCTACAGTCAGGCAGCATGCGGGAGGGTCCTGCCCTGTCCTCAGCTCTCTCAGGGAAGCATGTCTTGAAGCCACCTAGCTGTCAACTAGCTGCATTCCTATGGCAGTGAGAAGGTAGCAGTATTCTGAGTCAGGAGGTTCCAAGATTACCAGTCGACAGCACCTGGGGATACCCTCCAGGTCTGCATTGTTACCCTGCGTCTCAGAAGCCTCTGGCAAACGTCTCTGCTGAAGACCTGCGAAACTCACTCTGCAGGCAGTGTGGAACTGTGAGGGACTGAGGGTGAGCTCAACTCTCAGAAGTAAGATGGTTTTGGAAAAGGCGTTCAGCTACCCTCTCACGTATGGAACTTAGTATGTAGCACCAGTCTACCACAGGAATTACTAGGAAATCGCTGAACTGAGCTTGGAGGCACTAGTCTTGTGTGCCGGGTGATTCCAATTACCTCTCCCAGCACTTATGTCAAACAGCGAGCCTAGGCCTTTTAGAAGCCAAGGGTACCAGCAGGCTGGATGTGGAGGTACAGGCCATAAGCTCAACTCTCAGAAGTGTATATACATGGGAGGCAGATGTCGGCTTCCCACTCGGACATGGGAGTTGGAACCTAGCTACACTGTGATTGAAGAAGGCCATTGGAAATCGCTGTATTCAACTCAGATACACGGGAGTTCAGGCCCAGTGCTCACACATGCTTTTCCCGCAACCTCGCCCAGCCACTAACATAAGGATGTTAGCAGCTACTCCTACAGTCAGGCAGGATGCGGGAGGGTTCTGCCCTGTCCTCAGCTCTCACAGGGAAGCATGTCTTGAAGCCAGCTGTCAACTAGCTGCATTCCTATGGCAGTGAGAAGGTAGCAGTACTCTGAGTCAGGAGGTTCCAAGATTACCACTCTACTGCACCTGGAGATACCCTCCAGGTCTGCATTGTTAACTTGTACTCAGAAGCCTCTGGCAATCATCTCTGGTGAAGACGTGGGAAACTCACTCTGCAGCCACTGTGGAAGTGTGAGGGACTGAGGGTGTGCTCAACTCTCAGAAATAAGATGCTTTTGGACAAGGCGTTCAGCTACCATCTCACATATGGAACTTAGTATGTAGCACCTGTCTACCACAAGAATTACTGGGAAATCGTGAATTGAGCTTGGAGGCACTCGTCTTGTGTGCCAGGAGATTCTAATTACCTCTCCCAGCACTTCCGTCAAACAGCGAGCCTAGGCCTTTTAGAAGCCAAGGGTACCAGCAGGCTGGATGTGGAGGTACAGGCCATAAGCTCAACTCTCAGAAGTGTGTATGCATGTTAGGCAGATGTCTGCTACCCACTCGGACATGGGAGTTGGAACCTAGCTACACTGTGATTGAAGAAGGCCATTGGAAATCGCTTATTTAACTCAGATACACGGGAGTTCAGGCCCAGTGCTCACACATGCTTTTCCCGCAACCACTCCCAGCCACTAACATTAGGATGTTAGCAGCTACTCCTACAGTCAGGCAGGATGCGGAGGGTTCTGCCCTGTCCTCAGCTCTCACAGGGAAGCATGTCTTGAAGCCAGCTGTCAACTAGCTGCATTCCTATGGCAGTGAGAAGGTAGCAGTACTCTGAGTCAGGAGGTTCCAAGATTACCACTCTACTGCACCTGGAGATACCCTCCAGGTCTGCATTGTTAACTTGTACTCAGAAGCCTCTGGCAATCGTCTCTGGTGAAGACGTGTGAAACTCACTCTGCAGGCAGTGTGGAACTGTGAGGGACTGAGGGGGGGCTCAACTCTCAGAAGTAAGATGCTTTTGGACAAGGCGTTCATCTACCATCTCACATATGGAACTTAGTAAGTAGCACCTGTCTACCACAAGAATTACTGGGAAATCGTGAATTGAGCTTGGAGGCACTCGTCTTGTGTGCCGGGAGATTCCAATTACCTCTCCCAGCACTTCCGTCAAACAGCGAGCCTAGGCCTTTTAGAAGCCAAGGGTACCAGCAGGCTGGATGTGGAGGTACAGGCCATAAGCTCAACTCTCAGAAGTGTGTATGCATTGGAGGCAGATGTCTGCTACCCGCTGGTACATGGGATTTGGAACCTAGCTACACTCTGGTTGAGGAAAGCCGTTGGAAATCGCTGTATTCAACTCAGATACACGGGAGTTCAGGCCCAGTGCTCACACATGCTTTTCGCGCAACCTCTCCCAGCCACTAACATTAGGATGTTAGCAGCTACTCCTACAGTCAGGCAGCATGCGGGAGGGTCCTGCCCTGTCCTCAGCTCTCTCAGGGAAGCATGTCTTGAAGCCACCTAGCTGTCAACTAGCTGCATTCCTATGGCAGTGAGAAGGTAGCAGTATTCTGAGTCAGGAGGTTCCAAGTTTACCAGTCGACTGCACCTGGGGATACCCTCCAGGTCTGCATTGTTACCCTGCGTCTCAGAAGCCTCTGGCAAACGTCTCTGCTGAAGACCTGCGAAACACACTCTGCAGGCAGTGTGGAACTGTGAGGGACTGAGGGTGAGCTCAACTCTCAGAAGTAAGATGGTTTTGGACAAGGCGTTCAGCTACCCTCTCACGTATGGAACTTAGTATGTAGCACCAGTCTACCACAGGAATTACTAGGAAATCGCTGAACTGAGCTTGGAGGCACTAGTCTTGTGTGCCGGGTGATTCCAATTACCTCTCCCAGCACTTCTGTCAAACAGCGAGCCTAGGCCTTTTAGAAGCCAAGGGTACCAGCAGGCTGGATGTGGAGGTACAGGCCATAAGCTCAACTCTCAGAAGTGTATATACATCGGAGGCAGATGTCGGCTTCCCACTCGGACATGGGAGTTGGAACCTAGCTACACTGTGATTGAAGAAGGCCATTGGAAATCGTTGTATTCAACTCAGATACACGGGAGTTCAGGCCCAGTTCTCACACATGCTTTTCCCGCAACCTCTCCCAGCCACTAACATAAGGATGTTAGCAGCTACTCCTACAGTCAAGCAGGATGCGGGAGGGTTCTGCCCTGTCCTCAGCTCTCACAGGGAAGCATGTCTTGAAGCCAGCTGTCAACTAGATGCATTCCTATGGCAGTGAGAAGGTAGCAGTACTCTGAGTCAGGAGGTTCCAAGATTACCACTCTACTGCACCTGGAGATACCCTCCAGGTCTGCATTGTTAACTTGTACTCAGAAGCCTCTGGCAATCGTCTCTGGTGAAGACGTGTGAAACTCACTCTGCAGCCAGTGTGGAAGTGTGAGGGACTGAGGGTGTGCTCAACTCTCAGAAGTAAGATGCTTTTGGACAAGGCGTTCAGCTACCATCTCACATATGGAACTTAGTATGTAGCACCTGTCTACCACAAGAATTACTGGGAAATCGTGAATTGAGCTTGGAGGCACTCGTCTTGTGTGCCGGGAGATTCCAATTACCTCTCCCAGCACTTCCGTCAAACAGCGAGCCTAGGCCTTTTAGAAGCCAAGGGTACCAGCAGGCTGGATGTGGAGGTACAGGCCATAAGCTCAACTCTCAGAAGTGTGTATGCATGGGAGGCAGATGTCTGCTACCCGCTCGTAGCTGGGATTTGGAACCTAGCTACACTCTGGTTGAGGAAAGCCGTTGGAAATCGCTGTATTCAACTCAGATACACGGGAGTTCAGGCCCAGTGCTCACACATGCTTTTCCCGCAACCTCTCCCAGCCACTAACATTAGGATGTTAGCAGCTACTCCTACAGTCAGGCAGCATGCGGGAGGGTTCTGCCCTGTCCTCAGCTCTCTCAGGGAAGCATGTCTTGAAGCCAGCTAGCTGTCAACTAGCTGCATTCCTATGGCAGTGAGAAGGTAGCAGTATTCTGAGTCAGGAGGTTCCAAGATTACCAGTCGACTGCACCTGGGGATACCCTCCAGGTCTGCATTGTTACCCTGCGTCTCAGAAGCCTCTGGCAAACGTCTCTGCTGAAGACCTGCGAAAATCACTCTGCAGGCAGTGTGGAACTGTGAGGGACTGAGGGTGAGCTCAACTCTCAGAAGTAAGATGGTTTTGGACAAGGCGTTCAGCTACCCTCTCACGTATGGAACTAGTATGTAGCACCAGTCTACCACAGGAATTACTAGGAAATCGCTGAACTGAGCTTGGAGGCACTAGTCTTGTGTGCCGCGTGATTCCAATTACCTCTCCCAGCACTTCTGTCAAACAGCGAGCCTAGGCCTTTCAGAAGCCAAGGGTACCAGCAGTCTGGATGTGGAGGTACAGGCCATAAGCTCAACTCTCAGAAGTGTATATACATGGGAGGCAGATGTTGGCTTCCCACTCGGACATGGGAGTTGGAACCTAGCTACACTGTGATTGAAGAAGGCCATTGGAAATCGCTATATTCAACTCAGATACACGGGAGTTCATGCCCAGTGCTCACACATGCTTTTCCCGCAACCTCTCCCAGCCACTAACATTAGGATGTTAGCAGCTACTCCTACAGTCAGGCAGCATGCGGGAGGGTTCTGCCCTGTCCTCAGCTCTCACAGGGAAGCATGTCTTGAAGCCAGCTGTCCACTAGCTTCATTCCTATGGCAGTGAGAAGGTAGCAGTACTTTGAGTCAGGGGGTTCCAAGATTACCACTCTACTGCACCTGGAGATACCCTCCAGGTCTGAACTGTTAACTTGTACTCAGAAGACTCTGGCATCGTCTCTGGTGAAGACGTGTGTAACTCACTCTGCAGGCAGTGTGGAACTGTGAGGGACTGAGGGTCAGCTCAACTCTCAGAAGTAAGATGGTTTTGGACAAGGCGTTCAGCTACCTTCTCAAATATGGGACTTAGTATGTAGCACCTGTCTACCACAAGAATTACTGGGAAATCATGAATTGAGCTTGGAGGGACTCGTCTTGTGTGCCAGGCGATTCCAATTACCTCTCCCAGCACTTCCGTCAAACAGCGAGCCTAGGCCTTTTAGAAGCCAAGGGTACCAGCAGGCTGGATGTGGAGGTACAGGCCATAAGCTAAACTCTCAGAAGTGTGTATGCATGGGAGGCAGATGTCTGCTACCCGCTGGTACATGGGATTTGGAACCTAGCTACACTCTGGTTGAGGAAAGTCGTTGGAAATCGCTGTATTCAACTCAGATACACGGGAGTTCAGGCCCAGTGCTCACACATGCTTTTCGCGCAACCTCTCCCAGCCACTAACATTAGGATTTTAGCAGCTACTCCTACAGTCAGGCAGCATGCGGGAGGGTTCTGCCCTGTCCTCAGTTCTCACAGGGAAGCATGTCTTGAAGCCAGCTGTCAACTAGCTGCATTCCTATGGCAGATAGAATGTAGCAGTATTCTGAGTCAGGAGGTTCCAAGATTACCAGTCGACTGCAACTGGGGATACCCTCCAGGTCTGCATTGTTACCCTGCGTCTCAGAAGCCTCTGGCAAACGTCTCTGCTGAAGACCTGCGAAACTCACTCTGCAGGCAGTGTGGAACTGTGAGGGACTGAGGGTGGGCTCAACTCTCAGAAGTAAGATGCTTTTGGACAAGGCGTTCAGCTACCATCTCACATATGGAACTTAGTATGTAGCACCTGTCTACCACAAGAATTACTGGGAAATCGTGAATTGAGCTTGGAGGCACTCGTCTTGTGTGCCGGGAGATTCCAATTACCTCTCCCAGCACTTCCGTCAAACAGCGAGCCTAGGCCTTTTAGAAGCCAAGGGTACCAGCAGGCTGGATGTGTAGGTACAGGCCATAAGCTCAACTCTCAGAAGTGTGTATGCATGGGAGGCAGATGTCTGCTACCCGCTCGTACATGGGATTTGGAACCTAGCTACACTCTGGTTGAGGAAAGCCGTTGGAAATCGCTGTATTCAACTCAGATACACGGGAGTTCAGGCCCAGTGCTCACACATGCTTTTCCCGCAACCTCTCCCAGCCACCTACAAAAGGATGTTAGCAGCTACTCCTACAGTCAGGCAGGATGCGGAGGGTTCTGCCCTGTCCTCAGCTCTCACAGGGAAGCATGTCTTGAAGCCAGCTGTCAACTAGCTGCATTCCTATGGCAGTGAGAAGGTAGCAGTACTCTGAGTCAGGAGGTTCCAAGATTACCACTCTACTGCACCTGGAGATACCCTCCAGGTCTGCATTGTTAACTTGTACTCAGAAGCCTCTGGCAATCGTCTCTGGTGAAGACGTGTGAAACTCACTCTGCAGGCAGTGTGGAACTGTGAGGGACTGAGGGGGGGCTCAACTCTCAGAAGTAAGATGCTTTTGGACAAGGCGTTCAGCTACCATCTCACATATGGAACTTAGTATGTAGCACCTGTCTACCACAAGAATTACTGGGAAATCGTGAATTGAGCTTGGAGGCACTCGTCTTGTGTGCCGGGAGATTCCAATTACCTCTCCCAGCACTTCCGTCAAACAGCGAGCCTAGGCCTTTTAGAAGCCAAGGGTACCAGCAGGCTGGATGTGGAGGTACAGGCCATAAGCTCAACTCTCAGAAGTGTGTATGCATGGGAGGCAGATGTCTGCTACCCGCTCGTACCTGGGATTTGGAACCTAGCTACACTCTGGTTGAGGAAAGCCGTTGGAAATCGCTGTATTCAACTCAGATACACGGGAGTTCAGGCCCAGTGCTCACACATGCTTTTCGCGCAACCTCTCCCAGCCACTAACATTAGGATGTTAGCAGCTACTCCTACAGTCAGGCAGCATGCGGGAGGGTCCTGCCCTGTCCTCAGCTCTCTCAGGGAAGCATGTCTTGAAGCCTCCTAGCTGTCAACTAGCTGCATTCCTATGGCAGTGAGAAGGTAGCAGTATTCTGAGTCAGGAGGTTCCAAGATTACCGGTCGACAGCACCTGGGGATACCCTCCAGGTCTGCATTGTTACCCTGCGTCTCAGAAGCCTCTGGCAAACGTCTCTGCTGAAGACCTGCGAAACTCACTCTGCAGGCAGTGTGGAACTGTGAGGGACTGAGGGTGAGCTCAACTCTCAGAAGTAAAATGGTTTTGGAAAAGGCGTTCAGCTACCCTCTCACGTATGGAACTTAGTATGTAGCACCAGTCTACCACAGGAATTACTAGGAAATCGCTGAACTGAGCTTGGAGGCACTAGTCTTGTGTGCCGGGTGATTCCAATTACCTCTCCCAGCACTTCCGTCAAACAGCGAGCCTAGGCCTTTTAGAAGCCAAGGGTACCAGCAGGCTGGATGTGGAGGTACAGGCCATAAGCTCAACTCTCAAAAGTGTATATACATGGGAGGCAGATGTCGGCTTCCCACTCGGACATGGGAGTTGGAACCTAGCTACACTGTGATTGAAGAAGGCCATTGGAAATCGCTGTATTCAACTCAGATACACGGGAGTTCAGGCCCAGTTCTCACACATGCTTTTCCCGCAACTTCTCCCAGCCACTAACATAAGGATGTTAGCAGCTACTCCTACAGTCAGGCAGGATGCGGGAGGGTTCTGCCCTGTCCTCAGCTCTCACAGGGAAGCATGTCTTGAAGCCAGCTGTCAACTAGCTGCATTCCTATGGCAGTGAGAAGGTAGCAGTACTCTGAGTCAGGAGGTTCCAAGTTTACCACTCTACTGCACCTGGAGATACCCTCCAGGTCTGCATTGTTAACTTGTACTCAGAAGCCTCTGGCAATCGTCTCTGGTGAAGACGTGGGAAACTCACTCTGCAGACACTGTGGAAGTGTGAGGGACAGAGGGTGTGCTCAACTCTCAGAAGTAAGATGCTTTTGGACAAGGCGTTCAGCTACCATCTCACATATGGAACTTAGTATGTAGCACCTGTCTACCACAAGAATTACTGGGAAATCGTGAATTGAGCTTGGAGGCACTCGTCTTGTGTGCCGGGAGATTCTAATTACCTCTCCCAGCACTTCCGTCAAACAGCGAGCCTAGGCCTTTTAGAAGCCAAGGGTACCAGCAGGCTGGATGTGGAGGTACAGGCCATAAGCTCAACTCTCAGAAGTGTGTATGCATGTTAGGCAGATGTCTGCTACCCACTCGGACACGGAGTTGGAACCTAGCTACACTGTGATTGAAGAAGGCCATTGGAAATCGCTTATTCAACTCAGATACACGGGAGTTCAGGCCCAGTGCTCACACATGCTTTTCCCGCAACCTCTCCCAGCCACTAACATAAGGATGTTAGCAGCTACTCCTACAGTCAGGCAGGATGCGGAGGGTTCTGCCCTGTCCTCAGCTCTCACAGGGAAGCATGTCTTGAAGCCAGCTGTCAACTAGCTGCATTCCTATGGCAGTGAGAAGGTAGCAGTACTCTGAGTCAGGAGGTTCCAAGATTACCAGTCGACTGCACCTGGGGATACCCTCCAGGTCTGCATTGTTACCCTGCGTCTCAGAAGCCTCTGGCAAACGTCTCTGCTGAAGACGTGTGAAACTCACTCTGCATGCAGTGTGGAACTGTGAGGGACTGAGGGTGAGCTCAACTCTCAGAAGTAAGATGGTTTTGGACAAGGCGTTCAGCTACCCTCTCACGTATGAACTTAGTATGTAGTACCAGTCTACCACAGGAATTACTAGGAAATCGCTGAACTGAGCTTGGAGGCACAAGTCTTGTGTGCCGGGTGATTCCAATTACCTCTCCCAGCACTTCCGTCAAACAGCGAGCCTAGGCCTTTTAGAAGCCAAGGGTACCAGCAGGCTGGATGTGGAGGTACAGGCCATAAGCTCAACTCTCAGAAGTGTGTATGCATGGGAGGCAGATGTCTGCTACCCACTCGGACATGGGAGTTGGAACCTAGCTACACTGTGATTGAAGAAGGCCATTGGAAATCGCTGTATTCAACTCAGATACACGGGAGTTCAGGCCCAGTGCTCACACATGCTTTTCCCGCAACCTCTCCCAGCCACTAACATTAGGATGTTAGCAGCTACTCCTACAGTCAGGCAGCATGCGGGAGGGTTCTGCCCTGTCCTCAGCTCTCACAGGGAAGCATGTCTTGAAGCCAGCTAGCTGTCAACTAGCTACATTCCTATGGCAGTGAGAAGGTAGCAGTATTCTGAGTCAGGAGGTTCCAAGATTACCAGTCGACTGCACCTGGGAATACCCTCCAGGTCTGCATTGTTACCCTGCGTCTCAGAAGCCTCTGGCAAACATCTCTGGTGAAGACCGTCGAAAATCACTTTGCAGGCAGTGTGAAACAGTGAGGGACTGAGGGTGAGCTCAACTCTCAGAAGTAAGATGGTTTTGGACAAGGCGTTCAGCTACCCTCTCACGTATGGAACTTAGTATGTAGCACCAGTCTACCACAGGAATTACTAGGAAATCGCTGAACTGAGCTTGGAGGCACTAGTCTTGTGTGCCGGGTGATTCCAATTACCTCTCCCAGCACTTCCGTCAAACAGCGAGCCTAGGCCTTTTAGAAGCCAAGGGTACCAGCAGGCTGGATGTGAAGGTACAGGCCATAAGCTCAACTCTCAGAAGTGTATATACATGGGAGGCAGATGTCGGCTTCCCACTCGGACATGGGAGTTGGAACCTAGCTACACTGTGATTGAAGAAGGCCATTGGAAATTGCTGTATTCAACTCAGATACACGGGAGTTCAGGCCCAGTGCTCACACATGCTTTTCCCGCAACCTCGCCCAGCCACTAACATAAGGATGTTAGCAGCTACTCCTACAGTCAGGCAGGATGCGGGAGGGTTCTGCCCTGTCCTCAGCTCTCACAGGGAAGCATGTCTTGAAGCCAGCTGTCCACTAGCTGCATTCCTATGGCAGTGAGAAGGTAGCAGTACTCTGAGTCAGGAGGTTCCAAGATTACCACTCTACTGCACCTGGAGATACCCTCCAGGTCTGCAATGTTAACTTGTAGTCAGAAGCCTCTGGCAATCGTCTCTGGTGAAGACGTGTGAAACTCACTCTGCAGGCAGTGTGGAACTGTGAGGGACTGAAGGTGTGCTCAACTCTCAGAAGTAAGATGCTTTTGGACAAGGCGTTCAGCTACCATCTCACATATGGAACTTAGTATGTAGCACCTGTCTACCACAAGAATTACTGGGAAATCGTGAATTGAGCTTGGAGGCACTCGTCTTGTGTGCCGGGAGATTCCAATTACCTCTCCCAGCACTTCCGTCAAACAGCGAGCCTAGGCCTTTTAGAAGCCAAGGGTACCAGCAGGCTGGATGTGGAGGTACAGGCCATAAGCTCAACTCTCAGAAGTGTGTATGCATGGGAGGCAGATGTCTGCTACCCGCTCGTACCTGGGATTTGGAACCTAGCTACACTCTGGTTGAGGAAAGACGTTGGAAATCGCTGTATTCAACTCAGATACACGGGAGTTCAGGCCCAGTGCTCACACATGCTTTTCCCGCAACCTCTCCCAGCCACTAACATTAGGATGTTAGCAGCTACTCCTACAGTCAGGCAGCATGCGGGAGGGTTCTGCCCTGTCCTCAGCTCTCACAGGGAAGCATGTCTTGAAGCCAGCTGTCAACTAGCTGCATTCCTATGGCAGTGAGAAGGTAGCAGTATTCTGAGTCAGGAGGTTCCAAGATTACCAGTCGACTGCACCTGGGGATACCCTCCAGGTCTGCATTGTTACCCTGCGTCTCAGAAGCCTCTGGCAAACGTCTCTGCTGAAGACGTGTGAAACTCACTCTGCATGCAGTGTGGAACTGTGAGGGACTGAGGGTGAGCTCAACTCTCAGAAGTAAGATGGTTTTGGACAAGGCGTTCAGCTACCCTCTCACGTATGAACTTAGTATGTAGTACCAGTCTACCACAGGAATTACTAGGAAATCGCTGAACTGAGCTTGGAGGCACTAGTCTTGTGTGCCGGGTGATTCCAATTACCTCTCCCAGCACTTCCGTCAAACAGCGAGCCTAGGCCTTTTAGAAGCCAAGGGTACCAGCAGGCTGGATGTGGAGGTACAGGCCATAAGCTCAACTCTCAGAAGTGTGTATGCATGGGAGGCAGATGTCTGCTACCCACTCGGACATGGGAGTTGGAACCTAGCTACACTGTGATTGAAGAAGGCCATTGGAAATCGCTGTATTCAACTCAGATACACGGGAGTTCAGGCCCAGTGCTCACACATGCTTTTCCCGCAACCTCTCCCAGCCACTAACATTAGGATGTTAGCAGCTACTCCTACAGTCAGGCAGCATGCGGGAGGGTTCTGCCCTGTCCTCAGCTCTCACAGGGAAGCATGTCTTGAAGCCAGCTGTCAACTAGCTGCATTCCTATGGCAGTGAGAAGGTAGCAGTATTCTGAGTCAGGAGGTTCCAAGATTACCAGTCGACTGCACCTGGGGATACCCTCCAGGTCTGCATTGTTACCCTGCGTCTCAGAAGCCTCTGGCAAACGTCTCTGCTGAAGACCTGCGAAACTCACTCTGCAGGCAGTGTGGAACTGTGAGGGACTGAGGCTGAGCTCAACTCTCAGAAGTAAGATGGTTTTGGACAAGGCGTTCAGCTACCCTCTCACGTATGGAACTTAGTATGTAGCACCAGTTTACCACAGGAATTACTAGGAAATCGCTGAACTGAGCTTGGAGGCACTAGTCTTGTGTGCCGGGTGATTCCAATTACCTCTCCCAGCACTTCCGTCAAACAGCGAGTCTAGGCCTTTTAGAAGCCAAGGGTACCAGCAGGCTGGATGTGGAGGTACAGGCCATAAGCTCAACTCTCAGAAGTGTGTATGCATGGGAGGCAGATGTCTACTACCCGCTGGTACATGGGATTTGAACCTAGCTACACTCTGGTTGAGGAAAGCCGTTGGAAATCGCTGTATTCAACTCAGATACACGGGAGTTCAGGCGCAGTGCTCACACATGCTTCTCCCGCAACCTCTCCCAGCCACTAACATTAGGATGTTAGCAGCTAATCCTACAGTCAGGCAGGATGCGGGAGGGTTCTGCCCTGTCCTCAGCTCTCACAGGGAAGCATGTCTTGAAGCCAGCTGTCAACTAGCTGCGTTACTATGGCAGTGAGAAGGTAGCAGTACTCTGAGTCAGGAGGTTCCAAGATTACCACTCTACTGCACCTGGAGATACCCTCCAGGTCTGCATTGTTAACTTGTACTCAGAAGCCTCTGGCAATCGTCTCTGGTGAAGACGTGTGAAACTCACTCTGCAGGCAGTGTGGAACTGTGAGGGACTGAGGGTGGGCTCAACTCTCAGAAGTAAGATGCTTTTGGACAAGGCGTTCAGCTACCTTCTCACATATGGAACTTAGTATGTAGCACCTGTCTACCACAAGAATTACTGGGAAATCGTGAATTGAGCTTGGAGGCACTCGTCTTGTGTGCCGGGAGATTCCAAATACCTCTCCCAGCACTTCCGTCAAACAGCGAGCCTAGGTCTTTTAGAAGCCAAGTGTACCAGCAGGCTGGCTGTGGAGGTACAGGCCATAAGCTCAACTCTCAGAAGTGTGTATGCATGGGAGGCAGATGTCTGCTACCCGCTCGTACATGGGATTTGGAACCTAGCTACACTGTGGTTGAGGAAAGCCGTTGGAAATCGCTGTATTAAACTCAGATACACGGGAGTTCAGGCCCAGTGCTCACTCATGCTTCTCCCGCAACCTCTCCCAGCCACTAACATTAGGATGTTAGCAGCTACTCCTACACTCAGGCAGCATGCGAGAGGGTTCTGCCCTGTCCTCAGCTCCCTCAGGGAAGCATGTCTTGAAGCCAGCTAGCTGTCAACTAGCTGCATTCCTATGGCAGTGAGAAGGTAGCAGTATTCTGAGTCAGGAGGTTCCAAGATTACCAGTCGACTGCACCTGGGGATACCCTCCAGGTCTGCATTGTTACCCTGCGTCTCAGAAGCCTCTGGCACACGTCTCTGCTGAAGACCTGCGAAACTCACTCTGCAGGCAGTGTGGAACTGTGAGGGACTGAGGGTGAGCTCAACTCTCAGAAGTAAGATGCTTTTGGACAAGGCGTTCAGCTACCCTCTCACGTATGGAACTTAGTATGTAGCACCAGTCTACCACAGGAATTACTAGGAAATCGCTGAACTGAGCTTGGAGGCACTAGTCTTGTGTGCCGGGTGATTCCAATTACCTCTCCCAGCACTTCCGTCAAACAGCGAGCCTAGGCCTTTCAGAAGCCAAGGGTACCAGCAGGCTGGATGTGGAGGTACAGGCCATAAGCTCAACTCTCAGAAGTGTGTATGCATGGGAGGCAGATGTCTGCTACCCGCTCGTACATGGGATTTGGAACCTAGCTACACTCTGGTTGAGGAAAGCCGTTGGAAATCGCTGTATTTAACTTAGATACACGGGAGTTCAGGCCCAGTGCTCACACATGCTTTCCCGCAACGTCTCCCAGCCACTAACATAAGGATGTTAGCAGCTACTCCTACATTCAGGCAGGATGCGGGAGGGTTCTGCCCTGTCCTCAGCTCTCTCAGGGAAGCATGTCTTGAAGCCAGCTGTCAACTAGCTGCATTCCTATGGCAGTGAGAATGTAGCAGTAGTCTGAGTCAGGAGCTTCCAAGATTACCACTCTACTGCAGCTGGAGATACCTTCCAGGTGTGCATGGTTACTTGTACTCAGAAGCCTCTGGCAATCGTCCCTGGTGAAGATGTGTGAAACTCACTCTGCAGGCAGTGTGGAACTGTGAGGGACTGAGGGTGGGCTCAACTCTCAGAAGTAAGATGCTTTTGGACAAGGCGTTCAGCTACCTTTTCACATATGGAACTTAGTATGTAGCACCTGTCTACCACAAGAATTACTGGGAAATCGTGAATTGAGCTTGGAGGCACTCGTCTTGTGTGCCGGGAGATTCCAATTACCTCTCCCAGAACTTCCGTCAAACAGCGAGCCTAGGCCTTTTAGAAACCAAGGGTACCAGCAGGCTGGATGTGGAGGTACAGGCCATAAGCTCAACTCTCAGAAGTGTGTATGCATGGGAGGCAGATGTCTGCTACCCTCTCGTACATGGGATTTGGAACCTAGCTACACTCTGGTTGAGGAAAGTCGTTGGAATCGCTGTATTCAACTCAGATACACGGGAGTTCAGGCCCAGTGCTCACACATGCTTTTCCCGCAACCTCTCCCAGCCACTAACATAAGGATGTTAGCAGCTACTCCTACAGTCAGGCAGGATGCGGTAGGGTTCTGCCCTGTCCTCAGCTCTCACAGGGAAGCATGTCTTGAAGCCAGCTGTCAACTAGCTGCATTCCTATGGCAGTGAGAAGGTAGCAGTACTCTGAGTCAGGAGGTTCCAAGATTACCAGTCTACTGCACCTCGAGATACCCT
Organism: Canis aureus; assembly: GCF_053574225.1. Taxonomy (NCBI): domain Eukaryota; kingdom Metazoa; phylum Chordata; class Mammalia; order Carnivora; family Canidae; genus Canis; species Canis aureus. Next base: position 41,873,413 of record NC_135643.1, read on the forward strand.
CCAGGTCTGCATTGTTAACTTGTACTCAGAAGCCTCTGGCAATCGTCTCTGGTTAAGACGTGTGAAACTCACTCTGCAGGCAGTGTGGAAGTGTGAGGGACTGAGGGGGTGCTCTACTCTCAGAAGTAAGATGCTTTTGGACAAGGCGTTCAGCTACCTTCTCACATAAGGAACTTAGTATGTAGCACCTGTCTACCTCAAGAATTACTGGGAAATCGTGAATTGAGCTTGGAGGCACTCGTCTTGTGTGCCGGGAGATTCCAATTAATTCTCCCAGCACTTCCGTCAAACAGCGAGCCTAGGCCTTTTAGAAGCCAAGTGTACCAGCAGCCTGGATGTGGAGGTACAGGCCATAAGCTCAACTCTCAAAAGTGTGTATGCATGGGAGGCAGATGTCTGCTACCCGCTCGTACATGGGATTTGGATCCTAGCTACACTCTGGTTGAGGAAAGTCGTTGGAAATCGCTGTATTCAACTCAGATACACGGGAGTTCAGGCCCAGTGCTCACAAATGCTTTTCCCGCAACCTCTCCCAGCCACTAACATTAGGATGTTAGCAGCTACACCTACAGTCAGGCAGGATGCGGGAGGGTTCTGCCCTTTCCTCAGCTCTCACAGGGAAGCATGTCCTGAAGCCAGGTGTCAACTAGCTGCATTCCTATGGCAGAGAGAAGGTAGCAGTACTCTGAGTCAGGAGGTTCCAAGATTACCACTCTACTGCACCTGGAGATACCCTCCAGGTCTGCATTGTTAACTTGTACTCAGAAGCCTCTGGCAATCGTCTCTGGTGAAGACGTGTGAAACTCACTCTGCATGCAGTGTGGAACTGTGAGGGACTGAGGGTGAGCTCAACTCTCAGAAGTAAGATGCTTTTGGACAAGTCTTTCAGCTACCTTCTCACATATGGAACTTAGTATGTAGCACCTGTCTACCACAAGAATGACTGGGAAATCGTGAATTGAGCTTGGAGGCACTCGTCTTCTGTGCCGGGATATTCCAATTACCTCTCCCAGCACTTCCGTCAAACAGCGAGCCTAGGCCTTTTAGAAGCCAAGGGTACCAGCAGGCTGGATGTGGAGGTACAGGCCATAAGCTCAACTCTCAGAAGTGTGTATGCATGGGAGGCAGATGTCTGCTATCCACTTGGACATGGGAGTTGGAACCTAGCTACACTGTGATTGAAGAAGGCCATTGGAAATCGCTGTATTCAACTCAGATACACGGGAGTTCAGGCCCAGTGCTCAAACATGCTTTTCCCGCAACCTCTCCCAGCCACTAACATAAGGATGTTAGCAGCTACTCCTACAGTCAGGCAGGATGCGGGAGGGTTCTGCCCTGTCCTCAGCTCTCACAGGGAAGCATGTCTTGAAGCCAGCTGTCCACTAGCTGCATTCCTATGGCAGTGAGAAGGTAGCAGTATTCTGCGTCAGGAGGTTCCAAGATTACCAGTCTACTGCACCTGGGGATACCCTCCAGGTCTGCATTGTTACCCTGCGTCTCAGAGGCCTCTGGCAAACGTCTCTGCTGAAGACCTGCGAAACTCACTCTGCAGGCAGTGTGGAACTGTGAGGGACTGAGGCTGAGCTCAACTCTCAGAAGTAAGATGGTTTTGGACAAGGCGTTCAAACACCCTCTCATGTATGCAACTTAGTATGTAGCACAATCTACCACAATAATTACTAGGAAATCGCTGAACTGAGCTTGGAGGCACTAGTCTTGTGTGCCGGGTGATTCCAATTACCTCTCCCAGCACTTCCGTCAAACAGCGAGCCTAGGCCTTTTAGAAGCCAAGGGTACCAGCAGGCTTGATGTGGAGGTACAGGCCATAAGCTCAACTCTCAGAAGTGTATATGCATGGGAGGCAGATGTCTGCTACTCACTCGGACATGGGAGTTGGAACCTAGATACACTGTGATTGAAGAAGGCCATTGGAAATCGCTGTATTCAACTCAGATACACGGGAGTTCAGGCCCAGTGCTCACACATGCTTTTCCCGCAACCTCTCCCAGCCACTAACATTAGGATGTTAGCAGCTACTCCTACAGTCAGGCAGCATTTGGGAGGGTTCTGCCCTGTCCTCAGCTCTCACAGGGAAGCATGTCTTGAAGCCAGCTGTCAACTAGCTGCATTCCTAAGGCAGTGAGAAGGTAGCAGTATTCTGAGTCAGGAGGTTCCAAGATTACCACTCTACTGCAGCTGGAGATACCCTCCAGGTCTGCATTGTAAACTTGTACTCAGAACCCTCTGGCAATCGTCTCTGGTGAAGACGTGTGAAACTCACTCTGCAGGCAGTGTGGAACTGTGAGGGACTGAGTGTGGGCTCAACGCTCAGAAGTAAGATGTTTTTGGATAAGGCGTTCAGCTACCTTCTCACATATGGAACTTAGCATGTAGCACCTGTCTACCACAAGAATTACTGGGAAATCGTGAATTGAGCTTGGAGGCACTCGTCTTTTGTGCCGGGAGATTCCAATTACCTTTCCAAGCACTTCCGTCAAACAGCGAGCCTAGGCCTTTTAGAAGCCAATGGTACCAGCAGGCTGGATTTGGAGGTACAGGCCATAAGCTCAACTCTCAGAAGTGTGTATGCATGGGAGGCAGATGTCTGCTACCCACTCGGACATGGGATATGGAACCTGGCTACACTCTGATTGATGAAATCCTTTGGAAATCGCTGTATTCAACTCAGATACACGGGAGTTCAGGCCCAGTGCTCACACATGCTTTTCGCGCAACCTCTCCCAGCCACTAACATAAGGATGTTAGCAGCTACTCCTAAAGTCAGGCAGGATGCGGGAGGGTTCTGCCCTTTCCTCAGCTCTCACAGGGAAGCATGTCTTGAAGCCAGCTGTCAACTAGCTGCATTCCTATGGCAGTGAGAAGGTAGCAGTACTCTGAGTCAGGAGGTTCCAAGATTACCACTCTACTGCACCTGGAGATACCCTCCAGGTCTGCATTGTTAACTTGTACTCAGAAGCCTCTGGCAATCTTCTCTGGTGAAGACGTGTGAAACTCACTCTGCAGGCAGTGTGGAAGTGTGAGGGACTGAGGGTGAGCTCAACACTCAGAAGTAAGATGCTTTTGGACAAGGCGTTCAGCTACCTTCTCACATATGGAACTTAGTATGTAGCACCTGTCTACCACAAGAATTACTGGGAAATCGTGAATTGAGCTTGGAGGCACTCATTTTGTGTGCCGGGAGATTCCAATTACCTCTCCCAGCACTTCCGTCAAACAGCGAGCCTAGGCCTTTTAGAAGCCAAGGGTACCAGCAGGCTGGATGTGGAGGTACAGGCCATAAGCTCAACTCTCAAAAGTGTGTATGCATGGGAGGCAGATGTCTGCTACCCGCTCGTACATGGGATTTGGAACCTAGCTACACTCTCGTTGAGGAAAGCCGTTGGACATCGCTGTATTCAACTCAGATACACGGGAGTTCAGGACCAGTGCTCACACATGCTTTTCCCGCAACCTCTCCCAGCCACTAACATAAGGATGCTAGCAACTACTCCTACAGTCAGGCAGGATGCGGGAGGGTTCTGCCCATTCCTCAGCTCTCACAGTGAAGCATGTCTTGAAGCCAGCTGTCAACTAGCTGCATTCCTATGGCAGTGAGAAGGTAGCAGTAGTCTGAGTCAGGAGCTTCCAAGATTACCACTCTACTGCAGCTGGGGATACCCTCCAGGTCTGCATTGTTACCCTGCGTCTCAGAGGCCTCTGGCAAACGTCTCTGCTGAAGACCTGCGAACCTCACTCTGCAGGCATGTGGAACTCTGAGGGACTGAGGCTGAGCTCAACTCTCAGAAGTAAGATGCTTTTGGACAAGGCGTTCAGCTAACCTCTCACGTATGGAACTTAGTATGTAGCACCAGTCTACCACAGGAATTACTAGGAAATCGCTGAACTGAGCTTGGAGGCACTAGTCTTGTGTGCCGGGTGATTCCAATTACCTCTCCCAGCACTTCCGTCAAACAGCGAGCCTAGGCCTTTTAGAAGCCAAGGGTACCAGCAGGCTGGGTGTGGAGGTACAGGCCATAAGCTCAACTCTCAGAAGTGTATATGCATGGGAGGCAGATGTCTGCTACCAACTCGGACATGGGAGTTGAAACCTAGCTACACTGTGATTGAAGAAGGCCATTGGAAATCGCTTTATTCAACTCAGATAGACGGGAGTTCAGGCCCAGTGCTCACACATGCTTTTCCCGCAACCTCTCCCAGCCACTAATATAAGGATGTTAGCAGCAACTCCTACAGTCAGGCAGGATGCGGGAGGGTTCTGCCCTGTCCTCAGCTCTCACAGGGAAGCATGTCTTGAAGCCAGCTGTCCACTAGCTGCATTCCTATGGCAGTGAGAAGGTAGCAGTACTCTGAGTCAGGAGGTTCCAAGATTACCAGTCTACTGCACCTGGAGATACCTTCCAGGTGTGCATGGTTACTTGTACTCAGAAGCCTCTGGCAATCGTCTCTGGTGAAGATGTGTGAAACTCACTCTGCAGGCAGTGTGGAACTGTGAGGGACTGAGGGTGGGCTCAACTCTCAGAAGTTAGATGCTTTTGGACAAGGCGTTCAGCTACCTTTTCACATATGGAACTTAGTATGTAACACCTGTCCACCACAAGAATTACTGGGAAATCGTGAATTGAGCTTGGAGGCACTCGTCTTGTGTGCCGGGAGATTCCAATTACCTCTCCCAGAACTTCCGTCAAACAGCGAGCCTAGGCCTTTTAGAAGCCAAGGGTACCAGCAGGCTGGATGTGGAGGTACAGGCCATAAGCTCAACTCTCAGAAGTGTGTATGCATGGGAGGCAGATGTCTGCTACCCTCTCGTACATGGGATTTGGAACCTAGCTACACTCTGGTTGAGGAAAGTCGTTGGAATCGCTGTATTCAACTCAGATACACGGGAGTTCAGGCCCAGTGCTCACACATGCTTTTCCCGCAACCTCTCCCAGCCACTAACATAAGGATGTTAGCAGCTACTCCTACAGTCAGGCAGGATGCGGTAGGGTTCTGCCCTGTCCTCAGCTCTCACAGGGAAGCATGTCTTGAAGCCAGCTGTCAACTAGCTGCATTCCTATGGCAGTGAGAAGGTAGCAGTATTCTGAGTCAGGAGGTTCCAAGATTACCAGTCGACTGCACCTGGGGATACCCTCCAGGTCTGCATTGTTACCCTGCGTCTCAGAAGCCTCTGGCAAACGTCTCTGCTGAAGACCTGCGAAACTCACTCTGCAGGCAGTGTGGAACTGTGAGGGACTGAGGGTGAGATCAACTCTCAGAAGTAAGATGGCTTTGGACAAGGCGTTCAGCTACCCTCTCACATGTGGAACTTTGTATGTAGCACCAGTCTACCACAGGAATTACTAGGAAACCGCTGAACTGAGCTTGGAGGCACTAGTCTTGTGTGCCGGGTGATTCCAATTACCTCTCCCAGCACTTCCTGTCAAACAGCGAGCCTAGGCCTTTTAGAAGCCAAGGGTACCAGCAGGCTTAATGTGGAGGTACAGGCCATAAGCTCAACTCTCAGAAGTGTGTATGCATGGGAGGCAGATGTCTGCTACCCGCTGGTACATGGGATTTGGAACCTAGCTACACTCTGGTTGAGGAAAGCCGTTGGAAATCGCTGTATTCAACTCAGATACACGGGAGTTCAGGCCCAGTTCTCACACATGCTTTTCCCGCAACCTATCCCAGCCACTAACATTAGTATGTTAGCAGCTACTCCTACAGTCAGGCAGCATGCGGGAGTGTTCTGCCCTGTCCTCAGCTCTCACAGGGAAGCATGTCTTGAAGCCAGCTGTCAACTAGCTGCATTCCTATGGCAGTGAGAAGGTAGCAGTACTCTGAGTCAGGTGGTTCCAAGATTACCACTCTACTGCACCTGGAGATACCCTCCAGGTCTGCATTGTTAACATGTACTCAGAAGCCCCTGGCAATTGTCTCTGGTGAAGACGTGTGAAACTCACTCTGCAGGCAGTGTGGAACTGTGAGGGACTGAGGTTGGGCTCAACTCTCAGAAGTAAGATGCTTTTGGACAAGGCGTTCAGCTACCATCTCACATATGGAACTTAGTATGTAGCACCTGTCTACCACAAGAATTACTGGGAAATCGTGAATTGAGCTTGGAGCACTCGTCTTGTGTGCCGGGAGATTCCAATTACCTCTCCCAGCACTTCCGTCAAACAGCGAGCCTAGGCCTTTTAGAAGCCAAGGGTACCAGCAGGCTGTATGTGGAGGTACAGGCCATAAGCTCAACTCTCAGAAGTGTTTATGCATGGGAGGCATATGTCTGCTACCCACTCGGACATGGGAGTTCGAACCTAGCTACACTATGATTGAAGAAGGCCATTGGAAATCGCTGTATTCAACTCAGATACACGGGAGTTCAGGCCCAGTGCTCACACATGCTTTTCCCGCAAACTCTCCCAGCCACTAACATAAGGATGTTAGCAGCTACTCCTACAGTCAGGCAGGATGCGGGAGGGTTCTGCCCTGTCCTCAGCTCTCACAGGGAAGCATGTCTTGAAGCCAGCTGTCAACTAGCTGCATTCCTATGGCAGTGAGAAGGTAGCAGTACTCTGTGTCAGGAGGTTCCAAGATTACCACTCTACTGCACCTGGAGATACCCTCCAGTTCTGCATTGTTAACTTGTACTCAGAAGCCTCTGGCAATCGTCTCTGTTGAAGACGTGTGAAACTCACTCTGCAGGCAGTGTGGAAGTGTGAGGGACTGAGGGTGTGCTCAACTCTCAGAAGTAAGATGCTTTTGGACAAGGCGTTCAGCTACCTTCTCACATATGGAACTTAGTATGTAGCACCTGTCTACCACAAGAATTACTGGGACATCGTGAATTGAGCTTGGAGGCACTCGTCTTGTGTGCCGGGAGATTTCAATTACCTCTCCCAGCACTTCCGTCAAACAGCGAGCCTAGGCCTTTTAGAAGCCAAGGGTACCAGCAGGCTGGATGTGGAGGTACAGGCCATAAGCTCAACTCTCAGAAGTGTGTATGCATGGGAGGCAGATGTCTGCTACCCACTCGGACATGGGAGTTGGAACCTAGCTACACTGTGATTGAAGAAGGCCATTGGAAATCGCTGTATTCAACTCAGATACACGGGAGTTCAGGCCCAGTGCTCACATATGCTTTTCCCGCAACGTCTCCCAGCCACTAACATAAGGATGTTAGCAGCTACTCCTACAGTCAGGCAGGATGTGGGAGGGTTCTGCCCTGTCCTCAGCTCTCACAGGGAAGCATGTCTTGAAGCCAGCTGTCAACTAGCTGCATTCCTATGGCAGTGAGAAGTTAGCAGTATTCTGAGTCAAGAGGTTCCAAGATTACCAGTCTACTGCACCTGGGGATACCCTCCAGGTCTGCATTGTTACCCTGTGTCTCAGAAGCCTCTGGCAAACGTCTCTGCTGAAGACCTGTGAAACTCACTCTGCAGGCAGTGTGGAACTGTGAGGGACTGAGGCTGAGCTCAACTCTCAGAAGTAAGATGCTTTTGGACAAGGCGTTCAGCTACCTTCTCACATATGGAACTTAGTATGTAGCACCTGTCTACCACAAGAATTACTGGGAAATCGTGAATTGAGCTTGGAGGCACTCGTCTTGTGTGCCGGGAGATTCCAATTACCTCTCCCAGCACTTCCGTCAAACAGCGAGACTAGGCTTTTTAGAAGCCAAGGGTACCAGCAGACTGGCTGTGGAGGTACAGGTCATAAGCTCAACTCTCAGAAGTGTCTATGCATGGGAGGCAGATGTCTGCTACCCACTCGGACATGGGATATGGAACCTGGCTACACTCTGATTGATGAAAGCCTTTGGAAATCGCTGTATTCAACTCAGATACACGGGAGTTCAGGCCCAGTGCTCACACATGCTTTTCCTGCTACCTCTCCAAGCCACTAACATAAGGATGTTAGCAGCTACTCCTACAGTCAGGCAGGATGCGGGAGGGTTCTGCCCTGTCCTCAGCTCTCACAGGGAAGCATGTCTTGAAGCCAGCTCTCAACTAGCTGCATTCCTATGGCAGTGAGAAGGTAGCAGTATTCTGAGTCAGGAGGTTCCACGATTACCAGTCTACTGCACCTGGGGATACCCTCCAGGTCTGCATTGTTACCCTGCGTCTCAGAAGCCACTGGCAAACGACTCTTCTGAAGACCTGCGAAAGTCACTCTGCAGGCAGTGTGGGACTGTGAGGGACTGAGGCTGAGCTCAACTCTCAGAAGTAAGATGGTTTTGGACAAGGCGTTCAGCTACCCTCTCACGTATGGAACTTAGTATGTAGCACTACTCTACCACAGGAATTACTAGGAAATCGCTGAACTGAGCTTGGAGGCACTAGTCTTTTGTTCCGGGTGATTCCAATTACCTCTCCCAGCACTTCCGTCAAACAGCGAGCCTAGGCCTTTTAGAAGCCAAGGGTACCAGCAGGCTGGATGTGGAGGTACAGGCCATAAGCTCAACTCTCAGAAGTGTATATGCATGGGAGGCAGATGTCTGCTACCCACTAGGACATGGGAGTTGGAACCTAGCTACACTGTGATTGAAGAAGGCCATTGGACATCGTTGTATTCAACTCAGATACACGGGAGTTCAGGCCCAGTGCTCACACATGCTTTTCCCGCAACCTCTCCCAGCCACTAACATAAGGATGTTAGCAGCTATTCCTACAGTCAGGCAGCATGCGGGAGGGTTCTGCCCTGTCCTCAGCTCTCACAGGGAAGCATGTCTTGAAGCCAGCTGTCCACTAGCTGCATTCCTATGGCAGTGAGAAGGTAGCAGTACTCTGAGTCAGGAGGTTCCAAGATTACCACTCTACTGCACCTGGAGATACCCTCCAGGTCTGCATTGTTAACTTGTACTCAGAAGCCTCTGGCAATCGTCTCTGGTGAAGACGTGTGAAACTCACTCTGCAGGCAGTGTGGAACTCTGAGGGACTGAGGATGGGCTCAACTCTCAGAAGTAAGATTCTTTTGGACAAGGCGTTCAGCAACCATCTCACATATGGAACTTAGTATGTAGCACCTGTCTACCACAAGAATTACTGGGAAATCGTGAATTGAGCTTGGAGGCACTCGTCTTGTGTGCCGGGAGATTCCAATTACCTCTCCCAGCACTTCCGTCAAACAGCGAGCCTAGGCCTTTTATAAGCCAAGGGTACCAGCAGGCTGGATGTGGAGGTACAGGCCATAAGCTCAACTCTCAGAAGTGTGTATGCATGGGAGGCAGATGTCTGCTACCCACTCGGACATGGGAGTTGGAACCTCGCAACACTGTGATTGAAGAAGGCCATTCGAAATCGCTGTATTCAACTCAGATACAGGGGAGTTCAGGCCCAGTGCTCACACATGCTTTTCCCGCAACCTCTCCCAGCCACTAACATAAGGATGTTAGCAGCTACTCCTACAGTCAGGCAGGATGCGGGAGGTTTCTGCCCTGTCCTCAGCTCTCACAGGGAAGCATGTCTTGAAGCCAGCTCTCAACTAGCTGCATTCCTATGGCAGTGAGAAGGTAGCAGTATTCTGAGTCAGGAGGTTCCAAGATGACCAGTCTACTGCACCTGGGGATACCCTCCAGGTCTGCATTGTTACCCTGCGTCTCAGAAGCCTCTGGCAAACGACTGTTCTGAAGACATGCGAAACTCACTCTGCAGGCAGTGTGGGACTGTGAGGGACTGAGGCTGAGCTCAACTCTCAGAAGTAAGATGGTTTTGGACAAGGCGTTCAGCTACACTCTCACGTATGGAACTTAGTATGTAGCACCTGTCTACCACAAGAATTACTGGGAAATCGTGAATTGAGCTTGGAGGCACAAGTCTTGTGTGCCGGGAGATTCCTATTACCTCTCCCAGCACTTCCGTCAAACAGCGAGCCTAGGCCTTTTAGAAGCCAAGGGTACCAGCAGGCTGGATGTGGAGGTACAGGCCATAAGATCAACTCTCAGAAGTGGGTATGCATGGGAGGCAGATGTCTGCTACCCGCTCGTACATGGGATTTGGAACCTAGCTACACTCTGGTTGAGGAAAGGCGTTGGAAATCGCTGTATTAAACTCAGATACACGGGAGTTCAGGCCCAGTGCTCACACATGCTTTTCCCGCAACCTCTCCCAGCCACTAACATAAGGATGTTAGCAGCTACTCCTACAGTCAGGCAGGATGCGGGAGGGTTCTGCCCTGTCCTCAGCTCTCACTGGGAATCATGTCTTGAAGCCAGCTGTCGCTAGCTGCATTCATATGGCAGTGAGAAGGTAGCAGTAGTCTGAGTCAGGAGGTTCCAAGATTACCACTCTACTGCAGCTGGAGATACCCTCCAGGTCTGCATTGTTAACTTGTACTCAGAAGCCTCTGGCAATCGTCTCTGGTGAAGACGTGTGAAACTCACTCTGAAGGCAGTGTGGAACTGTGAGGGACTGATTGTGGGCTCAACTCTCAGAAGTAAGATGCTTTAGGACAAGTCGTTCAGCTACCTTCTCACATATGGAACTTAGTATATAGCACCTGTCTACCACAAGAATTACTGGGAAATCGTGAATTGAGCTTGGAGGCACTCGTTGTGTGCCGGGAGATTCCAATTACCTCTCCCAGCACTTCCGTCAAACAGCGAGCCTAGGCCTTTTAGAAGCCAAGGGTACCAGCAGACTGGATGTGGAGACACAGGCCATAAGCTCAACTCTCAGAAGTGTGTATGCATGGGAGGCAGATGTCTGCTACCCGCTCGTACATGGGATCTGGAACCTAGCTACACTCTGGTTGAGGAAAGCCTTTGGAAATCGCTGTATTCAACTCAGATACACGGGAGTTCAGGCCCAGTGCTCACACATGCTTTTCCCGCCACCTCTCCCAGCCACTAACATTAGGATGTTAGCAGCTATTCCTACAGTCTGGCAGCATGCGGGAGGGTCCTTCCCTGTCCTCAGCTCTCTAAGGGAAGCATGTCTTGAAGCCAGCTATCTGTCAACTAGCTGCATTCCTATGGCAGTGAGAAGGTAGCAGTATTCTGAGTCAGGAGGTTCCAATATTACCAGTCTACTGCACCTGGGGATACCCTCCAGGTCTGCATTGTTACCGTGTGTCTCAGAAGCCTCTGGCAAACGTCTCTGCTGAAGACCTGCGAAACTCACTCTGCAGGCAGTGTGGGACTGTGAGGGACTGAGGCTGAGCTCAACTCTCAGAAGTAAGATGGTTTTGGACAAGGCGTTCAGCTACACTCTCACGTATGGAACTTAGTATGTAGCACCTGTCTACCACAAGAATTACTGGGAAATCGTGAATTGAGCTTGGAGGCACAAGTCTTGTGTGCCGGGAGATTCCTATTACCTCTCCCAGCACTTCCGTCAAACAGCGAGTCTAGGCCTTTTAGAACCCAAGGGTACCAGCAGGCTGGATGTGGAGGTACAGGCCATAAGCTCAACTATCAGAAGTGGGTATGCATGGGAGGCAGATGTCTGCTACCCGATCGTACATGGGATTTGGAACCTAGCTACACTCTGGTTGAGGAAAGCCGTTGGAAATCGCTGTATTCAACTCAGATACACGGGAGTTCAGGCCCAGTGCTCACACATGCTTTACCCGCAAACTCTCCCAGCCACTAACATTAGGATGTTAGTAGCTACTCCTACAGTCAGGCAGCATGCGGGAGGGTTCTGCCCTGTCCTCAGCTCTCACAGGGAAGCATGTCTTGAAGCCAGCTGTCAACTAGCTGCATTCCTAAGGCAGTGAGAAGGTAGCAGTATTCTGAGTCAGGAGGTTCCAAGATTACCAGGCTACTGCACCTGGGGATACCCTCCAGTTCTGCATTGTTACCCTGCGTACAGAAGCCTCTGGCAAACGTCTCTGCTGAAGACCTGCGAAACTCACTCTGCAGGCTGTGTGGAACTGTGAGGGCCTGAGGCTGAGCTCAACTCTCAGAAGTAAGATGTTTCTGGATAAGGCGTTCAGCTACCCTCTCACGTATGGAACTTAGTATGTAGCACCAGTCTACCACAGGAATTACTAGGAAATCGCTGAACTGAGCTTGGAGGCACTCGTCTTGTGTGCCGGGTGATTCCAATTACCTCTCCAAGCACTTCCGTCAAACAGAGAGCCTAGGCCTTTTAGAAGCCAAGGGTACCAGCAGACTGGATGTGGAGGTACAGGCCATAAGCTCAACTCTCAGAAGTGTGTATGCATGGGAGGCAGATGTCTGCTACCCACTCGGACTTGGGATATGGAACCTGGCTACACTCTGATTGATGAAAGCCTTTGGAAATCGCTGTATTCAACTCAGATACACGGGAGTTCAGGCCCAGTGCTCACACATGCTTTTCGCGCAACCTCTCCCAGCCACTAACATAAGGATGTTAGCAGCTACTCCTAAAGTCAGGCAGGATGCGGGAGGTTTCTGCCCTTTCCTCAGCTCTCACAGGGAAGCATGTCTTGAAGCCAGCTGTCAACTAGCTGCATTCCTATGGCAGTGAGAAGGTAGCAGTACTCTGAGGCAGGAGGTTGCAAGATTACCACTCTACTGCACCTGGAGATACCCTCCAGGTCTGAATTGTTAACTTGTACTCAGAAGCCTCTGGCAATCTTCTCTGGTGAAGACGTGTGAAACTCACTCTGCAGGCAGTGTGGAACTGTGAGGGACTAGGGTGAGCACAACACTCAGAAGTGAGATGCTTTTGGACAAGGCGTTCAGCTACCTTCTCACATATGGAACTTAGTATGTAGCACCTGTCTACCACAAGAATTACTGGGAAATCGTGAATTGAGCTTGGAGGCACTCATCTTGTGTGTCGGGAGATTCCAATTACCTCTCCCAGCACTTCCGTCAAACAGCGAGCCTAGGCCTTTTAGAAGCCAAGGGTACCAGCAGGCTGGATGTGGAGGTACAGACCATAAGCTCAAATCTCAGAAGTGTGTATGCATGGGAGGCAGATGTCTGCTACCCGCTCGTACATGGGATTTGGAACCTAGCTACACTCTGGTTGAGGAAAGCCGTTGGACATCGCTGTATTCAACTCAGATACACGGGAGTTCAGGCCCAGTGCTCACACATGCTTTTCCCGCAACCTCTCCCAGCCACTAACATAAGGATGTTAGCAGCTACTCCTACAGTCAGGCAGGATGCGGGAGGGTTCTGCCCTTTCCTCAGCTCTCACAGGGAAGCATGTCTTGAAGCCAGCTGTCAACTAGCTGAATTCCTATGGCAGTGAAATGGTAGTAGTATTCTGAGTTAGGAGGTTCCAAGATTACCAGGCTACTGCAACTGGGGATATCCTCCAGGTCTGCATTGTTACCCTGCGTCTCAGAAACCTCTGGCAAACGTCTCTGCTGAAGACCTGCGAACCTCACTCTGCATGCATGTCGAACTGTGAGGGACTGAAGCTGAGCTCAACTCTCAGAAGTAAGATGCTTTTGGACAAGCGTTCAGCTACCCTCTCACGTATTTAATTTAGTATGTAGCACCAGTCTTCCACAGGAATTACTAGGAAATCGCTGAACTGAGCTTGGAGGCACTAGTCTTGTGTGCCGGGTGATTCCAATTACCTCTCCCAGCACTTCCGTCAAACAGCGAGCCTAGGCCTTTTAGAAGCCAAGGGTACCAGCAGGCTGGATGTGGATGTACAGGCCATAAGCTCAACTCTCAGAAGTGTATATGCATGGGAGGCAGATGTCTGCTACCCACTCGGACATGGGAGTTGGAACCTAGCTACACTGTGATTGAAGAAGGCCATTGGAAATCGCTGTATTCCACTCAGATACACGGGAGTTCAGGCCCAGTGCTCACACATGCTTTTCCCGCAACCTCTCCCAGCCACTAACATTAGGATGTTAGCAGCTACTCCTACAGTCAGGCAAGATGCGGGAGGGTTCTGCCCTGTCCTCAGCTCTCACAGGGAAGCATGTCTTGAAGCCAGCTGTCGACTAGCTGCATTCCTATGGCAGTGAGAAGGAAGCAGTATTCTGAGTCAGGAGTTTCCAAGATTACCAGTCGACTGCACCTGGGGATTCCCTCCAGGTCTGCATTGTTACGCTGCGTCTCAGAAGCCTCTGGCAAACGTCTCTGCTGAAGACCTACGAAACTCACTCTGCAGGAAATGTGGAACTGTGAGGGCCTGAGGCTCAGCTCAACTCTCAGAAGTAAGATGGCTTTGGACAAGGCGTTCAGCTACCTTCTCACATGTGGAACTTAGTATGTAGCACCAGTCTACCACAGGAATTACTAGGAAATCGCTGAACTGAGGTTGGAGGCACTAGTCTTGTGTGCCGGGTGATTCCAATTACCTCTCCCAGCACTTCCGTCAAACAGCGAGCCTAGGCCTTTTAGAAGCCAAGGGTACCAGCAGGCTGGATGTGGAGGTAGAGGCCATAAGCTCAACTCTCAGAAGTGTGTATGCATGGGAGGCAGATGTCTGCTACCCACTCGGACATGGGAGTTCGAACCTAGCTACACTGTGATTAAAAAGGCCACTGGAAATCGCTGTATTCAACTCAGATACACGGGAGTTCAGGCCCAGTGCTCACACATGCTTTTCCCGCAACCTCTCCCAGCCACTAATATAAGCATGTTAGCAGCTACTCCTACAGTCAGGCAGGATGCGGGAGGGTTCTGACCTGTCCTCAGCTCTCACAGGGAAGCATGTCTTGAAGCCAGCTGTCAACTAGCTGCATTCCTATGGCAGTGAGAAGGTAGCAGTACTCTGAGTCAGGAGGTTCCAAGATTACCAGTCTACTGCACCTGGAAAAACCCTCCAGGTCTGCATTGTTAACTTGTACTCAGAAGCCTCTGGCAATCGTCTCTGGTGAAGACGTGTGAAACTCACTCTGCAGGCAGTGTGGAAGTGTGAGGGACCGAGGGTGTGCTCAACTCTCAGAAGTAAGATGCTTTTGGACAAGGCGTTCAGCTACCTTCTCACATATGGAACTTAGTATGTAGCACCTGTCTACCACAAGAATTACTGGGAAATCGTGAATTGAGCTTGGAGGCAGTCGTCTTGTGTCCCGGGAGATTCCAATTACCTCTCCCAGCACTTCCGTTAAACAGCGAGCCTAGGCCTTTTAGAAGCCAAGTGTACCAGCAGGCTGGATGTGGAGGTACAGGCCATAAGCTCAACTCTCAGAAGTGTGTATGCATGGGAGGCAGATGTCTGCTACCCGCTCGTACATGGGATTTGGAACCTAGCTACACTCTGGTTGAGGAAAGTCGTTGGAAATCGCTGTATTCAACTCAGATACACGGGAGTTCAGGCCCAGTGCTCACACATGCTTTTCCCGCAACCTCTCCCAGCCACTAACATTAGGATGTTAGCAGCTACTCCTACAGTCAGGCAGCATGCGGGAGGGTTCTGCCCTGTCCTCAGCTCTCACAGGGAAGCATGTCTTGAAGCCAGCTGTCAACTAGCTGCATTCCTATGGCATTTAGAAGGTAGCAGTATTCTGAGTCAGGAGGTTCCAAGATTACAAGTCTACTGCACCTGGGGATACCCTCCAGGTCTGCATTGTTACCCTGCGTCTCAGAAGCCTTGGCAAACGTCTGTGCTGAAGACCTGCGAAACTCACTCTGCAGGCAGTGTGGAACTGTGAGGGCCTGAGGCTGAGCTCAACTCTCAGAAGTAAGATGCTTTTGGACAAGGCGTTCAGCTACCCTCTCACATATGGAACTTAGTATGTAGCACCAGTCTACCACAGGAATTACTAGGAAATCGCTGAACTGAGCTTGGAGGCACTAGTCTTGTGTGCCGGGTGAATCCAATTACCTCTCCCAGCACTTCCGTCAAACAGCGAGCCTAGGCCTTTTAGAAGCCAAGGGTACCAGCAGGCTGGATGTGGAGGTTCAGGCCATAAGCTCAACTCTAAGAAGTGTATATGCATGGGAGGCAGATGTCTATTATCCACTCGGACATGGGAGTTGGAACCTAGCTACACTGTGATTGAAGAAGGCCATTGGAAATCGCTGTATTCAACTCAGATACACGGGAGTTCAGGCCCAGTGCTCACACATGCTTTTCCCGCAACCTCTCCCAGCCACTAACATAAGGATGTTAGCAGCTACACCTACAGTCAGGCAGCATGCGGGAGGGTTCTGCCCTGTCCTCAGCTCTCACAGGGAAGCATGTCTTGAAGCCAGCTGTCAACTAGCTGCATTCCTATGGCAGTGAGAAGGTAGCAGTACTCTGAGTCAGGAGGTTCCAAGATTACCACTCTACTGCACCTGGAGATACCCTCCAGGTCTGCATTGTTAACTTGTACTCAGAAGCCTCTGGCAATCGTCTCTGGTGAAGACATGTGAAACTCACTCTGCAGGCAGTGTGGAACTGTGAGGGCCTGAGGCTCAGCTCAACTCTCAGAAGTAAGATGCTTTTGGACAAGGCGTTCAGCTACCATCTCACATATGGAACTTTGTATGTAGCACCTGTCTACCACAAGAATTACTGGGAAATCGTGAATTGAGCTTGGAGGCACTCGTCTTGTGTGCCGGGAGATTCCAATTACCTCTCCCAGCACTTCCGTCAAACAGCGAGCCTAGGCCTTTTAGAAGCCAAGGGTACCAGCAGGCTGTATGTGGAGGTACAGGCCATAAGCTCAACTCTCAGAAGTGTGTATGCATGGGAGGCAGATGTCTGCTACCCGCTCGTACATGGGATTTGGACCCTAGCTACACTCTGGTTGAGGAAAGTCGTTGGAAATCGCTGTATTCAACTCAGATACACGGGAGTTCAGGCCCAGTGCTCACACATGCTTTTCCCGCAACCTCTCCCAGCCACTAACATTAGGATGTTAGCAGCTACTCCTACAGTCAGGCAGCATGCGGGAGGGTTCTGCCCTGTCCTGAGCTCTCACAGGGAAGCATGTCTTGAAGCCAGATCTCAACTAGCTGCATTCCTATGGCAGTGAGAAGGTAGCAGTATTCTGAGTCAGGAGGTTCCAAGATTACCAGTCGACTGCACTGTTGATACACTCCAGGTCTGCATTGTTACCCTGCGTCTCAGAAGCCTCTTGCAAACGTCTCTGCTGAAGACCTGCGAAACTCACTCTGCATGCAGTGTGGAACTGTGAGGGCCTGAGGCTCAGCTCAACTCTCAGAAGTAAGATGGCTTTGGACAAAGCGTTCAGCTACCTTCTCACATGTGGAACTTAGTATGTAGCACCAGTCTACCACAGGAATTACTAGGAAATCGCTGAACTGAGGTTGGAGGCACTAGTCTTGTGTGCCGGGTGATTCCAATTACCTCTCCCAGCACTTCCGTCAAACAGCGAGCCTAGGCCTTTTAGAAGCCAAGGGTACCAGCAGGCTGGATGTGGAGGTAGAGGCCATAAGCTCAACTCTCAGAAGTGTGTATGCATGGGAGGCAGATGTCTGCTACCCACTCGGACATGGGAGTTCGAACCTAGCTACACTGTGATTAAAAAGGCCACTGGAAATCGCTGTATTCAACTCAGATACACGGGAGTTCAGGCCCAGTGCTCACACATGCTTTTCCCGCAACCTCTCCCAGCCACTAATATAAGGATGTTAGCAGCTACTCCTACAGTCAGGCAGGATGCGGGAGGGTTCTGACCTGTCCTCAGCTCTCACAGGGAAGCATGTCTTGAAGCCAGCTGTCAACTAGCTGCATTCCTATGGCAGTGAGAAGGTAGCAGTACTCTGAGTCAGGAGGTTCCAAGATTACCAGTCTACTGCACCTGGAGATACCCTCCAGGTCTGCATTGTTAACTTGTACTCAGAAGCCTCTGGCAATCGTCTCTGGTGAAGACGTGTGAAACTCACTCTGCAGGCAGTGTGGAAGTGTGAGGGACCGAGGGTGTGCTCAACTCTCAGAAGTAAGATGCTTTTGGACAAGGCGTTCAGCTACCTTCTCACATATGGAACTTAGTATGTAGCACCTGTCTACCACAAGAATTACTGGGAAATCGTGAATTGAGCTTGGAGGCAGTCGTCTTGTGTCCCGGGAGATTCCAATTACCTCTCCCAGCACTTCCGTCAAACAGCGAGCCTAGGCCTTTTAGAAGCCAAGTGTACCAGCAGGCTGGATGTGGAGGTACAGGCCATAAGCTCAACTCTCAGAAGTGTGTATGCATGGGAGGCAGATGTCTGCTACCCGCTCGTACATGGGATTTGGAACCTAGCTACACTCTGGTTGAGGAAAGTCGTTGGAAATCGCTGTATTCAACTCAGATACACGGGAGTTCAGGCCCAGTGCTCACACATGCTTTTCCCGCAACCTCTCCCAGCCACTAACATTAGGATGTTAGCAGCTACTCCTACAGTCAGGCAGGATGCGGGAGGGTTCTTCCCTGTCCTCAGCTCTCACAGGGAAGCATGTCTTGAAGCCAGCTGTCAACTAGCTGCATTCCTATGGCATTTAGAAGGTAGCAGTATTCTGAGACAGGAGGTTCCAAGATTACAAGTCTACTGCACCTGGGGATACCCTCCAGGTCTGCATTGTTACCCTGCGTCTCAGAAGCCTTGGCAAACGTCTGGGCTGAAGACCTGCGAAACTCACTCTGCAGGCAGTGTGGAACTGTGAGGGCCTGAGGCTGAGCTCAACTCTCAGAAGTAAGATGCTTTTGGACAAGGCGTTCAGCTACCCTCTCACGTATGGAACTTAGTATGTAGCACCAGTCTACCACAGGAATTACTAGGAAATCGCTGAACTGAGCTTGGAGGCACTAGTCTTGTGTGCCGGGTGAATCCAATTACCTCTCCCAGCACTTCCGTCAAACAGCGAGCCTAGGCCTTTTAGAAGCCAAGGGTACCAGCAGGCTGGATGTGGAGGTACAGGCCATAAGCTCAACTCTAAGAAGTGTATATGCATGGGAGGCAGATGTCTACTACCCACTCGGACATGGGAGTTGGAATCTAGCTACACTGTGATTGAAGAAGGCCATTGGAAATCGCTGTATTCAACTCAGATACACGGGAGTTCAGGCCCAGTGCTCACACATGCTTTTCCCGCAACCTCTCCCAGCCACTAACATAAGGATGTTAGCAGCTACACCTACAGTCAGGCAGCATGCGGGAGGGTTCTGCCCTGTCCTCAGCTCTCACAGGGAAGCATGTCTTGAAGCCAGCTGTCAACTAGCTGCATTCCTATGGCAGTGAGAAGGTAGCAGTACTCTGAGTCAGGAGGTTCCAAGATTACCACTCTACTGCACCTGGAGATACCCTCCAGGTCTGCATTGTTAACTTGTACTCAGAAGCCTCTGGCAATCGTCTCTGGTGAAGACGTGTGAAACTCACTCTGCAGGCAGTGTGGAACTGTGAGGGACTGAGGGTGGGCTCAACTCTCAGAAGTAAGATGCTTTTGGACAAGGCGTTCAGCTACCATCTCACATATGGAACTTAGTATGTAGCACCTGTCTACCACAAGAATTACTGGGAAATCGTGAATTGAGCTTGGAGGCACTCGTCTTGTGTGCCGGGAGATTCCAATTACCTCTCCCAGCACTTCCGTCAAACAGCGAGCCTAGGCCTTTTAGAAGCCAAGGGTACCAGCAGGCTGTATGTGGAGGTACAGGCCATAAGCTCAACTCTCAGAAGTGTGTATGCATGGGAGGCAGATGTCTGCTACCCGCTCGTACATGGGATTTGGACCCTAGCTACACTCTGGTTGAGGAAAGTCGTTGGAAATCGCTGTATTCAACTCAGATACACGGGAGTTCAGGCCCTGTGCTCACACATGCTTTTCCCGCAACCTCTCCCAGCCACTAACATTAGGATGTTAGCAGCTACTCCTACAGTCAGGCAGCATGCGGGAGGGTTCTGCCCTGTCCTGAGCTCTCACAGGGAAGCATGTCTTGAAGCCAGCTCTCAACTAGCTGCATTCCTATGGCAGTGAGAAGGTAGCAGTATTCTGAGTCAGGAGGTTCCAAGATTACCAGTCGACTGCACTGTTGATACACTCCAGTTCTGCATTGTTACCCTGCGTCTCAGAAGCCTCTTGCAAACGTCTCTGCTGAAGACCTGCGAAACTCACTCTGCATGCAGTGTGGAACTGTGAGGGCCTGAGGCTCAGCTCAACTCTCAGAAGTAAGATGGCTTTGGACAAGGCGTTCAGCTACCTTCTCACATGTGGAACTTAGTATGTAGCACCAGTCTACCACAGGAATTACTAGGAAATCGCTGAACTGAGGTTGGAGGCACTAGTCTTGTGTGCCGGGTGATTCCAATTACCTCTCCCAGCACTTCCGTCAAACAGCGAGCCTAGGCCTTTTAGAAGCCAAGGGTACCAGCTGGCTGGATGAGGAGGTAGAGGCCATAAGCTCAACTCTCAGAAGTGTGTATGCATGGGAGGCAGATGTCTGCTACCCACTCGGACATGGGAGTTCGAACCTAGCTACACTGTGATTAAAAAGGCCACTGGAAATCGCTGTATTCAACTCAGATACACGGGAGTTCAGGCCCAGTGCTCACACATGCTTTTCCCGCAACCTCTCCCAGCCACTAATATAAGGATGTTAGCAGCTACTCCTACAGTCAGGCAGGATGCGGGAGGGTTCTGCCCTGTCCTCAGCTCTCACAGGGAAGCATGTCTTGAAGCCAGCTGTCAACTAGCTGCATTCCTATGGCAGTGAGAAGGTAGCAGTACTCTGAGTCAGGAGGTTCCAAGATTACAAGTCTACTGCACCTGGAGATACCCTCCAGGTCTGCATTGTTAACTTGTATTCAGAAGCCTCTGGCAATCGTCTCTGGTGAAGACGTGTGAAACTCACTCTGCAGGCAGTGTGGAACTGTGAGGGACCGAGGGTGTGCTCAACTCTCAGAAGTAAGATGCTTTTGGACAAGGCGTTCAGCTACCTTCTCACATATGGAACTTAGTATGTAGCACCTGTCTACCAAAGAATTACTGGGAAATCGTGAATTGAGCTTGGAGGCACTCGTCTTGTGTGCCGGGAGATTCCAATTACCTCTCCCAGCACTTCCGTCAAACAGCGAGCCTAGGCCTTTTAGAAGCCAAGGGTACCAGCAGACTGGATGTGGAGGTACAGGCCATAAGCTCAACTCTCAGAAGTGTGTATGCATGGGAGGCAGATGTCTGCTACCCACTCGGACTTGGGATATGGAACCTGGCTACACTCTGATTGATGAAAGCCTTTGGAAATCGCTGTATTCAACTCAGATACACGGGAGTTCAGGCCCAGTGCTCACACATGCTTTTCGCGCAACCTCTCCCATCCACTAACATAAGGATGTTAGCAGCTACTCCTAAAGTCAGGCAGGATGCGGGAGGTTTCTGCCCTTTCCTCAGCTCTCACAGGGAAGCATGTCTTGAAGCCAGCTGTCAACTAGCTGCATTCCTATGGCAGTGAGAAGGTAGCAGTACTCTGAGGCAGGAGGTTCCAAGATTACCACTCTACTGCACCTGGAGATACCCTCCAGGTCTGAATTGTTAACTTGTACTCAGAAGCCTCTGGCAATCTTCTCTGGTGAAGACGTGTGAAACTCACTCTGCAGGCAGTGTGGAACTGTGAGGGACTAGGGTGAGCTCAACACTCAGAAGTAAGATGCTTTTGGACAAGGCGTTCAGCTACCTTCTCACATATGGAACTTAGTATGTAGCACCTGTCTACCACAAGAATTACTGGGAAATCGTGAATTGAGCTTGGAGGCACTCATCTTGTGTGTCGGGAGATTCCAATTACCTCTCCCAGCACTTCCGTCAAACAGCGAGCCTAGGCCTTTTAGAAGCCAAGGGTACCAGCAGGCTGGATGTGGAGGTACAGACCATAAGCTCAAATCTCAGAAGTGTGTATGCATGGGAGGCAGATGTCTGCTACCCGCTCGTACATGGGATTTGGAACCTAGCTACACTCTGGTTGAGGAAAGCCGTTGGACATCGCTGTATTCAACTCAGATACACGGGAGTTCAGGCCCAGTGCTCACACATGCTTTTCCCGCAACCTCTCCCAGCCACTAACATAAGGATGCTAGCAGCTACTCCTACAGTCAGGCAGGATGCGGGAGGGTTCTGCCCTTTCCTCAGCTCTCACAGGGAAGCATGTCTTGAAGCCAGCTGTCAACTAGCTGAATTCCTATGGCAGTGAGATGGTAGTAGTATTCTGAGTTAGGAGGTTCCAAGATTACCAGGCTACTGCACCTGGGGATATCCTCCAGGTCTGCATTGTTACCCTGCGTCTCAGAAACCTCTGGCAAACGTCTCTGCTGAAGACCTGCGAACCTCACTCTGCATGCATGTGGAACTGTGAGGGAATGAAGCTGAGCTCAACTCTCAGAAGTAAGATGCTTTTGGACAAGCGTTCAGCTACCCTCTCACGTATTTAATTTAGTATGTAGCACCAGTCTTCCACAGGAATTACTAGGAAATCGCTGAACTGAGCTTGGAGGCACTAGTCTTGTGTGCTGGGTGATTCCAATTACCTCTCCCAGCACTTCCGTCAAACAGCGAGCCTAGGCCTTTTAGAAGCCAAGGGTACCAGCAGGCTGGATGTGGATGTACAGGCCATAAGCTCAACTCTCAGAAGTGTATATGCATGGGAGGCAGATGTCTGCTACACACTCGGACATGGGAGTTGGAACCTAGCTACACTGTGATTGAAGAAGGCCATTGGAAATCGCTGTATTCCACTCAGATACACGGGAGTTCAGGCCCAGTGCTCACACATGCTTTTCCCGCAACCTCTCCCAGCCACTAACATTAGGATGTTAGCAGCTACTCCTACAGTCAGGCAAGATGCGGGAGGGTTCTGCCCTGTCCTCAGCTCTCACAGGGAAGCATGTCTTGAAGCCAGCTGTCGACTAGCTGCATTCCTATGGCAGTGAGAAGGAAGCAGTATTCTGAGTCAGGAGTTTCCAAGATTACCAGTCGACTGCACCTGGAGATTCCCTCCAGGTCTGCATTGTTACCCTGCGTCTCAGAAGCCTCTGGCAAACGTCTCTGCTGAAGACCTACGAAACTCACTCTGCAGGAAATGTGGAACTGGGAGGGCCTGAGGCTCAGCTCAACTCTCAGAAGTAAGATGGCTTTGGACAAGGCGTTCAGCTACCTTCTCACATGTGGAACTTAGTATGTAGCACCAGTCTACCACAGGAATTACTAGGAAATCGCTGAACTGAGGTTGGAGGCACTAGTCTTGTGTGCCGGGTGATTCCAATTACCTCTCCCAGCACTTCCGTCAAACAGCAAGCCTAGGCCTTTTAGAAGCCAAGGGTACCAGCAGGCTGGATGTGGAGGTAGAGGCCATAAGCTCAACTCTCAGAAGAGGCACTATGGGAGGCACTATACATACTATATGTAGCACCTGTCTACCACAAGAATTACTGGGAAATCGTGAATTGAGCTTGGAGGCAGTCGTCTTCTGTCCCGGGAGATTCCAATTACCTCTCCCAGCACTTCCGTTAAACAGCGAGCCTAGGCCTTTTAGAAGCCAAGTGTACCAGCAGGCTGGATGTGGAGGTACAGGCCATAAGCTCAACTCTCAGAAGTGTGTATGCATGGGAGGCAGATGTCTGCTACCCGCTCGTACATGGGATTTGGAACCTAGCTACACTCTGGTTGAGGAAAGTCGTTGGAAATCGCTGTATTCAACTCAGATACACGGGAGTTCAGGCCCAGTGCTCACACATGCTTTTCCCGCAACCTCTCCCAGCCACTAACATTAGGATGTTAGCAGCTACTCCTACAGTCAGGCAGCATGCGGGAGGGTTCTGCCCTGTCCTCAGCTCTCACAGGGAAGCATGTCTTGAAGCCAGCTGTCAACTAGCTGCATTCCTATGGCATTTAGAAGGTAGCAGTATTCTGAGTCAGGAGGTTCCAAGATTACAAGTCTACTGCACCTGGGGATACCCTCCAGGTCTGCATTGTTACCCTGCGTCTCAGAAGCCTTGGCAATCGTCTCTGGTGAAGACCTGCGAAACTCACTCTGCAGGCAGTGTGGAACTGTGAGGGCCTGAGGCTGAGCTCAACTCTCAGAAGTAAGATGCTTTTGGACAAGGCGTTCAGCTACCCTCTCACGTATGGAACTTAGTATGTAGCACCAGTCTACCACAGGAATTACTAGGAAATCGCTGAACTGAGCTTGGAGGCACTAGTCTTGTGTGCCGGGTGAATCCAATTACCTCTCCCAGCACTTCCGTCAAACAGCGAGCCTAGGCCTTTTAGAAGCCAAGGGTACCAGCAGGCTGGATGTGGAGGTACAGGCCATAAGCTCAACTCTAAGAAGTGTATATGCATGGGAGGCAGAAGTCTACTACCCACTCGGACATGGGAGTTGGAATCTAGCTACACTGTGATTGAAGAAGGCCATTGGAAATCGCTGTATTCAACTCAGATACACGGGAGTTCAGGCCCAGTGCTCACACATGCTTTTCCCGCAACCTCTCCCAGCCACTAACATAAGGATGTTAGCAGCTACACCTACAGTCAGGCAGCATGCGGGAGGGTTCTGCCCTGTCCTCAGCTCTCACAGTGAAGCATGTCTTGAAGCCAGCTGTCAACTAGCTGCATTCCTATGGCAGTGAGAAGGTAGCAGTACTCTGAGTCAGGAGGTTCCAAGATTACCACTCTACTGCACCTGGAGATACCCTCCAGGTCTGCATTGTTAACTTGTACTCAGAAGCCTCTGGCAATCGTCTCTGGTGAAGACGTGTGAAACTCACTCTGCAGGCAGTGTGGAACTGTGAGGGACTGAGGGTGGGCTCAACTCTCAGAAGTAAGATGCTTTTGGACAAGGCGTTCAGCTACCATCTCACATATGGAACTTAGTATGTAGCACCTGTCTACCACAAGAATTACTGGGAAATCGTGAATTGAGCTTGGAGGCACTCGTCTTGTGTGCCGGGAGATTCCAATTACCTCTCCCAGCACTTCCGTCAAACAGCGAGCCTAGGCCTTTTAGAAGCCAAGGGTACCAGCAGGCTGTATGTGGAGGTACAGGCCATAAGCTCAACTCTCAGAAGTGTGTATGCATGGGAGGCAGATGTCTGCTACCCGCTCGTACATGGGATTTGGACCCTAGCTACACTCTGGTTGAGGAAAGTCGTTGGAAATCGCTGTATTCAACTCAGATACACGGGAGTTCAGGCCCAGTGCTCACACATGCTTTTCCCGCAACCTCTCCCAGCCACTAACATTAGGATGTTAGCAGCTACTCCTACAGTCAGGCAGCATGCGGGAGGGTTCTGCCCTGTCCTGAGCTCTCACAGGGAAGCATGTCTTGAAGCCAGCTCTCAACTAGCTGCATTCCTATGGCAGTGAGAAGGTAGCAGTATTCTGAGTCAGGAGGTTCCAAGATTACCAGTCGACTGCACTGTTGATACACTCCAGGTCTGCATTGTTACCCTGCGTCTCAGAAGCCTCTTGCAAACGTCTCTGCTGAAGACCTGCGAAACTCACTCTGCATGCAGTGTGGAACTGTGAGGGCCTGAGGCTCAGCTCAACTCTCAGAAGTAAGATGGCTTTGGACAAAGCGTTCAGCTACCTTCTCACATGTGGAACTTAGTATGTAGCACCAGTCTACCACAGGAATTACTAGGAAATCGCTGAACTGAGGTTGGAGGCACTAGTCTTGTGTGCCGGGTGATTCCAATTACCTCTCCCAGCACTTCCGTCAAACAGCGAGCCTAGGCCTTTTAGAATCCAAGGGTACCAGCAGGCTGGATGTGGAGGTAGAGGCCATAAGCTCAACTCTCAGAAGTGTGTATGCATGGGAGGCAGATGTCTGCTACCCACTCGGACATGGGAGTTCGAACCTAGCTACACTGTGATTAAAAAGGCCACTGGAAATCGCTGTATTCAACTCAGATACACGGGAGTTCAGGCCCAGTGCTCACACATGCTTTTCCCGCAACCTCTCCCAGCCACTAATATAAGGATGTTAGCAGCTACTCCTACAGTCAGGCAGGATGCGGGAGGGTTCTGACCTGTCCTCAGCTCTCACAGGGAAGCATGTCTTGAAGCCAGCTGTCAACTAGCTGCATTCCTATGGCAGTGAGAAGGTAGCAGTACTCTGAGTCAGGAGGTTCCAAGATTACCAGTCTACTGCACCTGGAGATACCCTCCAGGTCTGCATTGTTAACTTGTACTCAGAAGCCTCTGGCAATCGTCTCTGGTGAAGACGTGTGAAACTCACTCTGCAGGCAGTGTGGAAGTGTGAGGGACCGAGGGTGTGCTCAACTCTCAGAAGTAAGATGCTTTTGGACAAGGCGTTCAGCTACCTTCTCACATATGGAACTTAGTATGTAGCACCTGTCTACCACAAGAATTACTGGGAAATCGTGAATTGAGCTTGGAGGCAGTCGTCTTGTGTCCCGGGAGATTCCAATTACCTCTCCCAGCACTTCCGTCAAACAGCGAGCCTAGGCCTTTTAGAAGCCAAGTGTACCAGCAGGCTGGATGTGGAGGTACAGGCCATAAGCTCAACTCTCAGAAGTGTGTATGCATGGGAGGCAGATGTCTGCTACCCGCTCGTACATGGGATTTGGAACCTAGCTACACTCTGGTTGAGGAAAGTCGTTGGAAATCGCTGTATTCAACTCAGATACACGGGAGTTCAGGCCCAGTGATCACACATGCTTTTCCCGCAACCTCTCCCAGCCACTAACATTAGGATGTTAGCAGCTACTCCTACAGTCAGGCAGCATGCGGGAGGGTTCTGCCCTGTCCTCAGCTCTCACAGGGAAGCATGGCTTGAAGCCAGCTGTCAACTAGCTGCATTCCTATGGCATTTAGAAGGTAGCAGTATTCTGAGTCAGGAGGTTCCAAGATTACAAGTCTACTGCACCTGGGGATACCCTCCAGGTCTGCATTGTTACCCTGCGTCTCAGAAGCATTGGCAAACGTCTGTGCTGAAGACCTGCGAAACTCACTCTGCAGGCAGTGTGGAACTGTGAGGGCCTGAGGCTGAGCTCAACTCTCAGAAGTAAGATGCTTTTGGACAAGGCGTTCAGCTACCCTCTCACGTATGGAACTTAGTATGTAGCACCAGTCTACCACAGGAATTACTAGGAAATCGCTGAACTGAGCTTGGAGGCACTAGTCTTGTGTGCCGGGTGAATCCAATTACCTCTCCCAGCACTTCCGTCAAACAGCGAGCCTAGGCCTTTTAGAAGCCAAGGGTACCAGCAGGCTGGATGTGGAGGTACAGGCCATAAGCTCAACTCTAAGAAGTGTATATGCATGGGAGGCAGATGTCTACTACCCACTCGGACATGGGAGTTGGAATCTAGCTACACTGTGATTGAAGAAGGCCATTGGAAATCGCTGTATTCAACTCAGATACACGGGAGTTCAGGCCCAGTGCTCACACATGCTTTTCCCGCAATCTCTCCCAGCCACTAACATAAGGATGTTAGCAGCTACACCTACAGTCAGGCAGCATGCGGGAGGGTTCTGCCCTGTCCTCAGCTCTCACAGGGAAGCATGTCTTGAAGCCAGCTGTCAACTAGCTGCATTCCTATGGCAGTGAGAAGGTAGCAGTACTCTGAGTCAGGAGGTTCCAAGATTACCACTCTACTGCACCTGGAGATACCCTCCAGGTCTGCATTGTTAACTTGTACTCAGAAGCCTCTGGCAATCGTCTCTGGTGAAGACGTGTGAAACTGACTCTGCAGGCAGTGTGGAACTGTGAGGGACTGAGGGTGGGCTCAACTCTCAGAAGTAAGATGCTTTTGGACAAGGCGTTCAGCTACCATCTCACATATGGAACTTAGTATGTAGCACCTGTCTACCACAAGAATTACTGGGAAATCGTGAATTGAGCTTGGAGGCACTCGTCTTGTGTGCCGGGAGATTCCAATTACCTCTCCCAGCACTTCCGTCAAACAGCGAGCCTAGGCCTTTTAGAAGCCAAGGGTACCAGCAGGCTGTATGTGGAGGTACAGGCCATAAGCTCAACTCTCAGAAGTGTGTATGCATGGGAGGCAGATGTCTGCTACCCGCTCGTACATGGGATTTGGACCCTAGCTACACTCTGGTTGAGGAAAGTCGTTGGAAATCGCTGTATTCAACTCAGATACACGGGAGTTCAGGCCCAGTGCTCACACATGCTTTTCCCGCAACCTCTCCCAGCCACTAACATTAGGATGTTAGCAGCTACTCCTACAGTCAGGCAGCATGCGGGAGGGTTCTGCCCTGTCCTGAGCTCTCACAGGGAAGCATGTCTTGAAGCCAGCTCTCAACTAGCTGCA
Source organism: Canis aureus (assembly GCF_053574225.1). Lineage (NCBI taxonomy): Eukaryota > Metazoa > Chordata > Mammalia > Carnivora > Canidae > Canis > Canis aureus. Next base: position 41,901,536 of record NC_135643.1, read on the forward strand.
TTCCTATGGCAGTGAGAAGGTAGCAGTATTCTGAGTCAGGAGGTTCCAAGATTACCAGTCGACTGCACTGTTGATACACTCCAGGTCTGCATTGTTACCCTGCGTCTCAGAAGCCTCTTGAAAACGTCTCTGCTGAAGACCTGCGAAACTCACTCTGCATGCAGTGTGGAACTGTGAGGGCCTGAGGCTCAGCTCAACTCTCAGAAGTAAGATGGCTTTGGACAAGGCGTTCAGCTACCTTCTCACATGTGGAACTTAGTATGTAGCACCAGTCTACCACAGGAATTACTAGGAAATCGCTGAACTGAGGTTGGAGGCACTAGTCTTGTGTGCCGGGTGATTCCAATTACCTCTCCCAGCACTTCCGTCAAACAGCGAGCCTAGGCCTTTTAGAAGCCAAGGGTACCAGCAGGCTGGATGTGGAGGTAGAGGCCATAAGCTCAACTCTCAGAAGTGTGTATGCATGGGAGGCAGATGTCTGCTACCCACTCGGACATGGGAGTTCGAACCTAGCTACACTGTGATTAAAAAGGCCACTGGAAATCGCTGTATTCAACTCAGATACACGGGAGTTCAGGCCCAGTGCTCACAAATGCTTTTCCCGCAACCTCTCCCAGCCACTAATATAAGGATGTTAGCAGCTACTCCTACAGTCAGGCAGGATGCGGTAGGGTTCTGACCTGTCCTCAGCTCTCACAGGGAAGCATGTCTTGAAGCCAGCTGTCAACTAGCTGCATTCCTATGGCAGTGAGAAGGTAGCAGTACTCTGAGTCAGGAGGTTCCAAGATTACCAGTCTACTGCACCTGGAGATACCCTCCAGGTCTGCATTGTTAACTTGTACTCAGAAGCCTCTGGCAATCGTCTCTGGTGAAGACGTGTGAAACTCACTCTGCAGGCAGTGTGGAAGTGTGAGGGACCGAGGGTGTGCTCAACTCTCAGAAGTAAGATGCTTTTGGACAAGGCGTTCAGCTACCTTCTCACATATGGAACTTAGTATGTAGCACCTGTCTACCACAAGAATTACTGGGAAATCGTGAATTGAGCTTGGAGGCAGTCGTCTTGTGTCCCGGGAGATTCCAATTACCTCTCCCAGCACTTCCGTCAAACAGCGAGCCTAGGCCTTTTAGAAGCCAAGTGTACCAGCAGGCTGGATGTGGAGGTACAGGCCATAAGCTCAACTCTCAGAAGTGTGTATGCATGGGAGGCAGATGTCTGCTACCCGCTCGTACATGGGATTTGGAACCTAGCTACACTCTGGTTGAGGAAAGTCGTTGGAAATCGCTGTATTCAACTCAGATACACGGGAGTTCAGGCCCAGTGCTCACACATGCTTTTCCCGCAACCTCTCCCAGCCACTAACATTAGGATGTTAGCAGCTACTCCTACAGTCAGGCAGCATGCGGGAGGGTTCTGCCCTGTCCTCAGCTCTCACAGGGAAGCATGTCTTGAAGCCAGCTGTCAACTAGCTGCATTCCTATGGCATTTAGAAGGTAGCAGTATTCTGAGTCAGGAGGTTCCAAGATTACAAGTCTACTGCACCTGGGGATACCCTCCAGGTCTGCATTGTTACCCTGCGTCTCAGAAGCCTTGGCAAACGTATGTGCTGAAGACCTGCGAAACTCACTCTGCAGGCAGTGTGGAACTGTGAGGGCCTGAGGCTGAGCTCAACTCTCAGAAGTAAGATGCTTTTGGACAAGGCGTTCAGCTACCCTCTCACGTATGGAACTTAGTATGTAGCACCAGTCTACCACAGGAATTACTAGGAAATCGCTGAACTGAGCTTGGAGGCACTAGTCTTGTGTGCCGGGTGAATCCAATTACCTCTCCCAGCACTTCCGTCAAACAGCAAGCCTAGGCCTTTTAGAAGCCAAGGGTACCAGCAGGCTGGATGTGGAGGTACAGGCCATAAGCTCAACTCTAAGAAGTGTATATGCATGGGAGGCAGATGTCTACTACCCACTCGGACATGGGAGTTGGAATCTAGCTACACTGTGATTGAAGAAGGCCATTGGAAATCGCTGTATTCAACTCAGATACACGGGAGTTCAGGCCCAGTGCTCACACATGCTTTTCCCGCAACCTCTCCCAGCCACTAACATAAGGATGTTAGCAGCTACACCTACAGTCAGGCAGCATGCGGGAGGGTTCTGCCCTGTCCTCAGCTCTCACAGGGAAGCATGTCTTGAAGCCAGCTGTCAACTAGCTGCATTCCTATGGCAGTGTGAAGGTAGCAGTACTCTGAGTCAGGAGGTTCCAAGATTACCACTCTACTGCACCTGGAGATACCCTCCAGGTCTGCATTGTTAACTTGTACTCAGAAGCCTCTGGCAATCGTCTCTGGTGAAGACGTGTGAAACTCACTCTGCAGGCAGTGTGGAACTGTGAGGGACTGAGGGTGGGCTCAACTCTCAGAAGTAAGATGCTTTTGGACAAGGCGTTCAGCTACCTTCTCACATATGGAACTTAGTATGTAGCACCTGTCTACCACAAGAATTACTGGGAAATCGTGAATTGAGCTTGGAGGCACTCGTCTTGTGTGCCGGGAGATTCCAATTACCTCTCCCAGCACTTCTGTCAAACAGCGAGCCCAGGCCTTTTAGAAGCCAAGGGTACCAGCAGGCTGGATGTGGAGGTACAGGCCATAAGCTCAACTCTCAGAAGTGTGTATGCATGGGAGGCAGATGTCTGCTACCCGCTCGTACATGGGATTTGGACCCTAGCTACACTCTGGTTGAGGAAAGTCGTTGGAAATCGCTGTATTCAACTCAGATACACGGGAGTTCAGGCCCAGTGCTCACACATGCTTTTCCCGCAACCTCTCCCAGCCACTAACATTAGGATGTTAGCAGCTACTCCTACAGTCAGGCAGCATGCGGGAGGGTTCTGCCCTGTCCTGAGCTCCCTCAGGGAAGCATGTCTTGAAGCCAGCTAGCTGTCAACTAGCTGCATTCCTATGGCAGTGAGAAGGTAGCAGTATTCTGAGTCAGGAGGTTCCAAGATTACCAGTCGACTGCACCTGGGGATACCCTCCAGGTCTGCATTGTTACCCTGCGTCTCAGAAGCCTCTGGCAAACGTCTCTGCTGAAGACCTGCGAAACTCACTCTGCAGGCAGTGTGGAACTGTGAGGGACTGAGGCTGAGCTCAACTCTCAGAAGTAAGATGGTTTTGGACAAGGCGTTCAGCTACCCTCTCACGTATGGAACTTAGTATGTAGCACCAGTCTACCACAGGAATTACTAGGAAATCGCTGAACTGAGCTTGGAGGCACTAGTCATGTGTGCCGGGTGATTCCAATTACCTCTCCCAGCACTTCCATCAAAAAGCGAGCCTAGGCCTTTTAGAAGCCAAGGGTACCAGCAGGCTGGATGTGGAGGTACAGGCCATAAGCTCAACTCTAAGAAGTGTATATGCATGGGAGGCAGATGTCTGCTACCCACTCGGACATGGCAGTTGGAACCTAGCTACACTGTGATTGAAGAAGGCCATTGGAAATCGCTGTATTCAACTCAGATACACGGGAGTTCAGGCCCAGTGCTCACACATGCTTTTCCCGCAATCTCTCCCAGCCACTAACATAAGGATGTTAGCAGCTACTCCTACAGTCAGGCAGGATGCGGGAGGGTTCTGCCCTGTCCTCAGCTCTCACAGGGAAGCATGTCTTGAAGCCAGCTGTCAACTAGCTGCATTCCTCTGGCAGTGAGAAGGTAGCAGTACTCTGAGTCAGGAGGTTCCAAGATTACCACTCTACTGCACCTGGAGATACCCTCCAGGTCTGCATTGTTAACTTGTACTCAGAAGCCTCTGGCAATCGTCTCTGGTGAAGACGTGTGAAACTCACTCTGCAGGCAGTGTGGAACTGTGAGGGACTGAAGGTGGGCTCAACTCTCAGAAGTAAGATGCTTTTGGACAAGGCGTTCAGCTACCATCTCACATATGGAACTTAGTATGTAGCACCTGTCTACCACAAGAATTACTGGGAAATCGTGAATTGAGCTTGGAGGCACTCGTCTTGTGTGCCGGGAGATTCCAATTACCTCTCCCAGCACTTCCGTCAAACAGCGAGCCTAGGCCTTTTAGAAGCCAAGGGTACCAGCAGGCTGGATGTGGAGGTACAGGCCATAAGCTCAACTCTCAGAAGTGTGTATGCATGGGAGGCAGATGTCTACTACCCGCTCGTACATGGGATTTGGACCCTAGCTACACTCTGGTTGAGGAAAGTCGTTGGAAATCGCTGTATTCAACTCAGATACACGGGAGTTCAGGCCCAGTGCTCACACATGCTTTTCCCGCAACCTCTCCCAGCCACTAACATTAGGATGTTAGCAGCTACTCCTACAGTCAGGCAGCATGCGGGAGGGTTCTGCCCTGTCCTGAGCTCTCACAGGGAAGCATGTCTTGAAGCCAGCTCTCAACTAGCTGCATTCCTATGGCAGTGAGAAGGTAGCAGTATTCTGAGTCAGGAGGTTCCAAGATTACCAGTCGACTGCACTGTTGATACACTCCAGGTCTGCATTGTTACCCTGCGTCTCAGAAGCCTCTTGCAAACGTCTCTGCTGAAGACCTGCGAAACTCACTCTGCATGCAGTGTGGAACTGTGAGGGACTGACGGTGAGCTCAACACTCAGAAGTAAGATGGTTTTGGACAAGGCGTTCAGCTACCCTCTCACGTATGGAACTTAGTATGTAGCACCAGTCTACCACAGGAATTACTAGGAAATCGCTGAACTGAGCTTGGAGGCACTAGTCTTGTGTGCCGGGTGATTCCAATTACCTCTCCCAGCACTTCTGTCAAACAGCGAGCCTAGGCCTTTTAGAAGCAAGGGTACCAGCAGGCTGGATGTGGAGGTACAGGCCATAAGCTCAACTCTCAGAAGTGTACATGCATGGGAGGCAGATGTCTGCTACCCACTCGGACATGGGAGTTGGAACCTAGCTACACTGTGATTGAAGAAAGCCATTGGAAATCGCTGTATTCAACTCAGATACACGGGAGTTCAGGCCCAGTGCTCACACATGCTTTTCCCGCTATCTCTCCCACCCACTAACATAAGGATGTTAGCAGCTACTCCTACAGTCAGGCAGGATGCGGGAGGGTTCTGCCCTGTCCTCAGCTCTCACAGGGTAGCATGTCTTGAAGCCAGCTGTCAACTAGCTTCATTCCTATGGCAGTGAGAAGGTAGCAGTACTCTGAGTCAGGAGGTTCCAAGATTACCACTCTACTGCACCTGGAGATACCCTCTAGGTCTGCATTGTTAACTTGTACTCAGAAGCCTCTGGCAATCGTCTCTGGTGAAGACGTGTGAAACTCACTCTGCTGGCAGTGTGGAAGTGTGAGGGACTAAGGATTTGCTCAACTCTCAGAAGTAAGATGCTTTTGGACAAGGCGTTCAGCTACCTTCTCACATGTGGAACTTAGTATGTAGCACCTGTCTACCTCAAGAATTACTGGGAAATCGTGAATTGAGTTTGGAGGCACTCGTCTTGTGTGCCGGGAGATTCCAATTACCTCTCCCAGCACTTCCGTCAAACAGCGAGCCTAGGCCTTTTAGAAGCCAATGGTACCAGCAGGCTGGATGTGGAGGTACAGGCCATAAGCTCAACTCTCAGAAGTGTGTATGCATGGGAGGCAGATGTCTGCTACCCGCTCGTACATGGGATTTGGACCCTAGCTACACTCTGGTTGAGGAAAGTCGTTGGAAATCGCTGTATTCAACTCAGATACACGGGAGTTCAGGCCCAGTGCTCACACATGCTTTTCCCGCAACCTCTCCCAGCCACTAACATTAGGATGTTAGCAGCTACTCCTAAAGTCAGGCAGCATGCGGGAGGGTTCTGCCCTGTCCTGAGCTCCCTCAGGGAAGCATGTCTTGAAGCCAGCTAGCTGTCAACTAGCTGCATTCCTATGGCAGTGAGAAGGTAGCAGTATTCTGAGTCAGGAGGTTCCAAGATTACCAGTCGACTGCACCTGGGGATACCCTCCAGGTCTGCATTGTTACCCTGCGTCTCAGAAGCCTCTGGCAAACGTCTCTGCTGAAGACCTGCGAAACTCACTCTGCAGGCAGTGTGGAACAGTGAGGGACTGAGGCTGAGCTCAACTCTCAGAAGTAAGATGGTTTTGGACAAGGCGTTCAGCTACCCTCTCACGTATGGAACTTATTATGTAGCACCAGTCTACCACAGAAATTACTAGGAAATCGCTGAACTGAGCTTGGAGGCACTAGTCATGTGTGCCGGGTGATTCCAATTACCTCTCCCAGCACTTCCATCAAAAAGCGAGCCTAGGCCTTTTAGAAGCCAAGGTTACAAGGAGGCTGGATGTGGAGGTACAGGCCATAAGCTCAACTCTCAGAAGTGTATATGCATGGGAGGCAGATGTCTGCTACCCACTCGGACATGGCAGTTGGAACCTAGCAACACTGTGATTGAAGAAGGCCATTGGAAATCGCTGTATTCAACTCAGATACACGGGAGTTCAGGCCCAGTGCTCACACATGCTTTTCCCGCAATTTCTCCAAGCCACTAACATAAGGATGTTAGCAGCTACTCCTACAGTCAGGCAGGATGCGGGAGGGTTCTGCCCTGTCCTCAGCTCTCACAGGGAAGCATGTCTTGAAGCCAGCTGTCAACTAGCTGCATTCCTCTGGCAGTGAGAAGGTAGCAGTACTCTGAGTCAGGAGGTTCCAAGATTACCACTCTACTGCACCTGGAGATACCCTCCAGGTCTGCATTGTTAACTTGTACTCAGAAGCCTCTGGCAATCGTCTCTGGTGAAGACGTGTGAAACTCACTCTGCAGGCAGTGTGGAACTCTGAGGGACTGAGGGTGGGCTCAACTCTCAGAAGTAAGATGCTTTTGGACAAGGCGTTCAGCTACCATCTCACATATGGAACTTAGTATGTAGCACCTGTCTACCACAAGAATTACTGGGAAATCGTGAATTGAGCTTGGAGGCACTCGTCTTGTGTGCCGGGAGATTCCAATTACCTCTCCCAGCACTTCCGTCAAACAGCGAGCCTAGGCCTTTTAGAAGCCAAGGGTACCAGCAGGCTGGATGTGGAGGTACAGGCCATAAGCTCAACTCTCAGAAGTGTGTATGCATGGGAGGCAGATGTCTGCTACCCGCTCGTACATGGGATTTGGACCCTAGCTACACTCTGGTTGAGGAAAGTCGTTGGAAATCGCTGTATTCAACTCAGATACACGGGAGTTCAGGCCCAGTGCTCACACATGCTTTTCCCGCAACCTCTCCCAGCCACTAACATTAGGATGTTAGCAGCTACTCCTACAGTCAGGCAGCATGCGGGAGGGTTCTGCCCTGTCCTGAGCTCTCACAGGGAAGCATGTCTTGAAGCCAGCTCTCAACTAGCTGCATTCCTATGGCAGTGAGAAGGTAGCAGTATTCTGAGTCAGGAGGTTCCAAGATTACCAGTCGACTGCACTGTTGATACACTCCAGGTCTGCATTGTTACCCTGCGTCTCAGAAGCCTCTTGCAAACGTCTCTGCTGAAGACCTGCGAAACTCACTCTGCATGCAGTGTGGAACTGTGAGGGACTGACGGTGAGCTCAACACTCAGAAGTAAGATGGTTTTGGACAAGGCGTTCAGCTACCCTCTCAGGTATGGAACTTAGTATGTAGCACCAGTCTACCACAGGAATTACTAGGAAATCGCTGAACTGAGCTTGGAGGCACTAGTCTTGTGTGCCGGGTGATTCCAATTACCTCTCCCAGCACTTCTGTCAAACAGCGAGCCTAGGCCTTTTAGAAGCAAGGGTACCAGCAGGCTGGATGTGGAGGTACAGGCCATAAGCTCAACTCTCAGAAGTGTACATGCATGGGAGGCAGATGTCTGCTACCCACTCGGACATGGGAGTTGGAACCTAGCTACACTGTGATTGAAGAAGGCCATTGGAAATCGCTGTATTCAACTCAGATACACGGGAGTTCAGGCCCAGTGCTCACACATGCTTTTCCCGCTATCTCTCCCACCCACTAACATAAGGATGTTAGCAGCTACTCCTACAGTCAGGCAGGATGCGGGAGGGTTCTGCCCTGTCCTCAGCTCTCACAGGGAAGCATGTCTTGAAGCCAGCTGTCAACTAGCTGCATTCCTATGGCAGTGAGAAGGTAGCAGTACTCTGAGTCAGTAGGTTCCAAGATTACCACTCTACTGCACCTGGAGATACCCTCTAGGTCTGCATTGTTAACTTGTACTCAGAAGCCTCTGGCAATCGTCTCTGGTGAAGACGTGTGAAACTCACTCTGCTGGCAGTGTGGAAGTGTGAGGGACTAAGGATTTGCTCAACTCTCAGAAGTAAGATGCTTTTGGACAAGGCGTTCAGCTACCTTCTCACATGTGGAACTTAGTATGTAGCACCTGTCTACCACAAGAATTACTGGGAAATCGTGAATTGAGCTTGGAGGCACTCGTCTTGTGTGCCGGGAGATTCCAATTACCTCTCCCAGCACTTCCGTCAAACAGCGAGCCTAGGCCTTTTAGAAGCCAAGGGTACCAGCAGGCTGGATGTGGAGGTACAGGCCATAAGCTCAACTCTCAGAAGTGTGTATGCATGGGAGGCAGATGTCTGCTACCCGCTCGTACATGGGATTTTTAACCTAGCTACTCTCTGGTTGAGAAAAGTCGTTGGAAATCGCTGTATTCAACTCAGATACACGGGAGTTCAGGCCCAGTGCTCACACATGCTTTTCCCGCAACCTCTCCCAGCCACTAACATTAGGATGTTAGCAGCTACTCCTACAGTCAGGCAGCATGCGGGAGGGTTCTGCCCTGTCCTCAGCTCTCACAGGGAAGCATGTCTTGAAGCCAGCTGTCAACTAGCTGCATTCCTTTGGCAGTGAGAAGGTAGCAGTATTCTGAGTAAGGAGGTTCCAAGATTACCAGTCGACTGCACCTGGGGATACCCTCCAGGTCTGCATTGTTACCCTGCGTCTCAGAAGCCTCTGGCAAACGTCTCTGCTGAAGACCTGCGAAACTCACTCTGCAGGCAGTGTGGAACTGTGAGGGACTGAGGCTGAGCTCAACTCTCAGAAGTTAGATGGTTTTGGACAAGGCGTTTAGCTACCCTCTCACGTATGGAACTTAGTATGTAGCACCAGTCTACCACAGGAATTACTAGGAAATCGCTGAACTGAGCTTGGAGGCACTCGTCTTGTGTGCCGGGTGATTCCAATTACCTCTCCCAGCACTTCCGTCAAACAGCGAGCCTAGGCCTTTTAGAAGCCAAGGGTACCAGCAGGCTGGATGTGGAGGTACAGGCCATAAGCTCAACTCTCAGAAGTGTGTATGCATGGGAGGCAGATGTCTGCTACCCACTCGGACATGGGAGTTGGAACCTAGCTACACTGTGATTGAAGAAGGCCATTGGAAATCGCTGTATTCAACTCAGATACACGGGAGTTCAGGCCAGGTGCTCACACATGCTTTTCCCGCAACCTCTCCCAGCCACTAACATAAGGATGTTAGCAGCTACTCCTACAGTCAGGCAGGATGCGAGAGGGTTCTGCCCTGTCCTCAGCTCTCACAGGGAAGCATGTCTTGAAGCCAGCTGTCAACTAGCTGCATTCCTATGGCAGTGAGAAGGTAGCAGTACTCTGAGTCAGGAGGTTCCAAGATTACCACTCTACTGCACCTGGAGATACCCTCCAGGTCTGCATTGTTAAGTTGTACTCAGAAGCCTCTGGCAATCGTCTCTGGTGAAGACGTGTGAAACTCACTCTGCAGGCAGTGAAGAACTGTGAGGGACTGAAGGTGGGCTCAACTCTCAGAAGTAAGATGCTTTTGGACAAGACGTTCAGCTACCATCTCACATATGGAACTTAGTATGTAGCACCTGTCTACCACAAGAATTACTGGGAAATCGTGAATTGAGCTTGGAGGCACTCGTCTTGTGTGCCGGGAGATTCCAATTACCTCTCCCAGCACTTCCGTCAAACAGCGAGCCTAGGCCTTTTAGAAGCCAAGGGTACCAGCAGGCTGGATGTGGAGGTACAGGCCATAAGCTCAACTCTCAGAAGTGTGTATGCATGGGAGGCAGATGTCTGCTACCCGCTCGTACATGGGATTTGGAACCTAGCTACACTCTGGTTGAGGAAAGCCGTTGGAAATCGCTGTATTCAACTCAGATACACGGGAGTTCAGGCCCAGTGCTCACACATGCTTTTCCCGCAACCTCTCCCAGCCACTAACATTAGGATGTTAGCAGCTTCTCCTACACTCAGGCATTATGCGAGAGGTTTCTGCCCTGTCCTCAGCTCTCACAGGGATGCATGTCTTGAAGCCAGCTGTCAACTAGCTGCATTCCTCTGGCAGTGAGAATGTAGCAGTACTCTGAGTCAGGAGGTTCCAAGATTACCACTCTACTGCACCTGGAGATACCCTCCAGGTCTGCATTGTTAACTTTTACTCAGAAGCCTCTGGCAATCGTCTCTGCTGAAGACCTGCGAAACTCACTCTGCAGGCAGTGTGGAACTGTGAGGGACTGAGGGTGAGCTCAACTCTCAGAAGTAAGATGGTTTTGGAGAAGGCGTTCAGCTACCCTCTCACGTATGGAACTTAGTATGTAGCACCAGTCTACCACAGGAATTACTAGGAAATCGCTGAACTGAGCTTGGAGGCACTAGTCTTGTGTGCCGGGTGATTCCAATTACCTCTCCCAGCACTTCTGTCAAACAGCGAGCCTAGGCCTTTTAGAAGCCAAGGGTACCAGCAGGCTGGATGTGGAGGTACAGGCCATAAGCTCAACTCTCAGAAGTGTATATACATGGGAGGCAGATGTCGGCTTCCCACTCGGACATGGGAGTTGGAACCTAGCTACACTGTGATTGAAGAAGGCCATTGGAAATCGCTGTATTCAACTCAGATACACGGGAGTTCAGGCCCAGTTCTCACACATGCTTTTCCCGCAACCTCTCCCAGGCACTAACATAAGGATGTTAGCAGCTACTCCTACAGTCAGGCAGGATGCGGGAGGGTTCTGGCCTGTCCTCAGCTCTCACAGGGAAGCATGTCTTGAAGCCAGCTGTCAACTAGCTGCATTCCTATGGCAGTGAGAAGGTAGCAGTACTCTGAGTCAGGAGGTTCCAAGATTACCACTCTACTGCACCTGGAGATACCCTCCAGGTCTGCATTGTTAACTTGTACTCAGAAGCCTCTGCAATCGTCTCTGGTGAAGACGTGTGAAACTCACTCTGCAGGCAGTGTGGAACTGTGAGGGACTGAGGGTGTGCTCAACTCTCAGAAGTAAGATGCTTTTGGACAAGGCGTTCAGCTACCGTCTCACATATGGAACTTAGTATGTAGCACCTGTCTACCACAAGAATTACTGGGAAATCGTGAATTGAGCTTGGAGGCACTCGTCTTGTGTGCCGGGAGATTCCAATTACCTCTCCCAGCACTTCCGTCAAACAGCGAGCCTAGGCCTTTTAGAAGCCAAGGGTACCAGCAGGCTGGATGTGGAGGTACAGGCCATAAGCTCAACTCTCAGAAGTGTGTATGCATGGGAGGCAGATGTCTGCTACCCGCTCGTACATGGGATTAGGAACCTAGCTACACTCTGGTTGAGGAAAGCCGTTGGAAATCGCTGTATTCAACTCAGATACACGGGAGTTCAGGCCCAGTGCTCACACATGCTTTTCCCGCAACCTCTCCCAGCCACTAACATTAGGATGTTAGCAGCTACTCCTACAGTCAGGCAGCATGCGGGAGGGTTCTGCCCTGTCCTCAGCCCTCACAGGGAAGCATGTCTTGAAGCCAGCTGTCAACTAGCTGCATTCCTTTGGCAGTGAGAAGGTAGCAGTATTCTGAGTCAGGAGGTTCCAAGATTACCAGTCGACTGCACCTGGGGATACCCTCCAGGTCTGCATTGTTACCCTGCGTCTCAGAAGCCTCTGGCAAACGTCTCTGCTGAAGACCTGCGAAACTCACTCTGCAGGCAGTGTGGAACTGTGAGGGAGTGAGGCTGAGCTCAACTCTCAGAAGTTAGATGGTTTTGGACAAGGCGTTCAGCTACCCTCTCACGTATGGAACTTAGTATGTAGCACCAGTCTACCACAGGAATTACTAGGAAATCGCTGAACTGAGCTTGGAGGCACTCGTCTTGTGTGCCGGGTGATTCCAATTACCTCTCCCAGCACTTCCGTCAAACAGCGAGCCTAGGCCTTTTAGAAGCCAAGGGTACCAGCAGGCTGGATGTGGAGGTACAGGCCATAAGCTCAACTCTCAGAAGTGTGTATGCATGGGAGACAGATGTCTGCTACCCACTCGGACATGGGAGTTGGAACCTAGCTACACTGTGATTGAAGAAGGCCATTGGAAATCGCTGTATTCAACTCAGATACACGGGAGTTCAGGCCAGGTGCTCACACATGCTTTTCCCGCAACCTCTCCCAGCCACTAACATAAGGATGTTAGCAGCTACTCCTACAGTCAGGCAGGATGCGGGAGGGTTCTGCCCTGTCCTCAGCTCTCACAGGGAAGCATGTCTTGAAGCCAGCTGTCAACTAGCTGCATTCCTCTGGCAGTGAGAAGGTAGCAGTACTCTGAGTCAGGAGGTTCCAAGATTACCACTCTACTGCACCTGGAGATACCCTCCAGGTCTGCATTGTTAACTTGTACTCAGAAGCCTCTGGCAATCGTCTCTGGTGAAGACGTGTGAAACTCACTCTGCAGGCAGTGTGGAACTGTGAGGGACTGAAGGTGGGCTCAACTCTCAGAAGTAAGATGCTTTTGGACAAGGCGTTCAGCTACCATCTCACATATGGAACTTAGTATGTAGCACCTGTCTACCACAAGATTACTGGGAAATCGTGAATTGAGCTTGGAGGCACTCGTCTTGTGTGCCGGGAGATTCCAATTACCTCTCCCAGCACTTCCGTCAAACAGCGAGCCTAGGCCTTTTAGAAGCCAAGGGTACCAGCAGGCTGGATGTGGAGGTACAGGCCATAAGCTCAACTCTCAGAAGTGTGTATGCATGGGAGGCAGATGTCTGCTACCCGCTCGTACATGGGATTTGGACCCTAGCTACACTCTGGTTGAGGAAAGTCGTTGGAAATCGCTGTATTCAACTCAGATACACGGGAGTTCAGGCCCAGTGCTCACACATGCTTTTCCCGCAACCTCTCCCAGCCACTAACATTAGGATGTTAGCAGCTACTCCTACAGTCAGGCAGCATGCGGGAGGGTTCTGCCCTGTCCTGAGCTCTCACAGGGAAGCATGTCTTGAAGCCAGCTCTCAACTAGCTGCATTCCTATGGCAGTGAGAAGGTAGCAGTATTCTGAGTCAGGAGGTTCCAAGATTACCAGTCGACTGCACTGTTGATACACTCCAGGTCTGCATTGTTACCCTGCGTCTCAGAAGCCTCTTGCAAACGTCTCTGCTGAAGACCTGCGAAACTCACTCTGCATGCAGTGTGGAACTGTGTGGGACTGACGGTGAGCTCAACACTCAGAAGTAAGATGGTTTTGGACAAGGCGTTCAGCTACCCTCTCACGTATGGAACTTAGTATGTAGCACCAGTCTACCACAGGAATTACTAGGAAATCGCTGAACTGAGCTTGGAGGCACTAGTCTTGTGTGCCGGGTGATTCCAATTACCTCTCCCAGCACTTCTGTCAAACAGCGAGCCTAGGCCTTTTAGAAGCAAGGGTACCAGCAGGCTGGATGTGGAGGTACAGGACATAAGCTCAACTCTCAGAAGTGTACATGCATGGGAGGCAGATGTCTGCTACCCACTCGTACATGGGAGTTGGAACCTAGCTACACTGTGATTGAAGAAGGCCATTGGAAATCGCTGTATTCAACTCAGATACACGGGAGTTCAGGCCCAGTGCTCACACATGCTTTTCCCGCTATCTCTCCCACCCACTAACATAAGGATGTTAGCAGCTACTCCTACAGTCAGGCAGGATGCGGGAGGGTTCTGCCCTGTCCTCAGCTCTCACAGGGTAGCATGTCTTGAAGCCAGCTGTCAACTAGCTTCATTCCTATGGCAGTGAGAAGGTAGCAGTACTCTGAGTCAGGAGGTTCCAAGATTACCACTCTACTGCACCTGGAGATACCCTCTAGGTCTGCATTGTTAACTTGTACTCAGAAGCCTCTGGCAATCGTCTCTGGTGAAGACGTGTGAAACTCACTCTGCTGGCAGTGTGGAAGTGTGAGGGACTAAGGATTTGCTCAACTCTCAGAAGTAAGATGCTTTTGGACAAGGCGTTCAGCTACCATCTCACATGTGGAACTTAGTATGTAGCACCTGTCTACCACAAGAATTACTGGGAAATCGTGAATTGAGTTTGGAGGCACTCGTCTTGTGTGCCGGGAGATTCCAATTACCTCTCCCAGCACTTCCGTCAAACAGCGAGCCTAGGCCTTTTAGAAGCCAATGGTACCAGCAGGCTGGATGTGGAGGTACAGGCCATAAGCTCAACTCTCAGAAGTGTGTATGCATGGGAGGCAGATGTCTGCTACCAGCTCGTACATGGGATTTTTAACCTAGCTACTCTCTGGTTGAGAAAAGTCGTTGGAAATCGCTGTATTCAACTCAGATACACGGGAGTTCAGGCCCAGTGCTCACACATGCTTTTCCCGCAACCTCTCCCAGCCACTAACATTAGGATGTTAGCAGCTACTCCTACAGTCAGGCAGCATGCGGGAGGGTTCTGCCCTGTCCTCAGCTCTCACAGGGAAGCATGTCTTGAAGCCAGCTGTCAACTAGCTGCATTCCTTTGGCAGTGAGAAGGTAGCAGTATTCTGAGTAAGGAGGTTCCAAGATTACCAGTCGACTGCACCTGGGGATACCCTCCAGGTCTGCATTGTTACCCTGCGTCTCAGAAGCCTCTGGCAAACGTCTCTGCTGAAGACCTGCGAAACTCACTCTGCAGGCAGTGTGGAACTGTGAGGGACTGAGGCTGAGCTCAACTCTCAGAAGTTAGATGGTTTTGGACAAGGCGTTCAGCTACCCTCTCACGTATGGAACTTAGTATGTAGCACCAGTCTACCACAGGAATTACTAGGAAATCGCTGAACTGAGCTTGGAGGCACTCGTCTTGTGTGCCGGGTGATTCCAATTACCTCTCCCAGCACTTCCGTCAAAAGCGAGCCTAGGCCTTTTAGAAGCCAAGGGTACCAGCAGGCTGGATGTGGAGGTACAGGCCATAAGCTCAACTCTCAGAAGTGTGTATGCATGGGAGGCAGATGTCTGCTACCCACTCGGACATGGGAGTTGGAACCTAGCTACACTGTGATTGAAGAAGGCCATTGGAGTCGCTGTATTCAACTCAGATACATGGGAGTTCAGGCCAGGTGCTCACACATGCTTTTCCCGCAACCTCTCCCAGCCACTAACATAAGGATGTTGGCAGCTACTCCTACAGTCAGGCAGGAGGCGAGAGGGTTCTGCCCTGTCCTCAGCTCTCACAGGGAAGCATGTCTTGAAGCCAGCTGTCAACTAGCTGCATTCCTATGGCAGTGAGAAGGTAGCAGTACTCTGAGTCAGGAGGTTCCAAGATTACCACTCTACTGACCTGGAGATACCCTCCAGGTCTGCATTGTTAACTTGTACTCAGAAGCCTCTGGCAATCGTCTCTGGTGAAGACGTGTGAAACTCAATCTGCAGGCAGTGAAGAACTGTGAGGGACTGAAGGTGGGCTCAACTCTCAGAAGTAAGATGCTTTTGGACAAGGCGTTCAGCTACCATCTCACATATGGAACTTAGTATGTAGCACCTGTCTACCACAAGAATTACTGGGAAATCGTGAATTGAGCTTGGAGGCAGTCGTCTTGTGTGCCGGGAGATTCCAATTACCTCTCCCAGCACTTCCGTCAAACAGCGAGCCTAGGCCTTTTAGAAGCCAAGGGTACCAGTAGGCTGGATGTGGAGGTACAGGCCATAAGCTGAACCCTCAGAAGTGTGTATGCATGGGAGGCAGATGTCTGCTACCCGCTCGTACATGGGATTTGGAACCTAGCTACACTCTGGTTGAGGAAAGTCGTTGGAAATCGCTGTATTCAACTCAGATACACGGGAGTTCAGGCCCAGTGCTCACACATGCTTTTCCCGCAACCTCTCCCAGCCACTAACATTAGGTGTTAGCAGCTACACCTACAGTCAGACAGCATGCGGGAGGGTTCTGCCCTGTCCTCAGCTCTCACAGGGAAGCATGTCTTGAAGCCAGCTGTCAACTAGCTGCATTACTATGGCAGTGAGAAGGTAGCAGTACTCTGAGTCAGGAGGTTCCAAGATTACCAGTCGACTGCACCTGTGGATACCCTCCAGGTGTGCATTGTTACCCTTCGTCTCAGAAGCCTCTGGCAAACGTCTCTGCTGAAGACCTGCGAAACTCACTCTGCAGGCAGTGTGGAAATGTGAGGGACTGAGGCTGACCTCAACACTCAGAAGTAAGATGGTTTTGGACAAGGCTTTCAGCTACCCTCTCACGTATGGAACTTAGTACGTAACACCAGTCTACCACAGGAATTACTAGAAATCGCTGAACTGAGCTTGGAGACACTAGTCTTGTGTGCCGGGTGATTCCAACTACCTCCCCAGCACTTCCGTCAAACAGCGAGCCTAGACCTTTTAGAAGCCAAGGGTACCAGCAGGCTGGATGTGGAGGTACAGGCCATAAGCTCAACTCTCAGAAGTGTGTATGCATGAGAGGCAGATGTCTGCTACCCACTCGGACATGGGAGTTGGAACCTAGCTACACTGTGATTGAAGAAGGCCATTGGAAATCGCTGTATTCAACTCAGATACACGGGAGTTCAGGCCCAGTGCTCACACATGCTTTTCCCGCAACCTCTCCCAGCCACTAACATAAGGATGTTAACAGCTATTCCTACAGTCAGGCAGGATGCGAGAGGGTTCTGCCCTGTCCTCAGCTCTCACAGGGAAGCATGTCTTGAAGCCAGCTGTCAACTAGCTGTATTCCTATGGCAGTGAGAAGGTAGCAGTACTCTGAGTCAGAAGGTTCCAAGATTACCACTCTACTGCACCTGGAGATACCCTCCAGGTCTGCATTGTTAACTTGTACTCAGAAGCCTCTGGCAATCGTCTCTGGTGAAGACGTGTGAAACTCACTCTGCAGGCAGTGTGGAACTGTGAGGGACTGAGGGTGGGCTCAACTCTCAGAAGTAAGATGCTTTTGGACAAGGCGTTCAGCTACCATCTCACATATGGACTTAGTATGTAGCACCTGTCTACCACAAGAATTACTGGGAAATCGTGAATTGAGCTTGGAGGCACTCGTCTTGTGTGCCGGGAGATTCCAATTACCTCTCCCAGCACTTCCGTCAAATAGCGAGCCTAGGCCTTTTCGAAGCCAAGGGTACCAGCAGGCTGGATGTGGAGGTACAGGCCATAAGCTCAACTCTCAGAAGTGTGTATGCATGGGAGGCAGATGTCTGCTACCTGCTCGTACATGGGATTTGGAAACTAGCTACACTCTGGTTGAGGAAAGCCGTTGGAAATCGCTGTATTCAACTCAGATACACAGGAGTTCAGGCCCAGTGCTCACACATGCTTTTCCCGCAACCTCTCCCAGCCACTAACATTAGGATGTTAGCAGCTACTCCTACAGTCAGGCAGCATGCGGGAGGGTTCTGCCCTGTCCTCAGCTCTCACAGGGAAGCATGTCTTGAAGCCAGCTGTCAACTAGCTGCATTCCTCTGGCAGTGAGAAGGTAGCAGTACTCTGAGTCAGGAGGCTCCAAGATTACCACTCTACTGCACATGGAGATACCCTCCAGGTCTGAATTGTTAACTTGTACTCAGAAGCCTCTGGCAATCGTCTCTGCTGAAGACCTGCGAAACTCACTCTGCAGGCAATGTGGAACTGTGAGGGACTGAGGCTGAGCTCAACTCTCAGAAGTAAGATGGTTTTGGACAAGGCGTTCAGCTACCCTCTCACGTATGGAACTTAGTATGTAGCACCAGTCTACCACAGGAATTACTAGGAAATCGCTGAACTGAGCTTGGAGGCACTCGTCTTGTGTGCCGGGTGATTCCAATTACCTCTCCCAGCACTTCCGTCAAACAGCGAGCCTAGGCCTTTTAGAAGCCAAGGGTACCAGCAGGCTGGATGTGGAGGTACAGCCCTAAGCTCAACTCTCAGAAGTGTATATGCATGGGAGGCAGATGTCTGCTACCCACTCGGACATGGGAGTTGGAACCTAGCTACACTGTGATTGAAGAAGGCCATTGGAAATCGCTGTATTCAACTCAGATACACGGGAGTTCAGGCCCAGTGCTCACACATGCTTTTCCCGCAACCTCTCCCAGCCACTAACATAAGGATGTTAGCAGCTACTCCTACAGTCAGGCAGGATGCGGGAGGGTTCTGCCCTGTCCTCAGCTCTCACAGGGAAGCATGTCTTGAAGCCAGCTGTCAACTAGCTGCATTCCTATGGCAGTGAGAAGGGAGCAGTACTCTGAGTCAGGAGGTTCCAAGATTACCACTCTACTGCACCTGGAGATACCCTCCAGGTCTGCATTGTTAACTTGTACTCAGAAGCCTCTGGCAATCGTCTCTGGTGAAGACGTGTGAAACTCACTCTGCAGGCAGTGTGGAACTGTGAGGGACTGAGGGTGGTCTCAACTCTCAGAAGTAAGACGCTTTTGGACAAGGCGTTCAGCTACCATCTCACATATGGACTTAGTATGTAGCACCTGTCTACCACAAGAATTACTGGGAAATCGTGAATTGAGCTTGGAGGCACTCGTCTTGTGTGCCGGGAGATTCCAATTACCTCTCCCAGCACTTCCGTCAAACAGCGAGCCTAGGCCTTTTAGAAGCTAAGGGTACCAGCAGGCTGGATGTGGAGGTACAGGCCATAAGCTCAACTCTCAGAAGTGTGTATGCATGGGAGGCAGATGTCTGCTACCCGCTCGTACCTGGGATTTGCAACCTAGCTACACTCTGGTTGACGAAAGCCGTTGGAAATCGCTGTATTCAACTCAGATACACGGGAGTTCAGGCCCAGTGCTCACACATGCTTTTCCCGCAACCTCTCCCAGCCACTAACATTAGGATGTTAGCAGCTACTCCTACAGTCAGGCAGCATGCGGGAGGGTTCTGCCCTGTCCTCAGCTCTCTCAGGGAAGCATGTCTTGAAGCCAGCTAGCTGTCAACTAGCTGCATTCCTATGGCAGTGAGAAGGTAGCAGTATTCTGAGTCAGGAGGTTCCAAGATTTCAGTCGACTGCACCTGGTTATACCCTCCAGGTCTGCATTGTTACCCTGCGTCTCAGAAACCTTTGGCAAACGTCTCTGCTGAAGACCTGCGAAACTCACTCTGCAGGCAGTGTGGAACTGTGAGGGACTGAGGCTGAGCTCAACTCTCAGAAGTAAGAAGGTTTTGGACAAGGCGTTCAGCTACCCTCTCACGTATGGAACTTAGTATGTAGCACCAGTCTACCACAGGAATTACTAGGAAATCGCTGAACTGAGCTTGGAGGCACTAGTCTTGTGTGCCGGGTGATTCCAATTACCTCTCCCAGCACTACCGTCAAACAGCGAGCCTAGGCCTTTTAGAAGCCAAGGGTACCAGCAGGCTGGATGTGGAGGTACAGGCCATAAGCTCAACTCTCAGAAGTGTGTATGCATGAGAGGCAGATGTCTGCTACCCACTCGGACATGGGAGTTGGAACCTAGCTACACTGTGATTGAAGAAGGCCATTGGAAATCGCTGTATTCACTCAGATACACGGGAGTTCAGGCCCAGTGCTCACACATGCTTTTCCCGCAACCTCTCCCAGCCACTAACATAAGGATGTTAAAAGCTATTCCTACAGTCAGGCAGGATGCGAGAGGGTTCTGCCCTGTCCTCAGCTCTCACAGGGAAGCATGTCTTGAAGCCAGCTGTCAACTAGCTGTATTCCTATGGCAGTGAGAAGGTAGCAGTACTCTGAGTCAGAAGGTTCCAAGATTACCACTCTACTGCACCTGGAGATACCCTCCAGGTCTGCATTGTTAACTTGTACTCAGAAGCCTCTGGCAATCGTCTCTGGTGAAGACGTGTGAAACTCACTCTGCAGGCAGTGTGGAACTGTGAGGGACTGAGGGTGGGCTCAACTCTCAGAAGTAAGATGCTTTTGGACAAGGCGTTCAGCTACCATCTCACATATGGACTTAGTATGTAGCACCTGTCTACCACAAGAATTACTGGGAAATCGTGAATTGAGCTTGGAGGCACTCGTCTTGTGTGCCGGGAGATTCCAATTACCTCTCCCAGCACTTCCGTCAAACAGCGAGCCTAGGCCTTTTAGAAGCCAAGGGTACCAGCAGGCTGGATGTGGAGGTACAGGCCATAAGCTCAACACTCAGAAGTTTGTATGAATGAGAGGCAGATGTCTGCTACCCGCTCGTACCTGGGATTTGGAACCTAGCTACACTCTGGTTCAGGAAAGCCGTTGGAAATCGCTGTATTCAACTCAGATACACGGGAGTTCAGGCCCAGTGCTCACACATGCTTTTCGCGCAACCTCTCCCAGCCACTAACATTAGGATGTTAGCAGCTACTCCTACAGTCAGGCAGCATGCGGGAGGGTCCTTCCCTGTCCTCAGCTCTCTCAGGGAAGCATGTCTTGAAGCCACCTAGCTGTCAACTAGCTGCATTCCTAGGGCAGTGAGAAGGTAGCAGTATTCTGAGTCAGGAGGTTCCAAGATTACCAGTCGACTGCACCTGGGGATACCCTCCAGGTCTGCATTGTTACCCTGCGTCTCAGAAGCCTCTGGCAAACGTCTCTGCTGAAGACCTGCGAAACTCACTCTGCAGGCAGTGTGGAACTGTGAGGGATTGAGGGTGAGCTCAACTCTAAGAAGTAATATGGTTTTGGACAAGGCGCTCAGCTACCCTCTCACGTATGGAACTTAGTATGTAGCACCAGTCTACCACAGGAATTACTAGGAAATCGCTGAACTGAGCTTGGAGACACTAGTCTTGTGTGCCGGGTGATTCCAATTACCTCTCCCAGCACTTCCGTCAAACAGCGAGCCTAGGCCTTTTAGAAGCCAAGGGTACCAGCAGGCTGGATGTGTAGGTACAGGCCATAAGCTCAACTCTCAGAAGTGTGTATGCATGTTAGGCAGATGTCTGCTACCCACTCGGACATGGGAGTTGGAACCTAGCTACACTGTGATTGAAGAAGGCCATTGGAAATCGCTTATTCAACTCAGATACACGGGAGTTCAGGCCCTGTGCTCACACATGCTTTTCCCGCAACCTCTCCCAGCCACCTACAATAGGATGTTAGCAGCTACTCCTACAGTCAGGCAGGATGTGGGAGGGTTCTGCCCTGTCCTCAGCTCTCACAGGGAAGCATGTCTTGAAGCCAGCTGTCAACTAGCTGCATTCCTATGGCAGTGAGAAGGTAGCAGTACTCTGAGTCAGGAGGTTCCAAGATTACCACTCTACTGCACCTGGAGATACCCTCCAGGTCTGCATTGTTAACTTGTACTCAGAAGCCTCTGGCAATCGTCTCTGGTGAAGACGTGTGAAACTCACTCTGCAGGCAGTTTGGAACTGTGAGGGTGAGTGTGGGCTCAACTCTCAGAAGTAAGATGCTTTTGGACAAGGCGTTCAGCTACCATCTCACATATGGAACTTAGTATGTAGCACCTGTCTACCACAAGAATTACTGGGAAATCGTGAATTGAGCTTGGAGGCACTTGTCTTGTGTGCCGGGAGATTCCAATTACCTCTCCCAGCACTTCCGTCAAACAGCGAGCCTAGGCCTTTTAGAAGCCAAGGGTACCAGCAGGCTGGATGTGGAGGTACAGGCCATAAGCTCAACTCTCAGAAGTGTGTATGCATTGGAGGCAGATGTCTGCTACCCGCTGGTACATGGGATTTGGAACCTAGCTACACTCTGGTTGAGGAAAGCCGTTGGAAATCGCTGTATTCAACTCAGATACACGGGAGTTTAGGCCCAGTGCTCACACATGCTTTTCGCGCAACCTCTCCCAGCCACTAACATTAGGATGTTAGCAGCTACTCCTACAGTCAGGCAGCATGCGGGAGGGTCCTGCCCTGTCCTCAGCTCTCTCAGGGAAGCATGTCTTGAAGCCACCTAGCTGTCAACTAGCTGCATTCCTATGGCAGTGAGAAGGTAGCAGTATTCTGAGTCAGGAGGTTCCAAGTTTACCAGTCGACTGCACCTGGGGATACCCTCCAGGTCTGCATTGTTACCCTGCGTCTCAGAAGCCTCTGGCAAACGTCTCTGCTGAAGACCTGCGAAACACACTCTGCAGGCAGTGTGGAACTGTGAGGGACTGAGGGTGAGCTCAACTCTCAGAAGTAAGATGGTTTTGGACAAGGCGTTCAGCTACCCTCTCACGTATGGAACTTAGTATGTAGCACCAGTCTACCACAGGAATTACTAGGAAATCGCTGAACTGAGCTTGGAGGCACTAGTCTTGTGTGCCGGGTGATTCCAATTACCTCTCCCAGCACTTCTGTCAAACAGCGAGCCTAGGCCTTTTAGAAGCCAAGGGTACCAGCAGGCTGGATGTGGAGGTACAGGCCATAAGCTCAACTCTCAGAAGTGTATATACATGGGAGGCAGATGTCGGCTTCCCACTCGGACATGGGAGTTGGAACCTAGCTACACTGTGATTGAAGAAGGCCATTGGAAATCGTTGTATTCAACTCAGATACACGGGAGTTCAGGCCCAGTTCTCACACATGCTTTTCCCGCAACCTCTCCCAGCCACTAACATAAGGATGTTAGCAGCAACTCCTACAGTCAAGCAGGATGCGGGAGGGTTCTGCCCTGTCCTCAGCTCTCACAGGGAAGCATGTCTTGAAGCCAGCTGTCAACTAGCTGCATTCCTATGGCAGTGAGAAGGTAGCAGTACTCTGAGTCAGGAGGTTCCAAGATTACCACTCTACTGCACCTGGAGATACCCTCCAGGTCTGCATTGTTAACTTGTACTCAGAAGCCTCTGGCAATCGTCTCTGGTGAAGACGTGTGAAACTCACTCTGCAGCCAGTGTGGAAGTGTGAGGGACTGAGGGTGTGCTCAACTCTCAGAAGTAAGATGCTTTTGGACAAGGCGTTCAGCTACCATCTCACATATGGAACTTAGTATGTAGCACCTGTCTACCACAAGAATTACTGGGAAATCGTGAATTGAGCTTGGAGGCACTCGTCTTGTGTGCCGGGAGATTCCAATTACCTCTCCCAGCACTTCCGTCAAACAGCGAGCCTAGGCCTTTTAGAAGCCAAGGGTACCAGCAGGCTGGATGTGGAGGTACAGGCCATAAGCTCAACTCTCAGAAGTGTGTATGCATGGGAGGCAGATGTCTGCTACCCGCTCGTACCTGGGATTTGGAACCTAGCTACACTCTGGTTGAGGAAAGCCGTTGGAAATCGCTGTATTCAACTCAGATACACGGTAGTTCAGGCCCAGTGCTCACACATGCTTTTCCCGCAACCTCTCCCAGCCACTAACATTAGGATGTTAGCAGCTACTCCTACAGTCAGGCAGCATGCGGGAGGGTTCTGCCCTGTCCTCAGCTCTCTCAGGGAAGCATGTCTTGAAGCCAGCTAGCTGTCAACTAGCTGCATTCCTATGGCAGTGAGAAGGTAGCAGTATTCTGAGTCAGGAGGTTCCAAGATTACCAGTCGACTGCACCTGGGGATACCCTCCAGGTCTGCATTGTTACCCTGCGTCTCAGAAGCCTCTGGCAAACGTCTCTGCTGAAGACCTGCGAAAATCACTCTGCAGGCAGTGTGGAACTGTGAGGGACTGAGGGTGAGCTCAACTCTCAGAAGTAAGATGGTTTTGGACAAGGCGTTCAGCTACCCTCTCACGTATGGAACTAGTATGTAGCACCAGTCTACCACAGGAATTACTAGGAAATCGCTGAACTGAGCTTGGAGGCCCTAGTCTTGTGTGCCGCGTGATTCCAATTACCTCTCCCAGCACTTCTGTCAAACAGCGAGCCTAGGCCTTTCAGAAGCCAAGGGTACCAGCAGTCTGGATGTGGAGGTACAGGCCATAAGCTCAACTCTCAGAAGTGTATATACATGGGAGGCAGATGTTGGCTTCCCACTCGGACATGGGAGTTGGAACCTAGCTACACTGTGATTGAAGAAGGCCATTGGAAATCGCTGTATTCAACTCAGATACACGGGAGTTCAGGCCCAGTTCTCACACATGCTTTTCCCGCAACCTCTCCCAGCCACTAACATAAGGATGTTAGCAGCTACTCCTACAGTCAGGCAGGATGCGGGAGGGTTCTGCCCTGTCCTCAGCTCTCACAGGGAAGCATGTCTTGAAGCCATCTGTCAACTAGCTGCATTCCTATGGCAGTGAGAAGGTAGCAGTACTCTGAGTCAGGAGGTTCCAAGATTACCACTCTACTGCACCTGGGGATACCCTCCAGGTCTGCATTGTTAACTTGTACTCAGAAGCCTCTGGCAATCGACTCTGGTGAAGACGTGTGAAACTCACTCTGTAGGCAGTGTGGAACTGTGAGGAACTGAGGGTGTGCTCAACTCTCAGAAGTAAGATGCTTTTGGACAAGGCGTTCAGCTACCATCTCACATATGGAACTTAGTATGTAGAACCTGTCTACCACAAGAATTACTGGGAAATCGTGAATTGAGCTTGGAGGCACTCGTCTTGTGTGCCGGGAGATTCCAATTACCTCTCCCAGCACTTCCGTCAAACAGCGAGCCTAGGCCTTTTAGAAGCCAAGGGTACCAGCAGGCTGGATGTGGAGGTACAGGCCATAAGCTCAACTCTCAGAAGTGTGTATGCATGGGAGGCAGATGTCTGCTACCCGCTGGTACATGGGATTTGGAACCTAGCTACACTCTGGTTGAGGAAAGTCGTTGGAAATCGCTGTATTCAACTCAGATACACGGGAGTTCAGGCCCAGTGCTCACACATGCTTTTCGCGCAACCTCTCCCAGCCACTAACATTAGGATTTTAGCAGCTACTCCTACAGTCAGGCAGCATGCGGGAGGGTTCTGCCCTGTCCTCAGTTCTCACAGGGAAGCATGTCTTGAAGCCAGCTGTCAACTAGCTGCATTCCTATGGCAGATAGAATGTAGCAGTATTCTGAGTCAGGAGGTTCCAAGATTACCAGTCGACTGCAACTGGGGATACCCTCCAGGTCTGCATTGTTACCCTGCGTCTCAGAAGCCTCTGGCAAACGTCTCTGCTGAAGACCTGCGAAACTCACTCTGCAGGCAGTGTGGAACTGTGAGGGACTGAGGGTGGGCTCAACTCTCAGAAGTAAGATGCTTTTGGACAAGGCGTTCAGCTACCATCTCACATATGGAACTTAGTATGTAGCACCTGTCTACCACAAGAATTACTGGGAAATCGTGAATTGAGCTTGGAGGCACTCGTCTTGTGTGCCGGGAGATTCCAATTACCTCTCCCAGCACTTCCGTCAAACAGCAAGCCTAGGCCTTTTAGAAGCCAAGGGTACCAGCAGGCTGGATGTGGAGGTACAGGCCATAAGCTCAACCCTCAGAAATGTGTATGCATGGGAGGCAGATGTCTGCTACCCGCTCGTACCTATGATTTGGAACCTAGCTACACTCTGGTTGAGGAAAGCCGTTGGAAATCGCTGTATTCAACTCAGATACACGGGAGTTCAGGCCCAGTGCTCACACATGCTTTTCCCGCAACCTCTCCCAGCCACTAACATTAGGATGTTAGCAGCTACTCCTACAGTCAGGCAGCATGTGGGAGGGTTCTGCCCTGTCCTCAGCTCTCTCAGGGAAGCATGTCTTGAAGCCAGCTAGCTGTCAACTAGCTGCATTCCTATGGCAGTGAGAAGGTAGCAGTATTCTGAGTCAGGAGGTTCCAAGATTACCAGTCGACTGCACCTGGGGATACCCTCCAGGTCTGCATTGTTACCCTGCGTCTCAAAAGCCTCTGGCAAACGTCTCTGCTGAAGACCTGCGAAACTCACTCGGCAGGCAGTGTGGAACTGTGAGGGACTGAAGGTGAGCTCAACTCTCAGAAGTAAGATGGTTTTGGACAAGGCGTTCAGCTACCCTCTCACGTATGGAACTTAGTATGTAGCACCAGTCTACCACAGGAATTACTAGGAAATCGCTGAACTGAGCTTGGAGGCACTAGTCTTGTGTGCCGGGTGATTGCAATTACCTCTCCCAGCACTTCCGTCAAACAGCGAGCCTAGGCCTTTTAGAAGCCAAGGGTACCAGCAGGCTGGATGTGGAGGTACAGGCCATAAGCTCAACTCTCAGAAGTGTGTATGCATGGGAGGCAGATGTCTGCTACCCACTCGGACATGGGAGTTCGAACGTAGCTACACTGAGATTGAAGAAGGCCATTGGAAATCGCTATATTCAACTCAGATACACGGGAGTTCATGCCCAGTGCTCACACATGCTTTTCCCGCAACCTCTCCCAGCCACTAACATTAGGATGTTAGCAGCTACTCCTACAGTCAGGCAGCATGCGGGAGGGTTCTGCCCTGTCCTCAGCTCTCACAGGGAAGCATGTCTTGAAGCCAGCTGTCCACTAGCTTCATTCCTATGGCAGTGAGAAGGTAGCAGTACTTTGAGTCAGGAGGTTCCAAGATTACCACTCTACTGCACCTGGAGATACCCTCCAGGTCTGAACTGTTAACTTGTACTCAGAAGACTCTGGCATCGTCTCTGGTGAAGACGTGTGTAACTCACTCTGCAGGCAGTGTGGAACTGTGAGGGACTGAGGGTCAGCTCAACTCTCAGAAGTAAGAAGGTTTTGGACAAGGCGTTCAGCTACCTTCTCAAATATGGGACTTAGTATGTAGCACCTGTCTTCCACAAGAATTACTGGGAAATCATGAATTGAGCTTGGAGGGACTCGTCTTGTGTGCCAGGCGATTCCAATTACCTCTCCCAGCACTTCCGTCAAACAGCGAGCCTAGGCCTTTTAGAAGCCAAGGGTACCAGCAGGCTGGATGTGGAGGTACAGGTCATAAGCTAAACTCTCAGAAGTGTGTATGCATGGGAGGCAGATGTCTCCTACCCGCTGGTACATGGGATTTGGAACCTAGCTACACTCTGGTTGAGGAAAGTCGTTGGAAATCGCTGTATTCAACTCAGATACACGGGAGTTCAGGCCCAGTGCTCACACATGCTTTTCGCGCAACCTCTCCCAGCCACTAACATTAGGATTTTAGCAGCTACTCCTACAGTCAGGCAGCATGCGGGAGGGTTCTGCCCTGTCCTCAGTTCTCACAGGGAAGCATGTCTTGAAGCCAGCTGTCAACTAGCTGCATTCCTATGGCAGATAGAATGTAGCAGTATTCTGAGTCAGGAGGTTCCAAGATTACCAGTCGACTGCAACTGGGGATACCCTCCAGGTCTGCATTGTTACCCTGCGTCTCAGAAGCCTCTGGCAAACGTCTCTGCTGAAGACCTGCGAAACTCACTCTGCAGGCAGTGTGGAACTGTGAGGGACTGAGGGTGGGCTCAACTCTCAGAAGTAAGATGCTTTTGGACAAGGCGTTCAGCTACCATCTCACATATGGAACTTAGTATGTAGCACCTGTCTACCACAAGAATTACTGGGAAATCGTGAATTGAGCTTGGAGGCACTCGTCTTGTGTGCCGGGAGATTCCAATTACCTCTCCCAGCACTTCCGTCAAACAGCGAGCCTAGGCCTTTTAGAAGCCAAGGGTACCAGCAGGCTGGATGTGGAGGTACAGGCCATAAGCTCAACTCTCAGAAGTGTGTATGCATGGGAGGCAGATGTCTGCTACCCGCTCGTACCTATGATTTGGAACCTAGCTACACTCTGGTTGAGGAAAGCCGTTGGAAATCGCTGTATTCAACTCAGATACACGGGAGTTCAGGCCCAGTGCTCACACATGCTTTTCCCGCAACCTCTCCCAGCCACCTACAAAAGGATGTTAGCAGCTACTCCTACAGTCAGGCAGGATGCGGAGGGTTCTGCCCTTTCCTCAGCTCTCACAGGGAAGCATGTCTTGAAGCCAGCTGTCAACTAGCTGCATTCCTATGGCAGTGAGAAGGTAGCAGTACTCTGAGTCAGGAGGTTCCAAGATTACCACTCTACTGCACCTGGAGATACCCTCCAGGTCTGCATTGTTAACTTGTACTCAGAAGCCTCTGGCAATCGTCTCTGGTGAAGACGTGTGAAACTCACTCTGCAGGCAGTGTGGAACTGTGAGGGACTGAGGGGGGGCTCAACTCTCAGAAGTAAGATGCTTTTGGACAAGGCGTTCAGCTACCATCTCACATATGGAACTTAGTATGTAGCACCTGTCTACCACAAGAATTACTGGGAAATCGTGAATTGAGCTTGGAGGCACTCGTCTTGTGTGCCGGGAGATTCCAATTACCTCTCCCAGCACTTCCGTCAAACAGCGAGCCTAGGCCTTTTAGAAGCCAAGGGTACCAGCAGGCTGGATGTGGAGGTACAGGCCATAAGCTCAACTCTCAGAAGTGTGTATGCATGGGAGGCAGATGTCTGCTACCCGCTCGTACCTGGGATTTGGAACCTAGCTACACTCTGGTTGAGGAAAGCCGTTGGAAATCGCTGTATTCAACTCAGATACACGGGAGTTCAGGCCCAGTGCTCACACATGCTTTTCGCGCAACCTCTCCCAGCCACTAACATTAGGATGTTAGCAGCTACTCCTACAGTCAGGCAGCATGCGGGAGGGTCCTGCCCTGTCCTCAGCTCTCTCAGGGAAGCATGTCTTGAAGCCACCTAGCTGTCAACTAGCTGCATTCCTATGGCAGTGAGAAGGTAGCAGTATTCTGAGTCAGGAGGTTCCAAGATTACCGGTCGACAGCACCTGGGGATACCCTCCAGGTCTGCATTGTTACCCTGCGTCTCAGAAGCCTCTGGCAAACGTCTCTGCTGAAGACCTGCGAAACTCACTCTGCAGGCAGTGTGGAACTGTGAGGGACTGAGGGTGAGCTCAACTCTCAGAAGTAAAATGGTTTTGGAAAAGGCGTTCAGCTACCCTCTCACGTATGGAACTTAGTATGTAGCACCAGTCTACCACAGGAATTACTAGGAAATCGCTGAACTGAGCTTGGAGGCACTAGTCTTGTGTGCCGGGTGATTCCAATTACCTCTCCCAGCACTTCCGTCAAACAGCGAGCCTAGGCCTTTTAGAAGCCAAGGGTACCAGCAGGCTGGATGTGGAGGTACAGGCCATAAGCTCAACTCTCAGAAGTGTATATACATGGGAGGCAGATGTCGGCTTCCCACTCGGACATGGGAGTTGGAACCTAGCTACACTGTGATTGAAGAAGGCCATTGGAAATCGCTGTATTCAACTCAGATACACGGGAGTTCAGGCCCAGTTCTCACACATGCTTTTCCCGCAACTTCTCCCAGCCACTAACATAAGGATGTTAGCAGCTACTCCTACAGTCAGGCAGGATGCGGGAGGGTTCTGCCCTGTCCTCAGCTCTCACAGGGAAGCATGTCTTGAAGCCAGCTGTCAACTAGCTGCATTCCTATGGCAGTGAGAAGGTAGCAGTACTCTGAGTCAGGAGGTTCCAAGTTTACCACTCTACTGCACCTGGAGATACCCTCCAGGTCTGCATTGTTAACTTGTACTCAGAAGCCTCTGGCAATCGTCTCTGGTGAAGACGTGGGAAACTCACTCTGCAGACACTGTGGAAGTGTGAGGGACTGAGGGTGTGCTCAACTCTCAGAAGTAAGATGCTTTTGGACAAGGCGTTCAGCTACCATCTCACATATGGAACTTAGTATGTAGCACCTGTCTACCACAAGAATTACTGGGAAATCGTGAATTGAGCTTGGAGGCACTCGTCTTGTGTGCCGGGAGATTCTAATTACCTCTCCCAGCACTTCCGTCAAACAGCGAGCCTAGGCCTTTTAGAAGCCAAGGGTACCAGCAGGCTGGATGTGGAGGTACAGGCCATAAGCTCAACTCTCAGAAGTGTGTATGCATGTTAGGCAGATGTCTGCTACCCACTCGGACATGGGAGTTGGAACCTAGCTACACTGTGATTGAAGAAGGCCATTGGAAATCGCTTATTCAACTCAGATACACGGGAGTTCAGGCCCAGTGCTCACACATGCTTTTCCCGCAACCTCTCCCAGCCACTAACATAAGGATGTTAGCAGCTATTCCTACAGTCAGGCAGGATGCGGAGGGTTCTGCCCTGTCCTCAGCTCTCACAGGGAAGCATGTCTTGAAGCCAGCTGTCAACTAGCTGCATTCCTATGGCAGTGAGAAGGTAGCAGTACTCTGAGTCAGGAGGTTCCAAGATTACCACTCTACTGCACCTGGAGATACCCTCCAGGTCTGCATTGTTAACTTGTACTTAGAAGCCTCTGGCAATCGTCTCTGGTGAAGACGTGTGAAACTCACTCTGCAGGCAGTGTGGAACTGTGAGGGACTGAGGGGGGGCTCAACTCTCAGAAGTAAGAAGCTTTTGGACAAGGCGTTCATCCACCATCTCACATATGGAACTTAGTAAGTAGCACCTGTCTACCACAAGAATTACTGGGAAATCGTGAATTGAGCTTGGAGGCACTCGTCTTGTGTGCCGGGAGATTCCAATTACCTCTCCCAGCACTTCCGTCAAACAGCGAGCCTAGGCCTTTTAGAAGCCAAGGGTACCAGCAGCCTGGATGTGGAGGTACAGGCCATAAGCTCAACTCTCAGAAGTGTGTATGCATGGGAGGCAGATGTCTGCTACCCGCTCGTACATGGGACTTGGAACCTAGCTACACTCTGGTTGAGGAAAGCCGTTGGAAATCGCTGTATTCAACTCAGATAAACGGGAGTTCAGACCCAGTGCTCACACATGCTTTTCCCGCAACCTCTTCCAGCCACTAACATTAGGATGTTAGCAGCTACTCCTACAGTCAGGCAGGATGCGGGAGGGTTCTGCCCTGTCTTCAGCACTCACAGGGAAGCATGTCTTGGAGCCAGCTGTCAACTAGCTGCATTCCTATGGCAGTGAGAACGTAGCAGTATTCTGAGTCAGGAGGTTCCAAGATTACCAGGCTAATGCACATTGGGATACCCTCCAGGTCTGCATTTTTACCCTGCGTCTCAGAAGCCTCTGGCAAACGTCTCTGCTGAAGACCTGCGAAACTCACTCTGCAGGCAGTGTGGAACTGTGAGGGACTGAGGGTGAGCTCAACTCTCAGAAGTAAGATGGTTTTGACAAGGCGGTCAGGTACCCTCTCACGTATGGAACTTAGTATGTAGCACCAGTCTACCACAGGAATTACTAAGAAATCGCTTAACTGAGCTTGGAGGCACTAGTCTTGTGTGCCGGGTGATTCCAACAACCTCTCCCAACACTTCCGTCAAACAGCGAGCCTAGGCCTTTTAGAAGCCAAGGGTACCAGCAGGCTGGATGTGGAGGTACAGGCCATAAGCTCAACTCTCAAAAGTGTGTATGCATGGGAGGCAGATGTCTGCTACCCACTCGGACATGGGATCTGGAACCTAGCTACACTCTGGTTGAGGAAAGCCGTTGGAAATCGCTGTATTCAACTCAGATACACGGGAGTTCAGGCCCAGTGCTCACACATGCTTTTCCCGCAACCTCTCCCAGCCACTAACATAAGGATGTTAGCAGCTACTCCTACAGTCAGGCAGGATGCGGGAGGGTTCTGCCCTTTCATTGGCTCTCACAGGGAAGCATGTCTTGAAGCCAGCTGTCAACTAGCTGCATTCCTATGGCAGTGAGAATGTAGCAGTACTCTGAGTCAGGAGGTTCCAAGATTAAAACTCTACTGCACCTGGAGATACCCTCCAGGTCTGCATTGTTAACTTGTACTCAGAACCCTCTGGCAATCGTCTCTGGTGAAGACGTGTGAAACTCACTCTGCAGGCAATGTGGAAGTGTGAGGGACTGAGGGTGTGCTCAACTCTCAGAAGTAAAATGCTTTTGGACAAGGCGTTCAGCTACCTTCTCACATATGGAACTTAGTATGTAGCACCTGTCTTCCACAAGAATTACTGGGAAATCGTGAATTGAGCTTGGAGGCACTCGTCTTGTGTGCCGGGAGATTCCAAATACCTCTCCCAGCACTTCCGTCAAACAGCGAGCCTAGGCCTTTTAGAAGCCAAGGGTACCAGAAGGCTGGATGTGGAGGTACAGGCCATAAGCTCAACTCTCAGAAGTGTGTATGCATGGGAGGCAGATGTCTGCTACCCGCTCGTACATGGGATTTGGAACCTAGCTACACTCTGGTTGAGGAAAGTCGTTGGAAATCGCTGTATTCAACTCAGATACACGGGAGTTCAGGCCCAGTGCTCACACTTGCTTTTCGCGCAACCTCTCCCAGCCACTAACATTAGGATGTTAGCAGCTAAACCTACAGTCAGGCAGGATGCGGGAGGGTTCTGCCTTGTCCTCAGCTCTCACAGGGAAGCATGTCTTGAAGCCAGCTGTCAACTAGCTGCATTCCTATGGCAGTGAGAAGGTAGCAGTATTCTGAGTCAGGAGGTTCCAAGATTACCAGTCGACTGCACCTGGGGATACCCTCCAGGTCTGCATTGTTACCCTGCGTCTCAGAAGGCTCTGGCAAACGTCTCTACTGAAGACCTGCGAAACTCACTCTGCAGGCAGTGTGGAACTGTGAGGGACTGAGGGTGGGCTCAACTCTCAGAAGTAAAATGCTTTTGGACAAGGCGTTCAGCTACCTTCTCACATATGGAACTTAGTATGTAGCACCTGTCTTCCACAAGAATTACTGGGAAATCGTGAATTGAGCTTGGAGGCACTCGTCTTGTGTGCCGGGAGATTCCAAATACCTCTCCCAGCACTTCCGTCAAACAGCGATCCTTCGCCTTTTAGAAGCCAAGGGTACCAGAAGGCTGGATGTGGAGGTACAGGCCATAAGCTCAACTCTCCGAAGTGTGTATGCATGGGAGGCAGATGTCTGCTACCCGCTCGTACATGGGATTTGGAACCTAGCTACACTCTGGTTGAGGAAAGTCGTTGGAAATCGCTGTATTCAACTCAGATACACGGGAGTTCAGGCCCAGTGCTCACACTTGCTTTTCGCGCAACCTCTCCCAGCCACTAACATTAGGATGTTTGCAGCTAATCCTACAGTCAGGCAGCATGCGGGAGGGTTCTGCCCTGTCCTCAGCTCTCACAGGGAAGCATGTCTTGAAGCCAGCTGTCAACTAGCTGCATTCCTATGGCAGTGAGAAGGTAGCAGTATTCTGAGTCAGGAGGTTCCAAGATTACCAGTCGACTGCAACTGGGGATACCCTCCAGGTCTGCATTGTTACCCTGCGTCTCAGAAGGCTCTGGCAAACGTCTCTGCTGAAGACCTGCGAAACTCACTCTGCAGGCAGTGTCGAACTGTGAGGGACTGAGGGTGGGCTCAACTCTCAGAAGTAAGATGCTTTTGGACAAGGCGTTCAGCTACCATCTCACATATGGAACTTAGTATGTAGCACCTGTCTACCACAAGAATTACTGGGAAATCGTGAATTGAGCTTGGAGGCACTCGTCTTGTGTGCCGGGAGATTCCAATTACCTCTCCCAGCACTTCCGTCAAACAGCGAGCCTAGGCCTTTTAGAAGCCAAGGGTACCAGCAGGCTGGATGTGGAGGTACAGGCCATAAGCTCAACTCTCAGAAGTGTATATGCATGGGAGGCAGATGTCTGCTACCCACTCAGACATGGGAGTTGGAACCTAGCTACACTGTGATTGAAGAAGGCCATTGGAAATCGCTGTATTCAACTCAGATACACGGGAGTTCAGGCCCAGTGCTCACACATGCTTTTCCCGCAACCTCTCCCAGCCACTAACATAAGGATGTTAGCAGCTACTCCTACAGTCAGGCAGGATGCGGGAGGGTCCTGCCCTGTCCTCAGCTCTCACAGGGAAGCATGTCTTGAAGCCAGCTGTCAACTAGCTGCATTCCTATGGCAGTGAGAAGGTGGCAGTACTCTGAGTCAGGAGGTTCCAAGATTACCACTCTACTGCACCTGGAGATTCCCTCCAGGTCTGCATTGTTAACTTGTACTCAGAAGCCTCTGGCAATCGTCTCTGGTGAAGACGTGTGAAACTCACTCTGCAGGCAGTGTGGAACTGTGAGGGACTGAGGGTGGGCTCAACTCTCAGAAGTAAGATGCTTTTGGACAAGGCGTTCAGCTACCATCTCACATATGGAACTTAGTATGTAGCACCTGTCTACCACAAGAATTACTGGGAAATCGTGAATTGAGCTTGGAGGCACTCGTCTTGTGTGCCGGGAGATTCCAATTACCTCTCCCAGCACTTCCGTCAAACAGCGAGCCTAGGCCTTTTAGAAGCCAAGGGTACCAGCAGGCTGGATGTGGAGGTACAGGCCATAAGCTCAACTCTCAGAAGTGTGTATGCATGGGAGGCAGATGTCTTCTACCCGCTCGTACATGGGATTAGGAACCTAGCTACACTCTGGTTGAGGAAAGCCGTTGGAAATCGCTGTATTCAACTCAGATACACGGGAGTTCAGGCCCAGTGCTCACACATGCTTTTCGCGCAACCTCTCCCAGCCACTAACATTAGGATGTTAGCAGCTACTCCTACAGTCAGGCAGCATGCGGGAGGGTCCTGCCCTGTCCTCAGCTCTCTCAGGGAAGCATGTCTTGAAGCCACCTAGCTGTCAACTAGCTGCATTCCTATGGCAGTGAGAAGGTAGCAGTATTCTGAGTCAGGAGGTTCCAAGATTACCGGTCGACAGCACCTGGGGATACCCTCCAGGTCTGCATTGTTACCCTGCGTCTCTGAAGCCTCTGGCAAACGTCTCTGCTGAAGACCTGCGAAACTCACTCTGCAGGCAGTGTGGAACTGTGAGGGACTGAGGGTGAGCTCAACTCTCAGAAGTAAGATGGTTTTGGACAAGGCGTTCAGCTACCCTCTCACGTATGAACTTAGTATGTAGTACCAGTCTACCACAGGAATTACTAGGAAATCGCTGAACTGAGCTTGGAGGCACTAGTCTTGTGTGCC
The DNA here is from genome assembly GCF_053574225.1 of Canis aureus. Lineage (NCBI taxonomy): Eukaryota > Metazoa > Chordata > Mammalia > Carnivora > Canidae > Canis > Canis aureus. Next base: position 41,936,508 of record NC_135643.1, read on the forward strand.
GGGTGATTCCAATTACCTCTCCCAGCACTTCCGTCAAACAGCGAGCCTAGGCCTTTTAGAAGCCAAGGGTACCAGCAGGCTGGATGTGGAGGTACAGGCCATAAGCCCAACTCTCAGAAGTGTGTATGCATGGGAGGCAGATGTCTGCTACCCACTCGGACATGGGAGTTGGAACCTAGCTACACTGTGATTGAAGAAGGCCATTGGAAATCGCTGTATTCAACTCAGATACACGGGAGTTCAGGCCCAGTGCTCACACATGCTTTTCCCGCAACCTCTCCCAGCCACTAACATTAGGATGTTAGCAGCTACTCCTACAGTCAGGCAGCATGCGGGAGGGTTCTGCCCTGTCCTCAGCTCTCACAGGGAAGCATGTCTTGAAGCCAGCTGTCAACTAGCTGCATTCCTATGGCAGTGAGAAGGTAGCAGTATTCTGAGTCAGGTGGTTCCAAGATTACCAGTCGACTGCACCTGGGGATACCCTCCAGGTCTGCATTGTTACCCTGCGTCTCAGAAGCCTCTGGCAATCGTCTCTGGTGAAGACATGTGAAACTCACTCTGCAGGCAGTGTGGAAGTGTGAGGGACTGAGGGTGTGCTCAACTCTCAGAAGTAAGATGCTTTTGGACAAGGCGTTCAGCTACCTTCTCACATATGGAACTTAGTATGTAGCACCTGTCTACCACAAGAATTACTGGGAAATCGTGAATTGAGCTTGGAGTCACTCGTCTTGTGTGCCGGGAGATTCCAATTACCTCTCCCAGCACTTCCGTCAAACAGCGAGCCTAGGCCTTTTAGAAGCCAAGGGTACCAGCAGGCTGGATGTGGAGGTACAGGCCATAAGCTCAACTCTCAGAAGTGTGTATGCATGGGAGGCAGAAGTCTGCTACCCACTCGGACATGGGAGTTGGAACCTAGCTACACTGTGATTGAAGAAGGCCATTGGAAATCGCTGTATTCAACTCAGATACACGGGAGTTCAGGCCCAGTGCTCACACATGCTTTTCCCGCAACCTCTCCCAGCCACTAACATTAGGATGTTAGCAGCTACTCCTACAGTCAGGCAGCATGCGGGAGGGTTCTGCCCTGTCCTCAGCTCTCACAGGAAAGCATGTCTTGAAGCCAGCTGTCAACTAGCTGCATTCCTATGGCAGTGAGAAGGTAGCAGTATTCTGAGTCAGGAGGTTCCAAGATTACCAGTCGACTGCACCTGGGGATACCCTCCAGGTCTGCATTGTTACCCTGCGTCTCAGAAGCCTCTGGCAAAAGTCTCTGCTGAAGACCTGCGAAACTCACTCTGCAGGCAGTGTGGAACTGTGAGGGAATGAGGCTGAGCTCAACTCTCAGAAGTAAGATGCTTTTGGACAAGGCGTTCAGCTACCCTCTCACGTATGGAACTTAGTATGTAGCACCAGTCTACCACAGGAATTACTAGGAAATCGCTGAACTGAGCTTGGAGGCACTAGTCTTGTGTGCCGGGTGATTCCAATTACCTCTCCCAGCACTTCCGTCAAACAGCGAGTCTAGGCCTTTTAGAAGCCAAGGGTACCAGCAGGCTGGATGTGGAGGTACAGGCCATAACCTCAACTCTCAGAAGTGTGTATGCATGGGAGGCAGATGTCTACTACCCTCTGGTACATGGGATTTGAACCTAGCTACACTCTGCTTGAGGAAAGCCGTTGGAAATCGCTGTATTCAACTCAGATACACGGGAGTTCAGGCGCAGTGCTCACACATGCTTCTCCCGCAACCTCTCCCAGCCACTAACATTAGGATGTTAGCAGCTAATCCTACAGTCAGGCAGGATGGGGGAGGATTCTGCCCTGTCCTCAGCGCTCACAGGGAAGCATGTCTTGAAGCCAGCTGTCAACTAGCTGCATTCCTATGGCAGTGAGAAGGTAGCAGTACTCTGAGTCAGGAGGTTCCAAGATTACCACTCTTCTGCACCTGGAGATACCCTCCAGGTCTGCATTGTTAACTTGTACTCAGAAGCCTCTGGCAATCGTCTCTGGTGAAGACGTGTGAAACTCACTCTGCAGGCAGTGTGGAACTGTGAGGGACTGAGGGTGGGCTCAACTCTCAGAAGTAAGATGCTTTTGGACAAGGCGTTCAGCTACCATCTCACATATGGAACTTAGTATGTAGCACCTGTCTACCACAAGAATTACTGGGAAATCGTGAATTGAGCTTGGAGGCACAAGTTTGTGTGCCGGGAGATTCCAATTACCTCTCCCAGCACTTCCGTCAAACAGCGAGCCTAGGCCTTTTAGAAGCCAAGGGTACCAGCAGGCTGGATGTGGAGGTACAGGCCATAAGCTCAACTCTCAGAAGTGTGTATGCATGGGAGGCAGATGTCTGCTACCCTCTCGTACATGGGATTTGGAACCTAGCTACACTGTGGTTGAGGAAAGCCGTTGGAAATCGCTGTATTAAACTCAGATACACGGGAGTTCAGGCCCAGTGCTCACACATGCTTTTCCCGCAACCTCTCCCAGCCACTAACATTAGGATGTTAGCAGCTACTCCTACAGTCAGGCAGCATGCGAGAGGGTTCTGCCCTGTCCTCAGCTCCCTCAGGGAAGCATGTCTTGAAGCCAGCTAGCTGTCAACTAGCTGCATTCCTATGGCAGTGAGAAGGTAGCAGTATTCTGAGTCAGGAGGTTCCAAGATTACCAGTCGACTGCACCTGGGGATACCCTCCAGGTCTGCATTGTTACCCTGCGTCTCAGAAGCCTCTGGCAAACGTCTCTGCTGAAGACCTGCGAAACTCACTCTGCAGGCAGTGTGGAACTGTGAGGGACTGAGGCTGAGCTCAACTCTCAGAAGTAAGATGGTTTTGGACAAGGGGTTCAGCTACCCTCTCACGTATGGAACTTAGTATGTAGCACCAGTCTACCACAGGAATTACTAGGAAATCGCTGAACTGAGCTTGGAGGCACTAGTCTTGTGTGCCGGGTGATTCCAATTACCTCTCCCAGCACTTCCGTCAGACAGCGAGCCTAGGCCTTTCAGAAGCCAAGGGTACCAGCAGGCTGGATGTGGAGGTACAGGCCATAAGCTCAACTCTCAGAAGTGTATATGCATGGGAGGCAGATGTCTGCTACCCACTCGGACATGGGAGTTGGAACCTAGCTACACTGTGATTGAAGAAGTCCATTGGAAATCGCTGTATTCAACTCAGATACACGGGAGTTCAGGCCCAGTGCTCACACATGCTTTTCGCGCAACCTCTCCCAGCCACTAACATAAGGATGTTAGCAGCTACTCCTACAGTCAGGCAGGATGCGGGAGTGTTCTGCCCTGTCCTCAGCTCTCACAGGGAAGCATGTCTTGAAGCCAGCTGTCAACTAGCTGCATTCCTATGGCAGTGAGAAGGTAGCAGTACTCTGAGTCAGGAGGTTCCAAGATTACCACTCTACTGCACCTGGAGATACCCTCCAGGTCTGCATTGTTAACATGTACTCAGAAGCCTCTGGCAATCGTCTCTGGTGAAGACGTGTGAAACTCACTCTGCAGGCAGTGTGGAAGTGTGAGGGACTGAGGGTGTGCTCAAATCTCAGAAGTAAGATGCTTTTGGACAAGGCGTTCAGCTACCTTCTCACATATGGAACTTAGTATGTAACACCTGTCTACCACAAGAAATACTGGGAAATCGTGAATTGAGCTTGGAGGCACTCGTCTTGTGTGCCGGGAGATTCCAATTACCTCTCCCAGCACTTCCGTCAAACAGCGAGCCTAGGCCTTTTAGAAGCCAAGTGTACCAGCAGGCTGGATGTGGAGGTACAGGCCATAAGCTCAACTCTCAGAAGTGTGTATGCATGGGAGGCAGATGTCTGCTACCCGCTCGTACATGGGATTTGGAACCTAGCAACACTCTGGTTGAGGAAATCCGTTGGAAATCGCTGTATTCAACTCAGATACACGGGAGTTCAGGCCCAGTGCTCACACATGCTTTTCCCGCAACCTCTCCCAGCCACTAACATAAGGATGTTAGCAGCTACTCCTACAGTCAGGCAGGATGCGGGAGGGTTCTGCCCTTTCCTCAGCTCTCACAGGGAAGCATGTCTTGAAGCCAGCTGTCAACTAGCTGCATTCCTATGGCAGTGAGAAGGTAGCAGTACTCTGAGTCAGGAGGTTCCAAGATTACCAGTCTACTGCACCTGGAGATACCCTCCAGGTCTGCATTGTTACCCTGCGTCTCAGAAGCCTCTGGCAAACGTCTCTGCTGAAGACCTGCGAAACTCATTCTGCAGGCAGTGTGGAACTGTGAGGGACTGAGCCTGAGCTCAACTCTCAGAAGTAAGATGGTTTTGGACAAGGCGTTCAGCTACCCTCTCACGTATGGAACTTAGTATGTAGCACCAGTCTACCACAGGAATTACTAGGAAATCGCTGAACTGAGCTTGGAGGCACTAGTCTTGTGTGCCGGGTGATTCCAATTACCTCTCCCAGCACTTCCGTCAAACAGCGAGCCTAGGCCTTTTAGAAGCCAAGGGTACCAGCAGGCTGGATGTGGGGTACAGGCCATAAGCTCAACTCTCAGAAGTGTGTATGCATGGGAGGCAGATGTCTGCTACCCGCTCGTACATGGGATTTGGAACCTAGCTACACTCTGGTTGACGAAAGCCGTTGGAAATCGCTGTATTTAACTCAGATACACGGGAGTTCAGGCCCAGTGCTCACACATGCTTTCCCGCAACCTCTCCCAGCCACTAACATTAGTATGTTAGCAGCTACTCCTACAGTCAGGCAGCATGCGGGAGGGTTCTGCCCTGTCCTCAGCTCTCACAGGGAAGCATGTCTTGAAGCCAGCTGTCAACTAGCTGCATTCATATGGCAGTGAGAAGGTAGCAGTACTCTGAGTCAGGTCGTTCCAAGATTACCACTCTACTGCACCTGGAGATACCCTCCAGGTCTGCATTGTTAACTTGTACTCAGAAGCCTCTGGCAATGGTCTCTGGTGAAGACGTGTGAAACTCACTCTGCAGGCAGTGTGGAACTGTGAGGGACTGTGGGTGGGCTCAACTCTCAGAAGTAAGATGCTTTTGGACAAGGCGTTCAGCTACCTTCTCACATATGGAACTTAGTATGTAGCAACTGTCTACCACAAGAATTACTGGGAAATCGTGAATTGAGCTTGGAGCACTCGTCTTGTGTGCCGGGAGATTCCAATTACCTCTCCCAGCACTTCCGTCAAACAGCGAGCCTAGGCCTTTTAGAAGCCAAGGGTACCAGCAGGCTGGAAGTGGAGGTACAGGCCATAAGCTCAACTCTCAGAAGTGTGTATGCATGGGAGGCAGATGTCTGCTACCCGCTCGTACATGGGATTTGGAACCTAGCTACACTCTGGTTGAGGAAAGTCGTTGGAAATCGCTGTATTCAACTCAGCTACACGGGAGTTCAGGCCCAGTGCTCACACATGCTTTTCCCGCAACCTCTCCCAGCCACTAACATTAGGATGTTAGCAGCTACTCCTACAGTCAGGCAGGATGCGGGAGGTTTCTGCCCTGTCCTCAGCTCTCTCAGGGAAGCATGTCTTGAAGCCAGCTAGCTGTCAACTAGCTGCATTCCTAAGGCAGTGAGAAGGTAGCAGTATTCTGAGTCAGGAGGTTCCAAGATTACCAGTCTACTGCACCTGGGGATACCCTCCAGGTCTGCATTGTTACACTGCGTCTCAGAAGCCTCTGGCAAACGTCTCTGCTGAAGACCTGCGAAACTCACTCTGCAGGCAGTGTGGAACTGTGAGGGACTGAGGCTGAGCTCAACTCTCAGAAGTAAGATCGTTTGGACAAGGCGTTCAGCTAGCCTCTCAGGTATGGAACTTAGTATGTAGCACCGGTCTACCACAGGAATTACTAGGAAATCGCTGAACTGAACTTGGAGGCACTAGTCTTGTGTGCCGGGTGATTCCAACTACCTCTCCCAGCACTTCCGTCAAACAGCGAGCCTAGGCCTTTTAGAAGCCAAGGGTACCAGCAGGCTGGATGTGGAGGTACAGGCTATAAGCTCAACTCTCAGAAGTGTGTATGCATGGGAGGCAGATGTCTGCTACCCACTCGGACATGGGATATGGAACCTGGCTACACTCTGATTGATGAAAGCCTTTGGAAATCGCTGTATTCAACTCAGATACCCGGGAGTTCAGGCCCAGTGCTCACACATGCTTTTCGCGCAACCTCTCCCAGCCAGTAACATAAGGATGTTCGCAGCTACTCCTACAGTCAGGCAGGATGCGGGAGGGTTCTACCCTGTCCTCAGCTCTCACAGGGAAGCATGTCTTGAAGCCAGCTGTCAACTAGCTGCATTCCTATGGCAGTGAGAAGGTAGCAGTACTCTGAGTCAGGATGTTCCAAGATTACCACTCTACTGCACCTGGAGATACCCTCCAGGTCTGCATTGTTAACTTGTACTCAGAAGCCTCTGGCAATCGTCTCTGGTGAAGACGTGGGAAACTCACTCTGCAGGCAGTGTGGAACTGTGAGGGACTGAGGGTGAGCTCAATTCTCAGAAGTAAGATGCTTTTGGACAAGGCGTTCAGCTACCTTCTCACATATGGAACTTAGTATGTAGCACATGTCTACCACAAGAATTACTGGGAAATCGTGAATTGAGCTTGGAGGCACTCGTCTTGTGTGCCGGGAGATTCCAATTACCTCTCCCAGCACTTCCGTCAAACAGCGAGCCTAGGCCTTTTAGAAGCCAAGGGTACCAGCAGGCTGAATGTGGAGGTACAGGCCAGAAGCTCAACTCTCAGAAGTGTGTATGCATGGGAGGCAGATGTCTGCTACCCGCTAGTACATGGGATTTGGAACCTAGCTACACTCTGGTTCAGGAAAGCCGTTGGAAATCGCTGTATTCAACTCAGATACACGGGAGTTCAGGCCCAGTGCTCACACATGCTTTTCCCGCAACCTCTCCCAGCCACTAACATTAGGATGTTAGCAGCTACTCCTACAGTCAGGCAGGATGCGGGAGGGTTCTGCCCTGTCCTCAGCTCTCTCAGGGAAGCATGTCTTGAAGCCAGCTAGCTGTCAACTAGCTGCATTCCTATGACAGTGAGATGGTAGCAGTATTCTGAGTCAGGAGGTTCCAAGATTACCAGTCTACTGCACCTGGGGATACCCTCCAGGTCTGCATTGTTACCCTGCGTCTCAGAGGCCTCTGGCAAACGTCTCTGCTGAAGACCTGCGAAACTCACTCTGCAGGCAGTGTGGAACTATGAGGGACTGAGGCTGAGCTCAACTCTCAGAAGTAAGATGGTTTTGGACAAGGCGTTCAGCTACCCTCTCACGTATGCAAATTAGTATGTAGCACCAGTCTACCACAGGAATTACTAGGAAATCGCTGAATTGAGCTTGGAGGCACTAGTCTTGTGTGCCGGGTGATTCCAATTACCTCTCCCAGCACTTCCGTCAAACAGCGAGCCTAGGCCTTTTGGAAGCCAAGGGTACCAGCAGGCTGGATGTGGAGGTACAGGCCATAAGCTCAACTCTCAGAAGTGTGTATGCATGGGAGGCAGATGTCTGCTACCCGCTCGTACATGGGATTTGGAACCTAGCTACAGTCTCGTTGAGGAAAGCCGTTGGAAATCGCTGTATTCAACTCAGATACACGGGAGTTCAGGCCCAGTGCTCACAAATGCTTTTCCTGCAACCTCTCCCAGCCACTAACATTAGGATGTTAGCAGCTACTCCTACAGTCAGGCAGGATGCGGGAGGGTTCTGCCCTTTCCTCAGCTCTCACAGGGAAGCATGTCCTGAAGCCAGCTGTCAACTAGCTGCATTCCTATGGCAGTGAGAAGGTAGCAGTACTCTGAGTAAGGAGGTTCCAAGATTACCACTCTACTGCACCTGGAGATACCCTCCAGGTCTGCATTGTTAACTTGTACTCAGAAGCCTCTGGCAATCGTCTCTGGTGAAGACGTGTGAAACTCACTCTGCAGGCAGTGTGGAACTGTGAGGGACTGAGGGTGGGCTCAACTCTCAGAAGTAAGATGCTTTTGGACAAGGCGTTCAGCTACCTTCTCACATATGGAACTTAGTATGTAGCACCTGTCTACAACAAGAATTACTGGGAAATCGTGAATTGAGCTTGGAGGCACTCGTCTTGTGTGCCGGGACATTCCAATTACCTCTCCCAGCACTTCCGTCAAACAGCGAGCCTAGGCCTTTTAGAAGCCAAGGGTACCAGCAGGCTGGATGTGGAGGTACAGGCCATAAGCTCAACTCTCAGAAGTGTGTATGCATGGGAGGCAGATGTCTGCTACCCACTCGGACATGGGAGTTGGAACCTAGCTATATTGTGATTGAAGAAGGCCATTGGAAATCGCTGTATTAAACTCAGATACACGGGAGTTCAGGCCCAGTGCTCACACATGCTTTTCCCACAACCTCTCCCAGCCACTAACATTAGGATGTTAGCAGCTACTCCTACAGTCAGGCAGGATGCGGGAGTGTTCTGCCCTGTCCTCAGCTCTCACAGGGAAGCATGTCTTGAAGCCAGCTGTCAACTAGCTGCATTCCTATGGCAGTGAGAAGGTAGCAGTATTCTGAGTCAGGAGGTTCCAAGATTACCAGTCTACTGCACCTGGGGATACGCTCCAGGTCTGCATTGTTACCCTGCGTCTCAGAAGCCTCTAGCAAACGTCTCTGCTGAAGACCTGTGAAACTCACTCTGCAGGCAGTGTGGAACTGTGAGGGACTGAGGCTGAGCTCAACTCTCAGAAGTAAGATGGTTTTGGACAAGGCGTTCAGCTACCCTCTCACGTATGGAACTTAGTATGTAGCACCAGTCTACAACAGGAATTACTAGGAAATCGCTGAACTGAGCTTGGAGGCACTAGTCTTGTGTGCCGGGTGATTCCAATTACCTCTCCCAGCACTTCCGTCAAACAGCGAGCCTAGGCCTTTTAGAAGCCAAGGGTACCAGCAGCCTGGATGTGGAGGTACAGGCCATAAGCTCAACTCTCAGAAGTGTGTATGCATGGGAGGCAGATGTCTGCTACCCACTCAGACATGGGAGTTGGAACCTGGCTACACTATGATTGAACAAGGCCATTGGAAATCGCTGTATTCAACTCAGATACACGGGATTTCAGGCCCAGTGCTCACACATGCTTTTCTCGCAACCTCTCACAGCCACTAACATAAGGATGTTAGCAGCTACTCCTACAGTCAGGCAGGATGCGGGAGGTTCTGCCCTGTCCTCAGCTCTCACAGGGAAGCATGTCTTGAAGCCAGCTGTCAACTAGCTGCATTCCTATGGCAGTGAGAAGGTAGCAGTACTCTGAGTCAGGAGGTTCCAAGATTACCACTCTACTGCAGCTGGAGATACCCTCCAGGTCTGCATTGTTAACTTGTACTCAGAAGCCTCTGGCAATCGTCTCTGGTGAAGATGTGTGAAACTCACTCTGCAGGCACTGTGGAACTGTGAGGGACTGAGGGTGAGCTCAAACTTCAGAAGTAAGATGCTTTTGGACAAGGCGTTCAGCTACCTTCACATATGGAACTTAGTAAGTAGCACATGTCTACCACAAGAATTACTGGGAAATCGTGAATTGAGCTTGGAGGCACTCGTCTTGTGTGCCGGGGGATTCCAATTACCTCTCCCAGCACTTCCGTCAAACAGCGAGCCTAGGTCTTTTAGAAGCCAAGTGTACCAGCAGGCTGGCTGTGGAGATACAGGCCATAAGCTCAACTCTCAGAAGTGTGTATGCATGGGAGGCAGATGTCTGCTACCCGCTCCTACATGGGATTTGGAAACTAGCTACACTCTGGTTGAGGAAAGCCGTTGGAAATCGCTGTATTCAACTCAGATACACGGGAGTTCAGGCCCAGTGCTCACAAATGCTTTTCCTGCAACCTCTCCCAGCCACTAACATTAGGATGTTAGCAGCTACTCCTACAGTCAGGCAGGATGCGGGAGGGTTCTGCCCTTTCCTCAGCTCTCACAGGGAAGCATGTCCTGAAGCCAGCTGTCAACTAGCTGCATTCCTATGGCAGTGAGAAGGTAGCAGTACTCTGAGTCAGGAGGTTCCAAGATTACCACTCTACTGCACCTGGAGATACCCTCCAGGTCTGCATTGTTAACTTGTACTCAGAAGCCTCTGGCAATCGTCTCTGGTGAAGACGTGTGAAACTCACTCTGCAGGCAGTGTGGAACTGTGAGCGACTGAGGGTGAGCTCAACTCTCAGAAGTAAGATGCTTTTGGACAAGGCGTTCAGCTACCTTCTCACATATGGAACTTAGTATGTAGCACCTGTCTACCACAAGAATTACTGGGAAATCGTGAATTGAGCTTGGAGGCACTCGTCTTGTGTGCCGGGAGATTCCAATTACCTCTCCCAGCACTTCCGTCAAACAGCGAGCCTAGGTCTTTTAGAAGCCAAGGGTACCAGCAGGCTGGATGTGGAGGTACAGGCCATAAGCTCAACTCTCAGAAGTGTGTATGCATGGGAGGCAGATGTCTGCTACCCGCTCGTACATGGGATTTGGACCCTAGCAACACTCTGGTTGAGGAAAGCCGTTGGAAATCGCTGTATTCAACTCAGATACACGTGAGTTCAGGCCCAGTGCTCACACATGCTTTTCCCGCAACCTATCCCAGCCACCAACATAAGGATGTTAGCAGCTACTCCTACAGTCAGGCAGGATGCGGGAGGGTTCTGCCCTTTCCTCAGCTCTCACAAGGAAGCATGTCTTGAAGCCAGCTGTCAACTAGCTGCATTCCTATGGCAGTGAGAAGGTAACAGTACTCTGAGTCTGGAGGTTCCAAGATTACCAGTCTTCTGCACCTGGGGATACGCTCCAGGTCTGCATTGTTACCCTGCGTCTCAGAAGCCTCTGGCAAACGTCTCTGCTGAAGACCTGCGAAACTCATTCTGCAGGCAGTGTGGAACTGAGAGGGACTGAGGGTGAGCTCAACTCTCAGAAGTAAGATGGATTTGGACAAGGCGTTCAGGTACCCTCTCACGTATGGAACTTAGTATGTAGCACCAGTCTACCAAAGGAATTACTAGGAAATCGCTGAACTGAGCTTTCAGGCACTCGTCTTGTGTTCCGTGTGATTCCAATTACCTCTCCCATCACTTCCGTCAAACAGCGAGCCCTGGCCTTTTAGAAGCCAAAGGTACCACCAGGCTGGATGTGGAGGTACAGGCCATAAGCTCAACTCTCAGAAGTGTGTATGCATGGGAGGCAGATGTCTGCTACCCGCTCGTACATGGGATTTGGAACCTAGCAACACTCTGGTTGAGGAAAGCCGTTGGAAATCGCTGTATTCAACTCAGATACACGGGAGTTCAGGCCCAGTGCTCACACATGCTTTTCCCGCAACCCTCCCAGCCACTAACATTAGTATGTTAGCAGCTACTCCTACAGTCAGGCAGCATGCGGGAGGGTTCTGCCCTGTCCTCAGCTCTCACAGGGAAGCATGTCTTGAAGCCAGCTGTCAACTAGCTGCATTCCCATGGCAGTGAGAAGGTAGCAGTACTCTGAGTCAGGTGGTTCCAAGATTACCACTCTACTGCACCTGGAGATACCCTCCAGGTCTGCATTGTTAACTTTTACTCAGAAGCCTCTGGCAATCGTCTCTGGTGAAGACGTGTGAAACTCACTCTGCAGGCAGTGTGGAACTGTGAGGGACTGAGGGTGGGCTCAACTCTCAGAAGTTAGATGCTTTTGGACAAGGCGTTCAGCTACCTTCTCACATATGGAACTTAGTATGTAGCACCTGTCTACCACAAGAATTACTGGGAAATCGTGAATTGATATTGGAGGCACTCGTCTTGTGAGCCGGGAGATTCCAATTACCTCTCCCAGCACTTCCGTCAAACAGCGAGCCTAGGCCTTTTAGAAGCCAAGGGTACCAGCAGACTGGATGTGGAGGTACAGGCCATAAGCTCAACTCTCAGAAGTGTGCATGCATGGGAGGCAGATGTCTGCTACCCACTCGGACTTGGGATATGGAACCTGGCTACACTCTGATTGATGAAAGCCTTTGGAAATCGCTGTATTCAACTCAGATACACGGGAGTTCAGGCCCAGTGCTCACACATGCTTTTCGCGCAACCTCTCCCAGCCACTAACATAAGGATGTTAGCAGCTACTCCTACAGTCAGGCAGGATGCGGGAGGGTTCTGCCCTTTCCTCAGCTCTCACAGGGAAGCATGTCTTGAAGCCAGCTGTCAACTAGCTGCATTCCTATGGCAGTGAGAAGGTAGCAGTACTCTGAGTCAGGAGGTTCCAAGATTACCACTCTACTGCACCTGGAGATACCCTCCAGGTCTGCATTGTTAACTTGTACTCAGAAGCCTCTGGCAATCGTCTCTGGTGAAGACGTGTGAAACTCACTCTGCAGGCAGTGTGGAACTGTGAGGGATTGAGGGTGAGCTCAACACTCAGAAGAAAGATGCTTTGGACAAGGCGTTCAGCTACCTTCTCACATATGGAACTTAGTATGTAGCACCTGTCTACCACAAGAATTACTGGGAAATCGTGAATTGAGCTTGGAGGCACTCATCTTGTGTGCCGGGACATTCCAATTACCTCTCCCAGCACATCTGTCAAACAGCGAGCCTAGGCCTTTTAGGAGCCAAGGGTACCAGCAGGCTGGATGTGGAGGTACAGGCCATAAGCTCAACTCTCAGAAGTGTGTATGCATGGGAGGCAGATGTCTGCTACCCGCTCGTACTTGGGATTTGGAACCTAGCTACACTCTGGTTGAGGAAAGCCGTTGGACATCGCTGTATTCAACTCAGATACACGGGAGTTCAGGCCCAGTGCTCACACATGCTTTTCGCGCAACCTCTCCCAGCCACTAACATAAGGATGCTAGCAGCTAATCCTACAGTCAGGCAGGATGCGGGAGGGTTCTGCCCTTTCCTCAGCTCTCACAGGGAAGCATGTCTTGAAGCCAGCTGTCAACTAGCTGCATTCCTATGGCAGTGAGAAGGTAGTAGTATTCTGAGATAGGAGGTTCCAAGATTACCAGGCTACTGCACCTGGGGATACCCTCAAGGTCTGCTTTGTTACCCTGCGTCTCAGAAGCCTCTGGCAAACGTCTCTGCTGAAGACCTGCGAACCTGACTCTGCAGGCATGTGGAACTGTGAGGGACTGAGGCTGAGCTCAACTCTCAGAAGTAAGATGGTTTTGGACAAGGCGTTCAGCTACCATCTCACGTATGGAACTTAGTATGTAGCACCAGTCTACCACAGGAATTACTAGGAAATCGCTGAACTGAGCTTGGAGGCACTAGTCTTGTGTGCCGGGTGATTCCAATTACCTCTCCCAACACTTCCGTCAAACAGCGAGCCTAGGCCTTTTAGAAGCCAAGGGTACCAGCAGGCTGGATGTGGAGGTACAGGCCATAAGCTCAACTCTCAGAAGTGTATATGCATGGGAGGCAAATGTCTGGTACCCACTCGGACATGGGAGTTGGAACCTAGCTACACTGTGATTGAAGAAGGCCATTGGAAATCGCTGTATTCAACTCAGATACACGGGAGTTCAGGCCCAGTGCTCACACATGCTTTTCCCGCAACCTCTCCCAGCCACTAACATTAGGATGTTAGCAGCTACTCCTACAGTCAGGCAGGATGCGGGAGGGTTCTGCCCTGTCCTCAGCTCTCACAGGGAAGCATGTCTTGAAGCCAGCTGTCATCTAGCTGCATTCCTATGGCAGTGAGAAGGTAGCAGTACTCTGAGTCAGGAGGTTCCAAGATTACCAATCTACTGCACCTGGAGATACCCTCCAGGTCTGCATTGTTAACTTGTACTCAGAAGCCTCTGGCAATCGTCTCTGGTGAAGACGTGTGAAACTCACTCTGCAGGCAGTGTGGAACTGTGAGGGACTGAGGGTGGGCTCAACTCTCAGAAGTAAGATGCTTTTGGACAAGGCGTTCAGCTACCATCTCACATATGGAACTTAGTATGTAGCACCTGTCTACCAAGAGAATTACTGGGAAATCGTGAATTGAGCTTGGAGGCACTAGTCTTGTGTGCCGGGAGATTCCAATTACCTCTCCCAGCACTTCCGTCAAACAGCGAGCCTAGGCCTTTTAGAAGCCAAGGGTACCAGCAGGCTGGATGTGGAGGTACAGGCCATAAGCTCAACTCTCAGAAGTGTGTATGCATGGGAGGCAGATGTCTGCTACCCGCTCGTACATGGGATTTGGATCCTAGCTACACTCTGGTTGAGGTAAGCCGTTGCAAATCGCTGTATTCAACTCAGATACACGGGAGTTCAGGCCCAGTGCTCACACATGCTTTTCCCGCAACCTCTCCCAGCCACTAACATTAGGATGTTAGCAGCTACTCCTACAGTCAGGCAGCATGCGGGAGGGTTCTGCCCTGTCCTCAGCTCTCTCAGGGAAGCATGTCTTGAAGCCAGCTAGCTGTCAACTAGCTGCATTCCTATGGCAGTGAGAAGGTAGCAGTATTCTGAGTCAGGAGGTTCCAAGATTACCAGTCGACTGCACCTGGGGATACCCTCCAGGTCTGCATTGTTACCCTGCGTCTCAGAAGCCTCTGGCAAACGTCTCTGCTGAAGACCTGCGAAACTCACTCTGCAGGCAGTGTGGAACTGTGAGGGACTGAGGGTGAGCTCAACTCTCAGAAGTAAGATGGTTTTGGACAAGGCGTTCAGCTACACTCTCAGGTATGGAACTTAGTATGTAGCACCAGTCTACCACAGGAATTACTAGGAAATCGCTGAACTGAGCTTGGAGACACTAGTCTTGTGTGCCGGGTGATTCCAATTACCCCTCCCAGCACTTTCGTCAAACAGCGAGCCTAGGCCTTTTAGAAGCCAAGGGTACCAGCAGGCTGGATGTGGAGGTACAGGCCATAAGCTCAACTATCAGAAGTGTATATGCATGGGAGGCAGATGTCTGCTACCCACTCGGACATGGGAGTTGGAAACTGGCTACACTGTGATTGAAGAAGTCCATTGGAAATCGCTGTATTCAACTCAGATACACGGGAGTTCAGGCCCAGTGCTCACACATGCTTTTCCCGCAACCTCTCCTAGCCACTAACATAAGGAGGTTAGCAGCTACTCCTACAGTCAGGCAGGATGCGGGAGGGTTCTGCCCTGTCCTCAGCTCTCACAGGGAAGCATGTCTTGAAGCCAGCTGTCAACTAGCTGCATTCCTATGGCAGTGAGAAGGTAGCAGTACTCTGAGTCAGGAGGTTCCAAGATTACCACTCTACTGCACCTGGAGATACCCTCCAGGTCTGCATTGTTAACTTGTACTCAGAAGCCTCTGGCAATCGTCTCTGGTGAAGACGTGTGAAACTCACTCTGCAGGCAGTGTGGAACTGTGAGGGACTGAGGGTGTGCTCAACTCTCAGAAGTAAGATGCTTTTGGACAAGGCGTTCAGCTACCTTCTCACATATGGAACTTAGTATGTAGCACCTGTCTACCACAAGAATTACTGGGAAATCGTGAATTGAGCTTGGAGGCACTCGTCTTGTGTGCCGGGAGATTCCAATTACCTCTCCCAGCACTTCCGTCAAACAGCGAGCCTAGGCCTTTTAGAAGCCAAGGGTACCAGCAGGCGGGATGTGGAGGTACAGGCCTTAAGCTCAACTCTCAGAAGTGTGTATGCATGGGAGACAGATGTCTGCTACGCGCTCGTACATGGGATTTGGAACCTAGCTACACTCTGGTTGAGGAAAGTCGTTGGAAATCGCTGTATTCAACTCAGATACACGGGAGTTCAGGCCCAGTGCTCACACATGCTTTTCCCGCAACCTCTCCCAGCCACTAACATTAGGATGTTAGCAGCTACTCCTACAGTCAGGCAGCATGCGGGAGGGTTCTGCACTGTCCTCAGCACTCACGGGGAAGCATATCTTGAAGCCAACTGTCAACTAGCTGCATTCCTATGGCAGTGAGAAGGTAGCAGTATTCTGAGTCAGGAGGTTCCAAGATTACCAGTCTACAGCACCTGGGGATACCCTCCAGGTCTGCATTGTTACACTGCGTCTCAGAAGCCTCTGGCAAACGTCTCTGCTGAACACCTGCGAACTCACTCTGCAGGCAGTGTGGAACTGTGAGGGACTGAGGGTGAGCTCAACTCTCAGAAGTAAGATTGTTTTGGACAAGGCGTTCAGCTACCCTCTCAGGTATGGAACTTACTATGTAGCACCAGTCTACCACAGGAATTACTAGGAAATCGCTGAACTGAGCTTGGAGGCACTAGTCTTGTGTGCCGGGTGATTCCAATTACCTCTCCCAGCACTTCCGTCAAACAGCGAGCCTAGGCCTTTCAGAAGCCAAGGGTACCAGCAGGCTGGATGTGGAGGTACAGGCCATAAGCTCAACTCTCAGAAGTGTGTATGCATGGGAGGCAGATGTCTGCTACACACTCGGACATGGGAGTTGGAACCTAGCTACACTGTGATTGAAGAAGGCCATTGGAAATCGCTGTATTCAACTCAGATACACGGGAGTTTATGCCCAGTGCTCACACATGCTTTTCCCGCAACCTCTCCCAGCCACTAACATTAGGATGTTAGCAGCTACTCCTACAGTCAGGCAGCATGCGGTAGGGTTCTGCCCTGTCCTCAGCTCTCACAGGGAAGCATGTCTTGAAGCCAGCTGTCAACTAGCTGCATTCCTATGACAGTGAGAAGGTAGCAGTAATCTGAGTCAGGAGGTTCCAAGATTACCAGTCGACTGCACCTGGGGATACCCTCCAGGTCTGCATTGTTACCCTGCGTCTCAGAAGCCTCTGGCAAACGTATCTGCTGAAGACCTGCGAAACTCACTCTGCAGGCAGTGTGGAACTGTGAGGGACTGAGGGTGAGCTCAACTCTCAGAAGTAAGATGGTTTTGGACAAGGCGTTCAGCTACCCTCTCACTTATGGAACCTAGTATGTAGCACCAGTCTACCACAGGAATTACTAGGTAATCGCTGAACTGAGCTTGGAGGCACTAGTCTTGTGTGCCGGGTGATTCCAATTACCTCTCCCAGCACTTTCGTCAAACAGCGAGCCTAGGCCTTTTAGGAGCCAAGGGTACCAGCAGGCTGGATGTGGAGGTACAGGCCATAAGCTCAACTCTCAGAAGTGTGTATGCATGGGAGGCAGATGTCTGCTACCCACTCGGACATGGGAGTTGGAACCTAGCTACACTGTGATTGAAGAACGCCATTGGAAATCGCTGTATTCAACTCAGATACACGGGAGTTCAGGCCCAGTGCTCACACATGCTTTTCCCGCAACCTCTCCCAGCCACTAATATAAGGATGTTAGCAGCTACTCCTACAGTCAGGCAGGATGCGGGAGGGTTCTGCCCTGTCCTCAGCTCTCACAGGGAAGCATGTCTTGAAGCCAGCTGTCAACTAGCTGC
Source organism: Canis aureus (assembly GCF_053574225.1). Classification (NCBI taxonomy): domain Eukaryota; kingdom Metazoa; phylum Chordata; class Mammalia; order Carnivora; family Canidae; genus Canis; species Canis aureus. The sequence goes on from NC_135643.1 coordinate 41,953,864, forward strand.
ATTCCTATGGCAGTGAGAAGGTAGCAGTATTCTGAGTCAGGAGGTTCCAAGATTACCACTCTACTGCACCTGGAGATACCCTCCAGTTCTGCATTGTTAACTTGTACTCAGAAGCCTCTGGCAATCGTCTCTGGTGAAGACGTGTGAAACTCACTCTGCAGGCAGTGTGGAAGTGTGAGGGACCGAGGGTGTGCTCAACTCTCAGAAGTAAGATGCTTTTGGACAAGGCGTTCAGCTACCTTCTCACATATGGAACTTAGTATGTAGCACCTGTCTACCACAAGAATTACTGGGAAATCGTGAATTGAGCTTGGAGGCCCTCGTCTTGTGTGCCGGGAGATTCCAATTACCTCTCCCAGCACTTCCGTCAAACAGCGAGCCTAGGCCTTTTAGAAGCCAAGGGTACCAGCAGGCTGGATGTGGAAGTACAGGCCTTAAGCTCAACTCTCAGAAGTGTGTATGCATGGGAGGCCGATGTCTGCTACGCGCTCGTACATGGGATTTGGAACCTAGCTACACTCTGGTTGAGGAAAGTCGTTGGAAATCGCTGTATTCAACTCAGATACACGGGAGTTCAGGCCCAGTGCTCACACATGCTTTTCCCGCAACCTCTCCCAGCCACTAACATTAGGATGTTAGCAGCTACTCCTACAGTCAGGCAGCATGCGGGAGGGTTCTGCCCTGTCCTCAGCTCTCACAGGGAAGCATGTCTTGAAGCCAGCTGTCAACTAGCTGCATTCCTATGGCAGTGAGAAGGTAGTAGTATTCTGAGTTAGGAGGTTCCAAGATTACCAGGCTACTGCACCTGGGGATACCCTCCAGGTCTGCATTGTTACCCCGTGTCTCAGAAGTCTCTGGCAAACGTCTCTGCTGAAGACCTGCGAACCTCACTCTGCAGGCATGTGGAACTGTGAGGGACTGAGGCTGAGCACAACTCTCAGAAGTAAGATGCATTTGGACAAGGCATTCAGCTACCCTCTCACGTATGGAACTTAGTATGTAGCACCAGTCTACCACAGGAATTACTAGGAAATCGCTGAACTGAGCTTGGAGGCACTAGTCTTGTGTGCCGGGAGATTCCAATTACCTCTCCCAGCACTTCCGTCAAACAGCGATCCTAGGCCTTTTAGTAGCCAAGGGTACCAGCAGGCTGGATGTGGAGGTACAGGCCATAAGCTCAACTCTCAGAAGTGTGTATGCATGGGAGGCAGATGTCTGCTACCCACTCGGACATGGGAGTTGGAACCTAGCAACACTATGATTGAAGAACGCCATTGGAATCGCTGTATTCAACTCAGATACACGGGAGTTCAGGCCCAGTGCTCACACATGCTTTTCCCGCAACCTCTCCCAGCCACTAACATTAGGATGTTAGCAGCTACTCTTACAGTCAGGCAGCATGCGGGAGGGTTCTGCCCTGTCCTCAGCTCTCACAGGGAAGCATGTCTTGAAGCCAGCTGTCAACTAGCTGCATTCCTATGGCAGTGAGAAGGTAGCAGTACTCTGAGTCAGGAGGTTCCAAGATTACCACTCTACTGCACCTGGAGATACCCTCCAGGTCTGCATTGTTAACTTGTACTCAGAAGCCTCTGGCAATCGTCTCTGGTGAAGACGTATGAAACTCACTCTACAGGCAGTGTGGAACTGTGAGGGACTGAGGGTGAGCTAAACTCTCAGAAGTAAGATGCTTTTGGACAAGGCGTTCAGCTACCTTCTCACATATGGAACTTAGTATGTAGCACCTGTCTACCACAAGAATTACTGGGAAATCGTGAATTGAGCTTGGAGGCACTCGTTTTGTGTGCCGGGAGATTCCAATTTCCTCTCCCAGCACTTCCGTCAAACAGCGAGCTTAGGCCTTTTAGAAGCCAAGGGTACCAGCAGGCTGGATGTGGAGGTACAGGCCATAAGCTCAACTCTCAGAAGTGTGTATGCATGGGAGGCAGATGTCTGCTACCCACTCGGACATGGGAGTTGGAACCTAGCAACACTGTGATTGAAGAACGCCATTGGAAATCGCTGTATTCAACTCAGATACACGGGAGTTCAGGCCCAGTGCTCACACATGCTTTTCCCGCAACCTCTCCCAGCCACTAATATTAGGATGTTAGCAGCTACTCCTACAGTCAGGCAGGATGCGGGAGGGTTCTGCCCTGTCCTCAGCTCTCACAGGGAAGCATATCTTGAAGCCAACTGTCAACTAGCTGCATTCCTATGGCAGTGAGAAGGTAGCAGTACTCTGAGTCAGGAGGTTCCAAGATTACCACTCTACTGCAGCTGGAGATACCCTCCAGGTCTGAATTGTTAACTTGTACTCAGAAGCCTCTGGAAATCACCTCTGGTGAAGACGTGTGAAACTCACTCTGCAGGCAGTGTGGAATTGTGAGGGACTGAGGGTGAGCTCAACTCTCAGAAGTAAGATGCTTTTGGACAAGGCGTTCAGCTACCTGCTCACATATGGAACTTAGTATGTAGCACCTGTCTACCACAAGAATTATTGGGAAATCGTGAATTGAGCTTGGAGGCCCTCGTCTTGTGTGCCGGGAGATTCCAATTACCTCTCCCAGCACTTCCGTCAAACAGCGAGCCTAGGCCTTTTAGAAGCCAAGGGTACCAGCAGGCTGGATGTGGAGGTACACGCCATAAGCTCAACTCTCAGAAGTGTATATGCATGGGAGGCAGATGTCTGCTACCCACTCGGACATGGGAGTTGGAACCTAGCTACACTGTGATTGAAGAAGGCCATTGGAAATCGCTGTATTAAACTCAGATACACGGGAGTTCAGGCCCAGTGCTCACACATGCTTTTCCCGCAACCTCTCCCAGCCACTAACATTAGGATGTTAGCAGCTACTCCTACAGTCAGGCAGCATGCGGGAGGGTTCTGTCCTGTCCTCAGCTCTCACAGGGAAGCATGTCTTGAAGCCAGCTGTCAAGTAGCTTCATTCCTAAGGCATTGAGAAGGTAGCAGTATTCTGAGTCAGGAGTTTGCAAGTATACCAGTCGACTGCACCTGGGGATATCTTCCAGGTCTGCATTGTTACCCTGCGTACAGAAGCGTCTGGCAAACGTCTCTGCTGAAGACCTGCGAAACTCACTCTGCAGGCAGTGTGGAACTGTGAGGGACTGAGGGTGAGCTCAACTCTCAGAAGTAAGATGGTTTTGGACAAGGCGTTCAGCTATCCTATCACGTGTGGAACTTAGTATGTAGCACCAGTCTACCACAGTAATTATTAGGAAATCGCTGAACTGAGCTTGGAGGCACTAGTCTTGTGTGCCGGGTGATTCCAATTACCTCTCCCAGCAGTTCCGTCAAACAGCGAGCCTAGACCTTTCAGAAGCCAAGGGTACCAGCAGGCTGGATGTGGAGGTACATGCCATAAGCTCAACTCTCAGAAGTGTGTATGCATGGGAGGCAGATGTCTGCTACCCACTCGGACATGGGAGTTGGAACCTAGCTACACTGTGATTGAAGAAGGCCATTGGAAATCGCTGTATTCAACTCAGATACACGGGAGTTCAGGCCCAGTGCTCACACATGCTTTTCCCGGAACCTCTCCCAGCCACTAACATTAGGATGTTAGCAGCTACTCCTACAGTCAGGCAGGATGCGGGAGGGTTCTGCCCTGTCCTCAGCTCTCTCAGGGAAGCATGTCTTGAAGCCAGCTGTCAACTAGCTGCATTCCTATGGCAGTGAGAAGGTAGCAGTACTCTGAGTCAGGAGGTTCCAAGATTACCACTCTACTGCACCTAGAGATACCCTCCAGGTCTGCATTGTTAACTTGTACTCAGAAGCCTCTGGCAATCGTCTCTGGTGAAGACGTGTGAAACTCACTCTACAGGCAGTGCGGAACTGTGGGGGACTGAGGGTGAGCTAAACTCTCAGAAGTAAGATGGTTTTGGACAAGGCGTTCAGCTACTCTCTCACGTATGGAACTTAGTATGTAGCACCAGTCTACCACAGGAATTACTAGGAAATCGCTGAACTGAGCTTGGAGGCACTAGTCTTGTGTGCCGGGTGATTCCAATTACCTCTCTCAGCACTTCCGTCAAACAGCGAGCCGAGTCCTTTTAGAAGCCAAGGGTACCAGCAGGCTGGATGTGGAGGTACAGGCCATAAGCTCAACTCTCAGAAGTGTGTATGCATGGGAGGCAGATGTCTGCTACCCGCTCGTACATGGGATTTGGAACCTAGCTACACTCTGGTTGAGGAAAGCCGTTGGAAAGCGCTGTATTCAACTCAGATACAGGGAGTTCAGGCCCAGTGCTCACACATGCTTTTCCCGCAACCTCTCCCAGCCACTAACATTAGGATGTTAGCAGCTACTCCTACAGTCAGGGAGGATGCGGGAGGTTTCTGCCCGTCCTCAGCTCTCACAGGGAAGCATGTCTTGAAGCCAGCTGTCAACTAGCTGCATTCCTATGGCAGTGAGAAGGTAGCAGTATTCTGAGTCAGGAGGTTCCAAGATTACCAGTCGACTGCACCTGGGGATACCCTCCAGGTCTGCATTGTTACCCTGCGTCTCAGAAGCCTCTGGCAAACGTCTCTGCTCAAGACCTGCGAAAGTCACTCTGCAGGCAGTGTGGAACTGTGAGGGACTGAGTGTGGGCTCAACTCTCAGAAGTAAGATGCTTTTGGACAAGACGTTCAGCTACCCTCTCACGTATGGAACTTAGTATGTAGCACCAGCGTACGACAGGAATTACTAGGAAATCGCTGAACTGAGCTTGGAGGCCCTTGTCTTGTGTGCCTGGTGATTCCAAATACCTCTCCCAGCACTTCTGTCAAACAGCGAGCCTAAGCCTTTTAGAAGCCAAGGGTACCAGCAGGCTGGATGTGGAGGTACAGGCCATAAGCTCAACTCTCAGAAGTGTGTATGCATGGGAGGCAGATGTCTGCTACCCACTCGGACATGGGATATGGAACCTGGCTACACTCTGATTGATGAAAGGCTTTGGAAATCGCTGTATTCAACTCAGATACACGGGAGTTCAGGCCCAGTCTCACACATGCTTTTCTCGCAACCTCTCCCAACCACTAACATAAGGATGTTAGCAGCTACTCCTACAGTCAGGCAGGATGCGGGAGGGTTCTGCCCTGTCCTCAGCTCTCTCAGGGAAGCATGTCTTGAAGCCAGCTGTCAACTAGCTGTATTCCTATGGCAGTGAGAAGGTAGCAGTACTCTGAGTCAGAAGGTTCCAAGATTACCACTCTACTGCACCTGGAGATACCCTCCAGGTCTGCATTGTTAACTTGTACTCAGAAGCCTCTGGCAATCGTCTCTGGTGAAGACGTGTGAAACTCACTCTGCAGGCAGTGAAGGACTGTGAGGGACTGAGGGTGGGCTCAACTCTCAGAAATAAGATGCTTTTGGACAAGGCGTTCAGCTACCATCTCACATATGGAACTTAGTATGTAGCACCTGTTTACCACAAGAATTACTGGGAAATCGTGAATTGAGCTTGGAGGCACTCGTCTTGTGTGCCGGGAGATTCCAATTACCTCTCCCAGCACTTCCGTCAAACAGCGAGCCTAGGCCTTTTAGAAGCCAAGGGTACCAGCAGGCTGGATGTGGAGGTACAGGCCAAAGCTCAACTCTCAGAAGTGTGTATGCATGGAGGCAGATGTCTGCTACCCGCTCATACATGGGATTTGGAACCTAGCTACACTCTGGTTGAGGAAAGCCGTTGGAAATCGCTGTATTCAACTCAGATACACGGGAGTTCAGGCCCAGTGCTCACACATGCTTTTCCCGCAACCTCTACCAGCCACTAACATTAGGATGTTAGCAGCTACTCCTACAGTCAGGCAGGATGCGGGAGGGTTCTGCCCTGTCCTCAGCTCTCACAGGGAAGCATGTCTTGAAGCCAGCTGTCAACTAGCTTCATTCCTATGGCAGTGAGAAGGTAGCAGTACTCTGAGTCAGGAAGTTCCAAGATTACCACTCTACTGCACCTGGAGATACCCTCCAGGTCTGCATTGTTAACTTGTACTCAGAAGCCTCTGGCAATCGTCTCTGGTGAAGACGAGTGAAACTCACTCTGCAGGCAGTGTGGAACTCTCAGGGACTGAGTGTGGGCTCAACTCTCAGAAGTAAGATGCTTTTGGACAAGGCGTTCAGCTACCATCTCACATATGGAACTTAGTATGTAGCACCTGTCTACCACAAGAATTACTGGGAAATCGTGAATTGAGCTTGGAGGCACTCGTCTTGTGTGCCGGGAGATTCCAATTACCTCTCCCAGCACTTCCGTCAAACAGCGAGCCTAGGCCTTTTAGAAGCCAAGGGTACCAGCAGGCTGGATGTGGAGGTACAGGCCATAAGCTCAACTCTCAGAAGTGTGTATGCATGGGAGGCAGATGTCTGCTACCCGCTCGAACATGGGATTTGGAACCTAGCTACACTCTGGTTGAGGAAAGCCGTTGGAAATCGCTGTATTCAACTCAGATACACGGGAGTTCAGGCCCAGTGCTCACACATGCTTTTCCCGCAACCTCTCCTAGCCACTAACATTAGGATGTTAGCAGCTACTCCTACAGTCAGGCAGGATGCGGGAGGGTTCTGCCCTGTCCTCAGCTCTCACAGGGAAGCATGTCTTGAAGCCCGCTGTCAACTAGCTGCATTCCTATGGCAGTGAGAAGGTAGCAGTACTCTGAGTCAGGAGGTTCCAAGTTTACCACTCTACTGCACCTGGAGATACCCTCCAGGACTGCATTGTTAACTTGTACTCAGAAGCCTCTGGCAATCGTCTCTGGTGAAGACGTGTGAAACTCACTCTGCAGGCAGTGTGGAACTGTGAGGGACTGAGGGTGGGCTCAACTCTCAGAAGTAAGATGCTTTTGGACAAGGCGTTCAGCTACATTCTCACATATGGAACTTAGTATGTAGCACCTGTCTACCACAAGAATTACTGGGAAATCGTGAATTGAGCTTGGAGGCACTCGTCTTGTGTGCCGGGAGATTCCAATTACCTCTCCCAGCACTTCCGTCAAACAGCGAGCCTAGGTCTTTTAGAAGCCAAGGGTACCAGCAGGCTGGATGTGGAGGTACAGGCCAAAGCTCAACTCTCAGAAGTGTGTATGCATGGAGGCAGATGTCTGCTACCCGCTCATACATGGGATTTGGAACCTAGCTACACTCTGGTTGAGGAAAGCCGTTGGAAATCGCTGTATTCAACTCAGATACACAGGAGTTCAGGCCCAGTGCTCACACATGCTTTTCCCGCAACCTCTCCTAGCCACTAACATTAGGATGTTAGCAGCTACTCCTACAGTCAGGCAGCATGCGGGAGGGTTCTGCCCTGTCCTCAGCTCTCACAGGGAAGCATGTCTTGAAGCCAGCTGTCAACTAGCTGCATTCCTATGGCAGTGAGAAGGTAGCAGTACTCTGAGTCAGGAGGTTCCAAGTTTACCACTCTACTGCACCTGGAGATACCCTCCAGGTCTGCATTGTTAACTTGTACTCAGAAGCCTCTGGCAATCGTATCTGGTGAAGACGTGTGAAACTCACTCTGCAGGCAGTGTGGAACTGTGAGGGACTGAGGGTGGGCTCAACTCTCAGAAGTAAGATGCTTTTGGACAAGGCGTTCAGCTACATTCTCACATATGGAACTTAGTATGTAGCACCTGTCTACCACAAGAATTACTGGGAAATCGTGAATTGAGCTTGGAGGCACTCGTCTTGTGTGCCGGGAGATTCCAATTACCTCTCCCAGCACTTCCGTCAAACAGCGAGCCTAGGTCTTTTAGAAGCCAAGGGTACCAGCAGGCTGGATGTGGAGGTACAGGCCAAAGCTCAACTCTCAGAAGTGTGTATGCATGGAGGCAGATGTCTGCTACCCGCTCATACATGGGATTTGGAACCTAGCTACACTCTGGTTGAGGAAAGCCGTTGGAAATCGCTGTATTCAACTCAGATACACGGGAGTTCAGGCCCAGTGCTCACACATGCTTTTCCCGCAACCTCTCCCAGCCACTAACATTAGGATGTTAGCAGCTACTCCTACAGTCAGGCAGGATGCGGGAGGGTTCTGCCCTGTCCTCAGCTCTCTCAGGGAAGCATGTCTTGAAGCCAGGTAGCTGTCAACTAGCTGCATTCCTATGGCAGTGAGAAGGTAGCAGTATTCTGAGTCAGGAGGTTCCAAGATTACCAGTCGACTGCACCTGGGGATACCCTCCAGGTCTGCATTGTTACCCTGCGTCTCAGAAGCCTCTGGCAAACGTCTCTGCTGAAGACCTGCGAAACTCACTCTGCAGGGAGTGTGGAACTGTGAGGGTCTGAGGCTGAGATCAACTCTCAGAAGTAAGATGCTTTTGGACAAGGCGTTCAGCTACCCTCTCACGTACGGAACTTAGTATGTAGCACCAGTCTACCACAGGAATTACTAGGAAATCGCTGAACTGAGCTTGGAGGCACTAGTCTTGTGTGCCGGGTGATTCCAATTACCTCTCCCAGCACTTCCGTCAAACAGCGAGCCTAGGCCTTTTAGAAGCCAAGGGTACCAGCAGGCTGGATGTGGAGGTACAGGCCATAAGCTCAACTCTCAGAAGTGTGTATGCATGGGGGGCAGATGTCTGCTACCCACTCGGACATGGGAGTTGGAACCTAGCTACACTGTGATTGAAGAAGGCCATTGGAAATCGCTGTATTCAACTCAGATACATGGGAGTTCAGGCCCAGTGCTCACACATGCTTTTCCCGCAACCTCTCCCAGCCACTAACATTAGGATGTTAGCAGCTACTCCTACAGTCAGGCAGGATGCGGGAGGGTTCTTCCCTGTCCTCAGCTCTCACAGGGAAGCATGTCTTGAAGCCAGCTGTCAACTAGCTTCATTCCTATGGCAGTGAGAAGGTAGCAGTACTCTGAGTCAGGAAGTTCCAAGATTACCACTCTACTGCACCTGGAGATACCCTCCAGGTCTGCATTGTTAACTTGTACTCAGAAGCCTCTGGCAATCGTCTCTGGTGAAGATGTGTGAAACTCACTCTGCAGGCAGTGTGGAACTCTCAGGGACTGAGGGTGGGCTCAACTCTCAGAAGTAAGATGCTTTTGGACAAGGCGTTCAGCTACCATCTCACATATGGAACTTAGTATGTAGCACATGTCTACCACAAGAATTACTGGAAAATCATGAATTGAGCTTGGAGGCACTCGTCTTGTGTGCCGGGAGATTCCAATTACCTCTCCCAGCACTTCGGTCAAACAGCGAGCCTAGGCCTTTTAGAAGCAAAGGGTACCAGCAGGCTGGATGTGTAAGTACAGGCCATAGCTCAACTCTCAGAAGTGTGTATGCAGGGTGGCAGATGTCTGCTACCAGCTCGTACATGGGATTTGGAATCTAGCTACACTCTGGTTGAGGAAAGCCATTGGAAATCGCTGTATTCAACTCAGATACACGGGAGTTCAGGCCCAGTGCTCACACATACTTTTCCCGCAACCTCTCCCAGCCACTAACATTAGGATGTTAGCAGCTACTCCTACAGTCAGGCAGCATGCGGGAGGTTTCTGCCCCGTCCTCAGCTCTCTCAGGGAAGCATGTCTTGAAGCCAGGTAGCTGTCAACTAGCTGCATTCCTAAGGCAGTGAGAAGGCAGCAGTATTCTGAGTCAGGAGGTTCCAAGATTACCACTCTACTGCACCTGGAGATACCCTCCAGGTCTGCATTGTTAACTTGTACTCAGAAGCCTCTGGCAATCGTCTCTGGTGAAGACGTGTGAAACTCACTCTGCAGGCAGTGTGGAACTGTGAGGGACTGAGGCTGAGCTCAACTCTCAGAAGTAAGATGCTTTTGGACAAGGCGTTCAGCTACCTTCTCACATATGGAACTTAGTATGTAGCACCTGTCTACCACAAGAATTACTGGGAAATTGTGAATTGAGCTTGGAGGCACTCGTCTTGTGTGCCGGGAGATTCCAATTACCTCTCCCAGCACTTCCGTCAAGCAGCGAGACTAGGCCTTTTAGAAGCCAAGGGTACCAGCAGGCTGGCTGTGGAGGTACAGGCCATAAGATCAACTCTCAGAAGTGTGTATGCATGGAAGGCAGATTTCCGCTACCCGCTCGTACATGGGATTTGGAACCTAGCTACACTCTGGTTGAGGAAAGTCGTTGGAAATCGCTGTATTCAACTCAGATACACGGGAGTTCAGGCCCAGTGCTCACACATGCTTTTCCCGCAACCTCTCTCAGCCACTAACATTAGGATGTTAGCAGTTACTCCTACAGTCAGGCAGCATGCGGGAGGGTTCTGCCCTGTCCTGAGCTCTCACAGGGAAGCATGTCTTGAAGCCAGCTCTCAACTAGCTGCATTCCAATGGCAGTGAGAAGGTAGCAGTACTCTGAGTCAGGAGGTTCCAAGATTACCACTCTACTGCACCTGGAGATACCCTCCAGGTCTGCATTGTTAACTTGTACTCAGAAGCCTCTGGCAATCGTCTCTGCTGAAGACCTGCGAAACTCACTCTGCAGGCAATGTGGAACTGTGAGGGACTGAGGGTGAGCTCAACTCTCAGAAGTAAGATGGTTTTGGACAAGGCGTTCAGCTACCCTCTCACGTATGGAACTTAGTATGTAGCACCAGTCTACCACAGGAATTACTAGGAAATCGCTGAACTGAGCTTGGAGGCACTAGTCTTGTGTGCCGGGTGATTCCAATTACCTCTCCCAGCACTTCTGTCAAACAGCGAGCCTAGGCCTTTTAGAAGCCAAGGGTACCAGCAGGCTGGATGTGGAGGTACAGGCCATAAGCTCAACTCTCAGAAGTGTATATACATGGGAGGCAGATGTCGGCTTCCCACTCGGACACGGGAGTTGGAACCTAGCTACACTGTGATTGAAGAAGGCCATTGGAAATCGCTGTATTCAACTCAGATACACGGGAGTTCAGGCCCAGTTCTCACACATGCTTTTCCCGCAACCTCTCCCAGCCACTAACATAAGGATGTTAGCAGCTACTCCTACAGTCAGGCAGGATGCGGGAGGGTTCTGCCCTGTCCTCAGCTCTCACAGGGAAGCATGTCTTGAAGCCAGCTGTCAACTAGCTGCATTCCTATGGCAGTGAGAAGGTAGCAGTACTCTGAGTCAGGAGGTTCCAAGATTACCACTCTACTGCACCTGGAGATACCCTCCAGGTCTGCATTGTTAACTTGTACTCAGAAGCCTCTGCAATCGTCTCTGGTGAAGACGTGTGAAACTCACTCTGCAGGCAGTGTGGAAGTGTGAGGGACTGAGGGTTTGCTCAACTCTCAGAAGTAAGATGCTTTTGGACAAGGCGTCAGCTACCTTCTCACATATGGAACTTAGTATGTAGCACCTGTCTACCACAAGAATTACTGGGAAATCGTGAATTGAGCTTGGAGGCACTCGTCTTGTGTGCCGGGAGATTCCAATTACCTCTCCCAGCACTTCCGTCAAACAGCGAGCCCAGGCCTTTTAGAAGCCAAGGGTACCAGCAGGCTGGATGTGGAGGTACAGGCCATAAGCTCAACTCTCAGAAGTGTGTATGCATGGGAGGCAGATGTCTGCTACCCGCTCGTACATGGGATTTGGTCCCTAGCTACACTCTGGTTGAGGAAAGTCGTTGGAAATCGCTGTATTCAACTCACATACACGGGAGTTCAGGCCCAGTGCTCACACATGCTTTTCCCGCAACCTCTCCCAGCCATTAACATTAGGATGTTAGCAGCTACTCCTACAGTCAGGCAGCATGCAGGAGGGTTCTGCCCTGTCCTGAGTTCCCTCAGGGAAGCATGTCTTGAAGCCAGCTAGCTGTCAACTAGCTGCATTCCTATGGCAGTGAGAAGGTAGCAGTATTCTGAGTCAGGAGGTTCCAAGATTACCAGTCGACTGCACCTGGGGATACCCTCCAGGTCTGCATTGTTACCCTGCGTCTCAGAAGCCTCTGGCAAACGTCTCTGCTGAAGACCTGCGAAACTCACTCTGCAGGCAGTGTGGAACTGTGAGGGACTGAGGCTGAGCTCAACTCTCAGAAGTAAGATGGTTTTGGACAAGGCGTTCAGCTACCCTCTCACGTATGGAACTTAGTATGTAGCACCAGTCTACCACAGGAATTACTAGGAAATCGCTGAACTGAGCTTGGAGGCACTAGTCTTGTGTGCCGGGTGATTCCAATTACCTCTCCCAGCACTTCTGTCAAACAGCGAGCCTAGGCCTTTTAGAAGCAAGGGTACCAGCAGGCTGGATGTGGAGGTACAGGCCATAAGCTCAACTCTCAGAAGTGTACATGCATGGGAGGCAGATGTCTGCTACCCACTCGGACATGGGAGTTGGAACCTAGCTACACTGTGATTGAAGAAGGCCATTGGAAATCGCTGTATTCAACTCAGATACACGGGAGTTCAGGCCCAGTGCTCACACATGCTTTTCCCGCTATCTCTCCCACCCACTAACATAAGGATGTTAGCAGCTACTCCTACAGTCAGGCAGGATGCGGGAGGGTTCTGCCCTGTCCTCAGCTCTCACAGGGAAGCATGTCTTGAAGCCAGGTGTCAACTAGCTGCATTCCTATGGCAGTGAGAAGGTAGCAGTACTCTGAGTCAGGAGGTTCCAAGATTACCACTCTACTGCACCTGGAGATACCCTCCAGGTCTGCATTGTTAACTTGTACTCAGAAGCCTCTGGCAATCGTCTCTGGTGAAGACGTGTGAAACTCACTCTGCAGGCAGTGTGGAAGTGTGAGGGACTGAGGGTGGGCTCAACTCTCAGAAGTAAGATGCTTTTGGACAAGGCGTTCAGCTACCTTCTCACATATGGAACTTAGTATGTAGCACCTGTCTACCACAAGAATTACTGGGAAATCGTGAATTGAGCTTGGAGGCACTCGTCTTGTGTGCCGGGAGATTCCAATTACCTCTCCCAGCACTTCCGTCAAACAGCGAGCCTAGGCCTTTTAGAAGCCAAGGGTACCAGCAGGCTGGATGGGGAGGTACAGGCCATAAGCTCAACTCTCAGAAGTGTGTATGCATTGGAGGCAGATGTCTGCTACCCGCTCGTACATGGGATTTGGACCCTAGCTACACTCTGGTTGAGGAAAGTCGTTGGAAATCGCTGTATTCAACTCAGATACACGGGAGTTCAGGCCCAGTGCTCACACATGCTTTTCCCGCAACCTCTCCCAGCGACTAACATTAGGATGTTACCAGCTACTCCTACAGTCAGGCAGCATGCGGGAGGGTTCTGCCCTGTCCTCAGCTCTCTCAGGGAAGCATGTCTTGAAGCCAGCTAGCTGTCAACAACCTGCATTCCTATGGCAGTGAGAAGGTAGCAGTATTCTGAGTCAGGAGGTTCCAAGATTACCAGTCGACTGCACCTGGGGATACCATCCAGGTCTGCATTGTTACCCTGCGTCTCAGAAGCCTCTGGCAAACGTCTCTGCTGAAGACCTGCGAAACTCACTCTGCAGGCAGTGTGGAACTGTGAGGGACTGAGGGTGAGCTCAACTCTCAGAAGTAAGATGGTTTTGGACAAGGCGTTCAGCTACCCTCTCACGTATGGAACTTAGTATGTAGCACCAGTCTACCACAGGAATTACTAGGAAATCGCTGAACTGAGCTTGGAGGCACTAGTCTTGTGTGCCGGGTGATTCCAATTACCTCTCCCAGCACTTCTGTCAAACAGCGAGCCTAGGCCTTTTAGAAGCCAAGGGTACCAGCAGCCTGGATGTGGAGGTACAGGACATAAGCTCAACTCTCAGAAGTGTATATACATGGGAGGCAGATGTCGGCTTCCCACTCGGACATGGGAGTTGGAACCTAGCTACACTGTGATTGAAGAAGGCCATTGGAAATCGCTGTATTGAACTCAGATACACGGGAGTTCAGGCCCAGTGCTCACACATGCTTTTCCCGCAAACTCTCCCAGAAACTCTCCCAGCCACTAACATAAGGATGTTAGCAGCTACTCCTACATCAGGCAGGATGCGTGAGGGTTCTGCCCTGTCCTCAGCTCTCACAGGGAAGCATGTCTTGAAGCCAGCTGTCAACTAGCTGCATTCCTATGGCAGTGAGAAGGTAGCAGTACTCTGAGTCAGGAGGTTCCAAGATTACCACTCTACTGCACCTGGAGATACCCTCCAGGTCTGCATTGTTAACTTGTACTCAGAAGCCTCTGGCAATCGTCTCTGGTGAAGACGTGTGAAACTCACTCTGCAGGCAGTGTGGAAGTGTGAGGGACTGAGGATTTGCTCAACTCTCAGAAGTAAGATGCTTTTGGACAAGGCGTTCAGCTACCTTCTCACATATGGAACTTAGTATGTAGCACCTGTCTACCACAAGAATTACTGGGAAATCGTGAATTGAGCTTGGAGGCACTCGTCTTGTGTGCCGGGAGATTCCAATTACCTCTCCCAGCACTTCCGTCAAACAGCGAGCCTAGGCCTTTTAGAAGCCAAGGGTACCAGCAGGCTGGATGTGGAGGTAGAGGCCATAAGCTCAACTCTCAGAGGTGTGTATGCATGGGAGGCAGATGTCTGCTACCCGCTCGTACATGGTATTTGGAACCTAGCTACACTCTGGTTGAGGAAAGTCGTTGGAAATCGCTGTATTCAACTCAGATACACGGGAGTTCAGGCCCAGTGCTCACACATGCTTTTCCCGCAACCTCTCCCAGCCACTAACATTAGGATGTTAGCAGCTACTCCTACAGTCAGGCAGCAAGCGGGAGGGTTCTGCCCTGTCCTCAGCTCTCACAGGGAAGCATGTCTTGAAGCCAGCTGTCAAGTAGCTGCATTCCTTTGGCAGTGAGAAGGTAGCAGTATTCTGAGTCAGGAGGTTCCAAGATTACCAGTCGACTGCACCTGGTGATACCCTCCAGGTCTGCATTGTTACCCTGCGTCTCAGAAGCCTCTGGCAAACGTCTCTGCTGAAGACCTGCGAAACTCACTCTGCAGGCAGTGTGGAACTGTGAGGGACTGAGGCTGAGCTCAACACTCAGAAGTTAGATGGTTTTGGACAAGTCGTTCAGCTACCCTCTCACGTATGGAACTTAGTATGTAGCACCAGTCTACCACAGGAATTACTAGGAAATCGCTGAACTGAGCTTGGAGGCACTAGTCTTGTGTGCCGGGTGATTCCAATTACCTCTCCCAGCACTTCTGTCAAACAGCGAGCCTAGGCCTTTTAGAAGCCAAGGGTACCAGCAGGCTGGATGTGGAGGTACAGGCCATAAGCTCAACTCTCAGAAGTGTATATACATGGGAGGCAGATGTCGGCTTCCCACTCAGACATGGGAGTTGGAACCTAGCTACACTGTGATTGAAGAAGGCCATTGGAAATCGCCTTATTCAACTCAGATACACGGGAGTTCAGGCCTAGTTCTCACACATGCTTTTCCCGCAACCTCTCCCAGCCACTAACATAAGGATGTTAGCAGCTACTCCTACAGTCAGGCAGGATGCGGGAGGGTTCTGCCCTGTCCTCAGCTCTCACAGGGAAGCATGTCTTGAAGCCAGCTGTCCACTAGCTGCATTCCTATGGCAGTGAGAAGGTAGCAGTACTCTGAGTCAGGAGGTTCCAAGATTACCACTCTACTGCACCTGGAGATACCCTCCAGGTCTGCATTGTTAACTTGTACTCAGAAGCCTCTGGCAATCGTCTCAGGTGAAGACGTGTGAAACTCACTCTGCAGGCAGTGTGGAACTGTGAGGGACTGAGGGTGGGCTCAACTCTCAGAAGTAAGATGCTTTTGGACAAGGCGTTCAGCTACCATCTCACATATGGAACTTAGTATGTTGCACCTGTCTACCACAAGAATTACTGGGAAATCGTGAATTGAGCTTGGAGGCACTCGTCTTGTGTGCCGGGAGATTCCAATTACCTCTCCCAGCACTTCCGTCAAACAGCGAGCCTAGGCCTTTTAGAAGCCAAGGGTACCAGCAGGCTGGATGTGGAGGTACAGGCCATAAGCTCAACTCTCAGAGGTGTGTATGCATGGGAGGCAGATGTCTGCTACCCGCTCGTACATGGGATTTGGAACCTAGCTACACTCTGGTTGAGGAAAGTCGTTGGAAATCGCTGTATTCAACTCAGATACACGGGAGTTCAGGCCCAGTGCTCACACATGCTTTTCCCGCAACCTCTCCCAGCCACTAACATTAGGATGTTAGCAGCTACTCCTACAGTCAGGCAGCATGCGGGAGGGTTCTGCCCTGTCCTCAGCTCTCACAGGGAAGCATGTCTTGAAGCCAGCTGTCAACTAGCTGCATTCCTTTGGCAGTGAGAAGGTAGCAGTATTCTGAGTCAGGAGGTTCCAAGATTACCAGTCGACTGCACCTGGGGATACCCTCCAGGTCTGCATTGTTACCCTGCGTCTCAGAAGCCTCTGGCAAACGTCTCTGCTGAAGACCTGCGAAACTCACTCTGCAGGCAGTGTGGAACTGTGAGGGACTGAGGCTGAGCTCAACTCTCAGAAGTTAGATGGTTTTGGACAAGTCGTTCAGCTACCCTCTCACGTATGGAACTTAGTATGTAGCACCAGTCTACCACAGGAATTACTAGGAAATCGCTGAACTGAGCTTGGAGGCACTAGTCTTGTGTGCCGGGTGATTCCAATTACCTCTCCCAGCACTTCCGTCAAACAGCGAGCCTAGGCCTTTTAGAAGCCAAGGGTACCAGCAGGCTGGATGTGGAGGTACAGGCCATAAGCTCAACTCTCAGAAGTGTGTATGCATGGGAGGCAGATGTCTGCTACCCACTCGGACATGGGAGTTGGAACCTAGCTACACTGTGATTGAAGAAGGCCATTGGAAATCGCTGTATTCAACTCAGATACACGGGAGTTCAGGCCAGGTGCTCACACATGCTTTTCCCGCAAACTCTCCCAGCCACTAACATAAGGATGTTAGCAGCTACTCCTACAGTCAGGCAGGAGGCGAGAGGGTTCTGCCCTGTCCTCAGCTCTCACAGGGAAGCATGTCTTGAAGCCAGCTGTCAACTAGCTGCATTCCTATGGCAGTGAGAAGGTAGCAGTACTCTGAGTCAGGAGGTTCCAAGATTACCACTCTACTGCACCTGGAGATACCCTCCAGGTCTGCATTGTTAACTTGTACTCAGAAGCCTCTGGCAATCATTTCTGGTGAAGACGTGTGAAACTCACTCTGCAGGCAGTGAAGAACTGTGAGGGACTGAAGGTGGGCTCAACTCTCAGAAGTAAGATGCTTTTGGACAAGGCGTTCAGCTACCATCTCACATATGGAACTTAGTATGTAGCACCTGTCTACCACAAGAATTACTGGGAAATCGTGAATTGAGCTTGGAGGCACTCGTCTTGTGTGCCGGGAGATTCCAATTACCTCTCCCAGCACTTCCGTCAAACAGCGAGCCTAGGCCTTTTAGAAGCCAAGGGTACCAGTAGGCTGGATGTGGAGGTACAGGCCATAAGCTGAACCCTCAGAGGTGTGTATGCATGGGAGGCAGATGTCTGCTACCCGCTCGTACATGGGATTTGGAACCTAGCTACACTCTGGTTGAGGAAAGTCGTTGGAAATCGCTGTATTCAACTCAGATACACGGGAGTTCAGGCCCAGTGCTCACACATGCTTTTCCCGCAACCTCTCCCAGCCACTAACATTAGGATGTTAGCAGCTACTCCTACAGTCAGACAGCATGCGGGAGGATTCTGCCCTGTCCTCAGCTCTCACAGGGAAGCATGTCTTGAAGCCAGCTGTCAACTAGCTGCATTCCTATGGCAGTGAGAAGGTAGCAGTACTCTGAGTCAGGAGGTTCCAAGATTACAAGTCGACTGCACCTGTGGATACCCTCCAGGTGTGCATTGTTACCCTTCGTCTCAGAAGCCTCTGGCAAACGTCTCTGCTGAAGACCTGGGAAACTCACTCTGCAGGCAGTGTGGAACTGTGAGGGACTGAGGGTGGGCTCAACTCTCAGAAGTAAGATGCTTTTGGACAAGGCGTTCAGCTACCATCTCACATATGGACTTAGTATGTAGCACCTGTCTACCACAAGAATTACTGGGAAATCGTGAATTGAGCTTGGAGGCACTCGTCTTGTGTGCCGGGAGATTCCAATTACCTCTCCCAGCACTTCCGTCAAACAGCGAGCCTAGGCCTTTTCGAAGCCAAGGGTACCAGCAGGCTGGATGTGGAGGTACAGGCCATAAGCTCAACTCTCAGAAGTGTATATACATGGGAGGCAGATGTCGGCTTCCCACTCGGACATGGGAGTTGGAACCTAGCTACACTGTGATTGAAGAAGGCCATTGGAAATCGCTGTATTCAACTCAGATACACGGGAGTTCAGGCCCAGTTCTCACACATGCTTTTCCCGCAACCTCTCCCAGCCACTAACATAAGGATGTTAGCAGCTACTCCTACAGTCAGGCAGGATGCGGAGGGTTCTGCCCTGTCCTCAGCTCTCACAGGGAAGCATGTCTTGAAGCCAGCTGTCAACTAGCTGCATTCCTATGGCAGTGAGAAGGTAGCAGTACTCTGAGTCAGGAGGTTCCAAGATTACCACTCTACTGCACCTGGAGATACCCTCCAGGTCTGCATTGTTAACTTGTACTCAGAAGCCTCTGGCAATCGTCTCTGGTGAAGACGTGTGAAACTCACTCTGCAGGCAGTGTGGAACTGTGAGTGACTGAGGGGGGTGTCAACTCTCAGAAGTAAGATGCTTTTGGACAAGGCGTTCAGCTACCATCTCACATATGGAACTTAGTATGTAGCACCTGTCTACCACAAGAATTACTGGGAAATCGTGAATTGAGCTTGGAGGCACTCGTCTTGTGTGCCGGGAGATTCCAATTACCTCTCCCAGCACTTCCGTCAAACAGCGAGCCTAGGCCTTTTAGAAGCCAAGGGTACCAGCAGGCTGGATGTGGAGGTACAGGCCATAAGCTCAACTCTCAGAAGTGTGTATGCATTGGAGGCAGATGTCTGCTACCCGCTGGTACATGGGATTTGGAACCTAGCTACACTCTGGTTGAGGAAAGCCGTTGGAAATCGCTGTATTCAACTCAGATACACGGGAGTTCAGGCCCAGTGCTCACACATCCTTTCGCACAACCTCTCCCAGCCACTAACATTAGGATGTTAGCAGCTACTCCTACAGTCAGGCAGCATGCGGGAGGGTCCTGCCCTGTCCTCAGCTCTCTCAGGGAAGCATGTCTTGAAGCCACCTAGCTGTCAACTAGCTGCATTCCTATGGCAGTGAGAAGGTAGCAGTACTCTGAGTCAGGAGGTTCCAAGATTACCACTCTACTGCACCTGGAGATACCCTCCAGGTCTGCATTGTTAACTTGTACTCAGAAGCCTCTGGCAATCGTCTCTGGTGAAGACGTGTGAAACTCACTCTGCAGGCAGTGTGGAACTGTGAGGGATTGAGGGTGAGCTCAACACTCAGAAGAAAGATGCTTTGGACAAGGCGTTCAGCTACCTTCTCACATATGGAACTTAGTATGTAGCACCTGTCTACCACAAGAATTACTGGGAAATCGTGAATTGAGCTTGGAGGCACTCATCTTGTGTGCCGGGACATTCCAATTACCTCTCCCAGCACATCTGTCAAACAGCGAGCCTAGGCCTTTTAGGAGCCAAGGGTACCAGCAGGCTGGATGTGGAGGTACAGGCCATAAGCTCAACTCTCAGAAGTGTGTATGCATGGGAGGCAGATGTCTGCTACCCGCTCGTACATGGGATTTGGAACCTAGCTACACTCTGGTTGAGGAAAGCCGTTGGACATCGCTGTATTCAACTCAGATACACGGGAGTTCAGGCCCAGTGCTCACACATGCTTTTCGCGCAACCTCTCCCAGCCACTAACATAAGGATGCTAGCAGCTAATCCTACAGTCAGGCAGGATGCGGGAGGGTTCTGCCCTTTCCTCAGCTCTCACAGGGAAGCATGTCTTGAAGCCAGCTGTCAACTAGCTGCATTCCTATGGCAGTGAGAAGGTAGTAGTATTCTGAGATAGGAGGTTCCAAGATTACCAGGCTACTGCACCTGGGGATACCCTCAAGGTCTGCTTTGTTACCCTGCGTCTCAGAAGCCTCTGGCAAACGTCTCTGCTGAAGATTGCGAACCTGACTCTGCAGGCATGTGGAACTGTGAGGGACTGAGGCTGAGCTCAACTCTCAGAAGTAAGATGGTTTTGGACAAGGCGTTCAGCTACCATCTCACGTATGGAACTTAGTATGTAGCACCAGTCTACCACAGGAATTACTAGGAAATCGCTGAACTGAGCTTGGAGGCACTAGTCTTGTGTGCCGGGAGATTCCAATTACCTCTCCCAGCACTTCCGTCAAACAGCGAGCCTAGGCCTTTTAGAAGCCAAGGGTACCAGCAGGCTGGATGTGGAGGTACAGGCCATAAGCTCAACTCTCAGAAGTGTGTATGCATGGGAGGCAGATGTCTGCTACCCGCTCGTACATGGGATTTGGATCCTAGCTACACTCTGGTTGAGGTAAGCCATTGGAAATCGCTGTATTCAACTCAGATACACGGGAGTTCAGGCCCAGTGCTCACACATGCTTTTCCCGCAACCTCTCCCAGCCACTAACATTAGGATGTTAGCAGCTACTCCTACAGTCAGGCAGCATGCGGGAGGGTTCTGCCCTGTCCTCAGCTCTCTCAGGGAAGCATGTCTTGAAGCCAGCTAGCTGTCAACTAGCTGCATTCCTATGGCAGTGAGAAGGTAGCAGTATTCTGAGTCAGGAGGTTCCAAGATTACCAGTCGACTGCACCTGGGGATACCCTCCAGGTCTGCATTGTTACCCTGCGTCTCAGAAGCCTCTGGCAAACGTCTCTGCTGAAGACCTGCGAAACTCACTCTGCAGGCAGTGTGGAACTGTGAGGGACTGAGGGTGAGCTCAACTCTCAGAAGTAAGATGGTTTTGGACAAGGCGTTCAGCTACCCTCTCAGGTATGGAACTTAGTATGTAGCACCAGTCTACCACAGGAATTACTAGGAAATCGCTGAACTGAGCTTGGAGGCACTAGTCTTGTGTGCCGGGTGATTCCAATTACCCCTCCCAGCACTTTCGTCAAACAGCGAGCCTAGGCCTTTTAGAAGCCAAGGGTAACAGCAGGCTGGATGTGGAGGTACAGGCCATAAGCTCAACTATCAGAAGTGTATATGCATGGGAGGCAGATGTCTGCTACCCACTCGGACATGGGAGTTGGAAACTGGCTACACTGTGATTGAAGAAGTCCATTGGAAATCGCTGTATTCAACTCAGATACACGGGAGTTCAGGCCCAGTGCTCACACATGCTTTTCCCGCAACCTCTCCTAGCCACTAACATAAGGAGGTTAGCAGCTACTCCTACAGTCAGGCAGGATGCGGGAGGGTTCTGCCCTGTCCTCAGCTCTCACAGGGAAGCATGTCTTGAAGCCAGCTGTCAACTAGCTGCATTCCTATGGCAGTGAGAAGGTAGCAGTACTCTGAGTCAGGAGGTTCCAAGATTACCACTCTACTGCACCTGGAGATACCCTCCAGGTCTGCATTGTTAACTTGTACTCAGAAGCCTCTGGCAATCGTCTCTGGTGAAGACGTGTGAAACTCACTCTGCAGGCAGTGTGGAACTGTGAGGGACTGAGGGTGTGCTCAACTCTCAGAAGTAAGATGCTTTTGGACAAGGCGTTCAGCTACCTTCTCACATATGGAACTTAGTATGTAGCACCTGTCTACCACAAGAATTACTGGGAAATCGTGAATTGAGCTTGGAGGCACTCGTCTTGTGTGCCGGGAGATTCCAATTACCTCTCCCAGCACTTCCGTCAAACAGCGAGCCTAGGCCTTTTAGAAGCCAAGGGTACCAGCAGGCGGGATGTGGAGGTACAGGCCTTAAGCTCAACTCTCAGAAGTGTGTATGCATGGGAGACAGATGTCTGCTACGCGCTCGTACATGGGATTTGGAACCTAGCTACACTCTGGTTGAGGAAAGTCGTTGGAAATCGCTGTATTCAACTCAGATACACGGGAGTTCAGGCCCAGTGCTCACACATGCTTTTCCCGCAACCTCTCCCAGCCACTAACATTAGGATGTTAGCAGCTACTCCTACAGTCAGGCAGGATGCGGGAGGGTTCTGCCCTGTCCTCAGCACTCACAGGGAAGCATGTCTTGAAGCCCGCTGTCAACTAGCTGCATTCCTATGGCAGTGAGAAGGTAGCAGTACTCTGAGTCAGGAGGTTCCAAGATTACCAGTCGACTGCACCTGGAGATACCCTCCAGGTCTGCATTGTTACCCTGCGTACAGAAGACTCTGGCAAACGTCTCTGCTGAAGACCTGCGAAACTCACTCTGCACGCACTGTGGAACTGTGAGGGACTGAGGCTGAGCTCAACTCTCAGAAGTAAGATGTTTTTGGATAAGGCGTTCAGCTACCCTCTCAGGTATGGAACTTAGTATGTAGCACCAGTCTACCACAGGAATTACTAGGAAATCGCTGAACTGAGCTTGGAGGCACTCGTCTTGTGTGCCGGGTGATTCCAATTACCTCTCCAAGCACTTCCGTCAAACAGCGAGCCTAGGCCTTTTAGAAGCCAAGGGTACCAGCAGGCTGGATGTGGAGGTACAGGCCATAAGCTCAACTCTCAGAAGTGTATTTGCATGGGAGGCAAATGTCTGCTACCCACTCGGACATGGGAGTTGGAACCTAGCTACACTGTGATTGAAGAAGGCCATTGGAAATCGCTGTATTAAACTCAGATACACGGGAGTTCAGGCCCAGTGCTCACACATGCTTTTCCCGCAACCTCTCCCAGCCACTAACATAAGGATGTTAGCAGCTACTCCTACAGTCAGGCAGGATGCGGGAGGGTTCTGCCCTGTCCTCAGCTCTCACAGGGAATTATGTCTTGAAGCCAGCTGTCGCTAGCTGCATTCCTATGGCAGTGAGAAGGTAGCAGTAGTCTGAGTCAGGAGGTTCCAAGATTACCACTCTACTGCAGCTGGAGATACCCTCCAGGTCTGCATTGTTAACTTGTACTCAGAAGCCTCTGGCAATCGTCTCTGGTGAAGACGTGTGAAACTCACTCTGAAGGCAGTGTGGAACTGTGTGGGACTGAGTGTGGGCTCAACTCTCAGAAGTAAGATGCTTTAGGACAAGGCGTTCAGCTACCTTCTCACATATGGAACTTAGTATGTAGCACCTGTCTACCACAAGAATTACTGGGAAATCGTGAATTGAGCTTGGAGGCACTCGTCTTGTGTGCCGGGAGATTCCAATTACCTCTCCCAGCACTTCCGTCAAACAGCGAGCCTAGGCCTTTTAGAAGCCAAGGGTACCAGCAGGCTGGATTTGGAGGTACAGGCCATAATCTCAACTCTCAGAAGTGTGTATGCATGGGAGGCAGATGTCTGCTACCCGCTCGTACATGGGATCTGGAACCTAGCTACACTCTGGTTGAGGAAAGCCGTTGGAAATCGCTGTATTCAACTCAGATACACGGGAGTTCAGGCCCAGTGCTCACACATGCTTTTCCCGCAACCTCTCCCAGCCACTAACATTAGGATGTTAGCAGCTACTCCTACAGTCAGGCAGCATGCGGGAGGGTCCTTCCCTGTCCTCAGCTCTCTCAGGGAAGCATGTCTTGAAGCCAGCTATCTGTCAACTAGCTGCATTCCTATGGCAGTGAGAAGGTAGCAGTATTCTGAGTCAGGAGGTTCCAAGATTACCAGTCTTCTGCACCTGGGGATACCCTCCAGGTCTGCATTGTTACCCTGTGTCTCAGAAGCCTCTGGAAAACGTTCTGCTGAAGACCTGCGAAACTCACTCTGCAGGCAGTGTGGGACTGTGAGGGACTGAGGATGAGCTCACTCTCAGAAGTAAGATGGTTTTGGACAAGGCGTTCAACTACCCTCTCTCGTATGGAACTTAGTATGTAGAACCAGTCTACCACAGGAATTACTAGGAAATCGCTGAACTGAGCTTGGAGGCACTAGTCTTGTGTGCCGGGTGATTCCAATTACCTCTCCCAGCACTTCCGTCAAACAGCGAGCCTAGGCCTTTTAGAAGCCAAGGGTACCAGCAGGCTGGATGTGGAGGTACAGGCCATAAGCTGAACTCTCAGAAGTGTATATGCATGGGAGGCAGATGTCTGCTACCCACTCGGACATCGGAGTTGGAACCTAGCTACACTGTGATTGAAGAAGGCCATTGGAAATCGCTGTATTAAACTCAGATACACGGGAGTTCAGGCCCAGTGCTCACACATGCTTTTCCCGCAACCTCTCCCAGCCACTAACATAAGGATGTTAGCAGCTACTCCTACAGTCAGGCAGATGCGGGAGGGTTCTGCCCTGTCCTCAGCTCTCACAGGGAAGCATGTCTTGAAGCCAGCTGTTCACTAGCTGCATTCCTATTGCAGTGAGAAGTTAGCAGTACTCTGAGTCAGGATTTTCCAAGATTACCACTCTACTGCACCTGGAGATACCCTCCAGGTCTGCATTGTTAACTTGTACTCAGAAGCCTCTGGCAATCGTCTCTGGTGAAGACGTGTGAAACTCTCTCTGCAGGCAGTGTGGAACTGTGAGGGACTGAGGATGGGCTCAACTCTCAGAAGTAAGTTTCTTTTGGACAAGGCGTTCAGCAACCATCTCACATATGGAACTTAGTATGTAGCACCTGTCTACCACAAGAATTACTGGGAAATCGTGAATTGAGCTTGGAGGCACTCGTCTTGTGTGCCGGGAGATTCCAATTACCTCTCCCAGCACTTCCGTCAAACAGCGAGCCTAGGCCTTTTAGAAGCCAAGGGTACCAGCAGGCTGGATGTGGAGGTACAGGCCATAATCTCAACTCTCAGAAGTGTGTATGCATGGGAGGCAGATGTCTGCTACCCACTCGGACATGGGAGTTGGAACCTCGCAACACTGTGATTGAAGAAGGCCATTCGAAATCGCTGTATTCAACTCAGATACACGGGAGTTCAGGCCCAGTGCTCACACATGCTTTTCCCGCAACCTCTCCCAGCCACTAACATAAGGATGTTAGCAGCTACACCTACAGTCAGGCAGCATGCGGGAGGTTTCTGCCCTGTCCTCAGCTCCCACAGGAAAGCATGTCTTGAAGCCAGCTGTCAACTAGCTGCATTCCTATGGCAGTGAGAAGGTAGCAGTACTCTGAGTCAGGAGGTTCCAAGATTACCACTCTACTGCACCTGGAGATACCCTCCAGGTCTGCATTGTTAACTTGTACTCAGAAGCCTCTGGCAATCGTCTCTGGTGAAGACGTGTGAAACTCACTCTGCAGGCAGTGTGGAACTGTGAGGGACTGAGGGTGGGCTCAACTCTCAGAAGTAAGATGCTTTTGGACAAGGCGTTCAGCTACCATCTCACATATGGAACTTAGTATGTAGCACCTGTCTACCACAAGAATTACTGGGAAATCGTGAATTGAGCTTGGAGGCACTCGTCTTGTGTGCCGGGAGATTCCAATTACCTCTCCCAGCACTTCCGTCAAACAGCGAGCCTAGGCCTTTTAGAAGCCAAGGGTACCAGCAGGCTGTATGTGGAGGTACAGGCCATAAGCTCAACTCTCAGAAGTGTGTATGCATGGGAGGCAGATGTCTGCTACCCGCTCGTACATGGGATTTGGACCCTAGCTACACTCTGGTTGAGGAAAGTCGTTGGAAATCGCTGTATTCAACTCAGATACACGGGAGTTCAGGCCCAGTGCTCACACATGCTTTTCCCGCAACCTCTCCCAGCCACTAACATTAGGATGTTAGCAGCTACTCCTACAGTCAGGCAGCATGCGGGAGGGTTCTGCCCTGTCCTGAGCTCTCACAGGGAAGCATGTCTTGAAGCCAGCTCTCAACTAGCTGCATTCCAATGGCAGTGAGAAGGTAGCAGTATTCTGAGTCAGGAGGTTCCAAGATTACCAGTCGACTGCACTGTTGATACACTCAGGTCTGCATTGTTACCCTGCGTCTCAGAAGCCTCTTGCAAACGTCTCTGCTGAAGACCTGCGAAACTCACTCTGCATGCAGTGTGGAACTGTGAGGGACTGACGGTGAGCTCAACACTCAGAAGTAAGATGGTTTTGGACAAGGCGTTCAGCTACCCTCTCACGTATGGAACTTAGTATGTAGCACCAGTCTACCACAGGAATTACTAGGAAATCGCTGAACTGAGCTTGGAGGCACTAGTCTTGTGTGCCGGGTGATTCCAATTACCTCTCCCAGCACTTCTGTCAAACAGCGAGCCTAGGCCTTTTAGAAGCAAGGGTACCAGCAGGCTGGATGTGGAGGTACAGGCCATAAGCTCAACTCTCAGAAGTGTACATGCATGGGAGGCAGATGTCTGCTACCCACTCGGACATGAGAGTTGGAACCTAGCTACACTGTGATTGAAGAAGGCCATTGGAAATCGCTGTATTCAACTCAGATACACGGGAGTTCAGGCCCAGTGCTCACACATGCTTTTCCCGCTATCTCTCCCACCCACTAACATAAGGATGTTAGCAGCTACTCCTACAGTCAGGCAGGATGCGGGAGGGTTCTGCCCTGTCCTCAGCTCTCACAGGGAAGCATGTCTTGAAGCCAGCTGTCAACTAGCTGCATTCCTATGGCAGTGAGTAGTTAGCAGTACTCTGAGTCAGGAGGTTCCAAGATTACCACTCTACTGCACCTGGAGATACCCTCTAGGTCTGCATTGTTAACTTGTACTCAGAAGCCTCTGGCAATCGTCTCTGGTGAAGACGTGTGAAACTCACTCTGCTGGCAGTGTGGAAGTGTGAGGGACTAAGGATTTGCTCAACTCTCAGAAGTAAGATGCTTTTGGACAAGGCGTTCAGCTACCTTCTCACATGTGGAACTTAGTATGTAGCACCTGTCTACCACAAGAATTACTGGGAAATCGTGAATTGAGCTTGGAGGCACTCGTCTTGTGTGCCGGGAGATTCCAATTACCTCTCCCAGCACTTCCGTCAAACAGCGAGCCTAGGCCTTTTAGAAGCCAAGGGTACCAGCAGGCTGGATGTGGAGGTACAGGCCATAAGCTCAACTCTCAGAAGTGTGTATGCATGGGAGGCAGATGTCTGCTACCCGCTCGTACATGGGATTTTTAACCTAGCTACTCTCTGGTTGAGAAAAGTCGTTGGAAATCGCTGTATTCAACTCAGATACACGGGAGTTCAGGCCCAGTGCTCACACATGCTTTTCCCGCAACCTCTCCCAGCCACTAACATTAGGATGTTAGCAGCTACTCCTACAGTCAGGCAGCATGCGGGAGGGTTCTGCCCTCTCCTCAGCTCTCACAGGGAAGCATGTCTTGAAGCCAGCTGTCAACTAGCTGCATTCCTTTGGCAGTGAGAAGGTAGCAGTATTCTGAGTAAGGGGGTTCCAAGATTACCAGTCGACTGCACCTGGGGATACCCCCCAGGTCTGCATTGTTACCCTGCGTCTCAGAAGCCTCTGGCAAACGTCTCTGCTGAAGACCTGCGAAACTCACTCTGCAGGCAGTGTGGAACTGTGAGGGACTGAGGCTGAGCTCAACTCTCAGAAGTTAGATGGTTTTGGACAAGGCGTTCAGCTACCCTCTCACGTATGGAACTTAGTATGTAGCACCAGTCTACCACAGGAATTACTAGGAAATCGCTGAACTGAGCTTGGAGGCACTCGTCTTGTGTGCCGGGTGATTCCAATTACCTCTCCCAGCACTTCCGTCAAACAGCGAGCCTAGGCCTTTTAGAAGCCAAGGGTACCAGCAGGCTGGATGTGGAGGTACAGGCCATAAGCTCAACTCTCAGAAGTGTGTATGCATGGGAGGCAGATGTCTGCTACCCACTCGGACATGGGAGTTGGAACCTAGCTACACTGTGATTGAAGAAGGCCATTGGAAATCGCTGTATTCAACTCAGATACACGGGAGTTCAGGCCAGGTGCTCACACATGCTTTTCCCGCAACCTCTCCCAGCCACTAACATAAGGATGTTACCAGCTACTCCTACAGTCAGGCAGGATGCGAGAGGGTTCTGCCCTGTCCTCAGCTCTCACAGGGAAGCATGTCTTGAAGCCAGCTGTCAACTAGCTGCATTCCTATGGCAGTGAGAAGGTAGCAGTACTCTGAGTCAGGAGGTTCCAAGATTACCACTCTACTGCACCTGGAGATACCCTCCAGGTCTGCATTGTTAACTTGTACTCAGAAGCCTCTGGCAATCGTCTCTGGTGAAGACGTGTGAAACTCACTCTGCAGGCAGTGAAGAACTGTGAGGGACTGAAGGTGGGCTCAACTCTCAGAAGTAAGATGCTTTTGGACAAGACGTTCAGCTACCATCTCACATATGGAACTTAGTATGTAGCACCTGTCCACCACAAGAATTACTGGGAAATCGTGAATTGAGCTTGGAGGCACTCGTCTTGTGTGCCGGGAGATTCCAATTACCTCTCCCAGCACTTCCGTCAAACAGCGAGCCTAGGCCTTTTAGAAGCCAAGGGTACCAGCAGGCTGGATGTGGAGGTACAGGCCATAAGCTCAACTCTCAGAAGTGTGTATGCATGGGAGGCAGATGTCTGCTACCCGCTCGTACATGGGATTTGGACCCTAGCTACACTCTGGTTGAGGAAAGCCGTTGGAAATCGCTGTATTCAACTCAGATACACGGGAGTTCAGGCCCAGTGCTCACACATGCTTTTCCCGCAACCTCTCCCAGCCACTAACATTAGGATGTTAGCAGCTTCTCCTACAGTCAGGCAGCATGCGGGAGGGTTCTGCCCTGTCCTCAGCTCTCACAGGGATGCATGTCTTGAAGCCAGCTGTCAACTAGCTGCATTCCTCTGGCAGTGAGAAGGTAGCAGTACTCTGAGTCAGGAGGTTCCAAGATTACCACTCTACTGCACCTGGAGATACCCTCCAGGTCTGCATTGTTAACTTGTACTCAGAAGCCTCTGGCAATCGTCTCTGCTGAAGACCTGCGAAACACACTCTGCAGGCAATGTGGAACTGTGAGGGACTGAGGGTGAGCTCAACTCTCAGAAGTAAGATGGTTTTGGACAAGGTGTTCAGCTACCCTCTCACGTATGGAACTTAGTATGTAGCACCAGTCTACCACAGGAATTACTAGGAAATCGCTGAACTGAGCTTGGAGGCACCAGTCTTGTGTGCCGGGTGATTCCAATTACCTCTCCCAGCACTTCCGTCAAAAAGCGAGCCTAGGCCTTTTAGAAGCCAAGGGTACCAGGAGGCTGGATGTGGAGGTACAGGCCATAAGCTCAACTCTCAGAAGTGTATATGCATGGGAGGCAGATGTCTGCTACCCACTCGGACATGGCAGTTGGAACCTAGCTACACTGTGATTGAAGAAGGCCATTGGAAATCGCTGTATTCCACTCAGATACACGGGAGTTCAGGCCCAGTGCTCACACATGCTTTTCCCGCAATCTCTCCCAGAAACTCTCCCAGCCACTAACATAAGGATGTTAGCAGCTACTCCTACAGTCAGGCAGGATGCGTGAGGGTTCTGCCCTGTCCTCAGCTCTCACAGGGAAGCATGTCTTGAAGCCAGCTGTCAACTAGCTGCATTCCTTTGGCAGTGAGAAGGTAGCAGTACTCTGAGTCAGGAGGTTCCAAGATTACCACTCTACTGCACCTGGAGATACCCTCCAGGTCTACATTGTTAACTTGTACTCAGAAGCCTCTGGCAATCGTCTCTGGTGAAGACGTGTGAAACTCACTCTGCAGGCAGTGTGGAAGTGTGAGGGACTGAGGATTTGCTCAACTCTCAGAAGTAAGATGCTTTTGGACAAAGCGTTCAGCTACCTTCTCACATATGGAACTTAGTATGTAGCACCTGTCTACCACAAGAATTACTGGGAAGTCGTGAATTGAGCTTGGAGGCACTCGTCTTGTGTGTCGGGAGATTCCAATTACCTCTCCCAGCACTTCCGTCAAACAGCGAGCCTAGGCCTTTTAGAAGCCAAGGGTACCAGCAGGCTGGATGTGGAGGTACAGGCCATAAGCTCAACTCTCAGAGGTGTGTATGCATGGGAGGCAGATGTCTGCTACCCGCTCGTACATGGGATTTGGAACCTAGCTACACTCTGGTTGAGGAAAGTCGTTGGAAATCGCTGTATTCAACTCAGATACACGGGAGTTCAGGCCCAGTGCTCACACATGCTTTTCCCGCAACCTCTCCCAGCCACTAACATTAGGATGTTAGCAGCTACTCCTACAGTCAGGCAGCATGCGGGAGGGTTCTGCCCTGTCCTCAGCTCTCACAGGGAAGCATGTCTTGAAGCCAGCTGTCAAGTAGCTGCATTCCTTTGGCAGTGAGAAGGTAGCAGTATTCTGAGTCAGGAGGTTCCAAGATTACCAGTCGACTGCACCTGGGGATACCCTCCAGGTCTGCATTGTTACCCTGCGTCTCAGAAGCCTCTGGCAAACGTCTCTGCTGAAGACCTGCGAAACTCACTCTGCAGGCAGTGTGGAACTGTGAGGGACTGAGGCTGAGCTCAACTCTCAGAAGTTAGATGGTTTTGGACAAGTCGTTCAGCTACCCTCTCACGTATGGAACTTAGTATGTAGCACCAGTCTACCACAGGAATTACTAGGAAATCGCTGAACTGAGCTTGGAGGCACTAGTCTTGTGTGCCGGGTGATTCCAATTACCTCTCCCAGCACTTCCGTCAAACAGCGAGCCTAGGCCTTTTAGAAGCCAAGGGTACCAGCAGGCTGGATGTGGAGGTACAGGCCATAAGCTCAACTCTCAGAAGTGTGTATGCATGGGAGGCAGATGTCTGCTACCCACTCGGACATGGGAGTTGGAACCTAGCTACACTGTGATTGAAGAAGGCCATTGGAAATCGCTGTATTCAACTCAGATACACGGGAGTTCAGGCCAGGTGCTCACACATGCTTTTCCCGCAACCTCTCCCAGCCACTAACATAAGGATGTTAGCAGCTACTCCTACAGTCAGGCAGGATGCGAGAGGGTTCTGCCCTGTCCTCAGCTCTCACAGGGAAGCATGTCTTGAAGCCAGCTGTCAACTAGCTGCATTCCTATGGCAGTGAGAAGGTAGCAGTACTCTGAGTCAGGAGGTTCCAAGATTACCACTCTACTGCACCTGGAGATACCCTCCAGGTCTGCATTGTTAACTTGTACTCAGAAGCCTCTGGCAATCATTTCTGGTGAAGACGTGTGAAACTCACTCTGCAGGCAGTGAAGAACTGTGAGGGACTGAAGGTGGGCTCAACTCTCAGAAGTAAGATTCTTTTGGACAAGGCGTTCAGCTACCATCTCACATATAGAACTTAGTATGTAGCACCTGTCTACCACAAGAATTACTGGGAAATCGTGAATTGAGCTTGGAGGCACTCGTCTTGTGTGCCGGGAGATTCCAATTACCTCTCCCAGCACTTCCGTCAAACAGCGAGCCTAGGCCTTTTAGAAGCCAAGGGTACCAGCAGGCTGGATGTGGAGGTACAGGCCATAAGCTCAACTCTCAGAAGTGTGTATGCATGGGAGGCAGATGTCTGCTACCCGCTCGTACATGGGATTTGGAACCTAGCTACACTCTGGTTGAGGAAAGCCGTTGGAAATCGCTGTATTCAACTCAGATACACGGGAGTTCAGGCCCCGTACTCACACATGCTTTTCCCGCAACCTCTCCCAGCCACTAACATTAGGATGTTAGCAGCTACTCCTACAGTCAGGCAGCATGCAGGAGGGTTCTGCCCTGTCCTCAGCTCTCACAGTGAAGCATGTCTTGAAGCCAGCTGTCAAGTAGCTGCATTCCTTTGGCAGTGAGAAGGTAGCAGTATTCTGAGTCAGGAGGTTCCAAGATTACCAGTCGACTGCACCTGGTGATACCCTCCAGGTCTGCATTGTTACCCTGCGTCTCAGAAGCCTCTGGCAAACGTCTCTGGTGAAGACCTGCGAAACTCACTCTGCAGGCAGTGTGGAACTGTGAGGGACTGAGGCTGAGCTCAACTCTCAGAAGTTAGATGGTTTTGGACAAGTCGTTCAGCTACCCTCTCACGTATGGAACTTAGTATGTAGCACCAGTCTACCACAGGAATTACTAGGAAATCGTTGAACTGAACTTGGAGGCACTAGTCTTGTGTGCCGGGTGATTCCAATTACCTCTCCCAGCACTTCCGTCAAACAGCGAGCCTAGGCCTTTTAGAAGCCAAGGGTACCAGCAGGCTGGATGTGGAGGTACAGGCCATAAGCTCAACTCTCAGAAGTGTGTATGCATGGGAGGCAGATGTCTGCTACCCACTCGGACATGGGAGTTGGAACCTAGCTACACTGTGATTGAAGAAGGCCACTGGAAATCGCTGTATTCAATTCAGATACACGGGAGTTCAGGCCAGGTGCTCACACATGCTTTTCCCTCAACCTCTCCCAGCCACTAACATAAGGATGTTGGCAGCTACTCCTACAGTCAGGCAGGAGGCGAGAGGGTTCTGCCCTGTCCTCAGCTCTCACAGGGAATCATGTCTTGAAGCCAGCTGTCAACTAGCTGCATTCCTATGGCAGTGAGAAGGTAGCAGTACTCTGAGTCAGGAGGTTCCAAGATTACCACTCTACTGCACCTGGAGATACCCTCCAGGTCTGCATTGTTAACTTGTACTCAGAAGCCTCTGGCAATCGTCTCTGGTGAAGACGTGTGAAACTCACTCTGCAGGCAGTGAAGAACTGTGAGGGACTGAAGGTGGGCTCAACTCTCAGAAGTAAGATGCTTTTGGACAAGGCGTTCAGCTACCATCTCACATATGGAACTTAGTATGTAGCACCTGTCTACCACAAGAATTACTGGGAAATCGTGAATTGAGCTTGGAGGCACTCGTCTTGTGTGCCGGGAGATTCCAATTACCTCTCCCAGCACTTCCGTCAAACAGCGAGCCTAGGCCTTTTAGAAGCCAAGGGTACCAGTAGGCTGGATGTGGAGGTACAGGCCATAAGCTGAACCCTCAGAAGTGTGTATGCATGGGAGGCAGATGTCTGCTACCCGCTCGTACATGGGATTTGGAACCTAGCTACACTCTGGTTGAGGAAAGTCGTTGGAAATCGCTGTATTCAACTCAGATACACGGGAGTTCAGGCCCAGTGCTCACACATGCTTTTCCCGCAACCTCTCCCAGCCACTAACATTAGGATGTTAGCAGCTACACCTACAGTCAGACAGCATGCGGGAGGATTCTGCCCTGTCCTCAGCTCTCACAGGGAAGCATGTCTTGAAGCCAGCTGTCAACTAGCTGCATTCCTATGGCAGTGAGAAGGTAGCAGTACTCTGAGTCAGGAGGTTCCAAGATTACAAGTCGACTGCACCTGTGGATACCCTCCAGGTGTGCATTGTTACCCTTCGTCTCAGAAGCCTCTGGCAAACGTCTCTGCTGAAGACCTGCGAAACTCACTCTGCAGGCAGTGTGGAACTGTGAGGGACTGAGGGTGGGCTCAACTCTCAGAAGTAAGATGCTTTTGGACAAGGCGTTCAGCTACCATCTCACATATGGACTTAGTATGTAGCACCTGTCTACCACAAGAATTACTGGGAAATCGTGAATTGAGCTTGGAGGCACTCGTCTTGTGTGCCGGGAGATTCCAATTACCTCTCCCAGCACTTCCGTCAAACAGCGAGCCTAGGCCTTTTCGAAGCCAAGGGTACCAGCAGGCTGGATGTGGAGGTACAGGCCATAAGCTCAACTCTCAGAAGTGTATATACATGGGAGGCAGATGTCGGCTTCCCACTCGGACATGGGAGTTGGAAACTAGCTACACTGTGATTGAAGAAGGCCATTGGAAATCGCTGTATTCAACTCAGATACACGGGAGTTCAGGCCCAGTTCTCACACATGCTTTTCCCGCAACCTCTCCCAGCCACTAACATAAGGATGTTAGCAGCTACTCCTACAGTCAGGCAGGATGCGGAGGGTTCTGCCCTGTCCTCAGCTCTCACAGGGAAGCATGTCTTGAAGCCAGCTGTCAACTAGCTGCATTCCTATGGCAGTGAGAAGGTAGCAGTACTCTGAGTCAGGAGGTTCCAAGATTACCACTCTACTGCACCTGGAGATACCCTCCAGGTCTGCATTGTTAACTTGTACTCAGAAGCCTCTGGCAATCGTCTCTGGTGAAGACGTGTGAAACTCACTCTGCAGGCAGTGTGGAACTGTGAGGGACTGAGGGGGGTCTCAACTCTCAGAAGTAAGATGCTTTTGGACAAGGCGTTCAGCTACCATCTCACATATGGAACTTAGTATGTAGCACCTGTCTACCACAAGAATTACTGGGAAATCGTGAATTGAGCTTGGAGGCACTCGTCTTGTGTGCCAGGAGATTCCAATTACCTCTCCCAGCACTTCCGTCAAACAGCGAGCCTAGGCCTTTTAGAAGCCAAGGGTACCAGCAGGCTGGATGTGGAGGTACAGGCCATAAGCTCAACTCTCAGAAGTGTGTATGCATTGGAGGCAGATGTCTGCTACCCGCTGGTACATGGGATTTGGAACCTAGCTACACTCTGGTTGAGGAAAGCCGTTGGAAATCGCTGTATTCAACTCAGATACACGGGAGTTCAGGCCCAGTGCTCACACATCCTTTCGCGCAACCTCTCCCAGCCACTAACATTAGGATGTTAGCAGCTACTCCTACAGTCAGGCAGCATGCGGGAGGGTCCTGCCCTGTCCTCAGCTCTCTCAGGGAAGCATGTCTTGAAGCCACCTAGCTGTCAACTAGCTGCATTCCTATGGCAGTGAGAAGGTAGCAGTATTCTGAGTCAGGAGGTTCCAAGTTTACCAGTCGACTGCACCTGGGGATACCCTCCAGGTCTGCATTGTTACCCTGCGTCTCAGAAGCCTCTGGCAAACGTCTCTGCTGAAGACCTGCGAAACTCACTCTGCAGGCAGTGTGGAACTGTGAGGGACTGAGGCTGAGCTCAACTCTCAGAAGTAAGATGGTTTTGGACAAGGCGTTCAGCTACCCTCTCACGTATGGAACTTAGTATGTAGCACCAGTCTACCACAGGAATTACTAGGAAATCGCTGAACTGAGCTTGGAGGCACTAGTCTTGTGTGCCGGGTGATTCCAATTACCTCTCCCAGCACTTCTGTCAAACATCCAGCCTAGGCCTTTTAGAAGCCAAGGGTACCAGCAGGCTGGATGTGGAGGTACAGGCCATAAGCTCAACTCTCAGAAGTGTATATACATGGGAGGCAGATGTCGGCTTCCCACTCGGACATGGGAGTTGGAACCTAGCTACACTGTGATTGAAGAAGGCCTTTGGAAATCGCTGTATTCAACTCAGATACACGGGAGTTCAGGCCCAGTTCTCACACATGCTTTTCCCGCAACCTCTCCCAGCCACTAACTTAAGGATGTTAGCAGCTACTCCTACAGTCAGGCAGGATGCGGGAGGGTTCTGCCCTGTCCTCAGCTCTCACAGGGAAGCATGTCTTGAAGCCAGCTGTCAACTAGCTGCATTCCTATGGCAGTGAGAAGGTAGCAGTACTCTGAGTCAGGAGGTTCCAAGATTACCACTCTACTGCACCTGGAGATACCCTCCAGGTCTGCATTGTTAACTTGTATTCAGAAGCCTCTGGCAATCGTCTCTGGTGAAGACGTGTGAAACTCACTCTGCAGCCAGTGTGGAAGTGTGAGGGACTGAGGGTGTGCTCAACTCTCAGAAGTAAGATGCTTTTGGACAAGGCGTTCAGCTACCATCTCACATATGGAACTTAGTATGTAGCACCTGTCTACCACAAGAATTACTGGGAAATCGTGAATTGAGCTTGGAGGCACTCGTCTTGTGTGCCGGGTGATTCCAATTACCTCTCCCAGCACTTCCGTCAAACAGCGAGCCTAGGCCTTTTAGAAGCCAAGGGTACCAGCAGGCTGGATGTGGAGGTACAGGCCATAAGCTCAACTCTCAGAAGTGTGTATGCATGGGAGGCAGATGTCTGCTACCTGCTCGTACCTGGGATTTGGAACCTAGCTACACTCTGGTTGAGGAAAGCCGTTGGAAATCGCTGTATTCAACTCAGATACACGGGAGTTCAGGCCCAGTGCTCACACATGCTTTTCCCGCAACCTCTCCCAGCCACTAACATTAGGATGTTAGCAGCTACTCCTACAGTCAGGCAGCATGCGGGAGGGTTCTGCCCTGTCCTCAGCTCTCTCAGGGAAGCATGTCTTGAAGCCAGCTAGCTGTCAACTAGCTGCATTCCTATGGCAGTGAGAAGGTAGCAGTATTCTGAGACAGGAGGTTCCAAGATTACCAGTCGACTGCACCTGGGGATACCCTCCAGGTCTGCATTGTTACCCTGCGTCTCAGAAGCCTCTGGCAAACGTCTCTGCTGAAGACCTGCGAAAATCACTCTGCAGGCAGTGTGGAACTGTGAGGGACTGAGGGTGAGCTCAACTCTCAGAAGTAAGATGGTTTTGGACAAGGCGTTCAGCTACCCTCTCACGTATGGAACTAGTATGTAGCACCAGTCTACCACAGGAATTACTAGGAAATCGCTGAACTGAGCTTGGAGGCACTAGTCTTTTGTGCCGCGTGATTCCAATTACCTCTCCCAGCACTTCTGTCAAACAGCGAGCCTAGGCCTTTCAGAAGCCAAGGGTACCAGCAGTCTGGATGTGGAGGTACAGGCCATAAGCTCAACTCTCAGAAGTGTATATACATGGGAGGCAGATGTTGGCTTCCCACTCGGACATGGGAGTTGGAACCTAGCTACACTGTGATTGAAGAAGGCCATTGGAAATCGCTGTATTCAACTCAGATACACGGGAGTTCAGGCCCAGTTCTCACACATGCTTTTCCCGCAACCTCTCCCAGCCACTAACATAAGGATGTTAGCAGCTACTCCTACAGTCAGGCAGGATGCGGGAGGGTTCTGGCCTGTCCTCAGCTCTCACAGGGAAGCATGTCTTGAAGCCAGCTGTCAACTAGCTGCATTCCTATGGCAGTGAGAAGGTACAGTACTCTGAGTCAGGAGGTTCCAAGATTACCACTCTACTGCACCTGGAGATACCCTCCAGGTCTGCATTGTTAACTTGTACTCAGAAGCCTCTGGCACTCGTCTCTGGTGAAGACGTGTGAAACTCACTCTGCAGGCAGTGTGGAACTGTGAGGGACTCAGGGTGGGCTCAACTCTCAGAAGTAAGATGCTTTTGGACAAGGCGTTCTGCTACCATTTCACATATGGATCTTAGTATGTAGCACCTGTCTACCACAAGAATTACTGGGAAATCGTGAATTGAGCTTGGAGGCACTCGTCTTGTGTGCCGGGAGATTCCAATTACCTCTCCCAGCACTTCCGTCAAACAGCGAGCCTAGGCCTTTTAGAAGCCAAGGGTACCAGCAGGCTGGATGTGGAGGTACAGGCCATAAGCTCAATACTCAGAAGTGTATATGCATGGGAGGCAAATGTCTGCTACCCACTCGGACATGGGAGTTGGAACCTAGCTACACTGTGATTGAAGAAGGCCATTGGAAATCGCTGTATTCAACTCAGATACACGGGAGTTCAGGCCCAGTGCTCACACATGCTTTTCCCGCAATCTCTCCCAGCCACTAACATAAGGATGTTAGCAGCTACTCCTACAGTCAGGCAGGATGCGGGAGGGTCCTGCCCTGTCCTCAGCTCTCACAGGGAAGCATGTCTTGAAGCCAGCTGTCAACTAGCTGCATTCCTATGGCAGTGAGAAAGTGGCAGTACTCTGAGTCAGGAGGTTCCAAGATTACCACTCTACTGCACCTGGAGATTCCCTCTAGGTCTGCATTGTTAACTTGTACTCAGAAGCCTCTGGCAATCGTCTCTGGTGAAGACGTGTGAAACTCACTCTGCAGGCAGTGTGGAACTGTGAGGGACTGAGGGTGGGCTCAACTCTCAGAAGTAAGATGCTTTTGGACAAGGCGTTCAGCTACCATCTCACATATGGAACTTAGTATGTAGCACCTGTCTACCACAAGAATTACTGGGAAATCGTGAATTGAGCTTGGAGGCACTCGTCTTGTGTGCCGGGAGATTCCAATTACCTCTCCCAGCACTTCCGTCAAACAGCGAGCCTAGGCCTTTTAGAAGCCAAGGGTACCAGCAGGCTGGATGTTGAGGTATAGGCCATAAGCTCAACACTCAGAAGTGTGTGTGCATGGGAGGCAGATGTCTGCTACCCGCTCGTACATGGGATTTGGAACCTAGCTACACTCTGGTTGAGGGAAGTCGTTGGAAATCGCTGTATTCAACTCAAATACACGGGAGTTCAGGCCCAGTGCTCACACATGCTTTTCCCGCAACCTCTCCCAGCCACTAACATTAGGATGTTAGCAGCTACTCCTACAGTCAGGCAGGATGCTGGAGGGTTCTGCCCTGTCCTCAGCTCTCTCAGGGAAGCATGTCCTGAAGCCAGCTAGCTGTCAACTAGCTGCATTCCTATGGCAGTGAGAAGGTAGCAGTATTCTGAGTCAGGAGGTTCCAAGATTACCAGTCTACTGCACCTGGGGATACCCTCCAGGTCTCCATTGTTACCCTGCGTCTCAGAAGCCTCTGGCAAAGGTCTCTGCTGAAGACCTGCGAAACTCACTCGGCAGGCAGTGTGGAACTGTGAGGGACTGAGGGTGAGCTCAACTCTCACAAGGAAGATGGTTTTGGACAAGGCGTTCAGCTACCCTCTCACGTATGGAACTTAGTATGTAGCACCAGTCTACCACAGGAATTACTAGGAAATCGCTGAACTGAGCTTGGAGGCACTAGTCTTGTGTGCCGGGTGATTCCAATTACCTCTCCCAGCACTTCCGTCAAACAGCGAGCCTAGGCCTTTTAGAAGCCAAGGGTACCAGCAGGCTGGATGTGGAGGTACAGGTCATAAGCTCAACTCTCAGAAGTGTATATGCATGGGAGGCAGATGTCTGCTACCCACTCGGACATGGGAGTTGGAACCTAGCTACACTGTGATTGAAGAAGGCCATTGGAAATCGCTGTATTCAACTCAGATACACGGGAGTTCAGGCCCAGTGCTCACACATGCTTTTCCCGCAACCTCTTCCAGCCACTAACATTAGTATGTTAGCAGCTACTCCTACAGTCAGGCAGGATGCGGGAGGGTTCTGCCCTGTCCTCAGCTCTCACAGGGAAGCATGTCTTGAAGCCAGCTGTCAACTAGCTGCATTCCTATGGCAGTGAGAAGGTAGCAGTACTCTGGGTCAGGAGGTTCCAAGATTATCACTCTACTGCACCTGGAGATACCCTCCAGGTCTGCATTGTTAACTTGTACTCAGAAGCCTCTGGCAATCGTCTCTGGTGAAGACGTGTGAAACTCACTCTGCAGGCAGTGTGGAAGTGTCAGGGACTGAGGGTGTGCTCAACTCTCAGAAGTAAGATGCTTTTGGACAAGGCGTTCAGCTACCTTCTCACATATGGAACTTAGTATGTAGCACCTGTCTGCCACAAGAATTACTGGGAAATCGTGAATTGAGCTTGGAGGCACTCGTCTTGTGTGCCGGGAGATTACAATTACCTCTCCCAGCACTTCCGTCAAACAGCGAGCCTAGGCCTTTTAGAAGCCAAGTGTACCAGAGGCTG
This sequence comes from Canis aureus, assembly GCF_053574225.1. NCBI lineage: Eukaryota > Metazoa > Chordata > Mammalia > Carnivora > Canidae > Canis > Canis aureus. Next base: position 41,993,357 of record NC_135643.1, read on the forward strand.
GATGTGGAGGTACAGGCCATAAGCTCAACTCTCAGAAGTGTGTATGCATGGGAGGCAGATGTCTGCTACCCGCTCGTACATGGGATTTGGAACCTAGCAACACTCTGGTTGAGGAATGCCGTTGGAAATCGCTGTATTCAACTCAGATACACGGGAGTTCAGGCCCAGTGCTCACACATGCTTTTCCCGCAACCTCTCCCAGCCACTAACATAAGGATGTTAGCAGCTACTCCTACAGTCAGGCAGGATGCGGGAGGGTTCTGCCCTGTCCTCAGCTCTCACAGGGAAGCATGTCTTGAAGCCAGCTGTCAACTAGCTGCATTCCTATGGCAGTGAGAAGGTAGCAGTACTCTGAGTCAGTAGGTTCCAAGATTACCAGTCTACTGCACCTGGGGATACCTTCCAGGTCTGCATTGTTACCCTGCGTCTCAGAAGCCTCCTGCAAACGTCTCTGCTGAAGACCTGCGAAACTCATTCTGCAGGCAGTGTGGAACTGTGAGGGACTGAGGGTGAGCTCAACTCTCAAAAGTAAGATGGTTTTGGTCAAGGCGTTCAGCTACCCTCCTACGTATGGAACTTAGAATGTAGCACCAGTCTACCACAGGAATTACTAGGAAATCGCTGAACTGAGCTTGGAGGCACTAGTCTTGTGTGCCGGGTGATTCCAATTACCTCTCCCAGCACTTCCGTCAAACAGCGAGCCTAGGCCTTTTAGAAGCCAAGGGTACTAGCAGGCTGGAGGTGGAGGTACAGGCCATAAGCTCAACTCTCAGAAGTGTGTATGCATGGGAGGCAGATGTCTGCTACCCGCTCGTACATGGGATTTGGAACCTAGCTACACTCTGGTTGAGGAAAGCCGTTGGAATCGCTGTATTCAACTCAGATACACGGGAGTTCAGGCCCAGTGCTCACACATGCTTTTCCCGCAACCTCTCCCAGCCACTAACATTAGGATGTTAGCAGCTACTCCTACACTCAGGCAGCATGCGGGAGGGTTCTGCCCTGTCCTCAGCTCTCACAGGGAAGCATGTCTTGAAGCCAGCTGTCAACTAGCTGCATTCCTATGGCAGTGAGAAGGCAGCAGTATTCTGAGTCAGGAGGTTCCAAGATTACCAGTCTACTGCACCTGGGGATACGCTCCAGGTCTGCATTGTTACCCTGCGTCTCAGAAGCCTCTGGCAAACGTCTCTGCTGAAGACCTGCGAAACTCACTCTGCAGGCAGTGTGGAACTGTGAGGGACTGAGGCTGAGCTCAACTCTCAGAAGTAAGATGGTTTTGGAGAAGGCGTTCAGCTTCCCTCTCACGTATGGAACTTAGTATGTAGCACCAGTCTACCACAGGAATTACTAGGAAATCGCTGAACTGAGCTTGGAGGCACTAGTCTTGTGTGCCGGGCGATTCCAATTACCTCTCCCAGCACTTCCGTCAAACAGCGAGCCTAGGCCTTTTAGAAGCCAAGGGTACCAGCAGGCTGGATGTGGAGGTACAGGCCATAAGCTCAACTCTCAGAAGTGTATATGCATGGGAGGCAGATGTCTGCTACACACTCGGACTTGGGAGTTGGAACCTAGCTACACTGTGATTGAAGAAGGCCATTGGAAATCGCTGTATTCAACTCAGATACACGGGACTTCAGGCCCAGTGCTCACACATGCTTTTCCCGCAACCTCTCCCAGCCACTAACATAAGGATGTTAGCAGCTACTCCTACAGTCAGGCAAGATGCGGAAGGGTTCTGCCCTTTCCTCAGCTCTCACAGGGAAGCATGTCTTGAAGCCAGCTGTCAACTAGCTGCATTCCTATGGCAGTGAGAAGGTAGCAGTACTCTGAGTCAGGAGGTTCCAAGATTACCAGTCTACTGCACCTGGGGATACCCTCCAGATCTGCAGTGTTACCCTGCGTCTCAGAAGCCTCTAGCAAACGTCTCTGCTGAAGACCTGCGAAATTCATTCTGCAGGCAGTGTGGAACTGTGAGGGACTGAGGGTGAGCTCAAGTCTCAGAAGTAAGATGGTTTTGGAGAAGGCGTTCAGCTACCCTCTCACGTATGGAACTTAGTATGTAGCACCAGTCTACCACAGGAATTACGAGCGAATCGCTGAACTGAGCTTGGAGGCACTAGTCTTGTGTGCCGGGTGATTCCAATTACCTCTCTCAGCACTTCCGTCAAACAGCGAGCCTAGGCCTTTTAGAAGCCAAGGGTACTAGCAGGCTGGAGGTGGAGGTACAGGCCATAAGCTCAACTCTCAGAAGTGTGTATGCATGGGAGGCAAATGTCTGCTACCCGCTCGTACATGGGATTTGGAACCTAGGTACACTCTCGTTGAGGAAAGCCGTTGGAATCGCTGTATTCAACTCAGATACACGGGAGTTCAGGCCCAGTGCTCACACATGCTTTTCCCGCAACCTCTCCCAGCCACTAACATTAGGATGTTAGCAGCTACTCCTACACTCAGGCAGCATGCGGGAGGGTTCTGCCCTGTCCTCAGCTCTCTCAGGGAAGCATGTCTTGAAGCCAGCTAGCTGTCAACTAGCTGCATTCCTATGGCAGTGAGAAGGTAGCAGTATTCTTAGTCAGGAGGTTCCAAGATTACCAGTCTACTGCACCTGGGGATACGCTCCAGGTCTGCATTGTTACCCTGCTTCTCAGAAGCCTCTGGCAAACGTCTCTGCTGAAGACCTGCGAAACTCACTCTGCAGGCAGTGTGGAACTGTGAGGGACTGAGGCTGAGCTCAACTCTCAGAAGTAAGATGGTTTTGGAGAAGGCGTTCAGCTTCCCTCTCACGTATGGAACTTAGTATGTAGCACCAGTCTACCACAGGAATTACTAGGAAATCGCTGAACTGAGCTTGGAGGCACTAGTCTTGTGTGCCGGGTGATTCCAATTACCTCTCCCAGCACTTCCGTCAAACAGCGAGCCTAGGCCTTTTAGAAGCCAAGGGTACCAGCAGGCTGGATGTGGAGGTACAGGCCATAAGCTCAACTCTCAGAAGTGTATATGCATGGGAGGCAGATGTCTGCTACCCACTCGGACATGGGAGTTGGAACCTAGCTACACTGTGATTGAAGAAGGCCATTGGAAATCGCTGTATTCAACTCAGATACACGGGAGTTCAGGCCCAGTGCTCACACATGCTTTTCCCGCAACCTCTTCCAGCCACTAACATTAGTATGTTAGCAGCTACTCCTACAGTCAGGCAGGATGCGGGAGGGTTCTGCCCTGTCCTCAGCTCTCACAGGGAAGCATGTCTTGAAGCCAGCTGTCAACTAGCTGCATTCCTATGGCAGTGAGAAGGTAGCAGTACTCTGGGTCAGGAGGTTCCAAGATTATCACTCTACTGCACCTGGAGATACCCTCCAGGTCTGCATTGTTAACTTGTACTCAGAAGCCTCTGGCAATCGTCTCTGGTGAAGACGTGTGAAACTCACTCTGCAGGCAGTGTGGAAGTGTCAGGGACTGAGGGTGTGCTCAACTCTCAGAAGTAAGATGCTTTTGGACAAGGCGTTCAGCTACCTTCTCACATATGGAACTTAGTATGTAGCACCTGTCTGCCACAAGAATTACTGGGAAATCGTGAATTGAGCTTGGAGGCACTCGTCTTGTGTGCCGGGAGATTACAATTACCTCTCCCAGCACTTCCGTCAAACAGCGAGCCTAGGCCTTTTAGAAGCCAAGTGTACCAGAGGCTGGATGTGGAGGTACAGGCCATAAGCTCAACTCTCAGAAGTGTGTATGCATGGGAGGCAGATGTCTGCTACCCGCTCGTACATGGGATTTGGAACCTAGCAACACTCTGGTTGAAGAATGCCGTTGGAAATCGCTGTATTCAACTCAGATACACGGGAGTTCAGGCCCAGTGCTCACACATGCTTTTCCCGCAACCTCTCCCATACACTAACATAAGGATGTTAGCAGCTACTCCTACAGTCAGGCAGGATGCGGGAGGGTTCTGCCCTGTCCTCAGCTCTCACAGGGAAGCATGTCTTGAAGCCAGCTGTCAACTAGCTGCATTCCTATGGCAGTGAGAAAGTAGCAGTACTCTGAGTCAGTAGGTTCCAAGATTACCAGTCTACTGCACCTGGGGATACCCTCCAGGTCTGCATTGTTACCCTGCGTCTCAGGAGCCTCCTGCAAACGTCTCTGCTGAAGACCTGCGAAACTCATTCTGCAGGCAGTGTGGAACTGTGAGGGACTGAGGGTGAGCTCAACTCTCAAAAGTAAGATGGTTTTGGTCAAGGCGTTCAGCTACCCTCTCACGTATGGAACTTAGAATGTAGCACCAGTCTACCACAGGAATTACTAGGAAATCGCTGAACTGAGCTTGGAGGCACTAGTCTTGTGTGCCGGGTGATTCCAATTACCTCTCCCAGCACTTCCGACAAACAGCGAGCCTAGGCCTTTTAGAAGCCAAGGGTACTAGCAGGCTGGAGGTGGAGGTACAGGCCATAAGCTCAACTCTCAGGAGTGTGTATGCATGGGAGGCAGATGTCTGCTACCCGCTCGTACATGGGATTTGGAACCTAGCTACACTCTGGTTGAGGAAAGCCGTTGGAATCGCTGTATTCAACTCAGATACACGGGAGTTCAGGCCCAGTGCTCACACATGCTTTTCCCGCAACCTCTCCCAGCCACTAACATTAGGATGTTAGCAGCTACTCCTACACTCAGGCAGCATGCGGGAGGGTTCTGCCCTGTCCTCAGCTCTCACAGGGAAGCATGTCTTGAAGCCAGCTGTCAACTAGCTGCATTCCTATGGCAGTGAGAAGGCAGCAGTATTCTGAGTCAGGAGGTTCCAAGATTACCAGTCTACTGCACCTGGGGATACGCTCCAGGTCTGCATTGTTACCCTGCGTCTCAGAAGCCTCTGGCAAACGTCTCTGCTGAAGACCTGCGAAACTCACTCTGCAGGCAGTGTGGAACTGTGAGGGACTGAGGCTGAGCTCAACTCTCAGAAGTAAGATGGTTTTGGAGAAGGCGTTCAGCTTCCCTCTCACGTATGGAACTTAGTATGTAGCACCAGTCTACCACAGGAATTACTAGGAAATCGCTGAACTGAGCTTGGAGGCACTAGTCTTGTGTGCCGGGCGATTCCAATTACCTCTCCCAGCACTTCCGTCAAACAGCGAGCCTAGGCCTTTTAGAAGCCAAGGGTACCAGCAGGCTGGATGTGGAGGTACAGGCCATAAGCTCAACTCTCAGAAGTGTATATGCATGGGAGGCAGATGTCTGCTACACACTCGGACATGGGAGTTGGAACCTAGCTACACTGTGATTGAAGAAGATCATTGGAAATCGCTGTATTCAACTCAGATACACGGGAGTTCAGGCCCAGTGCTCACACATGCTTTTCCCGCAACCTCTCCCAGCCACTAACATAAGGATGTTAGCAGCTACTCCTACAGTCAGGCAAGATGCGGAAGGGTTCTGCCCTTTCCTCAGCTCTCACAGGGAAGCATGTCTTGAAGCCAGCTGTCAACTAGGTGCATTCCTATGGCAGTGAGAAGGTAGCAGTACTCTGAGTCAGGAGGTTCCAAGATTACCAGTCTACTGCACCTGGGGATACCCTCCAGATCTGCATTGTTACCCTGCGTCTCAGAAGCCTCTGGCAAACGTCTCTGCTGAAGACCTGCGAAATTCATTCTGCAGGCAGTGTGGAACTGTGAGGGACTGAGGGTGAGCTCAAGTCTCAGAAGTAAGATGGTTTTGGAGAAGGCGTTCAGCTACCCTCTCACGTATGGAACTTAGTATGTAGCACCAGTCTACCACAGGAATTACGAGCAAATCGCTGAACTGAGCTTGGAGGCACTAGTCTTGTGTGCCGGGTGATTCCAATTACCTCTCCCAGCACTTCCGTCAAACAGCGAGCCTAGGCCTTTTAGAAGCCAAGGGTACCAGCAGGCTGGATGTGGAGGTACAGGCCATAAGCTCAACTCTCAGAAGTGTATATGCATGGGAGGCAGATGTCTGCTACCCACTCGGACATGGGAGTTGGAACCTAGCTACACTGTGATTGAAGAAGGCCATTGGAAATCGCTGTATTCAACTCAGATACACGGGAGTTCAGGCCCAGTGCTCACACATGCTTTTCCCGCAACCTCTCCCAGCCACTAACATAAGGATGTTAGCAGCTACTCCTACAGTCAGGCAGGATGCGGAAGGGTTCTGCCCTTTCCTCAGCTCTCACAGGGAAGCATGTCTTGAAGCCAGCTGTCAACTAGGTGCATTCCTATGGCAGTGAGAAGGTAGCAGTACTCTAAGTCAGGAGGTTCCAAGATTACCAGTCTACTGCACCTGGGGATACCCTCCAGGTCTGCATTGTTACCCTGCGTCTCAGAAGCCTCTGGCAAACGTCTCTGCTGAAGACCTGCGAAATTCATTCTGCAGGCAGTGTGGAACTGTGAGGGACTGAGGGTGAGCTCAACTCTCAGAAGTAAGATGGTTTTGGAGAAGGCGTTCAGCTACCCTCTCACGTATGGAACTTAGTATGTAGCACCAGTCTACCACAGGAATTACGAGCTAATCGCTGAACTGAGCTTGGAGGCACTAGTCTTGTGTGCCGGGTGATTCCAATTACCTCTCCCAGCACTTCCGTCAAACTGCGAGCCTAGGCCTTTTAGAAGCCAAGGGTACTAGCAGGCTGGAGGTGGAGGTACAGGCCATAAGCTCAACTCTCAGAAGTGTGTATGCATGGGAGGCAGATGTCTGCTACCCGCTCGTACATGGGATTTGGAACCTAGCTACACTCTGGTTGAGGAAAGCCGTTGGAATCGCTGTATTCAACTCAGATACACGGGAGTTCAGGCCCAGTGCTCACACATGCTTTTCCCGCAACCTCTCGCAGCCACTAACATTAGGATGTTAGCAGCTACTCCTACACTCAGGCTGCATGCGGGAGGGTTCTGCCCTGTCCTCAGCTCTCTCAGGGAAGCATGTCTTGAAGCCAGCTAGCTGTCAACTAGCTGCATTCCTATGGCAGTGAGAAGGTAGCAGTATTCTGAGTCAGGAGGTTCCAAGATTACCAGTCGACTGCACCTGGGGATACCCTCCAGGTCTGCATTGTTACCCTGCGTCTCAGAGGCCTCTGGCTAACGTCTCTGCTGAAGACCTGCGAAACTCACTCTGCAGGCAGTGTGGAACTGTGAGGGACTGAGGCTGAGCTCAACTCTCAGAAGTAAGATGCTTTTGGACAAGGCGTTCAGCTACCCTCTCACGTATGGAACTTAGTATGTAGCACCTGTCTACCACAAGAATTACTGGGAAATCGTGAATTGAGCTTGGAGGCACTCGTCTTGTGTGCCGGGAGATTCCAATTACCTCTCCCAGCACTTCCGTCAAACAGCGAGCCTAGGCCTTTTAGAAGCCAAGGGTACCAGCAGGCTGGATGTGGAGGTACAGACCATAATCTCAACTCTCAGAAGTGTGTATGCATGGGAGGCAGATGTCTGCTACCCACTCGGACATGGGAGTCGGAACCTAGCAACACTGTGATTGAAGAAGGCCATTGGAAATCGCTGTATTCAACTCAGATACACGGGAGTTCAGGCCCAGTGCTCACACATGCTTTTCCCGCAACATCTCCCAGCCACTAATTTTAGGATGTTAGCAGCTACTCCTACAGTCAGGCAGGATGCGGGAGGGTTCTGCCCTGTCCTCAGCTCTCACAGGGTAGCATGTCTTGAAGCCAGCTGTCAACTAGCTGCATTCCTATGGCAGTGAGAAGGTAGCAGTACTCTGAGTCAGGAGGTTCCAATATTACCACTCTACTGCACCTGGAGATACCCTCCAGGTCTGCATTGTTAACTTGTACTCAGAAGCCTCTGGCAATCGTCTCTGGTGAAGACGTGTGAAACTCACTCTGCAGGCAGTGTGGAACTGTGAGGGACTGAGGGTGAGCTCAACTCTCAGAAGTAAGATGCTTTTGGACAAGGCGTTCAGCTACCTTCTCACATATGGAACTTAGTATGTAGCACCTGTCTACCACAAGAATTACTGTGAAATCGTGAATTGAGCTTGGAGGCCCTCGTCTTGTGTGCCGGGAGATTCCAATTACCTCTCCCAGCACTTCCGTCAAACAGCGAGCCTAGGCCTTTTAGAAGCCAAGGGTACCAGCAGGCTGGATGTGGAGGTACAGGCCATAAGCTCAACTCTCAGAAGTGTGTATGCATGGGAGGCAGATGTCTGCTACCCGCTCGTACATGGGATTTGGAACCTAGCTACACTCTGGTTGAGGAAAGCCGTTGGAAATCGCTGTATTCAACTCAGATACACGGGAGTTCAGGCCCAGTGCTCACACATGCTTTTCCCGCAACCTCTCCCAGCCACTAACATTAGGATGTTAGCAGCTACTCCTACAGTCAGGCAGGATGCGGAAGGGTTCTGCCCTTTCCTCAGCTCTCACAGGGAAGCATGTCTTGAAGCCAGCTGTCAACTAGGTGCATTCCTATGGCAGTGAGAAGGTAGCAGTACTCTGAGTCAGGAGGTTCCAAGATTACCAGTCTACTGCACCTGGGGATACCCTCCAGGTCTGCATTGTTACCCTGCGTCTCAGAAGCCTCTGGCAAACGTCTCTGCTGAAGACCTGCGAAATTCATTCTGCAGGCAGTGTGGAACTGTGAGGGACTGAGGGTGAGCTCAACTCTCAGAAGTAAGATGGTTTTGGAGAAGGCGTTCAGCTACCCTCTCACGTATGGAACTTAGTATGTAGCACCAGTCTACCACAGGAATTACGAGCTAATCGCTGAACTGAGCTTGGAGGCACTAGTCTTGTGTGCCGGGTGATTCCAATTACCTCTCCCAGCACTTCCGTCAAACAGCGAGCCTAGGCCTTTTAGAAGCCAAGGGTACCAGCAGGCTGGATGTGGAGGTACAGGCCATAAGCTCAACTCTCAGAAGTGTGTATGCATGGGAGGCAGATGTCTGCTACCCGCTCGTACATGGGATTTGGAACCTAGCTACACTCTGGTTGAGGAAAGCCGTTGGAATCGCTGTATTCAACTCAGATACACGGGAGTTCAGGCCCAGTGCTCACACATGCTTTTCCCGCAACCTCTCCCAGCCACTAACATTAGGATGTTAGCAGCTACTCCTACACTCAGGCTGCATGCGGGAGGGTTCTGCCCTGTCCTCAGCTCTCTCAGGGAAGCATGTCTTGAAGCCAGCTAGCTGTCAACTAGCTGCATTCCTATGGCAGTGAGAAGGTAGCAGTATTCTGAGTCAGGAGGTTCCAAGATTACCAGTCGACTGCACCTGGGGATACGCTCCAGGTCTGCATTGTTACCCTGCGTCTCAGAAGCCTCTGGCTAACGTCTCTGCTGAAGACCTGCGAAACTCACTCTGCAGGCAGTGTGGAACTGTGAGGGACTGAGGCTGAGCTCAACTCTCAGAAGTAAGATGCTTTTGGACAAGGCGTTCAGCTACCCTCTCACGTATGGAACTTAGTATGTAGCACCTGTCTACCACAAGAATTACTGGGAAATCGTGAATTGAGCTTGGGGCACTCGTCTTGTGTGCCGGGAGATTCCAATTACCTCTCCCAGCACTTCCGTCAAACAGCGAGCCTAGGCCTTTTAGAAGCCAAGGGTACCAGCAGGCTGGATGTGGAGGTACAGGCCATAAGCTCACCTCTCAGAAGTGTATATGCATGGGAGGCAGGTGTCTGCTACCCACTCGGACATGGGAGTTGGAATCTACCTACACTGTGATTGAAGAAGGCCATTGGAAATCGCTGTATTCAACTCAGATACAGGGGAGTTCAGGACCAGTGCTCACACATGCTTTTCCCGCAACCTCTCCCAGCCACTAACATAAGGATGTTAGCAGCTACTCCTACAGTCAGGCAGGATGCGGGAGGGTTCTGCCCTGTCCTCAGCTCTCACAGGGAAGCATGTCTTGAAGCAGCTGTCCACTAGCTGCATTCCTATGGCAGTGAGAAGGTAGCCGTACTCTGAGTCAGGAGGTTCCAAGATTACCACTCTACTGCAATTGGAGATACCCTCCAGGTCTGCATTGTTAACTTGTACTCAGAAGCCTCTGGCAATCGTCTCTGGTGAAGACGTGTGAAACTCACTCTGCAGGCAGTGTGGAACTGTGAGGGACTGAGGATGGGCTCAACTCTCAGAAGTAAGATTCTTTTGGACAAGGCGTTCAGGAACAATCTCACATATGGAACTTAGTATGTAGCACCTGTCTACCACAAGAATTACTGGGAAATCGTGAATTGAGCTTGGAGGCACTCGTCTTGTGTGCCGGGAGATTCCAATTACCTCTCCCAACACTTCCGTCAAACAGCGAGCCTAGGCCTTTTAGAAGCCAAGGGTACCAGCAGGCTGGATGTGGAGGTACAGGCCATAATCTCAACTCTCAGAAGTGTGTATGCATGGGAGGCAGATGTCTGCTACCCACTCGGACATGGGAGTTGGAACCTAGCAACACTGTGATTGAAGAAGGCCATTGGAAATCGCTGTATTCAACTCAGATACACGGGAGTTCAGGCCCAGTGCTCACACATGCTTTTCCCGCAACCTCTCCCAGCCACTAATATTAGGATGTTAGCAGCTACTCCTACAGTCAGGCAGGATGCGGGAGGGTTCTGACCTGTCCTCAGGTCTCACAGGGAAGCATGTCTTGAAGCCAGCTGTCAAGTAGCTGCATTCCTATGGCAGTGAGAAGTTAGCAGTACTCTGAGTCAGGAGGTTCCAAGATTACCAGTCTATTGCACCTGGAGATACCCTCCAGGTCTGCATTGTTAACTTGTACTCAGAAGCCTCTGGTAATCGTCTCTGGTGAAGACGTGTGAAACTCACTCTGCAGGCAGTGTGGAACTGTGAGGGACTGAGGGTGAGCTCAACTCTCAGAAGTAAGATGCTTTTGGACAAGGCGTTCAGCTACCTTCTCACATATGGAACTTAGTATGTAGCACCTGTCTACCACAAGAATTACTGGGAAATCGTGAATTGAGCTTGGAGGCACTCGTCTTGTGTGCCGGGAGATTCCAATTACCTCTCCCAGCACTTCCGTCAAACAGCGAGCCTAGGCCTTTTAGAAGCCAAGGGTACCAGCAGGCTGGATGTGGAGGTACAGGCCATAAGCTCAACTCTCTTGAAGTGTGTATGAATGGGAGGCAGATGTCTGCTACCCACTCGGACATGGGAGTTGGAACCTAGCTACATTGTGATTGAAGAAGGCCATTGGAAATCGCTGTATTCAACTCAGATACACGGGAGTTCAGGCCCAGTGCTCACACATGCTTTTCCCGCAACCTCTTCCAGCCACTAACATTAGGATGTTAGCAGCTACTCATACAGTCAGGCAGGATGCGGGAGGGTTCTGCCCTGTCCTCAGCTCTCACAGGGAAGCATGTCTTGAAGCCAGCTGTCAACTAGCTGCATTCATATGGCAGGAGAAGGTAGCAGTACTCTGAGTCAGGAGGTTCCAAGATTACCAATCTACTGCACCTGGAGATACCCTCCAGGTCTGCATTGTAAACTTGTACTCAGAAGCCTCTGGCAATCGTCTCTGGTGAAGACGTGTGAAACTCACTCTGCAGGCAGTGTGGAAGTGTGAGGGACTGAGGGTGTGCTCAACTCTCAGAAGTAAGATGTTTTTGGACAAGGCGTTCAGCTACCTTCTCACATATGGAACATAGTATGTAGCACCTGTCTACCACAAGAATTACTGGGAAATCGTGAATTGAGCTTGGAGGCACTCGTCTTGTGTGCCGGTAGATTCCAATTACCTCTCCCAGCACTTCCGTCAAACAGCGAGCCTAGGCCTTTTAGAAGCCAAGGGTACCAGCAGGCTGGATGTGGAGGTACAGGCCATAAGCTCAACTCTCAGAAGTGTGTATGCATGGGAGGCAGATGTCTGCTACCCGCTCGTACATGGGATTTGGAACCTAGCTACACTCTGGTAGAGGAAAGTCGTTGGAAATCGCTGTATTCAACTCAGGTACACGGTAGTTCAGGCCCAGTGCTCACACATGCTTTTCCCGCAACCTCTCCCAGCCACTAACATTAGGATGTTAGCAGCTACTCCTACAGTCAGGCAGGATGCGGGAGGGTTATGCCCTTTCCTCAGCTCTCACAGGGAAGCATGTCTTGAAGCCAGCTGTCAACTAGCTGCATTCCTATGGCAGTGAGAAGGTAGCAGTACTCTGAGTCAGGAGGGTCCAAGATTACCACTCTACTGCACCTGGAGATACCCTCCAGGTCTGCATTGTAACCCTGCGTCTCAGAAGCCTCTGGCAATCGTCTCTGGTGAAGACGTGTGAAACTCACTCTGCAGGCAGTGTGGAACTGTAAGAGACTGAGGGTGAGCTCAACTCTCAGAAGTAAGATTCTTTTGGACAAGGCGTTCAGCTACCATCTCACATATGGAACTTAGTATGTAGCACCTGTCTACCACAAGAATTACTGGGAAATCGTGAATTGAGCTTGGAGGCACTCGTCTTGTGTGCCGGGAGATTCCAATTACCTCTCCCAGCACTTCCGTCAAACAGCGAGCCTAGGCCTTTTAGAAGCCAAGGGTACCAGCAGGCTGGATGTGGAGGTACAGGCCATAAGCTCAACTCTCAGAAGTGTGTATGCATGGGAGGCAGATGTCTGCTACCCGCTCGTACATGGGATTTGGAACCTAGCTACACTCTGGTTGAGGAAAGCCGTTGGAAATCGCTGTATTCAACTCAGATACACGGGAGTTCTGGCCCAGTGCTCACACATGCTTTTCCCACAACCTCTCCCAGCCACTAACATTAGGATGTTAGCAGCTACTCCTACAGTCAGGCGGATGCGGGAGGGTTCTCCCCTGTCCTCAGCTCTCTCAGGAAAGCATGTCTTGAAGCCAGCTAGCTGTCAACTAGCTGCATTCCTATGGCAGTGAGAAGGTAGCAGTATTCTGAGTCAGGAGGTTCCAAGATTACCAGTCGACTGCACCTGGGGATACCCTCCAGGTCTGCATTGTTACCCTGCGTCTCAGAAGCCTCTGGCAAACGTCTCTGCTGAAGACCTGCGAAACTCACTCTGCAGGCAGTGTGGAACTGTGAGGGACTGAGGCTGAGCTCAACTCTCAGAAGTAAGATGGTTTTGGAGAAGGCGTTCAGCTACCCTCTCACGTATGGAACTTAGTATGTAGCACCAGTCTACCACAGGAATTACTAGGAAATCGCTGAACTGAGCTTGGAGGCACTAGTCTTGTGTGCCGGGTGATTCCAATTACCTCTCCCAGCACTTCCGTCAAACAGCGAGCCTAGGCCTTTTAGAAGCCAAGGGTACCAGCAGGCTGGATGTGGAGGTACAGGCCATAAGCTCAACTCTCAGAAGTGTATATGCATGGGAGGCAGATGTCTGCTACCCACTCGGACATAGGAGTTGGAACCTAGCTACACTGTGATTGAAGAAGTCCATTGGAAATCGCTGTATTCAACTCAGATACACGGGAGTTCAGGCCCAGTGCTCACACATGCTTTTCCCGCAAAATCTCCCAGCCACTAACATAAGGATGTTAGCAGCTACTCCTACAGTCAGGCAGGATGCGGGAGTGTTCTGCCCTGTCCTCAGCTCTCACAGGGAAGCATGTCTTGAAGCCAGCTGTCAACTAGCTGCATTCCTATGGCAGTGAGAAGGTAGCAGTACTCTGAGTCAGGAGGTTCCAAGATTACCACTCTACTGCAGCTGGAGATACCCTCCAGGTCTGCATTGTTAACTTGTACTCAGAAGCCTCTGGCAATCGTCTCTGGTGAAGACGTGTGAAACTCACTCTGCAGGCAGTGTGGAACTGTGAGGGACTGAGGGTGGGCTCAACTCTCAGAAGTAAGATGCTTTTGGACAAGACGTTCAGCTACCTTCTCACATATGGAACTTAGTATGTAGCACCTGTCTACAGCAAGAATTACTGGGAAATCCTGAATTGAGCTTGGAGGCACTCGTCTTGTGTGCCGGGAGATTCCAATTACCTCTCCCAGCACTTCCGTCAAACAGCGAGCCTAGGCCTTTTAGAAGCCAAGGGTACCAGCAGGCTGGATGTGAAGGTACAGGCCATAAGCTCAACTCTCAGAAGTGTGTATGCATGGGAGGCAGATGTCTGCTACCCACTCGGACATGGGAGTTGGAACCTAGCTATATTGTGATTGAAGAAGGCCATTGGAAATCGCTGTATTAAACTCAGATACACGGGAGTTCAGGCCCAGTGCTCACACATGCTTTTCCCACAACCTCTCCCAGCCACTAACATAAGGATGTTAGCAGCTACTCCTACAGTCAGGCAGGATGCGGGAGTGTTCTACCCTGTCCTCAGCTCTCACAGGGAAGCATGTCTTGAAGCCAGCTGTCAACTAGCTGCATTCCTATGGCAGTGAGAAGGTAGCAGTATTCTGAGTCAGGAGGTTCCAAGATTACCAGTCGACTGCACCTGGGGATACCCTCCAGGTCTGCATTGTTACCCTGCGTCTCAGAAGCCACTGGCAAACGTCTCTGCTGAAGACCTGCGAAACTCACTCTGCAGGCAGTGTGGAACTGTGAGGGACTGAGGCTGAGCTCAACTCTCAGAAGTAAGATGGTTTTGGAGAAGGCGTTCAGCTACCCTCTCACGTATGGAACTTAGTATGTAGCACCAGTCTACCACAGGAATTACTAGGAAATCGCTGAACTGAGCTTGGAGGCACTAGTCTTGTGTGCCGGATGATTCCAATTACCTCTCCCAGCACTTCCGTCAAACAGCGAGCCTAGGCCTTTTAGAAGCCAAGGGTACCAGCAGGCTGGATGTGGAGGTACAGGCCATAAGCTCAACTCTCAGAAGTGTATATGCATGGGAGGCAAATGTCTGCTACCCACTCGGACATGGGAGTTGGAACCTAGCTACACTGTGATTGAAGAAGGCCATTGGAAATCGCTGTATTCAACTCAGATACACGGGAATTCAGGCCCAGTGCTCACACATTCTTTTCCCGCAACCTCTCCCAGCCACTAACATAAGGATGTTAGCAGCTACTCCTACAGTCAGGCAGGATGCGGAAGGGTTCTGCCCTTTCCTCGGCTCTCACAGGGAAGCATGTCTTGAAGCCAGCTGTCAACTAGGTGCATTCCTATGGCAGTGAGAAGGTAGCAGTACTCTGAGTCAGGAGGTTCCAAGATTACCACTCTACTGCACCTGGAGATACCCTCCAGGTCTGCATTGTTAACTTGTACTCAGAAGCCTCTGGCAATCGTCTCTGGTGAAGACCTGTGAAACTCACTCTGCAGGCAGTGTGGAACTGTGAGGGACTGAGGGTGAGCTCAACTCTCAGAAGTAAGATGCTTTTGGACAAGGCGTTCAGCTACCTTCTCACATATGGAACTTAGTATGTAGCACCTGTCTACCACAAGAATTACTGTGAAATCGTGAATTGAGCTTGGAGGCCCTCGTCTTGTGTGCCGGGAGATTCCAATTACCTCTCCCAGCACTTCCCTCAAACAGCGAGCCTAGACCTTTTAGAAGCCAAGTGTACCAGCAGGCTGGATGTGGAGGTACAGGCCATAAGCTCAACTCTCAGAAGTGTGTATGCATGGGAGGCAGATGTCTGCTACCCGCTCGTACATGGGATTTGGAACCTAGCTACACTCTGGTTGAGGAAAGCCGTTGGAAATCGCTGTATTCAACTCAGATACACGGGAGTTCAGGCCCAGTGCTCACACATGCTTTTCCCGCAACCTCTCCCAGCCACTAACATTAGGATGTTAGCAGCTACTCCTACAGTCAGCAGCATGCGGGAGGGTTCTGCCCTGTCCTCAGCTCTCACAGGGAAGCATGTCTTGAAGCCAGCTGTCAACTAGCTGCATTCCTATGGCAGTGAGAAGGTAGCCGTACTCTGAGTCAGGATGGTCCAAGATTACCACTCTACTGCACCTGGAGATACCCTCCAGGTCTCCATTGTTAACTTGTACTCAGAAGCCTCTGGCAATCGACTCTGGTGAAGACGTGTGAAACTCACTCTGCAGGCAGTGTGGAACTGTGAGGGACTGAGGCTGAGCTCAACTCTCAGAAGTAAGATGGTTTTGGACAAGGCGTTCAGCTACCCTCTCACGTATGGAACTTAGTATGTAGCACCAGTCTACCACAGGAATTACTAGGAAATCCCTGAACTGAGCTTGGAGGCACTAGTCTTGTGTGCCGGGTGATTCCAATTACCTCTCCCAGCACTTCCGTCAAACAGCGAGCCTAGGCCTTTTAGAAGCCAAGGGTACCAGCAGGCTGGATGTGGAGGTACAGGCCATAAGCTCAACTCTCAGAAGTGTGTATGCATGGGAGGCAGATGTCTGCTACCCGCTCGTACATGGGATTTGGAACCTAGCTACACTCTGGTTGAGGAAAGCTGTTGGACATCGCTGTATTCAACTCAGATACACGGGAGTTCAGGCCCAGTGCTCACACATGCTTTTCCCGCAACCTCTCCCAGCCACTAACATAAGGATGCTAGCCGCTACTCCTACAGTCAGGCAGGATGCGGGAGGGTTCTGCCCTGTCCTCAGCTCTCTCAGGGAAGCATGTCTTGAACCCAGCTAGCTGTCAACTAGCTGCATTTCTATGGCAGTGAGAAGGTAGCAGTATTCTGAGTCAGGAGGTTCCAAGATTACCAGTCGACTGCACCTGGGGATACCCTCCAGGTCTGCATTGTTACCCTGCGTCTCAGAAGCCTCTGGCAAACGTCTCTGCTGAACCTGCGAAACTCACTCTGCAGGGAGTGTGGAACTGTGAGGGACTGAGGCTGAGCTCAACTCTCAGAAGTAAGATGCTTTTGGACAAGGCGTTCAGCTACCCTCTCACGTATGGAACTTAGTATGTAGCACCAGTCTACCACAGGAATTACTAGGAAATCGCTGAACTGAGCTTGGAGGCACTAGTCTTGTGTGCCGGGTGATTCCAATTAACTCTCCCAGCACTTCCGTCAAACAGCGAGCCTAGGCCTTTTAGAAGCCAAGGGTACCAGCAGGCTGGATGTGGAGGTACAGGCTATAAGCTCAACTCTCAGAAGTGTGTATACATGAGAGGCAGATGTCTGCTACCCACTCGGACATGGGAGTTTTAAGCTAGCTACATTGTGTTTGAAGAAGGCCATTGGAAATCGCTCTATTCAACTCAGATACACGGGAGTTCAGGCCCAGTGCTCACACATGCTTTTCGTGCAACCTCTCCCCGCCACTAACATAAGGATGTTAGCAGCTACTCCTACAGTCAGGCAGGATGCGGGAGGGTTCTGCCCTGTCCTCAGCTCTCACAGGGAAGCATGTCTTGAAGCCAGCTGTCAACTAGCTGCATTCCTATGGCAGTGAGAAGGTAGCAGTACTCTGAGTCAGGAGGTTCCAAGATTACCACTCTACTGCACCTGGAGATACCCTCCAGGTCTGCATTGTTAACTTGTACTCAGAAGCCTCTGGCAATCGTCTCTGGTGAAAACGTGTGAAACTCACTCTGCAGGCAGTGTAGAACTGTGAGGGACTGAGGGTGAGCTCAACTCTCAGAAGTAAGATGCTTTTGGACAAGGCGTTCAGCTACCTTCTCACATATGGAACTTAGTATGTAGCACCTGTCTACCACAAGAATTACTGGGAAATCGTGAATTGAGCTTGGAGGCACTCGTCTGGTGTGCAGGAGATTCCAATTACCTCTCCCAGCACTTCCGTCAAACAGCGAGCCTAGGCCTTTTAGAAGCCAAGTGTACCAGCAGGCTGGATGTGGAGGTACAGGCCATAAGCTCAACTCTCAGAAGTGTGTATGAATGGGAGGCAGATGTCTGCTACCCACTCGGACATGGGATATGGAACCTGGCTACACTCTGATTGATGAATGCCTTTGGAAATCGCTGTATTCAACTCAGATACACGGGAGTTCAGGCCCAGTGCTCACACATGCTTTTCGTGCAACCTCTCCCAGCCACTAACATAAGGATGTTAGCAGCTACTCCTACAGTCAGGCAGGATGCGGGAGGGTTCTGCCCTGTCCTCCGCTCTCACAGGGAAGCATGTCTTGAAGCCAGCTCTCAACTAGCTGCATTCCTATGGCAGTGAGGAGGTTGCAGTATTCTGAGTCAGGAGGTTCCAAGATTACCAGTCGACTGCACCTGGGGATACCCTCCAGGTCTGCATTGTTACCTTGCGTCTCAGAAGCCTCTGGCAAACGTCTCTGCTGAAGACATGCGAAACTCACTCGGCAGGCAGTGTGGAACTGTGAGGGACTGAGGCTGAGCTCAACTCTCAGAAGTAAGATGGTTTTGGACAAGGCATTCAGCTACCCTCTCACGTATGGAACTTAGTATGTAGCACCAGTCTACAACAGGAATTACTAGGAAATCGCTGAACTGTGCTTGGAGGCACTAGTCTTGTGTGCCGGGTGATTCCAATTACCTCTCCCAGCACTTCCGTCAAACAGCGAGCCTAGGCCTTTTAGAAGCCAAGGGTACCAGCAGGCTGGATGTGGAGGTACAGGCCATAAGCTCAACACTCAGAAGTGTCTATGCATGGGAGGCATATGTCTGCTACCCACTCGGACATGGGAGTTGGAACCTGGCTACACTGTGATTGAAGAAGGCCATTGGAAATCGCTGTATTCAACTCAGATACACGGGAATTCTGGCCCAGTGCTCACACATGCTTTTCCCGCAACCTCTCCCAGCCACTAACATAAGGATGTTAGCAGCTACTCCTACAGTCAGGCAGGATGCGGGAGGGTTCTGCCCTGTCCTCAGCTCTCACAGGGAAGCATGTCTTGAAGCCAGCTGTCAACTAGCTGCATTCCTATGACAGTGAGAAGGTAGCAGTACTCTGAGTCAGGAGGTTCCAAGATTACCAGTCGACTGCACCTGGAGATACCCTCCAGGTCTGCATTGTTAACATGTACTCAGAAGCCTCCGGCAAACGTCTCTGGTGAAGACGTGTGAAACTCACTCTGCAGGCAGTGTGGAACTGTGAGGGACTGAGGGTGAGCTCAACTCTCAGAAGTAAGATGCCTTTGGACAAGGCGTTCAGCTACCTTCTCATATATGGAACTTAGTATGTAGCACCTGTCTACCACAAGAATTACTGGGAAATCGTAAATTGAGCTTGGAGGCACTCGTCTTGTGTCCCGGGAGATTCCAATTACCTCTCCCAGCACTTCCGTCAAACAGCGAGCCTAGGCCTTTTAGAAGCCAAGGGTACCAGCAGGCTGGATGTGGAGGTACAGGCCATAAGCTCAACACTCAGAAGTTTGTATGAATGGGAGGCAGATGTCTCCTACCCGCTCGTACATGGGATTTGGAACCTAGCTACACTCTGGTTGAGGAAAGCCGTTGGAAATCGCTGTATTCAACTCAGATACACGGGAGTTCAGACCCAGTGCTCACACATGCTTTTCCCGCAACCTCTCCCAGCCACTAACATTAGGATGTTAGCAGCTACTCCTACAGTCAGGCAGCATGCGGGAGGGTTCTGCCCTGTCCTCAGCTCTCACAGGGAAGCATGTCTTGAAGCCAGCTGTCAACTAGCTGCATTCCTATGGCAGTGAGAAGGTAGCAGTATTCTGAGTCAGGAGGTTCCAAGATTACCAGTCGACTGCACCTGGGGATACCCTCCAGGTCTGCATTGTTACCCTGCGTCTCAGAAGCCTCTGGCAAACGTCTCTGCTGAAGACCTGCGAAACTCACTCTGCAGGCAGTGTGGACTGTGAGGGACTGAGCCTGAGCTCAACTCTCAGAAGTAAGTTGCATTTGGACAAGGCGTTCAGCTACCCTCTCACGTACGGAACTTAGTATGTAGCACCAGTCTACCACAGGAATTACTAGGAAATCGCTGAACTGAGCTTGGAGGCACTAGTCTTGTGTGCCGGGTGATTCCAATTACCTCTCCCAGCACTTCCGTGAAACAGCGAGCCTAGGCCTTTTAGAAGCCAAGGGTACCAGCAGGCTGGATGTGGAGGTACAGGCCATAAGCTCAACTCTCAGAAGTGTGTATGCATGGGAGGCAGATGTCTGCTACCCACTCGGACATGGGATATGGAACCTGGCTACACTCTGATTGATGAAAGCCTTTGAAAATCGCTGTATTCAACTCAGATACACGGGAGTTCAGGCCCAGTGCTCACACAAGCTTTTCCCGCAACCTCTCCCAGCCACTAACATAAGGATGCTAGCAGCTACTCCTACAGTCAGGCAGGATGCGGGAGGGTTCTGCCCTGTCCTCAGCTCTCTCAGGGAAGCATGTCTTGAACCCAGCTAGCTGTCAACTAGCTGCATTTCTATGGCAGTGAGAAGGTAGCAGTATTCTGAGTCAGGAGGTTCCAAGATAACCAGTCGACTGCACCTGGGGATACCCTCCAGGTCTGCATTGTTACCCTGCGTCTCAGAAGCCTCTGGCAAACGTCTCTGCTGAACCTGCGAAACTCACTCTGCAGGGAGTGTGGAACTGTGAGGGACTGAGGCTGAGCTCAACTCTCAGAAGTAAGATGCTTTTGGACAAGGCGTTCAGCTACCCTCTCACGTATGGAACTTAGTATGTAGCACCAGTCTACCACAGGAATTACTAGGAAATCGCTGAACTTAGCTTGGAGGCACTAGTCTTGTGTGCCGGGTGATTCCAATTAACTCTCCCAGCACTTCCGTCAAACAGCGAGCCTAGGCCTTTTAGAAGCCAAGGGTACCAGCAGGCTGGATGTGGAGGTACAGGCCATAAGCTCAACACTCAGAAGTGTCTATGCATGGGAGGCATATGTCTGCTACCCACTCGGACATGGGAGTTGGAACCTGATTACACTGTGATTGAAGAAGGCCATTGGAAATCGCTGTATTCAACTCAGATACACGGGAATTCTGGCCCAGTGCTCACACATGCTTTTCCCGCAACCTCTCCCAGCCACTAACATAAGGATGTTAGCAGCTACTCCTACAGTCAGGCAGGATGCGGGAGGGTTCCGCCCTGTCCTCAGCTCTCACAGGGAAGCATGTCTTGAAGCCAGCTGTCAACTAGCTGCATTCCTATGACAGTGAGAAGGTAGCAGTACTCTGAGTCAGGAGGTTCCAAGATTACCACTCTACTGCACCTGGAGATACCCTCCAGGTCTGCATTGTTAACTTGTACTCAGAAGCCTCCGGCAAACGTCTCTGGTGAAGACGTGTGAAACTCACTCTGCAGGCAGTGTGGAACTGTGAGGGACTGAGGGTGAGCTCAACTCTCAGAAGTAAGATGCTTTTGGACAAGGCGTTCAGCTACCTTCTCATATATGGAACTTAGTATGTAGCACCTGTCTACCACAAGAATTACTGGGAAATCGTAAATTGAGCTTGGAGGCACTCGTCTTGTGTCCCGGGAGATTCCAATTACTTCTCCCAGCACTTCCGTCAAACAGCGAGCCTAGGCCTTTTAGAAGCCAAGGGTAACAGCAGGCTGGATGTGGAGGTACAGGCCATAAGCTCAACACTCAGAAGTTTGTATGAATGGGAGGCAGATGTCTCCTACCCGCTCGTACATGGGATTTGGAACCTAGCTACACTCTGGTTGAGGACAGCCGTTGGAAATCGCTGTATTCAACTCAGATACACGGGAGTTCAGACCCAGTGCTCACACATGCTTTTCCCGCAACCTCTCCCAGCCACTAACATTAGGATGTTAGCAGCTACTCCTACAGTCAGGCAGCATGCGGGAGGGTTCTGCCCTGTCCTCAGCTCTCACAGGGAAGCATGTCTTGAAGCCAGCTGTCAAGTAGCTGCATTCCTATGGCAGTGAGAAGGTAGCAGTATTCTGAGTCAGGAGGTTCCAAGATTACCAGTCGACTGCACCTGGGGATACCCTCCAGGTCTGCATTGTTACCCTGCGTCTCAGAAGCCTCTGGCAAACGTCTCTGCTGAAGACCTGCGAAACTCACTCTGCAGGCAGTGTGGACTGTGAGGGACTGAGCCTGAGCTCAACTCTCAGAAGTAAGTTGCATTTGGACAAGGCGTTCAGCTACCCTCTCACGTACGGAACTTAGTATGTAGCACCAGTCTACCACAGGAATTACTAGGAAATCGCTGAACTGAGCTTGGAGGCACTAGTCTTGTGTGCCGGGTGATTCCAATTACCTC
The DNA here is from genome assembly GCF_053574225.1 of Canis aureus. Taxonomy (NCBI): domain Eukaryota; kingdom Metazoa; phylum Chordata; class Mammalia; order Carnivora; family Canidae; genus Canis; species Canis aureus. The sequence continues at coordinate 42,015,417 of NC_135643.1, forward strand.
TCCCAGCACTTCCGTGAAACAGCGAGCCTAGGCCTTTTAGAAGCCAAGGGTACCAGCAGGCTGGATGTGGAGGTACAGGCCATAAGCTCAACTCTCAGAAGTGTGTATGCATGGGAGGCAGATGTCTGCTACCCACTCGGACATGGGATATGGAACCTGGCTACACTCTGATTGATGAAAGCCTTTGAAAATCGCTGTATTCAACTCAGATACACGGGAGTTCAGGCCCAGTGCTCACACACGCTTTTCGCGCAACGTCTCCCAGCCACTAACATAAGGATGTTAGCAGCTACTCCTACAGTCAGGCAGGATGCGGGAGGGTTCTGCCCTGTCCTCAGCTCTCACAGGGAAGCATGTCTTGAAGCCAGCTGTCAACTAGCTGCATTCCTATGGCAGTGAGAAGGTAGCAGTACTCTGAGTCAGGAGGTTCCAAGATTACCACTCTACTGCACCTGGAGATACCCTCCAGGTCTGCATTGTTAACTTGTACTCAGAAGCCTCTGGCAATCGTCTCTGGTGAAGACGTGTGAAACTCACTCTGCAGGCAGTGTGGACCTGTGAGGGACTGAGGGTGAGCTCAACTCTCAGAAGTAAGATGCTTTTGGACAAGGCGTTCAGCTACCTTCTCACATATGGAACTTAGTATGTAGCACCTGTCTACCACAAGAATTACTGGGAAATCGTGAATTGAGCTTGGAGGCACTCGTCTTGTGTGCCGGGAGATTCCAATTATCTCTCCCAGCACTTCCGTAAAACAGCGAGCCTAGGCCTTGTAGAAGCCAAGGGTACCAGCAGGCTGGATGTGGAGGTACAGGCCATAAGCTCAACTCTCAGAAGTGTGTATGCATGGGAGGCAGATGTCTGCTACCCGCTCGTACATGGGATTTGGAACCTAGCTACACTCTGGTTGAGGAAAGCCGTTGGAAATCGCTGTATTCAACTCAGATACACGGGAGTTCAGGCCCAGTGCTCATACATGCTTTTCCCGCAACCTCTCCCAGCCACTAACATTACGATGTTAGCAGCTACTCCTACAGTCAGGCAGCATGCGGGAGGATTCTGCCCTGTCCTCAGCTCTCACAGGGAAGCATGTCTTGAAGCCAGCTGTCAACTAGCTGCATTCCTATGACAGTGAGAAGGTAGCAGTATTCTGAGTCAGGAGGATCCAAGATTACCAGTCGACTGCACCTGGGGATACCCTCCAGGTCTGCATTGTTACCCTGCGTCTCAGAAGCCTCTGGCAAACGTCTCTGCTGAAGACCTGCGAATCTCACTCTGCAGGCAGTGTGGGACTGTGAGGGACTGAGGCTGAGCTCAACTCTCAGAAGTAAGATGGTTTTGGACAAGGCGTTCAGCTACCCTCTCACGTATGGAACTTAGTATGTAGCACCAGTCTACCAAAGGGATTACTAGGAAATCGCTGAACTGAGCTTGGAGGCACTAGTCTTGTGTGCCGGGAGATTCCAATTACCTCTCCCAGCACTTCCGTCAAACAGCGAGCCTAGGCCTTTTAGAAGCCAAGAGTACCAGCAGGCTGGATGTGGAGGTACAGGCCATAAGCTCAACTCTCAGAAGTGTGTATGAATGGGAGGCAGATGTCTGCTACCCACTCGGACATGGGATATGGAACCTGGCTACACTCTGATTGATGAAAGCCTTTGGAAATCGCTGTATTCAACTCAGATACACGGGAGTTCAGGCCCAGTGCTCACACATGATTTTCGTGCAACCTCTCCCAGCCACTAACATAAGGATGTTAGCAGCTACTCCTACAGTCAGGCAGGATGCGGGAGGGTTCTGCCCTGTCCTCAGCTCTCACAGGGAAGCATGTCTTGAAGCCAGCTGTCAACTAGCTGCATTCCTATGGCAGTGAGAAGGTAGCAGTATTCTGAGTCAGGAGGTTCCAAGATTACCAGTCTACTGCACCTGGGGATACCCTCCAGGTCTGCATTGTTACCTTGCGTCTCAGAAGCCTCTGGCAAACGTCTCTGCTGAAGACATGCGAAACTCACTCGGCAGGCAGTGTGGAACTGTGAGGGACTGAGGCTGAGCTCAACTCTCAGAAGTAAGATGGTTTTGGACAAGGCATTCAGCTACCCTCTCACGTATGGAACTTAGTATGTAGCACCAGTCTACCACAGGAATTACTAGGAAATCGCTGAACTGAACTTGGAGGCACTAGTCTTGTGTGCCGGGTGATTCCAATTACCTCTCCCAGCACTTCCGTCAAACAGCGAGCCTAGGCCTTTTAGAAGCCAAGGGTACCAGCAGGCTGGATGTGGAGGTACAGGCCATAAGCTCAACACTCAGAAGTGTCTATGCATGGGAGGCATATGTCTGCTACCCACTCGGACATGGGAGTTGGAACCTGGCTACACTGTGATTGAAGAAGGCCATTGGAAATCGCTGTATTCAACTCAGATACACGGGAGTTCTGGCCCAGTGCTCACAAATGCTTTTCCCGCAACCTCTCCCAGCCACTAACATAAGGATGTGAGCAGCTACTCCTACAGTCAGGCAGGATGCGGGAGGGTTCTGCCCTGTCCTCAGCTCTCACAGGGAAGCATGTCTTGAAGCCAGCTGTCAACTAGCTGCATTCCTATGGCAGTGAGAAGGTAGCAGTACTCTGAGTCAGGAGGTTCCAAGATTACCACTCTACTGCACCTGGAGATACCCTCCAGGTCTGCATTGTTAACTTGTACTCAGAAGCCTCTGGCAATCGTCTCTGGTGAAGACGTGTGAAACTCACTCTGCAGGCAGTGTGGAACTGTGAGGGACTGAGGGTGAGCTCAACTCTCAGAAGTAAGATGCTTTTGGACAAGGCGTTCAGCTACCTTCTCACATATGGAACTTAGTATGTAGCACCTGTCTACCACAAGAATTACTGGAAAATCGTGAATTGAGCTTGGAGGCACTCGTCTTGTGTGCCGGGAGATTCCAATTATCTCTCCCAGCACTTCCGTAAAACAGCGAGCCTAGGCCTTGTAGAAGCCAAGGGTACCAGCAGGCTGGATGTGGAGGTACAGGCCATAAGCTCAACTCTCAGAAGTGTGTATGCATGGGAGGCAGATGTCTGCTACCCGCTCGTACATGGGATTTGGAACCTAGCTACACTCTGGTTGAGGAAAGCCGTTGGAAATCGCTGTATTCAACTCAGATACACGGGAGTTCAGGCCCAGTGCTCACACATGCTTTTCCCGCAACCTCTCCCAGCCACTAACATTACGATGTTAGCAGCTACTCCTACAGTCAGGCAGGATGCGGGAGGGTTCTGCCCTGTCCTCAGCTCTCACAGGGAAGCATGTCTTGAAGCCAGCTGTCAACTAGCTGCATTCCTATGGCAGTGAGAAGGTAGCAGTATTCTGAGTCAGGAGGTTCCAAGATTACCAGTCGACTGCACCTGGGGATACCCTCCAGGTCTGCATTGTTACCCTGCGTCTCAGAAGCCTCTGGCAAACGTCTCTGCTGAAGACCTGCGAAACTCACTCTGCAGGCAGTGTGGGACTGTGAGGGACTGAGCCTGAGCTAAACTCTCAGAAGTAAGTTGCTTTTGGACAAGGCGTTCAGCTACCCTCTCACGTACGGAACTTTGTATGTAGCACCAGTCTACCACAGGAATTACTAGGAAATCGCTGAACTGAGCTTGGAGGCACTAGTCTTGTGTGCCGGGTGATTCCAATTACCTCTCCCAGCACTTCCGTGAAACAGCGAGCCTAGGCCTTTTAGAAGCCAAGGGTACCAGCAGGCTGGATGTGGAGGTACAGGCCATAAGCTCAACTCTCAGAAGTGTGTATGCATGGGAGGCAGATGTCTGCTACCCACTCGGACATGGGATATGGAACCTGGCTACACTCTGATTGATGAAAGCCTTTGAAAATCGCTGTATTCAACTCAGATACACGGGAGTTCAGGCCCAGTGCACACACATGCTTTTCGCGCAACCTCTCCCAGCCACTAACATAAGGATGTTAGCAGCTACTCCTACAGTCAGGCAGGATGCGGGAGGGTTCTGCCCTGTCCTCAGCTCTCACAGGGAAGCATGTCTTGAAGCCAGCTGTCAACTAGCTGCATTCCTATGGCAGTGAGAAGGTAGCAGTACTCTGAGTCAGGAGGTTCCAAGATTACCACTCTACTGCACCTGGAGATACCCTCCAGGTCTGCATTGTTAACTTGTACTCAGAAGCCTCTGGCAATCGTCTCTGGTGAAGACGTGTGAAACTCACTCTGCAGGCAGTGTGGAACTGTGAGGGACTGAGGGTGAGCTCAACTCTCAGAAGTAAGATGCTTTTGGACAAGGCGTTCAGCTACCTTCTCACATATGGAACTTAGTATGTAGCACCTGTCTACCACAAGAATTACTGGGAAATCGTGAATTGAGCTTGGAGGCACTCGTCTTGTGTGCCGGGAGATTCCAATTATCTCTCCCAGCACTTCCGTAAAACAGCGAGCCTAGGCCTTGTAGAAGCCAAGGGTACCAGCAGGCTGGATGTGGAGGTACAGGCCATAAGCTCAACTCTCAGAAGTGTGTATGCATTGGAGGCAGATGTCTGCTACCCGCTCGTACATGGGATTTGGAACCTAGCTACACTCTGGTTGAGGAAAGCCGTTGGAAATCGCTGTATTCAACTCAGATACACGGGAGTTCAGGCCCAGTGCTCACACATGCTTTTCCCGCAACCTCTCCCAGCCACTAACATTACGATGTTAGCAGCTACTCCTACAGTCAGGCAGGATGCGGGAGGGTTCTGCCCTGTCCTCAGCTCTCACAGGGAAGCATGTCTTGAAGCCAGCTGTCAACTAGCTGCATTCCTATGGCAGTGAGAAGGTAGCAGTATTCTGAGTCAGGAGGTTCCAAGATTACCAGTCTACTGCACCTGGGGATACCCTCCAGGTCTGCATTGTTAACCTGCGTCTCAGAAGCCTCTGGCAAACGTCTCTGCTGAAGACCTGCGAAACTCACTCTGCAGGCAGTGTGGAACTGTGAGGGACTGAGGCTGAGCTCAACTCTCAGAAGTAAGATGGTTTTGGACAAGGCGTTCAGCTACCCTCTCACGTATGGAACTTAGTATGTAGCACCAGTCTACCACAGGAATTACTAGGAAATCCCTGAACTGAGCTTGGAGGCACTAGTCTTGTGTGCCGGGTGATTCCAATTACCTCTCCCAGCACTTCCGTCAAACAGCGAGCCTAGGCCTTTCAGAAGCCAAGGGTACCAGCAGGCTGGATGTGGAGGTACAGGCCATAAGCTCAACTCTCAGAAGTGTGTATGCATGGGAGGCAGATGTCTGCTACCCACTCGGACATGGGATATGGAACCTGGCTACACTCTGATTGATGAAAGCCTTTGGAAATCGCTGTATTCAACTCAGATACACGGGAGTTCAGGCCCAGTGCTCACACATGCTTTTCCCGCAACCTCTCCCAGCCACTAACATAAGGATGTTAGCAGCTACTCCTACAGTCAAGCAGGATACGGGAGGGTTCTGCCCTGTCCTCAGCTCTCACAGGGAAGCATGTCTTGAAGCCAGCTGTCAACTAGCTGCATTCCTATGGCAGTGAGAAGGTAGCAGTATTCTGAGTCAGGAGGTTCCAAGATTACCAGTCGACTGCACCTGGGGATACCCTCCAGGTCTGCATTGTTACCCTGCGTCTCAGAAGCCTCTGGCAAACGTCTCTGCTGAAGACCTGCGAAACTCACTCTGCAGGCAGTGTGGGACTGTGAGGGACTGAGCCTGAGCTCAACTCTCAGAAGTAAGTTGCTTTTGGACAAGGCGTTCAGCTACCCTCTCACGTACGGAACTTAGTATGTAGCACCAGTCTACCACAGGAATTACTAGGAAATCGCTGAACTGAGCTTGGAGGCACTAGTCTTGTGTGCCGGGTGATTCCAATTACCTCTCCCAGCACTTCCGTGAAACAGCGAGCCTAGGCCTTTTAGAAGCCAAGGGTACCAGCAGGCTGGATGTGGAGGTACAGGCCATAAGCTCAACTCTCAGAAGTGTGTATGCATGGGAGGCAGATGTCTGCTACCCACTCGGACATGGGATATGGAACCTGCCTACACTCTGATTGATGAAAGCCTTTGAAAATCGCTGTATTCAACTCAGATACACGGGAGTTCAGGCCCAGTGCTCACACATGCTTTTCGCGCAACCTCTCCCAGCCACTAACATAAGGATGTTAGCAGCTACTCCTACAGTCAGGCAGGATGCGGGAGGGTTCTGCCCTGTCCTCAGCTCTCACAGGGAAGCATGTCTTGAAGCCAGCTGTCAACTAGCTGCATTCCTATGGCAGTGAGAAGGTAGCAGTACTCTGAGTCAGGAGGTTCCAAGATTACCACTCTACTGCACCTGGAGATACCCTCCAGGTCTGCATTGTTAACTTGTACTCAGAAGCCTCTGGCAATCGTCTCTGGTGAAGACGTGTGAAACTCACTCTGCAGGCAGTGTGGAACTGTGAGGGACTGAGGGTGAGCTCAACTCTCAGAAGTAAGATGCTTTTGGACAAGGCGTTCAGCTACCTTCTCACATATGGAACTTAGTATGTAGCACCTGTCTACCACAAGAATTACTGGGAAATCGTGAATTGAGCTTGGAGGCACTCGTCTTGTGTCCCGGGAGATTCCAATTATCTCTCCCAGCACTTCCGTAAAACAGCGAGCCTAGGCCTTGTAGAAGCCAAGGGTACCAGCAGGCTGGATGTGGAGGTACAGGCCATAAGCTCAACTCTCAGAAGTGTGTATGCATGGGAGGCAGATGTCTGCTACACACTCGTACATGGGATTTGGAACCTAGCTACACTCTGGTTGAGGAAAGTCGTTGGAAATCGCTGTATTCAACTCAGATACACGGGAGTTCAGTCCCAGTGCTCACACATTCTTTTCCCGCAACCTCTCCCAGCCACTAACATTAGGATGTTAGCAGCTACTCCTACAGTCAGGCAGCATGCGGGAGGGTTCTGCCCTGTCCTCAGCTCTCACAGGGAAGCATGTCTTGAAGCCAGCTGTCAAGTAGCTGCATTCCTATGGCAGTGAGAAGGTAGCAGTATTCTGAGTCAGGAGGTTCCAAGATTACCAGTCTACTGCACCTGGGGATACCCTCCAGGTCTGCATTGTTAACCTGCGTCTCAGAAGCCTCTTGCAAACGTCTCTGCTGAAGACCTGCGAAACTCACTCTGCAGGCAGTGTGGAACTGTGAGGGACTGAGGCTGAGCTCAACTCTCAGAAGTAAGATGGTTTTGGACAAGGCGTTCAGCTACCCTCTCACGTATGGAACTTAGTATGTAGCACCAGTCTACCACAGGAATTACTAGGAAATCGCTGAACTGAGCTTGGAGGCACTAGTCTTGTGTGCCGGGTGATTCCAATTACCTCTCCCAGCACTTCCGTCAAACAGCGAGCGGTGGCTTTTCAGAAGCCAAGGGTACCAGCAGGCTGGATGTGGAGGTACAGGCCATAAGCTCAACTCTCAGAAGTGTATATGCATGGGAGGCAGATGTCTGCTACCCACTCGGACATGGGATATGGAACCTGGCTACACTCTGATTGATGAAAGCCTTTGGAAATCGCTGTATTCAACTCAGATACACGGGAGTTCAGGCCCAGTGTTCACACATGTTTTTCGCGCACCCTCTCCCAGCGACTAATATAAGGATGTTAGCAGCTACTCCTACAGTCAAGCAGGATACGGGAGGGTTCTGCCCTGTCCTCAGCTCTCACAGGGAAGCATGTCTTGAAGCCAGCTGTCAACTAGCTGCATTCCTATGGCAGTGAGAAGGTAGCAGTTCTCTGAGTCAGGAGGTTCCAAGATTATCACTCTACTGCACCTGGAGATACCCTCCAGGTCTGCATTGTTAACTTGTACTCAGAAGCCTCTGGCAATCGTCTCTGGTGAAGACGTGTGAAACTCACTCTGCAGGCAGTGTGGAACTGTGAGGGACTGAGGCTGAGCTCAACTCTCAGAAGTAAGATGCTTTTGGACAAGGCGTTCAGCTACCTTCTCACATATGGAACATAGTATGTAGCACCTGTCTACCACAAGAATTACTGGGAAATCGTGAATTGACCTTGGAGGCCCTCGTCTTGTGTGCCGGGAGATTCCAATTACCTCTCCCAGCACTTCCGTCAAACAGCGAGCCTAGGCCTTTTAGAAGCCAAGGGTACCAGCAGGCTGGCTGTGGAGGTACAGGCCATAAGCTCAACTCTCAGAAGTGTGTATACATAGGAGGCAGATGTCTGCTACCCGCTCGTACCTGGGATTTGGAACCTAGCTACACTCTGGTTGAGGAAAGCCGTTGGAAATCGCTGTATTCAACTCAGATACACGGAAGTTCAGGCCCAGTGCTCACACATGCTTTTCGCGCAACCTCTCCCAGCCACTAACATAAGGATGTTAGCAGATACACCTACAGTCAGACAGCATGCGGGAGGGTTCTGCCCTGTCCTCAGCTCTCACAGGGAAGCATGTCTTGAAGCCAGCTGTCAAGTAGGTGCATTCCTATGGCAGTGAGAAGGTAGCAGTATTCTGAGTCAGGAGGTTCCAAGATTACCAGTCTACTGCACCTGGGGATACCCTCCAGGTCTGCATTGTTACCCTGCGTCTCAGAAGCCTCTGGCAATCGTCTCTGCTGAAGACCTGCGAAACTCACTCTGCAGGCAGTGTGGAACTGTGAGGGACTGAGGGTGAGCTCAACTCTCAGAAGTAAGATGGTTTTGGACAAGGCGTTCAGCTACCCTCTCACGTATGGAACTTAGTATGTAGCACCAGTCTACCACAGGAATTACTAGGAAATCCCTGAACTGAGCTTGGAGGCACTAGTCTTGTGTGCCGGGTGATTCCAATTACCTCTCCCAGCACTTCCGTCAAACAGCGAGCCTAGGCCTTTCAGAAGCCAAGGGTACCAGCAGGCTGGATGTGGAGGTACAGGCCATAAGCTCAACTCTCAGAAGTGTGTATGCATGGGAGGCAGATGTCTGCTACCCACTCGGACATGGGATATGGAACCTAGCTACACTCTGGTTGAGGAAAGCCGTTGGAAATCGCTGTATTCAACTCAGATACACGGAAGTTCAGGCCCAGTGCTCACACATGCTTTTCGCGCAACCTCTCCCAGCCACTAACATTAGGATGTTAGCAGATACACCTACAGTCAGACAGCATGCGGGAGGGTTCTGCCCTGTCCTCAGCTCTCACAGGGAAGCATGTCTTGAAGCCAGCTGTCAAGTAGGTGCATTCCTATGGCAGTGAGAAGGTAGCAGTATTCTGAGTCAGGAGGTTCCAAGATTACCAGTCTACTGCACCTGGGGATACCCTCCAGGTCTGCATTGTTACCCTGCGTCTCAGAAGCCTCTGGCAAAGGTCTCTGCTGAAGACCTGCGAAACTCACTCTGCAGGCAGTGTGGAACTGTGAGGGACTGAGGCTGAGCTCAACTCTCAGAAGTAAGATGGTTTTGGACAAGGCGTTCAGCTACCCTCTCACGTATGGAACTTAGTATGTAGCACCAGTCTACCACAGGAATTACTAGGAAATCGCTGAACTGAGCTTGGAGGCACTAGTCTTGTGTGCCGGGTGATTCCAATTACCTCTCCCAGCACTTCCGTCAAACAGCGAGCCTAGGCCTTTCAGAAGCCAAGGGTACCAGCAGGCTGGATGTGGAGGTACAGGCCATAAGCTCAACTCTCAGAAGTGTGTATGCATGGGAGGCAGATGTCTGCTACCCACTCGGACATGGGATATGGAACCTGGCTACACTCTGATTGATGAAAGCCTTTGGAAATCGCTGTATTCAACTCAGATACACGGGAGTTCAGGCCCAGTGCTCACACATGCTTTTCCCGCAACCTCTCCCAGCCACTAACATAAGGATGTTAGCAGCTACTCCTACAGTCAAGCAGGATACGGGAGGGTTCTGCCCTGTCCTCAGCTCTCACAGGGAAGCATGTCTTGAAGCCAGCTGTCAACTAGCTGCATTCCTTTGGCAGTGAGAAGGTAGCAGTACTCTGAGTCAGGAGGTTCCAAGATTACCAGTCTACTGCACCTGGAGATACCCTCCAGGTCTGCATTGTTAACTTGTACTCAGAAGCCTCTGGCAATCGTCTCTGGTGAAGACGTGTGAAACTCACTCTGCAGGCAGTGTGGAAGTGTGAGGGACGGAGGGTGTGCTCAACTCTCAGAAGTAAGATGCTTCTGGACAAGGCGTTCAGCTACCTTCTCACATATGGAACTTAGTATGTATCACCTGTCTACCACAAGAATTACTGGGAAATCGTGAATTGAGCTTGGAGGCACTCGTCTTGTGTGCCGGGAGATTACAATTACCTCTCCCAGCACTTCCGTCAAACAGCGAGCCTAGGCCTTTTAGAAGCCAAGGGTACCAGCAGGCTTGATGTGGAGGTACAGGCCATAAGCTCAACTCTCAGAAGTGTGTATGCATGGAAGGCTGATGTCTGCTAAACACTCGTACATGGGATTTGGAACCTAGCTACACTCTGGTTGAGGAAAGTCGTTGGAAATCGCTGTATTCAACTCAGATACACGGGAGTTCAGTCCCAGTGCTCACACATTCTTTTCCCGCAACCTCTCCCAGCCACTAACATTAGGATGTTAGCAGCTACTCCTACAGTCAGGCAGCATGCGGGAGGGTTCTGCCCTGTCCTCAGCTCTCACAGGGAAGCATGTCTTGAAGCCAGCTGTCAACTAGCTGCATTCCTATGGCAGTGAGAAGGTAGCAGTATTCTGAGTCAGGAGGTTCCAAGATTACCAGTCTACTGCACCTGGGGATACCCTCCAGGTCTGCATTGTTACCCTGCGTCTCAGAAGCCTCTGGCAAACGTCTCTGCTGAAGACCTGCGAAAATCACTCTGCAGGCAGTGTGGAACTCTGAGGGACTGAGGCTGAGCTCAACTCTCAGAAGTAAGATGGTTTTGGACAAGGCGTTCAGCTACCCTCTCACGTATGGAACTTAGTATGTAGCACCAGTCTACCACAGGAATTACTAGGAAATCGCTGAACTGAGCTTGGAGGCACTAGTCTTGTGTGCCGGGTGATTCCAATTACCTCTCCCAGCACTTCCGTCAAACAGGGAGCGGTGGCTTTTCAGAAGCCAAGGGTACCAGCAGGCTGGATGTGGAGGTACAGGCCATAAGCTCAACTCTCAGAAGTGTATATGCATGGGAGACAGATGTCTGCTACCCACTCGGACATGGGATATGGAACCTGGCTACACTCTGATTGATGAAAGCCTTTGGAAATCGCTGTATTCAACTCAGATACACGGGAGTTCAGGCCCAGTGTTCACACATGTTTTTCGCGCACCCTCTCCCAGCCACTAACATAAGGATGTTAGCAGCTACTCCTACAGTCAAGCAGGATACGGGAGGGTTCTGCCCTGTCCTCAGCTCTCACAGGGAAGCATGTCTTGAAGCCAGCTGTCAACTAGCTGCATTCCTATGGCAGTGAGAAGGTAGCAGTTCTCTGAGTCAGGAGGTTCCAAGATTATCACTCTACTGCACCTGGAGATACCCTCCAGGTCTGCATTGTTAACTTGTACTCAGAAGCCTCTGGCAATCGTCTCTGGTGAAGACGTGTGAAACTCACTCTGCAGGCAGTGTGGAACTGTGAGGGACTGAGGCTGAGCTCAACTCTCAGAAGTAAGATGCTTTTGGACAAGGCGTTCAGCTACCTTCTCACATATGGAACATAGTATGTAGCACCTGTCTACCACAAGAATTACTGGGAAATCGTGAATTGACCTTGGAGGCACTCGTCTTGTGTGCCGGGAGATTCCAATTACCTCTCCCAGCACTTCCGTCAAACAGCGAGCCTAGGCCTTTTAGAAGCCAAGGGTACCAGCAGGCTGGATGTGGAGGTACAGGCCATAAGCTCAACTCTCAGAAGTGTGTATGCATAGGAGGCAGATGTCTGCTACCCGCTCGTACCTGGGATTTGGAACCTAGCTACACTCTGGTTGAGGAAAGCCGTTGGAAATCGCTGTATTCAACTCAGATACACGGAAGTTCAGGCCCAGTGCTCACACATGCTTTTCCCCCAACCTCTCCCAGCCACTAACATTAGGATGTTAGCAGATACACCTACAGTCAGACAGCATGCGGGAGGGTTCTGCCCTGTCCTCAGCTCTCACAGGGAAGCATGTCTTGAAGCCAGCTGTCAACTAGCTGCATTCCTATGGCAGTGAGAAGGTAGCAGTATTCTGAGTCAGGAGGTTCCAAGATTACCAGTCTACTGCACCTGGGGATACCCTCCAGGTCTGCATTGTTACCCTGCGTCTCAGAAGCCTCTGGCAAACGTCTCTGCTGAAGACCTGCGAAACTCACTCTGCAGGCAGTGTGGAACTGTGAGGGACTGAGGCTGAGCTCAACTCTCAGAAGTAAGATGGTTTTGGAGAAGGCGTTCAGCTACCCTCTCACGTATGGAACTTAGTATGTAGCACCAGTCTACCACAGGAATTACTAGGAAATCGCTGAACTGAGCTTGGAGGCACTCGTCTTGTGTGCCGGTTGATTCCAAATACCTCTCCCAGCACTTCCGTCAAACAGCGAGCCTAGGCCTCTTAGAAGCCAAGGGTACCAGCAGGCTGGATGTGGAGGTACAGGCCATAAGCTCAACTCTCAGAAGTGTATATACATGGGAGGCAGATGTCTGCGACCCACTCGGACATAGGAGTTGGAACCTAGCTACACTGTGATTGAAGAAGGCCATTGGAAATCACTGTATTCAACTCAGATACACGGGAGTTCAGGCCCAGTGCTCACACATGCTTTTCGCGCAACCTCTCCCCGCCACTAACATAAGGATGTTAGCAGCTACTCCTACAGTCAGGCAGGATGCGGGAGGGTTCTGCCCTCTCCTCAGCTCTCACAGGGAAGCATGTCTTGAAGCCAGGTGTCAACTAGCTGCATTCCTATGGCAGTGAGAAGGTAGCAGTAGTCGAGTCAGGAGGTTACAAGATTACCACTCTACTGCAGCTGGAGATACCCTCCAGGTCTGCATTGTTAACTTGTACTCAGAAGCCTCTGGCAATCGTCTCTGGTGAAGACGTGTGAAACTCACTCTGCAGGCAGTGTGGAACTGTGAGCGACTGAGGGGGGGCTCAACTCTCAGAAGTAAGATGCTTTTGGACAAGGCGTTCAGCTACCATCTCACATATGGAACTTAGTATGTAGCACCTGTCTACCACAAGAATTACTGGGAAATCGTGAATTGAGCTTGGAGGCACTCGTCTTGTGTGCCGGGAGATTCCAATTACCTCTCCCAGCACTTCCGTCAAACAGCGAGCCTAGGCCTTTTAGAAGCCAAGGGTACCAGCAGGCTGGATGTGGAGGTACAGGCCATAAGCTCAACTCTCAGAAGTGTGTATGCATGGGAGGCAGATGTCTGCTACCCGCTCGTACATGGGATTTGGAACCTAGCTACACTCTGGTTGAGGAAAGACGTTGGAATCGCTGTATTCAACTCAGATACACGGGAGTTCAGGCCCAGTGCTCACACATGCTTTTCCCGCAACCTCTCCCATCCACTAACATTAGGATGTTAGCAGCTACTCCTACAGTGAGGCAGGATGCGGGAGGGTTCTTCCCTTTCCTCAGCTCTCACAGGGAAGCATGTCTTGAAGCCAGCTGTCAACTAGCTGCATTCCTATGGCAGTGAGAGGGTAGCAGTACTCTGAGTCAGGAGTTTCCAAGATTACCAGTCTACTGCACCTGGAGATACCCTCCAGGTCTGCATTGTTAACTTGTACTCAGAAGCCTCTGGCAATCGTCTCTGGTGAAGACGTGTGAAACTCACTGTGCAGGCAGTGTGGAAGTGTGAGGGACTGAGGGTGTGCTCAACTCTCAGAAGTAAGATGTTTTTGGACAAGGCGTTCAGCTACCTTCTCAAATATGGATCTTAGTATGTAGCAACTGTCTACCACAAGAATTACTGGGAAATCGTGAATTGAGCTTGGAGGCACTCGTCTTGTGTGCCGGGAGATTCCAATTACCTCTCCCAGCACTTCCGTCAAACAGCGAGCCTAGGCCTTTTAGAAGCCAAGGGTACCAGCAGGCTGGATGTGGAGGTACAGGCCATAAGCTCAACTCTCAGAAGTGTGTATGCATGGGAGGCAGATGTCTGCTACCCGCTCCTACATGGGATTTGGAACCTAGCAACACTCTGGTTGAGAAAGGGGTTGGAATCGCTGTATTCAACTCAGATACACGGGAGTTCAGGCCCAGTGCTCACACATGCTTTTCCCGCAACCTCTCCCAGCCACTAACATAAGGATGTTAGCAGCTACTCCAACAGTCAGGCAGGATGCGGGAGGGTTCTGCCCTGTCCTCAGCTCTCACAGTGAAGCATGTCTTGAAGTCAGCTGTCAACTAGCTGCATTCCTATGGCAGTGAGAAGGTAGCAGTATTCTGAGTCAGGAGGTTCCAAGATTACCAGTCGACTGCACCAGGGGATACCCTCCAGGTCTGCATTGTTACCCTGCGTCTCAGAAGCCTCTGGCAAACGTCTCTGCTGAAGACCAGCGAAACTCACTCGGCAGGCAGTGTGGAACTGTGAGGGACTGAGGCTGAGCTCAACTCTAAGAAGTAAGATGGTTTTGGAGAAGGCGTTCAGCTTCCCTCTCACGTATGGAACTTAGTATGTAGCACCAGTCTACCACAGGAATTACTAGGAAATCGCTGAACTGAGCTTGGAGGCACTAGTCTGTGTGCCGGGTGATTCCAATTACCTCTCCCAGCACTTCCGTCAAACAGCGAGCCTAGGCCTTTTAGAAGCCAAGGGTACCAGCAGGCTGGATGTGGAGGTACAGGCCATAAGCTCAACTCTCAGAAGTGTATATGCATGGGAGGCAGATGTCTGCTACCCGCTCGTACATGGGATTTAGATCCTAGCTACACTCTGGTTGAGGAAAGCCGTTGGAATCGCTGTATTCAACTCAGATACACGGGAGTTCAGGCCCAGTGCTCACACATGCTTTTCCCCCAACCTCTCCCAGCCACTAACATAAGGATGTTAGCAGCTACTCCTACAGTCAGGCAGGATGCGGGAGGGTTCTGCCCTGTCCTCAGCTCTCACAGGGAAGCATGTCTTGAAGCCAGCTGTCAACTAGCTGCATTCCTATGGCAGTGAGAAGGTAGCAGTAGTCTGAGTCAGGAGGTTCCAAGATTACCACTCTACTGCACCTGGAGATACCCTCCAGGTCTGCATTGTTAACTTGTACTCAGAAGCCTCTGGCAATCGTCTCTGGTGAAGACGTGTGAAACTCACTCTGCAGGCAGTGTGGAAGTGTGAGGGACTGAGGGTGTGCTCAACTCTCAGAAGTAAGATGGTTTTGGACAAGGCGTTCAGCTACCTTCTCACATATGGAACTTAGTATGTAGCACCTGTCTACCACAAGAATTACTGGGAAATCGTGAATTGAGCTTGGAGGCCCTCGGCTTGTGTGCCGGGAGATTCCAATTACCTCTCCCAGCACTTCCGTGAAACAGCGAGCCTACGCCTTTTAGAAGCCAAGGGTACCAGCAGGCTGGATGTGGAGGTACAGGCCATAATCTCAACTCTCAGAAGTGTGTATGCATGGGAGGCAGATGTCTGCTACCCGCTCGTACATGGGATTTGGAACCTAGCAAAACTCTGGTTGAGGAAAGCCGTTGGAAATCGCTGTATTAAACTCAGATACACGGGAGTTCAGGCCCAGTGCTCACACATGCTTTTCCCACACCCTCTCCCAGCCACTAACATAAGGATGTTAGCAGCTACTCCTACAGTCAGGCAGGATGCGGGAGTGTTCTGCCCTGTCCTCAGCTCTCACAGGGAAGCTTGTCTTGAAGCCAGCTGTCAACTAGCTGCATTCCTATGGCAGTGAGAAGGTAGCAGTGTTCTGAGTCAGGAGTTTCCAAGATTACCACTCTACTGCACCTGGGGATACGCTCCAGGTCTGCATTGTTACCCTGCGTCTCAGAAGCCTCTGGCAAACGTCTCTGCTGAAGACCTGCGAAACTCACTCGGCAGGCAGTGTGGAACTGTGAGGGACTGAGGCTGAGCTCAACTCTCAGAAGTAAGATGGTTTTGGACAAGGCGTTCAGCTACCCTCTCACGTATGGAACTTAGTATGTAGCACCAGTCTACCACAGGAATTACTAGGAAATCGCTGAACTGAGCTTGGAGGCACTCGTCTTGTGTGCCGGGTGAATCCAATTACCTCTCCCAGCACTTCCGTCAAACAGCGAGCCTAGGCCTTTTAGAAGCCAAGTGTACCAGCAGGCTTGATGTGGAGGTACAGGCCATAAGATCAACTCTCAGAATTGTGTATGCATGGGAGGCAGATTTCTGCTACCCACTCGGACATGGGAGTTGGAACCTGGCTACACTGTGATTGGACAAGGCCATTGGAAATCGCTGTATTCAACTCAGATACACGGGAGTTCAGGCCCAGTGCTCACACATGCTTTTCTTGCAACCTCTCCCAGCCACTAACATAAGGATGTTAGCAGCTACTCCTACAGTCAGGCAGGATGCGGGAGGTTCTGCCCTGTCCTCAGCTCTCACAGGGAAGCATGTCTTGAAGCCAGCTGTCAACTAGCTGCATTCTTATGGCAGTGAGAAGGTAGCAGTACTCTGAGTCAGGAGGTTCCAAGATTACCACTCTACTGCAGCTGGAGATACCCTCCAGGTCTGCATTGTTAACTTGTACTCAGAAGCCTCTGGCAATCGTCTCTGGTGAAGATGTGTGAAACTCACTCTGCAGGCAGTGTGGAACTGTGAGGGACTGAGGGTGAGCTCAATTCTCAGAAGTAAGATGGTTTTGGACAAGGCGTTCAGCTACCTTCTCACATATGGAACTTAGTATGTAGCACTTGTCTACCACAAGAATTACTGGGAAATCGTAAATTGAGCTTGGAGGCACTCGTCTTGTGTGCCGGGAGATTCCAATTACCTCTCCCAGCACTTCCGTCAAACAGCGAGCCTACGCCTTTTAGAAGCCAAGTGTACAGCAGGCTGGCTGTGGAGGTACAGGCCATAAGCTCAATTCTCAGAAGTGTGTATGCATGGGAGGCAGATATCTGCTACCCGCTCCTACATGGGATTTGGAACCTAGCTACACTCTGGTTGAGGAAAGCCGTTGGAAATCGCTGTATTCAACTCAGATACACGGGAGTTCAGGCCCAGTGCTCACACATGCTTTTCCCGCAACCTCTCCCAGCCACTAACATAAGGATGTTAGCAGCTACTCCTACAGTCAGGCAGGATGCGGGAGGGTTCTGCCCTCTCCTCAGCTCTCACAGGGAAGCATGTCTTAAAGCCAGCTGTCAACTAGCTGCATTCCTATGGCAGTGAGAAGGTAGCAGTAGTCTGAGTCAGGAGGTTCCAAGATTACCACTCTAATGCACCTGGAGATACCCTCCAGGTCTGCATTGTTAACTTGTACTCAGAAGCCTCTGGCAATCGTCTCTGGTGAAGACGTGTGAAACTCACTCTGCAGGCAGTGAGGAAGTGTGAGGGACTGAGGGTGTGCTCAACTCTCAGAAGTAAGATGCTTTTGGACAAGGCGTTCAGCTACCTTCTCACATATGGAACTTAGTATGTAGCACCTGTCTACCACAAGAATTACTGGGAAATCGTGAATTGAGCTTGGAGGCCCTCGTCTTGTGTGCCGGGAGATTCCAATTACCTCTCCCAGCACTTCCGTCAAACAGCGAGCCTAGGCCTTTTAGAAGCCAAGGGTACCAGCAGGCTGGATGTGGAGGTACAGGCCATAAGCTCAACTCTCAGAAGCGTGTATGCATGGGAGGCAGATGTCTGCAACCCGCTCGTACATGGGATTTGGAACCTAGCTACACTCTGGTTGAGGAAAGTCGTTGGAAATCGCTGTATTCAACTCAGATACACGGGAGTTCAGGCCCAGTGCTCACACATGCTTTTCCCGCAACCTCTCCCAGCCACTAACATTAGGATGTTAGCAGCTACTCCTACAGTCAGGCAGGATGCGGGAGGTTTCTTCCCTTTCCTCAGCTATCACAGGGAAGCATGTCTTGAAGCCAGCTGTCAACTAGCTGCATTCCTATGGCAATGAGAAGGTAGCAGTACTCTGAGTCAGGAGGTTCCAAGGTTACCACTCAACTGCAGCTGGAGATACCCTCCAGGTCTGCATTGTTAACTTGTACTCAGAATCCTCTAGCAATCGTCTCTGGTGAAGACGTGTGAAACTCACTCTTCAGGCAGTGTGGAACTGTGAGGGACTGAGGGTGAGCTCAACTCTCAGAACTAAGATGCTTTTGGAGAAGGCGTTCAGCTACCTTCTCACATATGCAACTTAGTATGTAGCACCTGTCTACCACAAGAATTACTGGGAAATCGTGAATTGAGCTTGGAGGCCCTCGTCTTGTGTGCCGGGAGATTCCAATTACCTCTCCCAGCACTTCCGTCTAACAGCGAGCCTAGGCCTTTTAGAAGCCAGGGTACCAGCAGGCTGGATGTGGAGGTACAGGCCATAAGCTCAACTCTGAGAAGTGTGTACACATGGGAGGCAGATGTCTCCTACCCGCTCGTACATGGGATTTGGAACCTAGCTACACTCTGGTTGAGGAAAGCCGTTGGAAATCGCTGTATTCAACTCAGATACACGGGAGTTCAGGCCCAGTGCTCAAACATGCTTTTCCCGCAACCTCTCCCAGCCACTAATATTAGGATGTTAGCAGCTACTCCTACAGTCAGGCAGGATGCGGGAGGGTTCTGCCCTGTCCTCAGCTCTCTCAGGGAAGCATGTCTTGAAGCCAGGTAGCTGTCAACTAGCTGCATTTTTATGGCAGTGAGAAGGTAGCAGTATTCTGAGTCAGGAGGTTCCAAGATTACCAGTCGACTGCACCTGGGGATACCCTCCAGGTCTGCATTGTTACCCTGCGTCTCAGAAGCCTCTGGCAAAGGTCTCTACTGAAGACCTGCGAAACTCACTCGGCAGGCAGTGTGGAACTGTGAGGGACTGAGGCTGAGCTCAACTCTCAGAAGTAAGATGGTTTTGGACAAGGCGTTCAGCTACCCTCTCACGTATGGAAGTTAGTATGTAGCACCAGTCTACCACAGGAATTACAAGGAAATCGCTGAACTGAGCTTTGAGGCACTCGTCTTTTGTGCCGGGTGATTCCAATTACCTCTCCCAGCACTTCCGTCAAACAGCGAGCCTAGGCCTTTTAGAAGCCAAGTACCAGCAGCCTGGATGTGGAGGTACAGGCCATAAGCTCAACTCTCAGAAGTGTATATGCATGGGAGGCAGATGTCTGCTACCCACTCGGACATGGGAGTTGGAACCTAGCTACACTGTGATTGAAGAAGGCCATTGGAAATCGCTGTATTCAACTCAGATACACGGGAGTTCAGGCCCAGTGCTCACACATGCTTTTCCCGCAACCTCTCCCAGCCACTAACATAAGGATGTTAGCAGCTACTCCTACAGTCAGGCAGGATGCGGGAGGGTTCTGCCCTGTCCTCAGCTCTCACAGGGAAGCATGTCTTGAAGCCAGCTGTCAACTAGCTGCATTCCTATGGCAGTGAGAAGGTAGCAGTACTCTGAGTCAGGAGGTTCCAAGATTACCACTCTACTGCACCTGGAGATACCCTCCAGGTCTGCATTGTTAACTTGTACTCAGAAGCCTCTGGCAATCGTCTCTGGTGAAGACGTGTGAAACTCACTCTGCAGGCAGTGTGGAAGTGTGAGGGACTGAGGGTGTGCTCAACTTTCAGAAGTAAGATGTTTTTGGACAAGGCGTTCAGCTACCTTCTCACATATGGAACTTAGTATGTAGCACCTGTCTACCACAAGAATTACTGGGAAATCGTGAATTGAGCTTGGAGGAACTCGTCTTGTGTGCCGGGAGATTCCAATTACCTCTCCCAGCACTTCCGTCAAACAGCGAGCCTAGGCCTTTTAGAAGCCAAGGGTACCAGCAGGCTGGATGTGGAGGTACAGGCCATAAGCTCAACTCTCAGAAGTGTGTATGCATGGGAGGCAGATGTCTGCTAACCGCTCGTACATGGGATTTGGAACCTAGACAATTTGGTTGAGGAAAGCCGTTGGAAATCGCTGTATTCAACTCAGATACACGGGAGTTCAGGCCCAGTGCTCACACATGCTTTTCGCGCAACCTCTCCCAGCAACTAACATTAGGATGTTAGCAGCTACTCCTACAGTCAGGCAGGATGCGGGAGGGTTCTGCCCTTTCCTCAGCTCTCACAGGGAAGCATGTCTTGAAGCCAGCTGTCAACTAGCTGCATTCCTATGGCAGTGAGAAGGTAGCAGTACTCTGAGTCAGGAGGTTCCAAGATTACCACTCTACTGCACCTGGAGATACCCTCCAGGTCTGCATTGTTAACTTATACTCAGAAGCCTCTGGCAATCGTCTCTGGTTAAGCCGTGTGAAACTCATTCTGCAGGCAGTGTGGAACTGTGAGGGACTGAGGGTGAGCTCAACTCTCAGAAGTAAGATGGTTTTGGAGAAGGCGTTCAGCTACCCCCTCACGTATGGAACTTAGTATGTAGCACCAGTTTACCACAGGAATTACTAGGAAATCGCTGAACTGAGCTTGGAGGCACTCGTCTTGTGTGCCGGGTGATTCCAATTACCTCTCCCAGCACTTCCGTCAAACAGCGAGCCTAGGCCTTTTAGAAGCCAAGGGTACCAGCAGGCTGGATGTGGAGGTACAGGCCATAAGCTCAACTCTCAGAAGTGTATATACATGGGAGGCAGATGTCGGCTTCCCACTCGGACATGGGAGTTGGAACCTAGCTACACTGTGATTGAAGAAGGCCATTGGAAATCGCTGTATTCAACTCAGATACACGGGAGTTCAGGCCCAGTTCTCACACATGCTTTTCCCGCAAACTCTCCCAGCCACTAACATAAGGATGTTCGCAGCTACTCCTACAGTCAGGCAGCATGCGGAGGGTTCCGCCCTGTCCTCAGCTCTCACAGGGAAGCATGTCTTGAAGCCAGCTGTCAACTAGCTGCATTCCTATGGCAGTGAGAAGGTAGCAGTACTCTGAGTCAGGAGGTTCCAAGATTACCACTCTACTGCACCTGGAGATACCCTCCAGGTCTGCATTGTTAACTTGTATTCAGAAGCCTCTGGCAATCGTCTCTGGTGAAGAAGTGTGAAACTCACTCTGCATTCATTGTGGAACTGTGAGGGACTGAGGGGGGCTCAACTCTCAGAAGTAAGATGCTTTTGGACAAGGCGTTCAGCTACCATCTCACATATGGAACTTAGTATGTAGCACCTGTCTACCACAAGAATTACTGGGAAATCGTGAATTGAGCTTGGAGGCACTCGTCTTGTGTGCCGGGAGATTCCAATTACCTCTCCCAGCACTTCCGTCAAACAGCGAGCCTAGGCCTTTTAGAAGCCAAGGGTACCAGCAGGCTGGATGTGGAGGTACAGGCCATAAGCTCAACTCTCAGAAGTGTGTATGCATGGGAGGCAGATGTCTGCTACCCGCTCGTACCTGGGATTTGGAACCTAGCTACACTCTGGTTGAGGAAAGCCGTTGGAAATCGCTGTATTCAACTCAGATACACGGGAGTTCAGGCCCAGTGCTCACACATGCTTTTCGCGCAACCTCTCCCAGCCACTAACATTAGGATGTTAGCAGCTACTCCTACAGTCAGGCAGCATGCGGGAGGGTCCTTCCCTGTCCTCAGCTCTCTCAGGGAAGCATGTCTTGAAGCCACCTAGCTGTCAACTAGCTGCATTCCTAGGGCAGTGAGAAGGTAGCAGTATTCTGAGTCAGGAGGTTCCAAGATTACCAGTCGACTGCACCTGGGGATACCCTCCAGGTCGGCATTGTTACCCTGCGTCTCAGAAGCCTCTGGCAAACGTCTCTGCTGAAGACGTGTGAAACTCACTCTGCAGGCAGTGTGGAACTGTGAGGGACTGAGGGTGAGCTCAACTCTCAGAAGTAATATGGTTTTGGACAAGGCGCTCAGCTACCCTCTCACGTATGGAACTTAGTATGTAGCACCAGTCTACCACAGGAATTACTAGGAAATCGCTGAACTGAGCTTGGAGACACTAGTCTTGTGTGCCGGGTGATTCCAATTACCTCTCCCAGCACTTCCGTCAAACAGCGAGCCTAGGCCTTTTAGAAGCCAAGGGTACCAGCAGGCTGGATGTGGAGGTACAGGCCATAAGCTCAACTCTCAGAAGTGTGTATGCATGTTAGGCAGATGTCTGCTACCCACTCGGACATGGGAGTTGGAACCTAGCTACACTGTGATTGAAGAAGGCCATTGGATATCGCTTATTCACCTCAGATACACGGGAGTTCAGGCCCTGTGCTCACACATGCTTTTCCCGCAACCTCTCCCAGCCACCTACAAAAGGATGTTAGCAGCTACTCCTACAGTCAGGCAGGATGTGGGAGGGTTCTGCCCTGTCCTCAGCTCTCACAGGGAAGCATGTCTTGAAGCCAGCTGTCAACTAGCTGCATTCCTATGGCAGTGAGAAGGTAGCAGTACTCTGAGTCAGGAGTTTCCAAGATTACCACTCTACTGCACCTGGAGATACCCTCCAGGTCTGCATTGTTAACTTGTACTCAGAAGCCTCTGGCAATCGTCTCTGGTGAAGACGTGTGAAACTCACTCTGCAGGCAGTGTGGAACTGTGAGGGACTGAGGGGGGGCTGAACTCTCAGAAGTAAGATGCTTTTGGACAAGGCGTTCAGCTACCATCTCACATATGGAACTTAGTATGTAGCACCTGTCTACCACAAGAATTACTGGGAAATCGTGAATTGAGCTTGGAGGCACTCGTCTTGTGTGCCGGGAGATTCCAATTACCTCTCCCAGCACTTCCGTCAAACAGCGAGCCTAGGCCTTTTAGAAGCCAAGGGTACCAGCAGGCTGGATGTGGAGGTACAGGCCATAAGCTCAACTCTCAGAAGTGTATATACATGGGAGGCAGATGTCGGCTTCCCACTCGGACATGGGAGTTGGAACCTAGCTACACTGTGATTGAAGAAGGCCATTGGAAATCGCTGTATTCAACTCAGATACACGGGAGTTCAGGCCCAGTTCTCACACATGCTTTTCCCGCAACCTCTCCCAGCCACTAACATAAGGATGTTAGCAGCTACTCCTACAGTCAGGCAGGATGCGGTAGGGTTCTGCCCTGTCCTCAGCTCTCACAGGGAAGCATGTCTTGAAGCCAGCTGTCAACTAGCTGCATTCCTATGGCAGTGAGAAGGTAGCAGTTCTCTGAGTCAGGAGGTTCCAAGTTTACCACTCTACTGCACCTGGAGATACCCTCCAGGTCTGCATTGTTAACTTGTACTCAGAAGCCTCTGGCAATCGTCTCTGATGAAGACGTGGGAAACTCACTCTGCAGCCAGTGTGGAAGTGTGAGGGACTGAGGGTGTGCTCACCTCTCAGAAGTAAGATGCTTTTGGACAAGGCGTTCAGCTACCATCTCACATATGGAACTTAGTATGTAGCACCTGTCTACCACAAGAATTACTGGGAAATCGTGAATTGAGCTTGGAGGCACTCGTCTTGTGTGCAGGGAGATTCTAATTACCTCTCCCAGCACGTCCGTCAAACAGCGAGCCTAGGCCTTTTAGAAGCCAAGGGTACCAGCAGGCTGGATGTGGAGGTACAGGCCATAAGCTCAACTCTCAGAAGTGTGTATGCATATTAGGCAGATGTCTGCTACCCACTCGGACATGGGAGTTGGAACCTAGCTACACTGTGATTGAAGAAGGCCATTGGAAATCGCTTATTCAACTCAGATACACGGGAGTTCAGGCCCAGTGCTCACACATGCTTTTCCCAAAACCTCTCCCAGCCACTAACATAAGGATGTTAGCAGCTACTCCTACAGTCAGGCAGGAGGCGGAGGGTTCTGCCCTGTCCTCAGCTCTCACAGGGAAGCATGTCTTGAAGCCAGCTGTCAACTAGCTGCATTCCTATGGCAGTGAGAAGGTAGCAGTATTCTGAGTCAGGAGGTTCCAAGATTACCAGTCGACTGCACCTGGGGATACCCTCCAGGTCTGCATTGTTACCCTGCGTCTCAGAAGCCTCTGGCAAACGTCTCTGCTGAAGACCTGCGAAACTCACTCTGCAGGCAGTGTGGAACTGTGAGGGACTGAGGCTGAGCTCAACTCTCAGAAGTAACATGGTTTTGGACAAGGCGTTCAGCTACCCTCTCACGTATGGAACTTAGTATGTAGCAGCAGTCTACCACACGAATTACTAGGAAATCGCTGAACTGAGCTTGGAGGCACTAGTCTTGTGTGCCGGGTGATTCCAATTACCTCTCCCAGCACTTCTGTCAAACAGCGAGCCTAGGCCTTTTAGAAGCCAAGGGTACCAGCAGGCTGGATGTGGAGGTACAGGCCATAAGCTCAACTCTCAGAAGTGTATATACATGGGAGGCAGATGTCGGCTTCCCACTCGGACATGGGAGTTGGAACCTAGCTACACTGTGATTGAAGAAGGCCATTGGAAATCGCTGTATTCAACTCAGATACACGGGAGTTCAGGCCCAGTTCTCACACATGCTTTTCCCGCAACCTCTCCCAGCCACTAACATAAGGATGTTAGCAGCTACTCCTACAGTCAGGCAGGATGCGGGAGGGTTCTGCCCTGTCCTCAGCTCTCACAGGGAAGCATGTCTTGAAGCCATCTGTCAACTAGCTGCATTCCTATGGCAGTGAGAAGGTAGCAGTACTCTGAGTCAGGAGGTTCCAAGATTACCACTCTACTGCACCTGGGGATACCCTCCAGGTCTGCATTGTTAACTTGTACTCAGAAGCCTCTGGCAATCGTCTCTGGTGAAGACGTGTGAAACTCACTCTGTAGGCAGTGTGGAACTGTGAGGAACTGAGGGTGTGCTCAACTCTCAGAAGTAAGATGCTTTTGGACAAGGCGTTCAGCTACCATCTCACATATGGAACTTAGTATGTAGCACCTGTCTACCACAAGAATTACTGGGAAATCGTGAATTGAGCTTGGAGGCACTCGTCTTGTGTGCCGGGAGATTCCAATTACCTCTCCCAGCACTTCCGTCAAACAGCGAGCCTAGGCCTTTTAGAAGCCAAGGGTACCAGCAGGCTGGATGTGGAGGTACAGGCCATAAGCTCAACTCTCAGAAGTGTGTATGCATGGGAGGCAGATGTCTGCTACCCGCTCGTACATGGGATTTGGAACCTAGCTACACTCTGGTTGAGGAAAGTCGTTGGAAATCGCTGTATTCAACTCAGATACACGGGAGTTCAGGCCCAGTGCTCACACATGCTTTTCGCGCAACCTCTCCCAGCCACTAACATTAGGATTTTAGCAGCTACTCCTACAGTCAGGCAGCATGCGGGAGGGTTCTGCCCTGTGTCAGTTCTCACAGGGAAGCATGTCTTGAAGCCAGCTGTCAACTAGCTGCATTCCTATGGCAGATATAATGTAGCAGTATTCTGAGTCAGGAGGTTCCAAGATTACCAGTCGACTGCAACTGGGGATACCCTCCAGGTCTGCATTGTTACCCTGCGTCTCAGAAGTCTCTGGCAAACGTCTCTGCTGAAGACCTGCGAAACTCACTCTGCAGGCAGTGTGGAACTGTGAGGGACTGAGGGTGGGCTCAACTCTCAGAAGTAAGATGCTTTTGGACAAGGCGTTCAGCTACCATCTCACATATGGAACTTAGTATGTAGCACCTGTCTACCACAAGAATTACTGGGAAATCGTGAATTGAGCTTGGAGGCACTCGTCTTGTGTGCCGGGAGATTCCAATTACCTCTCCCAGCACTTCCGTCAAACAGCGAGCCTAGGCCTTTTAGAAGCCAAGGGTACCAGCAGGCTGGATGTGGAGGTACAGGCCATAAGCTCAACTCTCAGAAGTGTGTATGCATGGGAGGCAGATGTCTGCTACCCGCTCGTACCTGGGATTTGGAACCTAGCTACACTCTGGTTGAGGAAAGCCGTTGGAAATCGCTGTATTCAACTCAGATACACGGGAGTTCAGGCCCAGTGCTCCCACATGCTTTTCCCGCAACCTCTCCCAGCCACCTACAAAAGGATGTTAGCAGCTACTCCTACAGTCAGGCAGGATGCGGAGGGTTCTGCCCTGTCCTCAGCTCTCACAGGGAAGCATGTCTTGAAGCCAGCTGTCAACTAGCTGCATTCCTATGGCAGTGAGAAGGTAGCAGTACTCTGAGTCAGGAGGTTCCAAGATTACCACTCTACTGCACCTGGAGATACCCTCCAGGTCTGCATTGTTAACTTGTACTCAGAAGCCTCTGGCAATCGTCTCTGGTGAAGACGTGTGAAACTCACTCTGCAGGCAGTGTGGAACTGTGAGCGACTGAGGGGGGGCTCAACTCTCAGAAGTAAGATGCTTTTGGACAAGGCGTTCAGCTACCATCTCACATATGAAACTTAGTACGTAGCACCTGTCAACCACAAGAATTACTGGGAAATCGTGAATTGAGCTTGGAGGCACTCGTCTTGTGTGCCGGGAGATTCCAATTACCTCTCCCAGCACTTCCGTCAAACAGCGAGCCTAGACCTTTTAGAAGCCAAGTGTACCAGCAGGCTGGATGTGGAGGTACAGGCCATAAGCTCAACTCTCAGAAGTGTATATACATGGGAGGCAGATGTCGGCTTCCCACTCGGACATGGGAGTTGGAACCTAGCTACACTGTGATTGAAGAAGGCCATTGGAAATCGCTGTATTCAACTCAGATACACGGGAGTTCAGGCCCAGTTCTCACACATGCTTTTCCCGCAACCTCTCCCAGCCACTAACATAAGGATGTTAGCAGCTACTCCTACAGTCAGGCAGGATGCGGGAGGGTTCTGCCCTGTCCTCAGCTCTCACAGGGAAGCATGTCTTGAAGCCAGCTGTCAACTAGCTGCATTCCTATGGCAGTGAGAAGGTAGCAGTACTCTGAGTCAGGAGGTTCCAAGTTTACCACTCTACTGCACCTGGAGATACCCTCCAGGTCTGCATTGTTAACTTGTACTCAGAAGCCTCTGGCAATCGTCTCTGGTGAAGACGTGTGAAACTCACTCTGCAGCCAGTGTGGAAGTGTGAGGGACTGAGGGTGTGCTCAACTCTCAGAAGTAAGATGCTTTTGGACAAGGCGTTCAGCTACCATCTCACATATGGAACTTAGTATGTAGCACCTGTCTACCACAAGAATTACTGGGAAATCGTGAATTGAGCTTGGAGGCACTCGTCTTGTGTGCCGGGAGATTCTAATTACCTCTCCCAGCACTTCCGTCAAACAGCGAGCCTAGGCCTTTTAGAAGCCCAGGGTACCAGCAGGCTGGATGTGGAGGTACAGGCCATAAGCTCAACTCTCAGAAGTGTGTATGCATGTTAGGCAGATGTCTGCTACCCACTCGGACATGGGAGTTGGAACCTAGCTACACTGTGATTGAAGAAGGCCATTGGAAATCGCTTATTCAACTCAGATACACGGGAGTTCAGGCCCAGTGCTCACACATGCTTTTCCCGCAACCTCTCCCAGCCACTAACATAAGGATGTTAGCAGCTACTCCTACAGTCAGGCAGGATGCGGAGGGTTCTGCCCTGTCCTCAGCTCTCACAGGGAAGCATGTCTTGAAGCCAGCTGTCAACTAGCTGCATTCCTATGGCAGTGAGAAGGTAGCAGTACTCTGAGTCAGGAGGTTCCAAGATTACCACTCTACTGCACCTGGAGATACCCTCCAGGTCTGCATTGTTAACTTGTACTCAGAAGCCTCTGGCAATCGTCTCTGCTGTAGACGTGTGAAACTCACTCTGCAGGCAGTGTGGAACTGTGAGGGATTGAGGGGGGGCTCAACTCTCAGAAGTAAGATGCTTTTGGACAAGGCGTTCAGCTACCCTCTCACGTATGGAACTTAGTATGTAGCACCAGTCTACCACAGGAATTACTGGGAAATCGTGAATTGAGCTTGGAGGCACTCGTCTTGTGTGCCGGGAGATTCCAATTACCTCTCCCAGCACTTCCGTCAAACAGCGAGCCTAGGCCTTTTAGAAGTCAAGGGTACCAGCAGGCTGGATGTGGAGGTACAGGCCATAAGCTCAACTCTCAGAAGTGTGTATGCATTGGAGGCAGATGTCTGCTACCCGCTGGTACATGGGATTTGGAACCTAGCTACACTCTGGTTGAGGAAAGCCGTTGGAAATCGCTGTATTCAACTCAGATACACGGGAGTTCAGGCCCAGTGCTCACACATGCTTTTTGCGCAACCTCTCCCAGCCACTAACATAAGGATGTTAGCAGCTACTCCTACAGTCAGGCAGCATGCGGGAGGGTCCTGCCTTGTCCTCAGCTCTCTCAGGGAAGCATGTCTTGAAGCCAGCTAGCTGTCAACTAGCTGCATTCCTATGGCAGTGAGAAGGTAGCAGTATACTGAGTCAGGAGGTTCCAAGATTACCAGTCGACTGCACCTGGGGATACCCTCCAGGTCTGCATTGTTACCCTGCGTCTCAGAAGCCTCTGGCAAACGTCTCTGCTGAAGACCTGCGAAAATCACTCTGCAGGCAGTGTGGAACTGTGAGGGACTGAGGGTGAGCTCAACTCTCAGAAGTAAGATGGTTTTGGACAAGGCGTTCAGCTACCCTCTCACGTATGGAACTAGTATGTAGCACCAGTCTACCACAGGAATTACTAGGAAATCGCTGAACTCCGCTTGGAGGCACTAGTTTGTGTGCCGCGTGATTCCAATTACCTCGCCCAGCACTTCTGTCAAACAGCGAGCCTAGGCCTTTCAGAAGCCAAGGGTACCAGCAGTCTGGATGTGGAGGTACAGGCCATAAGCTCAACTCTCAGAAGTGTATATACATGGGAGGCAGATGTTGGCTTCCCAATCGGACATGGGAGTTGGAACCTAGCTACACTGTGATTGAAGTAGGCCATTGGAAATCGTTGTATTCAACTCAGATACACGGGAGTTCAGGCCCAGTTCTCACACATGCTTTTCCCGCAACCTATCCCAGCCACTAACATAAGGATGTTAGCAGCTACTCCTACAGTCAGGCAGGATGCGGGAGGGTTCTGCCCTGTCCTCAGCTCTCACAGGGAAGCATGTCTTGAAGCCAGCTGTCAACTAGCTGCATTCCTATGGCAGTGAGAAGGTAGCAGTACTCTGAGTCAGGAGGGTCCAAGATTACCACTCTACTGTACCTGGAGATACCCTCCAGGTCTGCATTGTTAACTTGTACTCAGAAGCCTCTGGCAATCGTCTCTGGTGAAGACGTGTGAAACTCACTCTGCAGGCAGTGTGGAACTGTGAGGGACTGAGGGGGGGCTCAACTCTCAGAAGTAAGATGCTTTTGGACAAGGCGTTCAGCTACCATCTCACATATGGAACTTAGTATGTAGCACCTGTCTACCACAAGAATTACTGGGAAATCGTGAATTGAGCTTGGAGGCACTCGTCTTGTGTGCCGGGAGATTCCAATTACCTCTCCCAGCACTTCCGTCAAACAGCGAGCCTAGGCCTTTTAGAAGCCAAGGGTACCAGCAGGCTGGATGTGGAGGTACAGGCCATAAGCTCAACTCTCAGAAGTGTGTATGCATGGGAGGCAGATGTCTGCTACCCGCTCGTACCTGGGATTTGGAACCTAGCTACACTCTGGTTGAGGAAAGCCGTTGGAAATCGCTGTATTCAACTCAGATACACGGGAGTTCAGGCCCAGTGCTCACACATGCTTTTCGCGCAACCTCTCCCAGCCACTAACATTAGGATGTTAGCAGCTACTCCTACAGTCAGGCAGCATGCGGGAGGGTCCTGCCCTGTCCTCAGCTCTCTCAGGGAAGCATGTCTTGAAGCCACCTAGCTGTCAACTAGCTGCATTCCTATGGCAGTGAGAAGGTAGCAGTATTCTGAGTCAGGAGGTTCCAAGATTACCAGTCGACAACACCTGGGGATACCCTCCAGGTCTGCATTGTTACCCTGCGTCTCAGAAGCCTCTGGCAAACGTCTCTGCTGAAGACCTGCGAAACTCACTCTGCAGGCAGTGTGGAACTGTGAGGGACTGAGGGTGAGCTCAACTCTCAGAAGTAAGATGGTTTTGGAAAAGGCGTTCAGCTACCCTCTCACGTATGGAACTTAGTATGTAGCACAAGTCTACCACAGAAATTACTAGGAAATCGCTGAACTGAGCTTGGAGGCACTAGTCTTGTGTGCCGGGTGATTCCAATTACCTCTCCCAGCAGTTATGTCAAACAGCGAGCCTAGGCCTTTTAGAAGCCAAGGGTACCAGCAGGCTGGATGTGGAGGTACAGGCCATAAGCTCAACTCTCAGAAGTGTATATACATGGGAGGCAGATGTCGGCTTCCCACTCGGACAAGGGAGTTGGAACCTAGCTACACTGTGATTGAAGAAGGCCATTGGAAATCGCTGTATTCAACTCAGATACACGGGAGTTCAGGCCCAGTACTCACACATGCTTTTCCCGCAACCTCTCCCAGCCACTAACATTAGGATGTTAGCAGCTACTCCTACAGTCAGGCAGGATGCGGGAGGGTTCTGCCCTGTCCTCAGCTCTCACAGGGAAGCATGTCTTGAAGCCAGCTGTCAACTAGCTGCATTCCTATGGCAGTGAGAAGGTAGCAGTACTCTGAGTCAGGAGGTTCCAAGTATACCACTCTACTGCACCTGGAGATACCCTCCAGGTCTGCATTGTTATCTTGTACTCAGAAGCCTCTGGCAATCGTCTCTGGTGAAGACGTGGGAAACTCACTCTGCAGACACTGTGGAAGTGTGAGGGACTGAGGGTGTGCTCAACTCTCAGAAGTAAGATGCTTTTGGACAAGGCGTTCAGCTACCATCTCACATATGGAACTTAGTATGTAGCACCTGTCTACCACAAGAATTACTGGGATATCGTGAATTGAGCTTGGAGGCACTCGTCTTGTGTGCCGGGAGATTCTAATTACCTCTCCCAGCACTTCCGTCAAACAGCGAGCCTAGGCCTTTTAGAAGCCAAGGGTACCAGCAGGCTGGATGTGGAGGTACAGGCCATAAGCTCAACTCTCAGAAGTGTGTATGCATGGGAGGCAGATGTCTGCTACCCGCTCGTACATGGGATTTGGAACCTAGCTACACTCTGGTTGAGGAAAGCCGTTGGAAATCGCTGTATTCAACTCAGATACACGGGAGTTCAGGCCCAGTGCTCACACATGCTTTTCGCGCAACCTCTCCCAGCCACTAACATTAGGATGTTAGCAGCTACTCCTACAGTCAGGCAGCATGCGGGAGGGTTCTGCCCTGTCCTCAGCTCTCTCAGGGAAGCATGTCTTGAAGCCAGCTAGCTGTCAACTAGCTGCATTCCTATGGCAGTGAGAAGGTAGCAGTATTCTGAGTCAGGAGGTTCCAAGATTACCAGTCGACTGCACCTGGGGATACCCTCCAGGTCTGCATTGTTACCCTGCGTCTCAGAAGCCTCTGGCAAACGTCTCTGCTGAAGACCTGCGAAAATCACTCTGCAGGCAGTGTGGAACTGTGAGGGAATGAGGGTGAGCTGAACTCTCAGAAGTAAGATGGTTTTGGACAAGGCGTTCAGCTACCCTCTCACGTATGGAACTAGTATGTAGCACCAGTCTACCACAGGAATTACTAGGAAATCGCTGAACTGAGCTTGGAGGCACTAGTCTTGTGTGCCGCGTGATTCCAATTACCTCTCCCAGCACTTCTGTCAAACAGCGAGCCTAGGCCTTTCAGAAGCCAAGGGTACCAGCAGGCTGGATGTGGATGTACAGGCCATAAGCTCAACTCTCAGAAGTGTATATACATGGGAGGCAGATGTTGGCTTCCCACTCGGACATGGGAGTTGGAACCTAGCTACACTGTGATTGAAGAAGGCCATTGGAAATCGCTGTATTCAACTCAGATACACGGGAGTTCAGGCCCAGTTCTCACACATGCTTTTCCCGCAACCTCTCCCAGCCACTAACATAAGGATGTTAGCAGCTACTCCTACAGTCAGGCAGGATGCGGGAGGGTTCTGCCCTGTCCTCAGCTCTCACAGGGAAGCATGTCTTGAAGCCAGCTGTCAACTAGCTGCATTCCTATGGCAGTGAGAAGGTAGCAGTACTCTGAGTCAGGAGGTTCCAAGTTTACCACTCTACTGCACCTGGAGATACCCTCCAGGTCTGCATTGTTAACTTGTACTCAGAAGCCTCTGGCAATCGTCTCTGGTGAAGACGTGTGAATCTCACTCTGCAGCCAGTGTGGAACTGTGAGGGACTGAGGGTGGGCTCAACTCTCAGAAGTAAGATGCTTTTGGACAAGGCGTTCAGCTACAATCTCACATATGGAACTTAGTATGTAGCACCTGTCTACCACAAGAATTACTGGGAAATCGTGAATTGAGCTTGGAGGCACTCGTCTTGTGTGACGGGAGATTCCAATTACCTCTCCCAGCACTTCCGTCAAACAGCGAGCCTAGGCCTTTAGAAGACCAGGGTACCAGCAGGCTGGATGTGGAGGTACAGGCCATAAGCTCAACTCTCAGAAGTGTGTATGCATGGGAGGCAGATGTCTGCTACCCGCTCGTACCTGGGATTTGGAACCTAGCTACACTCTGGTTGAGGAAAGCCGTTGGAAATCGCTGTATTCAACTCAGATACACGGGAGTTCAGGCCCAGTTCTCACACATGCTTTTCCCGCAACCTCTCCCAGCCACTAACATTAGGATGTTAGCAGCTACTCCTACAGTCAGGCAGCATGCGGGAGGGTTCTGCCCTGTCCTCAGCTCTCTCAGGGAAGCATGTGTTGAAGCCAGCTAGCTGTCAACTAGCTGCATTCCTATGGCAGTGAGAAGGTAGGAGTATTCTGAGTCAGGAGGTTCCAAGATTACCAGTCGACTGCACCTGGGGATACCCTCCAGGTCTGCATTGTTACCCTGCGTCTCAGAAGCCTCTGGCAAACGTCTCTGCTGAAGACCTGCGAAACTCACTCTGCAGGCAGTGTGGAACTGTGAGGGACTGAGGGTGAGCTCAACTCTCATAAGTAACATGGTTTTGGACAAGGCGTTCAGCTACCCTCTCACGTATGGAACTTAGTATGTAGCACCAGTCTACCACACGAATTACTAGGAAATCGCTGAACTGAGCTTGGAGGCACTAGTCTTGTGTGCCGGGTGATTCCAATTACCTCTCCCAGCACTTCTGTCAAACAGCGAGCCTAGGCCTTTTAGAAGCCAAGGGTACCAGCAGGCTGGATGTGGAGGTACAGGCCATAAGCTCAACTCTCAGAAGTGTATATACATGGGAGGCAGATGTCGGCTTCCCACTCGGACATGGGAGTTGGAACCTAGCTACACTGTGATTGAAGAAGGCCATTGGAAATCGCTGTATTCAACTCAGATACACGGGAGTTCAGGCCCAGTGCTCAAACATGCTTTTCCCGCAAACTCTCCCAGCCACTAACATAAGGATGTTAGCAGCTACACCTACAGTCAGGCAGGATGCGGGAGGATTCTGCCCTGTCCTCAGCTCTCACAGGGAAGCATGTCTTGAAGCCATCTGTCAACTAGCTGCATTCCTATGGCAGTGAGAAGGTAGCAGTACTCTGAGTCAGGAGGTTCCAAGATTACCACTCTACGGCACCTGGGGATACCCTCCAGGTCTGCATTGTTAACTTGTACTCAGAAGCCTCTGGCAATCGTCTCTGGTGAAGACGTGTGAAACTCACTCTGTAGGCAGTGTGGAACTGTGAGGAACTGAGGGTGTGCTCAACTCTCAGAAGTAAGATGCTTTTGGACAAGGCGTTCAGCTACCATCTCACGTATGGAACTTAGTATGTAGCACCAGTCTACCACAGGAATTACTAGGAAATCGCTGAACTGAGCTTGGAGGCACTAGTCTTGTGTGCCGGGTGATTGCAATTACCTCTCCCAGCACTTCCGTCAAATAGCGAGCCTAGGCCTTTTAGAAGCCAAGGGTACCAGCAGGCTGGATGTGGA
This sequence comes from Canis aureus, assembly GCF_053574225.1. NCBI lineage: Eukaryota > Metazoa > Chordata > Mammalia > Carnivora > Canidae > Canis > Canis aureus. Next base: position 42,049,383 of record NC_135643.1, read on the forward strand.
GGTACAGGCCATAAGCTCAACTCTCAGAAGTGTGTATGCATGGGAGGCAGATGTCTGCTACCCACTCGGACATGGGAGTTCGAACGTAGCTACACTGAGATTGAAGAAGGCCATTGGAAATCGCTATATTCAACTCAGATACACGGGAGTTCATGCCCAGTGCTCACACATGCTTTTCCCGCAACCTCTCCCAGCCACTAACATTAGGATGTTAGCAGCTACTCCTACAGTCAGGCAGCATGCGGGAGGGTTCTGCCCTGTCCTCAGCTCTCACAGGGAAGCATGTCTTGAAGCCAGCTGTCCACTAGCTTCATTCCTATGGCAGTGAGAAGGTAGCAGTACTTTGAGTCAGGAGGTTCCAAGATTACCACTCTACTGCACCTGGAGATACCCTCCAGGTCTGAACTGTTAACTTGTACTCAGAAGACTCTGGCATCGTCTCTGGTGAAGACGTGTGTAACTCACTCTGCAGGCAGTGTGGAACTGTGAGGGACTGAGGGTGAGCTCAACTCTCAGAAGTAAGATGGTTTTGGACAAGGCGTTCAGCTACCTTCTCAAATATGGGACTTAGTATGTAGCACCTGTCTACCACAAGAATTACTGGGAAATCATGAATTGAGCTTGGAGGGATTCGTCTTGTGTGCCAGGCGATTCCAATTACCTCTCCCAGCACTTCCGTCAAACATCGAGCCTAGGCCTTTTAGAAGCCAAGGGTACCAGCAGGCTGGATGTGGAGGTACATGCCATAACCTAAACTCTCAGAAGTGTGTATGCATGGGAGGCAGATGTCTGCTACCCGCTCGTACATGGGACTTGGAACCTAGCTACACTCTGGTTGAGGAAAGCCGTTGGAAATCGCTGTATTCAACTCAGATACACGGGAGTTCAGACCCAGTGCTCACACATGCTTTTCCCGCAACCTCTTCCAGCCACTAACATTAGGATGTTAGCAGCTACTCCTACAGTCAGGCAGGATGCGGTAGGGTTCTGCCCTGTCTTCAGCACTCACAGGGAAGCATGTCTTGAAGCCAGCTGTCAACTAGCTGCATTCCTATGGCAGTGAGAAGGTAGCAGTATTCTGAGTCAGGAGGTTCCAAGATTACCAGGCTAATGCACTTTGGGATACCCTCCAGGTCTGCATTTTTACCCTGCGTCTCAGAAGCCTCTGGCAAACGTCTCTGCTGAAGACCTGCGAAACTCACTCTGCAGGCAGTGTGGAACTGTGAGGGACTGTGGCTTAGCTCAACTCTCAGAAGTAAGATGGTTTTGGACAAGGCGGTCAGGTACCCTCTCACGTATGGAACTTAGTATGTAGCACCAGTCTACCACAGGAATTACTAAGAAATCGCTTAACTGAGCTTGGAGGCACTAGTCTTGTGTGCCGGGTGATTCCAACAACCTCTCCCAACACTTCCGTCAAACAGCGAGCCTAGGCCTTTTAGAAGCCAAGGGTACCAGCAGGCTGGATGTGGAGGTACAGGCCATAAGCTCAACTCTCAAAAGTGTGTATGCATGGGAGGCAGATGTCTGCTACCCACTCGGACATGGGAGTTGGAACCTAGCTACACTGTGATTGAAGAAGGCCATTGGAAATCGCTATATTCAACTCAGATACACGGGAGTTCAGGCCCAGTGCTCACACATGCTTTTCCCGCAACCTCTCCCAGCCACTAACATTAGGATGTTAGCAGCTACTCCTACAGTCAGGCAGCATGCGGGAGGGTTCTGCCCTGTCCTCAGCTCTCACAGGGAAGCATGTCTTGAAGCCAGCTGTCCACTAGCTGCATTCCTATGGCAGTGAGAAGGTAGCAGTACTCTGAGTCAGGAGGTTCCAAGATTACCAGTCTACTGCACCTGGAGATACCCTCCAGGTCTGCATTGTTAACTTGTACACAGAACCCTCTGGCAATCGTCTCTGGTGAAGACGTGTGAAACTCACTCGGCAGGCAGTGTGGAACTGTGAGGGACTGAGGGTGAGCTCAACTCTCAAAAGTAAGATGCTTTTGGACAAGGCGTTCAGCTACCTTCTCACATATGGTACTTAGTATGTAGCACCTGTCTACCACAAGAATTACTGGGAAATCGTGAATTGAGCTTGGAGGCACTCGTCTTGTGTGCCGGGAGATTCCAATTACCTCTCCCAGCACTTCCGTCAAACAGCGAGCCTAGGCCTTTTAGAAGCCAAGGGTACCAGCAGGCTGGATGTGGAGGTACAGGCCATAAGCTCAACCCTCAGAAGTGTGTATGCATGGGAGGCAGATGTCTGCTACCCGCTCGTACATGGGATCTGGAACCTAGCTACACTCTGGTTGAGGAAAGCCGTTGGAAATCGCTGTATTCAACTCAGATACACGGGAGTTCAGGCCCAGTGCTCACACATGCTTTTCCCGCAACCTCTCCCAGCCACTAACATAAGGATGTTAGCAGCTACTCCTACAGTCAGGCAGGATGCGGGAGGGTTCTGCCCTGTCCTCAGCTCTCACAGGGAAGCATGTCTTGAAGCCAGCTGTCAACTAGCTGCATTCCTATGGCAGTGAGAAGGTAGCAGTACTCTGAGTCAGGAGGTTCCAAGATTAAAACTCTACTGCACCTGGAGATACCCTCCAGGTCTGCATTGTTAACTTGTACTCAGAACCCTCTGGCAATCGTCTCTGGTGAAGACGTGTGAAACTCACTCTGCAGGCAATGTGGAAGTGTGAGGGACTGAGGGTGTGCTCAACTCTCAGAAGTAAAATGCTTTTGGACAAGGCGTTCAGCTACCTTCTCACATATGGAACTTAGTATGTAGCACCTGTCTTCCACAAGAATTACTGGGAAATCGTGAATTGAGCTTGGAGGCACTCGTCTTGTGTGCCGGGAGATTCCAAATACCTCTCCCAGCACTTCCGTCAAACAGCGAGCCTAGGCCTTTTAGAAGCCAAGGGTACCAGAAGGCTGGATGTGGAGGTACAGGCCATAAGCTCAACTCTCAGAAGTGTGTATGCATGGGAGGCAGATGTCTGCTACCCGCTCGTACATGGGATTTGGAACCTAGCTACACTCTGGTTGAGGAAAGTCGTTGGAAATCGCTGTATTCAACTCAGATACACGGGAGTTCAGGCCCAGTGCTCACACTTGCTTTTCGCGCAACCTCTCCCAGCCACTAACATTAGGATGTTAGCAGCTAATCCTACAGTCAGGAAGCATGCGGGAGGGTTCTGCCCTGTCCTCAGCTCTCACAGGGAAGCATGTCTTGAAGCCAGCTGTCAACTAGCTGCATTCCTATGGCAGTGAGAAGGTAGCAGTATTCTGAGTCAGGAGGTTCCAAGATTACCAGTCGACTGAAACTGGGGATACCCTCCAGGTCTGCATTGTTACCCTGCGTCTCAGAAGGCTCTGGCAAACGTCTCTGCTGAAGACCTGCGAAACTCACTCGGCAGGCAGTGTGGAACTGTGAGGGACTGAGGGTGGGCTCAACTCTCAGAAGTAAGATGCTTTTGGACAAGGCGTTCAGCTACCATCTCACATATGGAACTTAGTATATAGCACCTGTCTACCACAAGAATTACTGGGAAATCGTGAATTGAGCTTGGAGGCACTGGTCTTGTGTGCCGGGAGATTCCAATTACCTCTCCCAGCACTTCCGTCAAACAGCGAGCCTAGGCCTTTTAGAAGCCAAGGGTACCAGCAGGCTGGATGTGGAGGTACAGGCCATAAGCTCAACTCTCAGAAGTGTGTATGCATGGGAGGCAGATGTCTGCTACCCGCTCGTACCTGGGATTTGGAACCTAGCTACACTCTGGTTGAGGAAAGCCGTTGGAAATCGCTGTATTCAACTCAGATACACGGGAGTTCAGGCCCAGTGCTCACACATGCTTTTCGCGCAACCTCTCCCAGCAACTAATATTAGGATGTTAGAAGCTACTCCTACAGTCAGGCAGCATGCGGGAGGGTTCTGCCTTGTCCTCAGCTCTCTCAGGGAAGCATGTCTTGAAGCCAGCTGTCAACTAGCTGCATTCCTATGGCAGTGAGAAGGTAGCAGTATTCTGAGTCAGGAGGTTCCAAGATTACCAGGCTAATGCACATTGTGATACCCTCCAGGTCTGCATTGTTACCCTGCGTCTCAGAAGCCTCTGGCAAACGTCTCTGCTGAAGACCTGCGAAACTCACTCTGCAGGCAGTGTGGAACTGTGAGGGACTGTGGCTTAGCTCAACTCTCAGAAGTAAGATGGTTTTGGAAATGCGGTCAGGTACCCTCTCAGGTATGGAACTTAGTATGTAGCACCAGTCTACCACAGGAATTACTAGGAAATCGCTTAACTGAGCTTGGAGGCACTAGTCTTGTGTGCCGGGTGATTCCAACAACCTCTCCCAACACTTCCGTCAAACAGCGAGCCTAGGCCTTTTATTTTATTTTTTTTTTTTTCCTTTTTTTTTTTTTTTTATTATTATTTTTTTTATTGGTGTTCAATTTACTAACATACAGAATAACACCCAGTGCCCGTCACCCATTCACTCCCACCCCCCGCCCTCCTCCCCTTCTACCACCCCTAGTTCGTTTCCCAGAGTTAGCAGTCTTTACGTTCTGTCTCCCTTTCTGATATTTCCCACACATTTCTTCTCCCTTCCCTTATTTTCCCTTTCACTATTATTTATATTCCCCAAATGAATGAGAACATATAATGTTTGTCCTTCTCCGACTGACTTACTTCACTCAGCATAATACCCTCCAGTTCCATCCACGTTGAAGCAAATGGTGGGTATTTGTCATTTCTAATAGCTGAGTAATATTCCATTGTATACATAAACCACATCTTCTTGATCCATTCATCTTTCGTTGGACACCGAGGCTCCTTCCACAGTTTGGCTATCGTGGCCATTGCTGCTAGAAACATCGGGGTGCAGGTGTCCCAGCGTTTCATTGCATTTGTATCTTTGGGGTAAATCCCCAACAGTGCAATTGCTGGGTCGTAGGGCAGGTATATTTTTAACTGTTTGAGGAACCTCCACACAGTTTTCCACAGTGGCTGCACCAGTTCACATTCCCACCAACAGTGCAAGAGGGTTCCCTTTTCTCCACATCCTCTCCAACATTTGTTGTTTCCTGCCTTGTTAATTTTTCACATTCTCACTGGTGTGAGGTGGTATCTCATTGTGGTTTTGATTTGTATTTCCCTGATGGCAAGTGATGCAGAGCATTTTCTCATGTGCATGTTGGCCATGTCTATGTCTTCTTCTGTGAGATTTCTGTTCATGTCTTTTGCCCATTTCATGATTGGATTGTTTGTTTCTTTGGTGTTGAGTTTAATAAGTTCTTTATAGATCTTGGAAACTAGCCCTTTATCTGATATGTCATTTGCAAATATCTTCGAGCCTAGGCCTTTTAGAAGCCAAGGGTACCAGCAGGCTGGATGTGGAGGTACAGGCCATAAGCTCAACTCTCAGAAGTGTGTATGCATGGGAGGCAGATGTCTGCTACCCACTCGGACATGGGAGTTGGAACCTAGCTATACTGTGATTGAAGAAGGCCATTGGAAATCGCTGTATTCAACTCAGATACACGGGAGTTCAGGCCAGGGCTCACAAATGCTTTTCCCGCAACCTCTCCCAGCCACTAACATAAGGATGTTAGCAGCTACTCCTAGAGTCAGGCAGGATGCGGGAGGGTTCTGCCCTGTCCTCAGCTCTCACAGGGAAGCATGTCATGAAGCCAGCTGTCAACTAGCTGCATTCCTTTGGCAGTGAGAAGGTAGCAGTACTCTGAGTCAGGAGGTCCCAAGATTACCACTCTACTGCACCTGGAGATACCATCCAGGTCTGCATTGTTAACTTGTACTCAGAACCCTCTGGCAATCGTCTCTGGTGAAGACGTGTGAAACTCACTCTGCAGGCAATGTGGAAGTGTGGGGACTGAGGGTGTGCTCAACTCTCAGAAGTAAAATGCTTTTGGACAAGGCGTTCAGCTACCTTCTCACATATGGGACTTAGTATGTAGCACCTGTCTTCCACAAGAATTACTGGGAAATCGTGAATTGAGCTTGGAGGCACTCGTCTTGTGTGCCGGGAGATTCCAAATACCTCTCCCAGCACTTCCGTCAAACAGCGAGCCTAGGCCTTTTAGAAGCCAAGGGTACCAGAAGGCTGGATGTGGAGGTACAGGCCATAAGCTCAACTCTCAGAAGTGTGTATGCATGGGAGGCAGATGTCTGCTACCCGCTCGTACATGGGATTTGGAACCTAGCTACACTCTGGTTGAGGAAAGTCGTTGGAAATCGCTGTATTCAACTCAGATACACGGGAGTTCAGGCCCAGTGCTCACACTTGCTTTTCGCGCAACCTCTCCCAGCCACTAACATTAGGATGTTAGCAGCTAATCCTACAGTCAGGCAGCATGCGGGAGGGTTCTGCCCTGTCCTCAGCTCTCACAGGGAAGCATGTCTTGAAGCCAGCTGTCAACTAGCTGCATTCCTATGGCAGTGAGAAGGTAGCAGTATTCTGAGTCAGGAGGTTCCAAGATTACCAGTCGACTGCACCTGGGGATACCCTCCAGGTCTGCATTGCTACCCTGCGTCTCAGAAGCCTCTGGCAAACGTCTCTGCTGAAGACCTGCGAAACTCACTCTGCAGGCAGTGTGGAACTGTGAGGGACTGAGGGTGAGCTCAACTCTCAGAAGTAACATGGTTTTGGACAAGGCGTTCAGCTACCCTCTCACGTATGGAACTTAGTATGTAGCAGCAGTCTACCACACGAATTACTAGGAAATCGCTGAACTGAGCTTGGAGGCACTAGTCTTGTGTGCCGGGTGATTCCAATTACCTCTCCCAGCACTTCTGTCAAACAGCGAGCCTAGGCCTTTTAGAAGCCAAGGGTACCAGCAGGCTGGATGTGGAGGTACAGGCCATAAGCTCAACTCTCAGAAGTGTATATACATGGGAGGCAGATGTCGGCTTCCCACTCGGACATGGGAGTTGGAACCTAGCTACACTGTGATTGAAGAAGGCCATTGGAAATCGCTGTATTCAACTCAGATACACGGGAGTTCAGGCCCAGTTCTCACACATGCTTTTCCCGCAAACTCTCCCAGCCACTAACATAAGGATGTTAGCAGCTACTCCTACAGTCAGGCAGGATGCGGGAGGGTTCTGCCCTGTCCTCAGCTCTCACAGGGAAGCATGTCTTGAAGCCATCTGTCAACTAGCTGCATTCCTATGGCAGTGAGAAGGTAGCAGTACTCTGAGTCAGGAGGTTCCAAGATTACCACTCTACTGCACCTGGGGATACCCTCCAGGTCTGCATTGTTAACTTGTACTCAGAAGCCTCTGGCAATCGTCTCTGGTGAAGACGTGTGAAACTCACTCTGTAGGCAGTGTGGAACTGTGAGGAACTGAGGGTGTGCTCAACTCTCAGAAGTAAGATGCTTTTGGACAAGGCGTTCAGCTACCTTCTCACATATGGAACTTAGTATGTAGCACCTGTCTACCACAAGAATTACTGGGAAATCGTGAATTGAGCTTGGAGGCACTGGTCTTGTGTGCCGGGAGATTCCAATTACCTCTCCCAGCACTTCCGTCAAACAGCGAGCCTAGGCCTTTTAGAAGCCAAGAGTACCAGCAGGCTGGATGTGGAGGTACAGGCCATAAGCTCAACTCTCAGAAGTGTGTATGCATGGGAGGCAGATGTCTGCTACCCGCTGGTACATGGGATTTGGAACCTAGCTACACTCTGGTTGAGGAAAGTCGTTGGAAATCGCTGTATTCAACTCAGATACACGGGAGTTCAGGCCCAGTGCTCACACATGCTTTTCGCGCAACCTCTTCCAGCCACTAACATTAGGATTTTAGCAGCTACTCCTACAGTCAGGCAGCATGCGGGAGGGTTCTGCCCTGTCCTCAGTTCTCACAGGGAAGCATGTCTTGAAGCCAGCTGTCAACTAGCTGCATTCCTATGGCAGATAGAATGTAGCAGTATTCTGAGTCAGGAGGTTCCAAGATTACCAGTCGACTGCAACTGGGGATACCCTCCAGGTCTGCATTGTTACCCTGCGTCTCAGAAGCCTCTGGCAAACGTCTCTGCTGAAGACCTGCGAAACTCACTCTGTAGGCAGTGTGGAACTGTGAGGGACTGAGGGTGGGCTAAACTCTCAGAAGTAAGATGCTTTTGGACAAGGCGTTCAGCTACCATCTCACATATGGAACTTAGTATGTAGCACCTGTCTACCACAAGAATTACTGGGAAATCGTGAATTGAGCTTGGAGGCACTCGTCTTGTGTGCCGGGAGATTCCAATTACCTCTCCCAGCACTTCCGTAAAACAGCGAGCCTAGGCCTTTTAGAAGCCAAGGGTACCAGCAGGCTGGATGTGGAGGTACAGGCCATAAGCTCAACTCTCAGAAGTGTGTATGCATGGGAGGCAGATGTCTGCTACCCGCTCGTACCTATGATTTGGAACCTAGCTACACTCTGGTTGAGGAAAGCCGTTGGAAATCGCTGTATTCAACTCAGATACACGGGAGTTCAGGCCCAGTGCTCACACATGCTTTTCGCGCAACCTCTCCCAGCCACTAACATTAGGATGTTAGCAGCTACTCCTACAGTCAGGCAGCATGTGGGAGGGTTCTGCCCTGTCCTCAGCTCTCTCAGGGAAGCATGTCTTGAAGCCAGCTAGCTGTCAACTAGCTGCATTCCTATGGCAGTGAGAAGGTAGCAGTATTCTGAGTCAGGAGGTTCCAAGATTACCAGTCGACTGCACCTGGGGATACCCTCCAGGTCTGCATTGTTACCCTGCGTCTCAAAAGACTCTGGCAAACGTCTCTGCTGAAGACCTGCGAAACTCACTCTGCAGGCAGTGTGGAACTGTGAGGGACTGAAGGTGAGTTCAACTCTCAGAAGTAAGATGGTTTTGGACAAGGCGTTCAGCTACCCTCTCACGTATGGAACTTAGTATGTAGCACCAGTCTACCACAGGAATTACTAGGAAATCGCTGAACTGAGCTTGGAGGCACTAGTCTTGTGTGCCGGGTGATTGCAATTACCTCTCCCAGCACTTCCGTCAAACAGCGAGCCTAGGCCTTTTAGAAGCCAAGGGTACCAGCAGGCTGGATGTGGAGGTACAGGCCATAAGCTCAACTCTCAGAAGTGTATATGCATGGGAGGCAGATGTCTGCTACCCACTCGGACATGGGAGTTCGAACGTAGCTACACTGAGATTGAAGAAGGCCATTGGAAATCGCTATATTCAACTCAGATACACGGGAGTTCATGCCCAGTGCTCACACATGCTTTTCCCGCAACCTCTCCCAGCCACTAACATTAGGATGTTAGCAGCTACTCCTACAGTCAGGCAGCATGCGGGAGGGTTCTGCCCTGTCCTCAGCTCTCACAGGGAAGCATGTCTTGAAGCCAGCTGTCCACTAGCTTCATTCCTATGGCAGTGAGAAGGTAGCAGTACTTTGAGTCAGGAGGTTCCAAGATTACCACTCTACTGCACCTGGAGATACCCTCCAGGTCTGAACTGTTAACTTGTACTCAGAAGACTCTGGCATCGTCTCTGGTGAAGACGTGTGTAACTCACTCTGCAGGCAGTGTGGAACTGTGAGGGACTGAGGGTGAGCTCAACTCTCAGAAGTAAGATGGTTTTGGACAAGGCGTTCAGCTACCTTCTCAAATATGGGACTTAGTATGTAGCACCTGTCTACCACAAGAATACTGGGAAATCATGAATTGAGCTTGGAGGGACTCGTTTTGTGTGCCAGGCGATTCCAATTACCTCTCCCAGCACTTCCGTCAAACAGCGAGCCTAGGCCTTTTAGAAGCCAAGGGTACCAGCAGGCTGGATGTGGAGGTACAGGCCATAAGCTAAACTCTCAGAAGTGTGTATGCATGGGAGGCAGATGTCTGCTACCCGTTCGTACATGGGACTTGGAACCTAGCTACACTCTGGTTGAGGAAAGCCGTTGGAAATCGCTGTATTCAACTCAGATACACGGGAGTTCAGACCCAGTGCTCACACATGCTTTTCCCGCAACCTCTTCCAGCCACTAACATTAGGATGTTAGCAGCTACTCCTACAGTCAGGCAGGATGCGGGAGGGTTCTGCCCTGTCTTCAGCACTCACAGGGAAGCATGTCTTGAAGCCAGCTGTCAACTAGCTGCATTCCTATGGCAGTGAGAAGGTAGCAGTATTCTGAGTCAGGAGGTTCCAAGATTACCAGGCTAATGCACATTGGGATACCCTCCAGGTCTGCATTGTTACCCTGCGTCTCAGAAGCCTCTGGCAAACGTCTCTGCTGAAGACCTGCGAAACTCACTCTGCAGGCAGTGTGGAACTGTGAGGGACTGTGGCTTAGCTCAACTATCAGAAGTAAGATGGTTTTGGACAAGGCGGTCAGGTACCCTCTCAGGTATGGAACTTAGTATGTAGCACCAGTCTACCACAGGAATTACTAGGAAATCGCTTAACTGAGCTTGGAGGCACTAGTCTTGTGTGCCGGGTGATTCCAACAACCTCTCCCAACACTTCCGTCAAACAGCGAGCCTAGGCCTTTTAGAAGCCAAGGGTACCAGCAGGCTGGATGTGGAGGTACAGGCCATAAGCTCAACTCTCAGAAGTGTGTATGCATGGGAGGCAGATGTCTGCTACCCACTCGGACATGGGAGTTGGAACCTAGCTATACTGTGATTGAAGAAGGCCATTGGAAATCGCTGTATTCAACTCAGATACACGGGAGTTCAGGCCAGGGCTCACAAATGCTTTTCCCGCAACCTCTCCCAGCCACTAACATAAGGATGTTAGCAGCTACTCCTAGAGTCAGGAGGATGCGGGAGGGTTCTGCCCTGTCCTCAGCTCTCACAGGGAAGCATGTCATGAAGCCAGCTGTCAACTAGCTGCATTCCTTTGGCAGTGAGAAAGTAGCAGTACTCTGAGTCAGGAGGTTCCAAGATTACCACTCTACTGCACCTGGAGATTCCCTCCAGGTCTGCATTGTTAACTTGTACTCAGAAGCCTCTGGCAATCGTCTCTGGTGAAGACGTGTGAAACTCACTCTGCAGGCAGTGTGGAACTGTGAGGGACTGAGGGTGGGCTCAACTCTCAGAAGTAAGATGCTTTTGGACAAGGCGTTCAGCTACCATCTCACATATGGAACTTAGTATGTAGCACCTGTCTACCACAAGAAATACTGGGAAATCGTGAATTGAACTTGGAGGCACTCGTCTTGTGTGCCGGGAGATTCCAATTACCTCTCCCAGCATTTCCGTCAAACAGCGAGCCTAGGCCTTTTTGAAGCCAAGGGTACCAGCAGGCTTGATGTGGAGGTACAGGCCATAAGCTCAACTCTCAGAAGTGTGTATGCATGGGAAGCAGATGTCTGCTACCCGCTCGTACATGGGATTTGGAACCTAGCTACACTCTGGTTGAGGAAAGCCGTTGGAAATCGCTGTATTCAACTCAGATACACGGGAGTTCAGGCCCAGTGCTCACACATGCTTTTCCCGCAACCTCTCCCATCCACTAACATTAGGATGTTAGCAGCTACTCCTACAGTCAGGCAGCATGCGGGAGGGTTCTGCACTGTCCTCAGCTCTCTCAGGGAAGCATGTCTTGAAGCCAGCTAGCTGTCAACTAGCTGGATTCCTATGGCAGTGAGAAGGTAGCAGTATTCTGAGTCAGGAGGTTCCAAGATTACCAGTCGACTGCACCTGGGGATACCCTCCAGGTCTGCATTGTTACCCTGCGTCTCAGAAGCCTCTGGCAAACGTCTCTGCTGAAGACCTGCGAAACTCACTCTGCACGTAGTGTGGAACAGTGAGGGACTGAGGGTGAGCTCAACTCTCAGAAGGAAGATGGTTTGGACAAGGCGTTCAGCTACCCTCTCACGTATGGAACTTACTATGTAGCACCAGTCTACCACAGGAATTACTAGGAAATCGCTGAAATGAGCTTGGAGGCACTAGTCTTGTGTGCCGGGTGATTCCAATTACCTCTCCCAGCACTTCCGTCAAACAGCGAGCCTAGGCCTTTTAGAAGCCAAGGGTACCAGCAGGCTGGATGTGGAGGTACAGGCCATAAGCTCAACTCTCAGAAGTGTGTATGCATGGGAGGCAGATGTCTGCTACCCACTCGGACATGGGAGTTGGAACCTAGCTACACTGTGATTGAAGAAGGCCATTGGAATTCGCTGTATTCAACTCAGATACACGGGAGTTCAGGCCCAGTGCTCACACATGCTTTTCCCGCAACCTCTCCCAGCCACTAACAAAAGGATGTTAGCAGCTACTCCTACAGTCAGGCAGGATGCGGGAGGGTTCTGGCCTGTCCTCAGCTCTCAGAGGGAAGCATGTCTTGAAGCCAGCTGTCAACTAGCTGCATTCCTATGGTAGTGAGAAGGTACAGTACTCTGAGTCAGGAGGTTCCAAGATTACCACTCTACTGCACCTGGAGATACCCTCCAGGTCTGCATTGTTAACTTGTACTCAGAAGCCTCTGGCACTCGTCTCTGGTGAAGACGTGTGAAACTCACTCTGCAGGCAGTGTGGAAATGTGAGGGACTCAGGGTGGGCTCAACTCTCAGAAGTAAGATGCTTTTGGACAAGGCGTTCTGCTACCATCTCACATATGGAACTTAGTATGTAGCACCTGTCTACCACAAGAATTACGGGGAAATCGTGAATTGAGCTTGGAGGCACTCGTCTTGTGTGCCGGGAGATTCCAATTACCTCTCCCAGCACTTCCGTCAAACAGCGAGCCTAGGCCTTTTAGAAGCCAAGGGTACCAGCAGGCTGGATGTGGAGGTACAGGCCATAAGCTCAATACTCAGAAGTGTATATGCATGGGAGGCAGATGTCTGCTACCCACTCGGACATGGGAGTTGGAACCTAGCTACACTGTGATTGAAGAAGGCCATTGGAAATCGCTGTATTCAACTCAGATACACGGGAGTTCAGGCCCAGTGCTCACACATGCTTTTCCCGCAACCTCTCCCAGCCACTAACATAAGAATGTTAGCAGCTACTCCTACAGTCAGGCAGGATGCGGGAGGGTCCTGCCCTGTTCTCAGCTCTCACAGGGAAGCATGTCTTGAAGCCAGCTGTCAACTAGCTGCATTCCTATGGCAGTAGGAAGGTGGCATTACTCTAAGTCAGGAGGTTCCAAGATTACCACTCTACTGCACCTGGAGATTCCCTCCAGGTCTGCATTGTTAACTTGTACTCAGAAGCCTCTGGCAATCGTCTCTGGTGAAGACGTGTGAAACTCACTCTGCAGGCAGTGTGGAACTGTGAGGGACTGAGGGTGGGCTCAACTCTCAGAAGTAAGATGCTTTTGGACAAGGCGTTCAGCTACCATCTCACATATGGAACTTAGTATGTAGCACCTGTCTACCACAAGAATTACTGGGAAATCGTGAATTGAGGTTGGAGGCACTCGTCTTGTGTGCCGGGAGATTCCAATTACCTCTCCCAGCACTTCCGTCAAACAGCGAGCCTAGGCCTTTTAGAAGCCAAGGGTACCAGCAGGCTGGATGTTGAGGTATAGGCCATAAGCTCAACACTCAGAAGTGTGTATGCATGGGAGGCAGATGTCTGCTACCCGCTCGTACATGGGATTTGGAACCTAGCTACACTCTGGTTGAGGGAAGTCGTTGGAAATCGCTGTATTCAACTCAGATACACGGGAGTTCAGGCCCAGTGCTCACACATGCTTTTCCCGCAACCTCTCCCAGCCACTAACATTAGGATGTTAGCAGCTACTCCTACAGTCAGGCAGCATGCGGGAGGGTTCTGCCCTGTCCTCAGCTCTCTCAGGGAAGCATGTCTTGAAGCCAGCTAGCTGTCAACTAGCTGCATTCCTATGGCAGTGAGAAGGTAGCAGTATTCTGAGTCAGGAGGTTCCAAGATTACCAGTCTACTGCACCTGGGGATACCCTCCAGGTCTCCATTGTTACCCTGCGTCTCAGAAGCCTCTGGCAAAGGTCTCTGCTGAAGACCTGCGAAACTCACTCGGCAGGCAGTGTGGAACTGTGAGGGACTGAGGGTGAGCTCAACTCTCAGAAGTAAGATGGTTTTGGACAAGGCGTTCAGCTACCCTCTCACGTATGGAACTTAGTATGTAGCACCAGTCTACCACAGGAATTACTAGGAAATCGCTGAACTGAGCTTGGAGGCACTAGTCTTGTGTGCCGGGTGATTCCAATTACCTCTCCCAGCACTTCCGTCAAACAGCGAGCCTAGGCCTTTTAGAAGCCAAGGGTACCAGCAGGCTGGATGTGGAGGTACAGGCCATAAGCTCAACTCTCAGAAGTGTATATGCATGGGAGGCAGATGTCTGCTACCCACTCGGACATGGGAGTTGGAACCTAGCTACACTGTGATTGAAGAAGGCCATTGGAAATCGCTGTATTCAACTCAGATACAGGGGAGTTCAGGCCCAGTGCTCACACATGCTTTTCCCGCAACCTCTCCCAGCCACTAACATAAGGATGTTAGCAGCTACTCCTACAGTCAGGCAGGATGCGGGAGGGTTCTGCCCTGTCCTCAGCTCTCACAGGGAAGCATGTCTTGAAGCCAGCTGTCAACTAGCTGCATTCCTATGGCAGTGAGAAGGTAGCAGTACTCTGAGTCAGTAGGTTCCAAGATTACCAGTCTACTGCACCTGGGGATACCCTCCAGGTCTGCATTGTTACCCTGCGTCTCAGAAGCCTCCTGCAAACGTCTCTGCTGAAGACCTGCGAAACTCACTCTGCAGGCAGTGTGGAACTGTGAGGGACTGAGGGTGAGCTCAACTCTCAAAAGTAAGATGGTTTTGGACAAGGCGTTCAGCTACCCTCTCAGGTATGGAACTTAGTATGTAGCACCAGTCTACCACAGGAATTACTAGGAAATGGCTGAACTGAGCTTGGAGGCACTAGTCTTGTATGCCGGGTGATTCCAATTACCTCTCCCAGCACTTCCGTCAAACAGCGAGCCTAGGCCTTTTAGAAGCCAAGGGTACTAGCAGGCTGGAGGTGGAGGTACAGGCCATAAGCTCAACTCTCAGAAGTGTGTATGCATGGGAGGCAGATGTCTGCTACCCGCTCGTACATGGGATTTGGAACCTAGCTACACTCTGGTTGAGGAAAGCCGTTGGAATCGCTGTATTCAACTCAGATACACGGGAGTTCAGGCCCAGTGCTCACACATGCTTTTCCCGCAACCTCTCCCAGCCACTAACATTAGGATGTTAACAGCTACTCCTACACTCAGGCAGCATGCGGGATGGTTCTGCCCTGTCCTCAGCTCTCACAGGGAAGCATGTCTTGAAGCCAGCTAGCTGTCAACTAGCTGCATTCCTATGGCAGTGAGAAGGTAGCAGTATTCTGAGTCAGGAGGTTCCAAGATTACCAGTCTACTGCACATGGGGATACGCTCCAGGTCTGCATTGTTACCCTGCGTCTCAGAAGCCTCTGGCAAACGTCTCTGCTGAAGAGCTGCGAAACTCACTCTGCAGGCAGTGTGGAACTGTGAGGGACTGAGGCTGAGCTCAACTCTCAGAAGTAAGATGGTTTTGGAGAAGGCGTTCAGCTTCCCTCTCACGTATGGAACTTAGTATGTAGCACCAGTCTACCACAGGAATTACTAGGAAATCGCTGAACTGAGCCTGGAGGCACTAGTCTTGTGTGCCGGGTGATTCCAATTACCTCTCCCAGCACTTCCGTCAAACAGCGAGCCTAGGCCTTTTAGAAGCCAAGGGTACCAGCAGGCTGGATGTGGAGGTACAGGCCATAAGCTCAACTCTCAGAAGTGTATATGCATGGGAGGCAGATGTCTGCTACCCACTCGGACATGGGAGTTGGAACCTAGCTACACTGTGATTGAAGAAGGCCATTGGAAATCGCTGTATTCAACTCAGATACACGGGAGTTCAGGCCCAGGGCTCACACATGCTTTTCCCGCAACCTCTCCCAGCCACTAACATAAGGATGTTAGCAGCTACTCCTACAGTCAGGCAAGATGCGGAAGGGTTCTGCCCTTTCCTCAGCTCTCACAGGGAAGCATGTCTTGAAGCCAGCTGTCAACTAGGTGCATTCCTATGGCAGTGAGAAGGTAGCAGTACTCTGAGTCAGGAGGTTCCAAGATTACCAGTCTACTGCACCTGGGGATACCCTCCAGGTCTGCATTGTTACCCTGCGTCTCAGAAGCCTCTGGCAAACGTCTCTGCTGAAGACCTGCGAAATTCATTCTGCAGGCAGTGTGGAACTGTGAGGGACAGAGGGTGAGCTCAACTCTCAGAAGTAAGATGGTTTTGGAGAAGGCGTTCAGCTACCCTCTCACGTATGGAACTTAGTATGTAGCACCAGTCTACCACAGGAATTACGAGCAAATCGCTGAACTGAGCTTGGAGGCACTAGTCTTGTGTGCCGGGTGATTCCAATTACCTCTCCCAGCACTTCCGTCAAACAGCGAGCCTAGGCCTTTTAGAAGCCAAGGGTACTAGCAGGCTGGAGGTGGAGGTACAGGCCATAAGCTCAACTCTCAGAAGTGTGTATGCATGGGAGGCAGATGTCTGCTACCCGCTCGTACATGGGATTTGGAACCTAGGTACACTCTGGTTGAGGAAAGCCGTTGGAATCGCTGTATTCAACTCAGATACACGGGAGTTCAGGCCCAGTGCTCACACATGCTTTTCCCGCAACCTCTCCCAGCCACTAACATTAGGATGTTAGCAGCTACTCCTACACTCAGGCAGCATGCGGGAGGGTTCTGCCCTGTCCTCAGCTCTCTCAGGGAAGCATGTCTTGAAGCCAGCTGTCAACTAGCTGCATTCCTATGGCAGAGAGATGGTAGCAGTACTCTGAGTCAGGAGGTTCCAAGATTACCAGTCTACTGCACCGGGAGATACCCTCAAGGTCTGCATTGTTAACTTGTACTCAGAAGCCTCTGGCAATCGTCTCTGGTGAAGACGTGTGAAACTCACTCTGCAGGCAGTGTGGAACTGTGAGGGACTGAGGGTGAGCTCAACTCTCAGAAGTAAGATGCTTTTGGACAAGGCGTTCAGCTACCTTCTCACATATGGAACTTAGTATGTAGCACCTGTCTACCACAAGAATTACTGGGAAATCGTGAATTGAGCTTGGAGGCACTCGTCTGGTGTGCAGGAGATTCCAATTACCTCTCCCAGCACTTCCGTCAAACAGCGAGCCTAGGCCTTTTAGAAGCCAAGAGTACCAGCAGGCTGGATGTGGAGGTACAGGCCATAAGCTCAACTCTCAGAAGTGTGTATGAATGGGAGGCAGATGTCTGCTACCCACTCGGACATGGGATATGGAACCTGGCTACACTCTGATTGATGAAAGCCTTTGGAAATCGCTGTATTCAACTCAGATACACGGGAGTTCAGGCCCAGTGCTCACACATGCTTTTCGTGCAACCTCAGCCAGCCACTAACATAAGGATGTTAGCAGCTACTCCTACAGTCAGGCAGGATGCGGGAGGGTTCTGCCCTGTCCTCAGCTCTCACAGGGAAGCATGTCTTGAAGCCAGCTGTCAACTAGCTGCATTCCTATGACAGTGAGAAGGTAGCAGTATTCTGAGTCAGGAGGATCCAAGATTACCAGTCGACTGCACCTGGGGATACCCTCCAGGTCTGCATTGTTACCCTGCGTCTCAGAAGCCTCTGGCAAACGTCTCTGCTGAAGACCTGCGAATCTCACTCTGCAGGCAGTGTGGGACTGTGAGGGACTGAGGCTGAGCTCAACTCTCAGAAGTAAGATGGTTTTGGACAAGGCGTTCAGCTACCCTCTCACGTATGGAACTTAGTATGTAGCACCAGTCTACCAAAGGGATTACTAGGAAATCGCTGAACTGAGCTTGGAGGCACTAGTTTTGTGTGCCGGGAGATTCCAATTACCTCTCCCAGCACTTCCGTCAAACAGCGAGCCAAGGCCTTTTAGAAGCCAAGAGTACCAGCAGGCTGGATGTGGAGGTACAGGCCATAAGCTCAACTATCAGAAGTGTGTATGAATGGGAGGCAGATGTCTGCTACCCACTCGGACATGGGATATGGAACCTGGCTACACTCTGATTGATGAAAGCCTTTGGAAATCGCTGTATTCAACTCAGATACACGGGAGTTCAGGCCCAGTGCTCACACATGCTTTTCGTGCAACCTCTCCCAGCCACTAACATAAGGATGTTAGCAGCTACTCCTACAGTCAGGCAGGATGCGGGAGGGTTCTGCCCTGTCCTCAGCTCTCACAGGGAAGCATGTCTTGAAGCCAGCTGTCAACTAGCTGCATTCCTATGGCAGTGAGAAGGTAGCAGTATTCTGAGTCAGGTGGTTCCAAGATTACCAGTCTACTGCACCTGGGGATACCCTCCAGGTCTGCATTGTTACCTTGCGTCTCAGAAGCCTCTGGCAAACGTCTCTGCTGAAGACATGCGAAACTCACTCGGCAGGCAGTGTGGAACTGTGAGGGACTGAGGCTGAGCTCAACTCTCAGAAGTAAGATGGTTTTGGACAAGGCATTCAGCTACCCTCTCACGTATGGAACTTAGTATGTAGCACCAGTCTACCACAGGAATTACTAGGAAATCGCTGAACTGAGCTTGGAGGCACTAGTCTTGTGTGCCCTGTGATTCCAATTACCTCTCCCAGCACTTCCGTCAAACAGCGAGCCTAGGCCTTTTAGAAGCCAAGGGTACCAGCAGGCTGGATGTGGAGGTACAGGCCATAAGCTCAACACTCAGAAGTGTCTATGCATGGGAGGCATATGTCTGCTACCCACTCGGACATGGGAGTTGGAACCTGGCTACACTGTGATTGAAGAAGGCCATTGGAAATCGCTGTATTCAACTCAGATACACGGGAGTTCTGGCCCAGTGCTCACAAATGCTTTTCCCGCAACCTCTCCCAGCCACTAACATAAGGATGTGAGCAGCTACTCCTACAGTCAGGCAGGATGCGGGAGGGTTCTACCCTGTCCTCAGCTCTCACAGGGAAGCATGTCTTGAAGCCAGCTGTCAACTAGCTGCATTCCTATGGCAGTGAGAAGGTAGCAGTACTCTGAGTCAGGAGGTTCCAAGATTACCAGTCTACTGCACCTGGGGATACCCTCCAGGTCTGCATTTTTACCCTGCGTCTCAGAAGCCTCTGGCAAAGGTCTCTGCTGAAGACCTGCGAAACTCACTCTGCAGGCAGTGTGGAACTGTGAGGGACTGAGGCTGAGCTCAACTCTCAGAAGTAAGATGGTTTTGGACAAGGCGTTCAGCTACCCTCTCACGTATGGAACTTAGTATGTAGCACCTGTCTACCACAAGAATTACTGGGAAATCGTGAATTGAGCTTGGAGGCACTCGTCTTGTGTGCCGGGAGATTACAATTACCTCTCCCAGCACTTCCGTCAAACACCGAGCCTAGGCCTTTTAGAAGCCAAGGGTACCAGCAGGCTTGATGTGGAGGTACAGGCCATAAGCTCAACTCTCAGAAGTGTGTATGCATGGGAGGCAGATGTCTGCTACACACTCGTACATGGGATTTGGAACCTAGCTACACTCTGGTTGAGGAAAGTCGTTGGAAATCGCTGTATTCAACTCAGATACACGGGAGTTCAGTCCCAGTGCTCACACATTCTTTTCCCGCAACCTCTCCCAGCCACTAACATTAGGATGTTAGCAGCTCCTCCTACAGTCAGGCAGCATGCGGGAGGGTTCTGCCCTGTCCTCAGCTCTCACAGGGAAGCATGTCTTGAAGCCAGCTGTCAAGTAGCTGCATTCCTATGGCAGTGAGAAGGTAGCAGTATTCTGAGTCAGGAGGTTCCAAGATTACCAGTCTACTGCACCTGGGGATACCCTCCAGGTCTGCATTGTTACCCTGCGTCTCAGAAGCCTCTTGAAAACGTCTCTGCTGAAGACCTGCAAAACTCACTCTGCAGGCAGTGTGGAACTGTGAGGGACTGAGGCTGAGCTCAACTCTCAGAAGTAAGATGGTTTTGGACAAGGCGTTCAGCTACCCTCTCACGTATGGAACTTAGTATGTAGCGCCAGTCTACCACAGGAATTACTAGGAAATCGCTGAACTGAGCTTGGAGGCACTAGTCTTGTGTGCCGGGTGATTCCAATTACCTCTCCCAGCACTTCCGTCAAACAGCGAGCGGTGGCTTTTCAGAAGCCAAGGGTACCAGCAGGCTGGATGTGGAGGTACAGGCCATAAGCTCAACTCTCAGAATTGTGTATGCATGGGAGGCAGATGTCTGCTACCCACTCGGACATGGGATATGGAACCTGGCTACACTCTGATTGATGAAAGCCTTTGGAAATCGCTGTATTCAACTCAGATACACGGGAGTTCAGGACCAGTGTTCACACATGTTTTTCGCGCACCCTCTCCCAGCCACTAACATAAGGATGTTAGCAGCTACTCCTACAGTCAAGCAGGATACGGGAGGGTTCTGCCCTGTCCTCAGCTCTCACAGGGAAGCATGTCTTGAAGCCAGCTGTCAACTAGCTGCATTCCTATGGCAGTGAGAAGGTAGCAGTTCTCTGAGTCAGGAGGTTCCAAGATTATCACTCTACTGCACCTGGAGATACCCTCCAGGTCTGCATTGTTAACTTGTACTCAGAAGCCTCTGGCAATCGTCTCTGGTGAAGACGTGTGAAACTCACTCTGCAGGCAGTGTGGAACTGTGAGGGACTGAGGCTGAGCTCAACTCTCAGAAGTAAGATGCTTTTGGACAAGGCGTTCAGCTACCTTCTCACATATGGAACATAGTATGTAGCACCTGTCTACCACAAGAATTACTGGGAAATCGTGAATTGAGCTTGGAGGCCCTCGTCTTCTGTGCTGGGAGATTCCAATTACCTCTCCCAGCACTTCCGTCAAACAGCGAGCCTAGGCCTTTTAGAAGCCAAGTGTACCAGCAGGCTGGCTGTGGAGGTACAGGCCATAAGCTCAACTCTCAGAAGTGTGTATGCATAGGAGGCAGATGTCTGCTACCCGCTCGTACCTGGGATTTGGAACCTAGCTACACTCTGGTTGAGGAAAGCCGTTGGAAATCGCTGTATTCAACTCAGATACACGGAAGTTCAGGCCCAGTGCTCACACATGCTTTTCCCCCAACCTCTCCCAGCCACTAACATTAGGATGTTAGCAGATACACCTACAGTCAGACAGCATGCGGGAGGGTTCTGCCCTGTCCTCAGCTCTCACAGGGAAGCATGTCTTGAAGCCAGCTGTCAAGTAGGTGCATTCCTATGGCAGTGAGAAGGTAGCAGTATTCTGAGTCAGGAGGTTCCAAGATTAGCAGTCTACTGCACCTGGGGATACCCTCCAGGTCTGCATTGTTACCCTGCGTCTCAGAAGCCTCTGGCAAACGTCTCTGCTGAAGACTTGCGAAACTCACTCTGCAGGCAGTGTGGAACTGTGAGGGACTGAGGCTGAGCTCAACTCTCAGAAGTAAGATGGTTTTGGACAAGGCGTTCAGCTACCCTCTCACGTATGGAACTTAGTATGTAGCACCAGTCTACCACAGGAATTACTAGGAAATCCCTGAACTGAGCTTGGAGGCACTAGTCTTGTGTGCCGGGTGATTTCAATTACCTCTCCCAGCACTTCCGTCAAACAGCGAGCCTAGGCCTTTTAGAAGCCAAGGGTACCAGCAGGCTGGATGTGGAGGTACAGGCCATAAGCTCAACTATCAGAAGTGTGTATGAATGGGAGGCAGATGTCTGCTACCCACTCGGACATAGGAGTTGGAACCTAGCTACACTGTGATTGAAGAAGGCCATGGGAAATCGCTGTATTCAACTCAGATGCACGGGAGTTCAGGCCCAGTGCTCACACATGCTTTTCCCGCAACCTCTCCCAGCCACTAACATAAGGATGTTAGCAGCTACTCCTACAGTCAGGCAGGATGCGGGAGGTTTCTGCCCTCTCTTCAGCTCTCACAGGGAAGCATGTCTTGAAGCCAGCTGTCAACTTGCTGCATTCTTATGGAAGTGAGAAGGTAGCAGTAGTCTGAGTCAGGAGGTTCCAAGATTACCACTCTACTGCACCTGGAGATACCCTCCAGGTCTGCATTGTTAACTTGTACTCAGAAGCCTCTGGCAATCGTCTCTGGTGAAGACGTGTGAAACTCACTCTGCAGGCAGTGTGGAACTGTGAGGGACTGAGGGTGAGCTCAACTCTCAGAAGTAAGATGCTTTTGGACAAGGCGTTCAGCTACCTTCTCACATATGGAACTTAGTACGTAGAACCTGTCTACCACAAGAATTACTGGGAAATCGTGAATTGAGCTTGGACGCACTCGTCTTGTGTGCCAGGAGATTCCAATTACCTCTCCCAGCACTTCCGTCAAACAGCGACCCTAGGCCTTTTAGAAGCCAAGGGTACCAGCAGGCTGGCTGTGGATGTACAGGCCATAAGCTCAACTCTCAGAAGTGTATATGCATGGGAGGCAGATGTCTGCTACCCACTCGGACATGGGAGTTGGAACCTAGCTACACTGTGATTGAAGAAGGCCATTGGAAATCGCTGTATTCAACTCAGATACACGGGAGTTCAGGCCCAGTACTCACACATGCTTTTCCCGCAACCTCTCCCAGCCACTAACATAAGGATGTTAGCAGCTACTCCTACAGTCAGGCAGGATGCGGGAGGGTTCTGCCCTGTCCTCAGCTCTCACAGGGAAGCATGTCTTGAAGCCAGCTTTCAACTAGCTGCATTCCTATGGCAGTGAGAAGGTAGCAGTACTCTGAGTCAGGAGGTTCCAAGATTACCAGTCTACTGCACCTGGGGATACCCTCCAGATCTGCATTGTTACCCTGCGTCTCAGAAGCCTCTGGCAAACGTCTCTGCTGAAGACCTGCGAAACTCATTCTGCAGGCAGTGTGGAACTGTGAGGGACTGAGTGTGAGCTCAACTCTCAGAAGTAAGATGGTTTTGGACAAGGCGTTCAGCTACCCTCTCACGTATGGAACTTAGTATGTAGCACCAGTCTACCAAAGGAATTACTAGCAAATCGCTGAACTGAGCTTGGAGGGACTAGTCTTGTGTGCCGGGTGATTCCAATTACCTCTCCCAGCACTTCTGTCAAACAGCGAGCCTAGGCCTTTTAGAATCCAAGGGTACTAGCAGGCTGGATGTGGAGCTACAGGCCATAAGCTCAACTCTCAGAAATATGTATGCATGGGAGGCAGATGTCTGCTACCAGCTTGTACATGGGATTTGGAACCTAGCTACACTCTGGTGGAGGAAAACCGTTGGAATCGCTGTATTCAACTCAGATACACGGGAGTTCAGGCCCAGTGCTCACACATGCTTTTCCCGCAACCTCTCCCAGCCACTAACATTAGGATGTTAGCAGCTACTCCTACACTCAGGCAGCATGCGGGAGGGTTCTGCCCTGTCCTCAGCTCTCTCAGGGAAGCATGTCTTGAAGCCAGCTAGCTGTCAACTAGCTGCATTCCTATGGCAGTGAGAAGGTAGCAGTATTCTGAGTCAGGAGGTTCCAAGATTACCAGTCGACTGCACCTGGGGATACCCTCCAGGTCTGCATTGTTACCCTGCGTCTCAGAAGCCTCTGGCTAACGTCTCTGCTGAAGACCTGCGAAACTCACTCTGCAGGCAGTGTGGAACTGTGAGGGACTGAGGCTGAGCTCAACTCTCAGAAGTAAGATGGTTTTGGACAAGGCGTTCAGCTACCCTCTCACGTATGGAACTTAGTATGTAGCGCCAGTCTACCACAGGAATTACTAGGAAATCGCTGAACTGAGCTTGGAGGCACTAGTCTTGTGTGCCGGGTGATTCCAATTACCTCTCCCAGCACTTCCGTCAAACAGCGAGCCTAGGCCTTTTAGAAGCCAAGGGTACTAGCAGGCTGGATGTGGAGGTACAGGCCATAAGCTCAACTCTCAGAAGTGTATATGCATGGGAGGTATATGTCTGCTACCCACTCGGACATGGGAGTTGGAACGTAGCTACACTGTGATTGAAGAAGTCCATTGGAAATCGCTGTATTCAACTCAGATATACGGGAGTTCAGGCCCAGTGCTCACACATGCTTTTCCCGCAACCTCTCCCAGCCACTAACATAAGGATGTTAGCAGCTACTCCTACAGTCAGGCAGGATGCGGGAGGGTTATGCCCTGTCCTCAGCTCTCACAGGGAAGCATGTCTTGAAGCCAGCTGTCAACTAGCTGCATTCCTATGGCAGTGAGAAGGTAGCAGTACTCTGAGTCAGGAGATTCCAAGATTACCACTCTACTGCACCTGGAGATACCCTCCAGGTCTGCATTGTTAACTTGTACTCAGAAGCCTCTGGCAATCGTCTCTGGTGAAGACGTGTGAAACTCACTCTGCAGGCAGTGTGGAACTGTGAGGGACTGAGGGTGGGCTCAACTCTCAGAAGTAAGATGCTTTTGGACAAGGCGTTCAGCTACCCTCTCACGTATGGAACTTAGTATGTAGCACGAGTCTACCACAGGAATTACTAGCAAATCGCTGAAATGAGCTTGGAGGGACTAGTCTTGTGTGCCGGGTGATTCCAATTACCTCTCCCAGCACTTCTGTCAAACAGCGAGCCTCGGCCTTTTAGAATCCAAGGGTACTAGCAGGCTGGATGTGGAGCTACAGGCCATAACCTCAACTCTCAAGATTGTGTATGCATGGGAGGCAGATGTCTGCTACCAGCTTGTACATGGGATTTGGAACCTAGCTACACTCTGGTGGAGGAAAACCGTTGGAATCGCTGTATTCAACAAAGATACACGGGAGTTCAGGCCCAGTGCTCACACATGCTTTTCCCGCAACCTCTCCCAGCAACTAACATTAGGATGTTAGCAGCTACTCCTACAGTCAGGCAGGATGCGAGAGGGTTCTGCCCTGTCCTCAGCTCTCACAGGGAAGCATGTCTTGAAGCCAGCTGTCAACTAGCTGCATTCCTATGGCAGTGAGAAGGTAGCAGTACTCTGAGTCGGGAGCTTCCAAGATTACCACTCTACTGCACCTGGAGATACCCTCCAGGTCTGCATTGTTAACTTGTACTCAGAAGCCTCTGGCAATCGTCTCTGGTGAAGACGTGTGAAACTCACTCTGCAGGCAGTGTGGAAGTGTGAGGGACTGAGGGTGGGCTCAACTCTCAGAAGTAAGATGCTTTTGGACAAGGCGTTCAGCTACCTTCTCAAATATGGAACTTAGTATGTAGCACCTGTCTACCACAAGAATTACTGGGAAATCGTGAATTGAGCTTGGAGGCACTCATCTTGTGTGTCGGGAGATTCCAATTACCTCTCCCAGCACTTCCGTCAAACACCGAGCCTAGGCCTTTTAGAAGCCAAGGGTACCAGCAGGCTGGCTGTGGAGGTACAGGCCATAAGCTCAACTCTCAGAAGTGTATATGCATGGGAGGCAGATGTCTGCTACCCACTCGGACATGGGAGTTGGAACGTAGCTACACTGTGATTGAAGAAGTCCATTGGAAATCGCTGTATTCAACTCAGATACACGGGAGTTCAGGCCCAGTGCTCACACATGCTTTTCCCGCAACCTCTCCCAGCCACTAACATTAGGATGTTAGCAGCTACTCCTACACTCAGGCAGCATGCGGGAGGGTTCTGCCCTGTCCTCAGCTCTCTCAGGGAAGCATGTCTTGAAGCCAGCTAGCTGTCAACTAGCTGCATTCCTATGGCAGTGAGAAGGTAGCAGTATTCTGAGTCAGGAGGTTCCAAGATTACCAGTCGACTGCACCTGGGGATACCCTCCAGGTCTGCATTGTTACCCTGCGTCTCAGAAGCCTCTGGCTAACGTCTCTGCTGAAGACCTGCGAAACTCACTCTGCAGGCAGTGTGGAACTGTGAGGGACTGAGGCTGAGCTCAACTCTCAGAAGTAAGA
Source organism: Canis aureus (assembly GCF_053574225.1). Classification (NCBI taxonomy): domain Eukaryota; kingdom Metazoa; phylum Chordata; class Mammalia; order Carnivora; family Canidae; genus Canis; species Canis aureus. The sequence continues at coordinate 42,075,220 of NC_135643.1, forward strand.
TGGTTTTGGACAAGGCGTTCAGCTACCCTCTCACGTATGGAACTTAGTATGTAGCACCAGTCTACCACAGGAATTACTAGGAAATCGCTGAACTGAGCTTGGAGGCACTAGTCTTGTGTGCCAGGTGATTCCAATTACCTCTCCCAGCACTTCCGTCAAACAGCGAGCCTAGGCCTTTTAGAAGCCAAGGGTACTAGCAGGCTGGATGTGGAGGTACAGGCCATAAGCTCAACTCTCAGAAGTGTATATGCATGGGAGGTATATGTCTGCTACCCACTCGGACATGGGAGTTGGAACGTAGCTACACTGTGATTGAAGAAGTCCATTGGAAATCGCTGTATTCAACTCAGATATACGGGAGTTCAGGCCCAGTGCTCACACATGCTTTTCCCGCAACCTCTCCCAGCCACTAACATAAGGATGTTAGCAGCTACTCCTACAGTCAGGCAGGATGCGGGAGGGTTCTGCCCTGTCCTCAGCTCTCACAGGGAAGCATGTCTTGAAGCCAGCTGTCAACTAGCTGCATTCCTATGGCAGTGAGAAGGTAGCAGTACTCTGAGTCAGGAGGTTCCAAGATTACCACTCTACTGCACCTGGAGATACCCTCCAGGTCTGCATTGTTAACTTGTACTCAGAAGTCTCTGGCAATCGTCTCTGGTGAAGACGTGTGAAACTCACTCTGCAGGCAGTGTGGAACTGTGAGGGACTGAGGGTGAGCTCAACTCTCAGAAGTAAGATGCTTTTGGACAAGGCGTTCAGCTACCCTCTCACGTATGGAACTTAGTATGTAGCACCAGTCTACCACAGGAATTACTAGGAAATCGCTGAACTGAGCTTGGAGGCACTAGTCTTGTGTGCCGGGTGATTCCAATTACCTCTCCCAGCACTTCCGTCAAACAGCGAGCCTAGGCCTTTTAGAAGCCGAGGGTACCAGCAGGCTGGATGTGGAGGTACAGGCCATAAGCTCAACTCTCAGAAGTGTGTATGCATGGGAGGCAGATGTCTGCTACCCACTCGGACATGGGAGTTGGAACGTAGCTACACTGTGATTGAAGAAGTCCATTGGAAATCGCTGTATTCAACTCAGGTATACGGGAGTTCAGGCCCAGTGCTCACACATGCTTTTCCCGCAACCTCTCCTAGCCACTAACATAAGGATGTTAGCAGCTGCTCCTACAGTCACGCAGGATGCGAGAGGGTTCTGCCTTGTCCTCAGCTCTCACAGGGAAGCATGTCTTGAAACCAGCTGTCAACTAGCTGCGTTCCTATGGCAGTGAGATGGTAGCAGTACTCTGAGTCAGGACGTTCCAAGATTACCAGTCTACTGCACCGGGAGATACCCTCCAGGTCTGCATTGTTAACTTGTACTCAGAAGCCTCTGGCAATCGTCTCTGGTGAAGACGTGTGAAACTCACTCTGCAGGCAGTGTGGTAGTGTGAGGACTGAGGGTGTGCTCAACTCTCAGAAGTAAGATGCTTTTGGACAAGGCGTTCAGCTACCTTCTCACATATGGAACTTAGTATGTAGCACCTGTCTACCACAAGAATTACTGGGAAATCGTGAATTGAGCTTGGAGGCCCTCGTCTTGTGTGCCGGGAGATTCCAGTTACCTCTCCCAGCACTTCCGTCAAACAGCGAGCCTAGGCCTTTTAGAAGCCAAGTGTACCAGCAGGCTGGATGTGGAGGTACAGGCCATAAGCTCAACTCTCAGAAGTGTGTATGCATGGGAGGCAGATGTCTGCTACCCACTCGGACATGGGATATGGAACCTGGCTACACTCTGATTGATGAAAGCCTTTGGAAATCGCTGTATTCAACTCAGATACACGGGAGTTCAGGCCCAGTGCTCACACATGCTTTTCCCGCAACCTCTCCCAGCCACTAACATTAGGATGTTAGCAGCTACTCCTACAGTCAGGCAGGATGCGGGAGGGTTCTGCCCTGTCCTCAGCTCTCACAGGGAATCATGTCTTGAACCAGCTGTCAACTAGCTGCATTCCTATGGCAGTGAGAAGGTAGCAGTACTCTGAGTCAGGAGGTTCCAAGATTACCACTCTACTGCACCTGGAGATACCCTCCAGGTCTGCATTGTTAACTTGTACTCAGAAGCCTCTGGCAATCGTCTCTGGTGAAGACGTGTGAAACTCACTCTGCAGTCAGTGTGGAACTGTGAGGGACTGAGGGTGAGTTCAACTCTCAGAAGTAAGATGCTTTTGGACAAGGCGTTCAGCTACCTTCTCCCATATGGAATTTAGTATGTAGCACCTGTCTACCACAAGAATTACTGGGAAATCGTAAATTGAGCTTGGAGGCACTCGTCTTGTGTGCCCGGAGATTCCAGTTACCTCTCCCAGCACTTCCGTCAAAGAGCGAGCCTAGGCCTTTTAGAAGCCAAGGGTATCAGCAGGCTGGCTGTGGAGGTACAGGCCATAAGCTCAACTCTCAGAAGTGTGTATGCATGGGAGGCAGATGTCTGCTACCCGCTCGTACATGGGATTTGGAACCTAGCTACACTCTGGTTGAGGAAAGCCGTTGGAATCGCTGTATTCAACTCAGATACACGGGAGTTCAGGCCCAGTGCTCACACATGCTTTTCCCGCAACCTCTCCCAGCCACTAACATAAGGATGCTAGCAGCTACTCCTACAGTCAGGCAGGATGCGGGAGGGTTCTGCCCTGTCCTCAGCTCTCTCAGGGAAGCATGTCTTGAACCCAGCTAGCTCTCAACTAGCTGCATTCCTATGGCAGTGAGAAGGTAGCAGTATTCTGAGTCAGGAGGTTCCAAGATTACCAGTCGACTGCACCTGGGGATACCCTCCAGGTCTGCATTGTTACCCTGCGTCTCAGAAGCCTCTGGCAAACGTCTCTGCTGAAGACCTGCGAAACTCACTCTGCAGGGAGTGTGGAACTGTGAGGGACTGAGGCTGAGCTCAACTCTCAGAAGTAAGATGCTTTTGGACAAGGCGTTCAGCTACCCTCTCACGTATGGAACTTAGTATGTAGCACCAGTCTACCACAGGAATTACTAGGAAATCGCTGAACTGAGCTTGGAGGCACTAGTCTTGTGTGCCGGGTGATTCCAATTAACTCTCCCAGCACTTCCGTCAAACAGCGAGCCTAGGCCTTTTAGAAGCCAAGGGTACCAGCAGGCTGGATGTGGAGGTACAGGCCCTAAGCTCAACTCTCAGAAGTGTGTATGCATGGGGGGCAGATGTCTGCTACCCACTCGGACATGGGAGTTGGAACCTAGCTACACTGTGATTGAAGAAGGCCATTGGAAATCGCTGTATTCAACTCAGATACACGGGAGTTCAGGCCCAGTGCTCACACATGCTTTTCCCGCAACCTCTCCCAGCCACTAACATTAGGATGTTAGCAGCTACTCCTACAGTCAGGCAGGATGCGGGAGGGTTCTGCCCTGTCCTCAGCTCTCTCAGGGAAGCATGTCTTGAAGCCAGCTGTCAACTAGCTGCATTCCTATGGCAGTGAGAAGGTAGCAGTACTCTGAGTCAGGAGATTCCAAGATTACCACTTTACTGCACCTGGAGATATCCTCCAGGTCTGCATTGTTAAGTTGTACTCAGAAGCCTCTGGCAATCGTCTCTTGTGAAGATGTGTGAAACTCACTCTGCAGGCAGTGTGGAACTGTGAGGGACTGAGGGTGGGCTCAACTCTCAGAAGTAAGATGCTTTTGGACAAGGCGTTCAGCTACCATCTCACATATGGAACTTAGTATGTAGCACCTGTCTACCACAAGAATAACTGGGAAATCGTGTATTGAGCTTGGAGGCACTCGTCTTGTGTGCCGGGAGATTCCAATTACCTCTCCCAGCACTTCCGTCAAACAGCGAGCCTAGGCCTTTTAGAAGCCAAGTGTACCAGCAGGCTGGATGTGGAGGTACAGGCCATAAGCTCAACTCTCAGAAGTGTGTATGCATGGGAGGCAGATGTCTGCTACCCGCTCGTACATGGGATTTGGAACCTAGCTACCCTCTGGTTGAGGAAAGTCGTTGAAAATCGCTGTATTCAACTCATACACGGGAGTTCAGGCCAAGTGCTCACAAATGCTTTTCCCGCAACCTCTCCCAGCCACTAATATTAGGATGTTAGCAGCTACTCCTACCGTCAGGCAGCATGCGGGAGGGTTCTGCCCAGTCCTCAGCACTCACAGGGAAGCATGTCTTGAAGCCAGCTGTCAACTAGCTGCATTCCTATGGCACTGAGAAGGTAGCAGTATTCTGAGTCAGGAGGTTCCAAGATTACCAGTCGACTGCACCTGGGGATACCCTCCAGGTCTGCATTGTTACCCTGCGTCTCAGAAGCCTCTGGCAAACGTCTCTGCTGAAGACCTGCGAAACTCACTCTGCAGGCAGTGTGGAACTGTGAGGGACTGAGGCTGAGCTCAACTCTCAGAAGTAAGATGGTTTTGGAGAAGGCGTTCAGCTACCCTCTCACGTATGGAACTTAGTATGTAGCACCAGTCTACCACAGGAATTACTAGGAAATCGCTGAACTGAGCTTGGAGGCAGTAGTCTTGTGTGCCGGGTGATTCCAATTACCTCTCCCAGCACTTCCGTCAAACAGCGAGCCTAGGCCTTTTAGAAGCCAAGGGTACCAGCAGGCTGGATGTGGAGGTACAGGCCATAAGCTCAACTCTCAGAAGTGTATATGCATGGGAGGCAGATGTCTGCTACCCACTCGGACATGGGAGTTGGAACCTAGCTACACTGTGATTGAAGAAGGCCATTGGAAATCGCTGTATTCAACTCAGATACACGGGAGTTCAGGCCCAGTGCTCACACATGCTTTTCCCGCAACCTCCCCAGCCACTAACATAAGGATGTTAGCAGCTACTCCTACAGTCAGGCAGGATGCGGGAGGGTTCTGCCCTTTCCTGAGCTCTCACAGGGAAGCATGTCTTGAAGCCAGCTGTCAACTAGCTGCATTCCTATGGCAGTGAGAAGGTAGCAGTACTCTGAGTCAGGAGGTTCCAAGATTACCAGTCTACTGCACCTGGGGATACCCTCCAGATCTGCATTGTTACCCTGCGTCTCAGAAGCCTCTGGCAAACGTCTCTGCTGAAGACCGGCGAAACTCATTCTGCAGGCAGTGTGGAACTGTGAGGGACTGAGGGTGAGCTCAACTCTCAGAAGTAAGATGGTTTTGGACAAGGCGTTCAGCTACCCTCTCACGTATGGAACTTAGTATGTAGCACGAGTCTACCACAGGAATTACTAGCAAATCGCTGAAATGAGCTTGGAGGGACTAGTCTTGTGTGCCGGGTGATTCCAATTACCTCTCCCAGCACTTCTGTCAAACAGCGAGCCTCGGCCTTTTAGAATCCAAGGGTACTAGCAGGCTGGATGTGGAGCTACAGGCCATAACCTCAACTCTCAAGATTGTGTATGCATGGGAGGCAGTTGTCTGCTACCAGCTTGTACATGGGATTTGGAACCTAGCTACACTCTGGTGGAGGAAAACCGTTGGAATCGCTGTATTCAACTCAGATACACGGGAGTTCAGGCCCAGTGCTCACACATGCTTTTCCCGCAACCTCTCCCAGCAACTAACATTAGGATGTTAGCAGCTACTCCTACAGTCAGGCAGGATGCGGGAGGTTTCTGCCCGTCCTCAGCTCTCACAGGGAAGCATGTCTTGAAGCCAGCTGTCAACTAGCTGCATTCCTATGGCAGTGAGAAGGTAGCAGTATTCTGAGTCAGGAGGTTCCAAGATTACCAGTCGACTGCACCTGGGGATACCCTCCAGGTCTGCATTGTTACCCTGCGTCTCAGAAGCCTCTGGCAAACGTCTCTGCTGAAGACCTGCGAAACTCACTCTGCAGGCAGTGTGGAACTGTGAGGGACTGAGTGTGGTCTCAACTCTCAGAAGTAAGATGCTTTTGGACAAGACGTTCAGCTACCCTCTCACGTATGGAACTTAGTATGTAGCACCAGCGTACCACAGGAATTACTAGGAAATCGCTGAACTGAGCTTGGAGGCTCCGGTCTTGTGTGCCTGGTGATTCCAAATACCTCTCCCAGCACTTCCGTCAAACAGCGAGCCTAGGCCTTTTAGAAGCCAAGGGTACCAGCAGGCTGGATGTGGAGGTACAGGCCATAAGCTCAACTCTCAGAAGTGTGTATGCATGGGAGGCAGATGTCTGCTACCCACTCGGACATGGGATATGGAACCTGGCTACACTCTGATTGATGAAAGCCTTTGGAAATCGCTGTATTCAACTCAGATACACGGGAGTTCAGGCCCAGTGCTCACACATGCTTTTCCCGCAACCTCTCCCAGCCACTAACATAAGGATGTTAGCAGCTACTCCTACAGTCAGGCAGGATGCGGGAGGGTTCTGCCCTGTCCTCAGCTCTCACAGGGAATCATGTCTTGAACCAGCTGTCAACTAGCTGCATTCCTATGGCAGTGAGAAGGTAGCAGTACTCTGAGTCAGGAGGTTCCAAGATTACCACTCTACTGCACCTGGAGATACCCTCCAGGTCTGCATTGTTAACTTGTACTCAGAAGCCTCTGGCAATCGTCTCTGGTGAAGACGTGTGAAACTCACTCTGCAGTCAGTGTGGAACTGTGAGGGACTGAGGGTGAGTTCAACTCTCAGAAGTAAGATGCTTTTGGACAAGGCGTTCAGCTACCTTCTCCCATATGGAATTTAGTATGTAGCACCTGTCTACCACAAGAATTACTGGGAAATCGTAAATTGAGCTTGGAGGCACTCGTCTTGTGTGCCCGGAGATTCCAGTTACCTCTCCCAGCACTTCCGTCAAAGAGCGAGCCTAGGCCTTTTAGAAGCCAAGGGTACCAGCAGGCTGGCTGTGGAGGTACAGGCCATAAGCTCAACTCTCAGAAGTGTGTATGCATGGGAGGCAGATGTCTGCTACCCGCTCGTACATGGGATTTGGAACCTAGCTACACTCTGGTTGAGGAAAGCCGTTGGAAATCGCTGTATTCAACTCAGATACACGGGAGTTCAGGCCCAGTGCTCACACATGCTTTTCCCGCAACCTCTCCCAGCCACTAACATAAGGATGTTAGCAGCTACTCCTACAGTCAGGCAGGATACGGGAGCGTTCTGCACTGTCCTCAGCTCTCACAGGGAAGCATGTCTTGAAGCCAGCTGTCAACTAGCTGCATTCCTATGGCAGTGAAAAGGTAGCAGTATTCTGAGTCAGGAGGTTCCAAGATTACCAGTCTACTGCATCTGGGGATACCCTCCAGGTCGGCATTGTTACCCTGCGTCTCAGAAGCCTCTGGCAAACGTCTCTGCTGAAGACCAGCGAAACTCACTCGGCAGGCAGCGTGGAACTGTGAGGGACTGAGACTGAGCTCAACTCTCAGAAGTAAGATGGTTTTGGACAAGGCGTTCAGCTACCCTCTCACGTATGGAACTTAGTATGTAGCACCTGTCTACCACAGGAATTACTAGGAAATCGCTGAACTGAGCTTGGAGGCACTAGTCTTGTGTGCCGGGTGATTCCAATTAACTCTCCCAGCATTTCCGTCAAACAGCGAGCCTAGGCCTTTTAGAAGCCAAGGGTACCAGCAGGCTGGATGTAGAGGTACAGGCTATAAGCTCAACTCTCAGAAGTGTGTATACATGAGAGGCAGATGTCTGCTACCCACTCGGACATGGGAGTTTTAAGCTAGCTACATTGTGTTTGAAGAAGGCCATTGGAAATCGCTGTATTCAACTCAGATACACGGGAGTTCAGGCCGAGTGCTCACACATGCTTTTCGTGCAACCTCTCCCAGCCACTAACATAAGGATGTTAGCAGCTACTCCTACAGTCAGGCAGGATGCGGGAGGGTTCTGCCCTGTCCTCAGCTCTCACAGGGAAGCATGTCTTGAAGCCAGCTGTCAACTAGCTGCATTCCTCTGGCAGTGAGAAGGTAGCAGTACTCTGAGTCAGGAGGTTCCAAGATTAACACTCTACTGCACCTGGAGATACCCTCCAGGTCTGCATTGTTAACTTGTACTCAGAAGCCTCTGGCAATCGTCTCTGGTGAAGACGTGTGAAACTCACTCTGCAGGCAGTGTGGAACTGTGAGGGACTGAGGGTGAGCTCAACTCTCAGAAGTAAGATGCTTTTGGACAAGGCGTTCAGCTACCTTCTCACATATGGAACTTAGTATGTAGCACCTGTCTACCACAAGAATTACTGGGAAATCGTAAATTGAGCTTGGAGGCACTCGTCTGGTGTGCAGGAGATTCCAATTACCTCTCCCAGCACTTCCGTCAAACAGCGAGCCTAGGCCTTTTAGAATCCAAGAGTACCAGCAGGCTGGATGTGGAGGTACAGGCCATAAGCTCAACTCTCAGAAGTGTGTATGAATGGGAGGCAGATGTCTGCTACCCACTCGGACATGGGATATGGAACCTGGCTACACTCTGATTGATGAAAGCCTTTGGAAATCGCTGTATTCAACTCAGATACACGGGAGTTCAGGCCCAGTGCTCACACATGCTTTTCGTGCAACCTCTCCCAGCCACTAACATAAGGATGTTAGCAGCTACTCCTACAGTCAGGCAGGATGCGGGAGGGTTCTGCCCTGTCCTCAGCTCTCACAGGGAAGCATGTCTTGAAGCCAGCTGTCAACTAGCTGCATTCCTATGGCAGTGAGAAGGTAGCAGTATTCTGAGTCAGGAGGTTCCAAGATTACCAGTCGACTGCACCTGGGGATACCCTCCAGGTCTGCATTGTTACCTTGCGTCTCAGAAGCCTCTGGCAAACGTCTCTGCTGAAGACATGCGAAACTCACTCGGCAGGCAGTGTGGAACTGTGAGGGACTGAGGCTGAGCTCAACTCTCAGAAGTAAGATGGTTTTGGACAAGGCATTCAGCTACCCTCTCACGTATGGAACTTAGTATGTAGCACCAGTCTACAACAGGAATTACTAGGAAATCGCTGAACTGTGCTTGGAGGCACTAGTCTTGTGTGCCGGGTGATTCCAATTACCTCTCCCAGCACTTCCGTCAAACAGCGAGCCTAGGCCTTTTAGAAGCCAAGGGTACCAGCAGGCTGGATGTGGAGGTACAGGCCATAAGCTCAACACTCAGAAGTCTCTATGCATGGGAGGCATATGTCTGCTACCCACTCGGACATGGGAGTTGGAACCTGGCTACACTGTGATTGAAGAAGGCCATTGGAAATCGCTGTATTCAACTCAGATACACGGGAGTTCTGGCCCAGTGCTCACACATGCTTTTCCCGCAACCTCTCCCAGCCACTAACATAAGGATGTTAGCAGCTACTCCTACAGTCAGGCAGGATGCGGGAGGGTTCTGCCCTGTCCTCAGCTCTCACAGGGAAGCATGTCTTGAAGCCAGCTGTCAACTAGCTGCATTCCTATGACAGTGAGAAGGTAGCAGTACTCTGAGTCAGGAGGTTCCAAGATTACCACTCTACTGCACCTGGAGATACCCTCCAGGTCTGCATTGTTAACTTGTACTCAGAAGCCTCTGGCAAACGTCTCTGGTGAAGACGTGTGAAACTCACTCTGCAGGCAGTGTGGAACTGTGAGGGACTGAGGGTGAGCTCAACTCTCAGAAGTAAGATGCTTTTGGACAAGGCGTTCAGCTACCTTCTCATATATGGAACTTAGTATGTAGCACCTGTCTACCACAAGAATTACTGGGAAATCGTGAATTGAGCTTGGAGGCACTCGTCTTGTGTCCCGGGAGATTCCAATTACCTTTCCCAGCACTTCCGTCAAACAGCGAGCCTAGGCCTTTTAGAAGCCAAGGGTACCAGCAGGCTGGATGTGGAGGTACAGGCCATAAGCTCAACTCTCAGAAGTGTGTATGCATGGGAGGCAGATGTCTGCTACCCGCTCGTACATGGGATTTGGAACCTAGCTACACTCTGGTTGAGGAAAGCCGTTGGAAATCGCTGTATTCAACTCAGATACACGGGAGTTCAGACCCAGTGCTCACACATGCTTTTCCCGCAACCTCTCCCAGCCACTAACATTAGGATGTTAGCAGCTACTCCTACAGTCAGGCAGCATGCGGGAGGGTTCTGCCCTGTCCTCAGCTCTCACAGGGAAGCATGTCTTGAAGCCAGCTGTCAACTAGCTGCATTCCTATGGCAGTGAGAAGGTAGCAGTATTCTGAGTCAGGAGGTTCCAAGATTACCAGTCGACTGCACCTGGGGATACCCTCCAGGTCTGCATTGTTACCCTGCGTCTCAGAAGCCTCTGGCAGACGTCTCTGCTGAAGACCTGCGAAACTCACTCTGCAGGCAGTGTGGGACTGTGAGGGACTGAGCCTGAGCTCAACTCTCAGAAGTACGTTGCTTTTGGACAAGGCGTTCAGCTACCCTCTCACGTACGGAACTTAGTATGTAGCACCAGTCTACCACAGGAATTACTAGGAAATCGCTGAACTGAGCTTGGAGGCACTAGTCTTGTGTGCCGGGTGATTCCAATTACCTCTCCCAGCACTTCCGTGAAACAGCGAGCCTAGGCCTTTTAGAAGCCAAGGGTACCAGCAGGCTGGATGTGGAGGTACAGGCCATAAGCTCAACTCTCAGAAGTGTGTATGCATGGGAGGCAGTGTCTGCTACCCACTCGGACATGGGATATGGAACCTGGCTACACTCTGATTGATGAAAGCCTTTGGAAATCGCTGTATTCAACTCAGATACACGGGAGTTCAGGCCCAGTGCTCACACATGCTTTTCCCGCAACTTCTCCCAGCCACTAACATAAGGATGTTAGCAGCTACTCCTACAGTCAGGCAGGATGCGGGAGGGTTCTGCCCTGTCCTCAGCTCTCACAGGGAAGCATGTCTTGAAGCCAGCTGTCAACTAGCTGCATTCCTATGGCAGTGAGAAGGTAGCAGTACTCTGAGTCAGGAGGTTCCAAGATTACCACTCTACTGCACCTGGAGATACCCTCCAGGTCTGCATTGTTAACTTGTACTCAGAAGCCTCTGGCAATCGTCTCTGGTGAAGACGTGTGAAACTCACTCTGCAGTCAGTGTGGAACTGTGAGGGACTGAGGGTGAGTTCAACTCTCAAAAGTAAGATGCTTTTGGACAAGGCGTTCAGCAACCTTCTCCCATATGGAACTTAGTATGTAGCACCTGTCTACCACAAGAATTACTGGGAAATCGTAAATTCAGCTTGGAGGCACTCGTCTTGTGTGCCCGGAGATTCCAATTACCTCTCCCAGCACTTCCGTCAAAGAGCGAGCCTAGGCCTTTTAGAAGCCAAGGGTACCAGCAGGCTGGCTTTGGAGGTACAGGCCATAAGCTCAACTCTCAGAAGTGTGTTTGCATGGGAGGCAGATGTCTGCTACCCGCTCGTACATGGGATTTGGAACCTAGCTACACTCTGGTTGAGGAAAGCCGTTGGAAATCGCTGTATTCAACTCAGATACACGGGAGTTCAGGCCCAGTGCTCACGCATGCTTTTCCCGCAACCTCTCCCAGCCACTAACATAAGGATGTTAGCAGCTACTCCTACAGTCAGGCAGGATACGGGAGCGTTCTGCACTGTCCTCAGCTCTCACAGGGAAGCATGTCTTGAAGCCAGCTGTCAACTATCTGCATTCCTATGGCAGTGAGAAGGTAGCAGTATTCTGAGTCAGGAGGTTCCAAGATTACCAGTCTACTGCATCTGGTGATACCCTCCAGGTCGGCATTGTTACCCTGCGTCTCAGAAGCCTCTGGCAAACGTCTCTGCTGAAGACCAGCGAAACTCACTCGGCAGGCAGTGTGGAACTGTGAGGGACTGAGACTGAGCTCAACTCTCAGAAGTAAAATGGTTTTGGACAAGGCGTTCAGCTACCCTCTCACGTATGGAACTTAGTATGTAGCACCTGTATACCACAGGAATTACTAGGAAATAGCTGAACTGAGCTTGGAGGCACTAGTCTTGTGTGCCGGGTGATTCCAATTACCTCTCCCAGCATTTCCGTCAAACAGCGAGCCTAGGCCTTTTAGAAGCCAAGGGTACCAGCAGGCTGGATGTGGAGGTACAGGCTATAAGCTCAACTCTCAGAAGTGTGTATACATGAGAGGCAGATGTCTGCTACCCACTCGGACATGGGAGTTTTAAGCTAGCTACATTGTGTTTGAAGAAGGCCATTGGAAATCGCTGTATTCAACTCAGATACACGGGAGTTCAGGCCCAGTGCTCACACATGCTTTTCCCGCAACCTCTCCCAGCCACTAACATAAGGATGTTAGCAGCTACTCCTACAGTCAGGCAGGATGCGGGAGGGTTCTGCCCTGTCCTCAGCTCTCACAGGGAAGCATGTCTTGAAGCCAGCTGTCAACTAGCTGCATTCCTATGGCAGTGAGAAGGTAGCAGTACTCTGAGTCAGGAGGTTCCAAGATTACCACTCTACTGCACCTGGAGATACCCTCCAGGTCTGCATTGTTAACTTGTACTCAGAAGCCTCTGGCAATCGTCTCTGGTGAAGACGTGTGAAACTCACTCTGCAGGCAGTGTGGAACTGTGAGGGACTGAGGGTGAGCTCAACTCTCAGAAGTAAGATGCTTTTGGACAAGGCGTTCAGCTACCTTCTCACATATGGAACTTAGTATGTAGCACCTGTCTACCACAAGAATTACTGGGAAATGGTGAATTGAGCTTGGAGGCACTCGTCTGGTGTGCAGGAGATTCCAATTACCTCTCCCAGCACTTCCGTCAAACAGCGAGCCTAGGCCTTTTAGAATCCAAGAGTACCAGCAGGCTGGATGTGGAGGTACAGGCCATAAGCTCAACTCTCAGAAGTGTGTATGAATGGGAGGCAGATGTCTGCTACCCACTCGGACATGGGATATGGAACCTGGCTACACTCTGATAGATGAAAGCCTTTGGAAATCGCTGTATTCAACTCAGATACACGGGAGTTCAGGCCCAGTGCTCACACATGCTTTTCGTGCAACCTCTCCCAGCCACTAACATAAGGATGTTAGCAGCTACTCCTACAGTCAGGCAGGATGCGGGAGGGTTCTGCCCTGTCCTCAGCTCTCACAGGGAAGCATGTCTTGAAGCCAGCTGTCAACTAGCTGCATTCCTATGGCAGTGAGAAGGTAGCAGTATTCTGAGTCAGGAGGTTCCAAGATTACCAGTCGACTGCACCTGGGGATACCCTCCAGGTCTGCATTGTTACCTTGCGTCTCAGAAGCCTCTGGCAAACGTCTCTGCTGAAGACATGCGAAACTCACTCGGCAGGCAGTGTGGAACTGTGAGGGACTGAGGCTGAGCTCAACTCTCAGAAGTAAGATGGTTTTGGACAAGGCATTCAGCTACCCTCTCACGTATGGAACTTAGTATGTAGCACCAGTCTACAACAGGAATTACTAGGAAATCGCTGAACTGTGCTTGGAGGCACTAGTCTTGTGTGCCGGGTGATTCCAATTACGTCTCCCAGCACTTCCGTCAAACAGCGAGCCTAGGCCTTTTAGAAGCCAAGGGTACCAGCAGGCTGGATGTGGAGGTACAGGCCATAAGCTCAACACTCAGAAGTGTCTATGCATGGGAGGCATATGTCTGCTACCCACTCGGACATGGGAGTTGGAACCTGGCTACACTGTGATTGAAGAAGGCCATTGGAAATCGCTGTATTCAACTCAGATACACGGGAGTTCTGGCCCAGTGCTCACACATGCTTTTCCCGCAACCTCTCCCAGCCACTAACATAAGGATGTTAGCAGCTACTCCTACAGTCAGGCAGGATGCGGGAGGGTTCTGCCCTGTCCTCAGCTCTCACAGGGAAGCATGTCTTGAAGCCAGCTGTCAACTAGCTGCATTCCTATGACAGTGAGAAGGTAGCAGTACTCTGAGTCAGGAGGTTCCAAGATTACCACTCTACTGCACCTGGAGATACCCTCCAGGTCTGCATTGTTAACTTGTACTCAGAAGCCTCTGGCAAACGTCTCTGGTGAAGACGTGTGAAACTCACTCTGCAGGCAGTGTGGAACTGTGAGGGACTGAGGGTGAGCTCAACTCTCAGAAGTAAGATGCTTTTGGACAAGGCGTTCAGCTACCTTCTCATATATGGAACTTAGTATGTAGCACCTGTCTACCACAAGAATTACTGGGAAATCGTGAATTGAGCTTGGAGGCACTCGTCTTGTGTCCCGGGAGATTCCAATTACCTTTCCCAGCACTTCCGTCAAACAGCGAGCCTAGGCCTTTTAGAAGCCAAGGGTACCAGCAGGCTGGATGTGGAGGTACAGGCCATAAGCTCAACTCTCAGAAGTGTGTATGCATGGGAGGCAGATGTCTGCTACCCGCTCGTACATGGGATTTGGAACCTAGCTACACTCTGGTTGAGGAAAGCCGTTGGAAATCGCTGTATTCAACTCAGATACACGGGAGTTCAGACCCAGTGCTCACACATGCTTTTCCCGCAACCTCTCCCAGCCACTAACATTAGGATGTTAGCAGCTACTCCTACAGTCAGGCAGCATGCGGGAGGGTTCTGCCCTGTCCTCAGCTCTCACAGGGAAGCATGTCTTGAAGCCAGCTGTCAACTAGCTGCATTCCTATGGCAGTGAGAAGGTAGCAGTATTCTGAGTCAGGAGGTTCCAAGATTACCAGTCGACTGCACCTGGGGATACCCTCCAGGTCTGCATTGTTACCCTGCGTCTCAGAAGCCTCTGGCAGACGTCTCTGCTGAAGACCTGCGAAACTCACTCTGCAGGCAGTGTGGGACTGTGAGGGACTGAGCCTGAGCTCAACTCTCAGAAGTACGTTGCTTTTGGACAAGGCGTTCAGCTACCCTCTCACGTACGGAACTTAGTATGTAGCACCAGTCTACCACAGGAATTACTAGGAAATCGCTGAACTGAGCTTGGAGGCACTAGTCTTGTGTGCCGGGTGATTCCAATTACCTCTCCCAGCACTTCCGTGAAACAGCGAGCCTAGGCCTTTTAGAAGCCAAGGGTACCAGCAGGCTGGATGTGGAGGTACAGGCCATAAGCTCAACTCTCAGAAGTGTGTATGCATGGGAGGCAGTGTCTGCTACCCACTCGGACATGGGATATGGAACCTGGCTACACTCTGATTGATGAAAGCCTTTGGAAATCGCTGTATTCAACTCAGATACACGGGAGTTCAGGCCCAGTGCTCACACATGCTTTTCCCGCAACTTCTCCCAGCCACTAACATAAGGATGTTAGCAGCTACTCCTACAGTCAGGCAGGATGCGGGAGGGTTCTGCCCTGTCCTCAGCTCTCACAGGGAAGCATGTCTTGAAGCCAGCTGTCAACTAGCTGCATTCCTATGGCAGTGAGAAGGTAGCAGTACTCTGAGTCAGGAGGTTCCAAGATTACCACTCTACTGCACCTGGAGATACCCTCCAGGTCTGCATTGTTAACTTGTACTCAGAAGCCTCTGGCAATCGTCTCTGGTGAAGACGTGTGAAACTCACTCTGCAGTCAGTGTGGAACTGTGAGGGACTGCGGGTGAGTTCAACTCTCAAAAGTAAGATGCTTTTGGACAAGGCGTTCAGCAACCTTCTCCCATATGGAACTTAGTATGTAGCACCTGTCTACCACAAGAATTACTGGGAAATCGTAAATTCAGCTTGGAGGCACTCGTCTTGTGTGCCCGGAGATTCCAGTTACCTCTCCCAGCACTTCCGTCAAAGAGCGAGCCTAGGCCTTTTAGAAGCCAAGGGTACCAGCAGGCTGGCTTTGGAGGTACAGGCCATAAGCTCAACTCTCAGAAGTGTGTTTGCATGGGAGGCAGATGTCTGCTACCCGCTCGTACATGGGATTTGGAACCTAGCTACACTCTGGTTGAGGAAAGCCGTTGGAAATCGCTGTATTCAACTCAGATACACGGGAGTTCAGGCCCAGTGCTCACGCATGCTTTTCCCGCAACCTCTCCCAGCCACTAACATAAGGATGTTAGCAGCTACTCCTACAGTCAGGCAGGATACGGGAGCGTTCTGCACTGTCCTCAGCTCTCACAGGGAAGCATGTCTTGAAGCCAGCTGTCAACTATCTGCATTCCTATGGCAGTGAGAAGGTAGCAGTATTCTGAGTCAGGAGGTTCCAAGATTACCAGTCTACTGCATCTGGTGATACCCTCCAGGTCGGCATTGTTACCCTGCGTCTCAGAAGCCTCTGGCAAACGTCTCTGCTGAAGACCAGCGAAACTCACTCGGCAGGCAGTGTGGAACTGTGAGGGACTGAGACTGAGCTCAACTCTCAGAAGTAAAATGGTTTTGGACAAGGCGTTCAGCTACCCTCTCACGTATGGAACTTAGTATGTAGCACCTGTCTACCACAGGAATTACTAGGAAATCGCTGAACTGAGCTTGGAGGCACTAGTCTTGTGTGCCGGGTGATTCCAATTACCTCTCCCAGCATTTCCGTCAAACAGCGAGCCTAGGCCTTTTAGAAGCCAAGGGTACCAGCAGGCTGGATGTGGAGGTACAGGCTATAAGCTCAACTCTCAGAAGTGTGTATACATGAGAGGCAGATGTCTGCTACCCACTCGGACATGGGAGTTTTAAGCTAGCTACATTGTGTTTGAAGAAGGCCATTGGAAATCGCTGTATTCAACTCAGATACACGGGAGTTCAGGCCCAGTGCTCACACATGCTTTTCCCGCAACCTCTCCCAGCCACTAACATAAGGATGTTAGCAGCTACTCCTACAGTCAGGCAGGATGCGGGAGGGTTCTGCCCTGTCCTCAGCTCTCACAGGGAAGCATGTCTTGAAGCCAGCTGTCAACTAGCTGCATTCCTATGGCAGTGAGAAGGTAGCAGTACTCTGAGTCAGGAGGTTCCAAGATTACCACTCTACTGCACCTGGAGATACCCTCCAGGTCTGCATTGTTAACTTGTACTCAGAAGCCTCTGGCAATCGTCTCTGGTGAAGACGTGTGAAACTCACTCTGCAGGCAGTGTGGAACTGTGAGGGACTGAGGGTGAGCTCAACTCTCAGAAGTAAGATGCTTTTGGACAAGGCGTTCAGCTACCTTCTCACATATGGAACTTAGTATGTAGCACCTGTCTACCACAAGAATTACTGGGAAATCGTGAATTGAGCTTGGAGGCACTCGTCTGGTGTGCAGGAGATTCCAATTACCTCTCCCAGCACTTCCGTCAAACAGCGAGCCTAGGCCTTTTAGAATCCAAGAGTACCAGCAGGCTGGATGTGGAGGTACAGGCCATAAGCTCAACTCTCAGAAGTGTGTATGAATGGGAGGCAGATGTCTGCTACCCACTCGGACATGGGATATGGAACCTGGCTACACTCTGATAGATGAAAGCCTTTGGAAATCGCTGTATTCAACTCAGATACACGGGAGTTCAGGCCCAGTGCTCACACATGCTTTTCGTGCAACCTCTCCCAGCCACTAACATAAGGATGTTAGCAGCTACTCCTACAGTCAGGCAGGATGCGGGAGGGTTCTGCCCTGTCCTCAGCTCTCACAGGGAAGCATGTCTTGAAGCCAGCTGTCAACTAGCTGCATTCCTATGGCAGTGAGAAGGTAGCAGTATTCTGAGTCAGGAGGTTCCAAGATTACCAGTCGACTGCACCTGGGGATACCCTCCAGGTCTGCATTGTTACCTTGCGTCTCAGAAGCCTCTGGCAAACGTCTCTGCTGAAGACATGCGAAACTACTCGGCAGGCAGTGTGGAACTGTGAGGGACTGAGGCTGAGCTCAACTCTCAGAAGTAAGATGGTTTTGGACAAGGCATTCAGCTACCCTCTCACGTATGGAACTTAGTATGTAGCACCAGTCTACAACAGGAATTACTAGGAAATCGCTGAACTGTGCTTGGAGGCACTAGTCTTGTGTGCCGGGTGATTCCAATTACGTCTCCCAGCACTTCCGTCAAACAGCGAGCCTAGGCCTTTTAGAAGCCAAGGGTACCAGCAGGCTGGATGTGGAGGTACAGGCCATAAGCTCAACACTCAGAAGTGTCTATGCATGGGAGGCATATGTCTGCTACCCACTCGGACATGGGAGTTGGAACCTGGCTACACTGTGATTGAAGAAGGCCATTGGAAATCGCTGTATTCAACTCAGATACACGGGAGTTCTGGCCCAGTGCTCACACATGCTTTTCCCGCAACCTCTCCCAGCCACTAACATAAGGATGTTAGCAGCTACTCCTACAGTCAGGCAGGATGCGGGAGGGTTCTGCCCTGTCCTCAGCTCTCACAGGGAAGCATGTCTTGAAGCCAGCTGTCAACTAGCTGCATTCCTATGACAGTGAGAAGGTAGCAGTACTCTGAGTCAGGAGGTTCCAAGATTACCACTCTACTGCACCTGGAGATACCCTCCAGGTCTGCATTGTTAACTTGTACTCAGAAGCCTCTGGCAAACGTCTCTGGTGAAGACGTGTGAAACTCACTCTGCAGGCAGTGTCGAACTGTGAGGGACTGAGGGTGAGCTCAACTCTCAGAAGTAAGATGCTTTTGGACAAGGCGTTCAGCTACCTTCTCATATATGGAACTTAGTATGTAGCACCTGTCTACCACAAGAATTACTGGGAAATCGTGAATTGAGCTTGGAGGCACTCGTCTTGTGTCCCGGGAGATTCCAATTACCTCTCCCAGCACTTCCGTCAAACAGCGAGCCTAGGCCTTTTAGAAGCCAAGGGTACCAGCAGGCTGGATGTGGAGGTACAGGCCATAAGCTCAACTCTCAGAAGTGTGTATGCATGGGAGGCAGATGTCTGCTACCCGCTCGTACATGGGATTTGGAACCTAGCTACACTCTGGCTGAGGAAAGCCGTTGGAAATCGCTGTATTCAACTCAGATACACGGGAGTTCAGACCCAGTGCTCACACATGCTTTTCCCGCAACCTCTCCCAGCCACTAACATTAGGATGTTAGCAGCTACTCCTACAGTCAGGCAGCATGCGGGAGGGTTCTGCCCTGTCCTCAGCTCTCACAGGGAAGCATGTCTTGAAGCCAGCTGTCAACTAGCTGCATTCCTATGGCAGTGAGAAGGTAGCAGTATTCTGAGTCAGGAGGTTCCAAGATTACCAGTCGACTGCACCTGGGGATACCCTCCAGGTCTGCATTGTTACCCTGCGTCTCAGAAGCCTCTGGCAGACGTCTCTGCTGAAGACCTGCGAAACTCACTCTGCAGGCAGTGTGGGACTGTGAGGGACTGAGCCTGAGCTCAACTCTCAGAAGTACGTTGCTTTTGGACAAGGCGTTCAGCTACCCTCTCACGTACGGAACTTAGTATGTAGCACCAGTCTACCACAGGAATTACTAGGAAATCGCTGAACTGAGCTTGGAGGCACTAGTCTTGTGTGCCGGGTGATTCCAATTACCTCTCCCAGCACTTCCGTGAAACAGCGAGCCTAGGCCTTTTAGAAGCCAAGGGTACCAGCAGGCTGGATGTGGAGGTACAGGCCATAAGCTCAACTCTCAGAAGTGTGTATGCATGGGAGGCAGTGTCTGCTACCCACTCGGACATGGGATATGGAACCTGGCTACACTCTGATTGATGAAAGCCTTTGGAAATCGCTGTATTCAACTCAGATACACGGGAGTTCAGGCCCAGTGCTCACACATGCTTTTCCCGCAACTTCTCCCAGCCACTAACATAAGGATGTTAGCAGCTACTCCTACAGTCAGGCAGGATGCGGGAGGGTTCTGCCCTGTCCTCAGCTCTCACAGGGAAGCATGTCTTGAAGCCAGCTGTCAACTAGCTGCATTCCTATGGCATTGAGAAGGTAGCAGTACTCTGAGTCAGGAGGTTCCAAGATTACCACTCTACTGCACCTGGAGATACCCTCCAGGTCTGCATTGTTAACTTGTACTCAGAAGCCTCTGGCAATCGTCTCTGGTGAAGACGTGTGAAACTCACTCTGCAGTCAGTGTGGAACTGTGAGGGACTGAGGGTGAGTTCAACTCTCAAAAGTAAGATGCTTTTGGACAAGGCGTTCAGCTACCTTCTCCCATATGGAACTTAGTATGTAGCACCTGTCTACCACAAGAATTACTGGGAAATCGTAAATTCAGCTTGGAGGCACTCGTCTTGTGTGCCCGGAGATTCCAGTTACCTCTCCCAGCACTTCCGTCAAAGAGCGAGCCTAGGCCTTTTAGAAGCCAAGGGTACCAGCAGGCTGGCTTTGGAGGTACAGGCCATAAGCTCAACTCTCAGAAGTGTGTATGCATGGGAGGCAGATGTCTGCTACCCGCTCGTACATGGGATTTGGAACCTAGCTACACTCTGGTTGAGGAAAGCCGTTGGAAATCGCTGTATTCAACTCAGATACACGGGAGTTCAGGCCCAGTGCTCACGCATGCTTTTCCCGCAACCTCTCCCAGCCACTAACATAAGGATGTTAGCAGCTACTCCTACAGTCAGGCAGGATACGGGAGCGTTCTGCACTGTCCTCAGCTCTCACAGGGAAGCATGTCTTGAAGCCAGCTGTCAACTATCTGCATTCCTATGGCAGTGAGAAGGTAGCAGTATTCTGAGTCAGGAGGTTCCAAGATTACCAGTCTACTGCATCTGGTGATACCCTCCAGGTCGGCATTGTTACCCTGCGTCTCAGAAGCCTCTGGCAAACGTCTCTGCTGAAGACCAGCGAAACTCACTCGGCAGGCAGTGTGGAACTGTGAGGGACTGAGACTGAGCTCAACTCTCAGAAGTAAAATGGTTTTGGACAAGGCGTTCAGCTACCCTCTCACGTATGGAACTTAGTATGTAGCACCTGTCTACCACAGGAATTACTAGGAAATCGCTGAACTGAGCTTGGAGGCACTAGTCTTGTGTGCCGGGTGATTCCAATTATCTCTCCCAGCATTTCCGTCAAACAGCGAGCCTAGGCCTTTTAGAAGCCAAGGGTACCAGCAGGCTGGATGTGGAGGTACAGGCTATAAGCTCAACTCTCAGAAGTGTGTATACATGAGAGGCAGATGTCTGCTACCCACTCGGACATGGGAGTTTTAAGCTAGCTACATTGTGTTTGAAGAAGGCCATTGGAAATCGCTGTATTCAACTCAGATACACGGGAGTTCAGGCCCAGTGCTCACACATGCTTTTCCCGCAACCTCTCCCAGCCACTAACATAAGGATGTTAGCAGCTACTCCTACAGTCAGGCAGGATGCGGGAGGGTTCTGCCCTGTCCTCAGCTCTCACAGGGAAGCATGTCTTGAAGCCAGCTGTCAACTAGCTGCATTCCTATGGCAGTGAGAAGGTAGCAGTACTCTGAGTCAGGAGGTTCCAAGATTACCACTCTACTGCACCTGGAGATACCCTCCAGGTCTGCATTGTTAACTTGTACTCAGAAGCCTCTGGCAATCGTCTCTGGTGAAGACGTGTGAAACTCACTCTGCAGGCAGTGTGGAACTGTGAGGGACTGAGGGTGAGCTCAACTCTCAGAAGTAAGATGCTTTTGGACAAGGCGTTCAGCTACCTTCTCACATATGGAACTTAGTATGTAGCACCTGTCTACCACAAGAATTACTGGGAAATGGTGAATTGAGCTTGGAGGCACTCGTCTGGTGTGCAGGAGATTCCAATTACCTCTCCCAGCACTTCCGTCAAACAGCGAGCCTAGGCGTTTTAGAAGCCAAGAGTACCAGCAGGCTGGATGTGGAGGTACAGGCCATAAGCTCAACTCTCAGAAGTGTGTATGAATGGGAGGCAGATATCTGCTACCCACTCGGACTAGGGATATGGAACCTGGCTACACTTTGATTGATGAAAGCCTTTGGAAATCGCTGTATTCAACTCAGATACACGGGAGTTCAGGCCCAGTGCTCACACATGCTTTTCGTGCAGCCTCTCCCAGCCACTAACATAAGGATGGTAGCAGCTACTCCTACAGTCAGGCAGGATGCGGGAGGGTTCTGCCCTGTCCTCAGCTCTCACAGGGAAGCATGTCTTGAAGCCAGCTGTCAACTAGCTGCATTCCTATGGCAGTGAGAAGGTAGCAGTATTCTGAGTCAGGAGGTTCCAAGATTACCAGTCTACTGCACCTGGGGATACCCTCCAGGTCTGCATTGTTACCTTGCGTCTCAGAAGCCTCTGGCAAACGTCTCTGCTGAAGCCATGCGAAACTCACTCGGCAGGCAGTGTGGAACTGTGAGGGACTGAGGGTGAGCTCAACTCTCAGAAGTAAGATGCTTTTGGACAAGGCATTCAGCTACCCTCTCACGTATGGAACTTAGTATGTAGCACCAATCTACCACAGGAATTACTAGGAAATCGCTGAACTGAGCTTGGAGGCACTAGTCTTGTGTGCCGTGTGATTCCAATTACCTCTCCCAGCACTTCCGTCAAACAGCGAGCCTAGGCCTTTCAGAAGCCAAGGGTACCAGCAGGCTGGATGTGGAGGTACAGGCCATAAGCTCAACACTCAGAAGTGTCTATTCATGGGAGGCATATGTCTGCTACCCACTCGGACATGGAAGTTGGAACCTGGCTACACTGTGATTGAAGAAGGCCATTGGAAATCGCTGTATTCAACTCAGATACACGGGAGTTCTGGCCCAGTGCTCACAAATGCTTTTCCCGCAACCTCTCCCAGCCACTAACATAAGGATGTTAGCAGCTACTCCTAGAGTCAGGCAGGATGCGGGAGGGTTCTGCCCTGTCCTCAGCTCTCACAGGGAAGCATGTCTTGAAGCCAGCTGTCAACTAGCTGCATTCCTATGGCAGTGAGAAGGTAGCAGTACTCTGAGTCAGGAGGTTCCAAGATTACCACTCTACTGCACCTGGAGATACCCTCCAGGTCTGCATTGTTAACTTGTACTCAGAAGCCTCTGGCAAACGTCTCTGGTGAAGACGTGTGAAACTCACTCTGCAGGCAGTGTGGAACTGTGAGGGACTGAGGGTGAGCTCAACTCTCAGAAGTAAGATGCTTTTGGACAAGGCGTTCAGCTACCTTCTCATATATGGAACTTAGTATGTAGCACCTGTCTACCACAAGAATTACTGGGAAATCGTGAATTGAGCTTGGAGGCACTCGTCTTGTGTCCCGGGAGATTCCAATTACCTGTCCCAGCACTTCCGTCAAACAGCGAGCCTAGGCCTTTTAGAAGCCAAGGGTACCAGCAGGCTGGATGTGGAGGTACAGGCCATAAGCTCAACTCTCAGAAGTTTGTATGAATGGGAGGCAGATGTCTCCTACCCGCTCGTACATGGGATTTGGAACCTAGCTACACTCTGGTTGAGGAAAGCCGTTGGAAATCGCTGTATTCAACTCAGATACACGGGAGTTCAGACCCAGTGCTCACACATGCTTTTCCCGCAACCTCTCCCAGCCACTAACATTAGGATGTTAGCAGCTACTCCTACAGTCAGGCAGCATGCGGGAGGGTTCTGCCCTGTCCTCAGCTCTCACAGGGAAGCATGTCTTGAAGCCAGCTGTCAACTAGCTGCATTCCTATGGCAGTGAGAAGGTAGCAGTATTCTGAGTCAGGAGGTTCCAAGATTACCAGTCGACTGCACCTGGGGATACCCTCCAGGTCTGCATTGTTACCCTGCGTCTCAGAAGCCTCTGGCAAACGTCTCTGCTGAAGACCTGCGATACTCACTCTGCAGGCAGTGTGGGACTGTGAGGGACTGAGCCTGAGCTCAACTCTCAGAAGTAAGTTGCTTTTGGACAAGGCGTTCAGCTACCCTCTCACGTACGGAACTTAGTATGTAGCACCAGTCTACCACAGGAATTACTAGGAAATCGCTGAACTGAGCTTGGAGGCACTAGTCTTGTGTGCCGGGTGATTCCAATTACCTCTCCCAGCACTTCCGTGAAACAGCGAGCCTAGGCCTTTTAGAAGCCAAGGGTACCAGCAGGCTGGATGTGGAGGTACAGGCCATAAGCTCAACTCTCAGAAGTGTGTATGCATGGGAGGCAGATGTCTGCTACCCACTCGGACATGGGATATGGAACCTGGCTACACTCTGATTGATGAAAGCCTTTGAAAATCGCTGTATTCAACTCAGATACACGGGAGTTCAGGCCCAGTGCTCACACATGCTTTTCGCGCAACCTCTCCCAGCCACTAACATAAGGATGTTAGCAGCTACTCCTACAGTCAGGCAGGATGCGGGAGGGTTCTGCCCTGTCCTCAGCTCTCACAGGGAAGCATGTCTTGAAGCCAGCTGTCAACTAGCTGCATTCCTATGGCAGTGAGAAGGTAGCAGTACTCTGAGTCAGGAGGTTCCAAGATTACCACTCTACTGCACCTGGAGATACCCTCCAGGTCTGCATTGTTAACTTGTACTCAGAAGCCTCTGGCAATCGTCTCTGGTGAAGACGTGTGAAACTCACTCTGCAGGCAGTGTGGAACTGTGAGGGACTGAGGGTGAGCTCAACTCTCAGAAGTAAGATGCTTTTGGACAAGGCGTTCAGCTACCTTCTCACATATGGAACTTAGTATGTAGCACCTGTCTACCACAAGAATTACTGGGAAATCGTGAATTGAGCTTGGAGGCACTCGTCTTGTGTGCCGGGAGATTCCAATTATCTCTCCCAGCACTTCCGTAAAACAGCGAGCCTAGGCCTTGTAGAAGCCAAGGGTACCAGCAGGCTGGATGTGGAGGTACAGGCCATAAGCTCAACTCTCAGAAGTGTGTATGCATGGGAGGCAGATGTCTCCTACCCGCTCGTACATGGGATTTGGAACCTAGCTACACTCTGGTTGAGGAAAGCCGTTGGAAATCGCTGTATTCAACTCAGATACACGGGAGTTCAGGCCCAGTGCTCACACATGCTTTTCCCGCAACCTCTCCCAGCCACTAACATTACGATGTTAGCAGCTACTCCTACAGTCAGGCAGGATGCGGGAGGGTTCTGCCCTGTCCTCAGCTCTCACAGGGAAGCATGTCTTGAAGCCAGCTGTCAACTAGCTGCATTCCTATGGCAGTGAGAAGGTAGCAGTATTCTGAGTCAGGAGGTTCCAAGATTACCAGTCGACTGCACCTGGGGATACCCTCCAGGTCTGCATTGTTACCCTGCGTCTCAGAAGCCTCTGGCAAACGTCTCTGCTGAAGACCTGCGAAACTCACTCTGCAGGCAGTGTGGGACTGTGAGGGACTGAGCCTGAGCTCAACTCTCAGAAGTAAGTTGCTTTTGGACAAGGCGTTCAGCTACCCTCTCACGTACGGAACTTAGTATGTAGCACCAGTCTACCACAGGAATTACTAGGAAATCGCTGAACTGAGCTTGGAGGCACTAGTCTTGTGTGCCGGGTGATTCCAATTACCTCTCCCAGCACTTCCGAGAAACAGCGAGCCTAGGCCTTTTAGAAGCCAAGGGTACCAGCAGGCTGGATGTGGAGGTACAGGCCATAAGCTCAACTCTCAGAAGTGTGTATGCATGGGAGGCAGATGTCTGCTACCCACTCGGACATGGGATATGGAACCTGGCTACACTCTGATTGATGAAAGCCTTTGAAAATCGCTGTATTCAACTCAGATACACGGGAGTTCAGGCCCAGTGCTCACACATGCTTTTCGCGCAACCTCTCCCAGCCACTAACATAAGGATGTTAGCAGCTACTCCTACAGTCAGGCAGGATGCGGGAGGGTTCTGCCCTGTCCTCAGCTCTCACAGGGAAGCATGTCTTGAAGCCAGCTGTCAACTAGCTGCATTCCTATGGCAGTGAGAAGGTAGCAGTACTCTGAGTCAGGAGGTTCCAAGATTACCACTCTACTGCACCTGGAGATACCCTCCAGGTCTGCATTGTTAACTTGTACTCAGAAGCCTCTGGCAATCGTCTCTGGTGAAGACGTGTGAAACTCACTCTGCAGGCAGTGTGGAACTGTGAGGGACGGAGGGTGTGCTCAACTCTCAGAAGTTAGATGCTTTTGGACAAGGCGTTCAGCTACCTTCTCACATATGGAACTTAGTATGTAGCACCTGTCTACCACAAGAATTACTGGGAAATCGTGAATTGAGCTTGGAGGCACTCGTCTTGTGTGCCGGGAGATTACAATTACCTCTCCCAGCACTTCCGTCAAACAGCGAGCCTAGGCCTTTTAGAAGCCAAGGGTACCAGCAGGCTTGATGTGGAGGTACAGGCCATAAGCTCAACTCTCAGTAGTGTGTATGCATGGGAGGCAGATGTCTGCTACACACTCGTACATGGGATTTGGAACCTAGCTACACTCTGGTTGAGGAAAGTCGTTGGAAATCGCTGTATTCAACTCAGATACACGGGAGTTCAGTCCCAGTGCTCACACATTCTTTTCCCGCAACCTCTCCCAGCCACTAACATTAGGATGTTAGCAGCTACTCCTAAAGTCAGGCCGCATGCGGGAGGGTTCTGCCCTGTCCTGAGCTCTCACAGGGAAGCATGTCTTGAAGCCAGCTGTCAAGTAGCTGCATTCGTATGGCAGTGAGAAGGTAGCAGTATTCTGAGTCAGGAGGTTCCAAGATTACCAGTCTACTGCACCTGGGGATACCCTCCAGGTCTGCATTGTTACCCTGCGTCTTAGAAGCCTCTTGCAAACGTCTCTGCTGAAGACCTGCGAAACTCACTCTGCAGGCAGTGTGGAACTGTGAGGGACTGAGGCTGAGCTCAACTCTCAGAAGTAAGATGGTTTTGGACAAGGCGTTCAGCTACCCTCTCACGTACGGAACTTAGTATGTAGCACCAGTCTACCACAGGAATTACTAGGAAATCGCTGAACTGAGCTTGGAGGCACTAGTCTTGTGTCCGGGTGATTCCAATTACCTCTCCCAGCACTTCCGTCAAACAGCGAGCGGTGGCTTTTCAGAAGCCAAGGGTACCAGCAGGCTGGATGTGGAGGTACAGGCCATAAGCTCAACTCTCAGAAGTGTATATGCATGGGAGGCAGATGTCTGCTACCCACTCGGACATGGGATATGGAACCTGGCTACACTCTGATTGATGAAAGCCTTTGGAAATCGCTGTATTCAACTCAGATACACGGGAGTTCAGGCCCAGTGTTCACACATGTTTTTCGCGCACCCTCTCCCAGCCACTAACATAAGGAAGTTAGCAGCTACTCCTACAGTCAAGCAGGATACGGGAGGGTTCTGCCCTGTCCTCAGCTCTCACAGGAAGCATGTCTTGAAGCCAGCTGTCAACTAGCTGCATTCCTATGGCAGTGAGAAGGTAGCAGTTCTCTGAGTCAGGAGTTTCCAAGATTATCACTCTACTGCACCTGGAGATACCCTCCAGGTCTGCATTGTTAACTTGTACTCAGAAGCCTCTGGCAATCGTCTCTGGTGAAGACGTGTGAAACTCACTCTGCAGGCAGTGTGGAACTGTGAGGGACTGAGGCTGAGCTCAACTCTCAGAAGTAAGATGCTTTTGGACAAGGCGTTCAGCTACCTTCTCACATATGGAACATAGTATGTAGCACCTGTCTACCACAAGAATTACTGGGAAATCGTGAATTGAGCTTGGAGGCCCTCGTCTTGTGTGCCGGGAGATTCCAATTACCTCTCCCAGCACTTCCGTCAAACAGCGAGTCTAGGCCTTTTAGAAGCCAAGGGTACCAGCAGGCTGGCTGTGCAGGTACAGGCCATAAGCTCAACTCTCAGAAGTGTGTATGCATAGGAGGCAGATGTCTGCTACCCGCTCGTACCTGGGATTTGGAACCTAGCTACACTCTGGTTGAGGAAAGCCGTTGGAAATCGCTGTATTCAACTCAGATACACGGAAGTTCAGGCCCAGTGCTCACACATGCTTTTCCCCCAACCTCTCCCAGCCACTAACATTAGGATGTTAGCAGATACACCTACAGTCAGACAGCATGCGGGAGGGTTCTGCACTGTCCTCAGCTCTCACAGGGAAGCATGTCTTGAAGCCAGCTGTCAAGTAGGTGCATTCCTATGTCAGTGAGAAGGTAGCAGTATTCTGAGTCAGGAGGTTCCAAGATTACCAGTCTACTGCACCTGGGGATACCCTCCAGGTCTGCATTGTTACCCTGCGTCTCAGAAGCCTCTGGCAAAGGTCTCTGCTGAAGACCTGCGAAACTCACTCTGCAGGCAGTGTGGAACTGTGAGGGCCTGAGGCTGAGCTCAACTCTCAGAAGTAAGATGGCTTTGGACAAGGCGTTCAGCTACCCTCTCACATGTGGAACTTAGTATGTAGCACCTGTCTACCACAAGAATTACTGGGAAATCGTGAATTGAGCTTGGAGGCACTCGTCTTGTTTCCCGGGAGATTCCAATTACCTCTCCCAGCACTTCCGTCAAACAGCGAGCGTAGGCCTTTTAGAAGCCAAGGGTACCAGCAGGCTGGATGTGGAGGTACAGGCCATAATCTCAACTCTCAGAAGTGTGTATGCATGGGAGGCAGATGTCTGCTACCCACTCGGACATGGGAGTTGGAACCTAGCAACACTGTGATTGAAGAAGGCCATTGGAAATCGCTGTATTCAACTCAGATACACGGGAGTTCAGGCCCAGTGCTCACACATGCTTTTCGCGCAACCTCTCCCAGCCACTAACATAAGGATGTTAGCAGCTACTCCTAAAGTCAGGCAGGATGCGGGAGGGTTCTGCCCTTTCCTCAGCTCTCACAGGGAAGCATGTCTTGAAGCCAGCTGTCAACTAGCTGCATTCCTATGGCAGTGAGAAGGTAGCAGTACTCTGAGTCAGGAGGTTCCAAGATTACCACTCTACTGCACCTGGAGATACCCTCCAGGTCTGCATTGTTAACTTGTACTCAGAAGCCTCTGGCAATCTTCTCTGGTGAAGACGTGTGAAACTCAATCTGCAGGCAGTGTGGAACTGTGAGGGACTGAGGGTGAGCTCTACACTCAGAAGTAAGATGCTTTTGGACAAGGCGTTCAGCTACCTTCTCACATATGGAACTTAGTATGTAGCACCTGTCTACCACAAGAATTACTGGGAAATCGTGAATTGAGCTTGGAGGCACTCATCTTGTGTGCCGGGAGATTCCAATTACCTCTCCCAGCACTTCCATCAAACAGCGAGCCTAGGCCTTTTAGAAGCCAAGGGTACCAGCAGGCTGGATGTGGAGGTACAGGCCATAAGCTCAACTCTCAGAAGTGTGTATGCATGGGAGGCAGATGTCTGCTACCCGCTCGTACATGGGATTTGGAACCTAGCTACACTCTGGTTGAGGAAAGCCGTTGGATATCGCTGTATTCAACTCAGATAGACGGGAGTTCAGGCCCAGTGCTCACACATGCTTTTCCCGCAACCTCTCCCATCCACTAACATAAGGATGCTAGCAGCTACTCCTACAGTCAGGCAGGATGCGGGAGGGTTCTGCCCTTTCCTCAGCTCTCACAGGGAAGCATGTCTTGAAGCCAGCTGTCAACTAGATGCATTCCTATGGCAGTGAGAAGGTAGCAGTATTCTGAGTCAGGAGGTTCCAAGATTACCAGGCTACTGCACCTGGGGATACCCTCCAGGTCTGCATTGTTACCCTGCGTCTCAGAAGCCTCTGGCAAACGTCTCTGCTGAAGACCAGCGAAACTCACTCGGCAGGCAGTGTGGAACTGTGAGGGACTGAGACTGAGCTCAACTCTCAGAAGTAAAATGGTTTTGGACAAGGCGTTCAGCTACCCTCTCACGTATGGAACTTAGTATGTAGCACCTGTCTACCACAGGAATTACTAGGAAATCGCTGAACTGAGCTTGGAGGCACTAGTCTTGTGTGCCGGGTGATTCCAATTATCTCTCCCAGCATTTCCGTCAAACAGCGAGCCTAGGCCTTTTAGAAGCCAAGGGTACCAGCAGGCTGGATGTGGAGGTACAGGCTATAAGCTCAACTCTCAGAAGTGTGTATACATGAGAGGCAGATGTCTGCTACCCACTCGGACATGGGAGTTTTAAGCTAGCTACATTGTGTTTGAAGAAGGCCATTGGAAATCGCTGTATTCAACTCAGATACACGGGAGTTCAGGCCCAGTGCTCACACATGCTTTTCCCGCAACCTCTCCCAGCCACTAACATAAGGATGTTAGCAGCTACTCCTACAGTCAGGCAGGATGCGGGAGGGTTCTGCCCTGTCCTCAGCTCTCACAGGGAAGCATGTCTTGAAGCCAGCTGTCAACTAGCTGCATTCCTATGGCAGTGAGAAGGTAGCAGTACTCTGAGTCAGGAGGTTCCAAGATTACCACTCTACTGCACCTGGAGATACCCTCCAGGTCTGCATTGTTAACTTGTACTCAGAAGCCTCTG
This sequence comes from Canis aureus, assembly GCF_053574225.1. Lineage (NCBI taxonomy): Eukaryota > Metazoa > Chordata > Mammalia > Carnivora > Canidae > Canis > Canis aureus. Next base: position 42,105,329 of record NC_135643.1, read on the forward strand.
GCAATCGTCTCTGGTGAAGACGTGTGAAACTCACTCTGCAGGCAGTGTGGAACTGTGAGGGACTGAGGGTGAGCTCAACTCTCAGAAGTAAGATGCTTTTGGACAAGGCGTTCAGCTACCTTCTCACATATGGAACTTAGTATGTAGCACCTGTCTACCACAAGAATTACTGGGAAATGGTGAATTGAGCTTGGAGGCACTCGTCTGGTGTGCAGGAGATTCCAATTACCTCTCCCAGCACTTCCGTCAAACAGCGAGCCTAGGCCTTTTAGAAGCCAAGAGTACCAGCAGGCTGGATGTGGAGGTACAGGCCATAAGCTCAACTCTCAGAAGTGTGTATGAATGGGAGGCAGATATCTGCTACCCACTCGGACTAGGGATATGGAACCTGGCTACACTTTGATTGATGAAAGCCTTTGGAAATCGCTGTATTCAACTCAGATACACGGGAGTTCAGGCCCAGTGCTCACACATGCTTTTCGTGCAGCCTCTCCCAGCCACTAACATAAGGATGGTAGCAGCTACTCCTACAGTCAGGCAGGATGCGGGAGGGTTCTGCCCTGTCCTCAGCTCTCACAGGGAAGCATGTCTTGAAGCCAGCTGTCAACTAGCTGCATTCCTATGGCAGTGAGAAGGTAGCAGTATTCTGAGTCAGGAGGTTCCAAGATTACCAGTCTACTGCACCTGGGGATACCCTCCAGGTCTGCATTGTTACCTTGCGTCTCAGAAGCCTCTGGCAAACGTCTCTGCTGAAGCCATGCGAAACTCACTCGGCAGGCAGTGTGGAACTGTGAGGGACTGAGGGTGAGCTCAACTCTCAGAAGTAAGATGCTTTTGGACAAGGCATTCAGCTACCCTCTCACGTATGGAACTTAGTATGTAGCACCAATCTACCACAGGAATTACTAGGAAATCGCTGAACTGAGCTTGGAGGCACTAGTCTTGTGTGCCGTGTGATTCCAATTACCTCTCCCAGCACTTCCGTCAAACAGCGAGCCTAGGCCTTTCAGAAGCCAAGGGTACCAGCAGGCTGGATGTGGAGGTACAGGCCATAAGCTCAACACTCAGAAGTGTCTATTCATGGGAGGCATATGTCTGCTACCCACTCGGACATGGAAGTTGGAACCTGGCTACACTGTGATTGAAGAAGGCCATTGGAAATCGCTGTATTCAACTCAGATACACGGGAGTTCTGGCCCAGTGCTCACAAATGCTTTTCCCGCAACCTCTCCCAGCCACTAACATAAGGATGTTAGCAGCTACTCCTAGAGTCAGGCAGGATGCGGGAGGGTTCTGCCCTGTCCTCAGCTCTCACAGGGAAGCATGTCTTGAAGCCAGCTGTCAACTAGCTGCATTCCTATGGCAGTGAGAAGGTAGCAGTACTCTGAGTCAGGAGGTTCCAAGATTACCACTCTACTGCACCTGGAGATACCCTCCAGGTCTGCATTGTTAACTTGTACTCAGAAGCCTCTGGCAAACGTCTCTGGTGAAGACGTGTGAAACTCACTCTGCAGGCAGTGTGGAACTGTGAGGGACTGAGGGTGAGCTCAACTCTCAGAAGTAAGATGCTTTTGGACAAGGCGTTCAGCTACCTTCTCATATATGGAACTTAGTATGTAGCACCTGTCTACCACAAGAATTACTGGGAAATCGTGAATTGAGCTTGGAGGCACTCGTCTTGTGTCCCGGGAGATTCCAATTACCTGTCCCAGCACTTCCGTCAAACAGCGAGCCTAGGCCTTTTAGAAGCCAAGGGTACCAGCAGGCTGGATGTGGAGGTACAGGCCATAAGCTCAACTCTCAGAAGTTTGTATGAATGGGAGGCAGATGTCTCCTACCCGCTCGTACATGGGATTTGGAACCTAGCTACACTCTGGTTGAGGAAAGCCGTTGGAAATCGCTGTATTCAACTCAGATACACGGGAGTTCAGACCCAGTGCTCACACATGCTTTTCCCGCAACCTCTCCCAGCCACTAACATTAGGATGTTAGCAGCTACTCCTACAGTCAGGCAGCATGCGGGAGGGTTCTGCCCTGTCCTCAGCTCTCACAGGGAAGCATGTCTTGAAGCCAGCTGTCAACTAGCTGCATTCCTATGGCAGTGAGAAGGTAGCAGTATTCTGAGTCAGGAGGTTCCAAGATTACCAGTCGACTGCACCTGGGGATACCCTCCAGGTCTGCATTGTTACCCTGCGTCTCAGAAGCCTCTGGCAAACGTCTCTGCTGAAGACCTGCGATACTCACTCTGCAGGCAGTGTGGGACTGTGAGGGACTGAGCCTGAGCTCAACTCTCAGAAGTAAGTTGCTTTTGGACAAGGCGTTCAGCTACCCTCTCACGTACGGAACTTAGTATGTAGCACCAGTCTACCACAGGAATTACTAGGAAATCGCTGAACTGAGCTTGGAGGCACTAGTCTTGTGTGCCGGGTGATTCCAATTACCTCTCCCAGCACTTCCGTGAAACAGCGAGCCTAGGCCTTTTAGAAGCCAAGGGTACCAGCAGGCTGGATGTGGAGGTACAGGCCATAAGCTCAACTCTCAGAAGTGTGTATGCATGGGAGGCAGATGTCTGCTACCCACTCGGACATGGGATATGGAACCTGGCTACACTCTGATTGATGAAAGCCTTTGAAAATCGCTGTATTCAACTCAGATACACGGGAGTTCAGGCCCAGTGCTCACACATGCTTTTCGCGCAACCTCTCCCAGCCACTAACATAAGGATGTTAGCAGCTACTCCTACAGTCAGGCAGGATGCGGGAGGGTTCTGCCCTGTCCTCAGCTCTCACAGGGAAGCATGTCTTGAAGCCAGCTGTCAACTAGCTGCATTCCTATGGCAGTGAGAAGGTAGCAGTACTCTGAGTCAGGAGGTTCCAAGATTACCACTCTACTGCACCTGGAGATACCCTCCAGGTCTGCATTGTTAACTTGTACTCAGAAGCCTCTGGCAATCGTCTCTGGTGAAGACGTGTGAAACTCACTCTGCAGGCAGTGTGGAACTGTGAGGGACTGAGGGTGAGCTCAACTCTCAGAAGTAAGATGCTTTTGGACAAGGCGTTCAGCTACCTTCTCACATATGGAACTTAGTATGTAGCACCTGTCTACCACAAGAATTACTGGGAAATCGTGAATTGAGCTTGGAGGCACTCGTCTTGTGTGCCGGGAGATTCCAATTATCTCTCCCAGCACTTCCGTAAAACAGCGAGCCTAGGCCTTGTAGAAGCCAAGGGTACCAGCAGGCTGGATGTGGAGGTACAGGCCATAAGCTCAACTCTCAGAAGTGTGTATGCATGGGAGGCAGATGTCTCCTACCCGCTCGTACATGGGATTTGGAACCTAGCTACACTCTGGTTGAGGAAAGCCGTTGGAAATCGCTGTATTCAACTCAGATACACGGGAGTTCAGGCCCAGTGCTCACACATGCTTTTCCCGCAACCTCTCCCAGCCACTAACATTACGATGTTAGCAGCTACTCCTACAGTCAGGCAGGATGCGGGAGGGTTCTGCCCTGTCCTCAGCTCTCACAGGGAAGCATGTCTTGAAGCCAGCTGTCAACTAGCTGCATTCCTATGGCAGTGAGAAGGTAGCAGTATTCTGAGTCAGGAGGTTCCAAGATTACCAGTCGACTGCACCTGGGGATACCCTCCAGGTCTGCATTGTTACCCTGCGTCTCAGAAGCCTCTGGCAAACGTCTCTGCTGAAGACCTGCGAAACTCACTCTGCAGGCAGTGTGGGACTGTGAGGGACTGAGCCTGAGCTCAACTCTCAGAAGTAAGTTGCTTTTGGACAAGGCGTTCAGCTACCCTCTCACGTACGGAACTTAGTATGTAGCACCAGTCTACCACAGGAATTACTAGGAAATCGCTGAACTGAGCTTGGAGGCACTAGTCTTGTGTGCCGGGTGATTCCAATTACCTCTCCCAGCACTTCCGAGAAACAGCGAGCCTAGGCCTTTTAGAAGCCAAGGGTACCAGCAGGCTGGATGTGGAGGTACAGGCCATAAGCTCAACTCTCAGAAGTGTGTATGCATGGGAGGCAGATGTCTGCTACCCACTCGGACATGGGATATGGAACCTGGCTACACTCTGATTGATGAAAGCCTTTGAAAATCGCTGTATTCAACTCAGATACACGGGAGTTCAGGCCCAGTGCTCACACATGCTTTTCGCGCAACCTCTCCCAGCCACTAACATAAGGATGTTAGCAGCTACTCCTACAGTCAGGCAGGATGCGGGAGGGTTCTGCCCTGTCCTCAGCTCTCACAGGGAAGCATGTCTTGAAGCCAGCTGTCAACTAGCTGCATTCCTATGGCAGTGAGAAGGTAGCAGTACTCTGAGTCAGGAGGTTCCAAGATTACCACTCTACTGCACCTGGAGATACCCTCCAGGTCTGCATTGTTAACTTGTACTCAGAAGCCTCTGGCAATCGTCTCTGGTGAAGACGTGTGAAACTCACTCTGCAGGCAGTGTGGAACTGTGAGGGACGGAGGGTGTGCTCAACTCTCAGAAGTTAGATGCTTTTGGACAAGGCGTTCAGCTACCTTCTCACATATGGAACTTAGTATGTAGCACCTGTCTACCACAAGAATTACTGGGAAATCGTGAATTGAGCTTGGAGGCACTCGTCTTGTGTGCCGGGAGATTACAATTACCTCTCCCAGCACTTCCGTCAAACAGCGAGCCTAGGCCTTTTAGAAGCCAAGGGTACCAGCAGGCTTGATGTGGAGGTACAGGCCATAAGCTCAACTCTCAGAAGTGTGTATGCATGGGAGGCAGATGTCTGCTACACACTCGTACATGGGATTTGGAACCTAGCTACACTCTGGTTGAGGAAAGTCGTTGGAAATCGCTGTATTCAACTCAGATACACGGGAGTTCAGTCCCAGTGCTCACACATTCTTTTCCCGCAACCTCTCCCAGCCACTAACATTAGGATGTTAGCAGCTACTCCTAAAGTCAGGCCGCATGCGGGAGGGTTCTGCCCTGTCCTGAGCTCTCACAGGGAAGCATGTCTTGAAGCCAGCTGTCAAGTAGCTGCATTCGTATGGCAGTGAGAAGGTAGCAGTATTCTGAGTCAGGAGGTTCCAAGATTACCAGTCTACTGCACCTGGGGATACCCTCCAGGTCTGCATTGTTACCCTGCGTCTTAGAAGCCTCTTGCAAACGTCTCTGCTGAAGACCTGCGAAACTCACTCTGCAGGCAGTGTGGAACTGTGAGGGACTGAGGCTGAGCTCAACTCTCAGAAGTAAGATGGTTTTGGACAAGGCGTTCAGCTACCCTCTCACGTACGGAACTTAGTATGTAGCACCAGTCTACCACAGGAATTACTAGGAAATCGCTGAACTGAGCTTGGAGGCACTAGTCTTGTGTCCGGGTGATTCCAATTACCTCTCCCAGCACTTCCGTCAAACAGCGAGCGGTGGCTTTTCAGAAGCCAAGGGTACCAGCAGGCTGGATGTGGAGGTACAGGCCATAAGCTCAACTCTCAGAAGTGTATATGCATGGGAGGCAGATGTCTGCTACCCACTCGGACATGGGATATGGAACCTGGCTACACTCTGATTGATGAAAGCCTTTGGAAATCGCTGTATTCAACTCAGATACACGGGAGTTCAGGCCCAGTGTTCACACATGTTTTTCGCGCACCCTCTCCCAGCCACTAACATAAGGAAGTTAGCAGCTACTCCTACAGTCAAGCAGGATACGGGAGGGTTCTGCCCTGTCCTCAGCTCTCACAGGAAGCATGTCTTGAAGCCAGCTGTCAACTAGCTGCATTCCTATGGCAGTGAGAAGGTAGCAGTTCTCTGAGTCAGGAGTTTCCAAGATTATCACTCTACTGCACCTGGAGATACCCTCCAGGTCTGCATTGTTAACTTGTACTCAGAAGCCTCTGGCAATCGTCTCTGGTGAAGACGTGTGAAACTCACTCTGCAGGCAGTGTGGAACTGTGAGGGACTGAGGCTGAGCTCAACTCTCAGAAGTAAGATGCTTTTGGACAAGGCGTTCAGCTACCTTCTCACATATGGAACATAGTATGTAGCACCTGTCTACCACAAGAATTACTGGGAAATCGTGAATTGAGCTTGGAGGCCCTCGTCTTGTGTGCCGGGAGATTCCAATTACCTCTCCCAGCACTTCCGTCAAACAGCGAGTCTAGGCCTTTTAGAAGCCAAGGGTACCAGCAGGCTGGCTGTGCAGGTACAGGCCATAAGCTCAACTCTCAGAAGTGTGTATGCATAGGAGGCAGATGTCTGCTACCCGCTCGTACCTGGGATTTGGAACCTAGCTACACTCTGGTTGAGGAAAGCCGTTGGAAATCGCTGTATTCAACTCAGATACACGGAAGTTCAGGCCCAGTGCTCACACATGCTTTTCCCCCAACCTCTCCCAGCCACTAACATTAGGATGTTAGCAGATACACCTACAGTCAGACAGCATGCGGGAGGGTTCTGCACTGTCCTCAGCTCTCACAGGGAAGCATGTCTTGAAGCCAGCTGTCAAGTAGGTGCATTCCTATGTCAGTGAGAAGGTAGCAGTATTCTGAGTCAGGAGGTTCCAAGATTACCAGTCTACTGCACCTGGGGATACCCTCCAGGTCTGCATTGTTACCCTGCGTCTCAGAAGCCTCTGGCAAAGGTCTCTGCTGAAGACCTGCGAAACTCACTCTGCAGGCAGTGTGGAACTGTGAGGGCCTGAGGCTGAGCTCAACTCTCAGAAGTAAGATGGCTTTGGACAAGGCGTTCAGCTACCCTCTCACATGTGGAACTTAGTATGTAGCACCTGTCTACCACAAGAATTACTGGGAAATCGTGAATTGAGCTTGGAGGCACTCGTCTTGTTTCCCGGGAGATTCCAATTACCTCTCCCAGCACTTCCGTCAAACAGCGAGCGTAGGCCTTTTAGAAGCCAAGGGTACCAGCAGGCTGGATGTGGAGGTACAGGCCATAATCTCAACTCTCAGAAGTGTGTATGCATGGGAGGCAGATGTCTGCTACCCACTCGGACATGGGAGTTGGAACCTAGCAACACTGTGATTGAAGAAGGCCATTGGAAATCGCTGTATTCAACTCAGATACACGGGAGTTCAGGCCCAGTGCTCACACATGCTTTTCGCGCAACCTCTCCCAGCCACTAACATAAGGATGTTAGCAGCTACTCCTAAAGTCAGGCAGGATGCGGGAGGGTTCTGCCCTTTCCTCAGCTCTCACAGGGAAGCATGTCTTGAAGCCAGCTGTCAACTAGCTGCATTCCTATGGCAGTGAGAAGGTAGCAGTACTCTGAGTCAGGAGGTTCCAAGATTACCACTCTACTGCACCTGGAGATACCCTCCAGGTCTGCATTGTTAACTTGTACTCACAAGCCTCTGGCAATCGTCTCTGGTGAAGACGTGTGAAACTCACTCTACAGGCAGTGTGGAACTGTGAGGGACTGAGGGTGAGCTCAACTCTCAGAAGTAAGATGCTTTTGGACAAGGCGTTCAGCTACCTTCTCACATATGGAACTTAGTATGTAGCACCTGTCTACCACAAGAATTACTGGGAAATCGTGTATTGAGCTTGGAGGCCCTCGTCTTCTGTGCCGGGAGATTCCAATTACCTCTCCCAGCACTTCCGTCAAACAGCGAGCCTAGGCCTTTTAGAAGCCAAGGGTACCAGCAGGCTGGCTGTGGAGTTACAGGCCATAAGCTCAACCCTCAGAAGTGTCTATGCATGGGAGGCAGATGTCTGCTACCCGCTCGTACATGGGATTTGGAACCTAGCTACACTCTGGTTGAGGAAAGCCGTTGGAAATCGCTGTATTCAACTCAGATACACGGGAGTTCAGGCCCAGTGCTCACACATGCTTTTCGCGCAACCTCTCCCAGCCACTAACATTAGGATGTTTGCAGCTACTCCTACAATCAGGCAGCATGCGGGAGGGTTCTGCCCTGTCCTCAGCTCTCTCAGGGAAGCATGTCTTGAAGCCAGGTAGCTTTCAACTAGCTGCATTCCTATGGCAGTGAGAAGGTAGCAGTATTCTGAGTCAGGAGGTTCCAAGATGACCAGTCGACTGCACCTGGGGATCCCCTCCAGTTCTGCATTGTTACACTGCGTCTCAGAAGCCTCTGGCAAACGTCTCTGCTGAAGACCTGCGAAACTCACTCTGCAGGCAGTGTGGAACTGTGAGGGACTGAGGATGAGCTCAACTCTCAGAAGTAAGATGGTTTTGGACAAGGCGATCAGCTACCCTCTCACGTATGGAACTTAATATGTAGAACCAGTCTACCACAGGAATTACTAGGAAATCGCTGAACTGAGCTTGGATGCACTAGTCTTGTGTGCCGGGTGATTCCAATTACCTCTCCTAGCACTTCCGTCAAACAGCGAGCCTAGGCCTTTTAGAATCCAAGGGTACCAGCAGGCTGAATGTGGATGTACAGGCCATAAGCTCAACTCTCAGAAGTGCATATGCATGGGAGGAAGATGTCTGCTTCCCACTCGGACATGGGAGTTGGAACCTAGCTACACTGTGATTGAAGAAGGCCATTGGAAATCGCTGTATTCAACTCAGATACACGGGAGTTCAGGCCCAGTGCTCACACATGCTTTTCCCGCAACCTCTCCCAGCCACTAACATAAGGATGTTAGCAGCTACTCCTACAGTCAGGCAGGATGCGGGAGGGTTCTGCCCTGTCCTCAGCTCTCACAGGGAAGCATGTCTTGAAGCCAGCTGTCAACTAGCTGCATTCCTATGGCAGTGAGAAGGTAGCAGTACTCTGAGTCAGGAGGTTCCAAGATTACCACTCTACTGCACCTGGAGATACCCTCCAGGTCTGCATTGTTAACTTTTACTCAGAAGCCTCTGGCAATCGTCTCTGGTGAAGACGTGTGAAACTCACTCTGCAGGCAGTGTGTAAGTGTGAGGGACTGAGGGTGTGCTCAACTCTCAGAAGTAAGATGCTTTTGGACAAGGCGTTCAGCTACCTTCTCACATATGGAACTTAGTATGTAGCACCTGTCTACCACAAGAATTACTGGGAAATCGTGAATTGAGCTTAGAGGCACTCGTCTTGTGTGCCGGGAGATTCCAATTACCTCTCCCAGCACTTCCGTCAAACAGCGAGCCTAGGCCTTTTAGAAGCCAAGGGTACCAGCAGGCTGGATGTGGAGGTACAGGCCATAAGCTCAACTCTCAGAAGTGTGTATGCATGGGAGGCAGATGTCTGCTACCCACTCGGACATGGGAGTTGGAACCTAGCTACACTGTGATTGAAGAAGTCCATTGGAAATCGCTCTATTCAACTCAGATACACGGGAGTTCAGGCCCAGTGCTCACACATGCTTTTCCAGCAACCTCTCCCAGCCACTAACATTAGGATGTTAGCAGCTACTCCTACAGTCAGGCAGCATGCGGGAGGGTTCTGCCCTGACCTCAGCTCTCACAGGGAAGCATGTCTTGAAGTCAGCTGTCAACTAGCTGCATTTCTATGGCAGTGAGAAGGTAGCAGTATTCTGAGTCAGGAGGTTCCAAGATTACCAGTCGACTGCACCTGGGGATACCCTCCAGGTCTGCATTGTTATCCTGCGTCTCAGAAGCCTCTGGCAAACGTCTCTGCTGAAGACCTGCGAAACTCACTCTGCAGGCAGTGTGGAACTGTGAGGGACTGAGGCTGAGCTCAACTCTCAGAAGTAAGATGGTTTTGGACAAGGCGTTCAGCTACCCTCTCACGTATGGATCTTAGTATGTAGCACCAGTCTACCACAGGAATTACTAGGAAATCGCTGAACTGTGCTTGGAGGCACTAGTCTTGTGTGCCGGGTGATTCCAATTACCTCTCCCAGCACTTCCATCAAACAGCGAGTCTAGGCCTTTTAGAAGCCAAGGGTACCAGCAGGCTGGATGTGGAGGTACAGGCCATAAGCTCAACTCTCAGAAGTGTGTATGCATGGGAGGCAGATGTCTGCTACCCGCTTGTACATGGGATTTGGAACCTAGCTACACTCTGGTTGAGGAAAGCCGTTGGAAATTGCTGTATTCAACTCAGATACACGGGATTTCAGGCACACTGCTCACACATGCTTTTCCCGCAACCTCTCCCAGCCACTAACATTAGGATGTTAGCAGCTACTCCTACAGTCAGGCAGGATGCGGGCTGGTTCTGCCCTGTCCTCAGCTCTGTCAGGGAAGCACGTCTTGAAGCCAGCTAGCTGTCAACTAGCTGCATTCCTATGGCAGTGAGAAGGTAGCAGTATTCTGAGTCAGGAGGATCCAAGATTACCAGTCTACTGCACCTGGGGATACCCTCCAGGTCTGCATTGTTAACTTGTACTCAGAAGCCTCTGGCAATCGTCTCTGGTGAAGACGTGTGAAACTCACTCTGCAGGCAGTGTGGAACTGTGAGGGACTGAGTGTGAGCTCAACTCTCAGAAGTAAGATGCTTTTGGACAAGGCGTTCAGCTACCTTCTCACATATGGAACTTAGTATGTAGCACCTGTCTACCACAAGAATTACTGGGAAATCGTGAATTTAGCTTGGAGGCACTCGTCTTGTGTGCCGGGAGATTCCAATTACCTCTCCCAGCACTTCCGTCAAACAGCGAGCCTAGGCCTTTTAGAAGCCAAGGGTACCAGCAGACTGGATGTGGAGGTACAGGCCATAAGCTCAACTCTCAGAAGTGTGTATGCATGGGAGGCAGATGTCTGCTACCCACTCGGACTTGGGATATGGAACCTGGCTACACTCTGATTGATGAAAGCCTTTGGAAATCGCTGTATTCAACTCAGATACACGGGAGTTCAGGCCCAGTGCTCACACATGCTTTTCCCCCAACCTCTCCCAGCCACTAACATAAGGATGTTAGCAGCTACTCCTACAGTCACGCAGGATGCGGGAGGGTTCTGCCCTTTCCTCAGCTCTCACAGGGAAGCATGTCTTGAAGCCAGCTGTCAACTAGCTGCATTCCTATGGCAGTGAGAAGGTAGCAGTACTCTGAGTCAGGAGGTTCCAAGATTACCACTCTACTGCACCTGGAGATACCCTCCAGGTCTGCATTGTTAACTTATACTCAGAAGCCTCTGGCAATCTTTTCTGGTGAAGACGTGTGAAACTCACTCGGCAGGCAGTGTGGAACTGTGAGGGACTGAGGGTGTGCTCAACACTCAGAAGAAAGATGCTTTTGGACAAGGCGTTCAGCTACCTTCTCACATATGGAACTTAGTATGTAGCACCTGTCTACCACAAGAATTACTGGGAAATCGTGAATTGAGCTTGGATGCACTCATCTTGTGTGCCGGGAGATTCCAATTACCTCTCCCAGCACTTCCGTCAAACAGCGAGCCTAGGCCTTTTAGAAGCCAAGGGTACCAGCAGGCTGGATGTGGAGGTACAGGCCATAAGCTCAACTCTCAGAAGTGTGTATGCATGGGAGGCAGATGTCTGCTACACGCTCGTACATGGGATTTGGAACCTAGCTACACTCTGGTTGAGGAAAGCCGTTGCACATCGCTGTATTCAACTCAGATACACGGGAGTTTAGGCCCAGTGCTCACACATGCTTTTCCCGCAACCAGTCACAGCCACTAACATAAGGATGCTAGCAGCTACTCCTACAGTCAGGCAGGAAGCGGAGGGTTCTGCCCTTTTCATCTCTCACAGGGAAGCATGTCTTGAAGCCAGCTGTCAACTAGCTGCATTCCTATGGCAGTGAGAAGGTAGTAGTATTCTAAGTTAGGAGGTTCCAAGATTACCAGGCTACTGCACCTGGGGATACCCTCCAGGTCTGCATTGTTACCCTGCGTCTCAGAAGCCTCTGGCAAACGTCTCTGCTGAAGACCTGCGAAACTCACTCTGCAGGCATGTGGAACTGTGAGGGACTGAGGCTGAGCACAACTCTCAGAAGTAAGATGCTTTTGGACAAGGCGTTCAGCTAACCTCTCAGGTATGGAACTTAGTATGTAGCACCAGTCTACCACAGGAATTACTAGGAAATCGCTGAACTGAGCTTGGAGGCACTAGTCTTGTGTGCCGGGTGATTCCAATTACCTCTCCCAGCACTTCCGTCAAACAGCGAGCCTAGGCCTTTTTGAAGCCAAGGGTACCAGCAGGCTGGATGTGGAGGTACAGGCTATAAGCTCAACTCTCAGAAGTGTGTATGCATGGGAGGCAGATGTCTGCTACCCACTCGGACATGGGATATGGAACCTGGCTACACTCTGATTGATGAAAGCCTTTGGAAATCGCTGTATTCAACTCAGATACACGGGAGTTCAGGCCCAGTGCTCACACATGCTTTTCCCGCAACTTCTCCCAGCCAGTAACATAAGGATGTTCGCAGCTACTCCTACAGTCAGGCAGGATGCGGGAGGGTTCTGCCCTGTCCTCAGCTCTCACAGGGAAGCATGTCTTGAAGCCAGCTAGCTGTCAACTAGCTGCATTCCTATGGCAGTGAGAAGATAGCAGTACTCTGAGTCAGGAGGTTCCAAGATTACCAGTCGACTGCACCTGGGGATACCCTCCAGGTCTGCATTGTTACCCTGCGTCTCAGAAGCCTCTGGCAAACGTCTCTGCTGAAGACCTGCGAATCTCACTCTGCAGGCAGTGTGGGACTGTGAGGGACTGAGGCTGAGCTCAACTCTCAGAAGTAAGATGGTTTTGGACAAGGCGTTCAGCTACCCTCTCACGTATGGAACTTAGTATGTAGCACCAGTCTACCAAAGGGATTACTAGGAAATCGCTGAACTGAGCTTGGAGGCACTAGTCTTGTGTGCCGGGAGATTCCAATTACCTCTCCCAGCACTTCCGTCAAACAGCGAGCCTAGGCCTTTTAGAAGCCAAGAGTACCAGCAGGCTGGATGTGGAGGTACAGGCCATAAGCTCAACTCTCAGAAGTGTGTATGAATGGGAGGCAGATGTCTGCTACCCACTCGGACATGGGATATGGAACCTGGCTACACTCTGATTGATGAAAGCCTTTGGAAATCGCTGTATTCAACTCAGATACACGGGAGTTCAGGCCCAGTGCTCACACATGCTTTTCGTGCAACCTCTCCCAGCCACTAACATAAGGATGTTAGCAGCTACTCCTACAGTCAGGCAGGATGCGGGAGGGTTCTGCCCTGTCCTCAGCTCTCACAGGGAAGCATGTCTTGAAGCCAGCTGTCAACTAGCTGCATTCCTATGGCAGTGAGAAGGTAGCAGTATTCTGAGTCAGGAGGTTCCAAGATTACCAGTCTACTGCACCTGGGGATACCCTCCAGGTCTGCATTGTTACCTTGCGTCTCAGAAGCCTCTGGCAAACGTCTCTGCTGAAGACATGCGAAACTCACTCGGCAGGCAGTGTGGAACTGTGAGGGACAGAGGCTGAGCTCAACTCTCAGAAGTAAGATGGTTTTGGAGAAGGCGTTCAGCTACCCCCTCACGTATGGAACTTAGTATGTAGCACCAGTTTACCACAGGAATTACTAGGAAATCGCTGAACTGAGCTTGGAGGCACTCGTCTTGTGTGCCGGGTGATTCCAATTACCTCTCCCAGCACTTCCGTCAAACAGCGAGCCTAGGCCTTTTAGAAGCCAAGGGTACCAGCAGGCTGGATGTGGAGGTACAGGCCATAAGCTCAACTCTCAGAAGTGTATATGCATGGGAGGCAGATGTCTGCTACCCACTCGGACATGGGAGTTGGACCCTGGCTACACTGTGATTGAAGAAGTCCATTGGAAATCGCTGTATTCAACTCAGATACACGGGAGTTCAGGCCCAGTGCTCACACATGCTTTTTCCGCAACCTCTCCCAGCCACTAACATAAGGATATTAGCAGCTACTCCTACAGTCAGGCAGGATGCGGGAGGGTTCTGCCCTGTCCTCGCTCTCACAGGGAAGCATGTCTTGAAGCCAGCTGTCAACTAGCTGCATTCCTATGTCAGTGAGAAGGTAGCAGTGCTCTGAGACAGGAGGTTCCAAGATTACCACCCTACTGCACCTGGTGATACCTTCCAGGTCTGCATTGTTAACTTGTACTCAGAAGACTCTGGCAATCGTCTCTGGTGAAGACGTGTGAAACTCACTCGGCAGGCAGTGTGGAACTGTGAGGGACTGAGGGTGAGCTCAACTCTCAGAAGTAAGATGCTTTTGGACAAGGCGTTCAGCTACCTTCTCACATATGCAACTTAGTATGTAGCACCTGTCTACCACAAGAATTACTGGGAAATCGTGAATTGAGCTTGGAGGCACTCGTCTTGTGTGCCGGGAGATTCCAATTACCTCTCCCAGCACTTCCGTCAAACAGCGAGCCTAGGCCTTTTAGAAGCCAAGGGTACCAGCAGGCTGGATGTGGAGGTACAGGCCATAAGCTCAACTCTCAGAAGTGTGTATGCATGGGAGGAAGATGTCTGCTACCCGCTCGTACATGGGATTTGGAACCTAGCTACACTCTGTTTGAGGAAAGCCGTTGGAAATCGCTGTATTCAACTCAGATACACGGGAGTTCATGCCCAGTGCTCACACATGCTTTTCCCGCAAACTCTCCCAGAAACTCTCCCAGCCACTAACATAAGGATTTTAGCAGCTACTCCTACAGTCAGGCAGGATGCGTGAGGGTTCTGCCCTGTCCTCAGCTCTCACAGGGAAGCATGTCTTGAAGCCAGCTGTCAACTAGCTGCATTCCTATGGCAGTGAGAAGGTAGCAGTACTCTGAGTCAGGAGGTTCCAAGATTACCACTCTACTGCACCTGGAGATACCCTCCAGGTCTGCATTGTTATCTTGTACTCAGAAGCCTCTGGCAATCGTCTCTGGTGAAGACGTGTGAAACTCACTCTGCAGGCAGTGTGGAAGTGTGAGGGACTGAGGATTTGCTCAACTCTCAGAAGTAAGATGCTTTTGGACAAGGCGTTCAGCTACCTTCTCACATATGGAACTTAGTATGTAGCACCTGTCTACCACAAGACTTACTGGGAAATCGTGAATTGAGCTTGGAGGCACTCGTCTTGTGTGCCGGGAGATTCCAATTACCTCTCCCAGCACTTCCGTCAAACAGCGAGCCTAGGCCTTTTAGAAGCCAAGGTTACCAGCAGGCTGGATGTGGAGGTACAGGCCATAAGCTCAACTCTCAGAGGTGTGTATGCATGGGAGGCAGATGTCTGCTACCCGCTCGTACATGGGATTTGGAACCTAGCTACACTCTGGTTGAGGAAAGTCGTTGGAAATCGCTGTATTCAACTCAGATACACGGGAGTTCAGGCCCAGTGCTCACACATGCTTTCCCGCAACCTCTCCCAGCCACTAACATTAGGATGTTAGCAGCTACTCCTACAGTCAGGCAGCATGCGGGAGGGTTCTGCCCTGTCCTGAGCTCTCACAGGGAAGCATGTCTTGAAGCCAGCTGTCAAGTAGCTGCATTCCTTTGGCAGTGAGAAGGTAGCAGTATTCTGAGTCAGGAGCTTCCAAGATTACCAGTCGACTGCACCTGGGGATACCCTCCAGGTCTGCATTGTTACCCTGCGTCTCAGAAGCCTCTGGCAAACGTCTCTGCTGAAGACCTGCGAAACTCACTCTGCAGGCAGTGTGGAACTGTGAGGGACTGAGGCTGAGCTCAACTCTCAGAAGTTAGATGGTTTTGGAAAAGTCGTTCAGCTACCCTCTCACGTATGGAACTTAGTATGTAGCACCAGTCTACCACAGGAATTACTAGGAAATCGCTGAACTGAGCTTGGAGGCACTAGTCTTGTGTGCCGGGTGATTCCAATTACCTCTCCCAGCACTTCCGTCAAACAGCGAGCCTAGGCCTTTTAGAAGCCAAGGGTACCAGCAGGCTGGATGTGGAGGTACAGGCCATAAGCTCAACTCTCAGAAGTGTGTATGCATGGGAGGCAGATGTCTGCTACCCACTCGGACATGGGAGTTGGAACCTAGCTACACTGTGATTGAAGAAGGCCATTGGAAATCGCTGTATTCAACTCAGATACACGGGAGTTCAGGCCAGGTGCTCACACATGCTTTTCCCGCAACCTCTCCCAGCCACTAACATAAGGATGTTAGCAGCTACTCCTACAGTCAGGCAGGATGCGAGAGGGTTCTGCCCTGTCCTCAGCTCTCACAGGGAAGCATGTCTTGAAGCCAGCTGTCAACTAGCTGCATTCCTATGGCAGTGAGAAGGTAGCAGTACTCTGAGTCAGGAGGTTCCAAGATTACCACTCTACTGCACCTGGAGATACCCTCCAGGTCTGCATTGTTAACTTGTACTCAGAAGCCTCTGGCAATCATTTCTGGTGAAGACGTGTGAAACTCACTCTGCAGGCAGTGAAGAACTGTGAGGGACTGAAGGTGGGCTCAACTCTCAGAAGTAAGATGCTTTTGGACAAGGCGTTCAGCTACCATCTCACATATGGAACTTAGTATGTAGCACCTGTCTACCACAAGAATTACTGGGAAATCGTGAATTGAGCTTGGAGGCACTCGTCTTGTGTGCCGGGAGATTCCAATTACCTCTCCCAGCACTTCCGTCAAACAGCGAGCCGAGGCCGTTTCGAAGCCAAGGGTACCAGCAGGCTGGATGTGGAGGTACAGGCCATAAGCTCAACTCTCAGAAGTGTGTATGCATGGGAGGCAGATGTCTGCTACCCGCTCGTACATGGGATTTGGAAACTAGCTACACTCTGGTTGAGGAAAGCCGTTGGAAATCGCTGTATTCAACTCAGATACACAGGAGTTCAGGCCCAGTGCTCACACATGCTTTTCCCGCAACCTCTCCCAGCCACTAACATTAGGATGTTAGCAGCTACTCCTACAGTCAGGCAGCATGCGGGAGGGTTCTGCCCTGTCCTCAGCTCTCACAGGGAAGCATGTCTTGAAGCCAGCTGTCAACTAGCTGCATTCCTATGGCAGTGAGAAGGTAGCAGTACTCTGAGTCAGGAGGCTCCAAGATTACCACTCTACTGCACATGGAGATACCCTCCAGGTCTGCATTATTAACTTGTACTCAGAAGCCTCTGGCAATCGTCTCTGCTGAGGACCTGCGAAACTCACTCTGCAGGCAATGTGGAACTGTGAGGGAGTGAGGCTGAGCTCAACTCTCAGAAGTAAGATGGTTTTGGACAAGGCGTTCAGCTACCCTCTCACGTATGGAACTTAGTATGTATCACCAGTCTACCACAGGAATTACTAGGAAATCGCTGAACTGAGCTTGGAGGCACTCGTCTTGTGTGCCGGGTGATTCCAATTACCTCTCCCAGCACTACCGTCAAACAGCGAGCCTAGGCCTTTTAGAAGCCAAGGGTACCAGCAGGCTGGATGTGGAGGTACAGGCCATAAGCTCAACTCTCAGAAGTGTATATACATGGGAGGCAGATGTCGGCTTCCCACTCGGACATGGGAGTTGGAACCTAGCTACACTGTGATTGAAGAAGGCCATTGGAAATCGCTGTATTCAACTCAGATACACGGGAGTTCAGGCCCAGTTCTCACACATGCTTTTCCCGCAAACTCTCCCAGCCACTAACATAAGGATGTTCGCAGGTACTCCTACAGTCAGGCAGGATGCGGAGGGTTCCGCCCTGTCCTCAGCTCTCACAGGGAAGCATGTCTTGAAGCCAGCTGTCAACTAGCTGCATTCCTATGGCAGTGAGAAGGTAGCAGTACTCTGAGTCAGGAGGTTCCAAGATTACCACTCTACTGCACCTGGAGATACCCTCCAGGTCTGCATTGTTAACTTGTATTCAGAAGCCTCTGGCAATCGTCTCTGGTGAAGAAGTGTGAAACTCACTCTGCATTCATTGTGGAACTGTGAGGGACTGAGGGGGGCTCAACTCTCAGAAGTAAGATGCTTTTGGACAAGGCGTTCAGCTACCATCTCACATATGGAACTTAGTATGTAGCACCTGTCTACCACAAGAATTACTGGGAAATCGTGAATTGAGCTTGGAGGCACTCGTCTTGTGTGCCGGGAGATTCCAAATACCTCTCCCAGCACTTCCGTCAAACAGCGAGCCTAGGCCTTTTAGAAGCCAAGGGTACCAGCAGGCTGGATGTGGAGGTACAGGCCATAAGCTCAACTCTCAGAAGTGTGTATGCATGGGAGGCAGATGTCTGCTACCCGCTCGTACCTGGGATTTGGAACCTAGCTACACTCTGGTTGAGGAAAGCCGTTGGAAATCGCTGTATTCAACTCAGATACACGGGAGTTCAGGCCCAGTGCTCACACATGCTTTTCGCGCAACCTCTCCCAGCCACTAACATTAGGATGTTAGCAGCTACTCCTACAGTCAGGCAGCATGCGGGAGGGTCCTTCCCTGTCCTCAGCTCTCTCAGGGAAGCATGTCTTGAAGCCACCTAGCTGTCAACTAGCTGCATTCCTAGGGCAGTGAGAAGGTAGCAGTATTCTGAGTCAGGAGGTTCCAAGATTACCAGTCGACTGCACCTGGGGATACCCTCCAGGTCGGCATTGTTACCCTGCGTCTCAGAAGCCTCTGGCAAACGTCTCTGCTGAAGACGTGTGAAACTCACTCTGCAGGCAGTGTGGAACTGTGAGGGACTGAGGGTGAGCTCAACTCTCAGAAGTAATATGGTTTTGGACAAGGCGCTCAGCTACCCTCTCACGTATGGAACTTAGTATGTAGCACCAGTCTACCACAGGAATTACTAGGAAATCGCTGAACTGAGCTTGGAGGCACTAGTCTTGTGTGCCGGGTGATTCCAATTACCTCTCCCAGCACTTCCGTCAAACAGCGAGCCTAGGCCTTTTAGAAGTCAAGGGTACCAGCAGGCTGGATGTGGAGGTACAGGCCATAAGCTCAACTCTCAGAAGTGTATATGCATGGGAGGCAGATGTCTGCTACCCACTCGGACATGGGAGTGGGAACCTAGCTACACTGTGATTGAAGAAGGCCATTGGAAATCGCTGTATTCAACTCAGATACACGGGAGTTCAGGCCCAGTGTTCACACATGCTTTTCCCGCAACCTCTACCAGCCACTAACATTAGGATGTTAGCAGCTACTCCTACAGTCAGGCAAGATGCGGAGGGTTCTGCCCTGTCCTCAGCTCTCACAGGGAAGCATGTCTTGAAGCCAGCTGTCAACTAGCTGCATTCCTATGGCAGTGAGAAGGTAGCAGTACTCTGAGTCAGGAGGTTCCAAGATTACCACTCTACTGCACCTGGAGATACCCTCCAGGTCTGCATTGTTAACTTGTACTCAGAAGCCTCTGGCAATCGTCTCTGGTGAAGACGTGTGAAACTCACTCTGCAGGCAGTGTGGAACTGTGAGGGACTGAGGGTGGTCTCAACTCTCAGAAGTAAGACGCTTTTGGACAAGGCGTTCAGCTACCATCTCACATATGGACTTAGTATGTAGCACCTGTCTACCACAAGAATTACTGGGAAATCGTGAATTGAGCTTGGAGGCACTCGTCTTGTGTGCCGGGAGATTCCAATTACCTCTCCCAGCACTTCCGTCAAACAGCGAGCCTAGGCCTTTTAGAAGCTAAGGGTACCAGCAGGCTGGATGTGGAGGTACAGGCCATAAGCTCAACTCTCAGAAGTGTGTATGCATGGGAGGCAGATGTCTGCTACCCGCTCGTACCTGGGATTTGCAACCTAGCTACACTCTGTTTGACGAAAGCCGTTGGAAATCGCTGTATTCAACTCAGATACACGGCAGTTCAGGCCCAGTGCTCACACATGCTTTTCCCGCAACCTCTCCCAGCCACTAATATTAGGATGTTAGCAGCTACTCCTACAGTCAGACAGCATGCGGGAGGGTTCTGCCCTGTCCTCAGCTCTCTCAGGGAAGCATGTCTTGAAGCCAGCTAGCTGTCAACTAGCTGCATTCCTATGGCAGTGAGAAGGTAGCAGTATTCTGAGTCAGGAGGTTCCAAGATTACCAGTCGACTGCACCTGGTTATACCCTCCAGGTCTGCATTGTTACCCTGCGTCTCAGAAAACTTTGGCAAACGTCTCTGCTGAAGACCTGCGAAACTCACTCTGCAGGCAGTGTGGAACTGTGAGGGACTGAGCCTGAGCTCAACTCTCAGAAGTAAGATGGTTTTGGACAAGGCGTTCAGCTACCCTCTCACGTATGGAACTTAGTATGTATCAACAGTCTACCACAGGAATTACTAGGAAATCGCTGAACTGAGCTTGGAGGCACTAGTCTTGTGTGCCGGGTGATTCCAATTACCTCTCCCAGCACTACCGTCAAACAGCGAGCCTAGGCCTTTTAGAAGCCAAGGGTACCAGCAGGCTGGATGTGGAGGTACAGGCCATAAGCTCAACTCTCAGAAGTGTATATACATGGGAGGCAGATGTCGGCTTCCCACTCGGACTTGGGAGTTGGAACCTAGCTACACTGTGATTGAAGAAGGCCATTGGAAATCGCTGTATTCAACTCAGATACACGGGAGTTCAGGCCCAGTTCTCACACATGCTTTTCCCGCAACCTCTCCCAGCCACTAACATAAGGATGTTCGCAGCTACTCCTACAGTCAGGCAGGATGCGGAGGGTTCCGCCCTGTCCTCAGCTCTCACAGGGAAGCATGTCTTGAAGCCAGCTGTCAACTAGCTGCATTCCTATGGCAGTGAGAAGGTAGCAGTACTCTGAGTCAGGAGGTTCCAAGATTACCACTCTACTGCACCTGGAGGTACCCTCCAGGTCTGCATTGTTAACTTGTATTCAGAAGCCTCTGGCAATCGTCTCTGGTGAAGAAGTGTGAAACTCACTCTGCATTCAGTGTGGAACTGTGAGGGACTGATGGGGGGCTCAACTCTCAGAAGTAAGATGCTTTTGGACAAGGCGTTCAGCTACCATCTCACATATGGAACTTAGTATGTAGCACCTGTCTACCACAAGAATTACTGGGAAATCGTGAATTGAGCTTGGAGGCACTCGTCTTGTGTGCCGGGAGATTCCAATTACCTCTCCCAGCACTTCCGTCAAACAGCGAGCCTAGGCCTTTTAGAAGCCAAGGGTACCAGCAGGCTGGATGTGGAGGTACAGGCCATAAGCTCAACTCTTAGAAGTGTGTATGCATGGGAGGCAGATGTCTGCTACCCGCTCGTACCTGGGATTTGGAACCTAGCTACACTCTGGTTGAGGAAAGCCGTTGGAAATCGCTGTATTCAACTCAGATACACGGGAGTTCAGGTCCAGTGCTCACACATGCTTTTCCGGCAACCTCTCCCAGCCACTAACATTAGGATGTTAGCAGCTACTCCTACAGTCAGGCAGCATGCGGGAGGGTCCTTCCCTGTCCTCAGCTCTCTCAGGGAAGGATGTCTTGAAGCCACCTAGCTGTCAACTAGCTGCATTCCTAGGGCAGTGAGAAGGTAGCAGTATTCTGAGTCAGGAGGTTCCAAGATTACCAGTCGACAGCACCTGGGGATACCCTCCAGGTCTGCATTGTTACCCTGCGTCTCAGAAGCCTCTGGCAAACGTCTCTGCTGAAGACCTGCGAAACTCACTCTGCAGGCAGTGTGGAACTGTGAGGGACTGAGGGTGAGCTCAACTCTCAGAAGTAAGATGGTTTTGGAAAAGGCGTTCAGCTACCCTCTCACGTATGGAACTTAGTATGTAGCACCAGTCTACCAGAGGAATTACTAGGAAATCGCTGAACTGAGCTTGGAGGCACTAGTCTTGTGTGCCGGGTGATTCCAATTACCTCTCCCAGCACTTATGTCAAACAGCGAGCCTAGGCCTTTTAGAAGCCAAGGGTACCAGCAGGCTGGATGTGGAGGTACAGGCCATAAGCTCAACTCTCAGAAGTGTATATACATGGGAGGCAGATGTCGGCTTCCCACTCGGACATGGGAGTTGGAACCTAGCTACACTGTGATTGAAGAAGGCCATTGGAAATCGCTGTATTCAACTCAGATACACGGGAGTTCAGGCCCAGTGCTCACACATGCTTTTCCCGCAACCTCTCCCAGCCACTAACATAAGGATGTTAGCAGCTACTCCTACAGTCAGGCAGGATGCGGGAGGGTTCTGCCCTGTCCTCAGCTCTCACAGGGAAGCATGTCTTGAAGCCAGCTGTCAACTAGCTGCATTCCTATGGCAGTGAGAAGGTAGCAGTTCTCTGAGTCAGGAGGTTCCAAGTTTACCACTCTACTGCACCTGGAGATACCCTCCAGGTCTGCATTGTTAACTTGTACTCAGAAGCCTCTGGCAATCGTCTCTGGTGAAGACGTGGGAAACTCACTCTGCAGCCACTGTGGAAGTGTGAGGGACTGAGGGTGTGCTCAACTCTCAGAAGTAAGATGCTTTTGGACAAGGCGTTCAGCTACCATCTCACATATGGAACTTAGTATGTAGCAGCTGTCTACCACAAGAATTACTGGGAAATCGTGAAATGAGCTTGTAGGCACTCGTCTTGTGTGCAGGGAGATTCTAATTACCTCTCCCAGCACTTCCGTCAAACAGCGAGCCTAGGCCTTTTAGAAGCCAAGGGTACCAGCAGGCTGGATGTGGAGGTACAGGCCATAAGCTCAACTCTCAGAAGTGTGTATGCATGTTAGGCAGATGTCTGCTACCCACTCGGACATGGGAGTTGGAACCTAGCTACACTGTGATTGAAGAAGGCCATTGGAAATCGCTTATTCAACTCAGATACACGGGAGTTCAGGCCCAGTGCTCACACATGCTTTTCCCGCAACCTCTCCCAGCCACTAACATAAGGATGTTAGCAGCTACTCCTACAGTCAGGCAGGATGCGGAGGGTTCTGCCCTGTCCTCAGCTCTCACAGGGAAGCATGTCTTGAAGCCAGCTGTCAACTAGCTGCATTCCTATGGCAGTGAGAAGGTAGCAGTACTCTGAGTCAGGAGGTTCCAAGATTACCACTCTACTGCACCTGGAGATACCCTCCAGGTCTGCATTGTTAACTTGTACTCAGAAGCCTCTGGCAATCGTCTCTGGTGAAGACGTGTGAAACTCACTCTGCAGGCAGTGTGGAACTGTGAGGGACTGAGGGGGGGCTCAACTCTCAGAAGTAAGATGCTTTTGGACAAGGCGTTCAGCTACCATCTCACATATGGAACTTAGTATGTAGCACCTGTCTACCACAAGAATTACTGGGAAATCGTGAATTGAGCTTGGAGGCACTCGTCTTGTGTGCCGGGAGATTCCAATTACCTCTCCCAGCACTTCCGTCAAACAGCGAGCCTAGGCCTTTTAGAAGCCAAGGGTACCAGCAGGCTGGATGTGGAGGTACAGGCCATAAGCTCAACTCTCAGAAGTGTGTATGCATTGGAGGCAGATGTCTGCTACCCGCTGGTACATGGGATTTGGAACCTAGCTACACTCTGGTTGAGGAAATCCGTTGGAAATCGCTGTATTCAACTCAGATACACGGGAGTTCAGGCCCAGTGCTCACACATGCTTTTCACGCAACCTCTCCCAGCCACTAACATTAGGATGTTAGCAGCTACTCCTACAGTCAGGCAGCATGCGGGAGGGTCCTGCCCTGTCCTCAGCTCTCTCAGGGAAGCATGTCTTGAAGCCACCTAGCTGTCAACTAGCTGCATTCCTATGGCAGTGAGAAGGTAGCAGTATTCTGAGTCAGGAGGTTCCAAGTTTACCAGTCGACTGCACCTGGGGATACCCTCCAGGTCTGCATTGTTACCCTGCGTCTCAGAAGCCTCTGGCAAACGTCTCTGCTGAAGACCTGCGAAACTCACTCTGCAGGCAGTGTGGAACTGTGAGGGACTGAGGGTGAGCTCAACTCTCAGAAGTAAGATGGTTTTGGACAAGGCGTTCAGCTACCCTCTCACGTATGGAACTTAGTATGTAGCACCAGTCTACCACAGGAATTACTAGGAAATCGCTGAAATGAGCTTGGAGGCACTAGTCTTGTGTGCCGGGTGATTCCAATTACCTCTCCCAGCACTACTGTCAAACAGCGAGCCTAGGCCTTTTAGAAGCCAAGGGTACCAGCAGGCTGGATGTGGAGGTACAGGCCATAAGCTCAACTCTCAGAAGTGTATATACATGGGAGGCAGATGTCGGCTTCCCACTCGGACATGGGAGTTGGAACCTAGCTACACTGTGATTGAAGAAGGCCATTGGAAATCGTTGTATTCAACTCAGATACACGGGAGTTCAGGCCCAGTGCTCACACATGCTTTTCCCGCAACCTCTCCCAGCCACTAACATAAGGATGTTAGCAGCTACTCCTACAGTCAGGCAGGATGCGGGAGGGTTCTGCCCTGTCCTCAGCTCTCACAGGGAAGCATGTCTTGAAGCCAGCTGTCAACTAGCTGCATTCCTATGGCAGTGAGAAGGTAGCAGTACTCTGAGTCAGGAGGTTCCAAGATTACCACTCTACTGCACCTGGAGATACCCTCCAGGTCTGCATTGTTAACTTGTATTCAGAAGCCTCTGGCAATCGTCTCTGGTGAAGACGTGTGAAACTCACTCTGCAGCCAGTGTGGAAGTGTGAGGGACTGAGGGTGAGCTCAACTCTCAGAAGTAAGATGCTTTTGGACAAGGCGTTCAGCTACCATCTCACATATGGAACTTAGTATGTAGCACCTGTCTACCACAAGAATTACTGGGAAATCGTGAATTGAGCTTGGAGGCACTCGTCTTGTGTGCCGGGAGATTCCAATTACCTCTCCCAGCACTTCCGTCAAAAAGCGAGCCTAGGCCTTTTAGAAGCCAAGGGTACCAGCAGGCTGGATGTGGAGGTACAGGCCATAAGCTCAACTCTCAGAAGTGTGTATGCATGGGAGGCAGATGTCTGCTACCCGCTCGTACCTGGGATTTGGAACCTAGCTACACTCTGGTTGAGGAAAGCCGTTGGAAATCGCTGTATTCAACTCAGATACACGGGAGTTCAGGCCCAGTGCTCACACATGCTTTTTCCGCAACCTCTCCCAGCCACTAACATTAGGATGTTAGCAGCTACTCCTACAGTCAAGCAGCATGCGGGAGGGTTCTGCCCTGTCCTCAGCTCTCTCAGGGAAGCATGTCTTGAAGCCAGCTAGCTGTCAACTAGCTGCATTCCTAAGGCAGTGAGAAGGTAGCAGTATTCTGAGTCAGGAGGTTCCAAGATTACCAGTCGACTGCACCTGGGGATACCCTCCAGGTCTGCATTGTTACCCTGCGTCTCAGAAGCCTCTGGCAAACGTCTCTGCTGAAGACCTGCGAAAATCACTCTGCAGGCAGTGTGGAACTGTGAGGGACTGACGGTGAGCTCAACTCTCAGAAGTAAGATGCTTTTGGACAAGGCGTTCAGCTACCCTCTCACGTATGGAACTAGTATGTAGCACCAGTCTACCACAGGAATTACTAGGAAATCGCTGAACTGAGCTTGGAGGCACTAGTCTTGTGTGCCGCGTGATTCCAATTACCTCTCCCAGCACTTCTGACAAACAGCGAGCCTAGGCCTTTCAGAAGCCAAGGGTACCAGCAGTCTGGATGTGGAGGTACAGGCCATAAGCTCAACTCTCAGAAGTGTATATACATGGGAGGCAGATGTTGGCTTCCCACTCGGACATGGGAGTTGGAACCTAGCTACACTGTGATTGAAGAAGGCCATTGGAAATCGCTGTATTCAACTCAGATACACGGGAGTTCAGGCCCAGTTCTCACACATGCTTTTCCCGCAACCTCTCCCAGCCACTAACATAAGGATGTTAGCAGCTACTCCTACAGTCAGGCAGGATGCGGGAGGGTTCTGCCCTGTCCTCAGCTCTCACAGGGAAGCATGTCTTGAAGCCAGCTGTCAACTAGCTGCATTCCTATGGCAGTGAGAAGGTAGCAGTACTCTGAGTCAGGAGGTTCCAAGATTACCACTCTACTGCACCTGGAGATACCCTCCAGGTCTGCATTGTTAACTTGTACTCAGAAGCCTCTGGCAATCGTCTCTGGTGAAGACGTGTGAATCTCACTCTGCAGCCAGTGTGGAACTGTGAGGGACTGAGGGTGGGCTCAACTCTCAGAAGTAAGATGCTTTTGGACAAGGCGTTCAGCTACCATCTCACATATGGAACTTAGTATGTAGCACCTGTCTACCACAAGAATTACTGGGAAATCGTGAATTGAGCTTGGAGGCACTCGTCTTGTGTGACGGGAGATTCCAATTACCTCTCCCAGCACTTCCGTCAAACAGCGAGCCTAGGCCTTTTAGAAGCCAAGGGTACCAGCAGGCTGGATGTGGAGGTACAGGCCATAAGCTCAACTCTCAGAAGTGTGTATGCATGGGAGGCAGATGTCTGCTACCCGCTCGTACCTGTGATTTGGAACCTAGCTACACTCTGGTTGAGGAAAGCCGTTGGAAATCGCTGTATTCAACTCAGATACACGGGAGTTCAGGCCCAGTGCTCACACATGCTTTTCCCGCAACCTCTCCCAGCCACTAACATTAGGATGTTAGCAGCTACTCCTACAGTCAGGCAGCATGCGGGAGGGTTCTGCCCTGTCCTCAGCTCTCTCAGGGAAGCATGTGTTGAATCCAGCTAGCTGTCAACTAGCTGCATTCCTATGGCAGTGAGAAGGTAGCAGTATTCTGAGTCAGGAGGTTCCAAGATTACCAGTCGACTGCACCTGGGGATACCCTCCAGGTCTGCATTGTTACCCTGCGTCTCAGAAGCCTCTGGCAAACGTCTCTGCTGAAGACCTGCGAAACTCACTCTGCAGGCAGTGTGGAACTGTGAGGGACTGAGGCTGAGCTCAACTCTCAGAAGTAACATGGTTTTGGACAAGGCGTTCAGCTACCCTCTCACGTATGGAACTTAGTATGTAGCAGCAGTCTACCACACGAATTACTAGGAAATCGCTGAACTGAGCTTGGAGGCACTAGTCTTGTGTGCCGGGTGATTCCAATTACCTCTCCCAGCACTTCTGTCAAACAGCGACCCTAGGCCTTTTAGAAGCCAAGGGTACCAGCAGGCTGGATGTGGAGGTACAGGCCATAAGCTCAACTCTCAGAAGTGTATATACATGGGAGGCAGATGTCGGCTTCCCACTCGGACATGGGAGTTGGAACCTAGCTACACTGTGATTGAAGAAGGCCATTGGAAATCGCTGTATTCAACTCAGATACACGGGAGTTCAGGCCCAGTTCTCACACATGCTTTTCCCGCAACCTCTCCCAGCCACTAACATAAGGATGTTAGCAGCTACTCCTACAGTCAGGCAGGATGCGGGAGGGTTCTGCCCTGTCCTCAGCTCTCACAGGGAAGCATGTCTTGAAGCCATCTGTCAACTAGCTGCATTCCTATGGCAGTGAGAAGGTAGCAGTACTCTGAGTCAGGAGGTTCCAAGATTACCACTCTACTGCACCTGGGGATACCCTCCAGGTCTGCATTGTTAACTTGTACTCAGAAGCCTCTGGCAATCGTCTCTGGTGAAGACGTGTGAAACTCACTCTGTAGGCAGTGTGGAACTGTGAGGAACTGAGGGTGTGCTCAACTCTCAGAAGTAAGATGCTTTTGGACAAGGCGTTCAGCTACCATCTCACATATGGAACTTAGTATGTAGCACCTGTCTACCACAAGAATTACTGGGAAATCGTGAATTGAGCTTGGAGGCACTCGTCTTGTGTGCCGGGAGATTCCAATTACCTCTCCCAGCACTTCCGTCAAACAGCGAGCCTAGGCCTTTTAGAAGCCAAGGGTACCAGCAGGCTGGATGTGGAGGTACAGGCCATAAGCTCAACTCTCAGAAGTGTGTATGCATGGGAGGCAGATGTCTGCTACCCGCTCGTACATGGGATTTGGAACCTAGCTACACTCTGGTTGAGGAAAGTCGTTGGAAATCGCTGTATTCAACTCAGATACACGGGAGTTCAGGCCCAGTGCTCACACATGCTTTTCGCGCAACCTCTCCCAGCCACTAACATTAGGATTTTAGCAGCTACTCCTACAGTCAGGCAGCATGCGGGAGGGTTCTGCCCTGTCCTCAGTTCTCACAGGGAAGCATGTCTTGAAGCCAGCTGTCAACTAGCTGCATTCCTATGGCAGATAGAATGTAGCAGTATTCTGAGTCAGGAGGTTCCAAGATTACCAGTCGACTGCAACTGGGGATACCCTCCAGGTCTGCATTGTTACCCTGCGTCTCAGAAGTCTCTGGCAAACGTCTCTGCTGAAGACCTGCGAAACTCACTCTGCAGGCAGTGTGGAACTGTGAGGGACTGAGGGTGGGCTCAACTCTCAAAGTAAGATGCTTTTGGACAAGGAGTTCAGCTACCATCTCACATATGGAACTTAGTATGTAGCACCTGTCTACCACAAGAATTACTGGGAAATCGTGAATTGAGCTTGGAGGCACTCGTCTTGTGTGCCGGGAGATTCCAATTACCTCTCCCAGCACTTCCGTGAAACAGCGAGCCTAGGCCTTTTAGAAGCCAAGGGTACCAGCAGGCTGGATGTGGAGGTACAGGCCATAAGCTCAACTCTCAGAAGTGTGTATGCATGGGAGGCAGATGTCTGCTACCCGCTCGTACCTGGGATTTGGAACCTAGCTACACTCTGGTTGAGGAAAGCCGTTGGAAATCGCTGTATTCAACTCAGATACACGGGAGTTCTGGCCCAGTGCTCCCACATGCTTTTCCCGCAACCTCTCCCAGCCACCTACAAAAGGATGTTAGCAGCTACTCCTACAGTCAGGCAGGATGCGGAGGGTTCTGCCCTGTCCTCAGCTCTCACAGGGAAGCATGTCTTGAAGCCAGCTGTCAACTAGCTGCATTCCTATGGCAGTGAGAAGGTAGCAGTACTCTGAGTCAGGAGGTTCCAAGATTACCACTCTACTGCACCTGGAGATACCCTCCAGGTCTGCATTGTTAACTTGTACTCAGAAGCCTCTGGCAATCGTCTCTGGTGAAGACGTGTGAAACTCACTCTGCAGGCAGTGTGGAACTGTGAGCGACTGAGGGGGGGCTCAACTCTCAGAAGTAAGATGCTTTTGGACAAGGCGTTCAGCTACCATCTCACATATGAAACTTAGTACGTAGCACCTGTCAACCACAAGAATTACTGGGAAATCGTGAATTGAGCTTGGAGGCACTCGTCTTGTGTGCCGGGAGATTCCAATTACCTCTCCCAGCACTTCCGTCAAACAGCGAGCCTAGGCCTTTTAGAAGCCAAGGGTACCAGCAGGCTGGATGTGGAGGTACAGGCCATAAGCTCAACTCTCAGAAGTGTGTATGCATGGGAGGCAGATGTCTGCTACCCGCTCGTACCTGGGATTTGGAACCTAGCTACACTCTGGTTGAGGAAAGCCGTTGGAAATCGCTGTATTCAACTCAGATACACGGGAGTTCAGGCCCAGTGCTCACACATGCTTTTCGCGCAACCTCTCCCAGCCACTAACATTAGGATGTTAGCAGCTACTCCTACAGTCAGGCAGCATGCGGGAGGGTCCTGCCGTGTCCTCAGCTCTCTCAGGGAAGCATGTCTTGAAGCCACCTAGCTGTCAACTAGCTGCATTCCTATGGCAGTGAGAAGGTAGCAGTATTCTGAGTCAGGAGGTTCCAAGATTACCAGTCGACAGCACCTGGGGATACCCTCCAGGTCTGCATTGTTACCCTGCGTCTCAGAAGCCTCTGGCAAACGTCTCTGCTGAAGACCTGCGAAACTCACTCTGCAGGCAGTGTGGAACTGTGAGGGACTGAGGGTGAGCTCAACTCTCAGAAGTAAGATGGTTTTGGAAAAGGCGTTCAGCTACCCTCTCACGTATGGAACTTAGTATGTAGCACCAGTCTACCACAGGAATTACTAGGAAATCGCTGAACTGAGCTTGGAGGCACTAGTCTTGTGTGCCGGGTGATTCCAATTACCTCTCCCAGCACTTATGTCAAACAGCGAGCCTAGGCCTTTTAGAAGCCAAGGGTACCAGCAGGCTGGATGTGGAGGTACAGGCCATAAGCTCAACTCTCAGAAGTGTATATACATGGGAGGCAGATGTCGGCTTCCCACTCGGACATGGGAGTTGGAACCTAGCTACACTGTGATTGAAGAAGGCCATTGGAAATCGCTGTATTCAACTCAGATACACGGGAGTTCAGGCCCAGTTCTCACACATGCTTTTCCCGCAACCTCTCCCAGCCACTAACATAAGGATGTTAGCAGCTACTCCTACAGTCAGGCAGGATGCGGGAGGGTTCTGCCCTGTCCTCAGCTCTCACAGGGAAGCATGTCTTGAAGCCAGCTGTCAACTAGCTGCATTCCTATGGCAGTGAGAAGGTAGCAGTACTCTGAGTCAGGAGGTTCCAAGTTTACCACTCTACTGCACCTGGAGATACCCTCCAGGTCTGCATTGTTAACTTGTACTCAGAAGCCTCTGGCAATCGTCTCTGGTGAAGACGTGTGAAACTCACTCTGCAGCCAGTGTGGAAGTGTGAGGGACTGAGGGTGTGCTCAACTCTCAGAAGTAAGATGCTTTTGGACAAGGCGTTCAGCTACAATCTCACATATGGAACTTAGTATGTAGCACCTGTCTACCACAAGAATTACTGGGAAATCGTGAATTGAGCTTGGAGGCACTCGTCTTGTGTGCCGGGAGATTCTAATTACCTCTCCCAGCACTTCCGTCAAACAGCGAGCCTAGGCCTTTTAGAAGCCCAGGGTACCAGCAGGCTGGATGTGGAGGTACAGGCCATAAGCTCAACTCTCAGAAGTGTGTATGCATGTTAGGCAGATGTCTGCTACCCACTCGGACATGGGAGTTGGAACCTAGCTACACTGTGATTGAAGAAGGCCATTGGAAATCGCTTATTCAACTCAGATACACGGGAGTTCAGGCCCAGTGCTCACACATGCTTTTCCCGCAACCTCTCCCAGCCACTAACATAAGGATGTTAGCAGCTACTCCTACAGTCAGGCAGGATGCGGAGGATTCTGCCCTGTCCTCAGCTCTCACAGGGAAGCATGTCTTGAAGCCAGCTGTCAACTAGCTGCATTCCTATGGCAGTGAGAAGGTAGCAGTACTCTGAGTCAGGAGGTTCCAAGATTACCACTCTACTGCACCTGGAGATACCCTCCAGGTCTGCATTGTTAACTTGTACTCAGAAGCCTCTGGCAATCGTCTCTGCTGTAGACGTGTGAAACTCACTCTGCAGGCAGTGTGGAACTGTGAGGGACTGAGGGGGGGCTCAACTCTCAGAAGTAAGATGCTTTTGGACAAGGCGTTCAGCTACCCTCTCACGTATGGAACTTAGTATGTAGCACCAGTCTACCACAGGAATTACTGGGAAATCGTGAATTGAGCTTGGAGGCACTCGTCTTGTGTGCCGGGAGATTCCAATTACCTCTCCCAGCACTTCCGTCAAACAGCGAGCCTAGGCCTTTTAGAAGTCAAGGGTACCAGCAGGCTGGATGTGGAGGTACAGGCCATAAGCTCAACTCTCAGAAGTGTGTATGCATTGGAGGCAGATGTCTGCTACCCGCTGGTACATGGGATTTGGAACCTAGCTACACTCTGGTTGAGGAAAGCCGTTGGAAATCGCTGTATTCAACTCAGATACACGGGAGTTCAGGCCCAGTGCTCACACATGCTTTTCGCGCAACCTCTCCCAGCCACTAACATAAGGATGTTAGCAGCTACTCCTACAGTCAGGCAGCATGCGGGAGGGTCCTGCCTTGTCCTCAGCTCTCTCAGGGAAGCATGTCTTGAAGCCAGCTAGCTGTCAACTAGCTGCATTCCTATGGCAGTGAGAAGGTAGCAGTATTCTGAGTCAGGAGGTTCCAAGATTACCAGTCGACTGCACCTGGGGATACCCTCCAGGTCTGCATTGTTACCCTGCGTCTCAGAAGCCTCTGGCAAACGTCTCTGCTGAAGACCTGCGAAACTCACTCTGCAGGCAGTGTGGAACTGTGAGGGACTGAGGGTGAGCTCAACTCTCAGAAGTAACATGGTTTTGGACAAGTCGTTCAGCTACCCTCTCACGTATGGAACTTAGTATGTAGCAGCAGTCTACCACACGAATTACTAGGAAATCGCTGAACTGAGCTTGGAGGCACTAGTATTGTGTGCCGGGTGATTCCAATTACCTCTCCCAGCACTTCTGTCAAACAGCGAGCCTAGGCCTTTTAGAAGCCAAGGGTACCAGCAGGCTGGATGTGGAGGTACAGGCCATAAGCTCAACTCTCAGAAGTGTATATACATGGGAGGCAGATGTCGGCTTCCCACTCGGACATGGGAGTTGGAACCTAGCTACACTGTGATTGAAGAAGGCCATTGGAAATCGCTGTATTCAACTCAGATACACGGGAGTTCAGGCCCAGTTCTCACACATGCTTTTCCCTCAACCTCTCCCAGCCACTAACATAAGGATGTTAGCAGCTACTCCTACAGTCAGGCAGGATGCGGGAGGGTTCTGCCCTGTCCTCAGCTCTCACAGGGAAGCATGTCTTGAAGCCATCTGTCAACTAGCTGCATTCCTATGGCAGTGAGAAGGTAGCAGTACTCTGAGTCAGGAGGTTCCAAGATTACCACTCTACTGCACCTGGGGATACCCTCCAGGTCTGCATTGTTAACTTGTACTCAGAAGCCTCTGGCAATCGTCTCTGGTGAAGACGTGTGAAACTCACTCTGTAGGCAGTGTGGAACTGTGAGGAACTGAGGGTGTGCTCAACTCTCAGAAGTAAGATGCTTTTGGACAAGGCGTTCAGCTACCATCTCACATATGGAACTTAGTATGTAGCACCTGTCTACCACAAGAATTACTGGGAAATCGTGAATTGAGCTTGGAGGCACTCGTCTTGTGTGCCGGGAGATTCCAATTACCTCTCCCAGCACTTCCGTCAAACAGCGAGCCTAGGCCTTTTAGAAGCCAAGGGTACCAGCAGGCTGGATGTGGAGGTACAGGCCATAAGCTCAACTCTCAGAAGTGTGTATGCATGGGAGGCAGAAGTCTGCTACCCGCTGGTACATGGGATTTGGAACCTAGCTACACTCTGGTTGAGGAAAGTCGTTGGATATCGCTGTATTCAACTCAGATACACGGGAGTTCAGGCCCAGTGCTCACACATGCTTTTCGCGCAACCTCTCCCAGCCACTAACATTAGGATTTTAGCAGCTACTCCTACAGTCAGGCAGCATGCGGGAGGGTTCTGCCCTGTTTTCAGTTCTCACAGGGAAGCATGTCTTGAAGCCAGCAGTCAACTAGCTGCATTCCTATGGCAGATAGAATGTAGCAGTATTCTGAGTCAGGAGGTTCCAAGATTACCAGTCGACTGCAACTGGGGATACCCTCCAGGTCTGCATTGTTACCCTGCGTCTCAGAAGCCTCTGGCAAACGTCTCTGCTGAAGACCTGCGAAAATCACTCTGCAGGCAGTGTGGAACTGTGAGGGACTGAGGGTGGGCTCAACTCTCAGAAGTAAGATGCTTTTGGACAAGGCGTTCAGCTACCATCTCACATATGGAACTTAGTATGTAGCACCTGTCTACCACAAGAATTACTGGGAAATCGTGAATTGAGCTTGGAGGCACTCGTCTTGTGTGCCGGGAGATTCCAATTACCTCTCCCAGCACTTCCGTCAAACAGCGAGCCTAGGCCTTTTAGAAGCCAAGGGTACCAGCAGGCTGGATGTGGAGGTACAGGCCATAAGCTCAACCCTCAGAAGTGTGTATGCATGGGAGGCAGATGTCTGCTACCCGCTCGTACCTATGATTTGGAACCTAGCTACACTCTGGTTGAGGAAAGCCGTTGGAAATCGCTGTATTCAACTCAGATACACGGGAGTTCAGACCCAGTGCTCACACATGCTTTTCCCGCAACCTCTTCCAGCCACTAACATTAGGATGTTAGCAGCTACTCCTACAGTCAGGCAGGATGCGGGAGGGTTCTGCCCTGTCTTCAGCACTCACAGGGAAGCATGTCTTGAAGCCAGCTGTCAACTAGCTGCATTCCTATGGCAGTGAGAAGGTAGCAGTATTCTGAGTCAGGAGGTTCCAAGATTACCAGGCTAATGCACTTTGGGATACCCTCCAGGTCTGCATTTTTACCCTGCGTCTCAGAAGCCTCTGGCAAACGTCTCTGCTGAAGACCTGCGAAACTCACTCTGCAGGCAGTGTGGAACTGTGAGGGACTGTGGCTTAGCTCAACTCTCAGAAGTAAGATGGTTTTGGACAAGGCGGTCAGGTACCCTCTCACGTATGGAACTTAGTATGTAGCACCAGTCTACCACAGGAATTACTAAGAAATCGCTTAACTGAGCTTGGAGGCACTAGTCTTGTGTGCCGGGTGATTCCAACAACCTCTCCCAACACTTCCGTCAAACAGCGAGCCTAGGCCTTTTAGAAGCCAAGGGTACCAGCAGGCTGGATGTGGAGGTACAGGCCATAAGCTCAACTCTCAAAAGTGTGTATGCATGGGAGGCAGATGTCTGCTACCCACTCGGACATGGGAGTTGGAACCTAGCTACACTGTGATTGAAGAAGGCCATTGGAAATCGCTATATTCAACTCAGATACACGGGAGTTCAGGCCCAGTGCTCACACATGCTTTTCCCGCAACCTCTCCCAGCCACTAACATTAGGATGTTAGCAGCTACTCCTACAGTCAGGCAGCATGCGGGAGGGTTCTGCCCTGTCCTCAGCTCTCACAGGGAAGCATGTCTTGAAGCCAGCTGTCCACTAGCTGCATTCCTATAGCAGTGAGAAGGTAGCAGTACTCTGAGTCAGGAGGTTCCAAGATTACCAGTCTACTGCACCTGGAGATACCCTCCAGGTCTGCATTGTTAACTTGTACACAGAACCCTCTGGCAATCGTCTCTGGTGAAGACGTGTGAAACTCACTCGGCAGGCAGTGTGGAACTGTGAGGGACTGAGGGTGAGCTCAACTCTCAAAAGTAAGATGCTTTTGGACAAGGCGTTCAATTACCTTCTCACATATGGTACTTAGTATGTAGCACCTGTCTACCACAAGAATTACTGGGAAATCGTGAATTGAGCTTGGAGGCACTCGTCTTGTGTGCCGGGAGATTCCAATTACCTCTCCCAGCACTTCCGTCAAACAGCGAGCCTAGGCCTTTTAGAAGCCAAGTGTACCAGCAGGCTGGATGTGGAGGTACAGGCCATAAGCTCAACCCTCAGAAGTGTGTATGCATGGGAGGCAGATGTCTGCTACCCGCTCGTACATGGGATCTGGAACCTAGCTACACTCTGGTTGAGGAAAGCCGTTGGAAATCGCTGTATTCAACTCAGATACACGGGAGTTCAGGCCCAGTGCTCACACATGCTTTTCCCGCAACCTCTCCCAGCCACTAACATAAGGATGATAGCAGCTACTCCTACAGTCAGGCAGGATGCGGGAGGGTTCTGCCCTGTCCTCAGCTCTCACAGGGAAGCATGTCTTGAAGCCAGCTGTCAACTAGCTGCATTCCTATGGCAGTGAGAAGGTAGCAGTACTCTGAGTCAGGAGGTTCCAAGATTAAAACTCTACTGCACCTGGAGATACCCTCCAGGTCTGCATTGTTAACTTGTACTCAGAACCCTCTGGCAATCGTCTCTGGTGAAGACGTGTGAAACTCACTCTGCAGGCAATGTGGAAGTGTGAGGGACTGAGGGTGTGCTCAACTCTCAGAAGTAAAATGCTTTTGGACAAGGCGTTCAGCTACCTTCTCACATATGGAACTTAGTATGTAGCACCTGTCTTCCACAAGAATTACTGGGAAATCGTGAATTGAGCTTGGAGGCACTCGTCTTGTGTGCCGGGAGATTCCAAATACCTCTCCCAGCACTTCCGTCAAACAGCGAGCCTAGGCCTTTTAGAAGCCAAGGGTACCAGAAGGCTGGATGTGGAGGTACAGGCCATAAGCTCAACTCTCAGAAGTGTGTATGCATGGGAGGCAGATGTCTGCTACCCGCTCGTACATGGGATTTGGAACCTAGCTACACTCTGGTTGAGGAAAGTCGTTGGAAATCGCTGTATTCAACTCAGATACACGGGAGTTCAGGCCCAGTGCTCACACTTGCTTTTCGCGCAACCTCTCCCAGCCACTAACATTAGGATGTTAGCAGCTAATCCTACAGTCAGGAAGCATGCGGGAGGGTTCTGCCCTGTCCTCAGCTCTCACAGGGAAGCATGTCTTGAAGCCAGCTGTCAACTAGGTGCATTCCTATGGCAGTGAGAAGGTAGCAGTATTCTGAGTCAGGAGGTTCCAAGATTACCAGTCGACTGCAACTGGGGATACCCTCCAGGTCTGCATTGTTACCCTGCGTCTCAGAAGGCTCTGGCAAACGTCTCTGCTGAAGACCTGCGAAACTCACTCGGCAGGCAGTGTGGAACTGTGAGGGACTGAGGGTGGGCTCAACTCTCAGAAGTAAGATGCTTTTGGACAAGGCGTTCAGCTACCATCTCACATATGGAACTTAGTATGTAGCACCTGTCTACCACAAGAATTACTGGGAAATCGTGAATTGAGCTTGAGGCACTGGTCTTGTGTGCCGGGAGATTCCAATTACCTCTCCCAGCACTTCCGTCAAACAGCGAGCCTAGGCCTTTTAGAAGCCAAGGGTACCAGCAGGCTGGATGTGGAGGTACAGGCCATAAGCTCAACTCTCAGAAGTGTGTATGCATGGGAGGCAGATGTCTGCTACCCGCTCGTACCTGGGATTTGGAACCTAGCTACACTCTGGTTGAGGAAAGCCGTTGGAAATCGCTGTATTCAACTCAGATACACGGGAGTTCAGGCCCAGTGCTCACACATGCTTTTCGCGCAACCTCTCCCAGCAACTAATATTAGGATGTTAGAAGCTACTCCTACAGTCAGGCAGCATGCGGGAGGGTTCTGCCTTGTCCTCAGCTCTCTCAGGGAAGCATGTCTTGAAGCCAGCTGTCAACTAGCTGCATTCCTATGGCAGTGAGAAGGTAGCAGTATTCTGAGTCAGGAGGTTCCAAGATTACCAGGCTAATGCACATTGTGATACCCTCCAGGTCTGCATTGTTACCCTGCGTCTCAGAAGCCTCTGGCAAACGTCTCTGCTGAAGACCTGCGAAACTCACTCTGCAGGCAGTGTGGAACTGTGAGGGACTGTGGCTTAGCTCAACTCTCAGAAGTAAGATGGTTTTGGAAAGGCGGTCAGGTACCCTCTCAGGTATGGAACTTAGTATGTAGCACCAGTCTACCACAGGAATTACTAGGAAATCGCTTAACTGAGCTTGGAGGCACTAGTCTTGTGTGCCGGGTGATTCCAACAACCTCTCCCAACACTTCCGTCAAACAGCGAGCCTAGGCCTTTTATTTTATTTTATTTTTTTTCCTTTTTTTTTTTTTTTATTATTATTTTTTTTATTGGTGTTCAATTTACTAACATACAGAATAACACCCAGTGCCCGTCACCCATTCACTCCCACCCCCCGCCCTCCTCCCCTTCTACCACCCCTAGTTCGTTTCCCAGAGTTAGCAGTCTTTACGTTCTGTCTCCCTTTCTGATATTTCCCACACATTTCTTCTCCCTTCCCTTATTTTCCCTTTCACTATTATTTATATTCCCCAAATGAATGAGAACATATAATGTTTGTCCTTCTCCGACTGACTTACTTCACTCAGCATAATACCCTCCAGTTCCATCCACGTTGAAGCAAATGGTGGGTATTTGTCATTTCTAATAGCTGAGTAATATTCCATTGTATACATAAACCACATCTTCTTGATCCATTCATCTTTCGTTGGACACCGAGGCTCCTTCCACAGTTTGGCTATCGTGGCCATTGCTGCTAGAAACATCGGGGTGCAGGTGTCCCAGCGTTTCATTGCATTTGTATCTTTGGGGTAAATCCCCAACAGTGCAATTGCTGGGTCGTAGGGCAGGTATATTTTTAACTGTTTGAGGAACCTCCACACAGTTTTCCACAGTGGCTGCACCAGTTCACATTCCCACCAACAGTGCAAGAGGGTTCCCTTTTCTCCACATCCTCTCCAACATTTGTTGTTTCCTGCCTTGTTAATTTTTCCCATTCTCACTGGTGTGAGGGGGTATCTCATTGTGGTTTTGATTTGTATTTCCCTGATGGCAAGTGATGCAGAGCATTTTCTCATGTGCATGTTGGCCATGTCTATGTCTTCTTCTGTGAGATTTCTGTTCATGTCTTTTGCCCATTTCATGATTGGATTGTTTGTTTCTTTGGTGTTGAGTTTAATAAGTTCTTTATAGATCTTGGAAACTAGCCCTTTATCTGATATGTCATTTGCAAATATCTTCGAGCCTAGGCCT
The DNA here is from genome assembly GCF_053574225.1 of Canis aureus. NCBI lineage: Eukaryota > Metazoa > Chordata > Mammalia > Carnivora > Canidae > Canis > Canis aureus. The sequence goes on from NC_135643.1 coordinate 42,143,452, forward strand.
TTTAGAAGCCAAGGGTACCAGCAGGCTGGATGTGGAGGTACAGGCCATAAGCTCAACTCTCAGAAGTGTGTATGCATGGGAGGCAGATGTCTGCTACCCACTCGGACATGGGAGTTGGAACCTAGCTATACTGTGATTGAAGAAGGCCATTGGAAATCGCTGTATTCAACTCAGATACACGGGAGTTCAGGCCAGGGCTCACAAATGCTTTTCCCGCAACCTCTCCCAGCCACTAACATAAGGATGTTAGCAGCTACTCCTAGAGTCAGGCAGGATGCGGGAGGGTTCTGCCCTGTCCTCAGCTCTCACAGGGAAGCATGTCATGAAGCCAGCTGTCAACTAGCTGCATTCCTTTGGCAGTGAGAAGGTAGCAGTACTCTGAGTCAGGAGGTCCCAAGATTACCACTCTACTGCACCTGGAGATACCATCCAGGTCTGCATTGTTAACTTGTACTCAGAACCCTCTGGCAATCGTCTCTGGTGAAGACGTGTGAAACTCACTCTGCAGGCAATGTGGAAGTGTGGGGACTGAGGGTGTGCTCAACTCTCAGAAGTAAAATGCTTTTGGACAAGGCGTTCAGCTACCTTCTCACATATGGGACTTAGTATGTAGCACCTGTCTTCCACAAGAATTACTGGGAAATCGTGAATTGAGCTTGGAGGCACTCGTCTTGTGTGCCGGGAGATTCCAAATACCTCTCCCAGCACTTCCGTCAAACAGCGAGCCTAGGCCTTTTAGAAGCCAAGGGTACCAGAAGGCTGGATGTGGAGGTACAGGCCATAAGCTCAACTCTCAGAAGTGTGTATGCATGGGAGGCAGATGTCTGCTACCCGCTCGTACATGGGATTTGGAACCTAGCTACACTCTGGTTGAGGAAAGTCGTTGGAAATCGCTGTATTCAACTCAGATACACGGGAGTTCAGGCCCAGTGCTCACACTTGCTTTTCGCGCAACCTCTCCCAGCCACTAACATTAGGATGTTAGCAGCTAATCCTACAGTCAGGCAGCATGCGGGAGGGTTCTGCCCTGTCCTCAGCTCTCACAGGGAAGCATGTCTTGAAGCCAGCTGTCAACTAGCTGCATTCCTATGGCAGTGAGAAGGTAGCAGTATTCTGAGTCAGGAGGTTCCAAGATTACCAGTCGACTGCACCTGGGGATACCCTCCAGGTCTGCATTGCTACCCTGCGTCTCAGAAGCCTCTGGCAAACGTCTCTGCTGAAGACCTGCGAAACTCACTCTGCAGGCAGTGTGGAACTGTGAGGGACTGAGGGTGAGCTCAACTCTCAGAAGTAACATGGTTTTGGACAAGGCGTTCAGCTACCCTCTCACGTATGGAACTTAGTATGTAGCAGCAGTCTACCACACGAATTACTAGGAAATCGCTGAACTGAGCTTGGAGGCACTAGTCTTGTGTGCCGGGTGATTCCAATTACCTCTCCCAGCACTTCTGTCAAACAGCGAGCCTAGGCCTTTTAGAAGCCAAGGGTACCAGCAGGCTGGATGTGGAGGTACAGGCCATAAGCTCAACTCTCAGAAGTGTATATACATGGGAGGCAGATGTCGGCTTCCCACTCGGACATGGGAGTTGGAACCTAGCTACACTGTGATTGAAGAAGGCCATTGGAAATCGCTGTATTCAACTCAGATACACGGGAGTTCAGGCCCAGTTCTCACACATGCTTTTCCCGCAAACTCTCCCAGCCACTAACATAAGGATGTTAGCAGCTACTCCTACAGTCAGGCAGGATGCGGGAGGGTTCTGCCCTGTCCTCAGCTCTCACAGGGAAGCATGTCTTGAAGCCATCTGTCAACTAGCTGCATTCCTATGGCAGTGAGAAGGTAGCAGTACTCTGAGTCAGGAGGTTCCAAGATTACCACTCTACTGCACCTGGGGATACCCTCCAGGTCTGCATTGTTAACTTGTACTCAGAAGCCTCTGGCAATCGTCTCTGGTGAAGACGTGTGAAACTCACTCTGTAGGCAGTGTGGAACTGTGAGGAACTGAGGGTGTGCTCAACTCTCAGAAGTAAGATGCTTTTGGACAAGGCGTTCAGCTACCTTCTCACATATGGAACTTAGTATGTAGCACCTGTCTACCACAAGAATTACTGGGAAATCGTGAATTGAGCTTGGAGGCACTGGTCTTGTGTGCCGGGAGATTCCAATTACCTCTCCCAGCACTTCCGTCAAACAGCGAGCCTAGGCCTTTTAGAAGCCAAGGGTACCAGCAGGCTGGATGTGGAGGTACAGGCCATAAGCTCAACTCTCAGAAGTGTGTATGCATGGGAGGCAGATGTCTGCTACCCGCTGGTACATGGGATTTGGAACCTAGCTACACTCTGGTTGAGGAAAGTCGTTGGAAATCGCTGTATTCAACTCAGATACACGGGAGTTCAGGCCCAGTGCTCACACATGCTTTTCGCGCAACCTCTTCCAGCCACTAACATTAGGATTTTAGCAGCTACTCCTACAGTCAGGCAGCATGCGGGAGGGTTCTGCCCTGTCCTCAGTTCTCACAGGGAAGCATGTCTTGAAGCCAGCTGTCAACTAGCTGCATTCCTATGGCAGATAGAATGTAGCAGTATTCTGAGTCAGGAGGTTCCAAGATTACCAGTCGACTGCAACTGGGGATACCCTCCAGGTCTGCATTGTTACCCTGCGTCTCAGAAGCCTCTGGCAAACGTCTCTGCTGAAGACCTGCGAAACTCACTCTGTAGGCAGTGTGGAACTGTGAGGGACTGAGGGTGGGCTAAACTCTCAGAAGTAAGATGCTTTTGGACAAGGCGTTCAGCTACCATCTCACATATGGAACTTAGTATGTAGCACCTGTCTACCACAAGAATTACTGGGAAATCGTGAATTGAGCTTGGAGGCACTCGTCTTGTGTGCCGGGAGATTCCAATTACCTCTCCCAGCACTTCCGTAAAACAGCGAGCCTAGGCCTTTTAGAAGCCAAGGGTACCAGCAGGCTGGATGTGGAGGTACAGGCCATAAGCTCAACTCTCAGAAGTGTGTATGCATGGGAGGCAGATGTCTGCTACCCGCTCGTACCTATGATTTGGAACCTAGCTACACTCTGGTTGAGGAAAGCCGTTGGAAATCGCTGTATTCAACTCAGATATACGGGAGTTCAGGCCCAGTGCTCACACATGCTTTTCCCGCAACCTCTCCCAGCCACTAACATTAGGATGTTAGCAGCTACTCCTACAGTCAGGCAGCATGTGGGAGGGTTCTGCCCTGTCCTCAGCTCTCTCAGGGAAGCATGTCTTGAAGCCAGCTAGCTGTCAACTAGCTGCATTCCTATGGCAGTGAGAAGGTAGCAGTATTCTGAGTCAGGAGGTTCCAAGATTACCAGTCGACTGCACCTGGGGATACCCTCCAGGTCTGCATTGTTACCCTGCGTCTCAAAAGCCTCTGGCAAACGTCTCTGCTGAAGACCTGCGAAACTCACTCTGCAGGCAGTGTGGAACTGTGAGGGACTGAAGGTGAGCTCAACTCTCAGAAGTAAGATGGTTTTGGACAAGGCGTTCAGCTACCCTCTCACGTATGGAACTTAGTATGTAGCACCAGTCTACCACAGGAATTACTAGGAAATCGCTGAACTGAGCTTGGAGGCACTAGTCTTGTGTGCCGGGTGATTGCAATTACCTCTCCCAGCACTTCCGTCAAACAGCGAGCCTAGGCCTTTTAGAAGCCAAGGGTACCAGCAGGCTGGATGTGGAGGTACAGGCCATAAGCTCAACTCTCAGAAGTGTATATGCATGGGAGGCAGATGTCTGCTACCCACTCGGACATGGGAGTTCGAACGTAGCTACACTGAGATTGAAGAAGGCCATTGGAAATCGCTATATTCAACTCAGATACACGGGAGTTCATGCCCAGTGCTCACACATGCTTTTCCCGCAACCTCTCCCAGCCACTAACATTAGGATGTTAGCAGCTACTCCTACAGTCAGGCAGCATGCGGGAGGGTTCTGCCCTGTCCTCAGCTCTCACAGGGAAGCATGTCTTGAAGCCAGCTGTCCACTAGCTTCATTCCTATGGCAGTGAGAAGGTAGCAGTACTTTGAGTCAGGAGGTTCCAAGATTACCACTCTACTGCACCTGGAGATACCCTCCAGGTCTGAACTGTTAACTTGTACTCAGAAGACTCTGGCATCGTCTCTGGTGAAGACGTGTGTAACTCACTCTGCAGGCAGTGTGGAACTGTGAGGGACTGAGGGTGAGCTCAACTCTCAGAAGTAAGATGGTTTTGGACAAGGCGTTCAGCTACCTTCTCAAATATGGGACTTAGTATGTAGCACCTGTCTACCACAAGAATTACTGGGAAATCATGAATTGAGCTTGGAGGGACTCGTCTTGTGTGCCAGGCGATTCCAATTACCTCTCCCAGCACTTCCGTCAAACAGCGAGCCTAGGCCTTTTAGAAGCCAAGGGTACCAGCAGGCTGGATGTGGAGGTACAGGCCATAAGCTAAACTCTCAGAAGTGTGTATGCATGGGAGGCAGATGTCTGCTACCCGCTCGTACATGGGACTTGGAACCTAGCTACACTCTGGTTGAGGAAAGCCGTTGGAAATCGCTGTATTCAACTCAGATACACGGGAGTTCAGACCCAGTGCTCACACATGCTTTTCCCGCAACCTCTTCCAGCCACTAACATTAGGATGTTAGCAGCTACTCCTACAGTCAGGCAGGATGCGGGAGGGTTCTGCCCTGTCTTCAGCACTCACATGGAAGCATGTCTTGAAGCCAGCTGTCAACTAGCTGCATTCCTATGGCAGTGAGAAGGTAGCAGTATTCTGAGTCAGGAGGTTCCAAGATTACCAGGCTAATGCACATTGGGATACCCTCCAGGTCTGCATTGTTACCCTGCGTCTCAGAAGCCTCTGGCAAACGTCTCTGCTGAAGACCTGCGAAACTCACTCTGCAGGCAGTGTGGAACTGTGAGGGACTGTGGCTTAGCTCAACTCTCAGAAGTAAGATGGTTTTGGACAAGGCGGTCAGGTACCCTCTCAGGTATGGAACTTAGTATGTAGCACCAGTCTACCACAGGAATTACTAGGAAATCGCTTAACTGAGCTTGGAGGCACTAGTCTTGTGTGCCGGGTGATTCCAACAACCTCTCCCAACACTTCCGTCAAACAGCGAGCCTAGGCCTTTTAGAAGCCAAGGGTACCAGCAGGCTGGATGTGGAGGTACAGGCCATAAGCTCAACTCTCAGAAGTGTGTATGCATGGGAGGCAGATGTCTGCTACCCACTCGGACATGGGAGTTGGAACCTAGCTATACTGTGATTGAAGAAGGCCATTGGAAATCGCTGTATTCAACTCAGATACACGGGAGTTCAGGCCAGGGCTCACAAATGCTTTTCCCGCAACCTCTCCCAGCCACTAACATAAGGATGTTAGCAGCTACTCCTAGAGTCAGGAGGATGCGGGAGGGTTCTGCCCTGTCCTCAGCTCTCACAGGGAAGCATGTCATGAAGCCAGCTGTCAACTAGCTGCATTCCTTTGGCAGTGAGAAAGTAGCAGTACTCTGAGTCAGGAGGTTCCAAGATTACCACTCTACTGCACCTGGAGATTCCCTCCAGGTCTGCATTGTTAACTTGTACTCAGAAGCCTCTGGCAATCGTCTCTGGTGAAGACGTGTGAAACTCACTCTGCAGGCAGTGTGGAACTGTGAGGGACTGAGGGTGGGCTCAACTCTCAGAAGTAAGATGCTTTTGGACAAGGCGTTCAGCTACCATCTCACATATGGAACTTAGTGTGTAGCACCTGTCTACCACAAGAATTACTGGGAAATCGTGAATTGAACTTGGAGGCACTCGTCTTGTGTGCCGGGAGATTCCAATTACCTCTCCCAGCATTTCCGTCAAACAGCGAGCCTAGGCCTTTTTGAAGCCAAGGGTACCAGCAGGCTTGATGTGGAGGTACAGGCCATAAGCTCAACTCTCAGAAGTGTGTATGCATGGGAAGCAGATGTCTGCTACCCGCTCGTACATGGGATTTGGAACCTAGCTACACTCTGGTTGAGGAAAGCCGTTGGAAATCGCTGTATTCAACTCAGATACACGGGAGTTCAGGCCCAGTGCTCACACATGCTTTTCCCGCAACCTCTCCCATCCACTAACATTAGGATGTTAGCAGCTACTCCTACAGTCAGGCAGCATGCGGGAGGGTTCTGCACTGTCCTCAGCTCTCTCAGGGAAGCATGTCTTGAAGCCAGCTAGCTGTCAACTAGCTGGATTCCTATGGCAGTGAGAAGGTAGCAGTATTCTGAGTCAGGAGGTTCCAAGATTACCAGTCGACTGCACCTGGGGATACCCTCCAGGTCTGCATTGTTACCCTGCGTCTCAGAAGCCTCTGGCAAACGTCTCTGCTGAAGACCTGCGAAACTCACTCTGCACGTAGTGTGGAACAGTGAGGGACTGAGGGTGAGCTCAACTCTCAGAAGGAAGATGGTTTGGACAAGGCGTTCAGCTACCCTCTCACGTATGGAACTTACTATGTAGCACCAGTCTACCACAGGAATTACTAGGAAATCGCTGAAATGAGCTTGGAGGCACTAGTCTTGTGTGCCGGGTGATTCCAATTACCTCTCCCAGCACTTCCGTCAAACAGCGAGCCTAGGCCTTTTAGAAGCCAAGGGTACCAGCAGGCTGGATGTGGAGGTACAGGCCATAAGCTCAACTCTCAGAAGTGTGTATGCATGGGAGGCAGATGTCTGCTACCCACTCGGACATGGGAGTTGGAACCTAGCTACACTGTGATTGAAGAAGGCCATTGGAATTCGCTGTATTCAACTCAGATACACGGGAGTTCAGGCCCAGTGCTCACACATGCTTTTCCCGCAACCTCTCCCAGCCACTAACAAAAGGATGTTAGCAGCTACTCCTACAGTCAGGCAGGATGCGGGAGGGTTCTGGCCTGTCCTCAGCTCTCAGAGGGAAGCATGTCTTGAAGCCAGCTGTCAACTAGCTGCATTCCTATGGTAGTGAGAAGGTACAGTACTCTGAGTCAGGAGGTTCCAAGATTACCACTCTACTGCACCTGGAGATACCCTCCAGGTCTGCATTGTTAACTTGTACTCAGAAGCCTCTGGCACTCGTCTCTGGTGAAGACGTGTGAAACTCACTCTGCAGGCAGTGTGGAACTGTGAGGGACTCAGGGTGGGCTCAACTCTCAGAAGTAAGATGCTTTTGGACAAGGCGTTCTGCTACCATCTCACATATGGAACTTAGTATGTAGCACCTGTCTACCACAAGAATTACGGGGAAATCGTGAATTGAGCTTGGAGGCACTCGTCTTGTGTGCCGGGAGATTCCAATTACCTCTCCCAGCACTTCCGTCAAACAGCGAGCCTAGGCCTTTTAGAAGCCAAGGGTACCAGCAGGCTGGATGTGGAGGTACAGGCCATAAGCTCAATACTCAGAAGTGTATATGCATGGGAGGCAGATGTCTGCTACCCACTCGGACATGGGAGTTGGAACCTAGCTACACTGTGATTGAAGAAGGCCATTGGAAATCGCTGTATTCAACTCAGATACACGGGAGTTCAGGCCCAGTGCTCACACATGCTTTTCCCGCAACCTCTCCCAGCCACTAACATAAGAATGTTAGCAGCTACTCCTACAGTCAGGCAGGATGCGGGAGGGTCCTGCCCTGTTCTCAGCTCTCACAGGGAAGCATGTCTTGAAGCCAGCTGTCAACTAGCTGCATTCCTATGGCAGTAGGAAGGTGGCATTACTCTAAGTCAGGAGGTTCCAAGATTACCACTCTACTGCACCTGGAGATTCCCTCCAGGTCTGCATTGTTAACTTGTACTCAGAAGCCTCTGGCAATCGTCTCTGGTGAAGACGTGTGAAACTCACTCTGCAGGCAGTGTGGAACTGTGAGGGACTGAGGGTGGGCTCAACTCTCAGAAGTAAGATGCTTTTGGACAAGGCGTTCAGCTACCGTCTCACATATGGAACTTAGTATGTAGCACCTGTCTACCACAAGAATTACTGGGAAATCGTGAATTGAGCTTGGAGGCACTCGTCTTGTGTGCCGGGAGATTCCAATTACCTCTCCCAGCACTTCCGTCAAACAGCGAGCCTAGGCCTTTTAGAAGCCAAGGGTACCAGCAGGCTGGATGTTGAGGTATAGGCCATAAGCTCAACACTCAGAAGTGTGTATGCATGGGAGGCAGATGTCTGCTACCCGCTCGTACATGGGATTTGGAACCTAGCTACACTCTGGTTGAGGGAAGTCGTTGGAAATCGCTGTATTCAACTCAGATACACGGGAGTTCAGGCCCAGTGCTCACACATGCTTTTCCCGCAACCTCTCCCAGCCACTAACATTAGGATGTTAGCAGCTACTCCTACAGTCAGGCAGCATGCGGGAGGGTTCTGCCCTGTCCTCAGCTCTCTCAGGGAAGCATGTCTTGAAGCCAGCTAGCTGTCAACTAGCTGCATTCCTATGGCAGTGAGAAGGTAGCAGTATTCTGAGTCAGGAGGTTCCAAGATTACCAGTCTACTGCACCTGGGGATACCCTCCAGGTCTCCATTGTTACCCTGCGTCTCAGAAGCCTCTGGCAAAGGTCTCTGCTGAAGACCTGCGAAACTCACTCGGCAGGCAGTGTGGAACTGTGAGGGACTGAGGGTGAGCTCAACTCTCAGAAGTAAGATGGTTTTGGACAAGGCGTTCAGCTACCCTCTCACGTATGGAACTTAGTATGTAGCACCAGTCTACCACAGGAATTACTAGGAAATCGCTGAACTGAGCTTGGAGGCACTAGTCTTGTGTGCCGGGTGATTCCAATTACCTCTCCCAGCACTTCCGTCAAACAGCGAGCCTAGGCCTTTTAGAAGCCAAGGGTACCAGCAGGCTGGATGTGGAGGTACAGGCCATAAGCTCAACTCTCAGAAGTGTATATGCATGGGAGGCAGATGTCTGCTACCCACTCGGACATGGGAGTTGGAACCTAGCTACACTGTGATTGAAGAAGGCCATTGGAAATCGCTGTATTCAACTCAGATACACGGGAGTTCAGGCCCAGTGCTCACACATGTTTTCCCGCAACCTCTCCCAGCCACTAACATAAGGATGTTAGCAGCTACTCCTACAGTCAGGCAGGATGCGGGAGGGTTCTGCCCTGTCCTCAGCTCTCACAGGGAAGCATGTCTTGAAGCCAGCTGTCAACTAGCTGCATTCCTATGGCAGTGAGAAGGTAGCAGTACTCTGAGTCAGTAGGTTCCAAGATTACCAGTCTACTGCACCTGGGGATACCCTCCAGGTCTGCATTGTTACCCTGCGTCTCAGAAGCCTCCTGCAAACGTCTCTGCTGAAGACCTGCGAAACTCACTCTGCAGGCAGTGTGGAACTGTGAGGGACTGAGGGTGAGCTCAACTCTCAAAAGTAAGATGGTTTTGGACAAGGCGTTCAGCTACCCTCTCACGTATGGAACTTAGTATGTAGCACCAGTCTACCACAGGAATTACTAGGAAATCGCTGAACTGAGCTTGGAGGCACTAGTCTTGTATGCCGGGTGATTCCAATTACCTCTCCCAGCACTTCCGTCAAACAGCGAGCCTAGGCCTTTTAGAAGCCAAGGGTACTAGCAGGCTGGAGGTGGAGGTACAGGCCATAAACTCAACTCTCAGAAGTGTGTATGCATGGGAGGCAGATGTCTGCTACCCGCTCGTACATGGGATTTGGAACCTAGCTACACTCTGGTTGAGGAAAGCCGTTGGAATCGCTGTATTCAACTCAGATACACGGGAGTTCAGGCCCAGTGCTCACACATGCTTTTCCCGCAACCTCTCCCAGCCACTAACATTAGGATGTTAGCAGCTACTCCTACACTCAGGCAGCATGCGGGATGGTTCTGCCCTGTCCTCAGCTCTCACAGGGAAGCATGTCTTGAAGCCAGCTAGCTGTCAACTAGCTGCATTCCTATGGCAGTGAGAAGGTAGCAGTATTCTGAGTCAGGAGGTTCCAAGATTACCAGTCTACTGCACCTGGGGATACGCTCCAGGTCTGCATTGTTACCCTGCGTCTCAGAAGCCTCTGGCAAACGTCTCTGCTGAAGAGCTGCGAAACTCACTCTGCAGGCAGTGTGGAACTGTGAGGGACTGAGGCTGAGCTCAACTCTCAGAAGTAAGATGGTTTTGGAGAAGGCGTTCAGCTTCCCTCTCACGTATGGAACTTAGTATGTAGCACCAGTCTACCACAGGAATTACTAGGAAATCGCTGAACTGAGCCTGGAGGCACTAGTCTTGTGTGCCGGGTGATTCCAATTACCTCTCCCAGCACTTCCGTCAAACAGCGAGCCTAGGCCTTTTAGAAGCCAAGGGTACCAGCAGGCTGGATGTGGAGGTACAGGCCATAAGCTCAACTCTCAGAAGTGTATATGCATGGGAGGCAGATGTCTGCTACCCACTCGGACATGGGAGTTGGAACCTAGCTACACTGTGATTGAAGAAGGCCATTGGAAATCGCTGTATTCAACTCAGATACACGGGAGTTCAGGCCCAGGGCTCACACATGCTTTTCCCGCAACCTCTCCCAGCCACTAACATAAGGATGTTAGCAGCTACTCCTACAGTCAGGCAAGATGCGGAAGGGTTCTGCCCTTTCCTCAGCTCTCACAGGGAAGCATGTCTTGAAGCCAGCTGTCAACTAGGTGCATTCCTATGGCAGTGAGAAGGTAGCAGTACTCTGAGTCAGGAGGTTCCAAGATTACCAGTCTACTGCACCTGGGGATACCCTCCAGGTCTGCATTGTTACCCTGCGTCTCAGAAGCCTCTGGCAAACGTCTCTGCTGAAGACCTGCGAAATTCATTCTGCAGGCAGTGTGGAACTGTGAGGGACAGAGGGTGAGCTCAACTCTCAGAAGTAAGATGGTTTTGGAGAAGGCGTTCAGCTACCCTCTCACGTATGGAACTTAGTATGTAGCACCAGTCTACCACAGGAATTACGAGCAAATCGCTGAACTGAGCTTGGAGGCACTAGTCTTGTGTGCCGGGTGATTCCAATTACCTCTCCCAGCACTTCCGTCAAACAGCGAGCCTAGGCCTTTTAGAAGCCAAGGGTATTAGCAGGCTGGAGGTGGAGGTACAGGCCATAAGCTCAACTCTCAGAAGTGTGTATGCATGGGAGGCAGATGTCTGCTACCCGCTCGTACATGGGATTTGGAACCTAGGTACACTCTGGTTGAGGAAAGCCGTTGGAATCGCTGTATTCAACTCAGATACACGGGAGTTCAGGCCCAGTGCTCACACATGCTTTTCCCGCAACCTCTCCCAGCCACTAACATTAGGATGTTAGCAGCTACTCCTACACTCAGGCAGCATGCGGGAGGGTTCTGCCCTGTCCTCAGCTCTCTCAGGGAAGCATGTCTTGAAGCCAGCTGTCAACTAGCTGCATTCCTATGGCAGTGAGAAGGTAGCAGTACTCTGAGTCAGGAGGTTCCAAGATTACCACTCTACTGCACCTGGAGATACCCTCCAGGTCTGCATTGTTAACTTGTACTCAGAAGCCTCTGGCAATCGTCTCTGCTGAAGACGTGTGAAACTCACTCTGCAGGCAGTGTGGAACTGTGAGGGACTGAGGGTGAGCTCAACTCTCAGAAGTAAGATGCTTTTGGACAAGGCGTTCAGCTACCTTCTCACATATGGAACTTAGTATGTAGCACCTGTCTACCACAAGAATTACTGGGAAATCGTGAATTGAGCTTGGAGGCACTCGTCTTGTGTGCCGGGAGATTCCAATTACCTCTCCCAGCACTTCCGTCAAACAGCGAGCCTAGGCCTTTTAGAAGCCAAGGGTACCAGCAGGCTGGATGTGGAGGTACAGGCCATAAGCTCAACTCTCAGAAGTGTGTATGCATGGAGGCAGATGTCTGCTACCCGCTCGTACATGGGATTTGGAACCTAGCTACACTCTGGTTGAGGAAAGCCGTTGGAAATCGCTGTATTCAACTCAGATACACGGGAGTTCAGGCCCAGTGCTCACACATGCTTTTCCTGCAACCTCTCCCAGCCACTAACTTTAGGATGTTAGCAGCTACTCCTACAGTCAGGCAGGATGCGGGAGGGTTTTGCCCTGTCCTCAGCTCTCTCAGGTAAGCATGTCTTGAACCCAGCTAGCTGTCAACTAGCTGCATTCCTATGGCAGTGAGAAGGTAGCAGTATTCTGAGTCAGGAGGTTCAAAGATTACCAGTCGACTGCACCTGGGGATACCCTCCAGGTCTGCATTGTTACCCTGCGTCTCAGAAGCCTCTGGCAAACGTCTCTGCTGAAGACCTGCGAAACTCACTCTGCAGGGAGTGTGGAACTGTGAGGGACTGAGGCTGAGCTCAACTCTCAGAAGTAAGATGGTTTTGGACAAGGCGTTCAGCTACCCTCTCACGTATGGAACTTAGTATGTAGCACCAGTCTACCACAGGAATTACTAGGAAATCGTTGAACTGAGCTTGGAGGCACTCGTCTTGTGTGCCGGGAGATTCCAATTACCTCTCCCAGCACTTCCGTCAAACAGCGAGCCTAGGCCTTTTAGAAGCCAAGTGTACCAGCAGGCTGGATGTGGAGGTACAGGCCATAAGCTCAACTCTCAGAAGTGTGTATGCATGGGTGACAGATGTCTGCTACCCGCTCGTACATGGGATTTGGAACCTAGCTACCCTCTGGTTGAGGAAAGTCGTTGAAAATCGCTGTATTCAACTCATACACGGGAGTTCAGGCCAAGTGCTCACAAATGCTTTTCCCGCAACCTCTCCCAGCCACTAACATTAGGATGTTAGCAGCTACTCCTACAGTCAGGCTGCATGCGGGATGGTTCTGCCCAGTCCTCAGCTCTCACAGGGAAACATGTCTTGAAGCCAGCTGTCAACTAGCTGCATTCCTATGGCAGTGAGAAGGTAGCAGTATTCTGAGTCAGGAGGTTCCAAGATTACCAGTCTACTGCACCTGGGGATACCCTCCAGGTCTGCATTGTTACCCTGCGTCTCAGAAGCCTCTGGCAAACGTCTCTGCTGAAGACCTGCGAAACTCACTCTGCAAGCAGTGTGGAACTGTGAGGGACTGAGGCTGAGCTCAACTCTCAGAAGTAAGATGGTTTTGGAGAAGGCGTTCAGCTACACTCTCACGTATGGAACTTAGTATGTAGCACCAGTCTACCACAGGAATTACTAGGAAATCGCTGAACTGAGCTTGGAGGCAGTAGTCTTGTGTGCCGGGTGATTCCAATTACCTCTCCCAGCACTTCCGTCAAACAGCGAGCCTAGGCCTTTTAGAAGCCAAGAGTACCAGCAGGCTGGATGTGGAGGTACAGGCCATAAGCTCAACTCTCAGAAGTGTATATGCATGGGAGGCAGATGTCTGCTACCCACTCGGACATGGGAGTTGGAACCTAGCTACACTGTGATTGAGGAAGGCCATTGGAAATCGCTGTATTCAACTCAGATACACGGGAGTTCAGGCCCAGTGCTCACACATGCTTTTCCCGCAACCTCTCCCAGCCACTAACATAAGGATGTTAGCAGCTACTCCTACAGTCAGGCAGGATGCGGGAGGGTTCTGCCCTGTCCTCAGCTCTCACAGGGAAGCATGTCTTGAAGCCAGCTGTCAACTAGCTGTATTCCTATGGCAGTGAGAAGGTAGCAGTACTCTGAGTCAGGAGGTTCCAAGATTACCAGTCTGCTGCACCTGGGGATACCCTCCAGATCTGCATTGTTACCCTGCGTCTCAGAAGCCTCTGGAAAACGTCTCTGCTGAAGACCTGCGAAACTCATTCTGCAGGCAGTGTGGAACTGTGAGGGACTGAGTGTGAGCTCAACTCTCAGAAGTAAGATGGTTTTGGACAAGGCGTTCAGCTACCCTCTCACGTATGGAACTTAGTATGTAGCACCAGTCTACCACAGGAATTACTAGCAAATCGCTGAACTGAGCTTGGAGGGACTAGTCTTGTGTGCCGGGTGATTCCAAATACCTCTCCCAGCACTTCTGTCAAACAGCGAGCCTAGGCCTTTTAGAATCCAAGGGTACTAGCAGGCTGGATGTGGAGCTACAGGCCATAAGCTCAACTCTCAGAAGTGTGTATGCATGGAGGCAGATGTCTGCTACCGCTCGTACATGGGATTTGGAACCTAGCTACCCTCTGGTTGAGGAAAGCCGTTGGAAATCGCTGTATTCAACTCAGATACACGGGAGTTCAGGCCCAGTGCTCACACATGCTTTTCCTGCAACCTCTCCCAGCCACTAACTTTAGGATGTTAGCAGCTACTCCTACAGTCAGGCAGGATGCGGGAGGGTTTTGCCCTGTCCTCAGCTCTCTCAGGTAAGCATGTCTTGAACCCAGCTAGCTGTCAACTAGCTGCATTCCTATGGCAGTGAGAAGGTAGCAGTATTCTGAGTCAGGAGGTTCAAAGATTACCAGTCGACTGCACCTGGGGATACCCTCCAGGTCTGCATTGTTACCCTGCGTCTCAGAAGCCTCTGGCAAACGTCTCTGCTGAAGACCTGCGAAACTCACTCTGCAGGGAGTGTGGAACTGTGAGGGACTGAGGCTGAGCTCAACTCTCAGAAGTAAGATGGTTTTGGACAAGGCGTTCAGCTACCCTCTCACGTATGGAACTTAGTATGTAGCACCAGTCTACCACAGGAATTACTAGGAAATCGTTGAACTGAGCTTGGAGGCACTAGTCTTGTGTGCCGGGTGATTCCAATTACCTCTCCCAGCACTTCCATCAAACAGCGAGCCTAGGCCTTTTAGAAGCCAAGGGTACCAGCAGGCTGGATGTGGAGGTACAGGCCCTAAGCTCAACTCTCAGAAGTGTGTATGCATGGGGGGCAGATGTCTGCTACCCACTCGGACATGGGAGTTGGAACCTAGCTACACTGTGATTGAAGAAGGCCATTGGAAATCGCTGTATTCAACTCAGATACACGGGAGTTCAGGCCCAGTGCTCACACATGCTTTTCCCGCAACCTCTCCCAGCGACTAACATTAGGATGTTAGCAGCTACTCCTACAGTCAGGCAGGATGCGGGAGGGTTCTGCCCTGTCCTCAGCTCTCACAGGGAAGCATGTCTTGAAGCCAGCTGTCTACTAGCTGCATTCCTATGGCAGTGAGAAGGTAGCAGTACTCTGAGTCAGGAGATTCCAAGATTACCACTTTACTGCACCTGGAGATACCCTCCAGGTCTGCATTGTTAACTTGTACTCAGAAGCCTCTGGCAATCGTCTCTGGTGAAGACGTGTGAAACTCACTCTGCAGGCAGTGTGGAACTGTGAGGGACTGAGGGTGAGCTCAACTCTCAGAAGTAAGATGCTTTTGGACAAGGCGTTCAGCTACCTTCTCACATATGGAACTTAGTATGTAGCACCTGTCTACCACAAGAATTACTGGGAAATCGTGAATTGAGCTTGGAGGCACTCGTCTGGTGTGCAGGAGATTCCAATTACCTCTCCCAGCACTTCCGTCAAACAGCGAGCCTAGGCCTTTTAGAAGCCAAGAGTACCAGCAGGCTGGATGTGGAGGTACAGGCCATAAGCTCAACTCTCAGAAGTGTGTATGAATGGGAGGCAGATGTCTGCTACCCACTCGGACATGGGATATGGAACCTGGCTACACTCTGATTGATGAAAGCCTTTGGAAATCGCTGTATTCAACTCAGATACACGGGAGTTCAGGCCCAGTGCTCACACATGCTTTTCGTGCAACCTCAGCCAGCCACTAACATAAGGATGTTAGCAGCTACTCCTACAGTCAGGCAGGATGCGGGAGGGTTCTGCCCTGTCCTCAGCTCTCACAGGGAAGCATGTCTTGAAGCCAGCTGTCAACTAGCTGCATTCCTATGACAGGGAGAAGGTAGCAGTATTCTGAGTCAGGAGGATCCAAGATTACCAGTCGACTGCACCTGGGGATACCCTCTAGGTCTGCATTGTTACCCTGCGTCTCAGAAGCCTCTGGCAAACGTCTCTGCTGAAGACCTGCGAATCTCACTCTGCAGGCAGTGTGGGACTGTGAGGGACTGAGGCTGAGCTCAACTCTCAGAAGTAAGATGGTTTTGGACAAGGCGTTCAGCTACCCTCTCACGTATGGAACTTAGTATGTAGCACCAGTCTACCAAAGGGATTACTAGGAAATCGCTGAACTGAGCTTGGAGGCACTAGTTTTGTGTGCCGGGAGATTCCAATTACCTCTCCCAGCACTTCCGTCAAACAGCGAGCCAAGGCCTTTTAGAAGCCAAGAGTACCAGCAGGCTGGATGTGGAGGTACAGGCCATAAGCTCAACTATCAGAAGTGTGTATGAATGGGAGGCAGATGTCTGCTACCCACTCGGACATGGGATATGGAACCTGGCTACACTCTGATTGATGAAAGCCTTTGGAAATCGCTGTATTCAACTCAGATACACGGGAGTTTAGGCCCAGTGCTCACACATGCTTTTCGTGCAACCTCTCCCAGCCACTAACATAAGGATGTTAGCAGCTACTCCTACAGTCAGGCAGGATGCGGGAGGGTTCTGCCCTGTCCTCAGCTCTCACAGGGAAGCATGTCTTGAAGCCAGCTGTCAACTAGCTGCATTCCTATGGCAGTGAGAAGGTAGCAGTATTCTGAGTCAGGTGGTTCCAAGATTACCAGTCTACTGCACCTGGGGATACCCTCCAGGTCTGCATTGTTACCTTGCGTCTCAGAAGCCTCTGGCAAACGTCTCTGCTGAAGACATGCGAAACTCACTCGGCAGGCAGTGTGGAACTGTGAGGGACTGAGGCTGAGCTCAACTCTCAGAAGTAAGATGGTTTTGGACAAGGCATTCAGCTACCCTCTCACGTATGGAACTTAGTATGTAGCACCAGTCTACCACAGGAATTACTAGGAAATCGCTGAACTGAGCTTGGAGGCACTAGTCTTGTGTGCCCTGTGATTCCAATTACCTCTCCCAGCACTTCCGTCAAACAGCGAGCCTAGGCCTTTTAGAAACCAAGGGTACCAGCAGGCTGGATGTGGAGGTACAGGCCATAAGCTCAACACTCAGAAGTGTCTATGCATGGGAGGCATATGTCTGCTACCCACTCGGACATGGGAGTTGGAACCTGGCTACACTGTGATTGAAGAAGGCCATTGGAAATCGCTGTATTCAACTCAGATACACGGGAGTTCTGGCCCAGTGCTCACAAATGCTTTTCCCGCAACCTCTCCCAGCCACTAACATAAGGATGTGAGCAGCTACTCCTACAGTCAGGCAGGATGCGGGAGGGTTCTGCCCTGTCCTCAGCTCTCACAGGGAAGCATGTCTTGAAGCCAGCTGTCAACTTGCTGCATTCCTATGGCAGTGAGAAGGTAGCAGTACTCTGAGTCAGGAGGTTCCAAGATTACCAGTCTACTGCACCTGGGGATACCCTCCAGGTCTGCATTTTTACCCTGCGTCTCAGAAGCCTCTGGCAAAGGTCTCTGCTGAAGACCTGCGAAACTCACTCTGCAGGCAGTGTGGAACTGTGAGGGACTGAGGCTGAGCTAACTCTCAGAAGTAAGATGGTTTTGGACAAGGCGTTCAGCTACCCTCTCACGTATGGAACTTAGTATGTAGCACCTGTCTACCACAAGAATTACTGGGAAATCGTGAATTGAGCTTGGAGGCACTCGTCTTGTGTGCCGGGAGATTACAATTACCTCTCCCAGCACTTCCGTCAAACACCGAGCCTAGGCCTTTTAGAAGCCAAGGGTACCAGCAGGCTTGATGTGGAGGTACAGGCCATAAGCTCAACTCTCAGAAGTGTGTATGCATGGGAGGCAGATGTCTGCTACACACTCGTACATGGGATTTGGAACCTAGCTACACTCTGGTTGAGGAAAGTCGTTGGAAATCGCTGTATTCAACTCAGATACACGGGAGTTCAGTCCCAGTGCTCACACATTCTTTTCCCGCAACCTCTCCCAGCCACTAACATTAGGATGTTAGCAGCTCCTCCTACAGTCAGGCAGCATGCGGGAGGGTTCTGCCCTGTCCTCAGCTCTCACAGGGAAGCATGTCTTGAAGCCAGCTGTCAAGTAGCTGCATTCCTATGGCAGTGAGAAGGTAGCAGTATTCTGAGTCAGGAGGTTCCAAGATTACCAGTCTACTGCACCTGGGGATACCCTCCAGGTCTGCATTGTTACCCTGCGTCTCAGAAGCCTCTTGAAAACGTCTCTGCTGAAGACCTGCAAAACTCACTCTGCAGGCAGTGTGGAACTGTGAGGGACTGAGGCTGAGCTCAACTCTCAGAAGTAAGATGGTTTTGGACAAGGCGTTCAGCTACCCTCTCACGTATGGAACTTAGTATGTAGCGCCAGTCTACCACAGGAATTACTAGGAAATCGCTGAACTGAGCTTGGAGGCACTAGTCTTGTGTGCCGGGTGATTCCAATTACCTCTCCCAGCACTTCCGTCAAACAGCGAGCGGTGGCTTTTCAGAAGCCAAGGGTACCAGCAGGCTGGATGTGGAGGTACAGGCCATAAGCTCAACTCTCAGAATTGTGTATGCATGGGAGGCAGATGTCTGCTACCCACTCGGACATGGGATATGGAACCTGGCTACAATCTGATTGATGAAAGCCTTTGGAAATCGCTGTATTCAACTCAGATACACGGGAGTTCAGGCCCAGTGTTCACACATGTTTTTCGCGCACCCTCTCCCAGCCACTAACATAGGGATGTTAGCAGCTACTCCTACAGTCAAGCAGGATACGGGAGGGTTCTGCCCTGTCCTCAGCTCTCACAGGGAAGCATGTCTTGAAGCCAGCTGTCAACTAGCTGCATTCCTATGGCAGTGAGAAGGTAGCAGTTCTCTGAGTCAGGAGGTTCCAAGATTATCACTCTACTGCACCTGGAGATACCCTCCAGGTCTGCATTGTTAACTTGTACTCAGAAGCCTCTGGCAATCGTCTCTGGTGAAGACGTGTGAAACTCACTCTGCAGGCAGTGTGGAACTGTGAGGGACTGAGGCTGAGCTCAACTCTCAGAAGTAAGATGCTTTTGGACAAGGCGTTCAGCTACCTTCTCACATATGGAACATAGTATGTAGCACCTGTCTACAACAAGAATTACTGGGAAATCGTGAATTGAGCTTGGAGGCCCTCGTCTTCTGTGCTGGGAGATTCCAATTACCTCTCCCAGCACTTCCGTCAAACAGCGAGCCTAGGCCTTTTAGAAGCCAAGGGTACCAGCAGGCTGGCTGTGGAGGTACAGGCCATAAGCTCAACTCTCAGAAGTGTGTATGCATAGGAGGCAGATGTCTGCTACCCGCTCGTACCTGGGATTTGGAACCTAGCTACACTCTGGTTGAGGAAAGCCGTTGGAAATCGCTGTATTCAACTCAGATACACGGAAGTTCAGGCCCAGTGCTCACACATGCTTTTCCCCCAACCTCTCCCAGCCACTAACATTAGGATGTTAGCAGATACACCTAAGTCAGACAGCATGCGGGAGGGTTCTGCCCTGTCCTCAGCTCTCACAGGGAAGCATGTCTTGAAGCCAGCTGTCAAGTAGGTGCATTCCTATGGCAGTGAGAAGGAAGCAGTATTCTGAGTCAGGAGGTTCCAAGATTAGCAGTCTACTGCACCTGGGGATACCCTCCAGGTCTGCATTGTTACCCTGCGTCTCAGAAGCCTCTGGCAAACGTCTCTGCTGAAGACTTGCGAAACTCACTCTGCAGGCAGTGTGGAACTGTGAGGGACTGAGGCTGAGCTCAACTCTCAGAAGTAAGATGGTTTTGGACAAGGCGTTCAGCTACCCTCTCACGTATGGAACTTAGTATGTAGCACCAGTCTACCACAGGAATTACTAGGAAATCCCTGAACTGAGCTTGGAGGCACTAGTCTTGTGTGCCGGGTGATTTCAATTACCTCTCCCAGCACTTCCGTCAAACAGCGAGCCTAGGCCTTTTAAAAGCCAAGGGTACCAGCAGGCTGGATGTGGAGGTACAGGCCATAAGCTCAACTCTCAGAAGTGTGTATGCATGGGAGGCAGATGTCTGCTACCCACTCGGACATAGGAGTTGGAACCTAGCTACACTGTGATTGAAGAAGGCCATGGGAAATCGCTGTATTCAACTCAGATGCACGGGAGTTCAGGCCCAGTGCTCACACATGCTTTTCCCGCAACCTCTCCCAGCCACTAACATAAGGATGTTAGCAGCTACTCCTACAGTCAGGCAGGATGCGGGAGGTTTCTGCCCTCTCTTCAGCTCTCACAGGGAAGCATGTCTTGAAGCCAGCTGTCAACTTGCTGCATTCTTATGGAAGTGAGAAGGTAGCAGTAGTCTGAGTCAGGAGGTTCCAAGATTACCACTCTACTGCACCTGGAGATACCCTCCAGGTCTGCATTGTTAACTTGTACTCAGAAGCCTCTGGCAATCGTCTCTGGTGAAGACGTGTGAAACTCACTCTGCAGGCAGTGTGGAACTGTGAGGGACTGAGGGTGAGCTCAACTCTCAGAAGTAAGATGCTTTTGGACAAGGCGTTCAGCTACCTTCTCACATATGGAACTTAGTACGTAGAACCTGTCTACCACAAGAATTACTGGGAAATCGTGAATTGAGCTTGGACGCACACGTCTTGTGTGCCAGGAGATTCCAATTACCTCTCCCAGCACTTCCGTCAAACAGCGACCCAAGGCCTTTTAGAAGCCAAGGGTACCAGCAGGCTGGCTGTGGATGTACAGGCCATAAGCTCAACTCTCAGAAGTGTATATGCATGGGAGGCAGATGTCTGCTACCCACTCGGACATGGGAGTTGGAACCTAGCTACACTGTGATTGAAGAAGGCCATTGGAAATCGCTGTATTCAACTCAGATACACGGGAGTTCAGGCCCAGTGCTCACACATGCTTTTCCCGCAACCTCTCCCAGCCACTAACATAAGGATGTTAGCAGCTACTCCTACAGTCAGGCAGGATGCGGGAGGGTTCTGCCCTGTCCTCAGCTCTCACAGGGAAGCATTTCTTGAAGCCAGCTGTCAAGTAGGTGCATTCCTATGGCAGTGAGAAGGTAGCAGTATTCTGAGTCAGGAGGTTCCAAGATTACCAGTCTACTGCACCTGGGGATACCCTCCAGGTCTGCATTGTTACCCTGCGTCTCAGAAGCCTCTGGCAAACGTCTCCGCTGAAGACTTGCGAAACTCACTCTGCAGGCAGTGTGGAACTGTGAGGGACTGAGGCTGAGCTCAACTCTCAGAAGTAAGATGGTTTTGGACAAGGCGTTCAGCTACCCTCTCACGTATGGAACTTAGTATGTAGCACCAGTCTACCACAGGAATTACTAGGAAATCCCTGAACTGAGCTTGGAGGCACTAGTCTTGTGTGCCGGGTGATTTCAATTACCTCTCCCAGCACTTCCGTCAAACAGCGAGCCTAGGCCTTTTAGAAGCCAAGGGTACCAGCAGGCTGGATGTGGAGGTACAGGCCATAAGCTCAACTCTCAGAAGTGTGTATGCATGGGAGGCAGATGTCTGCTACCCACTCGGACATAGGAGTTGGAACCTAGCTACACTGTGATTGAAGAAGGCCATGGGAAATCGCTGTATTCAACTCAGATGCACGGGAGTTCAGGCCCAGTGCTCACACATGCTTTTCCCGCAACCTCTCCCAGCCACTAACATAAGGATGTTAGCAGCTACTCCTACAGTCAGGCAGGATGCGGGAGGTTTCTGCCCTCTCTTCAGCTCTCACAGGGAAGCATGTCTTGAAGCCAGCTGTCAACTTGCTGCATTCTTATGGAAGTGAGAAGGTAGCAGTAGTCTGAGTCAGGAGGTTCCAAGATTACCACTCTACTGCACCTGGAGATACCCTCCAGGTCTGCATTGTTAACTTGTACTCAGAAGCCTCTGGCAATCGTCTCTGGTGAAGACGTGTGAAACTCACTCTGCAGGCAGTGTGGAACTGTGAGGGACTGAGTGTGAGCTCAACTCTCAGAAGTAAGATGCTTTTGGACAAGGCGTTCAGCTACCTTCTCACATATGGAACTTAGTACGTAGAACCTGTCTACCACAAGAATTACTGGGAAATCGTGAATTGAGCTTGGACGCACTCGTCTTGTGTGCCAGGAGATTCCAATTACCTCTCCCAGCACTTCCGTCAAACAGCGACCCTAGGCCTTTTAGAAGCCAAGGGTACCAGCAGGCTGGCTGTGGAGGTACAGGCCATAAGCTCAACTCTCAGAAGTGTATATGCATGGGAGGCAGATGTCTGCTACCCACTCGGACATGGGAGTTGGGACCTAGCTACACTGTGATTGAGGAAGGCCATTGGAAATCGCTGTATTCAACTCAGATACACGGGAGTTCAGGCCCAGTGCTCACACATGCTTTTCCCGCAACCTCTCCCACCCACTAACATTAGGATGTTAGCAGCTACTCCTACACTCAGGCAGCATGCGGGAGGGTTCTGCCCTGTCCTCAGCTCTCTCAGGGAAGCATGTCTTGAAGCCAGCTAGCTGTCAACTAGCTGCATTCCTATGGCAGTGAGAAGGTAGCAGTATTCTGAGTCAGGAGGTTCCAAGATTACCAGTCGACTGCACCTGGGGATACCCTCCAGGTCTGCATTGTTACCCTGCGTCTCAGAAGCCTCTGGCTAACGTCTCTGCTGAACACCTGCGAAACTCACTCTGCAGGCAGTGTGGAACTGTGAGGGACTGAGGCTGAGCTCAACTCTCAGAAGTAAGATGGTTTTGGACAAGGCGTTCAGCTACACTCTCACGTATGGAACTTAGTATGTAGCACCAGTCTACCACAGGAATTACTAGGAAATCGCTGAACTGAGCTTGGAGGCACTAGTCTTGTGTGCTTGGTGATTCCAATTACCTCTCCCAGCACTTCCGTCAAACAGCGAGCCTAGGCCTTTTAGAAGCCAAGGGTACTAGCAGGCTGGATGTGGAGGTACAGGCCATAAGCTCAACTCTCAGAAGTGTATATGCATGGGAGGTATATGTCTGCTACCCACTCGGACATGGGAGTTGGAACGTAGCTACACTGTGATTGAAGAAGTCCATTGGAAATCGCTGTATTCAACTCAGATATACGGGAGTTCAGGCCCAGTGCTCACACATGCTTTTCCCGCAACCTCTCCCAGCCACTAACATAAGGATGTTAGCAGCTACTCCTACAGTCAGGCAGGATGCGGGAGGGTTCTGCCCTGTCCTCAGCTCTCACAGGGAAGCATGTCTTGAAGCCAGCTGTCAACTAGCTGCATTCCTATGGCAGTGAGAAGGTAGCAGTACTCTGAGTCAGGAGGTTCCAAGATTACCACTCTACTGCACCTGGAGATACCCTCCAGGTCTGCATTGTTAACTTGTACTCAGAAGTCTCTGGCAATCGTCTCTGGTGAAGACGTGTGAAACTCACTCTGCAGGCAGTGTGGAACTGTGAGGGACTGAGGGTGAGCTCAACTCTCAGAAGTAAGATGCTTTTGGACAAGGCGTTCAGCTACCCTCTCACGTATGGAACTTAGTATGTAGCACCAGTCTACCACAGGAATTACTAGGAAATCGCTGAACTGAGCTTGGAGACACTAGTCTTGTGTGCCGGGTGATTCCAATTACCTCTCCCAGCACTTCCGTCAAACAGCGAGCCTAGGCCTTTTAGAAGCCGAGGGTACCAGCAGGCTGGATGTGGAGGTACAGGCCATAAGCTCAACTCTCAGAAGTGTGTATGCATGGGAGGCAGATGTCTGCTACCCACTCGGACATGGGAGTTGGAACGTAGCTACACTGTGATTGAAGAAGTCCATTGGAAATCGCTGTATTCAACTCAGGTATACGGGAGTTCAGGCCCAGTGCTCACACATGCTTTTCCCGCAACCTCTCCTAGCCACTAACATAAGGATGTTAGCAGCTGCTCCTACAGTCACGCAGGATGCGAGAGGGTTCTGCCTTGTCCTCAGCTCTCACAGGGAAGCATGTCTTGAAACCAGCTGTCAACTAGCTGCGTTCCTATGGCAGTGAGATGGTAGCAGTACTCTGAGTCAGGACGTTCCAAGATTACCAGTCTACTGCACCGGGAGATACCCTCCAGGTCTGCATTGTTAACTTGTACTCAGAAGCCTCTGGCAATCGTCTCTGGTGAAGACGTGTGAAACTCACTCTGCAGGCAGTGTGGTAGTGTGAGGACTGAGGGTGTGCTCAACTCTCAGAAGTAAGATGCTTTTGGACAAGGCGTTCAGCTACCTTCTCACATATGGAACTTAGTATGTAGCACCTGTCTACCACAAGAATTACTGGGAAATCGTGAATTGAGCTTGGAGGCCCTCGTCTTGTGTGCCGGGAGATTCCAGTTACCTCTCCCAGCACTTCCGTCAAACAGCGAGCCTAGGCCTTTTAGAAGCCAAGGGTACCAGCAGGCTGGTTGTGGAGGTACAGGCCATAAGCTCAACTCTCAGAAGTGTGTATGCATGGGAGGCAGATGTCTGCTACCCGCTCGTACATGGGATTTGGAACCTAGCTACACTCTGGTTGAGGAAAGCTGTTGGACATCGCTGTATTCAACTCAGATACACGGGAGTTCAGGCCCAGTGCTCACACATGCTTTTCCCGCAACCTCTCCCAGCCACTAACATAAGGATGCTAGCAGCTACTCCTACAGTCAGGCAGGATGCGGGAGGGTTCTGCCCTGTCCTCAGCTCTCTCAGGGAAGCATGTCTTGAACCCAGCTAGCTCTCAACTAGCTGCATTCCTATGGCAGTGAGAAGGTAGCCGTATTCTGAGTCAGGAGGTTCCAAGATTACCAGTCGACTGCACCTGGGGATACCCTCCAGGTCTGCATTGTTACCCTGCGTCTCAGAAGCCTCTGGCAAACGTCTCTGCTGAAGACCTGCGAAACTCACTCTGCAGGGAGTGTGGAACTGTGAGGGACTGAGGCTGAGCTCAACTCTCAGAAGTAAGATGCTTTTGGACAAGGCGTTCAGCTACCCTCTCACGTATGGAACTTAGTATGTAGCACCAGTCTACCACAGGAATTACTAGGAAATCGCTGAACTGAGCTTGGAGGCACTAGTCTTGTGTGCCGGGTGATTCCAATTAACTCTCCCAGCACTTCCGTCAAACAGCGAGCCTAGGCCTTTTAGAAGCCAAGGGTACCAGCAGGCTGGATGTGGAGGTACAGGCCCTAAGCTCAACTCTCAGAAGTGTGTATGCATGGGGGGCAGATGTCTGCTACCCACTCGGACATGGGAGTTGGAACCTAGCTACACTGTGATTGAAGAAAGCCATTGGAAATCGCTGTATTCAACTCAGATACACGGGAGTTCAGGCCCAGTGCTCACACATGCTTTTCCCGCAACCTCTCCCAGCCACTAACATTAGGATGTTAGCAGCTACTCCTACAGTCAGGCAGGATGCGGGAGGGTTCTGCCCTGTCCTCAGCTCTCTCAGGGAAGCATGTCTTGAAGCCAGCTGTCAACTAGCTGCATTCCTATGGCAGTGAGAAGGTAGCAGTACTCTGAGTCAGGAGATTCCAAGATTACCACTTTACTGCACCTGGAGATACCCTCCAGGTCTGCATTGTTAACTTGTACTCAGAAGCCTCTGGCAATCGTCTCTTGTGAAGATGTGTGAAACTCACTCTGCAGGCAGTGTGGAACTGTGAGGGACTGAGGGTGGGCTCAACTCTCAGAAGTAAGATGCTTTTGGACAAGGCGTTCAGCTACCTTCTCACATATGGAACTTAGTATGTAGCACCTGTCTACCACAAGAATAACTGGGAAATCGTGTATTGAGCTTGGAGGCACTCGTCTTGTGTGCCGGGAGATTCCAATTACCTCTCCCAGCACTTCCGTCAAACAGCGAGCCTAGGCCTTTTAGAAGCCAAGTGTACCAGCAGGCTGGATGTGGAGGTACAGGCCATAAGCTCAACTCTCAGAAGTGTGTATGCATGGGAGGCAGATGTCTGCTACCCGCTCGTACATGGGATTTGGAACCTAGCTACCCTCTGGTTGAGGAAAGTCGTTGAAAATCGCTGTATTCAACTCATACACGGGGGTTCAGGCCAAGTGCTCACAAATGCTTTTCCCGCAACCTCTCCCAGCCACTAACATTAGGATGTTAGCAGCTACTCCTACAGTCAGGCAGCATGCGGGAGGGTTCTGCCCAGTCCTCAGCACTCACAGGGAAGCATGTCTTGAAGCCAGCTGTCAACTAGCTGCATTCCTATGGCAGTGAGAAGGTAGCAGTATTCTGAGTCAGGAGGTTCCAAGATTACCAGTCTACTGCACCTGGGGATACCCTCCAGGTCTGCATTGTTACCCTGCGTCTCAGAAGCCTCTGGCAAACGTCTTTGCTGAAGACCTGCGAAACTCACTCAGCAGGCAGTGTGGAACTGTGAGGGACTGAGGGTGAGCTCAACTCTCAGAAGTAAGATGGTTTTGGAGAAGGCGTTCAGCTACCCTCTCACGTATGGAACTTAGTATGTAGCACCAGTCTACCACAGGAATTACTAGGAAATCGCTGAACTGAGCTTGGAGGCAGTAGTCTTGTGTGCCGGGTGATTCCAATTACCTCTCCCAGCACTTCCGTCAAACAGCGAGCCTAGGCCTTTTAGAAGCCAAGGGTACCAGCAGGCTGGATGTGGAGGTACAGGCCATAAGCTCAACTCTCAGAAGTGTATATGCATGGGAGGCAGATGTCTGCTACCCACTCGGACATGGGAGTTGGAACCTAGCTACACTGTGATTGAAGAAGGCCATTGGAAATCGCTGTATTCAACTCAGATACACGGGAGTTCAGGCCCAGTGCTCACACATGCTTTTCCCGCAACCTCTCCCAGCCACTAACATAAGGATGTTAGCAGCTACTCCTACAGTCAGGCAGGATGCGGGAGGGTTCTGCCCTGTCCTCAGCTCTCACAGGGAAGCATGTCTTGAAGCCAGCAGTCAACTAGCTGCATTCCTATGGCAGTGAGAAGGTAGCAGTACTCTGAGTCAGGAGGTTCCAAGATTACCAGTCTACTGCACCTGGGGATACCCTCCAGATCTGCATTGTTACCCTGCGTCTCAGAAGCCTCTGGCAAACGTCTCTGCTGAAGACCGGCGAAACTCATTCTGCAGGCAGTGTGGAACTGTGAGGGACTGAGGGTGAGCTCAACTCTCAGAAGTAAGATGGTTTTGGACAAGGCGTTCAGCTACCCTCTCACGTATGGAACTTAGTATGTAGCACGAGTCTACCACAGGAATTACTAGCAAATCGCTGAAATGAGCTTGGAGGGACTAGTCTTGTGTGCCGGGTGATTCCAATTACCTCTCCCAGCACTTCTGTCAAACAGCGAGCCTCGGCCTTTTAGAATCCAAGGGTACTAGCAGGCTGGATGTGGAGCTACAGGCCATAACCTCAACTCTCAAGATTGTGTATGCATGGGAGGCAGATGTCTGCTACCAGCTTGTACATGGGATTTGGAACCTAGCTACACTCTGGTGGAGGAAAACCGTTGGAATCGCTGTATTCAACTCAGATACACGGGAGTTCAGGCCCAGTGCTCACACATGCTTTTCCCGCAACCTCTCCCAGCAACTAACATTAGGATGTTAGCAGCTACTCCTACAGTCAGGCAGGATGCGGGAGGTTTCTGCCCGTCCTCAGCTCTCACAGGGAAGCATGTCTTGAAGCCAGCTGTCAACTAGCTGCATTCCTATGGCAGTGAGAAGGTAGCAGTATTCTGAGTCAGGAGGTTCCAAGATTACCAGTCGACTGCACCTGGGGATACCCTCCAGGTCTGCATTGTTACCCTGCGTCTCAGAAGCCTCTGGCAAACGTCTCTGCTGAAGACCTGCGAAACTCACTCTGCAGGCAGTGTGGAACTGTGAGGGACTGAGTGTGGTCTCAACTCTCAGAAGTAAGATGCTTTTGGACAAGGCGTTCAGCTACCTTCTCCCATATGGAATTTAGTATGTAGCACCTGTCTACCACAAGAATTACTGGGAAATCGTAAATTGAGCTTGGAGGCACTCGTCTTGTGTGCCCGGAGATTCCAGTTACCTCTCCCAGCACTTCCGTCAAAGAGCGAGCCTAGGCCTTTTAGAAGCCAAGGGTATCAGCAGGCTGGCTGTGGAGGTACAGGCCATAAGCTCAACTCTCAGAAGTGTGTATGCATGGGAGGCAGATGTCTGCTACCCGCTCGTACATGGGATTTGGAACCTAGCTACACTCTGGTTGAGGAAAGCCGTTGGAATCGCTGTATTCAACTCAGATACACGGGAGTTCAGGCCCAGTGCTCACACATGCTTTTCCCGCAACCTCTCCCAGCCACTAACATTAGGATGTTAGCAGCTACTCCTACACTCAGGCAGCATGCGGGAGGGTTCTGCCCTGTCCTCAGCTCTCTCAGGGAAGCATGTCTTGAAGCCAGCTAGCTGTCAACTAGCTGCATTCCTATGGCAGTGAGAAGGTAGCAGTATTCTGAGTCAGGAGGTTCCAAGATTACCAGTCGACTGCACCTGGGGATACCCTCCAGGTCTGCATTGTTACCCTGCGTCTCAGAAGCCTCTGGCTAACGTCTCTGCTGAAGACCTGCGAAACTCACTCTGCAGGCAGTGTGGAACTGTGAGGGACTGAGGCTGAGCTCAACTCTCAGAAGTAAGATGGTTTTGGACAAGGCGTTCAGCTACCCTCTCACGTATGGAACTTAGTATGTAGCACCAGTCTACCACAGGAATTACTAGGAAATCGCTGAACTGAGCTTGGAGGCACTAGTCTTGTGTGCCGGGTGATTCCAATTACCTCTCCCAGCACTTCCGTCAAACAGCGAGCCTAGGCCTTTTAGAAGCCAAGGGTACTAGCAGGCTGGATGTGGAGGTACAGGCCATAAGCTCAACTCTCAGAAGTGTATATGCATGGGAGGTATATGTCTGCTACCCACTCGGACATGGGAGTTGGAACGTAGCTACACTGTGATTGAAGAAGTCCATTGTAAATCGCTGTATTCAACTCAGATATACGGGAGTTCAGGCCCAGTGCTCACACATGCTTTTCCCGCAACCTCTCCCAGCCACTAACATAAGGATGTTAGCAGCTACTCCTACAGTCAGGCAGGATGCGGGAGGGTTCTGCCCTGTCCTCAGCTCTCACAGGGAAGCATGTCTTGAAGCCAGCTGTCAACTAGCTGCATTCCTATGGCAGTGAGAAGGTAACAGTACTCTGAGTCAGGAGGTTCCAAGATTACCACTCTACTGCACCTGGAGATACCCTCCAGGTCTGCATTGTTAACTTGTACTCAGAAGTCTCTGGCAATCGTCTCTGGTGAAGACGTGTGAAACTCACTCTGCAGGCAGTGTGGAACTGTGAGGGACTGAGGGTGAGCTCAACTCTCAGAAGTAAGATGCTTTTGGACAAGGCGTTCAGCTACCCTCTCACGTATGGAACTTAGTATGTAGCACCAGTCTACCACAGGAATTACTAGGAAATCGCTGAACTGAGCTTGGAGGCACCAGTCTTGGTGCCGGGTGATTCCAATTACCTCTCCCAGCACTTCCGTCAAACAGCGAGCCTAGGCCTTTTAGAAGCCGAGGGTACCAGCAGGCTGGATGTGGAGGTACAGGCCATAAGCTCAACTCTCAGAAGTGTGTATGCATGGGAGGCAGATGTCTGCTACCCACTCGGACATGGGAGTTGGAACGTAGCTACACTGTGATTGAAGAAGTCCATTGGAAATCGCTGTATTCAACTCAGGTATACGGGAGTTCAGGCCCAGTGCTCACACATGCTTTTCCCGCAACCTCTCCTAGCCACTAACATAAGGATGTTAGCAGCTGCTCCTACAGTCACGCAGGATGCGAGAGGGTTCTGCCTTGTCCTCAGCTCTCACAGGGAAGCATGTCTTGAAACCAGCTGTCAACTAGCTGCATTCCTATGGCAGTGAGATGGTAGCAGTACTCTGAGTCAGGACGTTCCAAGATTACCAGTCTACTGCACCGGGAGATACCCTCCAGGTCTGCATTGTTAACTTGTACTCAGAAGCCTCTGGCAATCGTCTCTGGTGAAGACGTGTGAAACTCACTCTGCAGGCAGTGTGGTAGTGTGAGGACTGAGGGTGTGCTCAACTCTCAGAAGTAAGATGCTTTTGGACAAGGCGTTCAGCTACCTTCTCACATATGGAACTTAGTATGTAGCACCTGTCTACCACAAGAATTACTGGGAAATCGTGAATTGAGCTTGGAGGCCCTCGTCTTGTGTGCCGGGAGATTCCAGTTACCTCTCCCAGCACTTCCGTCAAACAGCGAGCCTAGGCCTTTTAGAAGCCAAGGGTACCAGCAGGCTGGTTGTGGAGGTACAGGCCATAAGCTCAACTCTCAGAAGTGTGTATGCATGGGAGGCAGATGTCTGCTACCCGCTCGTACATGGGATTTGGAACCTAGCTACACTCTGGTTGAGGAAAGCTGTTGGACATCGCTGTATTCAACTCAGATACACGGGAGTTCAGGCCCAGTGCTCACACATGCTTTTCCCGCAACCTCTCCCAGCCACTAACATAAGGATGCTAGCAGCTACTCCTACAGTCAGGCAGGATGCGGGAGGGTTCTGCCCTGTCCTCAGCTCTCTCAGGGAAGCATGTCTTGAACCCAGCTAGCTCTCAACTAGCTGCATTCCTATGGCAGTGAGAAGGTAGCCGTATTCTGAGTCAGGAGGTTCCAAGATTACCAGTCGACTGCACCTGGGGATACCCTCCAGGTCTGCATTGTTACCCTGCGTCTCAGAAGCCTCTGGCAAACGTCTCTGCTGAAGACCTGCGAAACTCACTCTGCAGGGAGTGTGGAACTGTGAGGGACTGAGGCTGAGCTCAACTCTCAGAAGTAAGATGCTTTTGGACAAGGCGTTCAGCTACCCTCTCACGTATGGAACTTAGTATGTAGCACCAGTCTACCACAGGAATTACTAGGAAATCGCTGAACTGAGCTTGGAGGCACTAGTCTTGTGTGCCGGGTGATTCCAATTAACTCTCCCAGCACTTCCGTCAAACAGCGAGCCTAGGCCTTTTAGAAGCCAAGGGTACCAGCAGGCTGGATGTGGAGGTACAGGCCCTAAGCTCAACTCTCAGAAGTGTGTATGCATGGGGGGCAGATGTCTGCTACCCACTCGGACATGGGAGTTGGAACCTAGCTACACTGTGATTGAAGAAGGCCATTGGAAATCGCTGTATTCAACTCAGATACACGGGAGTTCAGGCCCAGTGCTCACACATGCTTTTCCCGCAACCTCTCCCAGCCACTAACATTAGGATGTTAGCAGCTACTCCTACAGTCAGGCAGGATGCGGGAGGGTTCTGCCCTGTCCTCAGCTCTCTCAGGGAAGCATGTCTTGAAGCCAGCTGTCAACTAGCTGCATTCCTATGGCAGTGAGAAGGTAGCAGTACTCTGAGTCAGGAGATTCCAAGATTACCACTTTACTGCACCTGGAGATATCCTCCAGGTCTGCATTGTTAAGTTGTACTCAGAAGCCTCTGGCAATCGTCTCTTGTGAAGATGTGTGAAACTCACTCTGCAGGCAGTGTGGAACTGTGAGGGACTGAGGGTGAGTTCAACTCTCAGAAGTAAGATGCTTTTGGACAAGGCGTTCAGCTACCTTCTCCCATATGGAATTTAGTATGTAGCACCTGTCTACCACAAGAATTACTGGGAAATCGTAAATTGAGCTTGGAGGCACTCGTCTTGTGTGCCCGGAGATTCCAGTTACCTCTCCCAGCACTTCCGTCAAAGAGCGAGCCTAGGCCTTTTAGAAGCCAAGGGTACCAGCAGGCTGGCTGTGGAGGTACAGGCCATAAGCTCAACTCTCAGAAGTGTGTATGCATGGGAGGCAGATGTCTGCTACCCGCTCGTACATGGGATTTGGAACCTAGCTACACTCTGGTTGAGGAAAGCCGTTGGAAATCGCTGTATTCAACTCAGATACACGGGAGTTCAGGCCCAGTGCTCACACATGCTTTTCCCGCAACCTCTCCCAGCCACTAACATAAGGATGTTAGCAGCTACTCCTACAGTCAGGCAGGATACGGGAGCGTTCTGCACTGTCCTCAGCTCTCACAGGGAAGCATGTCTTGAAGCCAGCTGTCAACTAGCTGCATTCCTATGGCAGTGAAAAGGTAGCAGTATTCTGAGTCAGGAGGTTCCAAGATTACCAGTCTACTGCATCTGGGGATACCCTCCAGGTCGGCATTGTTACCCTGCGTCTCAGAAGCCTCTGGCAAACGTCTCTGCTGAAGACCAGCGAAACTCACTCGGCAGGCAGTGTGGAACTGTGAGGGACTGAGACTGAGCTCAACTCTCAGAAGTAAGATGGTTTTGGACAAGGCGTTCAGCTACCCTCTCACGTATGGAACTTAGTATGTAGCACCTGTCTACCACAGGAATTACTAGGAAATCGCTGAACTGAGCTTGGAGGCACTAGTCTTGTGTGCCGGGTGATTCCAATTAACTCTCCCAGCATTTCCGTCAAACAGCGAGCCTAGGCCTTTTAGAAGCCAAGGGTACCAGCAGGCTGGATGTAGAGGTACAGGCTATAAGCTCAACTCTCAGAAGTGTGTATACATGAGAGGCAGATGTCTGCTACCCACTCGGACATGGGAGTTTTAAGCTAGCTACATTGTGTTTGAAGAAGGCCATTGGAAATCGCTGTATTCAACTCAGATACACGGGAGTTCAGGCCGAGTGCTCACACATGCTTTTCGTGCAACCTCTCCCAGCCACTAACATAAGGATGTTAGCAGCTACTCCTACAGTCAGGCAGGATGCGGGAGGGTTCTGCCCTGTCCTCAGCTCTCACAGGGAAGCATGTCTTGAAGCCAGCTGTCAACTAGCTGCATTCCTCTGGCAGTGAGAAGGTAGCAGTACTCTGAGTCAGGAGGTTCCAAGATTAACACTCTACTGCACCTGGAGATACCCTCCAGGTCTGCATTGTTAACTTGTACTCAGAAGCCTCTGGCAATCGTCTCTGGTGAAGACGTGTGAAACTCACTCTGCAGGCAGTGTGGAACTGTGAGGGACTGAGGGTGAGCTCAACTCTCAGAAGTAAGATGCTTTTGGACAAGGCGTTCAGCTACCTTCTCACATATGGAACTTAGTATGTAGCACCTGTCTACCACAAGAATTACTGGGAAATCGTAAATTGAGCTTGGAGGCACTCGTCTGGTGTGCAGGAGATTCCAATTACCTCTCCCAGCACTTCCGTGAAACAGCGAGCGGTGGCTTTTCAGAAGCCAAGGGTACCAGCAGGCTGGATGTGGAGGTACAGGCCATAAGCTCAACTCTCAGAAGTGTATATGCATGGGAGGCAGATGTCTGCTACCCACTCGGACATGGGATATGGAACCTGGCTACACTCTGATTGATGAAAGCCTTTGGAAATCGCTGTATTCAACTCAGATACACGGGAGTTCAGGCCCAGTGTTCACACATGTTTTTCGCGCACCCTCTCCCAGCCACTAACATAAGGAAGTTAGCAGCTACTCCTACAGTCAAGCAGGATACGGGAGGGTTCTGCCCTGTCCTCAGCTCTCACAGGAAGCATGTCTTGAAGCCAGCTGTCAACTAGCTGCATTCCTATGGCAGTGAGAAGGTAGCAGTTCTCTGAGTCAGGATTTTCCAAGATTATCACTCTACTGCACCTGGAGATACCCTCCAGGTCTGCATTGTTAACTTGTACTCAGAAGCCTCTGGCAATCGTCTCTGGTGAAGACGTGTGAAATGCACTCTGCAGGCAGTGTGGGACTGTGAGGGACTGAGCCTGAGCTCAACTCTCAGAAGTAAGTTGCTTTTGGACAAGGCGTTCAGCTACCCTCTCACGTACGGAACTTAGTATGTAGCACCAGTCTACCACAGGAATTACTAGGAAATCGCTGAACTGAGCTTGGAGGCACTAGTCTTGTGTGCCGGGTGATTCCAATTACCTCTCCCAGCACTTCCGTGAAACAGCGAGCCTAGGCCTTTTAGAAGCCAAGGGTACCAGCAGGCTGGATGTGGAGGTACAGGCCATAAGCTCAACTCTCAGAAGTGTGTATGCATGGGAGGCAGATGTCTGCTACCCACTCGGACATGGGATATGGAACCTGGCTACACTCTGATTGATGAAAGCCTTTGAAAATCGCTGTATTCAACTCAGATACACGGGAGTTCAGGCCCAGTGCTCACACATGCTTTTCGCGCAACCTCTCCCAGCCACTAACATAAGGATGTTAGCAGCTACTCCTACAGTCAGGCAGGATGCGGGAGGGTTCTGCCCTGTCCTCAGCTCTCACAGGGAAGCATGTCTTGAAGCCAGCTGTCAACTAGCTGCATTCCTATGGCAGTGAGAAGGTAGCAGTACTCTGAGTCAGGAGGTTCCAAGATTACCACTCTACTGCACCTGGAGATACCCTCCAGGTCTGCATTGTTAACTTGTACTCAGAAGCCTCTGGCAATCGTCTCTGGTGAAGACGTGTGAAACTCACTCTGCAGGCAGTGTGGAACTGTGAGGGACTGAGGGTGAGCTCAACTCTCAGAAGTAAGATGCTTTTGGACAAGGCGTTCAGCTACCTTCTCACATATGGAACTTAGTATGTAGCACCTGTCTACCACAAGAATTACTGGGAAATCGTGAATTGAGCTTGGAGGCACTCGTCTTGTGTGCCGGGAGATTCCAATTATCTCTCCCAGCACTTCCGTAAAACAGCGAGCCTAGGCCTTGTAGAAGCCAAGGGTACCAGCAGGCTGGATGTGGAGGTACAGGCCATAAGCTCAACTCTCAGAAGTGTGTATGCATGGGAGGCAGATGTCTCCTACCCGCTCGTACATGGGATTTGGAACCTAGCTACACTCTGGTTGAGGAAAGCCGTTGGAAATCGCTGTATTCAACTCAGATACACGGGAGTTCAGGCCCAGTGCTCACACATGCTTTTCCCGCAACCTCTCCCAGCCACTAACATTACGATGTTAGCAGCTACTCCTACAGTCAGGCAGGATGCGGGAGGGTTCTGCCCTGTCCTCAGCTCTCACAGGGAAGCATGTCTTGAAGCCAGCTGTCAACTAGCTGCATTCCTATGGCAGTGAGAAGGTAGCAGTATTCTGAGTCAGGAGGTTCCAAGATTACCAGTCGACTGCACCTGGGGATCCCCTCCAGGTCTGCATTGTTACCCTGCGTCTCAGAAGCCTCTGGCAAACGTCTCTGCTGAAGACCTGCGAAACTCACTCTGCAGGCAGTGTGGGACTGTGAGGGACTGAGCCTGAGCTCAACTCTCAGAAGTAAGTTGCTTTTGGACAAGGCGTTCAGCTACCCTCTCACGTACGGAACTTAGTATGTAGCACCAGTCTACCACAGGAATTACTAGGAAATCGCTGAACTGAGCTTGGAGGCACTAGTCTTGTGTCCGGGTGATTCCAATTACCTCTCCCAGCACTTCCGTCAAACAGCGAGCGCTGGCTTTTCAGAAGCCAAGGGTACCAGCAGGCTGGATGTGGAGGTACAGGCCATAAGCTCAACTCTCAGAAGTGTATATGCATGGGAGGCAGATGTCTGCTACCCACTCGGACATGGGATATGGAACCTGGCTACACTCTGATTGATGAAAGCCTTTGGAAATCGCTGTATTCAACTCAGATACACGGGAGTTCAGGCCCAGTGTTCACACATGTTTTTCGCGCACCCTCTCCCAGCCACTAACATAAGGAAGTTAGCAGCTACTCCTACAGTCAAGCAGGATACGGGAGGGTTCTGCCCTGTCCTCAGCTCTCACAGGAAGCATGTCTTGAAGCCAGCTGTCAACTAGCTGCATTCCTATGGCAGTGAGAAGGTAGCAGTTCTCTGAGTCAGGAGTTTCCAAGATTATCACTCTACTGCACCTGGAGATACCCTCCAGGTCTGCATTGTTAACTTGTACTCAGAAGCCTCTGGCAATCGTCTCTGGTGAAGACGTGTGAAACTCACTCTGCAGGCAGTGTGGAACTGTGAGGGACTGAGGCTGAGCTCAACTCTCAGAAGTAAGATGCTTTTGGACAAGGCGTTCAGCTACCTTCTCACATATGGAACATAGTATGTAGCACCTGTCTACCACAAGAATTACTGGGAAATCGTGAATTGAGCTTGGAGGCCCTCGTCTTGTGTGCCGGGAGATTCCAATTACCTCTCCCAGCACTTCCGTCAAACAGCGAGCCTAGGCCTTTTAGAAGCCAAGGGTACCAGCAGGCTGGCTGTGGAGGTACAGGCCATAAGCTCAACTCTCAGAAGTGTGTATGCATAGGAGGCAGATGTCTGCTACCCGCTCGTACCTGGGATTTGGAACCTAGCTACACTCTGGTTGAGGAAAGCCGTTGGAAATCGCTGTATTCAACTCAGATACACGGAAGTTCAGGCCCAGTGCTCACACATGCTTTTCCCCCAACCTCTCCCAGCCACTAACATTAGGATGTTAGCAGATACACCTACAGTCAGACAGCATGCGGGAGGGTTCTGCACTGTCCTCAGCTCTCACAGGGAAGCATGTCTTGAAGCCAGCTGTCAAGTAGGTGCATTCCTATGGCAGTGAGAAGGTAGCAGTATTCTGAGTCAGGAGGTTCCAAGATTACCAGTCTACTGCACCTGGGGATACCCTCCAGGTCTGCATTGTTACCCTGCGTCTCAGAAGCCTCTGGCAAAGGTCTCTGCTGAAGACCTGCGAAACTCACTCTGCAGGCAGTGTGGAACTGTGAGGGCCTGAGGCTGAGCTCAACTCTCAGAAGTAAGATGGCTTTGGACAAGGCGTTCAGCTACCCTCTCACATGTGGAACTTAGTATGTAGCACCTGTCTACCACAAGAATTACTGGGAAATCGTGAATTGAGCTTGGAGGCACTCGTCTTGTTTCCCGGGAGATTCCAATTACCTCTCCCAGCACTTCCGTCAAACAGCGAGCCTAGGCCTTTTAGAAGCCAAGGGTACCAGCAGGCTGGATGTGGAGGTACAGGCCATAATCTCAACTCTCAGAAGTGTGTATGCATGGGAGGCAGATGTCTGCTACCCACTCGGACATGGGAGTTGGAACCTAGCAACACTGTGATTGAAGAAGGCCATTGGAAATCGCTGTATTCAACTCAGATACACGGGAGTTCAGGCCCAGTGCTCACACATGCTTTTCGCGCAACCTCTCCCAGCCACTAACATAAGGATGTTAGCAGCTACTCCTAAAGTCAGGCAGGATGCGGGAGGGTTCTGCCCTTTCCTCAGCTCTCACAGGGAAGCATGTCTTGAAGCCAGCTGTCAACTAGCTGCATTCCTATGGCAGTGAGAAGGTAGCAGTACTCTGAGTCAGGAGGTTCCAAGATTACCACTCTACTGCACCTGGAGATACCCTCCAGGTCTGCATTGTTAACTTGTACTCAGAAGCCTCTGGCAATCTTCTCTGGTGAAGACGTGTGAAACTCACTCTGCAGGCAGTGTGGAACTGTGAGGGACTGAGGGTGAGCTCTACACTCAGAAGTAAGATGCTTTTGGACAAGGCGTTCAGCTACCTTCTCACATATGGAACTTAGTATGTAGCACCTGTCTACCACAAGAATTACTGGGAAATCGTGAATTGAGCTTGGAGGCACTCATCTTGTGTGCCGGGAGATTCCAATTACCTCTCCCAGCACTTCCATCAAACAGCGAGCCTAGGCCTTTTAAAGCCAAGGGTACCAGCAGGCTGGATGTGGAGGTACAGGCCATAAGCTCAACTCTCAGAAGTGTGTATGCATGGGAGGCAGATGTCTGCTACCCGCTCGTACATGGGATTTGGAACCTAGCTACACTCTGGTTGAGGAAAGCCGTTGGATATCGCTGTATTCAACTCAGATAGACGGGAGTTCAGGCCCAGTGCTCACACATGCTTTTCCCGCAACCTCTCCCATCCACTAACATAAGGATGCTAGCAGCTACTCCTACAGTCAGGCAGGATGCGGGAGGGTTCTGCCCTTTCCTCAGCTCTCACAGGGAAGCATGTCTTGAAGCCAGCTGTCAACTAGATGCATTCCTATGGCAGTGAGAAGGTAGTAGTATTCTGAGTTAGGAGGTTCCAAGATTACCAGGCTACTGCACCTGGGGATACCCTCCAGGTCTGCATTGTTACCCTGTGTCTCAGAAGCCTCTGGCAAACGTCTCTGCTGAAGACCTGCGAACCTCACTCTGTAGGCATGTGGAACTGTGAGGGACTGAGGCTGAGCTCAACTCTCAGAAGTAAGATGCATTTGGAAAAGGCGTTCAGCTACCCTCTCACGTATGGAACTTAGTATGCAGCACCAGTCTACCACAGGAATTACTAGGAAATCGCTGAACTGAGCTTGGAGGCACTAGTCTTGTGTGCCGGGTGATTCCAATTACCTCTCCCAGCACTTCCGTCAAACAGCGAGCCTAGGCCTTTTAGAAGCCAAGGGTACCAGCAGGCTGGATGTGGAGGTACAGGCCATAAGCTCAACTCTCAGAAGTGTGTATGCATGGGAGGCAGATGTCTGCTACCCACTCGGACATGGGAGTTGGAATCTAGCTACACTGTGATTAAAGACGGCCATTGGAAATCGCTGTATTCAACTCAGATACACGGGAGTTCAGGCCCAGTGCTCACACATGCTTTTCCCGCAACCTCTCCCAGCCACTAACATAAGGATGTTAGCAGCTACTCCTACAGTCAGGCAGGATGCGGGAGGGTTCTGCCCTGTCCTCAGCTCTCGCAGGGAAGCATGTCTTGAAGCCAGCTGTCAACTAGCTGCATTCCTATGGCAGTGAGAAGGTAGCAGTACTCTGAGTCAGGAGGTTCCAAGATTACCACTCTACTGCACCTGGAGATACCCTCCAGGTCTGCATTGTTAACTTGTACTCAGAAGCCTCTGGCAATCGTCTCTGGTGAAGACGTGTGAAATGCACTCTGCAGGCAGTGTGGAACTGTGAGGGACTGAGGGTGGGCTCAACTCTCAGAAGTAAGATGCTTTTGGACAAGGCGTTCAGCTACCTTCTCACATATGGAACTTAGTATGTAGCACCTGTCTACCACAAGAATTACTGGGAAATCGTGAATTGAGCTTCGAGTCACTCGTCTTGTGTGCCGGGAAATTCCAATTACCTCTCCCAGCACTTCCGTCAAACAGCGAGCCTAGGCCTTTTAGAAGCCAAGGGTACCAGTAGGCTGGATGTGGAGGTACAGGCCATAAGCTGAACCCTCAGAAGTGTGTATGCATGGGAGGCAGATGTCTGCTACCCGCTCGTACATGGGATTTGGAACCTAGCTACACTCTGGTTGAGGAAAGTCGTTGGAAATCGCTGTATTCAACTCAGAAACACGGGAGTTCAGGCCCAGTGCTCAGACATGCTTTTCCCCCAACCTCTCCCAACCACTAACATTAGGATGTTAGCAGCTACTCCTACAGTCAGGCAGCATGCGGGAGGGTTCTGCCCTGTCCTCAGCTCTCTCAGGGAAGCATGTCTTGAAGCCAGCTGTCAACTAGCTGCATTCCTATGGCAGTGAGAAGGTAGCAGTATTCTGAGTCAGGAGGTTCCAAGATTACCAGTCGACTGCACCTGTGGATACCCTCCAGGTGTGCATTGTTACCCTTCGTCTCTGAAGCCTCTGGCAAACGTCTCTACTGAAGACCTGCGAAACTCACTCTGCAGGCAGTGTGGAACTGTGAGGGACTGAGGCTGAGCTCAACTCTCAGAAGTAAGATGGTTTTGGACAAGGCGTTCAGCTACCCTCTCACGTATGGAACTTTGTATGTAACACCAGTCTACCACAGGAATTACTAGGAAATCGCTGAACTGAGCTTGGAGGCACTAGTCTTGAGTGCCGGGTGATTCCAATTACCTCCCCAACACTTCCGTCAAACAGCGAGCCTAGGCCTTTTAGAAGCCAAGGTTACCAGCAGGCTGGATGTGGAGGTACAGGCCATAAGCTCAACTCTCAGAAGTGTGTATGCATGAGAGGCAGATGTCTGCTACCCACTCGGACATGGGAGTTGGAACCTAGCTACACTGTGATTGAAGAAGGCCATTGGAAATCGCTGTATTCAACTCAGATACACGGGAGTTCAGGCCCAGTGCTCACACATGCTTTTCCCGCAACCTCTCCCAGCCACTAACATAAGGATGTTAGCAGCTACTCCTATAGTCAGGCAGGGTGCGAGAGGGCTCTGCCCTGTCCTCAGCTCTCACAGGGAAGCATGTCTTGAAGCCAGCTGTCAACTAGCTGTATTCCTATGGCAGTGAGAAGGTAGCAGTACTCTGAGTCAGAAGATTCCAAGATTACCACTCTACTGCACCTGGAGATACCCTCCAGGTCTGCATTGTAAACTTGTACTCAGAAGCCTCTGGCAATCGTCTCTGGTGAAGACGTGTGAAACTCACTCTGCAGGGAGTGAAGGACTGTGAGGGACTGAGGGTGGGCTCAACTCTCAGATATAAGATGCTTTTTGACAAGGCGTTCAGCCACCATCTCACATATGGAACTTAGTATGTAGCACCTGTCTACTACAAGAATTACTGGGAAATCGTGAATTGAGCTGGA
This sequence comes from Canis aureus, assembly GCF_053574225.1. Taxonomy (NCBI): domain Eukaryota; kingdom Metazoa; phylum Chordata; class Mammalia; order Carnivora; family Canidae; genus Canis; species Canis aureus. The sequence goes on from NC_135643.1 coordinate 42,183,926, forward strand.
GGCCCTCGTCTTTTGTGCCGGGAGATTCCAATTACCTCTGCCAGCACTTCCGTCAAACAGCGAGCCTAGGCCTTTTAGAAGCCCAGGGTACCAGCAGGCTGGATGTGGAGGTACAGGCCATAAGCTCAACTCTCAGAAGTGTGTATGCATGGGAGGCATATGTCTGCTACCCGCTCGTACATGGGATTTGGAAACTAGCTACACTCTGGTTGAGGAAAGCCGTTGGAAATCGCTGTATTCAACTCAGAAACACGGGAGTTCAGGACCAGTGCTCACACATGCTTTTCCCGCAACCTCTCCCAGCCACTAACATTAGGATGTTAGCAGCTACTCCTACAGTCAGGCAGCATGCCGGAAGGTTCTGCCCTGTCCTCAGCCTTCACAGGGAAGCATGTCTTGAAGCCAGCTATCTGTCAACTAGCTGCATTCCTATGACAGTGAGAAGGTAGCAGTGTTCTGAGTCAGGGGGTTCCAAGATTACCAGTCGACTGCACCTGGGGATACCCTCCAGGTCTGCATTGTTACCCTGTGTCTCAGAAGCCTCTGGCAAACGTCTCTGCTGAAGACCTGCGAAACTCACTCTGCAGGCAGTGTGGGACTGTGAGGGACTGAGGATGAGCTCAACTCTCAGAAGTAAGATGCTTTTGGACAAGGCGTTCAGCTACCTTCTCACATATGGAACTTAGTATGTAGCACCTGTCTAACACAAGAATTACTGGGAAATTGTGAATTGAGCTTGGAGGCACTCGTCTTGTGTGCCGGGAGATTCCAATTACCTCTCCCAGCACTTCCGTCAAGCAGCGAGATTGGCCTTTTAGAAGCCAAGGGTACCAGCAGGCTGTATGTGGAGGTACAGGCCATAAGATCAACTCTCAGAAGTGTGTATGCATGGGAGGCAGATTTCTGCTACCCGCTCATCCATGGGATTTGGAACCTAGCTACACTCTTTTTGAGGAAAGCCTTTGGAAATCGCTGTATTCAACTCAGATACACGGGAGTTCCGGGCCAGTGCTCACACATGCTTTTTCCGCAACCTCTCCCAGCCACTAACATAAGGATGTTAGCAGCTACTCCTACAGTCAGGCAGGATGTGGGAGGGTTCTTCCCTGTCCTCAGCTCTCACAGGGAAGCATGTCTTGAAGCCAGCTGTCAACTAGCTGCATTCCTATGGCAGTGAGAAGGTAGCAGTATTCTGAGTCAAGAGGTTCCAAGATTACCAGTCTACTGCACCTGGGGATACCCTCCAGGTCTGCATTGTTACCCTGCGTCTCAGAAGCCTCTGGCAAACGTCTCTGCTGAAGACCTGTGAAACTCACTCTGTAGGCAGTGTGGAACAGTGAGGGACTGAGGCTGAGCTCAACTCTCAGAAGTAAGATGCTTTTGGACAAGGCGTTCAGCTACCTTCTCACATATGGAACTTAGTTTGTAGAACCTGTCTACCACAAGAATTACTGGGAAATCGTGAATTGAGCTTGGAGGCACTCGTCTTGTGTGCCGGGAGATTCCAATTACCTCTCCCAGCACTTCCGTCAAACAGCGAGCCTAGGCTTTTTAGAAGCCAAGGGTACCAGCAGGCTGGCTGTGGAGGTACAGGTCATAAGCTCAACTCTCAGAAGTGTCTATGCATGGGAGGCAGATGTCTGCTACCCACTCGGACATGGGATATGGAACCTGGCTACACTCTGATTGATGAAAGCCTTTGGAAATCGCTGTATTCAACTCAGATACACGGGAGTTCAGGCCCAGTGCTCACACATGCTTTTCCCGCAACCTCTCCAAGCCACTAACATAAGGATGTTAGCAGGTACTCCTATAGTCAGGCAGGATGCGGGAGGGTTCTGCCCTGTCCTCAGCTCTCACAGGGAAGCATGTCTTGAAGCCAGCTCTCAACTAGCTCCATTCCTATGGCAGTGAGAAGGTAGCACTATTCTGAGTCAGGAGGTTCCAAGATTACCAGTCTACTGCACCTGGGGATACCCTCCAGGTCTGCATTGTTACCCTGCGTCTCAGAAGCCTCTGGCAAACGACTCTGGTGAAGACGTGTGAAACTCACTCTACAGGCAGTGTGGAACTGTGAGGGACTGAGGGTGAGCTAAACTCTCAGAAGTAAGATGCTTTTGGACAAGGCGTTCAGCTACCTTCTCACATATGGAACTTAGTTTGTAGCACCTGTCTACTACAAGAATTACTGGGAAATCGTGAATTGAGTTGGAGGCCCTCGTCTTGTGTGCCGGGAGATTCCGATTACCTCTCCCAGCACTTCCGTCAAACAGCGAGCCTAGGCCTTTTAGAAGCCCAGGGTACCAGCAGGCTGGATGTGGAGGTACAGGCCATAAGCTCAACTCTCAGAAGTGTGTATGCATGGGAGGCAGATGTCTGCTACCCGCTCGTACATGGGATTTGGAACCTAGCTACACTCTGGTTGAGGAAAGCCGTTGGAAATCGCTGTATTCAACTCAGATACACGGGAGTTCAGGCCCAGTGCTCACACATGCTTTTCCCGCAAACTCTCCCAGCCACTGACATTAGGATGTTAGCAGCTACTCCTACAGTCAGGCAGCATGCGGGAGGGTTCTGCCCTGTCCTCAGCTCTCTCAGGGAAGCATGTCTTGAAGCCAGCTATCTGTCAACTAGCTGCATTCCTATGGCAGTGAGAAGGTAGCAGTATTCTGAGTCAGGAGGTTCCAAGATTACCAGTCGACTGCACCTGGGGATACCCTCCAGGTCTGCATTGTTACCCTGTGTCTCAGAAGCCTCTGGCAATCGTCTCTGCTGAAGACCTGCGAAAATCACTCTGCAGGCAGTGAGGGACTGTGAGGGACTGAGGATGAGCTCACTCTCAGAAGTAAGATGGTTTTGGACAAGGCGTTCAGCTACACTCACACTTATGGAACTTAGTATGTAGCACCAGTCTACCACAGGAATTACTAGGAAATCGCTGAACTGAGCTTGGAGGCACTAGTCTTGTGTGCCGGGTGATTCCAATTACCTCTCCCAGCACTTCCGTCAAACAGCGAGCCTAGGCCTTTTAGAAGCCAAGGGTACCAGCAGGCTGGATGTGGAGGTACAGGCCATAAGCTCAACTCTCAGAAGTGTATATGCATGGGAGGCAGATGTCTGCTACCCACTCGGACATGGGAGTTGGAACCTAGCTACACTGTGATTGAAGAAGGCCATTGGAAATCGCTGTATTCAACTCAGATACACGGGAGTTCAGGCCCAGTGCTCACACATGCTTTTCCCGCAACCTCTCCCAGCCACTAACATAAGGATGTTAGCAGCTACTCCTACAGTCAGGCAGGATGCGGGAGGGTTCTGCCCTGTCCTCAGCTCTCACAGGGAAGCAAGTCTTGAAGCCAGCTGTCCAGTAGCTGCATTCCTATGGCAGTGAGAAGGTAGCAGTACTCTGAGTCAGGAGGTTCCAAGATTACCACTCTACTGCACCTGGAGATACCCTCCAGGTCTGCATTGTTAACTTGTACTCAGAAGCCTCTGGCAATCGTCTCTGGTGAAGACGTGTGAAACTCACTCTGCAGGCAGTGTGGAACTTTGAAGGACTGAGGATGGGCTCAACTCTCAGAAGTAAGATTCTTTTGGACAAGGCGTTCAGCAACCATGTCACATATGGAACTTAGTATGTAGCACCTGTCTACCACAAGAATTACTGGGAAATCGTGAATTGAGCTTGGAGGCACTCGTCTTGTGTGCCGGGAGATTCCAATTACCTCTCCCAGCACTTCCGTCAAACAGCGAGCCTAGGCCATTTATAAGCCAAGGGTAGCAGCAGGCTGGATGTGGAGGTACAGGCCATAATCTCAACTCTCAGAAGTGTGTATGCATGGGAGGCAGATGTCTGCTACCCACTCGGACATGGGAGTTGGAACCTCGCAACACTGTGATTGAAGAAGGCCATTGGAAATCGCTGTATTCAACTCAGATACACGGGAGTTCAGGCCCAGTGCTCACACATGCTTTTCCCGCAACCTCTCCCAGCCACTAATATAAGGATGTTAGCAGCTACTCCTACAGTCAGGCAGGATGCGGGAGGGTTCTGCAATGTCCTCAGCTCTCACAGGGAAGCATGTCTTGAAGCCAGCTCTCAACTAGCTGCATTCCTATGGCAGTGAGAAGGTACCAGTATTCTGAGTCAGGAGGTTCCAAGATTACCAGTCTACTGCACCTGGGGATACCCTCCAGGTCTGCATTGTTACCCTGCGTCTCAGAAGCCTCTGGCAAACGACTGTTCTGAAGACATGCGAAACTCACTCTGCAGGCAGTGTGGGACCGTGAGGGACTGAGGCTGAGCTCAACTCTCAGAAGTAAGTTGGTTTTGGACAAGGCGTTCAGCTACACTCTCACGTATGGAACTTAGTATGTAGCACCTGTCTACCACAAGAATTACTGGGAAATCGTGAATTGAGCTTGGAGGCACAAGTCTTGTGTGCCGGGAGATTCCTATTACCTCTCCCAGCACTTCCGTCAAACAGCGAGCCTAGGCCTTTTAGAAGCCAAGGGTACCAGCAGGCTGGATGTGGAGGTACAGGCCATAAGCTCAACTCTCAGAAGTGGGTATGCATGGGAGGCAGATGTCTGCTACCCGCTCGTACATGGGATTTGGAACCTAGCTACACACTGGTTGAGGAAAGCCGTTGGAAATCGCTGTATTTAACTCAGATACACGGGAGTTCAGGCCCAGTGCTCACACAAGCTTTTCCCGCAACCTCTCCCAGCCACTAACATTAGGATGTTAGCAGCTACTCCTACAGTCAGGCAGCATGCGGGAGGGTTCTGCCCTGTCCTCAGCTCTCTCAGGGAAGCATGTCTTGAAGCCAGCTATCTGTCAACTAGCTGCATTCCTATGGCAGTGAGAAGGAAGCAGTATTCTGAGTCAGGAGGTTCCAAGATTACCAGTCTACTGCACCTGGGGATACCCTCCAGGTCTGCATTGTTACCCTGTGTCTCAGAAGCCTCTGGCAAACGTCTCTGCTGAAGACCTGCGAAACTCACTCTGCAGGCAGTGTGGGACTGTGAGGGACTGAGGATGAGCTCACTCTCAGAAGTAAGATGGTTTTGGACAATGCGTTCAGCTACCCTCTCACGTATGGAACTTAGTATGTAGCACCAGTCTACCAGAGGAATTACTAGGAAATCGCTGAACTGAGCTTGGAGGCACTAGTCTTGTGTGCCGGGTGATTCCAATTAACTCTCCCAACACTTCCGTCAAAAAGCGAGCCTAGGCCTTTTAGAAGCCAAGGTTACCAGGAGGCTGGATGTGGATGTACAGGCCATAAGCTCAACTCTCAGAAGTGTATATGCTTGGGAGGCAGATGTCTGCTACCCGCTCGGACATGGCAGTTGGAACCTAGCTACACTGTGATTGAAGAAGGACATTGGAAATCGCTGTATTCAACTCAGATACACGGGAGTTCAGGCCCAGTGCTCACACATGCTTTTCCCGCAATCTCTCCCAGCCACTAACATAAGGATGTTAGCAGCTACTCATACAGTCAAGCAGGATGCGGGAGGGTTCTGCCCTGTCCTCAGCTCTCACAGGGAACCATGTCTTGAAGCCAGCTGTCAACTAGCTGCATTCCTATGGCAGTGAGAAGGTAGCAGTATTCTGAGTCAGGTGGTTCCAAGTTTACCAGTCTACTGCACCTGTGGATACCCTCCAGGTGTGCATTGTTACCATGCGTCTCAGAAGCCTCTGGCAAACGTCTCTGCTGAAGACCTGCGAAACTCACTTGGCAGGCAGTGTGGAACTGTGAGGGACTGAGGCTGAGCTCAACTCTCAGAAGTTGGATGGTTTTGGACAAGGCGTTCAGCTACCCTCTCACGTATGGAACTTATTATGTAGCACCAGTCTACCACAGGAATTACTAGGAAATCGCTGAACTGAGCTTGGAGGCACTAGTCTTGTGTGCCGGGTGATTCCAATTACCTCTCCCAGCACTTCCGTCAAACAGCGAGCCTAGGCCTTTTAGAAGCCAAGGGTACCAGCAGGCTGGATGTGGAGGTACAGGCCATAAGCTCAACTCTCAGAAGTGTATATGCATGGGAGGCAGATGTCTGCTACCCACTCGGACATGGGAGTTGGAACCTAGCTACACTGTGATTGAAGAAGGCCATTGGAAATCGCTGTATTCAACTCAGATACACGGGAGTTCAGGCCCAGTGCTCACACATGCTTTTCCCGCAACCTCTCCCAGCCACTAACATAAGGATGTTAGCAGCTACTCCTACAGTCAGGCAGGATGCGGGAGGGTTCTGCCCTGTCCTCAGCTCTCACAGGGAAGCATGTCTTGAAGCCAGCTGTCAACTAGCTGCATTCCTATTGCAGTGAGAATCTAGCAGTACTCTGAGTCAGGATGTTCCAAGATTACCACTCTACTGCACCTGGAGATACCCTCCAGGTCTGCATTGTTAACTTGTACTCAGAAGCCTCTGGCAATCGTCTCTGGTGAAGACGTGTGAAACTCACTCTGCAGGCAGTGTGGAACTGTGAGGGACTGAGGATGGGCTCAACTCTCAGAAGTAAGATTCTTTTGGACAAGGCGTTCAGCAACCATCTCACATATGGAACTTAGTATGTAGCACCTGTCTACCACAAGAATTACTGGGAAATCGTGAATTGAGCTTGGAGGCACTCGTCTTGTGTGCCGGGAGATTCCAATTACCTCTCCCAGCACTTCCGTCAAACAGCGAGCCTAGGCCTTTTAGAAGCCAAGGGTACCAGCAGGCTGGATGTGGAGGTACAGGCCATAATCTCAACTCTCAGAAGTGTGTATGCATGGGAGGCAGATGTCTGCTACCCACTCGGACATGGGAGTTGGAACCTCGAAACACTGTGATTGAAGAAGGCCATTGGAAATCGCTGTATTCAACTCAGATACACGGGAGTTCAGGCCCAGTGCTCACACATGCTTTTCCCGCAACCTCTCCCAGCCACTAACATAAGGATGTTAGCAGCTACTCCTACAGTCAGGCAGGATGCGGGAGGGTTCTGCCCTGTCCTCAGCTCTCACAGGGAAGCATGTCTTGAAGCCAGCTGTCAACTAGCTGCATTCCTATGGCAGTGAGAAGGTAGCAGTACTCTGAGTCAGGAGGTTCCAAGATTACCACTCTACTGCAGCTGGAGATACCCTCCAGGTCTGCATTTTTAACTTGTACTCAGAAGCCTCTGGCAATCGTCTCTGGTGAAGACGTGTGAAACTCACTCTGCAGGCAGTGTGGAACTGTGAGGGACTGAGTGTGGGCTCAACTCTCAGAAGTAAGATGCTTTAGGACAAGGCGTTCAGCTACCTTCTCACATATGGAACTTAGTATGTAGCACCTGTCTACCACAAGAATTACTGGGAAATCGTGAATTGAGCTTGGAGGCACTCGTCTTGTGTGCCGGGAGATTCCAAATACCTCTCCCAGCACTTCCGTCAAACAGCGAGCCTAGGCATTTTAGAAGCCAAGGGTACCAGCAGGCTGGATGTGGAGGTACAGGCCATAAGCTCAACTCTCAGAAGTGTGTATGCATGGGAGGCAGATGTCTGCTACCCACTCGGACATGGGAGTTCGAACCTAGCTACACTGTGATTAAAAACGCCACTGGAAATCGCTGTATTCAACTCAGATACACGGGAGTTCAGGCCCAGTGCTCACACATGCTTTTCCCGCAACCTCTCCCAGCCACTAACATAAGGATGTTAGCAGCTACTCCTACAGTCAGGCAGGATGCGGGAGGGTTCTGCCCTGTCCTCAGCTCTCACAGGGAAGCATGTCTTGAAGCCAGCTGTCAACTAGCTGCATTCCTATGGCAGTGAGAAGGTAGCAGTACTCTGAGTCAGGAGGTTCCAAGATTACCACTCTACTGCACCTGGAGATACCCTCCAGGTCTGCATTGTTAACTTGTACTCAGAAGCCTCTGGCAATCGTCTCTGGTGAAGACATGTGAAACTCACTCTGCAGGCAGTGTGGAAGTGTGAGGGACTGAGGGTTTGCTCAACTCTCAGAAGTAAGATGCTTTTGGACAAGGCGTTCAGCTACCTTCTCACATATGGAACGTAGTATGTAGCACCAGTCTACCACAAGAATTACTGGGAAATCGTGAATTGAGCTTGGAGGCACTCGTCTTGTGTGCCGGGAGATTCCAATTACCTCTCCCAGCACTTCCGTCAAACAGCGAGCCTAGGCCTTTTAGAAGCCAAGGGTACCAGCAGGCTGGATGTGGAGGTACAGGCCATAATCTCAACTCTCAGAAGTGTGTATGCATGGGAGGCAGATGTCTGCTACCCACTCGGACATGGGAGTTGGAACCTCGAAACACTGTGATTGAAGAAGGCCATTGGAAATCGCTGTATTCAACTCAGATACACGGGAGTTCAGGCCCAGTGCTCACACATGCTTTTCCCGCAACCTCTCCCAGCCACTAACATAAGGATGTTAGCAGCTACTCCTACAGTCAGGCAGGATGCGGGAGGGTTCTGCCCTGTCCTCAGCTCTCACAGGGAAGCATGTCTTGAAGCCAGCTCTCAACTAGCTGCATTCCTATGGCAGTGAGAAGGTAGCAGTATTCTGAGTCAGGAGGTTCCAAGATTACCAGTCTACTGCACCTGGGGATACCCTCCGGGTCTGCATTGTTACCCTGCGTCTCAGAAGCCTCTGGCAAACGACTGTTCTGAAGACATGCGAAACTCACTCTGCAGGCAGTGTGGGACTGTGAGGGACTGAGGCTGAGCTCAACTCTCAGAAGTAAGATGGTTTTGGACAAGGCGTTCAGCTACACTCTCACGTATGGAACTTAGTACGTAGCACCTGTCTACCACAAGAATTACTGGGAAATCGTGAATTGAGCTTGGAGGCACAAGTCTTGTGTCCCGGGAGATTCCTATTACCTCTCCCAGCACTTCCGTCAAACAGCGAGCCTAGGCCTTTTAGAAGCCAAGGTTACCAGCTTGCTGGATGTGGAGGTACAGGCCATAAGCTCAACTCTCAGAAGTGGGTATGCATGGGAGGCAGATGTCTGCTACCCGCTCGTACATGGGATTTGGAACCTAGCTACACTCTGGTAGAGGAAAGCCGTTGGAAATCGCTGTATTCAACTCAGATACACGGGAGTTCAGGCCCAGTGCTCACACATGTTTTTCCCGCAACCTCTCCCAGCCACTAACATTAGGATGTTAGCAGCTACTCCTACAGTCAGGCAGCATGCGGGAGGGTTCTGCCCTGTCCTCAGCTCTCACAGGGAAGCATGTCTTGAAGCCAGCTGTCAACTAGCTGCATTCCTAAGGCAGTGAGAAGGTAGCAGTATTCTGAGTCAGGAGGTTCCAAGATAACCAGTCGACTGCACCTGGGGATACCCTCCAGGTCTGCATTGTTACCCTGCGTACAGAAGCCTCTGGCAAACGTCTCTGCTGAAGACCTGCGAAACTCACTCTGCAGGCAGTGTGGAACTGTGAGGGACCTAGGCTAAGCTCAACTCTCAGAAGTAAGATGTTTTTGGATAAGGCGTTCAGCTACCCTCTCACGTATGGAACTTAGTATGTAGCACCAGTCTACCACAGGAATTACTAGGAAATCGCTGAACTGAGCTTGGAGGCACTCGTCTTGTGTGACGGGTGATTCCAATTACCTCTCCAAGCACTTCCGTCAAACAGCGAGCCTAGGCCTTTTAGAAGCCAAGGGTACCAGCAGGCTGGATGTGGAGGTACAGGCCATAAGCTCAACCCTCAGAAGTGTGTATGCATGGGAGGCAGATGTCTGCTACCCGCTCGTACATGGGATTTGGACCCTAGCTACACTCTGGTTGAGGAAAGTCGTTGGAAATCGCTGTATTCAACTCAGATACACGGGAGTTCAGGCCCAGTGCTCACACATGCTTTTCCCGCAACCTCTCCCAGCCACTAACATAAGGATGTTAGCAGCTACTCCTACAGTCAGGCAGCATGCGGGAGGGTTCTGCCCTGTCCTCAGCTCTCACAGGGAAGCATGTCTTGAAGCCAGCTGTCAACTAGCTGCATTCCTATGGCAGTGAGAAGGTAGCAGTAGTCTGAGTCAGGAGGTTCCAAGATTACCACTCTACTGCAGCTGGAGATACCCTCCAGGTCTGCATTGTTAACTTGTACTCAGAAGCCTCTGGCAATCGTCTCTGGTGAAGACGTGTGAAACTCACTCTGCAGGCAGTGTGGAAGTGTGAGGGACTGAGGGTTTGCTCAACTCTCAGAAGTAAGATGCTTTTGGACAAGGCGTTCAGCTACCTTCTCACATATGGAACTTAGTATGTAGCACCAGTCTACCACAAGAATTACTGGGAAATCGTGAATTGAGCTTGGAGGCACTCGTCTTGTGTGCCGGGAGATTCCAATTACCTCTCCCAGCACTTCCGTCAAACAGCGAGCCTAGGCCTTTTAGAAGCCAAGGGTACCAGCAGGCTGGATGTGGAGGTACAGGCCATAATCTCAACTCTCAGAAGTGTGTATGCATGGGAGGCAGATGTCTGCTACCCACTCGGACATGGGAGTTGGAACCTCGAAACACTGATTGAAGAAGGCCATTGGAAATCGCTGTATTCAACTCAGATACACGGGAGTTCAGGCCCAGTGCTCACACATGCTTTTCCCGCAACCTCTCCCAGCCACTAACATAAGGATGTTAGCAGCTACTCCTACAGTCAGGCAGGATGCGGGAGGGTTCTGCCCTGTCCTCAGCTCTCACAGGGAAGCATGTCTTGAAGCCAGCTCTCAACTAGCTGCATTCCTATGGCAGTGAGAAGGTAGCAGTATTCTGAGTCAGGAGGTTCCAAGATTACCAGTCTACTGCACCTGGGGATACCCTCCGGGTCTGCATTGTTACCCTGCGTCTCAGAAGCCTCTGGCAAACGACTGTTCTGAAGACATGCGAAACTCACTCTGCAGGCAGTGTGGGACTGTGAGGGACTGAGGCTGAGCTCAACTCTCAGAAGTAAGATGGTTTTGGACAAGGCGTTCAGCTACATTCTCACGTATGGAACTTAGTATGTAGCACCTGTCTACCACAAGAATTACTGGGAAATCGTGAATTGAGCTTGGAGGCACAAGTCTTGTGTCCCGGGAGATTCCTATTACCTCTCCCAGCACTTCCGTCAAACAGCGAGCCTAGGCCTTTTAGAAGCCAAGGTTACCAGCTTGCTGGATGTGGAGGTACAGGCCATAAGCTCAACTCTCAGAAGTGGGTATGCATGGGAGGCAGATGTCTGCTACCCGCTCGTACATGGGATTTGGAACCTAGCTACACTCTGGTAGAGGAAAGCCGTTGGAAATCGCTGTATTCAACTCAGATACACGGGAGTTCAGGCCCAGTGCTCACACATGTTTTTCCCGCAACCTCTCCCAGCCACTAACATTAGGATGTTAGCAGCTACTCCTACAGTCAGGCAGCATGCGGGAGGGTTCTGCCCTGTCCTCAGCTCTCACAGGGAAGCATGTCTTGAAGCCAGCTGTCAACTAGCTGCATTCCTAAGGCAGTGAGAAGGTAGGAGTATTCTGAGTCAGGAGGTTCCAAGATTACCAGTCGACTGCACCTGGGGATACCCTCCAGGTCTGCATTGTTACCCTGCGTACAGAAGCCTCTGGCAAACGTCTCTGCTGAAGACCTGCGAAACTCACTCTGCAGGCAGTGTGGAACTGTAAGGGACCTAGGCTGAGCTTAACTCTCAGAAGTAAGATGTTTTTGTATAAGGCGTTCAGCTACCCTCTCACGTATGGAACTTAGTATGTAGCACCAGTCTACCACAGGAATTACTAGGAAATCGCTGAACTGAGCTTGGAGGTACTCGTCTTGTGTGACGGGTGATTCCAATTACCTCTCCAAGCACTTCCGTCAAACAGCGAGCCTAGGCCTTTTAGAAGCCAAGGGTACCAGCAGGCTGGATGTGGAGGTACAGGCCATAAGCTCAACCCTCAGAAGTGTGTATGCATGGGAGGCAGATGTCTGCTACCCGCTCGTACATGGGATTTGGACCCTAGCTACACTCTGGTTGAGGAAAGTCGTTGGAAATCGCTGTATTCAACTCAGATACACGGGAGTTCAGGCCCAGTGCTCACACATGCTTTTCCCGCAACCTCTCCCAGCCACTAACATAAGGATGTTAGCAGCTACTCCTACAGTCAGGCAGCATGCGGGAGGGTTCTGCCCTGTCCTCAGCTCTCACAGGGAAGCATGTCTTGAAGCCAGCTGTCAACTATCTGCATTCCTATGGCAGTGAGAAGGTAGCAGTACTCTAGTCAGGAGGTTCCAAGATTACCAGGCTACTGCACCTGGGGATACCCTCCAGGTCTGCATTGTTATCCTGCGTCTCAGAAGCCTCTGGCAAACGTCTCTGCTGAAGACCTGCGAAACTCACTCTGCAGGCAGTGTGGAACTGTGAGGGACTGAGGCTGAGCTCAACTCTCAGAAGTAAGATGGTTTTGGACAAGGCTTTCAGCTACCCTCTCACGTATGGAACTTAGTATGTAGCACCAGTCTACCACAGGAATTACTAGGAAATCGCTGAACTGAGCTTGGAGGCACTAGTCTTGTGTGCCGGGTGATTCCAATTACCTCTCCCAGCACTTCCGTCAAACAGCGAGCCTAGGCCTTTTAGAAGCCAAGGGTACCAGCAGGCTGGATGTGGAGGTACAGGCCATAAGCTAAACTCTCAGAAGTGTATATGCATGGGAGGCAGATGTCTGCTACCCACTCGGACATGGGAGTTGGAACCTAGCTACACTGTGATTGAAGAAGTCCATTGGAAATCGCTGTATTCAACTCAGATACACGGGAGTTCAGGCCCAGTGCTCACACATGCTTTTCCCGCAACCTCTCCCAGCCACTAACATAAGGATGTTAGCAGCTACTCCTACAGTCAGGCAGGATTGGGAGGTTCTGCCCTGTCCTCAGCTCTCACAGGGAAGCATGTCTTGAAGCCAGCTGTCAACTAGCTGCCTTCCTATGGCAGGGAGAAGGTAGCAGTACTCTGAGTCAGGAGGTTCCAAAATTACCACTCTACTGCACCTGGAGATACCCTCCAGGTCTGCATTGTTAACTTGTACTCAGAAGCCTCTGGCAATCGTCTCTGGTGAAGACCTGTGAAACTCACTCTGCAGGCAGTGTGGAACTGTGAAGGACTGAGTGTGAGCTCAACTCTCAGAAGTAAGATGCTTTTGGACAAGTCGTTCAGCTACCTTCTCACATATGGAACTTAGTATGTAGCACCTGTCTACCACAAGAATTACTGGGAAATCGTGAATTGAGCTTGGAGGCCCTCGTCTTGTGTGCCGGGAGATTCCAATTACCTCTCCCAGCACTTCTGTCAAACAGCGAGCCTAGGCCTTTTAGAAGCCAAGGGTACCAGAAGCCTGGATGTGGAGGTACAGGCCATAAGCTCAACTCTCAGAAGTGTGTATGCATGGGAGGCAGATGTCTGCTACCCGCTTGTACCTGGGATTTGGAACCTAGCTACACTCTGGTTGAGGAAAACCGTTGGAAATCGCTGTATTCAACTCAGATACACGGGAGTTCAGGCCCAGTGCTCACACATGCTTTTCCCGCAACCTCTCCCAGCCACTAACATTAGGAAGTTAGCAGCTACTCCTACAGTCAGGCAGCATGCGAGAGGGTTCTGCCCTGTCCTCAGCTCCCTCAGGAAAGCATGTCTTGAAGCCAGCTAGCTGTCAACTAGCTGCATTCCTATGGCAGTGAGAAGGTAGCAGTATTCTGAGTCAGGAGGTTCCAAGATTACCAGTCGACTGCACCTGGGGATACCCTCCAGGTCTGCATTGTTAACGTGCGTCTCAGAAGCCTCTGGCAAACGTCTCTGCTGAAGACCTGCGAAACTCACTCTGCAGGCAGTGTGGAACTGTGAGGGACTGAGGCTGAGCTCAACTCTCAGAAGTAAGATGGTTTTGGACAAGGCGTTCAGCTACCCTCTCACGTGTGGAACTTAGTATGTAGCACCAGTCTACCACAGGAATTACTAGGAAATCGCTGAAATGAGCTTGGAGGCACTAGTCTTGTGTGCCGGGTGATTCCAATTACCTCTCCCAGCACTTCCGTCAAAAAGCGAGCCTAGGCCTTTTAGAACCCAAGGGTACCAGGAGGCTGGTTGTGAAGGTACAGGCCATAAGCTCAACTCTCAGAAGTGTATATGCATGGGAGGCAGATGTCTGCTACCCACTCTGACATGGCAGTTGGAACCTAGCTACACTGTGATTGAAGAAGGCCATTGGAAATCGCTGTATTAAACTCAGATACACGGGAGTTCAGGCCCAGTGCTCACACATGCTTTTCCCGCAATCTCTCCCAGCCAGTAACATAAGGATGTTCGCAGCTACTCCTACAGTCAGGCAGGATGCGGGAGGGTTCTGCCCTGTCCTCAGTTCTCACAGGGAAGCATGTCTTGAAGCCAGCTGTCAACTAGCTGCATTCCTATGGCAGTGAGAAGGTAGCAGTACTCTGAGTCAGGAGGTTCCAATATTACCACTCTACTGCACCTGGAGATACCCTCCAGGTCTGCATTGTTAACTTGTACTCAGAAGCCTCTGGCAATCGTCTCTGGTGAAGACGTGTGAAACGCACTCTGCAGGCAGTGTGGAACTGTGAGGGACTGAGGGTGGGCTCAACTCTCAGAAGAAAGATGCTTTTGGACAAGGCGTTCAGCTACCATCTCACATATGGAACTTAGTATGTAGCACCTGTCTACCACAAGAATTACTGGGAAATCGTGAATTGAGCTTGGAGGCACTCGTCTTGTGTGCCGGGAGATTCCAATTACCTCTCCCAGCACTTCCGTCAAACAGCGAGCCTAGGCCTTTTAGAAGCCAAGGGTACCAGCTGCCTGGATGTGGAGGTACAGGCCATAAGCTCAACTCTCAGAAGTGTGTATGAATGGGAGGCAGATGTCTGCTACGCGCTCGTACATGGGATTTGGAACCTAGCTACACTCTGGTTGAGGAAAGCCGTTGGAAATCGCTGTATTCAACTCAGATACACGGGAGTTCAGGCCCAGTGCTCACACATGCTTTTCCCGCAACCTCTCCCAGCCACTAACATTAGGATGTTAGCAGCTACTCCTACAGTCAGGCAGCATGCGGGAGGGTTCTGCCCTGTCCTCAGCTCTCTCAGGGAAGCATGTCTTGAAGCCAGGTAGCTGTCAACTAGCTGCATTCCTATGGCAGTGAGAAGGTAGCAGTATTCTGAGTCAGGAGGTTCCAAGATTACCAGTCGACTGCACCTGGGGATACCCTCCAGGTCTGCATTGTTACCCTGCGTCTCAGAAGCCTCTGGCAAACGTCTCTGCTGAAGACCTGCGAAACTCACTCTGCAGGCAGTGTGGAACTGTGAGGGACTGAGGCTGAGCTCAACTCTCAGAAGTAAGATGGTTTTGGACAAGGCGTTCAGCTACCCTCTCACGTATGCAACTTAGTATGTAGCACCAGTCTACCACAGGAATTACTAGGAAATCGCTGAACTGAGCTTGGAGGCACTAGTCTTGTGTGCCGGGTGATTCCAATTACCTCTCCCAGCACTTCTGTCAAACAGCGAGCCTAGGCCTTTTAGAAGCCAAGGGTACCAGGAGGCTGGATGTGGAGGTACAGGCCATAAGCTCAACTCTCAGAAGTGTATATGCATGGGAGGCAGATGTCTGCTACCCACTCCGACATGGCATTTGGAACCTAGCTACACTGTGATTGAAGAAGGCCTTTGGAAATCGCTGTATTCAACTCAGATACACGGGAGTTCAGGCCCCGTGCTCTCACATGCTTTTCCCGCAATCTCTCACAGCCACTAACATAAGGATGTTAGCAGCTACTCCTACAGTCAGGCAGGATGCGGGAGGGTTCTGCCCTGTCCTCAGCTCTCACAGGGAAGCATGTCTTGAAGCCAGCTGTCAACTAGCTGCATTCCTATGGCAGTGAGAAGGTAGCAGTACTCTGAGTCAGGAGGTTCCAAGATTACCACTCTACTGCACCTGGAGATACCCTCCAGGTCTGCATTGTTAACTTGTACTCAGAAGCCTCTGGCAATCATCTCTGGTGAAGACGTGTGAAACTCACTCTGCAGGCAGTGTGGAAGTGTGAGGGACTGAGGGTGGGCTCAACTCTCAGAAGTAAGATGCTTTTGGACAAGGCGTTCAGCTACCATCTCACATATGGAACTTAGTATGTAGCACCTGTCTACCACAAGTATTATCGGGAAATCGTGAATTGAGCTTCGAGGCACTCATCTTGTGTGCCGGGAGATTCCAATTACCTCTCCTAGCACTTCCGTCAAACAGCGAGCCTAGGCCTTTTAGAAGCCAAGGGTACCAGTAGGCTGGATGTGGAGGTACAGGCCATAAGCTGAACCCTCAGAAGTGTGTATGCATGGGAGGCAGATGTCTGCTACCCGCTCGTACATGGGATTTGGAACCTAGCTACACTCTGGTTGAGGAAAGTCGTTGGAAATCGCTGTATTCAACTCAGATACACGGGAGTTCAGGCCCAGTGCTCACACATGCTTTTCCCGCAACCTCTCCCAGCCACTAACATTAGGATGTTAGCAGCTACTCCTACAGTCAGGCAGCATGCGGGAGGGTTCTGCCCTGTCCTCAGCTCTCACAGGGAAGCATGTCTTGAAGCCAGCTGTCAACTAGCTGCATTCCTATGGCAGTGAGAAGGTAGCAGTATTCTGAGTCAGGAGGTTCCAACATTACCAGTCGACTGCTCCTGTGGATACCCTCCAGGTGTGCATTGTTACCCTTCGTCTCAGAAGCCTCTGGCAAACGTCTCTGCTGAAGACCTGCGAAACTCACTCTGCAGGCAGTGTGGAACTGTGAGGGACTGAGGCTGAGCTCAACTCTCAGAAGTAAGATGGTTTTGGACAAGGCGTTCAGCTACCCTCTCACGTATGGAACTTAGTATGTAACACCAGTCTACCACAGGAATTACTAGGAAATCGCTGAACTGAGCTTGGAGGCACTAGTCTTGAGTGCCGGGTGATTCCAATTACCTCCCCAGCACTTCCGTCAAACAGCGAGCCTAGGCCTTTTAGAAGCCAAGGGTACCAGCAGGCTGGATGTGGAGGTACAGGCCATAAGCTCAACTCTCAGAAGTGTGTATGCATGAGAGGCAGATGTCTGCTACTCACTCGGACATGGGAGTTGGAACCTAGCTACACTGTGATTGAAGAAGGCCATTGGAAATCGCTGTATTCAACTCAGATACACGGGAGTTCAGGCCCAGTGCTCACACATGCTTTTCCCGCAACCACTCCCAGCCACTAACATAAGGATGTTAGCAGCTACTCCTACAGTCAGGCAGGATGCGAGAGGGTTCTGCCCTGTCCTCCGCTCTCACAGGGAAGCATGTCTTGAAGCCAGCTGTCAACTAGCTGTATTCCTATGGCAGTGAGAAGGTAGCAGTAATCTGAGTCAGGAGGTTCCAAGATTACCAGTCGACTGCACCTGGGGATACCCTCCAGGTCTGCATTGTTACCCTGCGTCTCAGAAGCCTCTGGCAAACGTCTCTGCTGAAGACCTGCGAAACTCACTCTGCAGGCAGTGTGGAACTGTGAGGGACTGAGGCTGAGCTCAACTCTCAGAAGTAAGATGCTTTTGGACAAGGCGTTCAGCTACCCTCTCACGTATGGAACTTAGTATGTAGCACCAGTCTACCACAGGAATTACTAGGAAATCGCTGAACTGAGCTTGGAGGCACTAGTCTTGTGTGCCGGGTGATTCCAATTACCTCTCCTAGCACTTCCGTCAAACAGCGAGCCTAGGCCTTTTAGAAGCCAAGGGTACCAGCAGGCTGGATGTGGAGGTACAGGCTATAAGCTCAACTCTCAGAAGTGTGTATGCATGGGAGGCAGATGTCTGCTACCCACTCGGACATGGGATATGGAACCTGGCTACACTCTGATTGATGAAAGCCTTTGGAAATCGCTGTATTCAACTCAGATACACGGGAGTTCAGGCCCAGTGCTCACACATGCTTTTCGCGCAACCTCTCCCAGCCAGTAACATAAGGATGTTCGCAGCTACTCCTACAGTCAGGCAGGATGCGGGAGGGTTCTGCCCTGTCCTCAGCTCTCACAGGGAAGCATGTCTTGAAGCCAGCTAGCTGTCAACTAGCTGCATTCCTATGGCAGTGAGAAGGTAGCAGTATTCTGAGTCAGGAGGTTCCAAGATTACCAGTCGACTGCACCTGGGGATACCCTCCAGGTCTGCATTGTTACCCTGCGTCTCAGAAGCCTCTGGCAAACGTCTCTGCTGAAGACCTGCGAAACTCACTCTGCAGGCAGTGTGGAACTGTGAGGGACTGAGGCTGAGCTCAACTCTCAGAAGTAAGATGCTTTTGGACAAGGCGTTCAGCTACCCTCTCACGTATGGAACTTAGTATGTAGCACCAGTCTACCACAGGAATTACTAGGAAATCGCTGAACTGAGCTTGGAGGCACTAGTCTTGTGTGCCGGGTGATTCCAATTACCTCTCCCAGCACTTCCGTCAAACAGCGAGCCTAGGCCTTTTAGAAGCCAAGGGTACCAGCAGGCTGGATGTGGAGGTACAGGCCATAAGCTCACCTCTCAGAAGTGTGTATGCATGGGAGGCAGATGTCTGCTACCCACTCGAACATTGGAGTTGGAACCTAGCTACACTGTGATTGAAGAAGGCCATTGGAAATCGCTGTATTCAACTTAGATACACGGGAGTTCAGGCCCAGTGCTCACACATGCTTTTACCGCAACCTCTTCCAGCCACTAACATAAGGATGTTAGCAGCTACTCCTAGAGTCAGGCAGGATGCGGGAGGGTTCTGCCCTGTCCTCAGCTCTCACAGGGAAGCATGTCTTGAAGCCAGCTGTCAACTAGCTGCATTCCTATGGCAGTGAGAAGGTAGCAGTACTCTGAGTCAGGAGGTTCCAAGATTACCACTCTACTGCACCTGGAGATACCCTCCAGGTCTGCATTGTTAACTTGTACTCAGAAGCCTCTGGCAATCGTCTCTGGTGAAGACGTGTGAAACTCACTCTGCAGGCAGTGTGGAACTGTGAGGGACTGAGGGTGGGCTGAACTCTCAGAAGTAAGATGCTTTTGGACAAGGCGTTCAGCAACCATCTCACATATGGAACTTAGTATGTAGCACCTGTCTACCACAAGAATTACTGGGAAATCGTGAATTGAGCTTGGAGGCACTCGTCTTTTGTGCCGGGAGATTCCAATTACCTCTCCCAGCACTTCCGTCAAACAGCGAGCCTAGGCCTTTTAGAAGCCAAGGGTACCAGCAGGCTGGATGTGGAGGTACAGGCCATAAGCTCAACTCTCAGAAGTGTGTATGCATGGGAGGCAGATGTCTGCTACCCGCTCGTACATGGGATTTGGAACCTAGCTATACTCTGGTTGAGGAAAGCCGTTGGAAATCGCTGTATTCAACTCAGATACACGGGAGTTCAGGCCCAGTGCTCACACATGCTTTTCCCGCAACCTCTCCCAGCCACTAACATTAGGATGTTAGCAGCTACTCCTACAGTCAGGCAGCATGCGGGAGGGTTCTGCCCTGTCCTCAGCTCTCTCAGGGAAGCATGTCTTGAAGCCAGCTAGCTGTCAACTAGCTGCATTCCTATGGCAGTGAGAAGGTAGCAGTATTCTGAGTCAGGAGGTTCCAAGATTACCAGTCGACTGCACCTGGGGATACCCTCCAGGTCTGCATTGTTACCCTGCGTCTCAGAAGCCTCTGGCAAACGTCTCTGATGAAGACCTGCGAAACTCACTCTGCAGGCAGTGTGGAACTGTGAGGGACTGAGGGTGAGCTCAACTCTCAGAAGTTAAATGGTTTTGGACAAGGCGTTCAGCTACCCTCTCACGTATGGAACTTAGTATGTAGCACCAGTCTACCACACGAATTACTAGGAAATCGCTGAACTGAGCTTGGAGGCACTCATCTTGTGTGCCGGGTGATTCCAATTACCTCTCATAGCACTTCCGTCATATAGCGAGCCTAGGCCTTTTAGAAGCCAAGGGTACCAGCAGGCTGGATGTGGAGTTATAGGCCATAAGCTCAACTCTCAGAAGTGTGTATGCATGGGAGGCAGATGTCTGCTACCCACTCGGACATGGGAGTTGGAACCTAGCTACACTGTGATTGAAGAAGGCCATTGGAAATCGCTGTATTCAACTCAGATACACGGGAGTTCAGGCCCAGTGCTCACACATGCTTTTCCCGCAACCTCTCCCAGCCACTAACATAAGGATGTTAGCAGCTACTCCTACAGTCAGGCAGGATGCGGGAGGGTTCTGCCCTGTCCTCAGCTCTCACAGGGAAGCATGTCTTGAAGCCAGCTGTCAACTAGCTGCATTCCTATGGCAGTGAGAAGGTAGCAGTACTCTGAGTCAGGAGGTTCCAAGATTACCACTCTACTGCACCTGGAGATACCCTCCAGGTCTGCATTGTTAACTTGTACTCAGAAGCCTAAGGCAATCGTCTCTGGTGAAGAAGTGTGAAACGCACTCTGCAGGCAGTGTGGAACTGTGAGGGACTGAGGGTGGGCTCAACTCTCAGAAGTAAGATGCTTTTGGACAAGGCGTTCAGCTACCATCTCACATATGGAACTTAGTATGTAGCACCTGTCTACCACAAGAATTACTGGGAAATCGTGAATTGAGCTTGGAGGCACTCGTCTTGTGTGCCGGGAGATTCCAATTACCTCTCCCAGCACTTCCGTCAAACAGCGAGCCTAGGCCTTTTAGAAGCCAAGGGTACCAGCAGGCTGGATGTGGAGGTACAGGCCATAAGATCAACTCTCAGAAGTGTGTATGCATGGGAGGCAGATGTCTGCTACCCGCTCGTACATGGGATTTGGAACCTAGCTACACTCTGGTTGAGGAAAGTCGTTGGAAATCGCTGTATTCAACTCAGATACACGGGAGTTCAGGCCCAGTGCTCACACATGCTTTTCCCGCAACCTCTCCCAGCCACTAACATAAGGATGTTAGCAGCTACTCCTACAGTCAGGCAGGATGCGGGAGGGTTCTGCCCTGTCCTCAGCTCTCACAGGGAAGCATGTCTTGAAGCCAGCTGTCAACTAGCTGCATTCCTATGGCAGTGAGAAGGTAGCAGTATTCTGAGTCAGGTGGTTCCAAGTTTACCAGTCTACTGCACCTGTGGATACCCTCCAGGTGTGCATTGTTACCCTGCGTCTCAGAAGCCTCTGGCAAACGTCTCTGCTGAAGACCTGCGAAACTCACTTGGCAGGCAGTGTGGAACTGTGAGGGACTGAGGCTGAGCTCAACTCTCAGAAGTTGGATGGTTTTGGACAAGGCGTTCAGCTACCCTCTCACGTATGGAACTTAGTATGTAGCACCAGTCTACCACAGGAATTACTAGGAAATCGCTGAACTGAGCTTGGAGGCACTAGTCTTGTGTGCCGTGTGATTCCAATTACCTCTCCCAGCACTTCCGTCAAAAAGCGAGCCTAGGCCTTTTAGAAGCCAAGGTTACCAGGAGGCTGGATTTGGAGGTACAGCCATCAGCTCAACTCTCAGAAGTGTGTATGCATGGGAGGCAGATGTCTGCTACCCGCTCGTACATGGGATTTGGACCCTAGCTACACTCTGGTTGAGGAAAGTCGTTGGAAATCGCTGTATTCAACTCAGATACACGGGAGTTCAGGCCCAGTGCTCACACATGCTTTTCCGGCAACCTCTCCCAGCCACTAACATTAGGATGTTAGCAGCTACTCCTACAGTCAGGCAGCATGCGGGAGGGTTCTGCCCTGTCCTCAGCTCTCACAGGGAAGCATGTCTTGAAGCCAGCTGTCAACTAGCTGCATTCCTCTGGCAGTGAGAAGGTAGCAGTATTCTGAGTCAGGAGGTTCCAAGATTACCAGTCTACTGCACCTGTGGATACCCTCCAGGTGTGCATTGTTACCCTGCGTCTCAGAAGCCTCTGGCAAACGTCTCTGCTGAAGACCTGCGAAACTCACTTGGCAGGCAGTGTGGAACTGTGAGGGACTGAGGCTGAGCTCAACTCTCAGAAGTGAGATGGTTTTGGACAGGGCGTTCAGCTACCCTCTCACGTATGGAACTTAGTATGTAGCACCAGTCTACCACAGGAACTACTAGGAAATCGCTGAACTGAGCTTGGAGTCACTAGTCTTGTGTGCCGGGTGATTCCAATTTCCTCTCCCAGCACTTCCGTCAAACAGCGAGCCTAGGCCTTTTAGAAGCCAAGGGTACCAGCAGGCTGGATGTGGAGGTACAGGCCATAAGCTCAACTCTCAGAAGTGTATATGCATGGGAGGCAGATGTCTGCTACCCACTCGGACATGGGAGTTGGAACCTAGCTAAACTGTGATTGAAGAAGGCCATTGGAAATCGCTGTATTCAACTCAGATACACGGGAGTTCAGGCCCAGTGCTCACACATGCTTTTCCCGCAACCTCTCCCAGCCACTAACATTAGGATGTTAGCAGCTACTCCTACAGTCAGGCAGGATGCGGGAGGGTTCTGCCCTGTCCTCAGCTCTCACAGGGAAGCATGTCTTGAAGCCAGCTGTCAACTAGCTGCATTCCTATGGCAGTGAGAAGGTAGCAGTACTCTGAGTCAGGAGGTTCCAAGATTACCACTCTACTGCACCTGGAGATACCCTCCAGGTCTGCATTGATAACTTGTACTCAGAAGCCTCTGGCAATCGTCTCTGGTGAAGACGTGTGAAACTCACTCTGCAGGCAGTGTGGAAGTGTGAGGGACTGAGGGTTTGCTCTACTCTCAGAAGTAAGATGCTTTTGGACAAGGCGTTCAGCTACCTTCTCACATATGGAACTTAGTATGTAGCACCTGTCTACCACAAGAATTACTGGGAAATCGTGAATTGAGCTTGGAGGCACTCGTCTTGTGTGCCGGGAGATTCCAATTACCTCTCCCAGCACTTCCGTCAAGCAGCGAGCCTAGGCCTTTTAGAAGCCAAGGGTACCAGCAGGCTGGATGTGGAGGTACAGGCCATAAGCTCAACTCTCAGAAGTGTATATGCATGGGAGGCAGATGCCTGCTACCCACTCGGACATGGAGTTGGAACCTAGCTAAACTTTGATTGAAGAAGGCCATTGGAAATCGCTGTATTCAACTCAGATACACGGGAGTTCAGGCCCAGTGCTCACACATGCTTTTCCCGCAACCTCTCCCAGCCACTAACATTAGGATGTTAGCAGCTACTCCTACAGTCAGGCAGCATGCGGGAGGGTTCTGCCCTGTCCTGAGCTCTCACAGGGAAGCATGTCTTGAAGCCAGCTAGCTGTCAACTAGCTGCATTCCTATGGCAGTGAGAAGGTAGCAGTATTGTGAGTCAGGAGGTTCCAAGATTACCAGTCGACTGCACCTGGGGATACCCTCCAGGTCTGCATTGTTACCCTGCGTCTCAGAAGCCTCTGGCAAACGTCTCTGCTGAAGACCTGCGAAACTCACTCTGCAGGCAGTGTGGAACTGTGAGGGACTGAGGCTGAGCTCAACTCTCAGAAGTAAGATGCTTTTGGACAAGGCGTTCAGCTACCCTCTCACGTATGGAACTTAGTATGTAGCACCAGTCTACCACAGGAATTACTAGGAAATCGCTGAACTGAGCTTGGAGGCACTAGTCTTGTGTGCCGGGTGATTCCAATTACCTCTCCTAGCACTTCCGTCAAACAGCGAGCCTAGGCCTTTTAGAAGCCAAGGGTACCAGCAGGCTGGATATGGAGGTACAGGCTATAAGCTCAACTCTCAGAAGTGTGTATGCATGGGAGGCAGATGTCTGCTACCCACTCGGACATGGGATATGGAACCTGGCTACACTCTGGTAGAGGAAAGCCGTTGGAAATCGCTGTATTCAACTCAGATACACGGGAGTTCAGGCCCAGTGCTCACACATGCTTTTCCCGCAACCTCTCCCAGCCACTAACATTAGGATGTTAGCAGCTACTCCTACAGTCAGGCAGCATGCGGGAGGGTTCTGCCCTGTCCACAGCTCTCACAGGGAAGCATGTCTTGAAGCCAGCTGTCAACTAGCTGCATTCCTAAGGCAGTGAGAAGGTAGCAGTATTCTGAGTCAGGAGGTTCCAAGATTACCAGTCGACTGCACCTGGGGATACCCTCCAGGTCTGCATTGTTACCCTGCGTACAGAATCCTCTGGCAAACGTCTCTGCTGAAGACCTGCGAAACTCACTCTGCAGGCAGTGTGGAACTGTGAGGGACCTAGGCTGAGCTCAACTCTCAGAAGTAAGATGTTTTTGGATAAGGCGTTCAGCTACCCTCTCACGTATGGAACTTAGTATGTAGCACCAGTCTACCACAGGAATTACTAGGAAATCGCTGAACTGAGCTTGGAGGCACTCGTCTTGTGTGCCGGGTGATTCCAATTACCTCTCCAAGCACTTCCGTCAAACAGCGAGCCTAGATCTTTTAGAAGCCAAGGGTACCAGCAGGCTGGATGTGGAGGTACAGGCCATAAGCTCAACTCTCAGAAATGTATATGCATGGGAGGCAGATGTCTGCTACCCAATCGGACATGGGAGTTGGAACCTGGCTACACTGTGATTGAAGAAGGCCATTGGAAATCGCTGTATTCAACTCAGATACACGGGAGTTCCGTCCCAGTGCTCACACATGCTTTTCGCGCAACCTCTCCCAGCCACTAACATAAGGATGTTAGCAGCTACTCCTACAGTCAGGCAGGATGCGGGAGTGTTCTGCCCTGTCCTCAGCTCTCACAGGGAAGCATGTCTTGAACCAGCTGTCAACTAGCTGCATTCCTATGGCAGTGAGAAGGTAGCAGTATTCTGAGTCAGGAGGTTCCAAGATTACCAGTCTACTGCACCTGGGGATACCCTCCAGGTCTGCATTGTTACCCTGCGTCTCAGAAGCGTCTGTCAAACGACTCTTCTGAAGACCTGCGAAAGTCACTCTGCAGGCAGTGTGGGACTGTGAGGGACTGAGGCTGAGCTCAACTCTCAGAAGTAAGATGGTTTTGGACAAGGCGTTCAGCTACACTCTCACGTATGGAACTTAGTATGTAGCTCCTGTCTACCACAAGAATTACTGGGAAATCATGAATTGAGCTTGGAGGCACTCGTCTTGTGTGCCGGGAGATTCCAATTACCTCTCCCAGCACTTCCGTCAAACAGCGAGCCTAGGCCTTTTAGAAGCCAAGGTTACCAGCAGGCTGGATGTGGAGGTACAGGCCATAAGCTCAACTCTCAGAAGTGTGTATGCATGGGAGGCAGATGTCTGCTACCCACTCGGACATGGGAGTTGGAACCTAGCTACACTGTGATTGAAGAAGGCCATTGGAAATCGCTGTATTCAACTCAGATACACGGGAGTTCAGGCCCAGTGCTCACACATGCTTTCCCCGAAACCTCTCCCTGCCACTAACATTAGGATGTTAGCAGATACTCCTACAGTCAGGCAGGATGCGGGAGGGTTCTGCCCTGTCCTCAGCTCTCACAGGGAAGCATGTCTTGAAGCCAGCTCTCAACTAGCTGCATTCCTATGGCAGTGAGAAGGTAGCAGTACTCTGAGTCAGGAGGTTCCAAGATTACCTACCACTGTACTGCACCTGGAGATACCCTCCAGGTCTGCATTGTTAACTTGTACTCAGAAGCCTCTGGCAATCGTCTCTGGTGAAGACGTGTGAAACTCACTCTACAGGCAGTGTGGTACTGTGAGGGACTGAGGGTGAGCTAACTCTCAGAAGTAAGATGCTTTTGGACAAGGCGTTCAGCTACCTTCTCACATATGGAACTTAGTATGTAGCACCTGTCTACTACAAGAATTACTGGGAAATCGTGAATTGAGCTGGAGGCCCTAGTCTTTTGTGCCGGGAGATTCCAATTACCTCTCCCAGCACTTCCATCAAACAACGAGCCAAGGCCTTTTAGAAGCCCAGGGTACCAGCAGGCTGGATGTGGATGTACAGGCCATAAGCTCAACTCTCAGAAGTGTGTATGCATGGGAGGCATATGTCTGCTACCCGCTCGTACATGGGATTTGGAAACTAGCTACACTCTGGTTGAGGAAAGCCGTTGGAAATCGCTGTATTCAACTCAGATACACGGGAGTTCAGGACCAGTGCTCACACATGCTTTTCCCGCAACCTCTCCCAGCCACTAACATTAGGATGTTAGCAGCTACTCCTACAGTCAGGCAGCATGCGGGAAGGTTCTGCCCTGTCCTCAGCTCTCTCAGGGAAGCATGTCTTGAAGCCAGCTAGCTGTCAACTAGCTGCATTCCTATGGCAGTGAGAAGGTAGCAGTATTCTGAGTCAGGAGGTTCCAAGATTACCAGTCGACTGCACCTGGGGATACCCTCCAGGTCTGCATTGTTACCCTGTGTCTCAGAAGCCTCTGGCAAACGTCTCTGCTGAAGACCTGCGAAACTCACTCTGCAGGCAGTGTGGGACTGTGAGGGACTGAGGATGAGCTCACTCTCAGAAGTAAGATGGATTTGGACAAGGCGTTCAGCTACCCTCTCACGTATGGAACTTAGTATGTAGCACCAGTCTACCACAGGAATTACTAGGAAATCGCTGAACTGAGATTGGAGGCACTAGTCTTGTGTGCCGGGTGATTCCAATTACCTCTCCCAGCACTTCCGTCAAACAGCGAGCCTAGGCCTTTTAGAAGCCAAGGGTACCAGCAGGCTGGATGTGGAGGTACAGGCTATAAGCTCAACTCTCAGAAGTGTGTATGCATGGGAGGCAGATGTCTGCTACCCACTCGGACATGGGAGTTGGAACCTCGCAACACTGTGATTGAAGAAGGCCATTGGAAATCGCTGTATTCAACTCAGATACACGGGAGTTCAGGCCCAGTGCTCACACATGCTTTTCCCGCAACCTCTCCCAGCCACTAACATAAGGATGTTAGCAGCTACTCCTACAGTCAGGCAGGATGCGGGAGGGTTCTGCCCTGTCCTCAGCTCTCACAGGGAAGCATGTCTTGAAGCCAGCTCTCAACTAGCTGCATTCCTATGGCAGTGAGAAGGTAGCAGTATTCTGAGTCAGGAGGTTCCAAGATTACCAGTCTACTGCACCTGGGGATACCCTCCAGGTCTGTATTGTTACCCTGCGTCTCAGAAGCGCTGGCAAACGACTGTTCTGAAGACATGCGAAACTCACTCTGCAGGCAGTGTGGGACTGTGAGGGACTGAGGCTGAGCTCAAATCTCAGAAGTAAGATGGTTTTGGACAAGGCGTTCAGCTAAACTCTCACGTATGGAACTTAGTATATAGCACCTATCTACCACAAGAATTACTGGGAAATCGTGAATTGAGCTTGGAGGCACAAGTCTTGTGTGCCGGGAGATTCCTATTACCTCTCCTTGCACTTCCGTCAAACAGCGAGCCTAGGCCTTTTAGAAGCCAAGGGTACCAGCAGGCTGGATGTGGAGGTACAGGCCATAAGCTCAACTCTCAGAAGTGGGTATGCATGGGAGGCAGATGTCTGCTACCCGCTCGTACATGGGATTTGGAACCTAGCTACACACTGGTTGAGGAAAGCCGTTGGAAATCGCTGTATTCAACTCAGATACACGGGAGTTCAGGCCCAGTGCTCACACAAGCTTTTCCCGCAACCTCTCCCAGCCACTAACATTAGGATGTTAGCAGCTACTCCTACAGTCAGGCAGCATGCGGGAGGGTTCTGCCCTGTCCTCAGCTCTCTCAGGGAAACATGTCTTGAAGCCAGCTATCTGTCAACTAGCTGCATTCCTATGGCAGTGAGAAGGAAGCAGTATTCTGAGTCAGGAGGTTCAAAGATTACCAGTCTACTGCACCTGGGGATACCCTCCAGGTCTGCATTGTTACCCTGTGTCTCAGAAGCCTCTGGCAAACGTCTCGGCTGAAGACCTGCGAAACTCACTCTGCAGGCAGTGTGGGACTGTGAGGGACTGAGGATGAGCTCACTCTCAGAAGTAAGATGGTTTTGGACAAGGCGTTCAGCTACCCTCTCACGTATGGAACTAAGTATGTAGCACCAGTCTACCACAGGAATTAATAGGAAATCGCTGAACTGAGCTTGGAGGCACTAGTCTTGTGTGCCGGGTGATTCCAATTACCTCTCCCAGCACTTCCGTCAAACAGCGAGCCTAGGCCTTTTAGAAGCCAAGGGTACCAGCAGGCTGGATGTGGAGGTACAGGCCATAAGCTCAACTCTCAGAAGTGTATATGCATGGGAGGCAGATGTCTGCTACCCACTCGGACATGGGAGTTGGAACCTAGCTACACTGTGATTGAAGAAGGCCATTGGAAATCGCTGTATTCAACTCAGATACACGGGAGTTCAGGCCCAGTGCTCACACATGCTTTTCCCGCAACCTCTCCCAGCCACTAACATAAGGATGTTAGCAGCTACTCCTACAGTCAGGCAGGATGCGGGAGGGTTCTGCCCTGTCCTCAGCTCTCACAGGGAAGCATGTCTTGAAGCCAGCTGTTCACTAGCTGCATTCCTATTGCAGTGAGAAGGTAGCAGTACTCTGAGTCAGGATGTTCCAAGATTACCACTCTACTGCACCTGGAGATGCCCTCCAGGTCTGCATTGTTAACTTGTACTCAGAAGCCTCTGGCAATCGTCTCTGGTGAAGACGTGTGAAACTCACTCTGCAGGCAGTGTGGAACTGTGAGGGACTGAGGATGGGCTCAACTCTCAGAAGTAAGATTCTTTTGGACAAGGCGTTCAGCAACCATCTCACATATGGAACTTAGTATGTAGCACCTGTCTACCACAAGAATTACTGGGAAATCGTGAATTGAGCTTGGAGGCACTCGTCTTGTGTGCCGGGAGATTCCAATTACCTCTCCCAGCACTTCCGTCAAACAGCGAGCCTAGGCCTTTTAGAAGCCAAGGGTACCAGCAGGCTGGATGTGGAGGTACAGGCCATAATCTCAACTCTCAGAAGTGTGTATGCATGGGAGGCAGATGTCTGCTACCCACTCGGACATGGGAGTTGGAACCTCGCAACACTGTGATTGAAGAAGGCCATTGGAAATCGCTGTATTCAACTCAGATACACGGGAGTTCAGGCCCAGTGCTCAAACATGCTTTTCCCGCAACCTCTCCCAGCCACTAACATAAGGATGTTACCAGCTACTCCTACAGTCAGGCAGGATGCGGGAGGGTTCTGCCCTGTCCTCAGCTCTCACAGGGAAGCATGTCTTGAAGCCAGCTCTCAACTAGCTGCATTCCTATGGCAGTGAGAAGGTAGCAGTATTCTGAGTCAGGAGGTTCCAAGATTACCAGTCTACTGCACCTGGGGATACCCTCCAGGTCTGCATTGTTACCCTGCGTCTCAAAAGCCTCTGGCAAACGACTGTTCTGAAGACATGCGAAACTCACTCTGCAGGCAGTGTGGGACTGTGAGGGACTGAGGCTGAGCTCAACTTTCAGAAGTAAGATGGTTTTGGACAAGGCGTTCAGCTACACTCTCACGTATGGAACTTAGTATGTAGCACCTGTCTACCACAAGAATTACTGGGAAATCGTGAATTGAGCTTGGAGGCACAAGTCTTGTGTCCCGGGAGATTCCTATTACCTCTCCCAGCACTTCCGTCAAACAGCGAGCCTAGGCCTTTTAGAAGCCAAGGGTACCAGCAGGCTGGATGTGGAGGTACAGGCCATAAGCTCAACTCTCAGAAGTGGGTATGCATGGGAGGCAGATGTCTGCTACCCGCTCGTACATGGGATTTGGAACCTAGCTACTCTCTGGTAGAGGAAAGCCGTTGGAAATCGCTGTATTCAACTCAGATACACGGGAGTTCAGGCCCAGTGCTCACACATGCTTTTCCCGCAACCTCTCCCAGCCACTAACATTAGGATGTTAGCAGCTACTCCTACAGTCAGGCAGCATGCGGGAGGGTTCTGCCCTGTCCTCAGCTCTCACAGGGAAGCATGTCTTGAAGCCAGCTGTCAACTAGCTGCATTCCTAAGGCAGTGAGAAGGTAGCAGTATTCTGAGTCAGGAGGTTCCAAGATTACCAGTCGACTGCACCTGGGGATACCCTCCAGGTCTGCATTGTTACCCTGCGTACAGAATCCTCTGGCAAACGTCTCTGCTGAAGACCTGCGAAACTCACTCTGCAGGCAGTGTGGAACTGTGAGGGACCTAGGCTGAGCTCAACTCTCAGAAGTAAGATGTTTTTGGATAAGGCGTTCAGCTACCCTCTCACGTATGGAACTTAGTATGTAGCACCAGTCTACCACAGGAATTACTAGGAAATCGCTGAACTGAGCTTGGAGGCACTAGTCTTGTGTGCCGGGTGATTCCAATTACCTCTCCAAGCACTTCCGTCAAACAGCGAGCCTAGGCCTTTTAGAAGCCAAGGGTACCAGCAGGCTGGATGTGGAGGTACAGGCCATAAGCTCAACTCTCAGAAGTGTATTTGCATGGGAGGCAAATGTCTGCTACCCACTCGGACATGGGAGTTGGAAACTAGCTACACTGTGATTGAAGAAGGCCATTGGAAATCAATGTATTAAACTCAGATACACGGGAGTTCAGGCCCAGTGCTCACACATGCTTTTCCCGCAACCTCTCCCAGCCACTAACATAAGGATGTTAGCAGCTACTCCTACACTCAGGCAGGATGCGGGAGGGTTCTGCCCTGTCCTCAGCTCTCACAGGGAAGCATGTCTTGAAGCCAGCTGTCAACTAGCTGCATTCCTATGGCAGTGAGAAGGTAGCAGTAGTCTGAGTCAGGAGGTTCCAAGATTACCACTCTACTGCAGCTGGAGATACCCTCCAGGTCTGCATTGTTAACTTGTACTCAGAAGCCTCTGGCAATCATCTCTGGTGAAGACGTGTGAAACTCACTCTGCAGGCAGTGTGGAACTGTGAGGGACTGAGTGTGGGCTCAACTCTCAGAAGTAAGATGCTTTAGGACAGGGCGTTCAGCTACCTTCTCACATATGGAACTTAGTATGTAGCACCTGTCTACCACAAGAATTACTGGGAAATCGTGAATTGAGCTTGGAGGCACTCGTCTTGTGTGCCGGGAGATTCCAATTACCTCTCCCAGCACTTCCGTCAAACAGCGAGCCTAGGCCTTTTAGAAGCCAAGGGTACCAGCAGACTGGATGTGGAGGTAGAGGCCATAAGCTCAACTCTCAGAAGTGTGTATGCATGGGAGGCAGATGTCTGCTACCCACTCGGACATGGGAGTTCGAACCTAGCTACACTGTGATTAAAAAGGCCACTGGAAATCGCTGTATTCAACTCAGATACACGGGAGTTCAGGCCCAGTGCTCACACATGCTTTTCCCGCAACCTCTCCCAGCCACTAACATAAGGATGTTAGCAGCTACTCCTACAGTCAGGCAGGATGCGGGAGGGTTCTGCCCTGTCCTCAGCTCTCACAGGGAAGCATGTCTTGAAGCCAGCTGTCAACTAGCTGCATTCCTATGGCAGTGAGAAGGTAGCAGTACTCTGAGTCAGGAGGTTCCAAGATTACCACTCTACTGCACCTGGAGATACCCTCCAGGTCTGCATTGTTAACTTGTACTCAGAAGCCTCTGGCAATCGTCTCTGGTGAAGACGTGTGAAACTCACTCTGCAGGCAGTGTGGAAGTGTGAGGGACTGAGGGTTTGCTCAACTCTCAGAAGTAAGATGCTTTTGGACAAGGCGTTCAGCTACCTTCTCACATATGGAACTTAGTATGTAGCACCAGTCTACCACAAGAATTACTGGGAAATCGTGAATTGAGCTTGGAGGCACTCGTCTTGTGTGCCGGGAGATTCCAATTACCTCTCCCAGCACTTCCGTCAAACAGCGAGCCTAGGCCTTTTAGAAGCCAAGGGTACCAGCAGGCTGGATGTGGAGGTACAGGCCATATGCTCAACTCTCAGAAGTGTGTATGCATGGGAGGCAGATGTCTGCTACCCGCTCGTACATGGGATTTGGACCCTAGCTACACTCTGGTTGAGGAAAGTCGTTGGAAATCGCTGTATTCAACTCAGATACACGGGAGTTCAGGCCCAGTGCTCACACATGCTTTTCCCGCAACCTCTCCCAGCCACTAAGATAAGGATGTTAGCAGCTACTCCTACAGTCAGGCAGGATGCGGGAGGGTTCTGCCCTGTCCTCAGCTCTCACAGGGAAGCATGTCTTGAAGCCAGCTGTCAACTAGCTGCATTCCTATGGCAGTGAGAAGGTAGCAGTAGTCTGAGTCAGGAGGTTCCAAGATTACCACTCTACTGCAGCTGGAGATACCCTCCAGGTCTGCATTGTTAACTTGTACTCAGAAGCCTCTGGCAATCGTCTCTGGTGAAGACGTTTGAAACTCACTCTGCAGGCAGTGTGGAAGTGTGAGGGACTGAGGGTTTGCTCTACTCTCAGAAGTAAGATGCTTTTGGACAAGGCGTTCAGCTACCTTCTCACATATGGAACTTAGTATGTAGCACCTGTCTACCACAAGAATTACTGGGAAATCGTGAATTGAGCTTGGAGGCACTCGTCTTGTGTGCCAGGAGATTCCAATTACCTCTCCCAGCACTTCCGTCAAACAGCGAGCCTAGGCCTTTTAGAAGCCAAGGGTACCAGCAGGCTGGATGTGGAGGTACAGGCCATAAGCTCAACTCTCAGAAGTGTATATGCATGGGAGGCAGATGCCTGCTACCCACTCGGACATGGGAGTCGAACCTAGCTAAACTGTGATTGAAGAAGGCCATTGGAAATCGCTGTATTCAACTCAGATACACGGGAGTTCAGGCCCAGTGCTCACACATGCTTTTCCCGCAACCTCTCCCAGCCACTAACATTAGGATGTTAGCAGCTAATCCTACAGTCAGGCAGGATGCGGGAGGGTTCTGCCCTGTCCTCAGCTCTCACAGGGAAGCATGTCTTGAAGCCAGCTGTCAACTAGCTGCCTTCCTATGGCAGTGAGAAGGTAGCAGTACTCTGAGTCAGGAGGTTCCAAGATTACCACTCTACTGCACCTGGAGATACCCTCCAGGTCTGCATTGTTAACTTGTACTCAGAAGCCTCTGGAATCGTCTCTGGTGAAGACCTGTGAAACTCACTCTGCAGGCAGTGTGGAAGTGTGAGGGACTGAGGGTGTGCTCAACTCTCAGAAGTAAGATGCTTTTGGACAAGGCGTTCAGCTACCTTCTCACATATGGAACTTAGTATGTAGCACCTGTCTACCAAAAGAATTACTGGGAAATCGTGAATTGAGCTTGGAGGCAATCGTCTTGTGTGCCGGGAGATTCCAATTACCTCTCCCAGCACTTCCGTCAAACAGCGAGCCTAGGCCTTTTAGAAGCCAAGGGTACCAGCAGGCTGGATGTGGAGGTACAGGCATTAAGCTCAACTCTCAGAAGTGTGTATGCATGGGAGGCAGATGTCGGCTTCCCGCTCGTACATGGGATTTGGAACCTAGCTACACTCTGGTTGAGGAAAGTCGTTGGAAATCGCTGTATTCAACTCAGATACACGGGAGTTCAGGCCCAGTGCTCACACATGCTTTTCCCGCAACCTCTCCCAGCCACTAACATTAGGATGTTAGCAGCTACTCCTACAGTCAGGCAGCATGCGGGAGGGTTCTGCCCTGTCCTGAGCTCTCACAGGGAAGCATGTCTTGAAGCCAGCTAGCTGTCAACTAGCTGCATTCCTATGGCAGTGAGAAGGTAGCAGTATTCTGAGTCAGGAGGTTCCAAGATTACCAGTCGACTGCACCTGTGGATACCCTCCAGGTCTGCATTGTTACCCTGCGTCTCAGAAGCCTCTGGCAAACGTCTCTGCTGAAGACCTGCGAAACTCACTCTGCAGGCAGTGTGGAACTGTGAGGGACTGAGGCTGAGCTCAACTCTCAGAAGTAAGATGCTTTTGGACAAGGCGTTCAGCTACCCTCTCACGTATGGAACTTAGTATGTAGCACCAGTCTACCAAAGGAATTACTAGGAAATCGCTGAACTGAGCTTGGAGGCACTAGTCTTGTGTGCCGGGTGATTCCAATTACCTCTCCCATCACTTCCGTCAAACAGCGAGCCTAGGCCTTTTAGAAGCCAAGGGTACCAGCAGGCTGGATGTGGAGGTACAGGCCATAAGCTCAACTCTCAGAAGTGTGTATGCATGGGAGGCAGATGTCTGCTACCCACTCGGACATGGGAGTTGGAACCTAGCTAAACTGTGATTGAAGAAGGCCATTGGAAATCGCTGTATTCAACTCAGATACACGGGAGTTCAGGCCCAGTGCTCACACATGCTTTTCCCGCAACCTCTCCCAGCCACTAACATAAGGATGTTAGCAGCTACTCCTACAGTCAGGCAGGATGCGGGAGGGTTCTGCCCTGTCCTCAGCTCTCACAGGGAAGCATGTCTTGAAGCCAGCTGTCAACTAGCTGCATACTTTGGCAGTGAAAAGGTAGCAGTACTCTGAGTCAGGAGGTTCCAAGATTACCACTCTACTGCACCTGGAGATACCCTCCAGGTCTGCATTGTTAACTTGTACTCAGAAGCCTCTGGCAATCGTCTCTGGTGAAGACGTGTGAAACTCACTCTGCAGGCAGTGTGGAACTGTGAGGGACTGAGGGTGGGCTCAACTCTCAGAAGTAAGATGCTTTTGGACAAGGCGTTCAGCTACCATCTCACATATGGAACTTAGTATGTAGCACCTGTCTACCACAAGAATTACTGGGAAATCGTGAATTGAGCTTGGAGGCACTCGTCTTGTGTGCCGGGAGATTCCAATTACCTCTCCCAGCACTTCCGTCAAACAGCGAGCCTAGGCCTTTTAGAAGCCAAGGGTACCAGCAGGCTGGATGTGGAGGTACAGGCCATAAGCTCAACTCTCAGAAGTGTGTATGCATGGGAGGCAGATGTCTGCTACCCGCTCGTACATGGGATTTGGAAACTAGCTACACTCTGGTTGAGGAAAGTCGTTGGAAATCGCTGTATTCAACTCAGATACACGGGAGTTCAGGCCCAGTGCTCACACATGCTTTTCCCGCAACCTCTCCCAGCCACTAACATTAGGATGTTAGCAGTTACTCCTACAGTCAGGCAGCATGCGGGAGGGTTCTGCCCTGTCCTCAGCTCTCACAGGGAAGCATGTCTTGAAGCCAGCTGTCAACTAGTTGCATTCCTATGGCAGTGAGAAGGTAGCAGTATTCTGAGTCAGGAGGTTCCAAGATTACCAGTCGACTGCACCTGGGGATACCCTCCAGGTCTGCATTGTTACCCTGCGTCTCAGAAGCCTCTGGCAAACGTCTCTGCTGAAGACCTGCGAAACTCACTCTGCAGGCAGTGTGGAACTGTGAGGGACAGAGGCTGAGCTCAACTCTCAGAAGTAAGATGCTTTTGGACAAGGCGTTCAGCTACACTCTCACGTATGGAACTTAGTATGTAGCACCAGTCTAGCACAGGAATTACTAGGAAATCGCTGAACTGAGCTTGGAGGCACTAGTCTTGTGTGTCGGGTGATTCCAATTACCTCTCCCAGCACTTCCGTCAAACAGCGAGCCTAGGCCTTTTAGAAGCCAAGGGTACCAGCAGGCTGGATGTGGAGGTACAGGCCATAAGCTCAACTCTCAGAAGTGTGTATGCATGGGAGGCAGATGTCTGCTACCCACTCGGACATGGGAGTTGGAACCTAGCTACACTGTGATTGAAGAAGGCCATTGGAAATCGCTGTATTCAACTCAGATACACGGGAGTTCAGGCCCAGTGCTCACACATGCTTTTCCCGCAACCTCTCCCAGCCACTAACATAAGGATGTTAGCAGCTACTCCTACAGTCAGGCAGGATGCGGGAGGGTTCTGCCCTGTCCTCAGCTCTCACAGGGAAGCATGTCTTGAAGCCAGCTGTCAACTAGCTGCATTCCTATGGCAGTGAGAAGGTAGCAGTACTCTGAGTCAGGAGGTTCCAAGATTACCACTCTACTGCACCTGGAGATACCCTCCAGGTCTGCATTGTTAACTTGTACTCAGAAGCCTCTGGCACTCGTCTCTGGTGAAGACGTGTGAAACTCACTCTGCAGGCAGTGTGGAAGTGTGAGGGACTGAGGGTGGGCTCAACTCTCAGAAGTAAGATGCTTTTGGACAAGGCGTTCAGCTACCATCTCACATATGGAACTTAGTATGTAGCACCTGTCTACCACAAGAATTACTGGGAAATCGTGAATTGAGTTTGGAGGCACTCGTCTTGTGTGCCGGGAGATTCCAATTACATCTCCCAGCACTTCCGGCAAACAGCGAGCCTAGGCCTTTAGAAGCCAAGGGTACCAGCAGCCTGGATGTGGAGGTACAGGCCATAAGCTCAACTCTCAGAAGTGTGTATGCATGGGAGGCAGATGTCTGCTACCCGCTCGTACATGGGATTTGGAACCTAGCTACACTCTGGTTGAGGAAAGCCGTTGGAAATCGCTGTATTCAACTCAGATACACGGGAGTTCAGGCCCAGTGCTCACACATGCTTTTCCCGCAACCTCTCCCAGCCACTAACATTAGGATGTTAGCAGCTACTCCTATAGTCAGGCAGCATGCGGGAGGGTTCTGCCCTGTCCTCAGCTCTCTCAGGGAAGCATGTCTTGAAGCCAGCTAGCTGTCAACTAGCTGCATTCCTATGGCAGTGAGAAGGTAGCAGTATTCTGAGTCAGGAGGTTCCAAGATTACCAGTCGATTGCACCTGGGGATACCCTCCAGGTCTGCATTGTTACCCTGCGTCTCAGAAGCCTCTGGCAAACGTCTCTGCTGAAGACCTGCGAAACTCACTCTGCAGGCAGTGTGGAACTGTGAGGGACAGAGGCTGAGCTCAACTCTCAGAAGTAAGATGCTTTTGGACAAGGCGTTCAGCTACCCTCTCACTTATGGAACTTAGTATGTAGCACCAGTCTACCAAAGGAATTACTAGGAAATCGCTGAACTGAGCTTGGAGGCACTAGTCTTGTGTGCCGGGTGATTCCAATTACCTCTCCCATCACTTCCGTCAAACAGCGAGCCTAGGCCTTTTAGAAGCCAAGGGTACCAGCAGGCTGGATGTGGAGGTACAGGCCATAAGCTCAACTCTCAGAAGTGTGTATGCATGGGAGGCAGATGTCTGCTACCCACTCGGACATGGGAGTTGGAACCTAGCTAAACTGTGATTGAAGAAGGCCATTGGAAATCGCTGTATTCAACTCAGATACACGGGAGTTCAGGCCCAGTGCTCACACATGCTTTTCCCGCAACCTCTCCCAGCCACTAACATAAGGATGTTAGCAGCTACTCCTACAGTCAGGCAGGATGCGGGAGGGTTCTGCCCTGTCCTCAGCTCTCACAGGGAAGCATGTCTTGAAGCCAGCTGTCAACTAGCTGCATACTTTGGCAGTGAAAAGGTAGCAGTACTCTGAGTCAGGAGGTTCCAAGATTACCACTCTACTGCACCTGGAGATACCCTCCAGGTCTGCATTGTTAACTTGTACTCAGAAGCCTCTTGCAATCGTCTCTGGTGAAGACGTGTGAAACTCACTCTGCAGGCAGTGTGGAACTGTGAGGGACTGAGGGTGGGCTCAACTCTCAGAAGTAAGATGCTTTTGGACAAGGCGTTCAGCTACCATCTCACATATGGAACTTAGTATGTAGCACCTGTCTACCACAAGAATTACTGGGAAATCGTGAATTGAGCTTGGAGGCACTCGTCTTGTGTGCCGGGAGATTCCAATTACCTCTCCCAGCACTTCCGTCAAACAGCGAGCCTAGGCCTTTTAGAAGCCAAGGGTACCAGCAGGCTGGATGTGGAGGTACAGGCCATAAGCTCAACTCTCAGAAGTGTGTATGCATGGGAGGCAGATGTCTGCTACCCGCTCGTACATGGGATTTGGAAACTAGCTACACTCTGGTTGAGGAAAGTCGTTGGAAATCGCTGTATTCAACTCAGATACACGGGAGTTCAGGCCCAGTGCTCACACATGCTTTTCCCGCAACCTCTCCCAGCCACTAACATTAGGATGTTAGCAGTTACTCCTACAGTCAGGCAGCATGCGGGAGGGTTCTGCCCTGTCCTCAGCTCTCACAGGGAAGCATGTCTTGAAGCCAGCTGTCAACTAGTTGCATTCCTATGGCAGTGAGAAGGTAGCAGTATTCTGAGTCAGGAGGTTCCAAGATTACCAGTCGACTGCACCTGGGGATACCCTCCAGGTCTGCATTGTTACCCTGCGTCTCAGAAGCCTCTGGCAAACGTCTCTGCTGAAGACCTGCGAAACTCACTCTGCAGGCAGTGTGGAACTGTGAGGGACAGAGGCTGAGCTCAACTCTCAGAAGTAAGATGCTTTTGGACAAGGCGTTCAGCTACACTCTCACGTATGGAACTTAGTATGTAGCACCAGTCTAGCACAGGAATTACTAGGAAATCGCTGAACTGAGCTTGGAGGCACTAGTCTTGTGTGTCGGGTGATTCCAATTACCTCTCCCAGCACTTCCGTCAAACAGCGAGCCTAGGCCTTTTAGAAGCCAAGGGTACCAGCAGGCTGGATGTGGAGGTACAGGCCATAAGCTCAACTCTCAGAAGTGTGTATGCATGGGAGGCAGATGTCTGCTACCCACTCGGACATGGGAGTTGGAACCTAGCTACACTGTGATTGAAGAAGGCCATTGGAAATCGCTGTATTCAACTCAGATACACGGGAGTTCAGGCCCAGTGCTCACACATGCTTTTCCCGCAACCTCTCCCAGCCACTAACATAAGGATGTTAGCAGCTACTCCTACAGTCAGGCAGGATGCGGGAGGGTTCTGCCCTGTCCTCAGCTCTCACAGGGAAGCATGTCTTGAAGCCAGCTGTCAACTAGCTGCATTCCTATGGCAGTGAGAAGGTAGCAGTACTCTGAGTCAGGAGGTTCCAAGATTACCACTCTACTGCACCTGGAGATACCCTCCAGGTCTGCATTGTTAACTTGTACTCAGAAGCCTCTGGCACTCGTCTCTGGTGAAGACGTGTGAAACTCACTCTGCAGGCAGTGTGGAAGTGTGAGGGACTGAGGGTGGGCTCAACTCTCAGAAGTAAGATGCTTTTGGACAAGGCGTTCAGCTACCATCTCACATATGGAACTTAGTATGTAGCACCTGTCTACCACAAGAATTACTGGGAAATCGTGAATTGAGTTTGGAGGCACTCGTCTTGTGTGCCGGGAGATTCCAATTACATCTCCCAGCACTTCCGGCAAACAGCGAGCCTAGGCCTTTAGAAGCCAAGGGTACCAGCAGCCTGGATGTGGAGGTACAGGCCATAAGCTCAACTCTCAGAAGTGTGTATGCATGGGAGGCAGATGTCTGCTACCCGCTCGTACATGGGATTTGGAACCTAGCTACACTCTGGTTGAGGAAAGCCGTTGGAAATCGCTGTATTCAACTCAGATACACGGGAGTTCAGGCCCAGTGCTCACACATGCTTTTCCCGCAACCTCTCCCAGCCACTAACATTAGGATGTTAGCAGCTACTCCTATAGTCAGGCAGCATGCGGGAGGGTTCTGCCCTGTCCTCAGCTCTCTCAGGGAAGCATGTCTTGAAGCCAGCTAGCTGTCAACTAGCTGCATTCCTATGGCAGTGAGAAGGTAGCAGTATTCTGAGTCAGGAGGTTCCAAGATTACCAGTCGATTGCACCTGGGGATACCCTCCAGGTCTGCATTGTTACCCTGCGTCTCAGAAGCCTCTGGCAAACGTCTCTGCTGAAGACCTGCGAAACTCACTCTGCAGGCAGTGTGGAACTGTGAGGGACAGAGGCTGAGCTCAACTCTCAGAAGTAAGATGCTTTTGGACAAGGCGTTCAGCTACCCTCTCACTTATGAACTTAGTATGTAGCACCAGTCTACCACAGGAATTACTAGGAAATCGCTGAACTGAGCTTGGAGGCACTAGTCTTGTGTGCCGGGTGATTCCAATTACCTCTCCCAGCACTTCCGTCAAACAGCGAGCCTAGGCCTTTTAGAAGCCAAGGGTACCAGCAGGCTGGATGTGGAGGTACAGGCCATAAGCTCAACTCTCAGAAGTGTGTATGCATGGGAGGCAGATGTCTGCTACCCACTCGGAAATGGGAGTTGGAACCTAGCTACACTGTGATTGAAGAAGGCCATTGGAAATCGCTGTATTCAACTCAGATACACGGGAGTTCAGGCCCAGTGCTCACACATGCTTTTCCCGCAACGTCTCCCAGCCACTAACATAAGGATGTTAGCAGCTAC
This sequence comes from Canis aureus, assembly GCF_053574225.1. Lineage (NCBI taxonomy): Eukaryota > Metazoa > Chordata > Mammalia > Carnivora > Canidae > Canis > Canis aureus. The sequence continues at coordinate 42,224,083 of NC_135643.1, forward strand.
TCCTACAGTCAGGCAGCATGCGGGAGGGTTCTGCCCTGTCCTCAGCTCTCACAGGGAAGCATGTCTTGAAGCCAGCTGTCAACTAGCTGCATTCCTAAGGCAGTGAAAAGGTAGCAGTACTCTGAGTCAGGAGGTTCCAAGATTACCACTCTACTGCACCTGGAGATACCCTCCAGGTCTGCATTGTTAACTTGTACTCAGAAGCCTCTGGCAATCGTCTCTGGTGAAGACGTGTGAAACTCACTCTGCAGGCAGTGTGGAAGTGTGAGGGACTGAGGGTGGGCTCAACTCTCAGAAGTAAGATGCTTTTGGACAAGGCGTTCAGTTACCATCTCACATATGGAACTTAGTATGTAGCACCTGTCTACCACAAGAATTACTGGGAAATCGTGAATTGAGCTTGGAGGCACTCGTCTTGTGTGCCGGGAGATTCCAATTACCTCTCCCAGCACTTCCGTCAAACAGCGAGCCTAGGCCTTTTAGAAGCCAAGGGTACCAGCAGGCTGGATGTGGAGGTACAGGCCATAAGCTCAACTCTCAGAAGTGTGTATGCATGGGAGGCAGATGTCTGCTACCCGCTCGTACATGGGATTTGGAAACTAGCTACACTCTGGTTGAGGAAAGTCGTTGGAAATCGCTGTATTCAACTCAGATACACGGGATTTCAGGCCCAGTGCTCACACATGCTTTTCCCGCAACCTCTCCCAGCCACTAACATTAGGATGTTAGCAGGTACTCCTACAGTCAGGCAGCATGCGGGAGGGTTCTGCCCTGTCCTCAGCTCTCACAGGGAAGCATGTCTTGAAGCCAGCTGTCAACTAGCTGCATTCCTATGGCAGTGAGAAGGTAGCAGTATTCTGAGTCAGGAGGTTCCAAGATTACCAGTCGACTGCACCTGGGGATACCCTCCAGGTCTGCATTGTTACCCTGCGTCTCAGAAGCCTCTGGCAAACGTCTCTGCTGAAGACCTGCGAAACTCACTCTGCAGGCAGTGTGGAACTGTGAGGGACAGAGGCTGAGCTCAACTCTCAGAAGTAAGATGCTTTTGGACAAGGCGTTCAGCTACACTCTCACGTATGGAACTTAGTATGTAGCACCAGTCTAGCACAGGAATTACTAGGAAATCGCTGAAATGAGCTTGGAGGCACTAGTCTTGTGTGCCGGGTGATTCCAATTACCTCTCCCAGCACTTCCGTCAAACAGCGAGCCTAGGCCTTTTAGAAGCCAAGGGTACCAGCAGGCTGGATGTGGAGGTACAGGCCATAAGCTCAACTCTCAGAAGTGTGTATGCATGGGAGGCAGATGTCTGCTACCCACTCGGACATGGGAGTTGGAACCTAGCTACACTGTGATTGAAGAAGGCCATTGGAAATCGCTGTATTCAACTCAGATACACGGGAGTTCAGGCCCAGTGCTCACACATGCTTATCCCGCAACCTCTCCCAGCCACTAACATAAGGATGTTAGCAGCTACTCCTACAGTCAGGCAGGATGCGGGAGGGTTCTGCCCTGTCCTCAGCTCTCACAGGGAAGCATGTCTTGAAGCCAGCTGTCAACTAGCTGCATTCCTATGGCAGTGAGAAGGTAGCAGTACTCTGAGTCAGGAGGTTCCAAGATTACCACTCTACTGCACCTGGAGATACCCTCCAGGTCTGCATTGTTAACTTGTACTCAGAAGCCTCTGGCAATCGTCTCTGGTGAAGACGTGTGAAACTCACTCTGCAGGCAGTGTGGAAGTGTGAGGGACTGAGGGTGGGCTCAACTCTCAGAAGTAAGATGCTTTTGGACAAGGCGTTCAGCTACCATCTCACATATGGAACTTAGTATGTAGCACCTGTCTACCACAAGAATTACTGGGAAATCGTGAATTGAGCTTGGAGGCACTCGTCTTGTGTGCCGGGAGATTCCAATTACCTCTCCCAGCACTTCCGTCAAACAGCGAGCCTAGGCCTTTTAGAAGCCAAGGGTACCAGCAGCCTGGATGTGGAGGTACAGGCCATAAGCTCAACTCTCAGAAGTGTGTATGCATGGGAGGCAGATGTCTGCTACCCGCTCGTACCTGGGATTTGGAACCTAGCTACACTCTGGTTGAGGAAAGCCGTTGGAAATCGCTGTATTCAACTCAGATACACGGGAGTTCAGGCCCAGTGCTCACACATGCTTTTCCCGCAACCTCTCCCAGCCACTAACATTAGGATGTTAGCAGCTACTCCTATAGTCAGGCAGCATGCGGGAGGGTTCTGCCCTGTCCTCAGCTCTCTCAGGGAAGCATGTCTTGAAGCCAGCTAGCTGTCAACTAGCTGCATTCCTATGGCAGTGAGAAGGTAGCAGTATTCTGAGTCAGGAGGTTCCAAGATTACCAGTCGATTGCACCTGGGGATACCCTCCAGGTCTGCATTGTTACCCTGCGTCTCAGAAGCCTCTGGCAAACGTCTCTGCTGAAGACCTGCGAAACTCACTCTGCAGGCAGTGTGGAACTGTGAGGGACAGAGGCTGAGCTCAACTCTCAGAAGTAAGATGCTTTTGGACAAGGCGTTCAGCTACCCTCTCACGTATGGAACTTAGTATGTAGCACCAGTCTACCACAGGAATTACTAGGAAATCGCTGAACTGAGCTTGGAGGCACTAGTCTTGTGTGCCGGGTGATTCCAATTACCTCTCCCAGCACTTCCGTCAAACAGCGAGCCTAGGCCTTTTAGAAGCCAAGGGTACCAGCAGGCTGGATGTGGAGGTACAGGCCATAAGCTCAACTCTCAGAAGTGTGTATGCATGGGAGGCAGATGTCTGCTACCCACTCGGAAATGGGAGTTGGAACCTAGCTACACTGTGATTGAAGAAGGCCATTGGAAATCGCTGTATTCAACTCAGATACACGGGAGTTCAGGCCCAGTGCTCACACATGCTTTTCCCGCAACGTCTCCCAGCCACTAACATAAGGATGTTAGCAGCTACTCCTACAGTCAGGCAGCATGCGGGAGGGTTCTGCCCTGTCCTCAGCTCTCACAGGGAAGCATGTCTTGAAGCCAGCTGTCAACTAGCTGCATTCCTAAGGCAGTGAAAAGGTAGCAGTACTCTGAGTCAGGAGATTCCAAGATTACCAGTCTACTGCACCTGGAGATACCCTCCAGGTCTGCATTGTTAACTTGTACTCAGAAGCCTCTGGCAATCGTCTCTGGTGAAGACGTGTGAAACTCACTCTGCAGGCAGTGTGGAAGTGTGAGGGACTGAGGGTGGGCTCAACTCTCAGAAGTAAGATGCTTTTGGACAAGGCGTTCAGTTACCATCTCACATATGGAACTTAGTATGTAGCACCTGTCTACCACAAGAATTACTGGGAAATCGTGAATTGAGCTTGGAGGCACTCGTCTTGTGTGCCGGGAGATTCCAATTACCTCTCCCAGCACTTCCGTCAAACAGCGAGCCTAGGCCTTTTAGAAGCCAAGGGTACCAGCAGGCTGGATGTGGAGGTACAGGCCATAAGCTCAACTCTCAGAAGTGTGTATGCATGGGAGGCAGATGTCTGCTACCCGTTCGTACATGGGATTTGGAAACTAGCTACACTCTGGTTGAGGAAAGTCGTTGGAAATCGCTGTATTCAACTCAGATACACGGGAGTTCAGGCCCAGTGCTCACACATGCTTTTCCCGCAACCTCTCCCAGCCACTAACATTAGGATGTTAGCAGGTACTCCTACAGTCAGGCAGCATGCGGGAGGGTTCGGCCCTGTCCTCAGCTCTCACAGGGAAGCATGTCTTGAAGCCAGCTGTCAACTAGCTGCATTCCTATGGCAGTGAGAAGGTAGCAGTATTCTGAGTCAGGAGGTTCCAAGATTACCAGTCGACTGCACCTGGGGATACCCTCCAGGTCTGCATTGTTACCCTGCGTCTCAGAAGCCTCTGGCAAACGTCTCTGCTGAAGACCTGCGAAACTCACTCTGCAGGCAGTGTGGAACTGTGAGGGACAGAGGCTGAGCTCAACTCTCAGAAGTAAGATGCTTTTGGACAAGGCGTTCAGCTACACTCTCACGTATGGAACTTAGTATGTAGCACCAGTCTAGCACAGGAATTACTAGGAAATCGCTGAAATGAGCTTGGAGGCACTAGTCTTGTGTGCCGGGTGATTCCAATTACCTCTCCCAGCACTTCCGTCAAACAGCGAGCCTAGGCCTTTTAGAAGCCAAGGGTACCAGCAGGCTGGATGTGGAGGTACAGGCCATAAGCTCAACTCTCAGAAGTGTGTATGCATGGGAGGCAGATGTCTGCTACCCACTCGGAAATGGGAGTTGGAACCTAGCTACACTGTGATTGAAGAAGGCCATTGGAAATCGCTGTATTCAACTCAGATACACGGGAGTTCAGGCCCAGTGCTCACACATGCTTTTCCCGCAACGTCTCCCAGCCACTAACATAAGGATGTTAGCAGCTACTCCTACAGTCAGGCAGCATGCGGGAGGGTTCTGCCCTGTCCTCAGCTCTCACAGGGAAGCATGTCTTGAAGCCAGCTGTCAACTAGCTGCATTCCTAAGGCAGTGAAAAGGTAGCAGTACTCTGAGTCAGGAGGTTCCAAGATTACCACTCTACTGCACCTGGAGATACCCTCCAGGTCTGCATTGTTAACTTGTACTCAGAAGCCTCTGGCAATCGTCTCTGGTGAAGACGTGTGAAACTCACTCTGCAGGCAGTGTGGAAGTGTGAGGGACTGAGGGTGGGCTCAACTCTCAGAAGTAAGATGCTTTTGGACAAGGCGTTCAGTTACCATCTCACATATGGAACTTAGTATGTAGCACCTGTCTACCACAAGAATTACTGGGAAATCGTGAATTGAGCTTGGAGGCACTCGTCTTGTGTGCCGGGAGATTCCAATTACCTCTCCCAGCACTTCCGTCAAACAGCGAGCCTAGGCCTTTTAGAAGCCAAGGGTACCAGCAGGCTGGATGTGGAGGTACAGGCCATAAGCTCAACTCTCAGAAGTGTGTATGCATGGGAGGCAGATGTCTGCTACCCGCTCGTACATGGGATTTGGAAACTAGCTACACTCTGGTTGAGGAAAGTCGTTGGAAATCGCTGTATTCAACTCAGATACACGGGAGTTCAGGCCCAGTGCTCACACATGCTTTTCCCGCAACCTCTCCCAGCCACTAACATTAGGATGTTAGCAGGTACTCCTACAGTCAGGCAGCATGCGGGAGGGTTCTGCCCTGTCCTCAGCTCTCACAGGGAAGCATGTCTTGAAGCCAGCTGTCAACTAGCTGCATTCCTATGGCAGTGAGAAGGTAGCAGTATTCTGAGTCAGGAGGTTCCAAGATTACCAGTCGACTGCACCTGGGGATACCCTCCAGGTCTGCATTGTTACCCTGCGTCTCAGAAGCCTCTGGCAAACGTCTCTGCTGAAGACCTGCGAAACTCACTCTGCAGGCAGTGTGGAACTGTGAGGGACAGAGGCTGAGCTCAACTCTCAGAAGTAAGATGCTTTTGGACAAGGCGTTCAGCTACACTCTCACGTATGGAACTTAGTATGTAGCACCAGTCTAGCACAGGAATTACTAGGAAATCGCTGAAATGAGCTTGGAGGCACTAGTCTTGTGTGCCGGGTGATTCCAATTACCTCTCCCAGCACTTCCGTCAAACAGCGAGCCTAGGCCTTTTAGAAGCCAAGGGTACCAGCAGGCTGGATGTGGAGGTACAGGCCATAAGCTCAACTCTCAGAAGTGTGTATGCATGGGAGGCAGATGTCTGCTACCCACTCGGACATGGGAGTTGGAACCTAGCTACACTGTGATTGAAGAAGGCCATTGGAAATCGCTGTATTCAACTCAGATACACGGGAGTTCAGGCCCAGTGCTCACACATGCTTATCCCGCAACCTCTCCCAGCCACTAACATAAGGATGTTAGCAGCTACTCCTACAGTCAGGCAGGATGCGGGAGGGTTCTGCCCTGTCCTCAGCTCTCACAGGGAAGCATGTCTTGAAGCCAGCTGTCAACTAGCTGCATTCCTATGGCAGTGAGAAGGTAGCAGTACTCTGAGTCAGGAGGTTCCAAGATTACCACTCTACTGCACCTGGAGATACCCTCCAGGTCTGCATTGTTAACTTGTACTCAGAAGCCTCTGGCAATCGTCTCTGGTGAAGAAGTGTGAAACTCACTCTGCAGGCAGTGTGGAAGTGTGAGGGACTGAGGGTGGGCTCAACTCTCAGAAGTAAGATGCTTTTGGACAAGGCGTTCAGCTACCATCTCACATATGGAACTTAGTATGTAGCACCTGTCTACCACAAGAATTACTGGGAAATCGTGAATTGAGCTTGGAGGCACTCGTCTTGTGTGCCGGGAGATTCCAATTATCTCTCCCAGCACTTCCGTCAAACAGCGAGCCTAGGCCTTTTAGAAGCCAAGGGTACCAGCAGCCTGGATGTGGGGGTACAGGCCATAAGCTCAACTCTCAGAAGTGTGTATGCATGGGAGGCAGATGTCTGCTACCCGCTCGTACATGGGATTTGGAAACTAGCTACACTCTGGTTGAGGAAAGCCGTTGGAAATCGCTGTATTCAACTCAGATACACGGGAGTTCAGGCCCAGGGCTCACACATGCTTTTCCCGCAACCTCTCCCAGCCACTAACATTAGGATGTTAGCAGCTACTCCTGCAGTCAGGCAGCATGCGCGAGGGTTCTGCCCTGTCCTCAGCTCTCTCAGGGAAGCATGTCTTGAAGCCAGCTAGCTGTCAACTAGCTGCATTCCTATGGCAGTGAGAAGGTAGCAGTATTCTGAGTCAGGAGGTTCCAAGATTACCAGTCGATTGCACCTGGGGATACCCTCCAGGTCTGCATTGTTACCCTGCGTCTCAGAAGCCTCTGGCAAACGTCTCTGCTGAAGACCTGCGAAACTCACTCTGCAGGCAGTGTGGAACTGTGAGGGACTGAGGCTGAGCTCAACTCTCAGAAGTTAAATGGTTTCGGACAAGGCGTTTAGCTACCCTCTCACGTATGGAACTTAGTATGTAGCACCAGTCTACCACACGAATTACTAGGAAATCGCTGAACTAAGCTTGGAGGCACTCATCTTGTGTGCCGGGTGATTTCAATTACCTCTCCCAGCACTTCCGTCATATAGCGAGCCTAGGCCTTTTAGAAGCCAAGGGTACCAGCAGGCTGGATGTGGAGGTACAGGCCATAAGCTCAACTCTCAGAAGTGTGTATGCATGGGAGGCAGATGTCTGCTACCCACTCGGACATGGGAGTTGGAACCTAGCTACACTGTGATTGAAGAAGGCCATTGGAAATCGCTGTATTCAACTCAGATACACGGGAGTTCAGGCCCAGTGCTCACACATTCTTTTCCCGCAACCTCTCCCAGCCACTAACATAAGGATGTTAGCAGCTACTCCTACAGTCAGGCAGGATGGGGGAGGTTTCTGCCCTGTCCTCAGCTCTCACAGGGAAGCATGTCTTGAAGCCAGCTGTCAACTAGCTGCATTCCTATGGCAGTGAGAAGGTAGCAGTACTCTGAGTCAGGAGGTTCCAAGATTACCACTCTACTGCACCTGGAGATACCCTCCAGGTCTGCATTGTTAACTTGTACTCAGAAGCCTCTGGCAATCGTCTCTGGTGAAGACGTGTGAAACTCACTCTGCAGGCAGTGTGGAAGTGTGAGGGACTGAGGGTGTGCTCAACTCTCAGAAGTAAGATGCTTTTGAACAAGTCGTTCAGCTACCCTCTCACGTATGGAACTTAGTATGTAGCACAGTCTACCACAGGAATTACTAGGAAATCGCTGAACTGAGCTTGAAGGCACTAGTCTTGTGTGCCTGGTGATTCCAATTACCTCTCCCAGCAGTTCTGTCAAACAGCGAGCCTAGGCCTTTTAGAAACCAAGGGTACCAGCAGGCTGGATGTGGAGGTACAGGCCATAATCTCAACACTCAGAAGTGTGTATGCATGGGAGGCAGATGTCTGCTACCCGCTCGTACATGGGATTTGGAACCTAGCTACACTCTGGTTGAGGAAAGTCGTTGGAAATCGCTGTATTCAACTCAGATACACGGGAGTTCAGGCCCAGTGCTCACACATGCTTTTCCCGCAACCTCTCCCAGCCACTAACATTAGGATGTTAGCAGCTACTCCTACAGTCAGGCAGCATTCGGGAGGGTTCTGCCCTGTCCTGAGCTCTCACAGGGAAGCATGTCTTGAAGCCAGCTAGCAGTCAACTAGCTGCATTCCTATGGCAGTGAGAAGGTAGCAGTATTCTGAGTCAGGAGGTTCCAAGATTACCAGTCGACTGCACCTGGGGATACCCTCCAGGTCTGCATTGTTAACTTGTACTCAGAACACTCTGGCAATCGTCTCTGCTGAAGACCTGCGAAACTCACTCTGCAGGCAATGTGGAACTGTGAGGGACTGAGGGTGAGCTCAACTCTCAGAAGTAAGATGGTTTTGGACAAGGCGTTCACCTACCCTCTCACTTATGGAACTTAGTATGTAGCACCAGTCTACCACAGGAATTACTAGGAAATCGCTGAACTGAGCTTGGAGGCACTAGTCTTGTGTGCCGGGTGATTCCAATTACCTCTCCCAGCACTTCTGTCAAACAGCGAGCCTAGGCCTTTTAGAAGCCAAGGGTACCAGCAGGCTGGATGTGGAGGTACAGGCCATAAGCTCAACTCTCAGAAGTGTATATACATGGGAGGCAGATGTCGGCTTCCCACTCAGACATGGGAGTTGGAACATAGCTACACTGTGATTGAAGAAGGCCAGTGGAAATCGCTGTATTCAACTCAGATACACGGGAGTTCAGGCCCAGTTCTCACACATGCTTTTCCCGCAACCTCTCCCAGCCACTAACATAAGGATGTTAGCAGCTACTCCTACAGTCAGGCAGCATGCGGGAGGGTTCTGCCCTGTCCTCAGCTCTCACAGGGAAGCATGTCTTGAAGCCAGCTGTCAACTAGCTGCATTCCTATGGCAGTGAGAAGGTAGCAGTACTCTGAGTCAGGAGGTTCCAAGATTACCACTCTACTGCACCTGGAGATACCCTCCAGGTCTGCATTGTTAACTTGTACTCAGAAGCCTCTGCAATCGTCTCTGGTGAAGACGTGTGAAACTCACTCTGCAGGCAGTGTGGAACTGTGAGGGACTGAGGGTGTGCTCAACTCTCAGAAGTAAGATGCTTTTGGACAAGGCGTTCAGCTACCATCTCACATATGGAACTTAGTATGTAGCACCTGTCTACCACAAGAATTACTGGGAAATCGTGAATTGAGCTTGGAGGCACTCGTCTTGTGTGCCGGGAGATTCCAATTACCTCTCCCAGCACTTCCGTCAAACAGCGAGCCTAGGCCTTTTAGAAGCCAAGGGTACCAGCAGGCTGGATGTGGAGGTACAGGCCATAAGCTCAACTCTCAGAAGTGTGTATGCATGGGAGGCAGATGTCTGCTACCCGCTCGTACATGGGATTTGGAACCTAGCTACACTCTGGTTGAGGAAAGCCATAGGAAATCGCTGTATTCAACTCAGATACACGGGAGTTCAGGCCCAGTGCTCACACATGCTTTTCCCGCAACCTCTCCCAGCCACTAACATTAGGATGTTAGCAGCTACTCCTACAGTCAGGCAGCATGCGGGAGGGTTCTGCCCTGTCCTCAGCTCTTTCAGGGAAGCATGTCTTGAAGCCAGCTAGCTGTCAACTAGCTGCATTCCTATGGCAGTGAGAAGGTAGCAGTATTCTGAGTCAGGAGGTTCCAAGATTACCAGTCGACAGCACCTGGGGATACCCTCCAGGTCTGCATTGTTACCCTGCGTCTCAGAAGCCTCTGGCAAACATCTCTGCTGAAGACCTGCGAAACTCTCTCTGCAGGCAGTGTGGAACTGTGAGGGACAGAGGCTGAGCTCAACTCTCAGAAGTAAGATGGTTTTGGACAAGGCGTTCAGCTACCCTCTCACGTATGGAACTTAGTATGTAGCACCAGTCTACCACAGGAATTACTAGGAAATCGCTGAACTGAGCTTGGAGGCACTAGTCTGGTGTGCCGGGTGATTCCAATTACCTCTCCCAGCACTTCTGTCAAACAGCGAGCCTAGGCCTTTTAGAAGCCAAGGGTACCAGCAGGCTGGATGTGGAGGTACAGGCCATAAGCTCAACTCTCAGAAGTGTATATACATGGGAGGCAGATGTCGGCTTCCCACTCGGACATGGGAGTTGGAACCTAGCTACACTATGATTGAAGAAGGCCATTGGAAATAGCCTTATTCAACTCAGATACACGGGAGTTCAGCCCCAGTTCTCACACATGCTTTTCCCGCAACCTCTCCCAGCCACTAACATAAGGATGTTAGCAGCTACTGCTACAGTCAGGCAGGATGCGGGAGGGTTCTGCCCTGTCCTCAGCTCTCACAGGGAAGCATGTCTTGAAGCCAGCTGTCAACTAGCTGCATTCCTATGGCAGTGAGAAGGTAGCAGTACTCTGAGTCAGGAGGTTCCAAGATTACCACTCTACTGCACCTGGAGATACCCTCCAGGTCTGCATTGTTAACTTGTACTCAGAAGCCTCTGGCAATCGTCTCTGGTGAAGACGTGTGAAACTCACTCTGCAGGCAGTGTGGAACTGTGAGGGACTGAGGGTGGGCTGAACTCTCAGAAGTAAGATGCTTTTGGACAAGGCGTTCAGCTACCATCTCACATATGGTACTTAGTATGTAGCACCTGTCTACCACAAGAATTACTGGGAAATCGTGAATTGAGCTTGGAGGCACTCGTCTTGTGTGCCGGGAGATTCCAATTACCTCTCCCAGCACTTCCGTCAAACAGCGAGCCTAGGCCTTTTAGAAGCCAAGGGTACCAGCAGCCTGGATGTGGAGGTACAGGCCATAAGCTCAACTCTCAGAAGTGTGTATGCATGGGAGGCAGATGTCTGCTACCCGCTCGTACCTGGGATTTGGAAACTAGCTACACTCTGGTTGAGGAAAGCCGTTGGAAATCGCTGTATTCAACTCAGATACACGGGAGTTCAGGCCCAGTGCTCACACATGCTTTTCGCGCAACCTCTCCAGCCACTAACATTAGGATGTTAGCAGCTACTCCTACAGTCAGGCAGCATGCGGGAGGGTTCTGCCCTGTCATCAGCTCTCTCAGGGAAGCATGTCTTGAAGCCAGCTAGCTGTCAACTATCTGCATTCCTATGGCAGTGACAAGGTAGCAGTATTCTGAGTCAGGAGGTTCCAAGATTACCAGTCGACTGCACCTGGGGATACCCTAAAGGTCTGCATTGTTACCCTGCGTCTCAGAAGCCTCTGGCAAACGTCTCTGCTGAAGACCTGCGAAACTCTCTCTGCAGGTAGTGTGGAATTGTGAGGGACTGAGGGTGAGCTCAACTCTCAGAAGTAAGATGGTTTTGGACAAGGCGTTCAGCTACCCTCTCACGTATGGAACTTAGTATGTAGCACCAGTCTACCACAGGAATTACTAGGAAATCGCTGAACTGAGCTTGGAGGCACTAGTCTGGTGTGCCGGGTGATTCCAATTACCTCTCCCAGCACTTCTGTCAAACAGCGAGCCTAGGCCTTTTTGAAGCCAAGGGTACCAGCAGGCTGGATGTGGAGGTACAGGCCATAAGCTCAACTCTCAGAAGTGTATATACATGGGAGGCAGATGTCGGATTCCCAATCGGACATGGGAGTTGGAACCTAGCTACACTGTGATTGAAGAAGGATATTGGAAATCGCTGTATTCAACTCAGATACACGGGAGTTCAGGCCCAGTTCTCACACATGCTTTTCCCGCAACCTCTCCCAGCCACTAACATAAGGATGTTAGCAGCTACTCCTACAGTCAGGCAGGATGCGGGAGGGTTCTGCCCTGTCCTCAGCTCTCACAGGGAAGCATGTCTTGAAGCCAGCTGTCAACTAGCTGCATTCCTATGGCAGTGAGAAGGTAGCAGTACTCTGAGTCAGGAGGTTCCAAGATTACCACTCTACTGCACCTGGAGATACCCTCCAGGTCTGCATTGTTAACTTGTACTCAGAAGCCTCTGGCAATCGTCTCTGGTGAAGACGTGAGAAACTCACTCTGCAGGCAGTGTGGAAGTGTGAGGGACTGAGGGGGGGCTCAACTCTCAGAAGTAAGATGCTTTTGGACAAGGCGTTCAGCTACCATCTCACATATGGAACTTAGTATGTAGCACCTGTCTACCACAAGAATTACTGGGAAATCGTGAATTGAGCTTGGAGGCACTCGTCTTGTGTGCCGGGAGATTCCAATTACCTCTCCCAGCACTTCTGTCAAACAGCGAGCCTAGGCCTTTTAGAAGCCAAGGGTACCAGCAGGCTGGATGTGGAGGTACAGGCCATAAGCTCAACTCTCAGAAGTGTGTATGCATGGGAGGCAGATGTCTGCTACCCGCTCGTACCTGGGATTTGGAACCTAGCTACACTCTGGTTGAGGAAAGCCGTTGGAAATCGCTGTATTCAACTCAGATACACGGGAGTTCAGGCCCAGTGCTCACACATGCTTTTCCCGCAACCTCTCCCAGCCACTAACATTAGGATGTTAGCAGCTACTCCTACAGTCAGGCAGCATGCGGGAGGGTTCTGCCCTGTCTTCAGCTCTCACAGGGAAGCATGTCTTGAAGCCAGCTGTCAAGTAGCTGCATTCCTTTGGCAGTGAGTAGGTAGCAGTATTCTGAGTCGGGAGCTTCCAAGATTACCAGTCGACTGCACCTGGGGATACCCTCCAGGTCTGCATTGTTACCCTGCGTCTCAGAAGCCTCTGGCAAACGTCTCTGCTGAAGACCTGCGAAACTCACTCTGCAGGCAGTGTGGAACTGTGAGGGACTGAGGCTGAGCTCAACTCTCAGAAGTTAGATGGTTTTGGACAAGTCGCTCAGCTACCCTCTCACGTATGGAACTTAGTATGTAGCACCAGTCTACCACAGGAATTACTAGGAAATCGTTGAACTGAGCTTGGAGGCACTAGTCTTGTGTGCCGGGTGATTCCAATTACCTCTCCCAGCACTTCCGTCAAACAGCGAGCCTAGGCCTTTTAGAAGCCAAGGGTACCAGCAGGCTGGATGTGGAAGTACAGGCCATAAGCTCAACTCTCAGAAGTGTGTATGCATGGGAGGCAGATGTCTGCTACCCACTCGGACATGGGAGTTGGAACCTAGCTACACAGTGATTGAAGAAGGCCATTGGAAATCTCTGTATTCAACTCATATACACGGGAGTTCAGGCCAGGTGCTCACACATGTTTTCCCGCAACCTCTCCCAGCCACTAACATAAGGATGTTAGCAGCTACCCCTACAGTCAGGCAGGATGCGGGAGGGTTCTGCCCTGTCCTCAGCTCTCACAGGGAAGCATGTCTTGAAGCCAGCTGTCAACTAGCTGCATTCCTATGGCAGTGAGAAGGTAGCAGTACTCTGAGTCAGGAGGTTCCAAGATTACCACTCTACTGCACCTGGAGATACCCTCCAGGTCTGCATTGTTAACTTGTACTCAGAAGCCTCTGGCAATCGTCTCTGGTGAAGACCTGTGAAACTCACTCTGCAGGCAGTGAAGAACTGTGAGGGACTGAAGGTGGGCTCAACTCTCAGAAGTAAGATGCTTTTGGACAAGGCGTTCAGCTACCTTCTCACATATGGAACTTAGTATGTAGCACCTGTCTACCACAAGAATTACTGGGAAATCGTGAATTGAGCTTGGAGGCACTCGTCTTGTGTGCCGGGAGATTCCAATTACCTCTCCCAGCACTTCCGTCAAACAGCGAGCCTAGGCCTTTTAGAAGCCAAGGGTACCAGTAGGCTGGATGTGGAGGTACAGGCCATAAGCTGAACCCTCAGAAGTGTGTATGCATGGGAGGCAGATGTCTGTTATCCGCTCGTACATGGGATTTGGAACCTAGCTACACTCTGGTTGAGGAAAGTCGTTGGAAATCGCTGTATTCAACTCAGATACACGGGAGTTCAGGCCCAGTGCTCAGACATGCTTTTCCCGCAACCTCTCCCAGCCACTAACATTAGGATGTTAGCAGCTACTCCTACAGTCAGGCAGCATGCGGGAGAGTTCTGCCCTGTCCTCAGCTCTCACAGGGAAGCATGTCTTGAAGCCAGCTAGCTGTCAACTAGCTGCATTCCTATGGCAGTGAAAAGGTAGCAGTATTCTGAGTCAGGAGGTTCCAAGATTACCAGTCGACTGCACCTGTGGATACCCTCCAGGTGTGCATTGTTACCCTTCGTCTCAGAAGCCTCTGGCAAACGTCTCTGCTGAAGACCTGCGAAACTCACTCTGCAGGCAGTGTGGAACTGTGAGCGACTGAGGGTGAGCTCAACTCTCAGAAGTAAGATGGTTTTGGACAAGGCGTTCAGCTACCCTCTCACGTATGGAACTTAGTACGTAACACCAGTCTACCACAGGAATTACTAGGAAATCGCTGAACTGAGCTTGGAGGCACTAGTCTTGTGTGCCGGGTGATTCCAATTACCTCCCCAGCACTTCCGTCAAACAGCGAGCCTAGGCCTTTTAGAAGCCAAGGGTACCAGCAGGCTGGATGTGGAGGTACAGGCCATAAGCTCAACTCTCAGAAGTGTGTATGCATGAGAGGCAGATGTCTGCTACCCACTCGGACATGGGAGTTGGAACCTAGCTACACTGTGATTGAAGAAGGCCATTGGAAATCGCTGTATTCAACTCAGATACACGGGAGTTCAGGCCCAGTGCTCACACATGCTTTTCCCGCAACCTCTCCCAGCCACTAACATAAGGATGTTAGCAGCTACTACTACAGTCAGGCAGGATGCGAGAGGGTTCTGCCCTGTCCTCCGCTCTCACAGGGAAGCATGTCTTGAATCCAGCTGTCAACTAGCTGTATTCCTATGGCAGTGAGAAGGTAGCAGTACTCTGAGTCAGAAGGTTCCAAGATTACCACTCTACTGCACCTGGAGATACCCTCCAGGTCTGCATTGTTAACTTGTACTCAGAAGCCTCTGGCAATCGTCTCTGGTGAAGACGTGTCAAACTCACTCTGCAGGCAGTGAAGGACTGTGAGGGACTGAGGGTGGGCTCAACTCTGAGAAATAAGATGCTTTTGGACAAGGCGTTCAGCTACCATCTCACATATTGAACTTAGTATGTAGCACCTGTCTACCACAAGAATTACTGGGAAATCGTGGATTGAGCTTGGAGGCACTCGTCTTGTGTGCCGGGAGATTCCAATTACCTCTCCCAGCACTTCCGTCAAACAGCGAGCCTAGGCCTTTTAGAAGCCAAGGGTACCAGCAGGCTGGATGTGGAGGTACAGGCCATAAGCTCAACTCTCAGAAGTGTGTATGCATGGGAGGCAGATGTCTGCTACCCGCTCTTACATGGGATTTGGAACCTAGCTACACTCTGGTTGAGGAAAGCCGTTGGAAATCGCTGTATTCAACTCAGATACACGGGAGTTCAGGCCCAGTACTCACACATGCTTTTCGCGCAACCTCTCCCAGCCACTAACATTAGGATGTTAGCAGCTACTCCTACAGTCAGGCAGCATGCGGGAGGGTTCTGCCCTGTCCTCAGCTCTCACAGGGAAGCATGTCTTGAAGCCAGCTAGCTGTCAACTAGCTGCATTCCTATGGCAGTGAGAAGGTAGCAGTATTCTGAGTCAGGAGGTTCCAAGATTACCAGTCGACTGCACCTGGGTATACCCTCCAGGTCTGCATTGTTACCCTGCGTCTCAGAAACCTCTGGCAAACGTCTCTGCTGAAGACCTGCGAAACTCACTCTGCAGGCAGTGTGGAACTGTGAGGGACTGAGGCTGAGCTCAACTCTCAGAAGTAAGATGGTTTTGGACAAGGCGTTCAGCTACCCTCTCACGTATGGAAATTAGTATGTAGCACCAGTATACCAGAGGAATTACTAGGAAATCCCTGAACTGAGCTTGGAGGCACTAGTCTTGTGTGCCGGGTGATTCCAATTACCTCTCCCAGCACTTCCGTCAAACAGCGAGCCTAGGCCTTTTAGAAGCCAAGGGTACCAGCAGGCTGGATGTGGAGGTACAGGCCATAAGCTCAACTCTCAGAAGTGTATATGCATGGGAGGCAGATGTCTGCTACCCGCTCCTACATGGGATTTGGAACCTAGCTACACTCTGGTTTAGGAAAGCGTTGGAAATCGCTGTATTCAACTCAGATACACGGGAGTTCAGGCCCAGTTCTCACACATGCTTTTCCCGCAACCTCTCCCAGCCACTAACATAAGGATGTTAGCAGCTACTCCTACAGTCAGGCAGGATGCGGGAGGGTTCTGCCCTGTCCTCAGCTCTCACAGGGAAGCATGTCTTGAAGCCAGCTGTCAACTAGCTGCATTCCTATGGGAGTGAGAAGGTAGCAGTACTCTGAGTCAGGAGGTTCCAAGATTACCACTCTACTGCACCTGGAGATACCCTCCAGGTCTGCATTGTTAACTTGTACTCAGAAGCCTCTGGCAATCGTCTCTGGTGAAGACGTGTGAAACTCACTCTGCAGGCAGTGTGGAACTGTGAGGGACTGAGGGTGTGCTCAACTCTCAGAAGTAAGAAGCTTTTGGACAAGGCGTTCAGCTACCATCTCACATATGGAACTTAGTATGTAGCACCTGTCTACCACAAGAATTACTGGGAAATCGTGAATTGAGCTTGGAGGCACTCGTCTTGTGTGCCGGGAGATTCCAATTACCTCTCCCAGCACTTCCGTCAAACAGCGAGCCTAGGCCTTTTAGAAGCCAAGGGTACCAGCAGGCTGGATGTGGAGGTACAGGCCATAAGCTCAACTCTCAGAAGTGTGTATGCATGGGAGGCAGATGTCTGCTACCCGCTCGTACCTGGGATTTGGAACCTAGCTACACTCTGGTTGAGGAAAGCCGTTGGAAATCGCTGTATTCAACTCAGATACACGGGAGTTCAGGCCCAGTGCTCACACATGCTTTTCCCGCAACCTCTCCCAGCCACTAACATTAGGATGTTAGCAGCGACTCCTACAGTCAGGCAGCATGCGGGAGGGTCCTGCCCTGTCCTCAGCTCTCTCAGGGAAGCATGTCTTGAAGCCTGCTAGCTGTCAACTAGCTGCATTCCTATGGCAGTGAGAAGGTAGCAGTATTCTGAGTCAGGAGGTTCCAAGATTACCAGTCGACTGCACCTGGGGATACCCTCCAGGTCTGCATTGTTACCCTGCGTCTCAGAAGCCTCTGGCAAACGTCTCTGCTGAAGACCTGCGAAACTCACTCTGCAGGCAGTGTGGAACTGTGAGGGACTGAGGGTGAGCTCAACTCTCAGAAGTAACATGGTTTTGGACAAGGCGTTCAGCTACCCTCTCACGTATGGAACTTCGTATGTAGCACCAGTCTACCACAGGAATTACTAGGAAATGGCTGAACTGAGCTTGGAGGCACTAGTCTTGTGTGCCGGGTGATTCCAATTACCTCTCCCAGCACTACTGTCAAACAGCGAGCCTAGGCCTTTTAGAAGCCAAGGGTACCAGCAGGCTGGATGTGGAGGTACAGGCCATAAGCTCAACTCTCAGAAGTGTATATACATGGAAGGCAGATGTCGGCTTCCCACTCGGACATGGGAGTTGGAACCTAGCTACACTGTGATTGAAGAAGGCCATTGGAAATCGCTGTATTCAACTCAGATACACGGGAGTTCAGGCCAGGTGCTCACACATGCTTTTCCCGCAACCTCTCCCAGCCACTAACATAAGGATGTTAGCAGCTACTCCTACAGTCAGGCAGGATGGGGGAGGGTTCTGCCCTGTCCTCAGCTCTCACAGGGAAGCATGTCTTGAAGCCAGCTGTCAACTAGCTGCATTCCTATGGCAGTGAGAAGGTAGCAGTACTCTGAGTCAGGAGGTTCCAAGATTACCACTCTACTGCACCTGGAGATACCCTCCAGGTCTGCATTGTTAACTTGTACTCAGAAGCCTCTGGCAATCGTCTCTGGTGAAGACGTGTGAAACTCACTCTGCAGGCAGTGTGGAACTGTGAGGGACTGAGGGTGTGCTCAACTCTCAGAAGTAAGAAGCTTTTGGACAAGGCGTTCAGCTACCATCTCACATATGGAACTTAGTATGTAGCACCTGTCTACCACAAGAATTACTGGGAAATCGTGAATTGAGCTTGGAGGCACTCGTCTTGTGTGCCGGGAGATTCCAATTACCTCTCCCAGCACTTCCGTCAAACAGCGAGCCTAGGCCTTTTAGAAGCCAAGGGTACCAGCAGGCTGGATGTGGAGGTACAGGCCATAAGCTCAACTCTCAGAAGTGTGTATGCATGGGAGGCAGATGTCTGCTACCCGCTCGTACATGGGATTTGGAACCTAGCTACACTCTGGTTGAGGAAAGCCGTTGGAAATCGCTGTATTCAACTCAGATACACGGGAGTTCAGGCCCAGTGCTCACACATGCTTTTCCCGCAAACTCTCCCAGCCACTAACATTAGGATGTTAGCAGCTACTCCTACAGTCAGGCAGCATGCGGGAGGGTTCTGCCCTCTCCTCAGCTCTCTCATGGAAGCATGTCTTGAGCCAGCTAGCTGTCAACTAGCTGCATTCCTATGGCAGTGAGAAGGTAGCAGTATTCTGAGTCAGGAGGTTCCAAGATTACCAGTCTACTGCACCTGGGGATACCCTCCTGGTCTGCATTGTTACCCTGCGTCTCAGAAGCCTCTGGCAAACGTCTCTGCTGAAGACCTGCGAAACTCACTCTGCAGGCAGTGTGGAACTGTGAGGGACTGAGGGTGAGCTCAACTCTCAGAAGTTAGATGGTTTTGGACAAGGCGTTCAGCTACCCTCTCACGTATGGAACTTAGTATGTAGCACCAGTCTACCACAGGAATTACTAGGAAATAGCTGAACTGAGCTTGGAGGCACTAGTCTTGTGTGCCGGGTGATTCCATTTACCTCTCCCAGCAATTCCGTCAAACAGCGAGCCTAGGCCTTTTAGAAGCCAAGGGTACCAGCAGGCTGGATGTGGAGGTACAGGCCATAAGCTCAACTCTCAGAAGTGTGTATGCATGGGAGGCAGATGTCTGCTACCCACTCGGACATGCGAGTTGGAACCTAGCTACACTGTGATTGAAGAAGGCCATTGGAAATCGCTATATTCAACTCAGATACACGGGAGTTCAGGCCCAGTGCTCACACATGCTTTTCCCGCAACCTCTCCCAGCCACTAACATTAGGATGTTAGCAGCTACTCCTACAGTCAGGCAGCATGCGGGAGGGTTCTGCCCTGTCCTCAGCTCTCACAGGGAAGCATGTCTTGAAGCCAGCTGTCCACTAGCTGCATTCCTATGGCAGTGAGAAGGTAGCAGTACTCTGAGTCAGGAGGTTCCAAGATTACCACTCTACTGCACCTGGAGATACCCTCCAGGTCTGCATTGTTAACTTGTACTCAGAACCATCTGGCAATCGTCTCTGGTGAAGACGTGTGAAACTCACTCGGCAGGCAGTGTGGAACTGTGAGGGACTGAGGGTGAGCTCAACTCTCAGAAGTAAGATGCTTTTGGACAAGGCGTTCAGCTACCTTCTCACATATGGTAATTAGTATGTAGCACCTTTCTACCACAAGAATTACTGGGAAATCGTGAATTGAGCTTGGAGGCACTCGTCTTGTGCGCCGGGAGATTCCAATTACCTCTCCCAGCACTTCCGTCAAACAGCGAGCGTAGGCCTTTTATAAGCCAAGTGTACCAGCAGGCTGGATGTGGAGGTACAGGCCATAAGCCTAACTCTCAGAAGTGTGTATGCATGGGAGGCAGATGTCTGCTACCCGCTCGTACATGGGATTTGGAACCTAGCTACACTCTGGTTGAAGAAAGCCGTTGGAAATCGCTGTATTCAACTCAGATACACGGGAGTTTAGGCCCAGTGCTCACACATGCTTTTCCGCAACCTCTCCCAGCCACTAACATAAGGATGTTAGCAGCTACTCCTACAGTCAGGCAGGATGCGGGAGGGTTCTGCCCTGTCCTCAGCTCTCACAGGGAAGCATGTCTTGAAGCCAGCTGTCAACTAGCTGCATTCCTATGGCAGTGAGAAGGTAGCAGTACTCTGAGTCAGGAGGTTCCAAGATTACCACTCTACTGCACCTGGAGATACCCTCCAGGTCTGCATTGTTAACTTGTACTCAGAACCATCTGGCAATCGTCTCTGGTGAAGACGTGTGAAACTCACTCTGCAGGCAGTGTGGAAGTGTGAGGGACTGAGGGTATGCTCAACTCTCAGAAGTAAAATGCTTTTGCACAAGGCGTTCAGCTACCTTCTCACATATGGAACTTAGTATGTAGCACCTGTCTTCCACAAGAATTACTGGGTAATCGTGAATTGAGCTTGGAGGCACTCGTCTTGTGTGCCGGGAGATTCCAATTACCTCTCCCAGCACTTCCGTCAAACAGCGAGCCTAGGCCTTTTAGAAGCCAAGGGTACCAGCAGGCTGGATGTGGAGGTACAGGCCATAAGCTCAACTCTCAGAAGTGTGTATGCATGGGAGGCAGATGTCTGCTACCCGCTCGTACATGGGATTTGGAACCTAGCTACACTCTGGTTGAGGAAAGCCGTTGGAAATCGCTGTATTCAACTCAGAAACACGGGAGTTCAGGCCCAGTGCTCACACATGCTTTTCCCAAAATGTCTCCCATCCACTAACATTAGGATGTTAGCAGCTACTCCTACAGTCAGGCAGCATGCGGGAGGGTTCTGCCATTTCCTCTGCTCTCTCATGGAAGCATGTCTTGAGCCAGCTAGCTGTCAACTAGCTGCATTCCTATGGCAGTGAGAAGGTAGCAGTATTCTGAGTGAGGAGGTTCCAAGATTACCAGTGTACTGCACCTGGGGATACCCTCTAGGTCTGCATTGTTACCCTGCGTCTCAGAAGCCTCTGGCAAATTCTCTGCAGAAGACCTGCGAAACTCACTCTGCAGGCAGTGTAGAACTGTGAGGGACTGAGGGTGAGCTCAACTCTCAGAAGTTAGATGGTTTTGGACAAGGCGTTCCGCTACCCTCTCACGTATGGAACTAAGTATGTAGCACCAGTCTACCACAGGAATTACTAGGAAATCGCTGAACTGAGCTTGGAGGCACTAGTCTTGTGTGCCGGGTGATTCCAATTACGTCTCCCAGCAATTCCGTCAAACAGCGAGCCTAGGCCTTTTAGAAGCCAAGGGTACCAGCAGGCTGGATGTGGAGGTACAGGTCATAAGCTCAACTCTCAGAAGTGTGTATGCATGGGAGGCAGATGTCTGCTACCCACTCGGACATGCGAGTTGGAACCTAGCTACACTGTGATTGAAGAAGGCCATTGGAAATCGCTATATTCAACTCAGATACACGGGAGTTCAGGCCCAGTGCTCACACATACTTTTCCCGCAACCTCTCCCAGCCACTAACATTAGGATGTTAGCAGCTACTCTTACAGTCAGGCAGCATGCGGGAGGGTTCTGCCCTGTCCTCAGCTCTCACAGGGAAGCATGTCTTGAAGCCAGCTGTCCACTAGCTGCATTCCTATGGCAGTGAGAAGGTAGCAGTACTCTGAGTCAGGAGGTTCCAAGATTACCACTCTACTGCACCTGGAGATACCCTCCAGGTCTGCATTGTTAACTTGTACTCAGAAGCCTCTGGCAATCGTCTCTGGTGAAGACGTGTGAAACTCAGTCTGCAGGCAGTGTGGAACTGTGAGGGACTGAGGGTGAGCTCAACTCTCAGAAGTAAGATGCTTTTGGACAAGGCGTTCAGCTACCTTCTCACATATGGTACTTAGTATGTAGCACCTGTCTACCACAAGAATTACTGGGAAATCGTGAATTGAGCTTGGAGGCACTCGTCTTGTGTGCCGGGAGATTCCAATTACCTCTCCCAGCACTTCCGTCAAACAGCGAGCGTAGGCCTTTTAGAAGCCAAGTGTACCAGCAGGCTGGATGTGGAGGTACAGGCCATAAGCTCAATTCTCAGAAGTGTGTATGCATGGGAGGCAGATGTCTGCTACCCATTCGTACATGGGATTTGGAACCTAGCTACACTCTGGTTGAGGAAAGTCGTTGGAAATCGCTGTATTCAACTCAGATACACGGGAGTTCAGGCCCAGTGCTCACACATGCTTTTCGCGCAACCTCTCCCAGCCACTAACATTAGGATGTTAGCAGCTACTCCTACAGTCAGGCAGCATGCGGGAGGGTTCTGCCCTGTCCTCAGCTCTCAGAGGGAAGCATGTCTTGAAGCCAGCTGTCAACTAGCTGCATTCCTATGGCAGTGAGAAGGTAGCAGTATTCTGAGTTGGAGGTTCCAAGATTACCAGTCGACTGCAACTGGGGATACCCTCCAGGTCTGCATTGTTACCCTGCGTCTCAGAAGCCTCTGGCAAACGTCTCTGCTGAAGACCTGCGGAACTCACTCTGCAGGCAGTGTGGAACTGTGAGGGACTGAGGGTGGGCTCAACTCTCAGAAGTAAGATGCTTTTGGACAAGGCGTTCAGCTACCATCTCATATATGGAACTTAGTATGTAGCACCTGTCTACCACAAGAATTACTGGGAAATCGTGAATTGAGCTTGGGGCACTCGTCTTGTGTGCCGGGAGATTCCAATTACCTCTCCCAGCACTTCCGTCAAACAGCGAGCCTAGGCCTTTTAGAAGCCAAGGGTACCAGTAGGCTGGATGTGGAGGTACAGGCCATAAGCTCAACTCTCAGAAGTGTGTATGCATGGGAGGCAGATGTCTGCTACCCACTCGGACATGGGAGTTGGAACCTAGCTACACTGTGATTGAAGAAGGCCATTGGAAATCGCTATATTCAACTCAGATACACGGGAGTTCAGGCCCAGTGCTCACACATGCTTTTCCAGCAACCTCTCCCAGCCACTAACATTAGCATGTTAGCAGCTACTCCTACAGTCAGGCAGGATGCGGGAGGGTTCTGCCCTGTCCTCAGCTCTCCCAGGGAAGCATGTCTTGAAGCCAGCTGTCCACTAGCTGCATTCCTATGGCAGTGAGAAGGTAGCAGTACTCTGAGTCAGGAGGTTCTAAGATTACCACTCTACTGCACCTGGAGATACCCTCCAGGTCTGCATTGTTTACTTGTACTCAGAAGCCTCTGGCAATCGTCTCTGGTGAAGACGTGTGAAACTCACTCTGCAGGCAGTGTGGAACTGTGAGGGACTGAGGGTGAGCTCAACTCTCAGAAGTAAGATGCTTTTGGACAAGGCGTTCAGCTACCTTCTCACATATGGTACTTAGTATGTAGCACCTGTCTAACACAAGAATTACTGGGAAATCGTGAATTGAGCTTGGAGGCACTCGTCTTGTGTGCCGGGAGATTCCAATTACCTCTCCCAGCACTTCCGTGAAACAGCGAGCCTAGGCCTTTTAGAAGCCAAGTGTACCAGCAGGCTGGATGTGGAGGTACAGGCCATAAGCTCAACTCTCAGAAGTGTGTATGCATGGGAGGCAGATGTCTGCTACCCGCTCGTACATGGGATTTGGAACCTAGCTACACTCTGGTTGAGGAAAGCCGTTGGAAATAGCTGTATTCAACTCAGATACACGGGAGTTCAGGCCCA
Organism: Canis aureus; assembly: GCF_053574225.1. Lineage (NCBI taxonomy): Eukaryota > Metazoa > Chordata > Mammalia > Carnivora > Canidae > Canis > Canis aureus. Next base: position 42,247,629 of record NC_135643.1, read on the forward strand.
GTGCTCACACATGCTTTTCCCGCAACCTCTCCCAGCCACTAACATAAGGATGTTAGCAGCTACTCCTACAGTCAGGCAGGATGCGGGAGGGTTCTGCCCTGTCCTCAGCTCTCACAGGGAAGCATGTCTTGAAGCCATCTGTCAACTAGCTGCATTCCTATGGCAGTGAGAAGGTAGCAGTACTCTGAGTCAGGAGGTTCCAAGATTACCACTCTACTGCACCTGGAGATACCCTCCAGGTCTGAATTGTTAACTTGTACTCAGAAGACTCTGGCAATCGTCTCTGGTGAAGACGTGTGAAACTCACTCTGCAGGCAGTGTGGAACTGTGAGGGAATGAGGCTGAGCTCAACTCTCAGAAGTAAGATGGTTTTGGACAAGGCGTTCAGCTACTTTCTAAAATATGGAACTTAGTATGTAGCACCTGTCTACCACAAGAATTACTGGGAAATCGTGAATTGAGCTTGGAGGCACTCGTCTTGTGTGCCGGGAGATTCCAATTACCTCTCCCAGCACTTCCGTCAAACAGCGAGCCTAGGCCTTTTAGAAGCCAAGGGTACCAGCAGGCTGGATGTGGAGGTACAGGCCATAAGCTCAACTCTCAGAAGTGTGTATGCATGGGAGGCAGATGTCTGCTACCCACTCGGACATGGGAGTTGGAACCTAGCTACACTGTGATTGAAGAAGGCCATTGGAAATCGCTATATTCAACTCAGATACACGGGAGTTCAGGCCCAGTGCTCACACATGCTTTTCCCGCAACCTCTCCCAGCCACTAACATTAGGATGTTAGCAGCTACTCCTACAGACAGGCAGGATGCGGGAGGGTTCTGCCCTGTCCTCAGCTCTCACAGGGAAGCATGTCTTGAAGCCAGCTGTCCACTAGCTGCATTCCTATGGCAGTGAGAAAGTAGCAGTACTCTGAGTCAGGAGGTTCCAAGATTACCACTCTACTGCACCTGGATACCCTCCAGGTCTGCATTGTTAACTTGTACTCAGAAGCCTCTGGCAATCGTCTCTGGTGAAGACGTGTGAAACTCACTCTGCAGGCAGTGTGGAACTGTGAGGGACTGAGGGTGAGCTCAACTCTCAGAAGTAAGATGGTTTTGGACAAGGCGTTCAGCTACCTTCTCACAAATGGTACTTAGTATGTAGCACCTGTCTACCACAAGAATTACTGGGAAATCGTGAATTGAGCTTGGAGGCACTCGTCTTGTGTGCCGGGAGATTCCAATTACCTCTCCCAGCACTTCCGTCAAACAGCGAGCCTAGGCCTTTTAGAAGCCAAGGGTACCAGCAGGCTGGATGTGGAGGTACAGGCCATAAGCTCAACTCTCAGAAGTGTGTATGCATGGGAGGCAGATGTCTGCTACCCGCTCGTACCTGGATTTGGAACCTAGCTACACTCTGGTTGAGGAAAGCCGTTGGAAATCGCTGTATTCACCTCAGATACACGGGAGTTCAGGCCCAGTGCTCACACATGCTTTTCCCGCAACCTCTCCCAGCCACTAACATTAGGATGTTAGCAGCTACTCCTACAGTCAGGCAGCATGCGGGAGGGTTCTGCCCTGTCCTCAGCTCTCTCAGGGAAGCATGACTTGAAGCCAGCTAGCTGTCAACTAGCTGCATTCCTATGGCAGTGAGAAGGTAGCAGTATTCTGAGTCAGGAGGTTCCAAGATTACCAGTCGACTGCACCTGGGGATACCCTCCAGATCTGCATTGTTACCCTGCGTCTCAGAAGCCTCTGGCAAACGTCTCTGCTGAAGACCTGCGAAACTCACTCTGCAGGCAGTGTGGAAGTGTGAGGGACTGAGGGTGAGCTCAACTCTCAGAAGTAAGATGGTTTAGGACAAGGCGTTCAGCTACCCTCTCACGTATGGAACTTAGTATGTAGCACCAGTCTTCCACAGGAATTACTAGGAAATCGCTGAAATGAGCTTGGAGGCACTAGTCTTGTGTCCCGGGTGATTCCAATTTCCTCTCCAGCACTTCCGTCAAACAGCGAGCCTAGGCCTTTTAGAAGCCAAGGGTACCAGCAGGCTGGATGTGGAGGTACAGGCCATAAGCTCAACTCTCAGAAGTGTGTATGCATGGGAGGCAGATGTCTGCTACCCACTCGGACATGGGAGTTGGAACCTAGCTACACTGTGATTGAAGAAGGCCATTGGAAATCGCTATATTCAACTCAGATACACGGGAGTTCAGGCCCAGTGCTCACACATGCTTTTCCCGCAACCTCTCCCAGCCACTAACATTAGGATGTTACCAGCTACTCCTACAGTCAGGCAGCATGCGGGAGGGTTCTTCCCTGTCCTCAGCTCTCACAGGGAAGCATGTCTTGAAGCCAGCTGTCCACTAGCTGCATTCCTATGGCAGTGAGAAGGTAGCAGTACTCTGAGTCAGGAGGTTCCAAGATTACCACTCTACTGCACCTGGAGATACCCTCCAGGTCTGCATTGTTAACTTGTACTCAGAAGCCTCTGGCAATCGTCTCTGGTGAAGACGTGTGAAACTCACTCTGCAGGCAGTGTGGAACTGTGAGGGACTGAGGGTGTGCTCAACTCTCAGAAGTAAGATGCTTTTGGACAAGGCGTTCAGCTACCATCTCACATATGGAACTTAGTATGTAGCACCTGTCTACCACAAGAATTACTGGGAAATCGTGAATTGAGCTTGGAGGCACTCGTCTTGTGTGCCGGGAGATTCCAATTACCTCTCCCAGCACTTCCGTCAAACAGCGAGCCTAGGCCTTTTAGAAGCCAAGGGTACCAGCAGGCTGGATGTGGAGGTACAGGCCATAAGCTCAACTCTCAGAAGTGTGTATGCATGGGAGGCAGATGTCTGCTACCCGCTCGTACCTGGGATTTGGAACCTAGCTACACTCTGGTTGAGGAAAGCCGTTGGAAATCGCTGTATTCAACTCAGATACACGGGAGTTCAGGCCCAGTGCTCACACATGCTTTTCCCGCAACCTCTCCCAGCCACTAACATTAGGATGTTAGCAGCTACTCCTACAGTCAGGCAGCATGCGGGAGGGTTCTGCCCTGTCCTCAGCTCTCTCAGGGAGGCATGTCTTGAAGCCAGCTAGCTGTCAACTAGCTGCATTCCTATGGCAGTGAGAAGGTAGCAGTATTCTGAGTCAGGAGGTTCCAAGATTACCAGTCGACTGCACCTTTGGATACCCTCCTGATCAGCAATGTTACCCTGCGTCTCAGAAGCCTCTGGCAAACGTCTCTGCTGAAGACCTGCGAAACTCACTCTGCAGGCAGTGTGGAACTGTGAGGGACTGAGGGTGAGCTCACCTCTCAGAAGTAACATGGTTTTGGACAAGGCGTTCAGCTACCCTCTCACGTATGGAACTTAGTATGTAGCACCAGTCTACCACAGGAATTACTAGGAAATCGCTGAACTGAGCTTGGAGGCATTAGACTTGTGTGCCTGGTGATTACAATTACCTCTCCCAGCACTTCTGTCAAACAGCGAGCCTAGGCCTTTTAGAAGCCAAGGGTACCAGCAGGCTGGATGTGGAGGTACAGGCCAAAAGCTCAACTCTCAGAAGTGTATATACATGGGAGGCAGATGTCGGCTTCCCACTCGGACATGGGAGTTGGAACCTAGCTACACTGTGATTGAAGAAGGCCATTGGAAATCGCTGTATTCAACTCAGATACACGGGAGTTCAGGCCCAGTTCTCACACATGCTTTTCCCGCAACCTCTCCCAGCCACTAACATAAGGATGTTAGCAGCTACTCCTACAGTCAGGCAGGATGCGGGAGGGTTCTGCCCTGTCCTCAGCTCTCACAGGGAAGCATGTCTTGAAGCCATCTGTCAACTAGCTGCATTCCTATGGCAGTGAGAAGGTAGCAGTACTCTGAGTCAGGTGGTTCCAAGATTACCACTCTACTGCACCTGGAGATACCCTCCAGGTCTGCATTGTTAACTTGTACTCAGAAGCCTCTGGCAATCGTCTCTGGTGAAGACCTGTGAAACTCACTCTGCAGGCAGTGAAGAACTGTGAGGGACTGAAGGTGGGCTCAACTCTCAGAAGTAAGATGCTTTTGGACAAGGCGTTCAGCTACCTTCTCACATATGGAACTTAGTATGTAGCACCTGTCTACCACAAGAATTACTGGGAAATCGTGAATTGAGCTTGGAGGCACTCGTCTTGTGTGCCGGGAGATTCCAATTACCTCTCCCAGCACTTCCGTCAAACAGCGAGCCTAGGCCTTTTAGAAGCCAAGGGTACCAGCAGGCTGGATGTGGAGGTACAGGCCATAAGCTCAACTCTCAGAAGTGTGTATGCATGGGAGGCAGATGTCTGCTACGCGCTCGTACCTGGGATTTGGAACCTAGCTACACTCTGGTTGAGGAAAGCCATTGGAAATCGTTGTATTCAACTCAGATACACGGGAGTTCAGGCCCAGTGCTCACACATGCTTTTCCCGCAACCTCTCCCAGCCACTAACATTAGGATGTTAGCAGCTACTCCTACAGTCAAGCAGCATGCGGGAGGGTTCTGCCCTGTCCTCAGCTCTCTCAGGGAAGCATGTCTTGAAGCCAGCTAGCTGGCAACTTGCTGCATTCCTATGGCAGTGAGAAGGTAGCAGTATTCTGAGTCAGGAGGTTCCAAGATTACCACTCTACTGCACCTGGAGATACCCTCCAGGTCTGCATTGTTAACTTGTACTCAGAACACTCTGCAATCGTCTCTGGTGAAGACCTGCGAAACTCACTCTGCAGGCAGTGTGGAACTGTGAGGGACTGAGGGTGAGCTCAACTCTCAGAAGTTAGATGGTTTTGGACAATGCGTTCAGCTACCCTCTCACGTATGGAACTTAGTATGTAGCACCAGTCTACCACAGGAATTACTAGGAAATCGCTGAACTGAGCTTGGAGGCACTAGTCTTTTGTGCCGGGTGATTCCAATTACCTCTCCCAGCACTTCCGTCAAACAGCGAGCCTAGTCCTTTTAGAAGCCAAGGGTACCAGCAGGCTGGATGTGGAGGTACAGGCCATAAGCTCAACTCTCAGAAGTGTGTATGCATGGGAGGCAGATGTCTGCTACCCACTCGGACATGGGAGTTGGAACCTAGCTACACTGTGATTGAAGAAGGCCATTGGAAATCGCTATATTCAACTCAGATACACGGGAGTTCAGGCCCAGTGCTCACACATGCTTTTCCCGCAACCTCTCCCAGCCACTAACATTAGGATGTTAGCAGCTACTCCTACAGTCAGGCAGCATGCGGGAGGTTTCTGCCCTGTCCTCAGCTCTCACAGGGAAGCATGTCTTGAAGCCAGCTGTCCACTAGCTGCATTCCTATGGCAGTGAGAAGGTAGCAGTTCTCTGAGTCAGGAGGTTCCAAGATTACCACTCTACTGCACCTGGAGATACCCTCCAGGTCTGCATTGTTAACTTGTACTCAGAACCCTCTGGCAATCGTCTCTGGTGAAGACGTGTGAAACTCACTCTGCAGGCAGTGTGGAACTGTGAGGGACTGAGGGTGAGCTCAACTCTCAGAAGTAAGATGCTTTTGGACAAGGCGTTCAGCTACCTTCTCACATATGGTACTTAGTATGTAGCACCTGTCTACCACAAGAATTACTGGGAAATCGTGAATTGAGCTTGGAGGCACTCGTCTTGTGTGCCGGGAGATTCCAATTACCTCTCCCAGCACTTCCGACAAACAGCGAGCGTAGGCCTTTTAGAAGCCAAGTGTACCAGCAGGCTGGATGTGGAGGTACAGGCCATAAGCTCATCTCTCAGAAGTGTGTATGCATGGGAGGCAGATGTCTGCTACCCGCTCGTACATGGGATTTGGAACCTAGCTACACTCTCGTTGAGGAAAGTCGTTGGAAATCGCTGTATTCAACTCAGATACACGGGAGTTCAGGCCCAGTGCTCACACATGCTTTTCGCGCAACCTCTCCCAGCCACTAACATTAGGATGTTAGCAGCTACTCCTACAGTCAGGCAGCATGCGGGAGGGTTCTGCCCTGTCCTCAGCTCTCACAGGGAAGCATGTCTTGAAGCCAGCTGTCAACTAGCTGCATTCCTTTGGCAGTGAGAAGGTAGCAGTACTCTGAGTCAGGAGGTTCCAAGATTAAAACTCTACTGCACCTGGAGATACCCTCCAGGTCTGCATTGTTAACTTGTACTCAGAAGCCTCTGGCAATCGTCTGTGGTGAAGACGTGTGAAACTCACTCTGCAGGCAGTGTGGAAGTGTGAGGGACTGAGGGTGTGCTCAACTCTCAGAAGTAAAATGCTTTTGGACAAGGCGTTCAGCTACCTTCTCACATATGGAACTTAGTATGTAGCACCTGTCTTCCACAAGAATTACTGGGAAATCGTGAATTGAGCTTGGAGGCACTCCTCTTGTGTGCCGGGAGATTACAATTACCTCTCCCAGCACTTCCGTCAAACAGCGAGCCTAGGCCTTTTAGAAGCCAAGGGTACCAGAAGGCTAGATGTGGAGGTACAGGCCATAAGCTCAACTCTCAGAAGTGTGTATGCATGGGAGGCAGATGTCTGCTACCCGCTCGTACATGGGATTTGGAACCTAGCTACACTCTGGTTGAGGAAAGTCGTTCGAAATCGCTGTATTCAACTCAGATACACGGGAGTTCAGGCCCAGTGCTCACACATGCTTTTCGCGCAACCTCTCCCAGCCACTAACATTAGGATTTTAGCAGCTACTCCTACAGTCAGGCAGCATGCGGGAGGGTTCTGCCCTGTCCTCAGTTCTCACAGGGAAGCATGTCTTGAAGCCAGCTGTCAACTAGCTGCATTCCTATGGCAGTGAGAATGTAGCAGTATTCTGAGTCAGGAGGTTCCAAGATTACCAGTCGACTGCACCTGGGGATACCCTACAGGTCTGCATTGTTACCCTGCGTCTCAGAAGCCTCTGGCAAACGTCTCTGCTGAAGACCTGCGAAACTCACTCTGCAGGCAGTGTGGAACTGTGAGGGACTGAGGGTGAGCTCAACTCTCAGAAGTAAGATGCTTTTGGACAAGGCGTTCAGCTACCTTCTCACATAAGGTACTTAGTATGTAGCACCTGTCTACCACAAGAATTACTGGGAAATCATGAATTGAGCTTGGAGGCACTCGTCTTGTGCGCCGGGAGATTCCAATTACCTCTCCCAGCACTTCCGTCAAACAGCGAGCGTAGACCTTTTAGAAGCCAAGTGTACCAGCAGGCTGGATGTGGAGGTACAGGCCATAAGCTCAACTCTCAGAAGTGTGTATGCATGGGAGGCAGATGTCTGCTACCCGCTCGTACATGGGATTTGGAACCTAGCTACATTCTGGTTGAGGAAAGCCGTTGGAAATCGCTGTATTCAACTCAGATACACGGGAGTTCAGGCCCAGTGCTCACACATGCTTTTCGCGCAACCTCTCCCAGCCACTAACATAAGGATGTTAGCAGCTACTCCTACAGTCAGGCAGGATGCGGGAGGGTTCTGCCCTGTCCTCAGCTCTCACAGGGAAGCATGTCTTGAAGCCAGCTGTCAACTAGCTGCATTCCTTTGGCAGTGAGAAGGTAGCAGTATTCTGAGTCAGGAGGTTCCAAGATTACCAGTCTACTGCACTGGGGATACCCTCCAGGTCTGCATTGTTACCCTGCCTCTCAGAAGCCTCTGGCAAACGTCTCTATAGAAGACCTGCGAAACTCACTCTGCAGGCAGTGTGGAACTGTGAGGGACTGAGGGTGAGTTCAACTCTCAGAAGTTAGATGGTTTTGGACAAGGCGTTCAGCTACCCTCTCACGTATGGAACTTAGTATGTAGCACCAGTCTACCACAGGAATTACTAGGAAATCGCTGAACTGAGCTTGGAGGCACTAGTCTTGTGTGCCGGGTGATTCCAATTACCTCTCCCAGCACTTCCGTCAAACAGCGAGCCTAGGCCTTTTAGAAGCCAAGGGTACCAGCAGGCTGGATGTGGAGGTACAGGCCATAAGCTCAACTCTCAGAAGTGTGTATGCATGGGAGGCAGATGTCTGCTACCCACTCGGACATGGGAGTTGGAACCTAGCTACACTGTGATTGAAGAAGGCCATTGGAAATCGCTATATTCAACTCAGATACACGGGAGTTCAGGCCCAGTGCTCACACATGCTTTTCCCGCAACCTCTCCCAGACACTAACATTAGGATGTTAGCAGCTACTCCTACAGTCAGGCAGGATGCGGGAGGGTTCTGCCCTGTCCTCAGCTCTCACAGGGAAGCATGTCTTGAAGCCAGCTGTCCACTAGCTGCATTCCTATGGCAGTGAGAAAGTAGCAGTACTCTGAGTCAGGAGGTTCCAAGATTACCACTCTACTGCACCTGGAGATACCCTCCAGGTCTGCATTGTTAACTTGTACTCAGAACCCTCTGGCAATCGTCTCTGGTGAAGACGTGTGAAACTCACTCGGCAGGCAGTGTGGAACTGTGAGGGACTGAGGGTGAGCTCAACTCTCAGAAGTAAGATGCTTTTGGACAAGGCGTTCAGCTACCTTCTCACATATGGTACTTAGTATGTAGCACCTGTCTACCACAAGAATTACTGGGAAATCGTGAATTGAGCTTGGAGGCACTCGTCTTGTGTGCCGGGAGATTCCAATTACCTCTCCCAGCACTTCCGTCAAACAGCGAGCGTAGGCCTTTTAGAAGCCAAGTGTACCAGCAGGCTGGATGTGGAGGTACAGGCCATAAGCTCAACTCTCAGAAGTGTGTATGCATGGGAGGCAGATGTCTGCTACCCGCTCGTACATGGGATTTGGAACCTAGCTACACTCTGGTTGAGGAAAGCCGTTGGAAATCGCTGTATTCAACTCAGATACACGAGAGTTCAGGCCCAGTGCTCAAACATGCTTTTCCCGCAAACTCTCCCAGCCACTAACATTAGGATGTTAGCAGCTACTCCTACAGTCAGGCAGCATGCGGGAGGGTTCTGCCCTCTCCTCAGCTCTCTCATGGAAGCAAGTCTTGAGCCAGCTAGCTGTCAACTAGCTGCATTCCTATGGCAGTGAGAAGGTAGCAGTATTCTGAGTCAGGAGGTTCCAAGATTACCAGTCTACTGCACCTGGGGATACGCTCCAGGTCTGCATTGTTACCCTGCGTCTCAGAAGCCATTGGCAAACGTCTCTGCTGAAGACCTGCGAAACTCACTCTGCAGGCAGTGTGGAACTGTGAGGGACTGAGGGTGAGCTCAACTCTCAGAAGTTAAATGGTTTTGGACAAGGCGTTCAGCTACCCTCTCACGTATGGAACTTAGTATGTAGCACCAGTCTACCACAGGAATTACTAGGAAATCGCTGAACTGAGCTTGGTGGCACTAGTCTTGTGTGCCGGGTGATTCCAATTACCTCTCCAGCACTTCCGTCAAACAGCGAGCCTAGGCCTTTTAGAAGCCAAGGGTACCAGCAGGCTGGATGTGGAGGTACAGGCCATAAGCTCAACTCTCAGAAGTGTGTATGCATGGGAGGCAGATGTCTGCTACCCACTCGGACATGGGAGTTGGAATCTAGCTACACTGTGATTGAAGAAGGCCATTGGAAATCGCTATATTCAACTCAGATACACGGGAGTTCAGGCCCAGTGCTCACACATGCTTTTCCCGCAACCTCTCCCAGCCACTAACATTAGGATGTTACCAGCTACTCCTACAGTCAGGCAGCATGCGGGAGGGTTCTTCCCTGTCCTCAGCTCTCACAGGGAAGCATGTCTTGAAGCCAGCTGTCCACTAGCTGCATTCCTATGGCAGTGAGAAGGTAGCAGTACTCTGAGTCAGGAGGTTCCAAGATTACCACTCTACTGCACCTGGAGATACCCTCCAGGTCTGCATTGTTAACTTGTACTCAGAAGCCTCTGGCAATCGTCTCTGGTGAAGACGTGTGAAACTCACTCTGCAGGCAGTGTGGAACTGTGAGAGACTGAGGGTGAGCTCAACTCTCAGAAGTAAGATGCTTTTGGACAAGGCGTTCAGCTACCTTCTCACATATGGTACTTAGTATGTAGCACCTGTCTACCACAAGAATTACTGGGAAATCGTGAATTGAGCTTGGAGGCACTCGTCTTGTGTGCCGGGAGATTCCAAATACCTCTCCCAGCACTTCCGTCAAACAGCGAGCCTAGGCCTTTTAGAAGCCAAGGGTACCAGCAGGCTGGATGTGGAGGTACAGGCCATAAGCTCAACTCTCAGAAGTGTGTATGCATGGGAGGCAGATGTCTGCTACCCGCTCGTACCTGGGATTTGGAACCTAGCTACACTCTGGTTGAGGAAAGCCGTTGGAAATCGCTGTATTCAACTCAGACACGGGAGTTCAGGCCCAGTGCTCACACATGCTTTTCCCGCAACCTCTCCCAGCCACTAACATTAGGATGTTAGCAGCTACTCCTACAGTCAGGCAGCATGCGGGAGGGTTCTGCCCTGTCCTCAGCTCTCTCAGGGAAGCATGTCTTGAAGCCAGCTAGCTGTCAACTAGCTGCATTCCTTTGGCAGTGAGAAGGTAGCAGTATTCTGAGTCAGGAGGTTCCAAGATTACCAGTCGACTGCACCTGGGGATACCCTCCAGGTCTGCATTGTTACCCTGCGTCTCAGAAGCCTCTGGCAAACGTCTCTGCTGAAGACCTGCGAAACTCACTCTGCAGGCAGTGTGGAACTGTGAGGGACTGAGGCTGAGCTCAACTCTCAGAAGTAAGATGGTTTTGGACAAGGCGTTCAGCTACCTTCTCACGTATGGAACTTAGTATGTAGCACCAGTCTACCACAGGAATTACTAGGAAATCGCTGAACTGAGCTTGGAGGCACTAGTCTTGTGTGCCGGGTGATTCCAATTACCTCTCCCAGCACTTCTGTCAAACAGCGAGCCTAGGCCTTTTAGAAGCCAAGGGTACCAGCAGGCTGGATGTGGAGGTACAGGCCATAAGCTCAACTTTCAGAAGTGTATATACATGGGAGGCAGATGTCGGCTTCCCACTCGGACATGGGAGTTGGAACCTAGCTACAATGTGATTGAAGAAGGCCATTGGAAATCGCTGTATTCAACTCAGATACACGGGAGTTCAGGCCCAGTTCTCACACATGCTTTTCCCGCAACCTCTCCCAGCCACTAACATAAGGGTGTTAGCAGCTACTCCTACAGTCAGGCAGGATGCGGGAGGGTTCTGCCCTGTCCTCAGCTCTCACAGGGAAGCATGTCTTGAAGCCAGCTGTCAACTAGCTGCATTCCTAAGTCAGTGAGAAGGTAGCAGTACTCTGATCAGGAGGTTCCAAGATTACCACTCTACTGCACCTGGAGATACCCTCCAGGTCTGCATTGTTAACTTATACTCAGAAGCCTCTGGCAATCGTCTCTGCTGAAGACCTGCGAAAATCACTCTGCAGGCAGTGTGGAACTGTGAGGGACTGAGGGTGAGCTCAACTCTCAGAAGTAAGATGGTTTTGGACAAGGCGTTCAGCTACCCTCTCACGTATGGAACTTAGTATGTAGCACCAGTCTACCACAGGAATTACTAGGAAATCGCTGAACTGAGCTTGGAGGCACTAGTCTTGTGTGCCGGGTGATTCCAATTACCTCTCCCAGCACTTCCGTCAAACAGCGAGCCTAGGCCTTTTAGAAGCCAAGGGTACCAGCAGGCTGGATGTGGAGGTACAGGCCATAAGCTCAACTCTCAGAAGTGTATATGCATGGGAGGCTGATGTCTGCTACCCACTTGGACATGGGAGTTGGAACCTAGCTACACTGTGATTGAAGAAGGCCATTGGAAATCGCTGTATTCAACTCAGATACACGGGAGTTCAGGCCCAGTGCTCACACATGCTTTTCCCGCAATCTCTCCCACCCACTAACATAAGGATGTTAGCAGCTACTCCTACAGTCAGGCAGGATGCGGGAGGGTTCTGCCCTTTCCTCAGCTCTCACAGGGAAGCATGTCTTGAAGCCAGCTGTCAAGTAGCTGCATTCCTATGGCAGTGAGAAGGTAGCAGTACTCTGAGTCAGGAGGTTCCAAGATTACCAGTCTACTGCACCTGGAGATACCCTCCAGGTCTGCATTGTTAACTTGTACTCAGAAGCCTCTGGCAATCGTCTCTGGTGAAGACGTGTGAAACTCACTCTGCAGGCAGTGTGGAACGGTGAGGGACTGAGGGTGGGCTCAACTGTCAGAAGTAAGATGCTTTTGGACAAGGCGTTCAGCTACCATCTCACATATGGAACTTAGTATGTAGCACCTGTCTACCACAAGAATTACTCGGAAATCGTGAATTGAGCTTGGAGGCACTCGTCTTGTGTGCCGGGAGATTCCAATTACCTCTCCCAGCACTCCCGCAAACAGCGAGCCTAGGCCTTTTAGAAGCCAAGGGTACCAGCAGGCTGGATGTGGAGGTACAGTCCATAAGCTCAACTCTCAGAAGTGTGTATGCATGGGACGCAGATGTCTGCTACCCGCTCGTACATGGGATTTGGACCCTAGCTACACTCTGGTTGAGGAAAGCCTTTGGAAATCGCTGTATTCAACTCAGATACACGGGAGTTCAGGCCCAGTGCTCACACATGCTTTTCCCGCAACCTCTCCCAGCCACTAATATTAGGATGTTAGCAGCTACTCCTACAGTCAGGCAGCATGCGGGAGGGTTCTGCCCTGTCCTCATCTCTCTCAGGAAAGCATGTCTTGAAGCCAGCTAGCTGTCAACTAGCTGCATTCCTATGGCAGTGAGAAGGTAGCAGTATTCTGAGTCAGGAGGTTCCAAGATTATCAGTCCACTGCACCTGGGGATACCCTGCAGGTCTGCATTGTTACCCTGCGTCTCAGAAACCTCTGGCCAACGTCTCTGCTGAAGACCTGCGAAACTCACTCTGCAGGCAGTGTGGAACTGTGAGGGACTGAGGCTGAGCTCAACTCTCAGAAGTAACATGGTTTTGGACAAGGCGTTCAGCTACCCTCTCACGTATGGAACTTAGTATGTAACACCAGTCTACCACAGGAATTACTAGGAAATCTCTGAACTGAGCTTGGAGGCACTAGTCTTGTGTGCCGGGTGATTCCAATTACCTCCCCAGCACTTCCGTCAAACAGCGAGCCTAGGCCTTTTAGAAGCCAAGGGTACCAGCAGGCTGGATGTGGAGGTACAGGCCATAAGCTCAACTCTCAGAAGTGTATATGCATGGGAGGCAGATGTCTGCTACCCACTCGGACATGGGAGTTGGAACCTAGCTACACTGTGATTGAGGAAGGCCATTGGAAATCGCTGTATTCAACTCAGATACACGGGAGTTCAGGCCCAGTGCTCACACATCCTTTTCCCGCAACCTCTCCCAGCCACTAACATTAGGATGTTAGCAGCTACTCCTACAGTCAGGCAGGATGCGGGAGGGTTCTGCCCTGTCCTCAGCTCTCACAGGGAAACATGTCTTGAAGCCAGCTGTCAACTAGCTGCATTCCTATGGCAGTGAGAAGGTAGCAGTACTCTGAGTCAGGAGGTTCCAATATTACCACTCTACTTCACCTGGAGATACCCTCCAGGTCTGCATTGTTAACTTGTACTCAGAAGCCTCTGGCAATCGTCTCTGGAGAAGACGTGTGAAACTCACTCTGCAGGCAGTGTGGAAGTGTGAGGGACTGAGGGTGGGCTCAACTCTCAGAAGTAAGATGCTTTTGGACAAGGCGTTCAGCTACCTTCTCACATATGGTACTTAGTATGTAGCACCTGTCTACCACAAGAATTACTGGGAAATCGTGAATTGAGCTTGGAGGCACTCGTCTTGTGTGCCGGGAGATTCCAATTACCACTCCCAGCACTTCCGTCAAACAGCGAGCCTAGGCCTTTTAGAAGCCAAGGGAACCAGCAGGCTGGATGTGGAGGTACAGGCCATAAGCTCAACTCTCAGAAGTGTGTATGCATGGGAGGCAGATGTCTGCTACCCGCCTGTACATGGGATTTGGAAACTAGCTACACTCTGGTTGAGGAAAGTCGTTGGAAATCGCTGTATTCAACTCAGTTACACGGGAGTTCAGGCCCAGTGCTCACACATGGTTTTCCCGCAACCTCTCCCTGCCACTAACATTAGGATGTTAGCAGCTACTCCTACAGTCAGGCAGCATGCGGGAGGGTTCTGCCCTGTCCTCAGCTCTCACAGGGAAGCATGTCTTGAAGCCAGCTGTCAACTAGCTGCATTCCTATGGCAGTGAGAAGGTAGCAGTATTCTGAGTCAGGAGGTTCCAAGAATACCAGTCTACTGCACCTGGGGATACCCTCCAGGTCTGCATTGTTACCCTGCGTCTCAGAAGCCTCTGGCGAACGTCTCTGCTGAAGACCTGCGAAACTCACTCTGCAGGCAGTGTGGAACTGTGAGGGAGTGAGGCAGAGCACAAGTCTCACAAGTTAGATGGTTTTGGACAAGGCGTTCAGCTACCCTCTCACGTATGGAACTTAGTATGTAGCACCAGTCTACCACAGGAATTACTAGGAAATCGCTGAACTGAGCTTGAAGGCACTCATCTTGTGTGCCGGGTGATTCCAATCACCTCTCCCAGCACTTCCTTCATATAGCGAGCCTAGGCCTTTTAGAAGCCAAGGGTACCAGCAGGCTGGATATGGAGGTACAGGCCATAAGCTCAACTCTCAGAAGTGTGTATGCATGGGAGGCAGATGTCTGCTAACCACTCGGACATGGGAGTTGGAACCTAGCTACACTGTGATTGAAGAAGGCCATTGGAAATCACTGTATTCAACTCAGATACACGGGAGTTCAGGCCCAGTGCTCACACATGCTTTTCCCGCAACCTCTCCCAGCCACTAACATAAGGATGTTAGCAGCTACTCCTACAGTCAGGCAGGATGCGGGAGGGTTCTGCCCTGTCCTCAGCTCTAAAGGGAAGCATGTCTTGAAGCCAGCTGTCAACTAGCTGCATTCCTATGGCAGTGAGAAGGTAGCAGTACTCTGAGTCAGAGGGTTCCAAGATTACCACTCTACTGCACCTGGAGATACCCTCCCGGTCTGCATTGTTAACTTCTACTCAGAAGCCTCTGGCAATCGTCTCTGGTGAAGACGTGTGAAACTCACTCTGCAGGCAGTGTGGAACTGTGAGGGACTGAGGGTGGGCTCAACTCTCAGAAGTAAGATGCTTTTGGACAAGTCGTTCAGCTACCATCTCACATATGGAACTTAGTATGTAGCACCTGTCTACCACAAGAATTTCTGGGAAATCGTGAATTGAGCTTGGAGGAACTCGTCTTGTGTGCCGGGAGATTCCAATTATCTCTCCCAGCACTTCCGTCAAACAGCGAGCCTAGGCCTTTTAGAAGCCAAGGGTACCAGCAGGCTGGATGTGGAGGTACAGGCCATAAGCTCAACTCTCAGAAGTGTGTATGCATGGGAGGCAGATGTCTGCTACCCGCTCGTACATGGGATTTGGAACCTAGCTACACTCTGGTTGAGGAAAGTCGTTGGAAATCGCCGTATTCAACTCAGATACACGGGAGTTCAGGCCCAGTGCTCACACATGCTTTTCCCACAACTTCTCCCAGCCACTAACATTAGGATGTTAGCAGCTACTCCTACAGTCAGGCAGCATGCGGGAGGGTTCTGCCCTGTCCTCAGCTCTCACAGGGAAGCATGTTTTGAAGCCAGCTGTCAACTTGCTGCATTCCTATGGCAGTGAGAAGGTAGCAGTATTCTGAGTCAGGAGGTTCCAAGATTACCAGTCGACTGCACTGGGGATACCCTCCAGGTCTGCATTGTTACCCTGCGTCTCAGAAGCCTCTGTCAAACGTCTCTGCTGAAGACCTGCGAAACTCACTCTGCAGGCAGTGTGGAACTGTGAGGGACTGAGGCTGAGCTCAACTCTCAGAAGTAAGATGGTTTTGGACAAGGCGTTCAGCTACCCACTCACGTATGGAACTTAGTATGTAGCACCAGTCTACCACAGGAATTACTAGGAAATCGCTGAACTGAGCTTGGAGGCACTAGTCTTGTGTGCCGGGTGATTCCAATTACCTCTCCCAGCACTTCCGTCAAACAGCGAGCCTAGGCCTTTTAGAAGCCAAGGGTACCAGCAGGCTGGATGTGGAGGTAAAGGCCATAAGCTCAACTCTCAGAAGTGTGTATGCATGGGAGGCAGATGTCTGTTACCCGCTCGTACATGGGATTTGGAACCTAGCTACACTCTGGTTGAGGAAAGTCGTTGGAAATCGCTGTATTCAACTCAGATACACGGGAGTTCAGGCCCAGTGCTCACACATGCTTTTCCCGCAACCTCTCCCAGCCACTAACATTAGGATGTTAGCAGCTAATCCTACAGTCAGGCAGCATGCGGGAGGGTTCTGCCCTGTCCTCAGCTCTCTCAGGGAAGCATGTCTTGAAGCCAGCTAGCTGTCAACTAGCTGCATTCCTATGGCAGTGAGAAGGTAG
The DNA here is from genome assembly GCF_053574225.1 of Canis aureus. NCBI lineage: Eukaryota > Metazoa > Chordata > Mammalia > Carnivora > Canidae > Canis > Canis aureus. The sequence continues at coordinate 42,264,030 of NC_135643.1, forward strand.
CAGTATTCTGAGTCAGGAGGTTCCAAGATTACCAGTCGACTGCACCTGGGGATACCCTCCAGGTCTGCATTGTTACCCTGCGTCTCAGAAGCCTCTGGCAAACGTCTCTGCTGAAGACCTCCGAAACTCACTCTGCAGGCAGTGTGGAACTGTGAGGGACTGAGGGTGAGCTCAACTCTCAGAAGTAAGATGGTTTTGGACAAGGCGTTCAGCTACCCTCTCACGTATGGAACTTAGTATGTAGCACCAGTCTACCAGAGGAATTACTAGGAAATCGCTGAACTGAGCTTGGAGGCACTAGTCTTGTGTGCCGGGTGATTCCAATTACCTCTCCCAGCACTTCCGTCAAACAGCGAGCCTAGGCCTTTTAGAAGCCAAGGGTACCAGCAGGCTGGATGTGGAGGTACAGGCCATAAGCTCAACTCTCAGAAGTGTATATGCATGGGAGGCAGATGTCTGCTACCCACTCGGACATGGGAGTTGGAACCTAGCTGCACTGTGATTGAAGAAGTCCATTGGAAATCGCTGTATTCAACTCAGATACACGGGAGTTCAGGCCCAGTGCTCACACATGCTTTTCCCGCAATCTCTCCCACCCACTAACATAAGGATGTTAGCAGCTACTCCTACAATCAGGCAGGATGCGGGAGGGTTCTGCCCTGTCCTCAGCTCTCACAGGGAAGCATGTCTTGAAGCCAGCTGTCAACTAGCTGCATTCCTATGGCAGTGAGAAGGTAGCAGTATTCTGAGTCAGGAGTTTCCAAGATTACCGGTCGACAGCACCTGGGGATACCCTCCAGGTCTGCATTGTTACCCTGCGTCTCAGAAGCCTCTGGCAAACGTCTCTGCTGAAGACCTCCGAAACTCACTCTGCAGGCAGTGTGGAACTGTGAGGGACTGAGGGTGAGCTCAACTCTCAGAAGTAAGATGGTTTTGGACAAGGCGTTCAGCTACCCTCTCACGTATGGAACTTAGTATGTAGCACCAGTCTACCACAGGAATTACTAGGAAATCGCTGAACTGAGCTTGGAGGCACTAGTCTTGTGTGCCGGGTGATTCCAATTACCTCTCCCAGCACTTCCGTCAAACAGCGAGCCTAGGCCTTTTAGAAGCCAAGGGTACCAGCAGGCTGGATGTGGAGGTACAGGCCATAAGCTCAACTCTCAGAAGTGTATATGCATGGGAGGCAGATGTCTGCTACCCACTCGGACATGGGAGTTGGAACCTAGCTGCACTGTGATTGAAGAAGTCCATTGGAAATCGCTGTATTCAACTCAGATACACGGGAGTTCAGGCCCAGTGCTCACACATGCTTTTCCCGCAATCTCTCCCACCCACTAACATAAGGATGTTAGCAGCTACTCCTACAATCAGGCAGGATGCGGGAGGGTTCTGCCCTGTCCTCAGCTCTCACAGGGAAGCATGTCTTGAAGCCAGCTGTCAACTAGCTGCATTCCTATGGCAGTGAGAAGGTAGCAGTACTCTGAGTCAGGAGGTTCCAAGATTACCGCTCTACTGCACCTGGAGATACCCTCCAGGTCTGCATTGTTAATTTGTACTCAGAAGCCTCTGGAAATCATCTCTGGTGAAGACGTGTGAAACTCACTCTGCAGGCAGTGTGGAAGTGTGAGGGACTGAGGATTTGCTCAACTCTCAGAAGTAAGATGCTTTTGGACAAGGCGTTCAGCTACCTTCTCACATATGGAACTTAGTATGTAGCACCTGTCTACCACAAGAATTACTGGGAAATCCTGAATTGAGCTTGGAGGCACTCGTCTTGTGTGCCGGGAGATTCCAATTACCTCTCCCAGCACTTCCGTCAAACAGCGAGCCTAGGCCTTTTAGAAGCCAAGGGTACCAGCAGGCTGGATGTGGAGGTACAGGCCATAAGCTCAACTCTCAGAAGTGTGTATGCATGGGAGGCAGATGTCTGCGACCCGCTCGTACATGGGATTTGGAACCTAGCAACACTCTGGTTGAGGAAAGTCGTTGGAAATCGATGTATTCAACTCAGATACACGGGAGTTCAGGCCCAGTGCTCAGACATGCTTTTCCCGCAACCTCTCCCAGCCACTAACATTAGGATGTTAGCAGCTACTCCTACAGTCAGGCAGCATGCGGGAGGGTTCTGCCCTGTCCTCAGCTCTCACAGGGAAGCATGTCTTAGAGCCAGCTGTCAACTAGCTTCATTCCAATGGCAGTGAGAAGGTAGCAGTATTCTGAGTCAGGAGGTTCCAAGATTACCAGTCGACTGCACCTGGGGATACCCTCCAGGTCTGCATTGTTACCCTGCGTCTCAGAAGCCTCTGGCAAACGTCTCTGCTGAAGACCTGCGAAACTCACTCTGCAGGCAGTGTGGAACTGTGAGGGACTGAGGGTGAGCTCAACTCTCAGAAGTAAGATGATTTTGGACAAGGCGTTCAGCTACCCTCTCACGTATGGAACTTAGTATGTAGCACCAGTCTACCACAGGAATTACTAGGAAATCGCTGAACTGAGCTTGGTGGCACTAGTCTTGTGTGCCGGGTGATTCCAATTACCTCTCCCAGCACTTCCGTCAAACAGCGAGCCTAGGCCTTTTAGAAGCCAAGGGTACCAGCAGGCTGGATGTGGAGGTACAGGCCATAAGCTCAACACTCAGAAGTGTGTATGCATGGGAGGCAGATGTCTGCTACCCACTCGGACATGGGAGTTGGAACCTAGCTACACTGTGATTGAAGAAGGCCATTGGAAATCGTTTTATTCAACTCAGATACACGGGAGTTCAGGCCCAGTGCTCACACATGCTTTTCCCGCAACCTCTCCCAGACACTAACATAAGGATGTTAGCAGCTACTCCTACAGTCAGGCAGGATGCGAGAGGGTTCTGCCCTGTCCTCAGCTCTCACAGGGAAGCATGTCTTGAAGCCAGCTGTCAACTAGCTGCATTCCTATGGCAGTGAGAAGGTAGCAGTACTCTGAGTCAGGAGGTTCCAAGATTACCACTCTACTGCACCTGGAGATACCCTCCAGGTCTGCCTTGTTAACTTGTACTCAGAAGCCTCTGGCAATCGTCTCTGGTGAAGACGTGTGAAACTCACTCTGCAGGCAGTGTGGAACTGTGAGGGACTGAGGGTGGGCTCAACTCTCAGAAATAAGATGCTTTTGGACAAGTCGTTCAGCTACCATCTCACATATGGAACTTAGTATGTAGCACCTGTCTACCACAAGAATTACTGGGAAATCGTGAATTGAGCTTGGAGGCACTCGTCTTGTGTGCCGGGAGATTCCAATTACCTCTCCCAGCACTTCCGTCAAACAGCGAGCCTAGGCCTTTTAGGAGCCACGGTACCAGCAGGCTGCATGTGGAGGTACAGGCCATAAGCTCAACTCTCAGAAGTGTGTATGCATGGGAGGCAGATGTCTGCTACCCGCTCGTACATGGAATTTGGAACCTAGCTACACTCTGGTTGAGGAAAGTCGTTGGAAATCGCTGTATTCAACTCAGATACACGGGAGTTCAGGCCCAGTGCTCACACATGCTTTTCCCGCAACCTCTCCCAGCCACTAACATTAGGATGTTAGCAGCTACTCCTACAGTCAGGCAGCATGCGGGAGGGTTCTGCCCTGTCCTCAGCTCTCACAGGGAAGCATGTCTTGAAGCCAGCAGTCAACTAGCTGCATTCCTCTGGCAGTGAGAAGGTAGCAGTACTCTGAGTCAGGAGGTTCCAAGATTACCACTCTACTGCACCTGGAGTAACCTCCAGGTCTGCATTGTTAACTTGTACTCAGAAGACTCTGGAAATCGTCTCTGCTGAAGACCTGCGAAACTCACTCTGCAGGCAGTGTGGAAATGTGAGGGACTGAGGGTGAGCTCAACTCTCAGAAGTAAGATGGTTTTGCACAAGGCGTTCAGCTACCCTCTCACGGATGGAACTTAGTATGTAGCACAGTCTACAACAGGAATTACTAGGAAATCGCTGAACTGAGCTTGGAGGCACTAGTCTTTGTGCCGGGTGATTCCAATTACCTCTCCCAGCACTTCCGTCAAACAGCGAGCCTAGGCCTTTTAGAAGCCAAGAGTACCAGCAGGCTGGATGTGGAGGTACAGGCCATAAGCTCAACTCTCAGAAGTGTATATGCATGGGAGGCAGATGTCTGCTAACCACTCGGACATGGGAGTTGGAACCTAGCTACACTGTGATTGAAGAAGGCCATTGGAAATCGCTGTATTCAACTCAGATACACGGGAGTTCAGGCCCAGTGCTCACACATGCTTTTCCCGCAACCTCTCCCAGCCACTAACATTAGGATGTTAGCAGCTACTCCTACAGTCAGGCAGGATGCGGGAGGGTTCTGCCCTGTCCTCAGCTCTCACAGGGAAGCATGTCTTGAAGCCAGCTTTCAACTAGCTGCATTCCTATGGCAGTGAGAAGGTAGCAGTACTCTGAGTCAGGAGGTTCCAAGATTACCAGTCTACTGCACCAGGAAAAACCCTCCAGGTCTGCATTGTTAACTTGTACTCAGAAGCCTCTGGCAATCGTCTCTGGTGAAGACGTGTGAAACTCACTCTGCAGGCAGTGTGGAACTGTGAGGGACTGAGGGTGGACTCAACTCTCAGAAGTAAGATGCTTTTGGACAAGGCGTTCAGCTACCTTCTCACATATGGAACTTAGTATGTAGCACCTGTCTACCACAAGAATTACTGGGAAATCCTGAATTGAGCTTGGAGGCACTCGTCTTGTGTGCCGGGAGATTCCAATTACCTCTCCCAGCACTTCCGTCAAACAGCGAGCCTAGGCCTTTTAGAAGCCAAGGTTACCAGCAGGCTGGATGTGGAGGTACAGGCCATAAGCTCAACTCTCAGAAGTGTGTATGCATGGGAGGCAGATGTCTGCTACCCGCTCGTACATGGGATTTGGAACCTAGCTACACTCTGGTTGAGGAAAGTCTTTGGAAATCGCTGTATTCAACTCAGATACACGGGAGTTCAGGCCCAGTGCTCAGACATGCTTTTCCCGCAACCTCTCCCAGCCACTAACATTAGGATGTTAGCGGCTACTCCTACAGTCAGGCAGCATGCGGGAGGGTTCTGCCCTGTCCTCAGCTCTCACAGGGAAGCATGTCTTGAAGCCAGCTGTCAACTAGCTGCATTCCAATGGCAGTGAGAAGGTAGCAGTATTCTGAGTTAGGAGGTTCCAAGATTACCAGTCGACTGCACCTGGGGATACCCTCCAGGTCTGCATTGTTACCCTGCGTCTCAGAAGCCTCTGGCAAACGTCTCTGCTGAAGACCTGCGAAACTCACTCTGCAGGCAGTGTGGAACTGTGAGGGACTGAGCCTGAGCTCAACTCTCAGACGTTAGATGGTTTGGACAAGGCGTTCAGCTACCCTCTCACGTATGGAACTTAGTATGTAGCACCAGTCTACCACAGGAATTACTAGGAAATTGCTGAACTGAGCTTGGTGGCACTAGTCTTGTGTGCCGGGTGATTCCAATTACCTCTCCCAGCACTTCCGTCAAACAGCGAGCCTAGGCCTTTTAGAAGACAAGGGTACCAGCAGGCTGGATGTGGAGGTACAGGCCATAAGCTCAACTCTCAGAAGTGTGTATGCATGGGAGGCAGATGTCTGCTACCCACTCGGACATGGGAGTTGGAACCTAGCTACACTGTGATTGAAGAAGGCCATTGGAAATCGCTGTATTCAACTCAGATACACGGGAATTCAGGCCCAGTGCTCACACATGCTTTTCCCGCAACCTCTCCAAGCCACTAACATTAGGATGTTAGCAGCTACTCCTACAGTCAGGCAGGATGCGGGAGGGTTCTGCCCTGTCCTCGGCTCTCACAGGGAAGCATGTCTTGAAGCCAGCTGTCAACTAGCTGCATTCCTATGGCAGTGAGAAGGTAGCAGTACTCTGAGTCAGGAGGTTCCAAGATTACCACTCTACTGCACCTGGAGATACCCTCCAGGTCTGCATTGTTAACTTGTACTCAGAAGCCTCTGGCAATCGTCTCTGGTGAAGACGTGTGAAACTCACTCTGCAGGCAGTGTAGAAGTGTGAGTGACTGAGGGTGTGCTCAACTCTCAGAAGTAAGATGCTTTTGGACAAGGCGTTCAGCTACCTTCTCACATATGCAACTTAGTATGTAGCACCTGTCTACCACAAGAATTACTGGGAAATCGTGAATTGAGCTTGGAGGCACTCGTCTTGTGTGCCGGGAGATTCCAATTACCTCTCCCAGCACTTCCGTCAAACAGCGAGCCTAGGCCTTTTAGAAGCCAAGGGTACCAGCAGGCTGGATGTGGAGGTACAGGCCAGAAGCTCAACTCTCAGAAGTGTGTATGCATGGGAGGCAGATGTCTGCTACCCGCTCGTACATGGGATTTGGAACCTAGCTACACTCTGGTTGAGGAAAGTCGTTGGAAATTGCAGTATTCAACTCAGTTACACGGGAGTTCAGGCCCAGTGCTCACACATGGTTTTCCTGCAAACTCTCCCAGCCACTAACATTAGGATGTTAGCAGCTACTCCTACAGTAAGGCAGGATGCGGGAGGGTTCTGCCCTGTCCTCAGCTCTCACAGGGAAGCATGTCTTGAAGCCAGCTGTCAACTAGCTGCATTCCTATGGCAGTGAGAAAGTAGCAGTATTCTGAGTCGGAAGGTTCCAAGATTACCAGTCTACTGCACCTGGGGATAACCTCCAGGTCTGCATTGTTACCCTGCGTCTCAGAAGCCTCTGGCAAACGTCTCTGCTGAAGACCTGCGAAACTCACTCTGCAGGCAGTATGGAACTGTGAGGGACTGAGGCTGAGCTCAAGTCTCAGAAGTTAGATGGTTTTGGACAAGGCGTTCAGCTACCCTCTCACGTATGGAACTTAGTATGTAGCACCAGTCTACCACAGGAATTACTAGGAAATCGCTGAACTGAGCTTGGAGGCACTCATCTTGTGTGCCGGGTGATTCCAATTACCTCTCCCAGCACTTCCGTCATATAGCGATCCTAGGCCTTTTAGAAGCCAAGGGTACCAGTAGGCGGGATGTGGAGGTACAGGCCATAAGCTCAACTCTCAGAAGTGTGTATGCATGGGAGGCAGATGTCTGCTAACCACTCGGACATGGGAGTTGGAACCTAGCTACACTGTGATTGAAGAAGGCCATTGGAAATCGCTGTATTCAACTCAGATACACGGGAGTTCAGGCCCAGTGCTCACACATGCTTTTCCCGCAATCTCTCCCACCCACTAACATAAGGATGTTAGCAGCTACTCCTACAGTCAGGCAGGATGCGGGAGGGTTCTGCCCTGTCCTCAGCTCTCACAGGGAAGCATGTCTTGAAGCCAGCTGTCAAGAGCTGCATTCCTATGGCAGTGAGAAGGTAGCAGTACTCTGAGTCAGGAGGTTCCAAGATTACCACTCTACTGCACCTGGAGATACCCTCCAGGTCTGCATTGTTAACTTGTACTCAGAAGCCTCTGGCAATCGTCTCTGGTGAAGACGTGTGAAACTCACTCTGCAGGCAGTGTGGAACGGTGAGGGACTGAGGGTGGGCTCAACTGTCAGAAGTAAGATGCTTTTGGACAAGGCGTTCAGCTACCATCTCACATATGGAACTTAGTATGTAGCACCTGTCTACCACAAGAATTACTCGGAAATCGTGAATTGAGCTTGGAGGCACTCGTCTTGTGTGCCGGGAGATTCCAATTACCTCTCCCAGCACTCCCGCAAACAGCGAGCCTAGGCCTTTTAGAAGCCAAGGGTACCAGCAGGCTGGATGTGGAGGTACAGTCCATAAGCTCAACTCTCAGAAGTGTGTATGCATGGGACGCAGATGTCTGCTACCCGCTCGTACATGGGATTTGGAACCTAGCTACACTCTGGTTGAGGAAAGCCGTTGGAAATCGCTGTATTCAACTCAGATACACGGGAGTTCAGGCCCAGTGCTCACACATGCTTTTCCCGCAACCTCTCCCAGCCACTAATATTAGGATGTTAGCAGCTACTCCTACAGTCAGGCAGCATGCGGGAGGGTTCTGCCCTGTCCTCATCTCTCTCAGGAAAGCATGTCTTGAAGCCAGCTAGCTGTCAACTAGCTGCATTCCTATGGCAGTGAGAAGGTAGCAGTATTCTGAGTCAGGAGGTTCCAAGATTATCAGTCCACTGCACCTGGGGATACCCTGCAGGTCTGCATTGTTACCCTGCGTCTCAGAAACCTCTGGCCAACGTCTCTGCTGAAGACCTGCGAAACTCACTCTGCAGGCAGTGTGGAACTGTGAGGGACTGAGGCTGAGCTCAACTCTCAGAAGTAACATGGTTTTGGACAAGGCGTTCAGCTACCCTCTCACGTATGGAACTTAGTATGTAACACCAGTCTACCACAGGAATTACTAGGAAATCGCTGAACTGAGCTTGGAGGCACTAGTCTTGTGTGCCGGGTGATTCCAATTACCTCCCCAGCACTTCCGTCAAACAGCGAGCCTAGGCCTTTTAGAAGCCAAGGGTACCAGCAGGCTGGATGTGGAGGTACAGGCCATAAGCTCAACTCTCAGAAGTGTATATGCATGGGAGGCAGATGTCTGCTACCCACTCGGACATGGGAGTTGGAACCTAGCTACACTGTGATTGAGGAAGGCCATTGGAAATCGCTGTATTCAACTCAGATACACGGGAGTTCAGGCCCAGTGCTCACACATCCTTTTCCCGCAACCTCTCCCAGCCACTAACATTAGGATGTTAGCAGCTACTCCTACAGTCAGGCAGGATGCGGGAGGGTTCTGCCCTGTCCTCAGCTCTCACAGGGAAACATGTCTTGAAGCCAGCTGTCAACTAGCTGCATTCCTATGGCAGTGAGAAGGTAGCAGTACTCTGAGTCAGGAGGTTCCAATATTACCACTCTACTTCACCTGGAGATACCCTCCAGGTCTGCATTGTTAACTTGTACTCAGAAGCCTCTGGCAATCGTCTCTGGAGAAGACGTGTGAAACTCACTCTGCAGGCAGTGTGGAAGTGTGAGGGACTGAGGGTGGGCTCAACTCTCAGAAGTAAGATGCTTTTGGACAAGGCGTTCAGCTACCTTCTCACATATGGTACTTAGTATGTAGCACCTGTCTACCACAAGAATTACTGGGAAATCGTGAATTGAGCTTGGAGGCACTCGTCTTGTGTGCCGGGAGATTCCAATTACCACTCCCAGCACTTCCGTCAAACAGCGAGCCTAGGCCTTTTAGAAGCCAAGGGAACCAGCAGGCTGGATGTGGAGGTACAGGCCATAAGCTCAACTCTCAGAAGTGTGTATGCATGGGAGGCAGATGTCTGCTACCCGCCTGTACATGGGATTTGGAAACTAGCTACACTCTGGTTGAGGAAAGTCGTTGGAAATCGCTGTATTCAACTCAGTTACACGGGAGTTCAGGCCCAGTGCTCACACATGGTTTTCCCGCAACCTCTCCCTGCCACTAACATTAGGATGTTAGCAGCTACTCCTACAGTCAGGCAGCATGCGGGAGGGTTCTGCCCTGTCCTCAGCTCTCACAGGGAAGCATGTCTTGAAGCCAGCTGTCAACTAGCTGCATTCCTATGGCAGTGAGAAGGTAGCAGTATTCTGAGTCAGGAGGTTCCAAGAATACCAGTCTACTGCACCTGGGGATACCCTCCAGGTCTGCATTGTTACCCTGCGTCTCAGAAGCCTCTGGCAAACGTCTCTGCTGAAGACCTGCGAAACTCACTCTGCAGGCAGTGTGGAACTGTGAGGGACTGAGGCAGAGCTCAAGTCTCACAAGTTAGATGGTTTTGGACAAGGCGTTCAGCTACCCTCTCACGTATGGAACTTAGTATGTAGCACCAGTCTACCACAGGAATTACTAGGAAATCGCTGAACTGAGCTTGAAGGCACTCATCTTGTGTGCCGGGTGATTCCAATCACCTCTCCCAGCACTTCCTTCATATAGCGAGCCTAGGCCTTTTAGAAGCCAAGGGTACCAGCAGGCTGGATATGGAGGTACAGGCCATAAGCTCAACTCTCAGAAGTGTGTATGCATGGGAGGCAGATGTCTGCTAACCACTCGGACATGGGAGTTGGAACCTAGCTACACTGTGATTGAAGAAGGCCATTGGAAATCACTGTATTCAACTCAGATACACGGGAGTTCAGGCCCAGTGCTCACACATGCTTTTCCCGCAACCTCTCCCAGCCACTAACATAAGGATGTTAGCAGCTACTCCTACAGTCAGGCAGGATGCGGGAGGGTTCTGCCCTGTCCTCAGCTCTCACAGGGAAGCATGTCTTGAAGCCAGCTGTCAACTAGCTGCATTCCTATGGCAGTGAGAAGGTAGCAGTACTCTGAGTCAGAGGGTTCCAAGATTACCACTCTACTGCACCTGGAGATACCCTCCCGGTCTGCATTGTTAACTTGTACTCAGAAGCCTCTGGCAATCGTCTCTGGTGAAGACGTGTGAAACTCACTCTGCAGGCAGTGTGGAACTGTGAGGGACTGAGGGTGGGCTCAACTCTCAGAAGTAAGATGCTTTTGGACAAGTCGTTCAGCTACCATCTCACATATGGAACTTAGTATGTAGCACCTGTCTACCACAAGAATTTCTGGGAAATCGTGAATTGAGCTTGGAGGAACTCGTCTTGTGTGCCGGGAGATTCCAATTATCTCTCCCAGCACTTCCGTCAAACAGCGAGCCTAGGCCTTTTAGAAGCCAAGGGTACCAGCAGGCTGGATGTGGAGGTACAGGCCATAAGCTCAACTCTCAGAAGTGTGTATGCATGGGAGGCAGATGTCTGCTACCCGCTCGTACATGGGATTTGGAACCTAGCTACACTCTGGTTGAGGAAAGTCGTTGGAAATCGCCGTATTCAACTCAGATACACGGGAGTTCAGGCCCAGTGCTCACACATGCTTTTCCCACAACTTCTCCCAGCCACTAACATTAGGATGTTAGCAGCTACTCCTACAGTCAGGCAGCATGCGGGAGGGTTCTGCCCTGTCCTCAGCTCTCACAGGGAAGCATGTTTTGAAGCCAGCTGTCAACTTGCTGCATTCCTATGGCAGTGAGAAGGTAGCAGTATTCTGAGTCAGGAGGTTCCAAGATTACCAGTCGACTGCACTGGGGATACCCTCCAGGTCTGCATTGTTACCCTGCGTCTCAGAAGCCTCTGTCAAACGACTCTGCTGAAGACCTGCGAAACTCACTCTGCAGGCAGTGTGGAACTGTGAGGGACTGAGGCTGAGCTCAACTCTCAGAAGTAAGATGGTTTTGGACAAGGCGTTCAGCTACCATCTCACGTATGGAACTTAGTATGTAGCACCAGTCTACCACAGGAATTACTAGGAAATCGCTGAACTGAGCTTGGAGGCACTAGTCTTGTGTGCCGGGTGATTCCAATTACCTCTCCCAGCACTTCCGTCAAACAGCGAGCCTAGGCCTTTTAGAAGCCAAGGGTACCAGCAGGCTGGATGTGGAGGTAAAGGCCATAAGCTCAACTCTCAGAAGTGTGTATGCATGGGAGGCAGATGTCTGTTACCCGCTCGTACATGGGATTTGGAACCTAGCTACACTCTGGTTGAGGAAAGTCGTTGGAAATCGCTGTATTCAACTCAGATACACGGGAGTTCAGGCCCAGTGCTCACACATGCTTTTCCCGCAACCTCTCCCAGCCACTAACATTAGGATGTTAGCAGCTAATCCTACAGTCAGGCAGCATGCGGGAGGGTTCTGCCCTGTCCTCAGCTCTCTCAGGGAAGCATGTCTTGAAGCCAGCTAGCTGTCAACTAGCTGCATTCCTATGGCAGTGAGAAGGTAGCAGTATTCTGAGTCAGGAGGTTCCAAGATTACCAGTCGACTGCACCTGGGGATACCCTCCAGGTCTGCATTGTTACCCTGCGTCTCAGAAGCCTCTGGCAAACGTCTCTGCTGAAGACCTCCGAAACTCACTCTGCAGGCAGTGTGGAACTGTGAGGGACTGAGGGTGAGCTCAACTCTCAGAAGTAAGATGGTTTTGGACAAGGCGTTCAGCTACCCTCTCACGTATGGAACTTAGTATGTAGCACCAGTCTACCAGAGGAATTACTAGGAAATCGCTGAACTGAGCTTGGAGGCACTAGTCTTGTGTGCCGGGTGATTCCAATTACCTCTCCCAGCACTTCCGTCAAACAGCGAGCCTAGGCCTTTTAGAAGCCAAGGGTACCAGCAGGCTGGATGTGGAGGTACAGGCCATAAGCTCAACTCTCAGAAGTGTATATGCATGGGAGGCAGATGTCTGCTACCCACTCGGACATGGGAGTTGGAACCTAGCTGCACTGTGATTGAAGAAGTCCATTGGAAATCGCTGTATTCAACTCAGATACACGGGAGTTCAGGCCCAGTGCTCACACATGCTTTTCCCGCAATCTCTCCCACCCACTAACATAAGGATGTTAGCAGCTACTCCTACAATCAGGCAGGATGCGGGAGGGTTCTGCCCTGTCCTCAGCTCTCACAGGGAAGCATGTCTTGAAGCCAGCTGTCAACTAGCTGCATTCCTATGGCAGTGAGAAGGTAGCAGTACTCTGAGTCAGGAGGTTCCAAGATTACCGCTCTACTGCACCTGGAGATACCCTCCAGGTCTGCATTGTTAATTTGTACTCAGAAGCCTCTGGCAATCATCTCTGGTGAAGACGTGTGAAACTCACTCTGCAGGCAGTGTGGAAGTGTGAGGGACTGAGGATTTGCTCAACTCTCAGAAGTAAGATGCTTTTGGACAAGGCGTTCAGCTACCTTCTCACATATGGAACTTAGTATGTAGCACCTGTCTACCACAAGAATTACTGGGAAATCCTGAATTGAGCTTGGAGGCACTCGTCTTGTGTGCCGGGAGATTCCAATTACCTCTCCCAGCACTTCCGTCAAACAGCGAGCCTAGGCCTTTTAGAAGCCAAGGGTACCAGCAGGCTGGATGTGGAGGTACAGGCCATAAGCTCAACTCTCAGAAGTGTGTATGCATGGGAGGCAGATGTCTGCGACCCGCTCGTACATGGGATTTGGAACCTAGCAACACTCTGGTTGAGGAAAGTCGTTGGAAATCGATGTATTCAACTCAGATACACGGGAGTTCAGGCCCAGTGCTCAGACATGCTTTTCCCGCAACCTCTCCCAGCCACTAACATTAGGATGTTAGCAGCTACTCCTACAGTCAGGCAGCATGCGGGAGGGTTCTGCCCTGTCCTCAGCTCTCACAGGGAAGCATGTCTTAGAGCCAGCTGTCAACTAGCTTCATTCCAATGGCAGTGAGAAGGTAGCAGTATTCTGAGTCAGGAGGTTCCAAGATTACCAGTCGACTGCACCTGGGGATACCCTCCAGGTCTGCATTGTTACCCTGCGTCTCAGAAGCCTCTGGCAAACGTCTCTGCTGAAGACCTCCGAAACTCACTCTGCAGGCAGTGTGGAACTGTGAGGGACTGAGGGTGAGCTCAACTCTCAGAAGTAAGATGATTTTGGACAAGGCGTTCAGCTACCCTCTCACGTATGGAACTTAGTATGTAGCACCAGTCTACCACAGGAATTACTAGGAAATCGCTGAACTGAGCTTGGTGGCACTAGTCTTGTGTGCCGGGTGATTCCAATTACCTCTCCCAGCACTTCCGTCAAACAGCGAGCCTAGGCCTTTTAGAAGCCAAGGGTACCAGCAGGCTGGATGTGGAGGTACAGGCCATAAGCTCAACACTCAGAAGTGTGTATGCATGGGAGGCAGATGTCTGCTACCCACTCGGACATGGGAGTTGGAACCTAGCTACACTGTGATTGAAGAAGGCCATTGGAAATCGTTTTATTCAACTCAGATACACGGGAGTTCAGGCCCAGTGCTCACACATGCTTTTCCCGCAACCTCTCCCAGACACTAACATAAGGATGTTAGCAGCTACTCCTACAGTCAGGCAGGATGCGAGAGGGTTCTGCCCTGTCCTCAGCTCTCACAGGGAAGCATGTCTTGAAGCCAGCTGTCAACTAGCTGCATTCCTATGGCAGTGAGAAGGTAGCAGTACTCTGAGTCAGGAGGTTCCAAGATTACCACTCTACTGCACCTGGAGATACCCTCCAGGTCTGCCTTGTTAACTTGTACTCAGAAGCCTCTGGCAATCGTCTCTGGTGAAGACGTGTGAAACTCACTCTGCAGGCAGTGTGGAACTGTGAGGGACTGAGGGTGGGCTCAACTCTCAGAAATAAGATGCTTTTGGACAAGTCGTTCAGCTACCATCTCACATATGGAACTTAGTATGTAGCACCTGTCTACCACAAGAATTACTGGGAAATCGTGAATTGAGCTTGGAGGCACTCGTCTTGTGTGCCGGGAGATTCCAATTACCTCTCCCAGCACTTCCGTCAAACAGCGAGCCTAGGCCTTTTAGGAGCCACGGTACCAGCAGGCTGCATGTGGAGGTACAGGCCATAAGCTCAACTCTCAGAAGTGTGTATGCATGGGAGGCAGATGTCTGCTACCCGCTCGTACATGGGATTTGGAACCTAGCTACACTCTGGTTGAGGAAAGTCGTTGGAAATCGCTGTATTCAACTCAGATACACGGGAGTTCAGGCCCAGTGCTCACACATGCTTTTCCCGCAACCTCTCCCAGCCACTAACATTAGGATGTTAGCAGCTACTCCTACAGTCAGGCAGCATGCGGGAGGGTTCTGCCCTGTCCTCAGCTCTCACAGGGAAGCATGTCTTGAAGCCAGCAGTCAACTAGCTGCATTCCTCTGGCAGTGAGAAGGTAGCAGTACTCTGAGTCAGGAGGTTCCAAGATTACCACTCTACTGCACCTGGAGTAACCTCCAGGTCTGCATTGTTAACTTGTACTCAGAAGACTCTGGAAATCGTCTCTGCTGAAGACCTGCGAAACTCACTCTGCAGGCAGTGTGGAAATGTGAGGGACTGAGGGTGAGCTCAACTCTCAGAAGTAAGATGGTTTTGCACAAGGCGTTCAGCTACCCTCTCACGGATGGAACTTAGTATGTAGCACAGTCTACAACAGGAATTACTAGGAAATCGCTGAACTGAGCTTGGAGGCACTAGTCTTTGTGCCGGGTGATTCCAATTACCTCTCCCAGCACTTCCGTCAAACAGCGAGCCTAGGCCTTTTAGAAGCCAAGAGTACCAGCAGGCTGGATGTGGAGGTACAGGCCATAAGCTCAACTCTCAGAAGTGTATATGCATGGGAGGCAGATGTCTGCTAACCACTCGGACATGGGAGTTGGAACCTAGCTACACTGTGATTGAAGAAGGCCATTGGAAATCGCTGTATTCAACTCAGATACACGGGAGTTCAGGCCCAGTGCTCACACATGCTTTTCCCGCAACCTCTCCCAGCCACTAACATTAGGATGTTAGCAGCTACTCCTACAGTCAGGCAGGATGCGGGAGGGTTCTGCCCTGTCCTCAGCTCTCACAGGGAAGCATGTCTTGAAGCCAGCTTTCAACTAGCTGCATTCCTATGGCAGTGAGAAGGTAGCAGTACTCTGAGTCAGGAGGTTCCAAGATTACCAGTCTACTGCACCTGGAAAAACCCTCCAGGTCTGCATTGTTAACTTGTACTCAGAAGCCTCTGGCAATCGTCTCTGGTGAAGACGTGTGAAACTCACTCTGCAGGCAGTGTGGAACTGTGAGGGACTGAGGGTGGACTCAACTCTCAGAAGTAAGATGCTTTTGGACAAGGCGTTCAGCTACCTTCTCACATATGGAACTTAGTATGTAGCACCTGTCTACCACAAGAATTACTGGGAAATCGTGAATTGAGCTTGGAGGCACTCGTCTTGTGTGCCGGGAGATTCCAATTACCTCTCCCAGCACTTCCGTCAAACAGCGAGCCTAGGCCTTTTAGAAGCCAAGGGTACCTGCAGGCTGGATGTGGATGTACAGGCCATAAGCTCAACTCTCAGAAGTGTGTATGCATGGGAGGCAGATGTCTGCTACCCGGTCGTACATGGGATTTGGAACTTAGCTACACACTGGTTGAGGAAAGCCGTTGGAAATCGCTGTATTCAACTCAGATACACGGGAGTTCAGGCCCAGTGCTCACACATGCTTTTCCCGCAACCTCTCCCAGCCACTAACATTAGGATGTTAGCAGCTACTCCTACAGTCAGGCAGCATGCGGTACGGTTCTGCCCTGTCCTCAGCTCTCACAGGGAAGCATGTCTTGAAGCCAGGTGTCAACTAGCTGCATTCCTATGGCAGTAAGAATGTAGCAGTATTCTGAGTCAGGAGGTTCCAAGATTACCAGTCTACTGCACCTGGGGATACCCTCCAGGTCTGCATTGTTACGCTGCGTCTCAGAAGCCTCTGGCAAACGTCTCTGCTGAAGACCTGCGAAACTCACTCTGCAGGCAGTGTGGAACTGTGAGGGACTGAGGGTGAGCTCAACTCTCAGAAGTAAGATGGTTTTGGACAAGGCGTTCAGCTACCCTCTCACGTATGGAACTTAGTATGTAGCAGCAGTCTACAACAGGAATTACTAGGAAATCGCTGAACTGAGCTTGGAGGCACTAGTCTTGTGTGCCGTGTGATTCCAATTACCTCTCCCAGCACTTCCGTCAAACAGCGAGCCTAGGCCTTTTAGAAGCCAAGGGTACCAGCAGGCTGGATGTGGAGGTACAGGCCATAAGCTCAACTCTCAGAAGTGTATATGCATGGGAGGCAGATGTCTGCTACCCCCTCGGACATGGGAGTTGAAACCTAGCTACACTGTGATTGAAGAAGGCCATTGGAAATCGCTGTATTCAACTCAGATACACGGGAGTTCAGGCCCAGTGCTCACACATGCTTTTCCCGCAACCTCTCCCAGCCACTAACATAAGGATGTTAGCAGCTACTCCTACAGTCAGGCAGGATGCGGGAGGGTTCTGCCCTGTCCTCAGCTCTCACAGGGAAGCATGTCTTGAAGCCAGCTGTCAAATAGCTTCATTCCTATGGCAGTGAGAAGGTAGCAGTATTCTGAGTCAGGAGGTTCCAAGATTACCACTCTACTGCACCTGGAGATACCCTCCAGGTCTGCATTGTTAACTTGTACTCAGAAGCCTCTGGCAATCGCCTCTGGTGAAGACGTGTGAAACTCACTCTGCAGGCAATGTGGAACTGTGAGGGACTGAGGGTGGGCTCAACTCTCAGAAGTAAGATGCTTTTGGACAAGGCGTTCAGCTACATTCTCACATATGGAACTTAGTATGTAGCACCTGTCTACCACAAGAATTACTGGGAAATCGTGAATTGAGCTTGGAGGCACTCGTCTTCTGTGCCGGGAGATTCCAATTACCTCTCCCAGCACTTCCGTCAAACAGCGAGCCTAGGCCTTTTAGAAGCCAAGGGTACCAGCACGCTGGATGTGGAGGTACAGGCCATAAGCTCAACTCTCAGAAGTGTGTATGCATGGGAGGCAGATGTCTGCTACCCGCTCGTACCTGGGATTTGGAACCTAGCTACACTCAGGTTGAGGAAAGCCATTGGAAATCGCTGTATTCAACTCAGATACACGGGAGTTCAGGCCCAGTGCTCACACATGCTTTTCGCGCAACCTCTCCCATTCACTAACATTAGGATGTTAGCAGCTACTCCTACAGTCAGGCAGCATGCGGGACGGTTCTGCCCTGCCCTCAGCTCTCACAGGGAAGCATGTCTTGAAGCCAGGTGTCAACTAGCTGCATTCCTATGGCAGTGAGAAGGTAGCAGTATTCTGAGTCAGGAGGTTCCAAGATTACCAGTCGACTGCACCTGGGGATACTCTCCAGGTCTGCATTGTTACCCTGCGTCTCAGAAGCCTCTGGCAAACGTCTCTGCTGAAGACCTGCGAAACTCAATCTGCAGGCAGTGTGGAACTGTGAGGGACTGAGGGTGAGCTCAACTCTCAGAAGTAAGATGGTTTTGGACAAGGCGTTCAGCTACCCTCTCACGTATGGAACTTAGTATGTAGCACCAGTCTACAACAGGAATTACTAGGAAATCGCTGAACTGAGCTTGGAGACACTAGTCTTTGTGCCGGGTGATTCCAATTACCTCTCCCAGCACTTCCGTCAAACAGCGAGCCTAGGCCTTTTAGAAGCCAAGGGTACCAGCAGGCTGGATGTGGAGGTACAGGCCATAAGCTCAACTCTCAAAAGTGTATATGCATGGGAGGCAGATGTCTGCTACCCACTCGGACATGGGAGTTGGAACCTAGCTACACTGTGATTGAAGAAGGCCATTGGAAATCGCTGTATTCAACTCAGATACACGGGAGTTCAGGCCCAGTGCTCACACATGCTTTTCCCGCAACTTCTCCCAGCCACTAACATTAGGATGTTAGCAGCTACTCCTACAGTCAGGCAGGATGCGGGAGGGTTCTGCCCTGTCCTCAGCTCTCACAGGGAAGCATGTCTTGAAGCCAGCTTTCAAGTAGCAGCATTCCTATGGCAGTGAGAAGGTAGCAGTACTCTGAGTCAGGAGGTTCCAAGATTACCACTCTACTGCACCTGGAGATACCCTCCAGGTCTGTATTGTTAACTTGTACTCAGAAGCCTCTGGCAATCGTCTCTGGTGAAGACGTGTGAAACTCACTCTGCAGGCAGTGTGGAACTGTGAGGGACTGAGGGTGGACTCAACTCTCAGAAGTAAGATGCTTTTGTACAAGGCGTTCAGCTACCTTCTCACATATGGAACTTAGTATGTAGCACCTGTCTACCACAAGAATTACTGGGAAATCGTGAATTGAGCTTGGAGGCACTCGTCTTGTGTGCCGGGAGATTCCAATTACCTCTCCCAGCACTTCCGTCAAACAGCGAGCTTAGGCCTTTTAGAAGCCAAGGGTACCAGCAGGCTGGATGTGGAGGTACAGGCCATAAGCTCAACTCTCAGAAGTGTGTATGCATGGGAGGCAGATGTCTGCTACCCGCTCGTACATGGGATTTGGAACTTAGCTACACTCTGGTTGAGGAAAGCCGTTGGAAATCGCTGTATTCAACTCAGATACACGGGAGTTCAGGCCCAGTGCTCACACATGCTTTTCCCGCAACCTCTCCCAGCCAGTAACATTAGGATGTTAGCAGCTACTCCTACAGTCAGGCAGCATGCGGGAGGGTTCTGCCCTGTCCTCAGCTCTCTCAGGGAAGCATGTCTTGAAGCCAGCTAGCTGTCAACAAGCTGCATTCCTATGGCAGTGAGAAGGTAGCAGCATTCTGAGTCAGGAGGTTCCAAGATTACCAGTCGACTGCACCTGGGTATACCCTCCAGGTCTGCATTGTTACCCTGCGTCTCAGAAGCCTCTGGCAAACGTCTCTGCTGAAGACCTGCGAAACTCACTCTGCAGGCAGTGTGGAAATGTGACGGACTGAGGCTGAGCTCAACTCTCAGAAGTAAGATGGATTCGGACAAGGCGTTCAGCTACCCTCTCACGTATGGAACTTAGTATGTAGCACCAGTCTACCACAGGAATTACTAGGAAGTAGCTGAACTGAGCTTCGAGGCACTAGTCTTGTGTGCCGGGTGATTCTAATTACCTCTCCCAGCACTTCCGTCAAACAGCGAGCCTAGGCCTTTTAGAAGCCAAGGGTACCAGCTGGCTGGATGTGGAGGTACAGTCCCTAAGCTCAACTCTCAGAAGTGTATATGCATGGGAGGCAGATGTCTGCTACCCACTCGGACATGGGAGTTGGAACCTAGCTACACTGTGATTGAAGAAGGCCATTGGAAATCGCTGTATTCAACTCAGATACACGGGAGTTCAGGCCCAGTGCTCACACATGCTTTTCCCGCAACCTCTCCCAGCCACTAACATAAGGATGTTAGCAGCTACTCCTACAGTCAGGCAGGATTCGGGAGGGTTCTGCCCTGTACTCAGCTCTCACAGGGAAGCATGTCTTGAAGCCAGCTGTCAACTAGCTGCATTCCTATGGCAGTGAGAAGGTAGCAGTACTCTGAGTCAGGAGGTTCCAAGATTCCCACTCTACTGCACCTGGAGATACCCTCCAGGTCTGCATTGTTAACTTGTACTCAGAAGCCTCTGGCAATCGTCTCTGGTGAAGACGTGTGAAACTCACTCTGCAGGCAGTGTGGAACTGTGAGGGACTGAGGGTGGGCTCAACTCTCAGAAGTAAGATGCTTTTGGACAAGGCGTTCAGCTACATTCTCACATATGGAACTTAGTATGTAGCACCTGTCTACCACAAGAATTACTGGGAAATCGTGAATTGAGCTTGGAGGCACTCGTCTTCTGTGCCGGGAGATTCCAATTACCTCTCCCAGCACTTCCGTCAAACAGCGAGCCTAGGCCTTTTAGAAGCCAAGGGTACCAGCAGGCTGGATGTGGAGGTACAGGCCATAAGCTCAACTCTCAGAAGTGTGTATGCATGGGAGGCAGATGTCTGCTACCCGCTCGTACCTGGGATTTGGAACCTAGCAACACTCTGGTTGAGGAAAGCCATTGGAAATCGCTGTATTCAACTCAGATACACGGGAGTTCAGGCCCAGTACTCACACATGCTTTTCGCGCAACCTCTCCCATTCACTAACATTAGGATGTTAGCAGCTACTCCTACAGTCAGGCAGCATTCGGGACGGTTCTGCCCTGTCCTCAGCTCTCACAGGGAAGCATATCTTGAAGCCAGGTTTCAACTAGCTGCATTCCTATGGCAGTGAGAAGGTAGCAGTATTCTGAGTCAGGAGGTTCCAAGATTACCAGTCGACTGCACCTGGGGATACCCTCCAGGTCTGCATTGTTACCCTGCGTCTCAGAAGGCTCTGGCAAACGTCTCTGCTGAAGACCTGCGAAACTCACTCTGCAGGCAGTGTGGAACTGTGAGGGACTGAGGGTGAGCTCAACTCTCAGAAGTAAGATGGTTTTGGACAAGGCGTTCAGCTACCCTCTCACGTATGGAACTTAGTATGTAGCAGCAGTCTACAACAGGAATTACTAGGAAATCGCTGAACTGAGCTTGGAGGCACTAGTCTTGTGTGCCGGGTGATTCCAATTACCTCTCCCAGCACTTCCGTCAAACAGCGAGCCTAGGCCTTTTAGAAGCCAAGGGTACCAGCAGGCTGGATGTGGAGGTACAGGCCCTAAGCTCAACTCTCAGAAGTGTATATGCATGGGAGGCAGATGTCTGCTACCCACTCGGACATGGGAGTTGGAACCTAGCTACACTGTGATTGAAGAAGGCCATTGGAAATCGCTTATTCAACTCAGATACACGGGAGTTCAGGCCCTGTGCTCACACATGCTTTTCCCGCAACCTCTCCCAGCCACCTACAATAGGATGTTAGCAGCTACTCCTACAGTCAGGCAGGATGTGGGAGGGTTCTGCCCTGTCCTCAGCTCTCACAGGGAAGCATGTCTTGAAGCCAGCTGTCAACTAGCTGCATTCCTATGGCAGTGAGAAGGTAGCAGTACTCTGAGTCAGGAGGTTCCAAGATTACCACTCTACTGCACCTGGAGATACCCTCCAGGTCTGCATTGTTAACTTGTACTCAGAAGCCTCTGGCAATCGTCTCTGGTGAAGACGTGTGAAACTCACTCTGCAGGCAGTGTGGAACTGTGAGGGTGAGTGTGGGCTCAACTCTCAGAAGTAAGATGCTTTTGGACAAGGCGTTCAGCTACCATCTCACATATGGAACTTAGTATGTAGCACCTGTCTACCACAAGAATTACTGGGAAATCGTGAATTGAGCTTGGAGGCACTCGTCTTGTGTGCCGGGAGATTCCAATTACCTCTCCCAGCACTTCCGTCAAACAGCGAGCCTAGGCCTTTTAGAAGCCAAGGGTACCAGCAGGCTGGATGTGGAGGTACAGGCCATAAGCTCAACTCTCAGAAGTGTGTATGCATGGGAGGCAGATGTCTGCTACCCGCTGGTACATGGGATTTGGAACCTAGCTACACTCTGGTTGAGGAAAGTCTTTGGAAATCGCTGTATTCAACTCAGATACACGGGAGTTCAGGCCCAGTACTCACACATGCTTTTCGCGCAACCTCTCCCAGCCACTAACATTAGGATGTTAGCAGCTACTCCTAGAGTCAGGCAGCATGCGGGAGGGTCCTGCCCTGTCCTCAGCTCTCTCAGGGAAGTATGTCTTGAAGCCACCTAGCTGTCAACTAGCTGCATTCCTATGGCAGTGAGAAGGTAGCAGTATTCTGAGTCAGGAGGTTCCAAGATTACCAGTCGACAGCACCTGGGGATACCCTCCAGATCTGCATTGTTACCCTGCGTCTCAGAAGCCTCTGGCAAACGTCTCTGCTGAAGACCTGCGAAACTCACTCTGCAGGCAGTGTGGAACTGTGAGGGACTGAGGGTGAGCTCAACTCTCAGAAGTAAGATGGTTTTGGAAAAGGCGTTCAGCTACCCTCTCACGTATGGAACTTAGTATGTAGCACCAGTCTACCACAGGAATTACTAGGAAATCGCTGAACTGAGCTTGGAGGCACTAGTCTTGTGTGCCGGGTGATTCCAATTACCTCTCCCAGCACTTATGTCAAACAGCGAGCCTAGGCCTTTTAGAAGCCAGGGTACCAGCAGGCTGGATGTGGAGTTACAGGCCATAAGCTCAACTCTCAGAAGTGTATATACATGGGAGGCAGATGTCGGCTTCCCACTCGGACATGGGAGTTGGAACCTAGCTACACTGGGATTGAAGAAGGCCATTGGAAATCGCTGTATTCAACTCAGATACACGGGAGTTCAGGCCCAGTTCTCACACATGCTTTTCCCGCAACCTCTCCCAGCCACTAACATAAGGATGTTAGCAGCTACTCCTACAGTCAGGCAGGATGCGGGAGGGTTCTGCCCTGTCCTCAGCTCTCACAGGGAAGCATGTCTTGAAGCCAGCTGTCAACTAGCTGCATTCCTATGGCATTGAGAAGGTAGCAGTACTCTGAGTCAGGAGGTTCCAAGTTTACCACTCTACTGCACCTGGAGATACCCTCCAGGTCTGCATTGTTAACTTGTACTCAGAAGCCTCTGGCAATCATCTCTGGTGAAGACGTGGGAAACTCACTCTGCAGCCACTGTGGAAGTGTGAGGGACTGAGGGTGTGCTCAACTCTCAGAAGTAAGATGCTTTTGGACAAGGCGTTCAGCTACCATCTCACATATGGAACTTAGTATGTAGCACCTGTCTACCACAAGAATTACTGGGAAATCGTGAATTGAGCTTGGAGGCACTCGTCCTGTGTGCCAGGAGATCCTAATTACCTCTCCCAGCACTTCCGTCAAACAGCGAGCCTAGGCCTTTTAGAAGCCAAGGGTACCAGCAGGCTGGATGTGGAGGTACAGGCCATAAGCTCAACTCTCAGAAGTGTGTATGCATGTTAGGCAGATGTCTGCTACCCACTCGGACATGGGAGTTGGAACCTAGCTACACTGTGATTGAAGAAGGCCATTGGAAATCGCTTATTCAACTCAGATACACGGGAGTTCAGGCCCAGTGCTCACACATGCTTTTCCCGCAACCACTCCCAGCCACTAACATAAGGATGTTAGCAGCTACTCCTACAGTCAGGCAGGATGCGGAGGGTTCTGCCCTGTCCTCAGCTCTCACAGGGAAGCATGTCTTGAAGCCAGCTGTCAACTAGCTGCATTCCTATGGCAGTGAGAAGGTAGCAGTACTCTGAGTCAGGAGGTTCCAAGATTACCACTCTACTGCACCTGGAGATACCCTCCAGGTCTGCATTGTTAACTTGTACTCAGAAGCCTCTGGCAATCGTCTCTGGTGAAGACGTGTGATACTCACTCTGCAGGCAGTGTGGAACTGTGAGGGACTGAGGGGGGGCTCAACTCTCAGAAGTAAGATGCTTTTGGACAAGGCGTTCATCTACCATCTCACATATGGAACTTAGTAAGTAGCACCTGTCTACCACAAGAATTACTGGGAAATCGTGAATTGAGCTTGGAGGCACTCGTCTTGTGTGCCGGGAGATTCCAATTACCTCTCCCAGCACTTCCGTCAAACAGCGAGCCTAGGCCTTTTAGAAGCCAAGGGTACCAGCAGGCTGGATGTGGAGGTACAGGCCATAAGCTCAACTCTCAGAAGTGTGTATGCATTGGAGGCAGATGTCTGCTACCCGCTGGTACATGGGATTTGGAACCTAGCTACACTCTGGTTGAGGAAAGCCGTTGGAAATCGCTGTATTCAACTCAGATACACGGGAGTTTAGGCCCAGTGCTCACACATGCTTTTCGCGCAACCTCTCCAGCCACTAACATTAGGATGTTAGCAGCTACTCCTACAGTCAGGCAGCATGCGGGAGGGTCCTGCCCTGTCCTCAGCTCTCTCAGGGAAGCATGTCTTGAAGCCACCTAGCTGTCAACTAGCTGCATTCCTATGGCAGTGAGAAGGTAGCAGTATTCTGAGTCAGGAGGTTCCAAGTTTACCAGTCGACTGCACCTGGGGATACCCTCCAGGTCTGCATTGTTACGCTGCGTCTCAGAAGCCTCTGGCAAACGTCTCTGCTGAAGACCTGCGAAACACACTCTGCAGGCAGTGTGGAACTGTGAGGGACTGAGGGTGAGCTCAACTCTCAGAAGTAAGATGGTTTTGGACAAGGCGTTCAGCTACCCTCTCACGTATGGAACTTAGTATGTAGCACCAGTCTACCACAGGAATTACTAGGAAATCGCTGAACTGAGCTTGGAGGCACTAGTCTTGTGTGCCGGGTGATTCCAATTACCTCTCCCAGCACTTCTGTCAAACAGCGAGCCTAGGCCTTTTAGAAGCCAAGGGTACCAGCAGGCTGGATGTGGAGGTACAGGCCATAAGCTCAACTCTCAGAAGTGTATATACATGGGAGGCAGATGTCGGCTTCCCACTCGGACATGGGAGTTGGAACCTAGCTACACTGTGATTGAAGAAGGCCATTGGAAATCGTTGTATTCAACTCAGATACACGGGAGTTCAGGCCCAGTTCTCACACATGCTTTTCCCGCAACCTCTCCCAGCCACTAACATAAGGATGTTAGCAGCAACTCCTACAGTCAAGCAGGATGCGGGAGGGTTCTGCCCTGTCCTCAGCTCTCACAGGGAAGCATGTCTTGAAGCCAGCTGTCAACTAGCTGCATTCCTATGGCAGTGAGAAGGTAGCAGTACTCTGAGTCAGGAGGTTCCAAGATTACCACTCTACTGCACCTGGAGATACCCTCCAGGTCTGCATTGTTAACTTGTACTCAGAAGCCTCTGGCAATCGTCTCTGGTGAAGACGTGTGAAACTCACTCTGCAGCCAGTGTGGAAGTGTGAGGGACTGAGGGTGTGCTCAACTCTCAGAAGTAAGATGCTTTTGGACAAGGCGTTCAGCTACCATCTCACATATGGAACTTAGTATGTAGCACCTGTCTACCACAAGAATTACTGGGAAATCGTGAATTGAGCTTGGAGGCACTCGTCTTGTGTGCCGGGAGATTCCAATTACCTCTCCCAGCACTTCCGTCAAACAGCGAGCCTAGGCCTTTTAGAAGCCAAGGGTACCAGCAGGCTGGATGTGGAGGTACAGGCCATAAGCTCAACTCTCAGAAGTGTGTATGCATGGGAGGCAGATGTCTGCTACCCGCTCGTACCTGGGATTTGGAACCTAGCTACACTCTGGTTGAGGAAAGCCGTTGGAAATCGCTGTATTCAACTCAGATACACGGGAGTTCAGGCCCAGTGCTCACACATGCTTTTCCCGCAACCTCTCCCAGCCACTAACATTAGGATGTTAGCAGCTACTCCTACAGTCAGGCAGCATGCGGGAGGGTTCTGCCCTGTCCTCAGCTCTCTCAGGGAAGCATGTCTTGAAGCCAGCTAGCTGTCAACTAGCTGCATTCCTATGGCAGTGAGAAGGTAGCAGTATTCTGAGTCAGGAGGTTCCAAGATTACCAGTCGACTGCACCTGGGGATACCCTCCAGGTCTGCATTGTTTCCCTGCGTCTCAGAAGCCTCTGGCAAACGTCTCTGCTGAAGACCTGCGAAAATCACTCTGCAGGCAGTGTGGAACTGTGAGGGACTGAGGGTGAGCTCAACTCTCAGAAGTAAGATGGTTTTGGACAAGTCGTTCAGCTACCCTCTCACGTATGGAACTAGTATGTAGCACCAGTCTACCACAGGAATTACTAGGAAATCGCTGAACTGAGCTTGGAGGCACTAGTCTTGTGTGCCGCGTGATTCCAATTACCTCTCCCAGCACTTCTGTCAAACAGCGAGCCTAGGCCTTTCAGAAGCCAAGGGTACCAGCAGTCTGGATGTGGAGGTACAGGCCATAAGCTCAACTCTCAGAAGTGTATATACATGGGAGGCAGATGTTGGCTTCCCACTCGGACATGGGAGTTGGAACCTAGCTACACTGTGATTGAAGAAGGCCATTGGAAATCGCTGTATTCAACTCAGATACACGGGAGTTCAGGCCCAGTTCTCACACATGCTTTTCCCGCAACCTCTCCCAGCCACTAACATAAGGATGTTAGCAGCTACTCCTACAGTCAGGCAGGATGCGGGAGGGTTCTGCCCTGTCCTCAGCTCTCACAGGGAAGCATGTCTTGAAGCCATCTGTCAACTAGCTGCATTCCTATGGCAGTGAGAAGGTAGCAGTACTCTGAGTCAGGAGGTTCCAAGATTACCACTCTACTGCACCTGGGGATACCCTCCAGGTCTCCATTGTTAACTTGTACTCAGAAGCCTCTGGCAATCGACTCTGGTGAAGACGTGTGAAACTCACTCTGTAGGCAGTGTGGAACAGTGAGGAACTGAGGGTGTGCTCAACTCTCAGAAGTAAGATGCTTTTGGACAAGGCGTTCAGCTACCATCTCACATATGGAACTTAGTATGTAGAACCTGTCTACCACAAGAATTACTGGGAAATCGTGAATTGAGCTTGGAGGCACTCGTCTTGTGTGCCGGGAGATTCCAATTACCTCTCCCAGCACTTCCGTCAAACAGCGAGCCTAGGCCTTTTAGAAGCCAAGGGTACCAGCAGGCTGGATGTGGAGGTACAGGCCATAATCTCAACTCTCAGAAGTGTGTATGCATGGGAGGCAGATGTCGGCTACCCGCTGGTACATGGGATTTGGAACCTAGCTACACTCTGGTTGAGGAAAGTCGTTGGAAATCGCTGTATTCAACTCAGATACACGGGAGTTCAGGCCCAGTGCTCACACATGCTTTTCGCGCAACCTCTCCCAGCCACTAACATTAGGATTTTAGCAGCTACTCCTACAGTCAGGCAGCATGCGGGAGGGTTCTGCCCTGTCCTCAGTTCTCACAGGGAAGCATGTCTTGAAGCCAGCTGTCAACTAGCTGCATTCCTATGGCAGATAGAATGTAGCAGTATTCTGAGTCAGGAGGTTCCAAGATTACCAGTCGACTGCAACTGGGGATACCCTCCAGGTCTGCATTGTTACCCTGCGTCTCAGAAGCCTCTGGCAAACGTCTCTGCTGAAGACCTGCGAAACTCACTCTGCAGGCAGTGTGGAACTGTGAGGGACTGAGGGTGGGCTCAACTCTCAGAAGTAAGATGCTTTTGGACAAGGCGTTCAGCTACCATCTCACATATGGAACTTAGTATGTAGCACCTGTCTACCACAAAAATTACTGGGAAATCGTGAATTGAGCTTGGAGGCACTCGTCTTGTGTGCCGGGAGATTCCAATTACCTCTCCCAGCACTTCCGTCAAACAGCAAGCCTAGGCCTTTTAGAAGCCAAGGGTACCAGCAGGCTGGATGTGGAGGTACAGGCCATAAGCTCAACCCTCAGAAATGTGTATGCATGGGAGGCAGATGTCTGCTACCCGCTCGTACCTATGATTTGGAACCTAGCTACACTCTGGTTGAGGAAAGCCGTTGGAAATCGCTGTATTCAACTCAGATACACGGGAGTTCAGGCCCAGTGCTCACACATGCTTTTCCCGCAACCTCTCCCAGCCACTAACATTAGGATGTTAGCAGCTACTCCTACAGTCAGGCAGCATGTGGGAGGGTTCTGCCCTGTCCTCAGCTCTCTCAGGGAACCATGTCTTGAAGCCAGCTAGCTGTCAACTAGCTGCATTCCTATGGCAGTGAGAAGGTAGCAGTATTCTGAGTCAGGAGGTTCCAAGATTACCAGTCGACTGCACCTGGGGATACCCTCCAGGTCTGCATTGTTACCCTGCGTCTCAAAAGCCTCTGGCAAACGTCTCTGCTGAAGACCTGCGAAACTCACTCGGCAGGCAGTGTGGAACTGTGAGGGACTGAAGGTGAGCTCAACTCTCAGAAGTAAGATGGTTTTGGACAAGGCGTTCAGCTACCCTCTCACGTATGGAACTTAGTATGTAGCACCAGTCTACCACAGGAATTACTAGGAAATCGCTGAACTGAGCTTGGAGGCACTAGTCTTGTGTGCCGGGTGATTGCAATTACCTCTCCCAGCACTTCCGTCAAACAGCGAGCCTAGGCCTTTTAGAAGCCAAGGGTACCAGCAGGCTGGATGTGGAGGTACAGGCCATAAGCTCAACTCTCAGAAGTGTGTATGCATGGGAGGCAGATGTCTGCTACCCACTCGGACATGGGAGTTCGAACGTAGCTACACTGAGATTGAAGAAGGCCATTGGAAATCGCTATATTCAACTCAGATACACGAGAGTTCATGCCCAGTGCTCACACATGCTTTTCCCGCAACCTCTCCCAGCCACTAACATTAGGATGTTAGCAGCTACTCCTACAGTCAGGCAGCATGCGGGAGGGTTCTGCCCTGTCCTCAGCTCTCACAGGGAAGCATGTCTTGAAGCCAGCTGTCCACTAGCTTCATTCCTATGGCAGTGAGAAGGTAGCAGTACTTTGAGTCAGGAGGTTCCAAGATTACCACTCTACTGCACCTGGAGATACCCTCCAGGTCTGAACTGTTAACTTGTACTCAGAAGACTCTGGCATCGTCTCTGGTGAAGACGTGTGTAACTCACTCTGCAGGCAGTGTGGAACTGTGAGGGACTGAGGGTCAGCTCAACTCTCAGAAGTAAGAAGGTTTTGGACAAGGCGTTCAGCTACCTTCTCAAATATGGGACTTAGTATGTAGCACCTGTCTTCCACAAGAATTACTGGGAAATCATGAATTGAGCTTGGAGGGACTCGTCTTGTGTGCCAGGCGATTCCAATTACCTCTCCCAGCACTTCCGTCAAACAGCGAGCCTAGGCCTTTTAGAAGCCAAGGGTACCAGCAGGCTGGATGTGGAGGTACAGGTCATAAGCTAAACTCTCAGAAGTGTGTATGCATGGGAGGCAGATGTCTGCTACCCGCTGGTACATGGGATTTGGAACCTAGCTACACTCTGGTTGAGGAAAGTCGTTGGAAATCGCTGTATTCAACTCAGATACACGGGAGTTCAGGCCCAGTGCTCACACATGCTTTTCGCGCAACCT
Source organism: Canis aureus (assembly GCF_053574225.1). Taxonomy (NCBI): domain Eukaryota; kingdom Metazoa; phylum Chordata; class Mammalia; order Carnivora; family Canidae; genus Canis; species Canis aureus. The sequence continues at coordinate 42,293,365 of NC_135643.1, forward strand.
CTCCCAGCCACTAACATTAGGATTTTAGCAGCTACTCCTACAGTCAGGCAGCATGCGGGAGGGTTCTGCCCTGTCCTCAGTTCTCACAGGGAAGCATGTCTTGAAGCCAGCTGTCAACTAGCTGCATTCCTATGGCAGATAGAATGTAGCAGTATTCTGAGTCAGGAGGTTCCAAGATTACCAGTCGACTGCAACTGGGGATACCCTCCAGGTCTGCATTGTTACCCTGCGTCTCAGAAGCCTCTGGCAAACGTCTCTGCTGAAGACCTGCGAAACTCACTCTGCAGGCAGTGTGGAACTGTGAGGGACTGAGGGTGGGCTCAACTCTCAGAAGTAAGATGCTTTTGGACAAGGCGTTCAGCTACCATCTCACATATGGAACTTAGTATGTAGCACCTGTCTACCACAAGAATTACTGGGAAATCGTGAATTGAGCTTGGAGGCACTCGTCTTGTGTGCCGGGAGATTCCAATTACCTCTCCCAGCACTTCCGTCAAACAGCGAGCCTAGGCCTTTTAGAAGCCAAGGGTACCAGCAGGCTGGATGTGGAGGTACAGGCCATAAGCTCAACTCTCAGAAGTGTGTATGCATGGGAGGCAGATGTCTGCTACCCGCTCGTACCTATGATTTGGAACCTAGCTACACTCTGGTTGAGGAAAGCCGTTGGAAATCGCTGTATTCAACTCAGATACACGGGAGTTCAGGCCCAGTGCTCACACATGCTTTTCCCGCAACCTCTCCCAGCCACCTACAAAAGGATGTTAGCAGCTACTCCTACAGTCAGGCAGGATGCGGAGGGTTCTGCCCTGTCCTCAGCTCTCACAGGGAAGCATGTCTTGAAGCCAGCTGTCAACTAGCTGCATTCCTATGGCAGTGAGAAGGTAGCAGTACTCTGAGTCAGGAGGTTCCATGATTACCACTCTACTGCACCTGGAGGTACCCTCCAGGTCTGCATTGTTAACTTGTACTCAGAAGCCTCTGGCAATCGTCTCTGGTGAAGACGTGTGAAACTCACTCTGCAGGCAGTGTGGAACTGTGAGGGACTGAGGGGGGGCTCAACTCTCAGAAGTAAGATGCTTTTGGACAAGGCGTTCAGCTACCATCTCACATATGGAACTTAGTATGTAGCACCTGTCTACCACAAGAATTACTGGGAAATCGTGAATTGAGCTTGGAGGCACTCGTCTTGTGTGCCGGGAGATTCCAATTACCTCTCCCAGCACTTCCGTCAAACAGCGAGCCTAGGCCTTTTAGAAGCCAAGGGTACCAGCAGGCTGGATGTGGAGGTACAGGCCATAAGCTCAACTCTCAGAAGTGTGTATGCATGGGAGGCAGATGTCTGCTACCCGCTCGTACCTGGGATTTGGAACCTAGCTACACTCTGGTTGAGGAAAGCCGTTGGAAATCGCTGTATTCAACTCAGATACACGGGAGTTCAGGCCCAGTGCTCACACATGCTTTTCGCGCAACCTCTCCCAGCCACTAACATTAGGATGTTAGCAGCTACTCCTACAGTCAGGCAGCATGCGGGAGGGTCCTGCCCTGTCCTCAGCTCTCTCAGGGAAGCATGTCTTGAAGCCACCTAGCTGTCAACTAGCTGCATTCCTATGGCAGTGAGAAGGTAGCAGTATTCTGAGTCAGGAGGTTCCAAGATTACCGGTCGACAGCACCTGGGGATACCCTCCAGGTCTGCATTGTTACCCTGCGTCTCAGAAGCCTCTGGCAAACGTCTCTGCTGAAGACCTGCGAAACTCACTCTGCAGGCAGTGTGGAACTGTGAGGGACTGAGGGTGAGCTCAACTCTCAGAAGTAAAATGGTTTTGGAAAAGGCGTTCAGCTACCCTCTCACGTATGGAACTTAGTATGTAGCACCAGTCTACCACAGGAATTACTAGGAAATCGCTGAACTGAGCTTGGAGGCACTAGTCTTGTGTGCCGGGTGATTCCAATTACCTCTCCCAGCACTTCCGTCAAACAGCGAGCCTAGGCCTTTTAGAAGCCAAGGGTACCAGCAGGCTGGATGTGGAGGTACAGGCCATAAGCTCAACTCTCAGAAGTGTATATACATGGGAGGCAGATGTCGGCTTCCCACTCGGACATGGGAGTTGGAACCTAGCTACACTGTGATTGAAGAAGGCCATTGGAAATCGCTGTATTCAACTCAGATACACGGGAGTTCAGGCCCAGTTCTCACACATGCTTTTCCCGCAACTTCTCCCAGCCACTAACATAAGGATGTTAGCAGCTACTCCTACAGTCAGGCAGGATGCGGGAGGGTTCTGCCCTGTCCTCAGCTCTCACAGGGAAGCATGTCTTGAAGCCAGCTGTCAACTAGCTGCATTCCTATGGCAGTGAGAAGGTAGCAGTACTCTGAGTCAGGAGGTTCCAAGTTTACCACTCTACTGCACCTGGAGATACCCTCCAGGTCTGCATTGTTAACTTGTACTCAAAAGTCTCTGGCAATCGTCTCTGGTGAAGACGTGGGAAACTCACTCTGCAGACACTGTGGAAGTGTGAGGGACTGAGGGTGTGCTCAACTCTCAGAAGTAAGATGCTTTTGGACAAGGCGTTCAGCTACCATCTCACATATGGAACTTAGTATGTAGCACCTGTCTACCACAAGAATTACTGGGAAATCGTGAATTGAGCTTGGAGGCACTCGTCTTGTGTGCCGGGAGATTCTAATTACCTCTCCCAGCACTTCCGTCAAACAGCGAGCCTAGGCCTTTTATAAGCCAAGGGTACCAGCAGGCTGGATGTGGAGGTACAGGCCATAAGCTCAACTCTCAGAAGTGTGTATGCATGTTAGGCAGATGTCTGCTACCCACTCGGACATGGGAGTTGGAACCTAGCTACACTGTGATTGAAGAAGGCCATTGGAAATCGCTTATTCAACTCAGATACACGGGAGTTCAGGCCCAGTGCTCACACATGCTTTTCCCGCAACCTCTCCCAGCCACTAACATAAGGATGTTAGCAGCTATTCCTACAGTCAGGCAGGATGCGGAGGGTTCTGCCCTGTCCTCAGCTCTCACAGGGAAGCATGTCTTGAAGCCAGCTGTCAACTAGCTGCATTCCTATGGCAGTGAGAAGGTAGCAGTACTCTGAGTCAGGAGGTTCCAAGATTACCACTCTACTGCACCTGGAGATACCCTCCAGGTCTGCATTGTTAACTTGTACTTAGAAGCCTCTGGCAATCGTCTCTGGTGAAGACGTGTGAAACTCACTCTGCAGGCAGTGTGGAACTGTGAGGGACTGAGGGGGGGCTCAACTCTCAGAAGTAAGAAGCTTTTGGACAAGGCGTTCATCTACCATCTCACATATGGAACTTAGTAAGTAGCACCTGTCTACCACAAGAATTACTGGGAAATCGTGAATTGAGCTTGGAGGCACTCGTCTTGTGTGCCGGGAGATTCCAATTACCTCTCCCAGCACTTCCGTCAAACAGCGAGCCTAGGCCTTTTAGAAGCCAAGGGTACCAGCAGCCTGGATGTGGAGGTACAGGCCATAAGCTCAACTCTCAGAAGTGTGTATGCATGGGAGGCAGATGTCTGCTACCCGCTCGTACATGGGACTTGGAACCTAGCTACACTCTGGTTGAGGAAAGCCGTTGGAAATCGCTGTATTCAACTCAGATAAACGGGAGTTCAGACCCAGTGCTCACACATGCTTTTCCCGCAACCTCTTCCAGCCACTAACATTAGGATGTTAGCAGCTACTCCTACAGTCAGGCAGGATGCGGGAGGGTTCTGCCCTGTCTTCAGCACTCACAGGGAAGCATGTCTTGGAGCCAGCTGTCAACTAGCTGCATTCCTATGGCAGTGAGAACGTAGCAGTATTCTGAGTCAGGAGGTTCCAAGATTACCAGGCTAATGCACATTGGGATACCCTCCAGGTCTGCATTTTTACCCTGCGTCTCAGAAGCCTCTGGCAAACGTCTCTGCTGAAGACCTGCGAAACTCACTCTGCAGGCAGTGTGGAACTGTGAGGGACTGAGGGTGAGCTCAACTCTCAGAAGTAAGATGGTTTTGGACAAGGCGGTCAGGTACCCTCTCACGTATGGAACTTAGTATGTAGCACCAGTCTACCACAGGAATTACTAAGAAATCGCTTAACTGAGCTTGGAGGCACTCGTCTTGTGTGCCGGGAGATTCCAAATACCTCTCCCAGCACTTCCGTCAAACAGCGAGCCTAGGCCTTTTAGAAGCCAAGGGTACCAGAAGGCTGGATGTGGAGGTACAGGCCATAAGCTCAACTCTCAGAAGTGTGTATGCATGGGAGGCAGATGTCTGCTACCCACTCGTACATGGGATTTGGAACCTAGCTACACTCTGGTTGAGGAAAGTCGTTGGAAATCGCTGTATTCAACTCAGATACACGGGAGTTCAGGCCCAGTGCTCACACTTGCTTTTCGCGCAACCTCTCCCAGCCACTAACATTAGGATGTTAGCAGCTAAACCTACAGTCAGGCAGGATGCGGGAGGGTTCTGCCTTGTCCTCAGCTCTCACAGGGAAGCATGTCTTGAAGCCAGCTGTCAACTAGCTGCATTCCTATGGCAGTGAGAAGGTAGCAGTATTCTGGGTCAGGAGGTTCCAAGATTACCAGTCGACTGCAACTGGGGATACCCTCCAGGTCTGCATTGTTACCCTGCGTCTCAGAAGGCTCTGGCAAACGTCTCTACTGAAGACCTGCGAAACTCACTCTGCAGGCAGTGTGGAACTGTGAGGGACTGAGGGTGGGCTCAACTCTCAGAAGTAAAATGCTTTTGGACAAGGCGTTCAGCTACCTTCTCACATATGGAACTTAGTATGTAGCACCTGTCTTCCACAAGAATTACTGGGAAATCGTGAATTGAGCTTGGAGGCACTCGTCTTGTGTGCCGGGAGATTCCAAATACCTCTCCCAGCACTTCCGTCAAACAGCGAGCCTAGGCCTTTTAGAAGCCAAGGGTACCAGAAGGCTGGATGTGGAGGTACAGGCCATAAGCTCAACTCTCCGAAGTGTGTATGCATGGGAGGCAGATGTCTGCTACCCGCTCGTACATGGGATTTGGAACCTAGCTACACTCTGGTTGAGGAAAGTCGTTGGAAATCGCTGTATTCAACTCAGATACACGGGAGTTCAGGCCCAGTGCTCACACTTGCTTTTCGCGCAACCTCTCCCAGCCACTAACATTAGGATGTTTGCAGCTAATCCTACAGTCAGGCAGCATGCGGGAGGGTTCTGCCCTGTCCTCAGCTCTCACAGGGAAGCATGTCTTGAAGCCAGCTGTCAACTAGCTGCATTCCTATGGCAGTGAGAAGGTAGCAGTATTCTGAGTCAGGAGGTTCCAAGATTACCAGTCGACTGCAACTGGGGATACCCTCCAGGTCTGCATTGTTACCCTGCGTCTCAGAAGGCTCTGGCAAACGTCTCTGCTGAAGACCTGCGAAACTCACTCTGCAGGCAGTGTCGAACTGTGAGGGACTGAGGGTGGGCTCAACTCTCAGAAGTAAGATGCTTTTGGACAAGGCGTTCAGCTACCATCTCACATATGGAACTTAGTATGTAGCACCTGTCTACCACAAGAATTACTGGGAAATCGTGAATTGAGCTTGGAGGCACTCGTCTTGTGTGCCGGGAGATTCCAATTACCTCTCCCAGCACTTCCGTCAAACAGCGAGCCTAGGCCTTTTAGAAGCCAAGGGTACCAGCAGGCTGGATGTGGAGGTACAGGCCATAAGCTCAACTCTAAGAAGTGTATATGCATGGGAGGCAGATGTCTGCTACCCACTCGGACATGGGAGTTGGAACCTAGCTACACTGTGATTGAAGAAGGCCATTGGAAATCGCTGTATTCAACTCAGATACACGGGAGTTCAGGCCCAGTGCTCACACATGCTTTTCCCGCAACCTCTCCCAGCCACTAACATAAGGATGTTAGCAGCTACTCCTACAGTCAGGCAGGATGCGGGAGGGTCCTGCCCTGTCCTCAGCTCTCACAGGGAAGCATGTCTTGAAGCCAGCTGTCAACTAGCTGCATTCCTATGGCAGTGAGAAGGTGGCAGTACTCTGAGTCAGGAGGTTCCAAGATTACCACTCTACTGCACCTGGAGATTCCCTCCAGGTCTGCATTGTTAACTTGTACTCAGAAGCCTCTGGCAATCGTCTCTGGTGAAGACGTGTGAAACTCACTCTGCAGGCAGTGTGGAACTGTGAGGGACTGAGGGTGGGCTCAACTCTCAGAAGTAAGATGCTTTTGGACAAGGCGTTCAGCTACCATCTCACATATGGAACTTAGTATGTAGCTCCTGTCTACCACAAGAATTACTGGGAAATCGTGAATTGAGCTTGGAGGCACTCGTCTTGTGTGCCGGGAGATTCCAATTACCTCTCCCAGCACTTCCGTCAAACAGCGAGCCTAGGCCTTTTAGAAGCCAAGGGTACCAGCAGGCTGGATGTGGAGGTACAGGCCATAAGCTCAACTCTCAGAAGTGTGTATGCATGGGAGGCAGATGTCTTCTACCCGCTCGTACATGGGATTAGGAACCTAGCTACACTCTGGTTGAGGAAAGCCGTTGGAAATCGCTGTATTCAACTCAGATACACGGGAGTTCAGGCCCAGTGCTCACACATGCTTTTCGCGCAACCTCTCCCAGCCACTAACATTAGGATGTTAGCAGCTACTCCTACAGTCAGGCAGCATGCGGGAGGGTCCTGCCCTGTCCTCAGCTCTCTCAGGGAAGCATGTCTTGAAGCCACCTAGCTGTCAACTAGCTGCATTCCTATGGCAGTGAGAAGGTAGCAGTATTCTGAGTCAGGAGGTTCCAAGATTACCGGTCGACAGCACCTGGGGATACCCTCCAGGTCTGCATTGTTACCCTGCGTCTCAGAAGCCTCTGGCAAACGTCTCTGCTGAAGACCTGCGAAACTCACTCTGCAGGCAATGTGGAACTGTGAGGGACTGAGGCTGAGCTCAACTCTCAGAAGTAAGATGGCTTTGGACAAGGCGTTCAGCTACCCTCTCACATGTGGAACTTATTATGTACACCAGTCTACCACAGGAATTACTAGGAAACCGCTGAACTGAGCTTGGAGGCACTAGTCTTGTGTGCCGGGTGATTCCAATTACCTCTCCCAGCACTTCCGTCAAACAGCGAGCCTAGGCCTTTTAGAAGCCAAGGGTACCAGCATGCTGGATGTGGATGTACAGGCCATAAGCTCAACTCTCAGAAGTGTGTATGCATGGGAGGCAGATGTCTGCTACCCGCTCGTACATGGGATTTGGAACCTAGGTACACTCTGGTTGAGGAAAGCCCTTGGAAATCGCTGTATTCAACTCAGATACACGGGAGTTCAGGCCCAGTGCTCACACATGCTTTACCCGCAACCTCTCCCAGCCACTAACTTTAGGATGTTAGCAGCTACTCCTACAGTCAGGCAGGATGCGGGAGGGTTCTGCCCTGTCCTCAGCTCTCACAAGGAAGCATGTCTTGAAGCCAGCTGTCAACTAGCTGCATTCCTATGGCAGTGAGAAGGTAGCAGTATTCTGAGTCAGGAGGTTCCAAGATTACCACTCTACTGCACCTGGAGATACCCTCCAGGTCTGCATTGTTAACTTGTACTCAGAAGCCTCTGGCAATCGTCTCTGGTGAAGACGTGTGAAACTCACTCTGCAGGCAGTGTGGAACTGTGAGGGACTGAGGGTGGGCTCAACTGTCAGAAGTAAGATGCTTTTGGACAAGGCGTTCAGCTACCATCTCACATATGGAACTTAGTATGTAGCACCTGTCTACCACAAGAATTAATAGGAAATCGTGAATTGAGCTTGGAGGCACTCGTCTTGTGTGCCGGGAGATTCCAATTACCTCTCCCAGCACTTCCGTCAAACAGCGAGCCTAGGCCTTTTAGAAGCCAAGGTTACCAGCAGGCTGGATGTGGAGGTACAGGCCATAAGCTCAACTCTCAGAAGTGTGTATGCATGGGAGGCAGATGTCTGCTACCCGCTCGTACATGGGATTTGGAACCTAGCTACACTCTGGTTGAGGAAAGTCGTTGGAAATCGCTGTATTCAACTCAGCTACACGGGAGTTCAGGCCCAGTGCTCACACATGCTTTTCCCGCAACCTCTCCCAGCCACTAACATTAGGATGTTAGCAGCTACTCCTACAGTCAGGCAGGATGCGGGAGGTTTCTGCCCTGTCCTCAGCTCTCTCAGGGAAGCATGTCTTGAAGCCAGCTAGCTGTCAACTAGCTGCATTCCTAAGGCAGTGAGAAGGTAGCAGTATTCTGAGTCAGGAGGTTCCAAGATTACCAGTCTACTGCACCTGGGGATACCCTCAAGGTCTGCATTGTTACACTGCGTCTCAGAAGCCTCTGGCAAACGTCTCTGCTGAAGACCTGCGAAACTCACTCTGCAGGCAGTGTGGAACTGTGAGGGACTGAGGCTGAGCTCAACTCTCAGAAGTAAGATCGTTTGGACAAGGCGTTCAGCTAGCCTCTCAGGTATGGAACTTAGTTTGTAGCACCGGTCTACCACAGGAATTACTAGGAAATCGCTGAACTGAACTTGGAGGCACTAGTCTTGTGTGCCGGGTGATTCCAACTACCTCTCCCAGCACTTCCGTCAAACAGCGAGCCTAGGCCTTTTAGAAGCCAAGGGTACCAGCAGGCTGGATGTGGAGGTACAGGCTATAAGCTCAACTCTCAGAAGTGTGTATGCATGGGAGGCAGATGTCTGCTACCCACTCGGACATGGGATATGGAACCTGGCTACACTCTGATTGATGAAAGCCTTTGGAAATCGCTGTATTCAACTCAGATACACGGGAGTTCAGGCCCAGTGCTCACACATGCTTTTCGCGCAACCTCTCCCAGCCAGTAACATAAGGATGTTCGCAGCTACTCCTACAGTCAGGCAGGATGCGGGAGGGTTCTACCCTGTCCTCAGCTCTCACAGGGAAGCATGTCTTGAAGCCAGCTGTCAACTAGCTGCATTCCTATGGCAGTGAGAAGGTAGCAGTACTCTGAGTCAGGAGGTTCCAAGATTACCACTCTACTGCACCTGGAGATACCCTCCAGGTCTGCATTGTTAACTTGTACTCAGAAGCCTCTGGCAATCGTCTCTGGTGAAGACGTGGGAAACTCACTCTGCAGGCAGTGTGGAACTGTGAGGGACTGAGGGTGAGCTCAATTCTCAGAAGTAAGATGCTTTTGGACAAGGCGTTCAGCTACCTTCTCACATATGGAACTTAGTATGTAGCACCTGTCTACCACAAGAATTACTGGGAAATCGTGAATTGAGCTTGGAGGCACTCGTCTTGTGTGCCGGGAGATTCCAATTACCTCTCCCAGCACTTCCGTCAAACAGCGAGCCTAGGCCTTTTAGAAGCCAAGGGTACCAGCAGGCTGAATGTGGAGGTACAGGCCAGAAGCTCAACTCTCAGAAGTGTGTATGCATGGGAGGCAGATGTCTGCTACCCGCTAGTACATGGGATTTGGAACCTAGCTACACTCTGGTTCAGGAAAGCCGTTGGAAATCGCTGTATTCAACTCAGATACACGGGAGTTCAGGCCCAGTGCTCACACATGCTTTTCCCGCAACCTCTCCCAGCCACTAACATTAGGATGTTAGCAGCTACTCCTACAGTCAGGCAGGATGCGGGAGGGTTCTGCCCTGTCCTCAGCTCTCTCAGGGAAGCATGTCTTGAAGCCAGCTAGCTGTCAACTAGCTGCATTCCTATGACAGTGAGAAGGTAGCACTATTCTGAGTCAGGAGGTTCCAAGATTACCAGTCTACTGCACCTGGGGATACCCTCCAGGTCTGCATTGTTACCCTGCGTCTCAGAGGCCTCTGGCAAACGTCTCTGCTGAAGACCTGCGAAACTCACTCTGCAGGCAGTGTGGAACTATGAGGGACTGAGGCTGAGCTCAACTCTCAGAAGTAAGATGGTTTTGGACAAGGCGTTCAGCTACCCTCTCACGTATGCAAATTAGTATGTAGCACCAGTCTACCACAGGAATTACTAGGAAATCGCTGAATTGAGCTTGGAGGCACTAGTCTTGTGTGCCGGGTGATTCCAATTACCTCTCCCAGCACTTCCGTCAAACAGCGAGCCTAGGCCTTTTAGAAGCCAAGGGTACCAGCAGGCTGGATGTGGAGGTACAGGCCATAAGCTCAACTCTCAGAAGTGTGTATGCATGGGAGGCAGATGTCTGCTACCCGCTCGTACATGGGATTTGGAACCTAGCTACAGTCTCGTTGAGGAAAGCCGTTGGAAATCGCTGTATTCAACTCAGATACACGGGAGTTCAGGCCCAGTGCTCACACATGCTTTTCCCGCAACCTCTCCCAGCCACTAACATTAGGATGTTAGCAGCTACTCCTACAGTCAGGCAGCATGCGGGAGGGTTCTGCCCTGTCCTCAGCTCTCACAGGGAAGCATGTCTTGAAGCCAGCTGTCAACTAGCTGCATTCCTATGGCAGTGAGAAGGTAGCAGTACTCTGAGTCAGGTGGTTCCAAGATTACCACTCTACTGCACCTGGAGATACACTCCAGGTCTGCATTGTTAACTTGTACTCAGAAGCCTCTGGCAATGGTCTCTGGTGAAGACGTGTGAAACTCACTCTGCAGGCAGTGTGGAACTGTGAGGGACTGAGGGAGGGCTCAACTCTCAGAAGTAAGATGCTTTTGGACAAGGCGTTCAGCTACCTTCTCACATATGGAACTTGGTATGTAGCAACTGTCTACCACAAGAATTACTGGGAAATCGTGAATTGAGCTTGGAGGCACTCGTCTTGTGTGCCGGGAGATTCCAATTACCTCATCCAGCACTTCCGTCAAACAGCGAGCCTAGGCCTTTTAGAAGCCAAGGGTACCAGCAGGCTGGATGTGGAGGTACAGGCCATAAGCTCAACTCTCAGAAGTGTGTATGCATGGGAGGCAGATGTCTGCTACCCACTCGGACATGGGAGTTGGAACCTAGCAATATTGTGATTGAAGAAGGCCATTGGAAATCGCTGTATTATACTCAGATACACGGGAGTTCAGGCCCAGTGCTCACACATGCTTTTCCCACAACATCTCCCAGCCACTAACATAAGGATGTTAGCAGCTACTCCTACAGTCAGGCAGGATGCGGGAGTGTTCTGCCCTGTCCTCAGGTCTCACAGGGAAGCATGTCTTGAAGCCAGCTGTCAACTAGCTGCATTCCTATGGCAGTGAGAAGGTAGCAGTATTCTGAGTCAGGAGGTTCCAAGATTACCAGTCTACTGCACCTGGGGATACGCTCCAGGTCTGCATTGTTACCCTGCGTCTCAGAAGCCTCTAGCAAACGTCTCTGCTGAAGACCTGCGAAACTCACTCGGCAGGCAGTGTGGAACTGTGAGGGACTGAGGCTGAGCTCAACTCTCAGAAGTAAGATGGTTTTGGACAAGGCGTTCAGCTACCCTCTCACGTATGGAACTTAGTATGTAGCACCAGTCTACCACAGGAATTACTAGGAAATCGCTGAACTGAGCTTGGAGGCACTAGTCTTGTGTGCCGGGTGATTCCAATTACCTCTCCCAGCACTTCCGTCAAACAGCGAGCCTAGGCCTTTTAGAAGCCAAGGGTACCAGCAGCCTGGATGTGGAGGTACAGGCCATAAGCTCAACTCTCAGAAGTGTGTATGCATGGGAGGCACATGTTTGCTACTCACTCGGACATGGGAGTTGGAACCTGGCTACACTGTGATTGAACAAGGCCATTGGAAATCGCTGTATTCACTCAGATACACGGGACTTCAGGCCCAGTGCTCACACATGCTTTTCCCGCAACCTCTCCCAGCCACTAACATTAGGATGTTAGCAGCTACTCCTACAGTCAGGCAGGATGCGGGAGGTTCTGCCCTGTCCTCAGCTCTCACAGGGAAGCATGTCTTGAAGCCAGCTGTCAACTAGCTGCATTCCTATGGCAGTGAGAAGGTAGCAGTACTCTGAGTCAAGAGGTTCCAAGATTACCACTCTACTGCAGCTGGAGATTCCCTCCAGGTCTGCATTGTTAACTTGTACTCAGAAGACACTGGCAATCGTCTCTGGTGAAGATGTGTGAAACTAACTCTGCAGGCAGTGTGGAACTGTGAGGGACTGAGGGTGAGCTCAACTCTCAGAAGTAAGATGCTTTTGGACAAGGCGTTCAGCTACCTTCTCACATATGGAACTTAGTATGTAGCACCTGTCTACCACAAGAATTACTGGGAAATCGTGAATTGAGCTTGGAGGCACTCGTCTTGTGTGCCGGGAGATTCCAATTACCTCTCCCAGCACTTCCGTCAAACAGCGAGGCTAGGTCTTTTAGAAGCCAAGTGTACCAGCAGGCTGGCAGTGGAGGTACAGGCCATAAGCTCAACTCTCAGAAGTGTGTATGCATGGGAGGCAGATGTCTGTACCCGCTCCTACATGGGATTTGGAACCTAGCTACACTCTGGTTGAGGAAAGCCGTTGGAAATCGCTGTATTCAACTCAGATACACGGGAGTTCAGGCCCAGTGCTCACACATGCTTTTCCCGCAACTTCTCCCAGCCACTAACATAAGGATGTTAGCAGCTACTCCTACAGTCAGGCAGGATGCGGGAGGGTTCTGCCCTGTCCTCATCTCTCACAGGGAAGCATGTCTTGAAGCCAGCTGTCAACTAGCTGCATTCCTATGGCAGTGAGAAGGTAGCAGTAGTCTGAGTCAGGAGGTTCCAAGATTACCACTCTACTGCACCTGGAGATACCATCCAGGTCTGCATTGTTAACTTGTACTCAGAAGCCTCTGGCAATCGTCTCTGGTGAAGACGTGTGAAACTCACTCTGCAGGCAGTGTGCAAGTGTGAGGGACTGAGGGTGTGCTCAACTCTCAGAAGTAAGATTCCTTTGGACAAGGCGTTCAGCTACCATCTCACATATGGAACTTAGTATGTAGCACCTGTCTACCACAAGAATTACTGGGAAATCTTGAATTGAGCTTGGAGGCCCTCGTCTTGTGTGCCGGGAGATTCCAATTACCTCTCCCAGCACTTCCGTCAAACAGAGAGCCTAGTCCTTTTAGAAGCCAAGGGTACCATCAGGCTGGATGTGGAGGTACAGGCCAGAAGCTCAACTCTCAGAAGTGTGTATGCATGGGAGGCAGATGTCTGCTACCCGCTCGTACATGGGATTTGGACCCTAGCAACACTCTGGTTGAGGAAAGCCGTTGGAAATCGCTGTATTCAACTCAGATACACGGGAGTTCAGGCCCAGTGCTCACACATGCTTTTCCCGCAACCTCTCCCAGCCACTAACATTAGGATGTTAGCAGCTACTCCTACAGTCCGGCAGCATGCGGGAGGGTTCTGCCCTGTCCTCAGCTCTCACAGGGAAGCATGTCTTGAAGCCAGCTGTCAACTAGCTGCATTCCTATGGCAGTGAGAAGGTAGCAGTACTCTGAGTCAGGTGGTTCCAAGATTACCACTCTACTGCACCTGGAGGTACCCTCCAGGTCTGCATTGTTAACTTGTACTCAGAAGCCTCTGGCAATCGTCTCTGGTGAAGACATGTGAAACTCACTCTGCAGGCAGTGTGGAACTGTGAGGGACTGAGGGTGGGCTCAACTGTCAGAAGTAAGATGCTTTTGGACAAGGCGTTCAGCTACCTTCTCACATATGGAACTTAGAATGTAGCACCTGTCTACAACAAGAATTACTGGGAAATCGTGAATTGAGCTTGGAGCACTCGTCTTGTGTACCGGGAGATTCCAATTACCTCTCCCAGCACTTCCGTCAAACAGCGAGCCTAGGCCTTTTAGAAGTCAAGGGTACCAGCAGGCTGGATGTGGAGGTACAGGCCATAAGCTCAACCCTCAGAAGTGTGTATGCATGGGAGGCAGATGTCTGCTACCCACTCGGACATGGGAGTTGGAAATTGGCTACACTGTGATTGAAGAAGTCCATTGGAAATCGCTGTATTCAACTCAGATACACGGGAGTTCAGGCCCAGTGCTCACACATGCTTTTCCCGCAACCTCTCCCAGCCACTAAATTTAGGATGTTAGCAGCTACTCCTACAGTCAGGCAGGATGCGGGAGGGTTCTGCCCTGTCCTCAGCTCTCTCAGGGAAGCATGTCTTGAAGCCAGCTAGCTGTCAACTAGCTGCATTCCTATGACAGTGAGAAGGTAGCAGTATTCTGAGTCAGGAGGTTCCAAGATTACCAGTCTACTGCACCTGGGGATACGCTCCAGGTCTGCATTGTTACCCTGCGTCTCAGAAGCCTCTAGCAAACGTCTCTGCTGAAGACCTGCGAAACTCACTCGGCAGGCAGTGTGGAACTGTGAGGGACTGAGGCTGAGCTCAACTCTCAGAAGTAAGATGGTTTTGGACAAGGCGTTCAGCTACACTCTCACGTATGCAACTTAGTATGTAGCACCAGTCTACCAGAGGAATTACTAGGAAATCGCTGAACTGAGCTTGGAGGCACTAGTCTTGTGTGCCGGGTGATTCCAATTACCTCTCCCAGCACTTCCGTCAAACAGCGAGCCTAGGCCTTTTAGAAGCCAAGAGTACCAGCAGGCTGGATGTGGAGGTACAGGCCATAAGCTCAACTCTCAGAAGTGTGTATGCATGGGAGGCAGATGTCTGCTACCCGCTCGTACATGGGATTTGGAACCTAGCTACACTCTGGTTGAGGAAAGCCGTTGGAAATCGCTGTATTCAACTCAGATACACGGGAGTTCAGGCCCAGTGCTCACACATGCTTTTCCCGCAACCTCTCCCAGCCACTAACATTAGGATGTTAGCAGCTACTCCTACAGTCAGGCAGGATGCGGGAGGTTCTGCCCTGTCCTCAGCTCTCACAGGGAAGCATGTCTTGAAGCCAGCTGTCAACTAGCTGCATTCCTATGGCAGTGAGAAGGTAGCAGTACTCTGAGTCAGGAGGTTCCAAGATTACCACTCTACTGCAGCTGGAGATACCCTCCAGGTCTGCATTGTTAACTTGTACTCAGAAGCCTCTGGCAATCGTCTCTGGTGAAGGCGTGTGAAACTCACTCTGCAGGCAGTGTGGAAGTGTGAGGGACTGAGGGTGTGCTCAACTCTCAGAAGTAAGATGCTTTTGGACAAGGCGTTCAGCTACCATCTCACATATGGAACTTAGTATGTAGCACCTGTCTACCACAAGAATTACTGGGAAATCGTGAATTGAGCTTGGAGGCCCTCGTCTTGTGTGCCGGGAGATTCCAATTACCTCTCCCAGCACTTCCGTCAAACAGCGAGCCTAGGCCTTTTAGAAGCCAAGGGTACCAGCAGCCTGGATGTGGAGGTACAGGCCATAAGCTCAACTCTCAGAAGTGTGTATGCATGGGAGGCAGATGTCTGCTACCCGCTCGTACATGGGATTTGGACTCTATCAACACTCTGGTTGAGGAAAGCCGTTGGAAATCGCTGTATTCAACTCGGATACACGGGAGTTCAGGCCCAGTGCTCACACATGCATTTCCCGCAACCTTTCCCAGCCACTAACATAAGGATGTTAGCAGCTACTCCTACAGTCAGGCAGGATGCGGGAGGGTTCTGCCCTTTCCTCAGCTCTCACAAGGAAGCATGTCTTGAAGCCAGCTGTCAACTAGCTGCATTCCTATGGCAGTGAGAAGGTAGCAGTATTCTGAGTCTGGAGGTTCCAAGATTACCAGTCTACTGCACCTGGGGATACCCTCCAGGTCTGCATTGTTACCCTGCGTTTCAGAAGCCTCTGGCAAACGTTTCTGCTGAAGTCCTGCGAAACTCATTCTGCAGGCAGTGTGGAACTGAGAGGGACTGAGGGTGAGCTCAACTCTCAGAAGTAAGATGGTTTTGGACAAGGCGTTCAGCTACCCTCTCACGTATGCAACTTATTATGTAGCACCAGTCTACCACAGGAATTACTAGGAAATCGCTGAACTGAGCTTGGAGGCACTAGTCTTGTGTGCCGGGTGATTCCAATTACCTCTCCCAGCACTTCCGTCAAACAGCGAGCCTAGGCCTTTTAGAAGCCAAGGGTTACAGCAGGCTGGATGTGGAGGTACAGGCCATAAGCTCAACTCTCAGAAGTGTGTATGCATGGGAGGCAGATGTCTGCTACCCGCTCGTACATGGGATTTGGAACCTAGCTACACTCTGGTTGAGGAAAGCCGTTGGAAATCGCTGTATTCAACTCAGATACACGGGAGTTCAGGCCCAGTGCTCACACATGCTTTTCCCGCAACCTCTCCCAGCCACTAACATTAGGATGTTAGCAGCTACTCCTACAGTCCGGCAGCATGCGGGAGGGTTCTGCCCTGTCCTCAGCTCTCACAGGGAAGCATGTCTTGAAGCCAGCTGTCAACTAGCTGCATTCCTATGGCAGTGAGAAGGTAGCAGTACTCTGAGTCAGGTGGTTCCAAGATTACCACTCTACTGCACCTGGAGGTACCCTCCAGGTCTGCATTGTTAACTTGTACTCAGAAGCCTCTGGCAATCGTCTCTGGTGAAGACATGTGAAACTCACTCTGCAGGCAGTGTGGAACTGTGAGGGACTGAGGGTGGGCTCAACTGTCAGAAGTAAGATGCTTTTGGACAAGGCGTTCAGCTACCTTCTCACATATGGAACTTAGTATGTAGCACCTGTCTACAACAAGAATTACTGGGAAATCGTGAATTGAGCTTGGAGCACTCGTCTTGTGTACCGGGAGATTCCAATTACCTCTCCCAGCACTTCCGTCAAACAGCGAGCCTAGGCCTTTTAGAAGTCAAGGGTACCAGCAGGCTGGATGTGGAGGTACAGGCCATAAGCTCAACCCTCAGAAGTGTGTATGCATGGGAGGCAGATGTCTGCTACCCACTCGGACATGGGAGTTGGAAATTGGCTACACTGTGATTGAAGAAGTCCATTGGAAATCGCTGTATTCAACTCAGATACACGGGAGTTCAGGCCCAGTGCTCACACATGCTTTTCCCGCAACCTCTCCCAGCCACTAAATTTAGGATGTTAGCAGCTACTCCTACAGTCAGGCAGGATGCGGGAGGGTTCTGCCCTGTCCTCAGCTCTCTCAGGGAAGCATGTCTTGAAGCCAGCTAGCTGTCAACTAGCTGCATTCCTATGACAGTGAGAAGGTAGCAGTATTCTGAGTCAGGAGGTTCCAAGATTACCAGTCTACTGCACCTGGGGATACGCTCCAGGTCTGCATTGTTACCCTGCGTCTCAGAAGCCTCTAGCAAACGTCTCTGCTGAAGACCTGCGAAACTCACTCGGCAGGCAGTGTGGAACTGTGAGGGACTGAGGCTGAGCTCAACTCTCAGAAGTAAGATGGTTTTGGACAAGGCGTTCAGCTACACTCTCACGTATGCAACTTAGTATGTAGCACCAGTCTACCAGAGGAATTACTAGGAAATCGCTGAACTGAGCTTGGAGGCACTAGTCTTGTGTGCCGGGTGATTCCAATTACCTCTCCCAGCACTTCCGTCAAACAGCGAGCCTAGGCCTTTTAGAAGCCAAGGGTACCAGCAGGCTGGATGTGGAGGTACAGGCCATAAGCTCAACTCTCAGAAGTGTGTATGCATGGGAGGCAGATGTCTGCTACCCGCTCGTACATGGGATTTGGAACCTAGCTACACTCTGGTTGAGGAAAGCCGTTGGAAATCGCTGTATTCAACTCAGATACACGGGAGTTCAGGCCCAGTGCTCACACATGCTTTTCCCGCAACCTCTCCCAGCCACTAACATTAGGATGTTAGCAGCTACTCCTACAGTCAGGCAGGATGCGGGAGGTTCTGCCCTGTCCTCAGCTCTCACAGGGAAGCATGTCTTGAAGCCAGCTGTCAACTAGCTGCATTCCTATGGCAGTGAGAAGGTAGCAGTACTCTGAGTCAGGAGGTTCCAAGATTACCACTCTACTGCAGCTGGAGATACCCTCCAGGTCTGCATTGTTAACTTGTACTCAGAAGCCTCTGGCAATCGTCTCTGGTGAAGGCGTGTGAAACTCACTCTGCAGGCAGTGTGGAAGTGTGAGGGACTGAGGGTGTGGTCAACTCTCAGAAGTAAGATGCTTTTGGACAAGGCGTTCAGCTACCATCTCACATATGGAACTTAGTATGTAGCACCTGTCTACCACAAGAATTACTGGGAAATCGTGAATTGAGCTTGGAGGCCCTCGTCTTGTGTGCCGGGAGATTCCAATTACCTCTCCCAGCACTTCCGTCAAACAGCGAGCCTAGGCCTTTTAGAAGCCAAGGGTACCAGCAGCCTGGATGTGGAGGTACAGGCCATAAGCTCAACTCTCAGAAGTGTGTATGCATGGGAGGCAGATGTCTGCTACCCGCTCGTACATGGGATTTGGACTCTAGCAACACTCTGGTTGAGGAAAGCCGTTGGAAATCGCTGTATTCAACTCAGATACACGGGAGTTCAGGCCCAGTGCTCACACATGCATTTCCCGCAACCTTTCCCAGCCACTAACATAAGGATGTTAGCAGCTACTCCTACAGTCAGGCAGGATGCGGGAGGGTTCTGCCCTTTCCTCAGCTCTCACAAGGAAGCATGTCTTGAAGCCAGCTGTCAACTAGCTGCATTCCTATGGCAGTGAGAAGGTAGCAGTACTCTGAGTCTGGAGGTTCCAAGATTACCAGTCAACTGCACCTGGGGATACCCTCCAGGTCTGCATTGTTACCCTGCGTCTCAGAAGCCTCTGGCAAACGTCTCTGCTGAAGACCTGCGAAACTAATTCTGCAGGCTGTGTGGAACTGAGAGGGACTGAGGGTGAGCTCAACTCTCAGAAGTAAGATGGTTTTGGACAAGGCGTTCAGCTACCCTCTCACGTATGCAACTTAGTATGTAGCACCAGTCTACCACAGGAATTACTAGGAAATCGCTGAACTGAGCTTGGAGGCACTAGTCTTGTGTGCCGGGTGATTCCAATTACCTCTACCAACACTTCCGTCAAACAGCGAGCCTAGGCCTTTTAGAAGCCAAGAGTACCAGCAGGCTGGATGTGGAGGTACAGGCCATAAGCTCAACTCTCAGAAGTGTGTATGCATGGGAGGCAGATGTCTGCTACCCGCTCGTACATGGGATTTGGAACCTAGCTACACTCTGGTTGAGGAAAGCCGTTGGAAATCGCTGTATTCAACTCAGATACACGGGAGTTCAGGCCCAGTGCTCACACATGCTTTTCCCGCAACCTCTCCCAGCCACTAACATTAGGATGTTAGCAGCTACTCCTACAGTCAGGCAGCATGCGGGAGGGTTCTGCCCTGTCCTCAGCTCTCACAGGGAAGCATGTCTTGAAGCCAGCTGTCAACTAGCTGCATTCCTATGGCAGTGAGAAGGTAGCAGTACTCTGAGTCAGGTGGTTCCAAGATTACCACTCTACTGCACCTGGAGATACCCTCCAGGTCTGCATTGTTAACTTGTACTCAGAAGCCTCTGGCAATCGTCTCTGGTGAAGACGTGTGAAACTCACTCTGCAGGCAGTGTGGAACTGTGAGGGACTGAGGGTGGGCTCAACTCTCAGAAGTAAGATGCTTTTGGACAAGGCTTTCAGCTACCTTCTCACATATGGAACTTAGTATGTGGCACCTGTCTACAACAAGAATTACTGGGAAATCGTGAATTGAGCTTGGAGCACTCGTCTTGTGTGCCGGGAGATTCCAATTACCTCTCCCAGCACTTCAGTCAAACAGCGAGCCTAGGATTTTAGAAGTCAAGGGTACCAGCAGGCTGGATGTGGAGGTACAGGCCATAAGCTCAACCCTCAGAAGTGTGTATGCATGGGAGGCAGATGTCTGCTACCCACTCGGACATGGGAGTTGGAAACTGGATACACTGTGATTGAAGAAGTCCATTGGAAATCGCTGTATTCAACTCAGATACACGGGAGTTCAGGCCCAGTGCTCACACATGCTTTTCCCGAAACCTCTCCCAGCCACTAACATTAGGATGTTAGCAGCTACTCCTACAGTCAGGCAGGATGCGGGAGTGTTCTGCCCTGTCCTCAGCTCTCACAGGGAAGCATGTCTTGAAGCCAGCTGTCAACTAGCTGCACACCTATGGCAGTGAGAAGGTAGCAGTACTCTGATTCAGGAGGTTCCAAGATTACCACTCTACTGAACCTGGAGATACCCTCCAGGTCTGCATTGTTAACTTGTACTCAGAAGCCTCTGGCAATCGTCTCTGGTGAAGACGTGTGAAACTCACTCTGCAGGCAGTGTGGAACTGTGAGGGATTGAGGGTGAGCTCAACACTCAGAAGAAAGATGCTTTGGACAAGGCGTTCAGCTACCTTCTCACATATGGAACTTAGTATGTAGCACCTGTCTACCACAAGAATTACTGGGAAATCGTGAATTGAGCTTGGAGGCACTCATCTAGTGTGCCGGGACATTCCAATTACCTCTCCCAGCACTTCCGTCAAACAGCGAGCCTAGGCATTTTAGAAGCCAAGGGTACCAGCAGGCTGGATGTGGAGGTACAGGCCATAAGCTCAACTCTCAGAAGTGTGTATGCATGGGAGGCAGATGTCTGCTACCCGCTCGTACATGGGATTTGGAACCTAGCTACACTCTGGTTGAGGAAAGCCGTTGGACATCGCTGTATTCAACTCAGATACACGGGAGTTCAGGCCCAGTGCTCACACATGCTTTTCCCGCAACCTCTCCCAGCCACTAACATAAGGATGCTAGCAGCTACTCCTACAGTCAGGCAGGATGCGGGAGGGTTCTGCCCTTTCCTCAGCTCTCACAGGGAAGCATGTCTTGAAGCCAGCTGTCAACTAGCTGCATTCCTATGGCAGTGAGAAGGTAGTAGTATTCTGAGATAGGAGGTTCCAAGATTACCAGGCTACTGCACCTGGGGATACCCTCAAGGTCTGCTTTGTTACCCTGCGTCTCAGAAGCCTCTGGCAAACGTCTCTGCTGAAGACCTGCGAACCTGACTTTGCAGGCATGTGGAACTGTGAGGGACTGAGGCTGAGCTCAACTCTCAGAAGTAAGATGGTTTTGGACAAGGCGTTCAGCTACCATCTCACGTATGGAACTTAGTATGTAGCACCAGTCTACCACAGGAATTACTAGGAAATCGCTGAACTGAGCTTGGAGGCACTAGTCTTGTGTGCCGGGTGATTCCAATTACCTCTCCCAACACTTCCGTCAAACAGCGAGCCTAGGCCTTTTAGAAGCCAAGGGTACCAGCAGGCTGGATGTGGAGGTACAGGCCATAAGCTCAACTCTCAGAACTGTATATGCATGGGAGGCAAATGTCTGGTACCCACTCGGACATGGGAGTTGGAACCTAGCTACACTGTGATTGAAGAAGGCCATTGGAAATCGCTGTATTCAACTCAGATACACGGGAGTTCAGGCCCAGTGCTCACACATGCTTTTCCCGCAACCTCTCCCAGCCACTAACATAAGGATGTTAGCAGCTACTCCTACAGTCAGGCAGGATGCGGGAGGGTTCTGCCCTGTCCTCAGCTCTCACAGGGAAGCATGTCTTGAAGCCAGCTGTCAACTAGCTGCATTCCTATGGCAGTGAGAAGGTAGCAGTACTCTGAGTCAGGAGGTTCCAAGATTACCACTCTACTGCACCTGGAGATACCCTCCAGGTCTGCATTGTTAACTTGTACTCAGAAGCCTCTGGCAATCGTCTCTGGTGAAGACGTGTGAAACTCACTCTGCAGGCAGTGTGGAACTGTGAGGGACTGAGGGTGGGCTCAACTCTCAGAAGTAAGATGCTTTTGGACAAGGCGTTCAGCTACCATCTCACATATGGAACTTAGTATGTAGCACCTGTCTACCAAGAGAATTACTGGGAAATCGTGAATTGAGCTTGGAGGCACTCGTCTTGTGTGCCGGGAGATTCCAATTACCTCTCCCAGCACTTCCGTCAAACAGCGAGCCTAGGCCTTTTAGAAGCCAAGGGTACCAGCAGGCTGGATGTGGAGGTACAGGCCATAAGCTCAACCCTCAGAAGTGTGTATGCATGGGAGGCATATGTCTGCTACCCGCTCGTACATGGTATTTGGATCCTAGCTACACTCTGGTTGAGGTAAGCCGTTGGAAATCGCTGTATTCAACTCAGATACACGGGAGTTCAGGCCCAGTGCTCACACATGCTTTTCCCGCAACCTCTCCCAGCCACTAACATTAGGATGTTAGCAGCTACTCCTACAGTCAGGCAGCATGCGGGAGGGTTCTGCCCTGTCCTCAGCTCTCTCAGGGAAGCATGTCTTGAAGCCAGCTAGCTGTCAACTAGCTGCATTCCTATGGCAGTGAGAAGGTAGCAGTATTCTGAGTCAGGAGGTTCCAAGATTACCATTCGACTGCAACTGGGGATACCCTCCAGGTCTGCATTGTTACCCTGCGTCTCAGAAGCCTCTGGCAAACGTCTCTGCTGAAGACCTGAGAAACTCACTCTGCAGGCAGTGTGGAACTGTTAGGGACTGAGGGTGAGCTCAACTCTCAGAAGTAAGATGGTTTTGGACAAGGCGCTCAGCTACCCTCTCAGGTATGGAACTTAGTATGTAGCACCAGTCTACCACAGGAATTACTAGGAAATCGCTGAACTGAGCTTGGAGGCACTAGTCTTGTGTGCCGGGTGATTCCAATTACCCCTCCCAGCACTTTCGTCAAACAGCGAGCCTAGGCCTTTTAAGAGCCAAGGGTACCAGCAGGCTGGATGTGGAGGTACAGGCCATAAGCTCAACTCTCAGAAGTGTGTATGCATGGGAGGCAGATATCTGCTACCCACTCGGACATGGGAGTTGGAACCTGGCTACACTGTGATTGAACAAGGCCATTGGAAATAGCTGTATTCAACTCAGATACACGGGAGTTCAGGCCCAGTGCTCACACATGCTTTTCCCGCAACCTCTCCCAGCCACTAACATTAGGATGTTAGCAGCTACTCCTACAGTCAGGCAGGATGCGGGACGTTCTGCCCAGTCCTCAGCTCTCACAGGGAAGCATGTCTTGAAGCCAGCTGTCAACTAGCTGCATTCCTATGGCAGTGAGAAGGTAGCAGTACTCTGAGTCAGGAGGTTCCAAGATTACCACTCTACTGCAGCTGGAGATACCCTCCAGGTCTGCATTGTTAACTTGTACTCAGAAGCCTCTGGCAATCGTCTCTGGTGAAGATGTGTGAAACTCACTCTGCAGGCAGTGTGGAACTGTGAGGGACTGAGGGTGAGCTCAACTCTCAGAAGTAAGATGGTTTTGGACAAGGCGTTCAGCTACCTTCTCACATATGGAACTTAGTATGTAGCACATGTCTACCACAAGAATTACTGGGAAATCGTGAATTGAGCTTGGAGGCACTCGTCTTGTGTGCCGGGAGATTCCAATTACCTCTCCCAGCACTTCCGTCAAACAGCGAGCCTAGGTCTTTTAGAAGCCAAGTGTACCAGCAGGCTGGCTGTGGAGGTACAGGCCATAAGCTCAACTCTCAGAAGTGTGTATGCATGGGAGGCAGATGTCTGCTACCCGCTCCTACATGGGATTTGGAACCTAGCTACACTCTGGTTGAGGAAAGCCGTTGGAAATCGCTGTATTCAACTCAGATACACGGGAGTTCAGGCCCAGTGCTCACACATGCTTTTCCCGCAACCTCTCCCAGCCACTAACATAAGGATGTTAGCAGCTACTCCTACAGTCAGGCAGGATGCGGGAGGGTACTGCCCTGTCCTCAGCTCTCACAGGGAAGCATGTCTTGAAGCCAGCTGTCAACTAGCTGCATTCCTATGGCAGTGAGAAGGTAGCAGTAGTCTGAGTCAGGAGGTTCCAAGATTACCACTCTACTGCAGCTGGAGATACCTTCCAGGTGTCCATTGTTAACTTGTACTCAGAAGCCTCTGGCAATCGTCTCTGGTGAAGATGTGTGAAACTCACTCTGCAGGCAGTGTGGAACTGTGAGGGACTGAGGGTGGGCTCAACTCTCAGAGGTAAGATGCTTTTGGACAAGGCGTTCAGCTACCTTCTCACATATGGAACTTAGTATATAGCACCTGTCTACCACAAGAATTACTGGGAAATCGTGAATTGAGCTTAGAGGCACTCGTCTTGTGTGCCGGGAGATTCCAATTACCTCTCCCAGAACTTCCGTCAAACAGCGAGCCTAGGCCTTTTAGAAGCCAATGGTACCAGCAGGCTGGATGTGGAGGTACAGGCCATAAGCTCAACTCTCAGAAGTGTGTATGCATGGGAGGCAGATGTCTGCTACCCTCTCGTACATGGGATTTGGAACCTAGCTACACTCTGGTTGAGGAAAGCCGTTGGAATCGCTGTATTCAACTTAGATACACGGGAGTTCAGGCCCAGTGCTCACACATGCTTTTCCCGCAACTTCTACCAGCCACTAACATAAGGATGTTAGCAGCTACTCCTACAGTCAGGCAGGATGCGGTAGGGTTCTGCCCTGTCCTCAGCTATAGAGGGAAGCATGTCTTGAAGCCAGCTGTCAACTAGCTGCATTCCTATGGCAGTGAGAAGGTAGCAGTACTCTGAGTCAGGAGGTTCCAAGATTACCAGTCGACTGCACCTGGGGATACCCTCCAGGTCTGCATTGTTACCCTGCGTCTCAGAAGCCTCTGGCAAACGTCTCTGCTGAAGACCTGCGAAACTCACTCTGCAGGCAGTGTGGAACTGTGAGGGACTGAGGGTGAGCTCAACTCTCAGAAGTAAGATGGTTTTGGACAAGGCGTTCAGCTACACTCTCACGTATGGAACTTAGTATGTAGCACCAGTCTACCACAGGAATTACTAGGAAATCGCTGAACTGAGCTTGGAGGCACTAGTCTTGTGTGCCGGGTGATTCCAATTACCTCTCCCAGCACTTCCGTCAAACAGCGAGTCTAGGCCTTTTAGAAGCCAAGGGTACCAGCAGGCTGGATGTGGAGGTACAGGCCATAAGCTCAACTCTCAGAAGTGTGTATGCATGGGAGGCAGATGTCTACTACCCGCTCGTACATGGGATTTGAACCTAGCTACACTCTGGTTGAGGAAAGCCGTTGGAAATCGCTGTATTCAACTCAGATACACGGGAGTTCAGGCCCAGTGCTCACAAATGCTTTTAACGCAACCTCTCCCAGCCACTAACATTAGGATGTTAGCAGCTAATCCTACAGTCAGGCAGGATGGGGGAGGGTTCTGCCCTGTCCTCAGCTCTCACAGGGAAGCATGACTTGAAGCCAGCTGTCAACTAGCTGCATTCCTATGGCAGTGAGAAGGTAGCAGTACTCTCAGTCAGGAGGTTCCAAGTTTACCACTCTACTGCACCTGGAGATACCCTCCAGGTCTGCATTGTTAACTTGTACTCAAAAGCCTCTGGCAATCGTCTCCGGTGAAGACGTGTGAAACTCACTCTGCAGGCAGTGTGGAACTGTGAGGGACTGAGGGTGGGCTCAACTCTCAGAAGTAAGATGCTTTTGGACAAGACGTTCAGCTACCATCTCACGTATGGAACTTAGTATGTAGCACCTGTCTACCACAAGAATTACTGGGAAATCGTGAATTGAGCTTGGAGGCACTCGTCTTGTGTGCCGGGAGATTCCAATTACCTCTCCCAGCACTTCCGTCAAACAGCGAGCCTAGGCCTTTTATAAGACAAGGGTACCAGCAGGCTGGATGTGGAGGTACAGGCCATAAGCTCAACTGTCAGAAGTGTGTATGCATGGGAGGCAGATGTCTGCTACCCACTCGGACATGGGATTTGGAACCTAGCAACACTCTGGTTGAGGAAAGCCGTTGGAAATCGATGTATTCAACTCAAATACACGGGAGTTCAGGCCCAGTGCTCACACATGCTTTTCCCACAACCTCTCCCAGCCACTAACATAAGGATGTTAGCAGCTACTCCTACAGTCAGTCAGGATGCGGGAGTGTTCTGCCCTGTCCTCAGCTCTCACAGGGAAGCATGTCTTGAAGCCAGCTGTCAACTAGCTGCATTCCTATGGCAGTGAGAAGGTAGCAGTATTCTGAGTCAGGAGGTTCCAAGATTACCAGTCTACTGCACCTGGGGATACGCTCCAGGTCTCAATTGTTACCCTGCGTCTCAGAAGCCTCTAGCAAACGTCTCTGCTGAAGACCTGCGAAACTCACTCCGCAGGCAGTGTGGAACTGTGAGGGACTGAGGCTGAGCTCAACTCTCAGAAGTAAGATGGTTTTGGACAAGGCGTTCAGCCACCCTCTCACGTATGCAACTTAGTATGTAGCACCAGTCTACCACAGGAATTACTAGGAAATCGCTGAACTGAGCTTGGAGGCACTAGTCTTGTGTGCCGGGTGATTCCAATTACCTCTCCCAGCACTTCCGTCAAACAGCGAGCCTAGGCCTTTTAGAAGCCAAGGGTACCAGCAGGCTGGATGTGGAGGTACAGGCCATAAGCTCAACTCTCAGAAGTGTGTATGCATGGGAGGCAGATGTCTGCTACCCGCTCGTACATGGGATTTGGAACCTAGCTACACTCTGGTTGAGGAAAGCCGTTGGAAATCGCTGTATTCAACTCAGATACACGGGAGTTCAGGCCCAGTGCTCACACATGCTTTTCCCGCAACCTCTCCCAGCCACTAATATTAGGATGTTAGCAGCTACTCCTACAGTCAGGCAGCATGCGGGAGGGTTCTGCCCTGTCCTCAGCTCTCACAGGGAAGCATGTCTTGAAGCCAGCTGTCAACTAGCTGCATTCCTATGGCAGTGAGAAGGTAGCAGTACTCTGAGTCAGGTGGTTCCAAGATTACCACTCTACTGCACCTGGAGATACCCTCCAGGTCTGCATTGTTAACTTGTACTCAGAAGCCTCTGGCAATCGTCTCTGGTGAAGACGTGTGAAACTCACTCTGCAGGCAGTGTGGAACTGTGAGGGACTGAGGGTGGGCTCAACTCTCAGAAGTAAGATGCTTTTGGACAAGGCGTTCAGCTACCTTCTCACATATGGAACTTAGTATGTAGCACCTGTCTACAACAAGAATTACTGGGAAATCGTGAATTGAGCTTGGAGGCACTCGTCTTGTGTGCCGGGAGATTCCAATTACCTCTCCCAGCACTTCCGTCAAACAGCGAGCCTAGGCCTTTTAGAAGCCAAGGGTACCAGCAGGCTGGATGTGGAGGTACAGGCCATAAGCTCAACTCTCAGAAGTGTGTATGCATGGGAGGCAGATGTCTGCTACCCACTCGGACATGGGAGTTGGAACCTAGCTATATTGTGATTGAAGAAGGCCATTGGAAATCGCTGTATTAAACTCAGATACACGGGAGTTCAGGCCCAGTGCTCACACATGCTTTTCCCACAACCTCTCCCAGCCACTAACATTAGGATGTTAGCAGCTACTCCTACAGTCAGGCAGGATGCGGGAGTGTTCTGCCCTGTCCTCAGCTCTCACAGGGAAGCATGTCTTGAAGCCAGCTGTCAACTAGCTGCATTCCTATGGCAGTGAGAAGGTAGCAGTATTCTGAGT
Organism: Canis aureus; assembly: GCF_053574225.1. Lineage (NCBI taxonomy): Eukaryota > Metazoa > Chordata > Mammalia > Carnivora > Canidae > Canis > Canis aureus. The sequence goes on from NC_135643.1 coordinate 42,320,798, forward strand.
CAGTAGGTTCCAAGATTACCAGTCTACTGCACCTGGGGATACGCTCCAGGTCTGCATTGTTACCCTGCGTCTCAGAAGCCTCTAGCAAACGTCTCTGCTGAAGACCTGCGAAACTCACTCTGCAGGCAGTGTGGAACTGTGAGGGACTGAGGCTGAGCTCAACTCTCAGAAGTAAGATGGTTTTGGACAAGGCGTTCAGCTACCCTCTCACGTATGGAACTTAGTATGTAGCACCAGTCTACCACAGGAATTACTAGGAAATCGCTGAACTGAGCTTGGAGGCACTAGTCTTGTGTGCCGGGTGATTCCAATTACCTCTCCCAGCACTTCCGTCAAACAGCGAGCCTAGGCCTTTTAGAAACCAAGGGTACCAGCAGCCTGGATGTGGAGGTACAGGCCATAAGCTCAACTCTCAGAAGTGTGTATGCATGGGAGGCAGATGTCTGCTACCCACTCAGACATGGGAGTTGGAACCTGGCTACACTATGATTGAACAAGGCCATTGGAAATCGCTGTATTCAACTCAGATACACGGGATTTCAGGCCCAGTGCTCACACATGCTTTTCTCGCAACCTCTCACAGCCACTAACATAAGGATGTTAGCAGCTACTCCTACAGTCAGGCAGGATGCGGGAGGTTCTGCCCTGTCCTCAGCTCTCACAGGGAAGCATGTCTTGAAGCCAGCTGTCAACTAGCTGCATTCCTATGGCAGTGAGAAGGTAGCAGTACTCTGAGTCAGGAGGTTCCAAGATTACCACTATACTGCAGCTGGAGATACCCTCCAGGTCTGCATTGTTAACTTGTACTCAGAAGCCTCTGGCAATCGTCTCTGGTGAAGATGTGTGAAACTCACTCTGCAGGCACTGTGGAACTGTGAGGGACTGAGGGTGAGCTCAAACTTCAGAAGTAAGATGCTTTTGGACAAGGCGTTCAGCTACCTTCTCACATATGGAACTTAGTAAGTAGCACCTGTCTACCACAAGAATTACTGGGAAATCGTGAATTGAGCTTGGAGGCACTCGTCTTGTGTGCCGGGGGATTCCAATTACCTCTCCCAGCACTTCCGTCAAACAGCGAGCCTAGGTCTTTTAGAAGCCAAGTGTACCAGCAGGCTGGCTGTGGAGATACAGGCCATAAGCTCAACTCTCAGAAGTGTGTATGCATGGGAGGCAGATGTCTGCTACCCGCTCCTACATGGGATTTGGAAACTAGCTACACTCTGGTTGAGGAAAGCCGTTGGAAATCGCTGTATTCAACTCAGATACACGGGAGTTCAGGCCCAGTGCTCACAAATGCTTTTCCTGCAACCTCTCCCAGCCACTAACATTAGGATGTTAGCAGCTACTCCTACAGTCAGGCAGGATGCGGGAGGGTTCTGCCCTTTCCTCAGCTCTCACAGGGAAGCATGTCCTGAAGCCAGCTGTCAACTAGCTGCATTCCTATGGCAGTGAGAAGGTAGCAGTACTCTGAGTAAGGAGGTTCCAAGATTACCACTCTACTGCACCTGGAGATACCCTCCAGGTCTGCATTGTTAACTTGTACTCAGAAGCCTCTGGCAATCGTCTCTGGTGAAGACGTGTGAAACTCACTCTGCAGGCAGTGTGGAACTGTGAGCGACTGAGGGTGAGCTCAACTCTCAGAAGTAAGATGCTTTTGGACAAGGCGTTCAGCTACCTTCTCACATATGGAACTTAGTATGTAGCACCTGTCTACCACAAGAATTACTGGGAAATCGTGAATTGAGCTTGGAGGCACTCGTCTTGTGTGCCGGGACATTCCAATTACCTCTCCCAGCACTTCCGTCAAACAGCGAGCCTAGGCCTTTTAGAAGCCAAGGGTACCAGCAGGCTGGATGTGGAGGTACAGGGCATAAGCTCAACTCTCAGAAGTGTGTATGCATGGGAGGCAGATGTCTGCTACCCGCTCGTACATGGGATTTGGAACCTAGCTACACTCTGGTTGAGGAAAGTCGTTGGAAATCGCTGTATTCAACTCAGATACACGGGAGTTCAGGCCCAGTGCTCACACATGCTTTTCCCGCAACCTCACCCAGCCGCTAGCATTAGGATGTTAGCAGCTACTCCTACAGTCAGGCAGGATGCGGGAGGGTTCTGCCCTGTCCTCAGCTCTCTCAGGGAAGCATGTCTTGAAGCCAGCTAGCTGTCAACTAGCTGCATTCCTATGGCAGTGAGAAGGTAGCAGTATTCTGAGTCAGGAGGTTCCAAATTACCAGTCTACTGCACCTGGGGATACCCTCCAGGTCTGCATTGTTACCCTGCGTCTCAGAGGCCTCTGGTAAACGTCTCTGCTGAAGACCTGCGAAACTCACTCTGCAGGCAGTGTGGAACTGTGAGGGACTGAGGCTGAGCTCAACTCTCAGAAGTAAGATGGTTTTGGACAAGGCGTTCAGCTACCCTCTCACGTATGGAACTTAGTATGTAGCACCAGTCTACCACAGGAATTACTAGGAAATCGCTGAACTGAGCTTGGAGGCACTAGTCTTGTGTGCCGGGTGATTCCAATTACCTCTCCCAGCACTTCCGTCAAACAGCGAGCCTAGGCCTTTTAGAAGCCAAGGGTACCAGCAGGCTGGATGTGGAGGTACAGGCCATAAGCTCAACTCTCAGAAGTGTATATGCATGGGAGGCAGATGTCTTCTACCCACTCGGACATAGGAGTTGGAACGTAGCTACACTGTGATTGAAGAAGGCCATTGGAAATCGCTGTATTCAACTCAGATACACGGGATTTCAGGCCCAGTGCTCACACATGCTTTTCGCGCAACCTCTCCAAGCCACTAACATAAGGATGTTAGCAGCTACTCCTACAGTCAGGCAGGATGCGGGAGTGTTCTGCCCTGTCCTCAGCTCTCACAGGGAAGCATGTCTTGAAGCCAGCTGTCAACTAGCTGCTCTCCTATGGCAGTGAGAAGGTAGCAGTAGTCTGAGTCAGGAGGTTCCAAGATTACCACTCTACTGCACCTGGAGATACCATCCAGGTCTGCATTGTTAACTTGTACTCACAAGCCTCTGGCAATCGTCTCTGGTGAAGACGTGTGAAACTCACTCTGCAGGCAGTGTGCAAGTGTGAGGGACTGAGGGTGTGCTCAACTCTCAGAAGTAAGATGCTTTTGGACAAGGCGTTCAGCTACCTTCTCACATATGGAACTTAGTATGTAGCACCTGTCTACCACAAGAATTACTGGGAAATCTTGAATTGAGCTTGGAGGCACTCGTCTTGTGTGCCGGGAGATTCCAATTACCTCTCCCAGCACTTCCGTCAAACAGCGAGCCTAGGTCTTTTAGAAGCCAAGGGTACCAGCAGGCTGGATGTGGAGGTACAGGCCATAAGCTCAACTCTCAGAAGTGTGTATGCATGGGAGGCAGATGTCTGCTACCCGCTCGTACATGGGATTTGGACCCTAGCAACACTCTGGTTGAGGAAAGCCGTTGGAAATCGCTGTATTCAACTCAGATACACGTGAGTTCAGGCCCAGTGCTCACACATGCTTTTCCCGCAACCTATCCCAGCCACTAACATAAGGATGTTAGCAGCTACTCCTACAGTCAGGCAGGATGCGGGAGGGTTCTGCCCTTTCCTCAGCTCTCAGAAGGAAGCATGTCTTGAAGCCAGCTGTCAACTAGCTGCATTCCTATGGCAGTGAGAAGGTAACAGTACTCTGAGTCTGGAGGTTCCAAGATTACCAGTCTTCTGCACCTGGGGATACCCTCCAGGTCTGCATTGTTACCCTGCGTCTCAGAAGCCTCTGGCAAACGTCTGCTGAAGACCTGCGAAACTCATTCTGCAGGCAGTGTGGAACTGAGAGGGACTGAGGGTGAGCTCAACTCTCAGAAGTAAGATGGATTTGGACAAGGCGTTCAGGTACCCTCTCACGTATGGAACTTAGTATGTAGCACCAGTCTACCAAAGGAATTACTAGGAAATCGCTGAACTGAGCTTGGAGGCACTAGTCTTGTGTGCCGGGTGATTCCAATTACCTCTCCCAGCACTTCCGTCAAACAGCGAGCCTAGGCCTTTTAGAAGCCAAGGGTACCAGCAGGCTGGATGTGGAGGTACAGGCCATAAGCTCAACTCTCAGAAGTGTATATGCATGGGAGGCAGATGTCTTCTACCCACTCGGACATAGGAGTTGGAACGTAGCTACACTGTGATTGAAGAAGGCCATTGGAAATCGCTGTATTCAACTCAGATACACGGGATTTCAGGCCCAGTGCTCACACATGCTTTTCGCGCAACCTCTCCAAGCCACTAACATAAGGATGTTAGCAGCTACTCCTACAGTCAGGCAGGATGCGGGAGTGTTCTGCCCTGTCCTCAGCTCTCACAGGGAAGCATGTCTTGAAGCCAGCTGTCAACTAGCTGCTTTCCTATGGCAGTGAGAAGGTAGCAGTAGTCTGAGTCAGGAGGTTCCAAGATTACCACTCTACTGCACCTGGAGATACCGTCCAGGTCTGCATTGTTAACTTGTACTCACAAGCCTCTGGCAATCGTCTCTGGTGAAGACGTGTGAAACTCACTCTGCAGGCAGTGTGCAAGTGTGAGGGACTGAGGGTGTGCTCAACTCTCAGAAGTAAGATGCTTTTGGACAAGGCGTTCAGCTACCTTCTCACATATGGAACTTAGTATGTAGCACCTGTCTACCACAAGAATTACTGGGAAATCTTGAATTGAGCTTGGAGGCACTCGTCTTGTGTGCCGGGAGATTCCAATTACCTCTCCCAGCACTTCCGTCAAACAGCGAGCCTAGGTCTTTTAGAAGCCAAGGGTACCAGCAGGCTGGATGTGGAGGTACAGGCCATAAGCTCAACTCTCAGAAGTGTGTATGCATGGGAGGCAGATGTCTGCTACCCGCTCGTACATGGGATTTGGACCCTAGCAACACTCTGGTTGAGGAAAGCCGTTGGAAATCGCTGTATTCAACTCAGATACACGTGAGTTCAGGCCCAGTGCTCACACATGCTTTTCCCGCAACCTATCCCAGCCACCAACATAAGGATGTTAGCAGCTACTCCTACAGTCAGGCAGGATGCGGGAGGGTTCTGCCCTTTCCTCAGCTCTCACAAGGAAGCATGTCTTGAAGCCAGCTGTCAACTAGCTGCATTCCTATGGCAGTGAGAAGGTAACAGTACTCTGAGTCTGGAGGTTCCAAGATTACCAGTCTTCTGCACCTGGGGATACCCACAGGTCTGCATTGTTACCCTGTGTCTCAGAAGCCTCTGGCAAACGTCTCTGCTGAAGACCTGCGAAACTCATTCTGCAGGCAGTGTGGAACTGAGAGGGACTGAGGGTGAGCTCAACTCTCAGAAGTAAGATGGATTTGGACAAGGCGTTCAGGTACCCTCTCACGTATGGAACTTAGTATGTAGCACCAGTCTACCAAAGGAATTACTAGGAAATCGCTGAACTGAGCTTTCAGGCACTCGTCTTGTGTTCCGTGTGATTCCAATTACCTCTCCCATCACTTCCGTCAAACAGCGAGCCCTGGCCTTTTAGAAGCCAAAGGTACCACCAGGCTGGATGTGGAGGTACAGGCCATAAGCTCAACTCTCAGAAGTGTGTATGCATGGGAGGCAGATGTCTGCTACCCGCTCGTACATGGGATTTGGAACCTAGCAACACTCTGGTTGAGGAAAGCCGTTGGAAATCGCTGTATTCAACTCAGATACACGGGAGTTCAGGCCCAGTGCTCACACATGCTTTTCCCGCAACCCTCCCAACCACTAACATTAGTATGTTAGCAGCTACTCCTACAGTCAGGCAGCATGCGGGAGGGTTCTGCCCTGTCCTCAGCTCTCACAGGGAAGCATGTCTTGAAGCCAGCTGTCAACTAGCTGCATTCCCATGGCAGTGAGAAGGTAGCAGTACTCTGAGTCAGGTGGTTCCAAGATTACCACTCTACTGCACCTGGAGATACCCTCCAGGTCTGCATTGTTAACTTTTACTCAGAAGCCTCTGGCAATCGTCTCTGGTGAAGACGTGTGAAACTCACTCTGCAGGCAGTGTGGAACTGTGAGGGACTGAGGGTGGGCTCAACTCTCAGAAGTTAGATGCTTTTGGACAAGGCGTTCAGCTACCTTCTCACATATGGAACTTAGTATGTAGCACCTGTCTACCACAAGAATTACTGGGAAATCGTGAATTGATATTGGAGGCACTCGTCTTGTGAGCCGGGAGATTCCAATTACCTCTCCCAGCACTTCCGTCAAACAGCGAGCCTAGGCCTTTTAGAAGCCAAGGGTACCAGCAGACTGGATGTGGAGGTACAGGCCATAAGCTCAACTCTCAGAAGTGTGCATGCATGGGAGGCAGATGTCTGCTACCCACTCGGACTTGGGATATGGAACCTGGCTACACTCTGATTGATGAAAGCCTTTGGAAATCGCTGTATTCAACTCAGATACACGGGAGTTCAGGCCCAGTGCTCACACATGCTTTTCGCGCAACCTCTCCCAGCCACTAACATAAGGATGTTAGCAGCTACTCCTACAGTCAGGCAGGATGCGGGAGGGTTCTGCCCTTTCCTCAGCTCTCACAGGGAAGCATGTCTTGAAGCCAGCTGTCAACTAGCTGCATTCCTATGGCAGTGAGAAGGTAGCAGTACTCTGAGTCAGGAGGTTCCAAGATTACGACTCTACTGCACCTGGAGATACCCTCCAGGTCTGCATTGTTAACTTGTACTCAGAAGCCTCTGGCAATCGTCTCTGGTGAAGACGTGTGAAACTCACTCTGCAAGCAGTGTGGAACTGTGAGGGATTGAGGGTGAGCTCAACACTCAGAAGAAAGATGCTTTGGACAAGGCGTTCAGCTACCTTCTCACATATGGAACTTAGTATGTAGCACCTGTCTACCACAAGAATTACTGGGAAATCGTGAATTGAGCTTGGAGGCACTCATCTTGTGTGCCGGGACATTCCAATTACCTCTCCCAGCACATCTGTCAAACAGCGAGCCTAGGCCTTTTAGGAGCCAAGGGTACCAGCAGGCTGGATGTGGAGGTACAGGCCATAAGCTCAACTCTCAGAAGTGTGTATGCATGGGAGGCAGATGTCTGCTACCCGCTCGTACATGGGATTTGGAACCTAGCTACACTCTGGTTGAGGAAAGCCGTTGGACATCGCTGTATTCAACTCAGATACACGGGAGTTCAGGCCCAGTGCTCACACATGCTTTTCGCGCAACCTCTCCCAGCCACTAACATAAGGATGCTAGCAGCTAATCCTACAGTCAGGCAGGATGCGGGAGGGTTCTGCCCTTTCCTCAGCTCTCACAGGGAAGCATGTCTTGAAGCCAGCTGTCAACTAGCTGCATTCCTATGGCAGTGAGAAGGTAGTAGTATTCTGAGATAGGAGGTTCCAAGATTACCAGGCTACTGCACCTGGGGATACCCTCAAGGTCTGCTTTGTTACCCTGCGTCTCAGAAGCCTCTGGCAAACGTCTCTGCTGAAGACCTGCGAACCTGACTCTGCAGGCATGTGGAACTGTGAGGGACTGAGGCTGAGCTCAACTCTCAGAAGTAAGATGGTTTTGGACAAGGCGTTCAGCTACCATCTCACGTATGGAACTTAGTATGTAGCACCAGTCTACCACAGGAATTACTAGGAAATCGCTGAACTGAGCTTGGAGGCACTAGTCTTGTGTGCCGGGTGATTCCAATTACCTCTCCCAACACTTCCGTCAAACAGCGAGCCTAGGCCTTTTAGAAGCCAAGGGTACCAGCAGGCTGGATGTGGAGGTACAGGCCATAAGCTCAACTCTCAGAAGTGTATATGCATGGGAGGCAAATGTCTGGTACCCACTCGGACATGGGAGTTGGAACCTAGCTACACTGTGATTGAAGAAGGCCATTGGAAATCGCTGTATTCAACTCAGATACACGGGAGTTCAGGCCCAGTGCTCACACATGCTTTTCCCGCAACCTCTCCCAGCCACTAACATTAGGATGTTAGCAGCTACTTCTACAGTCAGGCAGGATGCGGGAGGGTTCTGCCCTGTCCTCAGCTCTCACAGGGAAGCATGTCTTGAAGCCAGCTGTCAACTAGCTGCATTCCTATGGCAGTGAGAAGGTAGCAGTACTCTGAGTCAGGAGGTTCCAAGATTACCACTCTACTGCACCTGGAGATACCCTCCAGGTCTGCATTGTTAACTTGTACTCAGAAGCCTCTGGCAATCGTCTCTGGTGAAGACGTGTGAAACTCACTCTGCAGGCAGTGTGGAACTGTGAGGGACTGAGGGTGGGCTCAACTCTCAGAAGTAAGATGCTTTTGGACAAGGCGTTCAGCTACCATCTCACATATGGAACTTAGTATGTAGCACCTGTCTACCAAGAGAATTACTGGGAAATCGTGAATTGAGCTTGGAGGCACTAGTCTTGTGTGCCGGGAGATTCCAATTACCTCTCCCAGCACTTCCGTCAAACAGCGAGCCTAGGCCTTTTAGAAGCCAAGGGTACCAGCAGGCTGGATGTGGAGGTACAGGCCATAAGCTCAACTCTCAGAAGTGTGTATGCATGGGAGGCAGATGTCTGCTACCCGCTCGTACATGGGATTTGGATCCTAGCTACACTCTGGTTGAGGTAAGCCGTTGGAAATCGCTGTATTCAACTCAGATACACGGGAGTTCAGGCCCAGTGCTCACACATGCTTTTCCCGCAACCTCTCCCAGCCACTAACATTAGGATGTTAGCAGCTACTCCTACAGTCAGGCAGCATGCGGGAGGGTTCTGCCCTGTCCTCAGCTCTCTCAGGGAAGCATGTCTTGAAGCCAGCTAGCTGTGAACTAGCTGCATTCCTATGGCAGTGAGAAGGTAGCAGTATTCTGAGTCAGGAGGTTCCAAGATTACCAGTCGACTGCACCTGGGGATACCCTCCAGGTCTGCATTGTTACCCTGCGTCTCAGAAGCCTCTGGCAAACGTCTCTGCTGAAGACCTGCGAAACTCACTCTGCAGGCAGTGTGGAACTGTGAGGGACTGAGGGTGAGCTCAACTCTCAGAAGTAAGATGGTTTTGGACAAGGCGTTCAGCTACCCTCTCAGGTATGGAACTTAGTATGTAGCACCAGTCTACCACAGGAATTACTAGGAAATCGCTGAACTGAGCTTGGAGACACTAGTCTTGTGTGCCGGGTGATTCCAATTACCCCTCCCAGCACTTTCGTCAAACAGCGAGCCTAGGCCTTTTAGAAGCCAAGGGTACCAGCAGGCTGGATGTGGAGGTACAGGCCATAAGCTCAACTATCAGAAGTGTATATGCATGGGAGGCAGATGTCTGCTACCCACTCGGACATGGGAGTTGGAAACTGGCTACACTGTGATTGAAGAAGTCCATTGGAAATCGCTGTATTCAACTCAGATACACGGGAGTTCAGGCCCAGTGCTCACACATGCTTTTCCCGCAACCTCTCCTAGCCACTAACATAAGGAGGTTAGCAGCTACTCCTACAGTCAGGCAGGATGCGGGAGGGTTCTGCCCTGTCCTCAGCTCTCACAGGGAAGCATGTCTTGAAGCCAGCTGTCAACTAGCTGCATTCCTATGGCAGTGAGAAGGTAGCAGTACTCTGAGTCAGGAGGTTCCAAGATTACCACTCTACTGCACCTGGAGATACCCTCCAGGTCTGCATTGTTAACTTGTACTCAGAAGCCTCTGGCAATCGTCTCTGGTGAAGACGTGTGAAACTCACTCTGCAGGCAGTGTGGAACTGTGAGGGACTGAGGGTGTGCTCAACTCTCAGAAGTAAGATGCTTTTGGACAAGGCGTTCAGCTACCTTCTCACATATGGAACTTAGTATGTAGCACCTGTCTACCACAAGAATTACTGGGAAATCGTGAATTGAGCTTGGAGGCACTCGTCTTGTGTGCCGGGAGATTCCAATTACCTCTCCCAGCACTTCCGTCAAACAGCGAGCCTAGGCCTTTTAGAAGCCAAGGGTACCAGCAGGCGGGATGTGGAGGTACAGGCCTTAAGCTCAACTCTCAGAAGTGTGTATGCATGGGAGACAGATGTCTGCTACGCGCTCGTACATGGGATTTGGAACCTAGCTACACTCTGGTTGAGGAAAGTCGTTGGAAATCGCTGTATTCAACTCAGATACACGGGAGTTCAGGCCCAGTGCTCACACATGCTTTTCCCGCAACCTCTCCCAGCCACTAACATTAGGATGTTAGCAGCTACTCCTACAGTCAGGCAGCATGCGGGAGGGTTCTGCACTGTCCTCAGCACTCACGGGGAAGCATATCTTGAAGCCAACTGTCAACTAGCTGCATTCCTATGGCAGTGAGAAGGTAGCAGTATTCTGAGTCAGGAGGTTCCAAGATTACCAGTCTACAGCACCTGGGGATACCCTCCAGGTCTGCATTGTTACACTGCGTCTCAGAAGCCTCTGGCAAACGTCTCTGCTGAACACCTGCGAACTCACTCTGCAGGCAGTGTGGAACTGTGAGGGACTGAGGGTGAGCTCAACTCTCAGAAGTAAGATTGTTTTGGACAAGGCGTTCAGCTACCCTCTCAGGTATGGAACTTACTATGTAGCACCAGTCTACCACAGGAATTACTAGGAAATCGCTGAACTGAGCTTGGAGGCACTAGTCTTGTGTGCCGGGTGATTCCAATTACCTCTCCCAGCACTTCCGTCAAACAGCGAGCCTAGGCCTTTCAGAAGCCAAGGGTACCAGCAGGCTGGATGTGGAGGTACAGGCCATAAGCTCAACTCTCAGAAGTGTGTATGCATGGGAGGCAGATGTCTGCTACACACTCGGACATGGGAGTTGGAACCTAGCTACACTGTGATTGAAGAAGTCCATTGGAAATCGCTGTATTCAACTCAGATACACGGGAGTTTATCCCCAGTGCTCACACATGCTTTTCCCGCAACCTCTCCCAGCCACTAACATTAGGATGTTAGCAGCTACTCCTACAGTCAGGCAGCATGCGGTAGGGTTCTGCCCTGTCCTCAGCTCTCACAGGGAAGCATGTCTTGAAGCCAGCTGTCAACTAGCTGCATTCCTATGACAGTGAGAAGGTAGCAGTAATCTGAGTCAGGAGGTTCCAAGATTACCAGTCGACTGCACCTGGGGATACCCTCCAGGTCTGCATTGTTACCCTGCGTCTCAGAAGCCTCTGGCAAACGTATCTGCTGAAGACCTGCGAAACTCACTCTGCAGGCAGTGTGGAACTGTGAGGGACTGAGGGTGAGCTCAACTCTCAGAAGTAAGATGGTTTTGGACAAGGCGTTCAGCTACCCTCTCACGTATGGAACCTAGTATGTAGCACCAGTCTACCACAGGAATTACTAGGTAATCGCTGAACTGAGCTTGGAGGCACTAGTCTTGTGTGCCGGGTGATTCCAATTACCTCTCCCAGCACTTTCGTCAAACAGCGAGCCTAGGCCTTTTAGGAGCCAAGGGTACCAGCAGGCTGGATGTGGAGGTACAGGCCATAAGCTCAACTCTCAGAAGTGTGTATGCATGGGAGGCAGATGTCTGCTACCCACTCGGACATGGGAGTTGGAACCTAGCTACACTGTGATTGAAGAACGCCATTGGAAATCGCTGTATTCAACTCAGATACACGGGAGTTCAGGCCCAGTGCTCACACATGCTTTTCCCGCAACCTCTCCCAGCCACTAATATAAGGATGTTAGCAGCTACTCCTACAGTCAGGCAGGATGCGGGAGGGTTCTGCCCTGTCCTCAGCTCTCACAGGGAAGCATGTCTTGAAGCCAGCTGTCAACTAGCTGCATTCCTATGGCAGTGAGAAGGTAGCAGTATTCTGAGTCAGGAGGTTCCAAGATTACCACTCTACTGCACCTGGAGATACCCTCCAGTTCTGCATTGTTAACTTGTACTCAGAAGCCTCTGGCAATCGTCTCTGGTGAAGACGTGTGAAACTCACTCTGCAGGCAGTGTGGAAGTGTGAGGGACCGAGGGTGTGCTCAACTCTCAGAAGTAAGATACTTTTGGACAAGGCGTTCAGCTACCTTCTCACATATGGAACTTAGTATGTAGCACCTGTCTACCACAAGAATTACTGGGAAATCGTGAATTGAGCTTGGAGGCCCTCGTCTTGTGTGCCGGGAGATTCCAATTACCTCTCCCAGCACTTCCGTCAAACAGCGAGCCTAGGCCTTTTAGAAGCCAAGGGTACCAGCAGGCTGGATGTGGAAGTACAGGCCTTAAGCTCAACTCTCAGAAGTGTGTATGCATGGGAGGCCGATGTCTGCTACGCGCTCGTACATGGGATTTGGAACCTAGCTACACTCTGGTTGAGGAAAGTCGTTGGAAATCGCTGTATTCAACTCAGATACACGGGAGTTCAGGCCCAGTGCTCACACATGCTTTGCCCGCAACCTCTCCCAGCCACTAACATTAGGATGTTAGCAGCTACTCCTACAGTCAGGCAGCATGCGGGAGGGTTCTGCCCTGTCCTCAGCTCTCACAGGGAAGCATGTCTTGAAGCCAGCTGTCAACTAGCTGCATTCATATGGCAGTGAGAAGGTAGTAGTATTCTGAGTTAGGAGGTTCCAAGATTACCAGGCTACTGCACCTGGGGATACCCTCCAGGTCTGCATTGTTACCCCGTGTCTCAGAAGTCTCTGGCAAACGTCTCTGCTGAAGACCTGCGAACCTCACTCTGCAGGCATGTGGAACTGTGAGGGACTGAGGCTGAGCACAACTCTCAGAAGTAAGATGCATTTGGACAAGGCATTCAGCTACCCTCTCACGTATGGAACTTAGTATGTAGCACCAGTCTACCACAGGAATTACTAGGAAATCGCTGAACTGAGCTTGGAGGCACTAGTCTTGTGTGCCGGGAGATTCCAATTACCTCTCCCAGCACTTCCGTCAAACAGCGATCCTAGGCCTTTTAGTAGCCAAGGGTACCAGCAGGCTGGATGTGGAGGTACAGGCCATAAGCTCAACTCTCAGAAGTGTGTATGCCTGGGAGGCAGATGTCTGCTACCCACTCGGACATGGGAGTTGGAACCTAGCAACACTATGATTGAAGAACGCCATTGGAATCGCTGTATTCAACTCAGATACACGGGAGTTCAGGCCCAGTTCTCACACATGCTTTTCCCGCAACCTCTCCCAGCCACTAACATTAGGATGTTAGCAGCTACTCTTACAGTCAGGCAGCATGCGGGAGGGTTCTGCCCTGTCCTCAGCTCTCACAGGGAAGCATGTCTTGAAGCCAGCTGTCAACTAGCTGCATTCCTATGGCAGTGAGAAGGTAGCAGTACTCTGAGTCAGGAGGTTCCAAGATTACCACTCTACTGCAGCTGGAGATACCCTCCAGGTCTGCATTGTTAACTTGTACTCAGAAGCCTCTGGAAATCGTCTCTGGTGAAGACGTGTGAAACTCACTCTGCAGGCAGTGTGGAATTGTGAGGGACTGAGGGTGAGCTCAACTCTCAGAAGTAAGATGCTTTTGGACAAGGCGTTCAGCTACCTGCTCACATATGGAACTTAGTATGTAGCACCTGTCTACCACAAGAATTATTGGGAAATCGTGAATTGAGCTTGGAGGCCCTCGTCTTGTGTGCCGGGAGATTCCAATTACCTCTCCCAGCACTTCCGTCAAACAGCGAGCCTAGGCCTTTTAGAAGCCAAGGGTACCAGCAGGCTGGATGTGGAGGTACACGCCATAAGCTCAACTCTCAGAAGTGTATATGCATGGGAGGCAGATGTCTGCTACCCACTCGGACATGGGAGTTGGAACCTAGCTACACTGTGATTGAAGAAGGCCATTGGAAATCGCTGTATTCAACTCAGATACACGGGAGTTCAGGCCCAGTGCTCACACATGCTTTTCCCGCAACCTCTCCCAGCCACTAACATTAGGATGTTAGCAGCTACTCCTACAGTCAGGCAGCATGCGGGAGGGTTCTGTCCTGTCCTCAGCTCTCACAGGGTAGCATGTCTTGAAGCCAGCTGTCAACTAGCTTCATTCCTAAGGCATTGAGAAGGTAGCAGTATTCTGAGTCAGGAGTTTGCAAGTATACCAGTCGACTGCACCTGGGGATATCCTCCAGGTCTGCATTGTTACCCTGCGTACAGAAGCGTCTGGCAAACGTCTCTGCTGAAGACCTGCGAAACTCACTCTGCAGGCAGTGTGGAACTGTGAGGGACTGAGGGTGAGCTCAACTCTCAGAAGTAAGATGGTTTTGGACAAGGCGTTCAGCTATCCTATCACGTGTGGAACTTAGTATGTAGCACCAGTCTACCACAGTAATTATTAGGAAATCGCTGAACTGAGCTTGGAGGCACTAGTCTTGTGTGCCGGGTGATTCCAATTACCTCTCCCAGCAGTTCCGTCAAACAGCGAGCCTAGACCTTTCAGAAGCCAAGGGTACCAGCAGGCTGGATGTGGAGGTACATGCCATAAGCTCAACTCTCAGAAGTGTGTATGCATGGGAGGCAGATGTCTGCTACCCACTCGGACATGGGAGTTGGAACCTAGCTACACTGTGATTGAAGAAGGCCATTGGAAATCGCTGTATTCAACTCAGATACACGGGAGTTCAGGCCCAGTGCTCACACATGCTTTTCCCGCAACCTCTCCCAGCCACTAACATTAGGATGTTAGCAGCTACTCCTACAGTCAGGCAGGATGCGGGAGGGTTCTGCTCTGTCCTCAGCTCTCTCAGGGAAGCATGTCTTGAAGCCAGCTGTCAACTAGCTGCATTCCTATGGCAGTGAGAAGGTAGCAGTACTCTGAGTCAGGAGGTTCCAAGATTACCACTCTACTGCACCTAGAGATACCCTCCAGGTCTGCATTGTTAACTTGTACTCAGAAGCCTCTGGCAATCGTCTCTGGTGAAGACGTGTGAAACTCACTCTACAGGCAGTGCGGAACTGTGGGGGACTGAGGGTGAGCTAAACTCTCAGAAGTAAGATGGTTTTGGACAAGGCGTTCAGCTACTCTCTCACGTATGGAACTTAGTATGTAGCACCAGTCTACCACAGGAATTACTAGGAAATCGCTGAACTGAGCTTGGAGGCACTAGTCTTGTGTGCCGGGTGATTCCAATTACCTCTCTCAGCACTTCCGTCAAACAGCGAGCCGAGTCCTTTTAGAAGCCAAGGGTACCAGCAGGCTGGATGTGGAGGTACAGGCCATAAGCTCAAATCTCAGAAGTGTATATGCATGGGAGGCAGATGTCTGCTATCCACTCGGACATGGGAGTTGGAACCTGGCTACACTGTGATTGAAGAATTCCATTGGAAATCGCTGTATTCAACTGAGATACACGGGAGTTCAGGCCCAGTGCTCACACATGCTTTTCCCGCAACTTCTCCCAGCCACTAACATAAGGATGTTAGCAGCTACTCCTACAGTCAGGCAGGATGCGGGAGGGTTCTGCCCTGTCCTCAGCTCTCACAGGGAAGCATGTCTTGAAGCCAGCTCTCAACTAGCTGCATTCCTATGGCAGTGAGAAGGTAGCAGTAGTCTGAGTCAGGAGGTTCCAAGATTACCACTCTACTGCACCTGGAGATACCCTCCTGTTCTGCATTGTTAACTTGTACTCAGAAGCCTCTGGCAATCGTCTCTGGTGAAGACGTGTGAAACTCACTCTGCAGGCAGTGTGGAAGTGTGAGGGACTGAGGATGTGCTCAACTCTCAGAAGTAAGATGCTTTTGGACAAGGCGTTCAACTACCTTCTCACATATGGAACTTAGTATATAGCACCTGTCTACCACAAGAATTACTGGGAAATCGTGAATTGAGCTTGGGGCACTCGTCTTGTGTGCCGGGAGATTCCAATTACCTCTTCCAGCACTTCCGTCAAACAGCGAGCCTAGGTCTTTTAGAAGCCAAGGGTACCAGCAGGCTGGATGTGGAAGTACAGGCCATAAGCTCAACTCTCAGAAGTGTGTATGCATGGGAGGCAGATGTCTGCTACCCGCTCGTACATGGGATTTGGAACCTAGCTACACTCTGGTTGAGGAAAGCCGTTGGAAAGCGCTGTATTCAACTCAGATACAGGGAGTTCAGGCCCAGTGCTCACACATGCTTTTCCCGCAACCTCTCCCAGCCACTAACATTAGGATGTTATCAGCTACTCCTACAGTCAGGGAGGATGCGGGAGGTTTCTGCCCGTCCTCAGCTCTCACAGGGAAGCATGTCTTGAAGCCAGCTGTCAACTAGCTGCATTCCTATGGCAGTGAGAAGGTAGCAGTATTCTGAGTCAGGAGGTTCCAAGATTACCAGTCGACTGCACCTGGGGATACCCTCCAGGTCTGCATTGTTACCCTGCGTCTCAGAAGCCTCTGGCAAACGTCTCTGCTGAAGACCTGCGAAACTCACTCTGCAGGCAGTGTGGAACTGTGAGGGACTGAGTGTGGGCTCAACTCTCAGAAGTAAGATGCTTTTGGACAAGACGTTCAGCTACCCTCTCACGTATGGAACTTAGTATGTAGCACCAGCGTACCACAGGAATTACTAGGAAATCGCTGAACTGAGCTTGGAGGCCCTTGTCTTGTGTGCCTGGTGATTCCAAATACCTCTCCCAGCACTTCTGTCAAACAGCGAGCCTAAGCCTTTTAGAAGCCAAGGGTACCAGCAGGCTGGATGTGGAGGTACAGGCCATAAGCTCAACTCTCAGAAGTGTGTATGCATGGGAGGCAGATGTCTGCTACCCACTCGGACATGGGATATGGAACCTGGCTACACTCTGATTGATGAAAGCCTTTGGAAATCGCTGTATTAACTCAGATACACGGGAGTTCAGGCCCAGTCTCACACATGCTTTTCTCGCAACCTCTCCCAACCACTAACATAAGGATGTTAGCAGCTACTCCTACAGTCAGGCAGGATGCGGGAGGGTTCTGCCCTGTCCTCAGCTCTCTCAGGGAAGCATGTCTTGAAGCCAGCTGTCAACTAGCTGTATTCCTATGGCAGTGAGAAGGTAGCAGTACTCTGAGTCAGAAGGTTCCAAGATTACCACTCTACTGCACCTGGAGATACCCTCCAGGTCTGCATTGTTAACTTGTACTCAGAAGCCTCTGGCAATCGTCTCTGGTGAAGACGTGTGAAACTCACTCTGCAGGCAGTGAAGGACTGTGAGGGACTGAGGGTGGGCTCAACTCTCAGAAATAAGATGCTTTTGGACAAGGCGTTCAGCTACCATCTCACATATGGAACTTAGTATGTAGCACCTGTTTACCACAAGAATTACTGGGAAATCGTGAATTGAGCTTGGAGGCCCTCGTCTTGTGTGCCGGGAGATTCCAATTACCTCTCCCAGCACTTCCGTCAAACAGCGAGCCTAGGCCTTTTAGAAGCCAAGGGTACCAGCAGGCTGGATGTGGAGGTACAGGCCAAAGCTCAACTCTCAGAAGTGTGTATGCATGGAGGCAGATGTCTGCTACCCGCTCATACATGGGATTTGGAACCTAGCTACACTCTGGTTGAGGAAAGCCGTTGGAAATCGCTGTATTCAACTCAGATACACGGGAGTTCAGGCCCAGTGCTCACACATGCTTTTCCCGCAACCTCTACCAGCCACTAACATTAGGATGTTAGCAGCTACTCCTACAGTCAGGCAGGATGCGGGAGGGTTCTGCCCTGTCCTCAGCTCTCACAGGGAAGCATGTCTTGAAGCCAGCTGTCAACTAGCTTCATTCCTATGGCAGTGAGAAGGTAGCAGTACTCTGAGTCAGGAAGTTCCAAGATTACCACTCTACTGCACCTGGAGATACCCTCCAGGTCTGCATTGTTAACTTGTACTCAGAAGCCTCTGGCAATCGTCTCTGGTGAAGACGTGTGAAACTCACTCTGCAGGCAGTGTGGAACTCTCAGGGACTGAGTGTGGGCTCAACTCTCAGAAGTAAGATGCTTTTGGACAAGGCGTTCAGCTACCATCTCACATATGGAACTTAGTATGTAGCACCTGTCTACCACAAGAATTACTGGAAAATCGTGAATTGAGCTTGGGGGCACTCGTCTTGTGTGCCGGGAGATTCCAATTACCTCTCCCAGCACTTCCGTCAAACAGCGAGCCTAGGCCTTTTAGAAGCCAAGGGTACCAGCAGGCTGGATGTGGAGGTACAGGCCATAAGCTCAACTCTCAGAAGTGTGTATGCATGGGAGGCAGATGTCTGCTACCCGCTCGAACATGGGATTTGGAACCTAGCTACACTCTGGTTGAGGAAAGCCGTTGGAAATCGCTGTATTCAACTCAGATACACGGGAGTTCAGGCCCAGTGCTCACACATGCTTTTCCCGCAACCTCTCCTAGCCACTAACATTAGGATGTTAGCAGCTACTCCTACAGTCAGGCAGGATGCGGGAGGGTTCTGCCCTGTCCTCAGCTCTCACAGGGAAGCATGTCTTGAAGCCCGCTGTCAACTAGCTGCATTCCTATGGCAGTGAGAAGGTAGCAGTACTCTGAGTCAGGAGGTTCCAAGTTTACCACTCTACTGCACCTGGAGATACCCTCCAGGACTGCATTGTTAACTTGTACTCAGAAGCCTCTGGCAATCGTCTCTGGTGAAGACGTGTGAAACTCACTCTGCAGGCAGTGTGGAACTGTGAGGGACTAAGGGTGGGCTCAACTCTCAGAAGTAAGATGCTTTTGGACAAGGCGTTCAGCTACATTCTCACATATGGAACTTAGTATGTAGCACCTGTCTACCACAAGAATTACTGGGAAATCCTGAATTGAGCTTGGAGGCACTCGTCTTGTGTGCCGGGAGATTCCAATTACCTCTCCCAGCAATTCCGTCAAACAGCGAGCCTAGGTCTTTTAGAAGCCAAGGGTACCAGCAGGCTGGATGTGGAGGTACAGGCCAAAGCTCAACTCTCAGAAGTGTGTATGCATGGAGGCAGATGTCTGCTACCCGCTCATACATGGGATTTGGAACCTAGCTACACTCTGGTTGAGGAAAGCCGTTGGAAATCGCTGTATTCAACTCAGATACACAGGAGTTCAGGCCCAGTGCTCACACATGCTTTTCCCGCAACCTCTCCTAGCCACTAACATTAGGATGTTAGCAGCTACTCCTACAGTCAGGCAGCATGCGGGAGGGTTCTGCCCTGTCCTCAGCTCTCACAGGGAAGCATGTCTTGAAGCCAGCTGTCAACTAGCTGCATTCCTATGGCAGTGAGAAGGTAGCAGTACTCTGAGTCAGGAGGTTCCAAGTTTACCACTCTACTGCACCTGGAGATACCCTCCAGGTCTGCATTGTTAACTTGTACTCAGAAGCCTCTGGCAATCGTATCTGGTGAAGACGTGTG
The DNA here is from genome assembly GCF_053574225.1 of Canis aureus. NCBI lineage: Eukaryota > Metazoa > Chordata > Mammalia > Carnivora > Canidae > Canis > Canis aureus. Next base: position 42,340,053 of record NC_135643.1, read on the forward strand.
AAACTCACTCTGCAGGCAGTGTGGAACTGTGAGGGACTGAGGGTGGGCTCAACTCTCAGAAGTAAGATGCTTTTGGACAAGGCGTTCAGCTACATTCTCAGATATGGAACTTAGTATGTAGCACCTGTCTACCACAAGAATTACTGGGAAATCGTGAATTGAGCTTGGAGGCACTCGTCTTGTGTGCCGGGAGATTCCAATTACCTCTCCCAGCACTTCCGTCAAACAGCGAGCCTAGGTCTTTTAGAAGCCAAGGGTACCAGCAGGCTGGATGTGGAGGTACAGGCCAAAGCTCAACTCTCAGAAGTGTGTATGCATGGAGGCAGATGTCTGCTACCCGCTCATACATGGGATTTGGAACCTAGCTACACTCTGGTTGAGGAAAGCCGTTGGAAATCGCTGTATTCAACTCAGATACACGGGAGTTCAGGCCCAGTGCTCACACATGCCTTTCCCGCAACCTCTCCCAGCCACTAACATTAGGATGTTAGCAGCTACTCCTACAGTCAGGCAGGATGCGGGAGGGTTCTGCCCTGTCCTCAGCTCTCTCAGGGAAGCATGTCTTGAAGCCAGGTAGCTGTCAACTAGCTGCATTCCTATGGCAGTGAGAAGGTAGCAGTATTCTGAGTCAGGAGGTTCCAAGATTACCAGTCGACTGCACCTGGGGATACCCTCCAGGTCTGCATTGTTACCCTGCGTCTCAGAAGCCTCTGGCAAACGTCTCTGCTGAAGACCTGCGAAACTCACTCTGCAGGGAGTGTGGAACTGTGAGGGTCTGAGGCTGAGATCAACTCTCAGAAGTAAGATGCTTTTGGACAAGGCGTTCAGCTACCCTCTCACGTACGGAACTTAGTATGTAGCACCAGTCTACCACAGGAATTACTAGGAAATCGCTGAACTGAGCTTGGAGGCACTAGTCTTGTGTGCCGGGTGATTCCAATTACCTCTCCCAGCACTTCCGTCAAACAGCGAGCCTAGGCCTTTTAGAAGCCAAGGGTACCAGCAGGCTGGATGTGGAGGTACAGGCCATAAGCTCAACTCTCAGAAGTGTGTATGCATGGGGGGCAGATGTCTGCTACCCACTCGGACATGGGAGTTGGAACCTAGCTACACTGTGATTGAAGAAGGCCATTGGAAATCGCTGTATTCAACTCAGATACATGGGAGTTCAGGCCCAGTGCTCACACATGCTTTTCCCGCAACCTCTCCCAGCCACTAACATTAGGATGTTAGCAGCTACTCCTACAGTCAGGCAGGATGCGGGAGGGTTCTTCCCTGTCCTCAGCTCTCACAGGGAAGCATGTCTTGAAGCCAGCTGTCAACTAGCTTCATTCCTATGGCAGTGAGAAGGTAGCAGTACTCTGAGTCAGGAAGTTCCAAGATTACCACTCTACTGCACCTGGAGATACCCTCCAGGTCTGCATTGTTAACTTGTACTCAGAAGCCTCTGGCAATCGTCTCTGGTGAAGATGTGTGAAACTCACTCTGCAGGCAGTGTGGAACTCTCAGGGCCTGAGGGTGGGCTCAACTCTCAGAAGTAAGATGCTTTTGGACAAGGCGTTCAGCTACCATCTCACATATGGAACTTAGTATGTAGCACATGTCTACCACAAGAATTACTGGAAAATCATGAATTGAGCTTGGAGGCACTCGTCTTGTGTGCCGGGAGATTCCAATTACCTCTCCCAGCACTTCGGTCAAACAGCGAGCCTAGGCCTTTTAGAAGCCAAGGGTACCAGCAGGCTGGATGTGTAAGTACAGGCCATAGCTCAACTCTCAGAAGTGTGTATGCAGGGTGGCAGATGTCTGCTACCAGCTCGTACATGGGATTTGGAATCTAGCTACACTCTGGTTGAGGAAAGCCATTGGAAATCGCTGTATTCAACTCAGATACACGGGAGTTCAGGCCCAGTGCTCACACATGCTTTTCCCGCAACCTCTCCCAGCCACTAACATTAGGATGTTAGCAGCTACTCCTACAGTCAGGCAGCATGCGGGAGGTTTCTGCCCCGTCCTCAGCTCTCTCAGGGAAGCATGTCTTGAAGCCAGGTAGCTGTCAACTAGCTGCATTCCTAAGGCAGTGAGAAGGCAGCAGTATTCTGAGTCAGGAGGTTCCAAGATTACCACTCTACTGCACCTGGAGATACCCTCCAGGTCTGCATTGTTAACTTGTACTCAGAAGCCTCTGGCAATCGTCTCTGGTGAAGACGTGTGAAACTCACTCTGCAGGCAGTGTGGAACTGTGAGGGACTGAGGCTGAGCTCAACTCTCAGAAGTAAGATGCTTTTGGACAAGGCGTTCAGCTACCTTCTCACATATGGAACTTAGTATGTAGCACCTGTCTACCACAAGAATTACTGGGAAATTGTGAATTGAGCTTGGAGGCACTCGTCTTGTGTGCCGGGAGATTCCAATTACCTCTCCCAGCACTTCCGTCAAGCAGCGAGACTAGGCCTTTTAGAAGCCAAGGGTACCAGCAGGCTGGCTGTGGAGGTACAGGCCATAAGATCAACTCTCAGAAGTGTGTATGCATGGAAGGCAGATTTCCGCTACCCGCTCGTACATGGGATTTGGAACCTAGCTACACTCTTTTTGAGGAAAGCCTTTGGAAATCGCTGTATTCAACTCAGATACACGGGAGTTCAGGCCCAGTGCTCACACATGCTTTTCCTGCAACCTCTCCAAGCCACTAACATAAGGATGTTAGCAGCTACTCCTACAGTCAGGCAGGATGCGGGAGGGTTCTGCCCTGTCCTCAGCTCTCACAGGGAAGCATGTCTTGAAGCCAGCTCTCAACTAGCTGCATTCCTATGGCAGTGAGAAGGTAGCAGTATTCTGAGTCAGGAGGTTCCAAGATTACCAGTCTACTGCACCTGGGGATACCCTCCAGGTCTGCATTGTTACCCTGCGTCTCAGAAGCCACTGGCAAACGACTCTTCTTTAGACCTGCGAAAGTCACTCTGCAGGCAGTGTGGGACTGTGAGGGACTGAGGCTGAGCTCAACTCTCAGAAGTAAGATGGTTTTGGACAAGGCGTTCAGCTACCCTCTCACGTATGGAACTTAGTATGTAGCACTAGTCTACCACAGGAATTACTAGGAAATCGCTGAACTGAGCTTGGAGGCACTAGTCTTTGTGCCGGGTGATTCCAATTACCTCTCCCAGCACTTCCGTCAAACAGCGAGCCTAGGCCTTTTAGAAGCCAAGGGTACCAGCAGGCTGGATGTGGAGGTACAGGCCATAAGCTCAACTCTCAGAAGTGTGTATGCATGGGAGGCAGATGTCTGCTACCCGCTCGTACATGGGATTTGGAACCTAGCTACACTCTGGTTGAGGAAAGACGTTGGAATCGCTGTATTCAACTCAGATACACGGGAGTTCAGGCCCAGTGCTCACACATGCTTTTCCCGCAACCTCTCCCAGCCACTAACATAAGGATGTTAGCAGCTATTCCTACAGTCAGGCAGCATGCGGGAGGGTTCTGCCCTGTCCTCAGCTCTCACAGGGAAGCATGTCTTGAAGCCAGCTGTCCACTAGCTGCATTCCTATGGCAGTGAGAAGGTAGCAGTACTCTGAGTCAGGAGGTTCCAAGATTACCACTCTACTGCACCTGGAGATACCCTCCAGGTCTGCATTGTTAACTTGTACTCAGAAGCCTCTGGCAATCGTCTCTGGTGAAGACGTGTGAAACTCACTCTGCAGGCAGTGTGGAACTCTGAGGGACTGAAGATGGGCTCAACTCTCAGAAGTAAGATTCTTTTGGACAAGGCGTTCAGCAACCATCTCACATATGGAACTTAGTATGTAGCACCTGTCTACCACAAGAATTACTGGGAAATCGTGAATTGAGCTTGGAGGCACTCGTCTTGTGTGCCGGGAGATTCCAATTAACTCTCCCAGCACTTCCGTCAAACAGCGAGCCTAGGCCTTTTAGAAGCCAAGGGTACCAGCAGGCTGGATGTGGAGGTACAGGCCATAATCTCAACTCTCAGAAGTGTGTATGCATGGGAGGCAGATGTCTGCTACCCACTCGGACATGGGAGTTGGAATCTCGCAACACTGTGATTGAAGAAGGCCATTGGAAATCGCTGTATTCAACTCAGATACACGGGAGTTCAGGCCCAGTGCTCACACATGCTTTTCCCGCAACCTCTCCCAGCCACTAACATAAGGATGTTAGCAGCTACTCCTACAGTCAGGCAGGATGCGGGAGGGTTCTGCCCTGTCCTCAGCTCTCACAGGGAAGCATGTCTTGAAGCCAGCTCTCAACTAGCTGCATTCCTATGGCAGTGAGAAGGTAGCAGTATTCTGAGTCAGGAGGTTCCAAGATTACCAGTCGACTGCACCTGGGGATACCCTCCAGGTCTGCATTGTTACCCTGCGTCTCAGAAGCCTCTGGCAAACGACTGTTCTGAAGACATGCGAAACTCACTCTGCAGGCAGTGTGGGACTGTGAGGGACTGAGGGGTTGCTCAACTCTCAGAAGTAAGATGGTTTTGGACAAGGCGTTCAGCTACACTCTCACGTATGGGACTTAGTATGTAGCACTTGTCTACCACAAGAATTACTGGGAAATCGTGAATTGAGCTTGGAGGCACTCGTCTTGTGTGCCGGGAGATTCCTATTACCTCTCCCAGCAATTCCGTCAAACAGCGAGCCTAGGCCTTTTAGAAGCCAAGGGTACCAGCAGGCTGGATGTGGAGGTACAGGCCATTAGCTCAACTCTCAGAAGTGGGTATGCATGGGAGGCAGATGTCTGCTACCCGCTCGTACATGGGATTTGGAACCTAGCTACACTCTGGTTGAGGAAAGCCGTTGGAAATCGCTATATTCAACTCAGATACACGGGAGTTCAGGCCCAGTGCTTACACATGCTTTTCACGCAACCTCTCCCAGCCACTAACATTAGGATGTTAGCAGCTACTCCTACAGTCAGGCAGCATGCGGGAGGGTTCTGCCCTGTCCTCAGCTCTCACAGGGAAGCATGTCTAGAAGCCAGCTGTCAACTAGCTGCATTCCTAAGGCAGTGAGAAGGTAGCAGTATTCTGAGTCAGGAGGTTCCAAGATTACCAGTCGACTGCACCTGGGGATACCCTCCAGGTCTGCATTGTTACCCTGCGTACAGAAGACTCTGGCAAACGTCTCTGCTGAAGACCTGCGAAACTCACTCTGCACGCACTGTGGAACTGTGAGGGACTGAGGCTGAGCTCAACTCTCAGAAGTAAGATGTTTTTGGATAAGGCGTTCAGCTACCCTCTCACGTATGGAACTTAGTATGTAGCACCAGTCTACCACAGGAATTACTAGGAAATCGCTGAACTGAGCTTGGAGGCACTCGTCTTGTGTGCCGGGTGATTCCAATTACCTCTCCAAGCACTTCCGTCAAACAGCGAGCCTAGGCCTTTTAGAAGCCAAGGGAACCAGCAGGCTGGATGTGGAGGTACAGGCCATAAGCTCAACTCTCAGAAGTGTATTTGCATGGGAGGCAAATGTCTGCTACCCACTCGGACATGGGAGTTGGAACCTAGCTACACTGTGATTGAAGAAGGCCATTGGAAATCGCTGTATTAAACTCAGATACACGGGAGTTCAGGCCCAGTGCTCACACATGCTTTTCCCGCAACCTCTCCCAGCCACTAACATAAGGATGTTAGCAGCTACTCCTACAGTCAGGCAGGATGCGGGAGGGTTCTGCCCTGTCCTCAGCTCTCACAGGGAATTATGTCTTGAAGCCAGCTGTCGCTAGCTGCATTCCTATGGCAGTGAGAAGGTAGCAGTAGTCTGAGTCAGGAGGTTCCAAGATTACCACTCTACTGCAGCTGGAGATACCCTCCAGGTCTGCATTGTTAACTTGTACTCAGAAGCCTCTGGCAATCGTCTCTGGTGAAGACGTGTGAAACTCACTCTGAAGGCAGTGTGGAACTGTGAGGGACTGAGTGTGGGCTCAACTCTCAGAAGTAAGATGCTTTAGGACAAGGCGTTCAGCTACCTTCTCACATATGGAACTTAGTATGTAGCACCTGTCTACCACAAGAATTACTGGGAAATCGTGAATTGAGCTTGGAGGCACTCGTCTTGTGTGCCGGGAGATTCCAATTACCTCTCCCAGCACTTCCGTCAAACAGCGAGCCTAGGCCTTTTAGATGCCAAGGGTACCAGCAGACTGGATGTGGAGACACAGGCCATAAGCTCCACTGTCAGAAGTGTGTATGCATGGGAGGCATATGTCTGCTACCCGCTCGTACATGGGATTTGGAACCTAGCTACACTCTGGTTGAGGAAAGCCGTTGGAAATCGCTGTACTCAACTCAGATACACGGGAGTTCAGGCCCAGTGCTCACACATGCTTTTCCCGCAACCTCTCCCAGCCACTAACATTAGGATATTAGCAGCTACTCCTACAGTCAGGCAGCATGCGGGAGGGTTCTGCCCTGTCCTCAGCTCTCTCAGGGAAGCATGTCTTGAAGCCAGCTATCTGTCAACTAGCTGCATTCCTATGGCAGTGAGAAGGTAGCAGTATTCTGAGTCAGGAGGTTCCAAGATTACCAGTCGACTGCACCTGGGGATACCCTCCAGGTCTGCATTGTTACCCTGTGTCTCAGAAGCCTCTGGCAAATGTCTCTGCTGAAGACCTGCGAAACTCACCCTGCAGGCAGTGTGGGACTGTGAGGGACTGAGGATGAGCTCACTCTCAGAAGTAAGATGGTTTTGGACAAGGCGTTCAGCTACCCTCTCACGTATGGAACTTAGTATGTAGCACCAGTCTACCACAGGAATTACTAGGAAATCGCTGAACTGAGCTTGGAGGCACTAGTCTTGTGTGCCGGGTGATTCCAATTACCTCTCCCAGCACTTCCGTCAAACAGCGAGCCTAGGCCTTTTAGAAGCCAAGGGTACCAGCAGGCTGGATGTGGAGGTACAGGCCATAAGCTCAACTCTCAGAAGTGTATATGCATGGGAGGCAGATGTCTGCTACCCACTCGGACATGGGAGTTGGAACCTAGCTACACTGTGATTGAAGAAGGCCATTGGAAATCGCTGTATTCAACTCAGATACACGGGAGTTCAGGCCCAGTGCTCACACATGCTTTTCCCGCAACCTCTCCCAGCCACTAACATAAGGATGTTAGCAGCTATTCCTACAGTCAGGCAGGATGCGGGAGGGTTCTGCCCTGTCCTCAGCTATCACAGGGAAGCATGTCTTGAAGCCAGCTGTCCACTAGCTGCATTCCTATGGCAGTGAGAAGGTAGCAGTACTCTGAGTCAGGATATTCAAGATTAGCACTCTACTGCACCTGGAGATACCCTCCAGGTCTGCATTGTTAACTTGTACTCAGAAGCCTCTGGCAATCGTCTCTGGTGAAGACGTGTGAAACTCACTCTGCAGGCAGTGTGGAACTGTGAGGGACTGAGGGTGGGCTCAACTCTCAGAAGTAAGATTCTTTTGGACAAGGCGTTCAGCAACCATCTCACATATGGAACTTAGTATGTAGCACCTGTCTACCACAAGAATTACTGGGAAATCGTGAATTGAGCTTGGAGGCACTCGTCTTGTGTGCCGGGAGATTCCAATTACCTCTCCCAGCACTTCCGTCAAACAGCGAGCCTAGGCCTTTTAGAAGCCAAGGGTACCAGCAGGCTGGATTTGGAAGTACAGGCCATAATCTCAACTCTCAGAAGTGTGTATGCATGGGAGGCAGATGTCTGCTACCCGCTCGTACATGGGATCTGGAACCTAGCTACACTCTGGTTGAGGAAAGCCGTTGGAAATCGCTGTATTCAACTCAGATACACGGGAGTTCAGGCCCAGTGCTCACACATGCTTTTCCCGCAACCTCTCCCAGCCACTAACATTAGGATGTTAGCAGCTACTCCTACAGTCAGGCAGCATGCGGGAGGGTCCTTCCCTGTCCTCAGCTCTCTCAGGGAAGCATGTCTTGAAGCCAGCTATCTGTCAACTAGCTGCATTCCTATGGCAGTGAGAAGGTAGCAGTATTCTGAGTCAGGAGGTTCCAAGATTACCAGTCTTCTGCACCTGGGGATACCCTCCAGGTCTGCATTGTTACCCTGTGTCTCAGAAGCCTCTGGAAAACGTCTCTGCTGAAGACCTGCGAAACTCACTCGGCAGGCAGTGTGGGACTGTGAGGGACTGAGGATGAGCTCACTCTCAGAAGTAAGATGGTTTTGGACAAGGCGTTCAACTACCCTCTCTCGTATGGAACTTAGTATGTAGAACCAGTCTACCACAGGAATTACTAGGAAATCGCTGAACTGAGCTTGGAGGCACTAGTCTTGTGTGCCGGGTGATTCCAATTACCTCTCCCAGCACTTCCGTCAAACAGCGAGCCTAGGCCTTTTAGAAGCCAAGGGTACCAGCAGGCTGGATGTGGAGGTACAGGCCATAAGCTGAACTCTCAGAAGTGTATATGCATGGGAGGCAGATGTCTGCTACCCACTCGGACATGGGAGTTGGAACCTAGCTACACTGTGATTGAAGAAGGCCATTGGAAATCGCTGTATTAAACTCAGATACACGGGAGTTCAGGCCCAGTGCTCACACATGCTTTTCCCGCAACCTCTCCCAGCCACTAACATAAGGATGTTAGCAGCTACTCCTACAGTCAGGCAGATGCGGGAGGGTTCTGCCCTGTCCTCAGCTCTCACAGGGAAGCATGTCTTGAAGCCAGCTGTTCACTAGCTGCATTCCTATTGCAGTGAGAAGTTAGCAGTACTCTGAGTCAGGATTTTCCAAGATTACCACTCTACTGCACCTGGAGATACCCTCCAGGTCTGCATTGTTAACTTGTACTCAGAAGCCTCTGGCAATCGTCTCTGGTGAAGACGTGTGAAACTCACTCTGCAGGCAGTGTGGAACTGTGAGGGACTGAGGATGGGCTCAACTCTCAGAAGTAAGTTTCTTTTGGACAAGGCGTTCAGCAACCATCTCACATATGGAACTTAGTATGTAGCACCTGTCTACCACAAGAATTACTGGGAAATCGTGAATTGAGCTTGGAGGCACTCGTCTTGTGTGCCGGGAGATTCCAATTACCTCTCCCAGCACTTCCGTCAAACAGCGAGCCTAGGCCTTTTAGAAGCCAAGGGTACCAGCAGGCTGGATGTGGAGGTACAGGCCATAATCTCAACTCTCAGAAGTGTGTATGCATGGGAGGCAGATGTCTGCTACCCACTCGGACATGGGAGTTGGAACCTCGCAACACTGTGATTGAAGAAGGCCATTCGAAATCGCTGTATTCAACTCAGATACACGGGAGTTCAGGCCCAGTGCTCACACATGCTTTTCCCGCAACCTCTCCCAGCCACTAACATAAGGATGTTAGCAGCTACTCCTACAGTCAGGCAGGATGCGGGAGGGTTCTGCCCTGTCCTCAGCTCTCACAGGGAAGCATGTCTTGAAGCCAGCTCTCAACTAGCTGCATTCCTATGGCAGTGAGAAGGTAGCAGTACTCTGAGTCAGGAGGTTCCAAGATTACCACTCTACTGCACCTGGAGATACCCTCCATGTCTGCATTGTTAACTTGTACTCAGAAGCATCTGGCAGTCGTCTCTGGTGAAGACGTGTGAAACTCACTCTGCAGACAGTGTGGAACTGTGAGGGACTGAGGGTGGGCTCAACTCTCAGAAGTAAGATGCTTTTGGACAAGGCGTTCAGCTACCATCTCACATATGGAACTTAGTATGTAGCACCTGTCTACCACAAGAATTACTGGGAAATCGTGAATTGAGCTTGGAGGCACTCGTCTTGTGTGCCGGGAGATTCCAATTACCTCTCCCAGCACTTCCGTCAAACAGCGAGCCTAGGCCTTTTAGAAGCCAAGGGTACCAGCAGGCTGGATGTGGAGGTACAGGCCATAAGTTCAACTCTCAGAAGTTTGTATGCATGGGAGGCAGATGTCTGCTACCCGCTCGTACATGGGATTTGGATCCTAGCTACACTGTGGTTGAGGAAAGCCGTTGGAAATCGCTGTATTCAACTCAGATACACGGGAGTTCAGGCCCAGTGCTCACACATGCTTTTCCCGCAACCTCTCCCAGCCACTAACATTAGGATGTTAGCAGCTACTCCTACAGTCAGGCAGCGTGCTGGAGGGTTCTGCCCTGTCCTCAGCTCTCTCAGGGAGGCATGTCTTGAAGCCAGCTAGCTGTCAACTAGCTGCATTCCTATGGCAGTAAGACGGTAGCAGTATTCTGAGTCAGGAGGTTCCAAGATTACCAGTCGACTGCACTGTTGATACACTCAGGTCTGCATTGTTACCCTGCGTCTCAGAAGCCTCTTGCAAACGTCTCTGCTGAAGACCTGCGAAACTCACTCTGCATGCAGTGTGGAACTGTGAGGGACTGACGGTGAGCTCAACACTCAGAAGTAAGATGGTTTTGGACAAGGCGTTCAGCTACCCTCTCACGTATGGAACTTAGTATGTAGCACCAGTCTACCACAGGAATTACTAGGAAATCGCTGAACTGAGCTTGGAGGCACTAGTCTTGTGTGCCGGGTGATTCCAATTACCTCTCCCAGCACTTCTGTCAAACAGCGAGCCTAGGCCTTTTAGAAGCAAGGGTACCAGCAGGCTGGATGTGGAGGTACAGGCCATAAGCTCAACTCTCAGAAGTGTACATGCATGGGAGGCAGATGTCTGCTACCCACTCGGACATGGGAGTTGGAACCTAGCTACACTGTGATTGAAGAAGGCCATTGGAAATCGCTGTATTCAACTCTGATACACGGGAGTTCAGGCCCAGTGCTCACACATGCTTTTCCCGCTATCTCTCCCACCCACTAACATAAGGATGTTAGCAGCTACTCCTACAGTCAGGCAGGATGCGGGAGGGTTCTGCCCTGTCCTCAGCTCTCTCAGGGAAGCATGTCTTGAAGCCAGCTAGCTGTCAACTAGCTGCATTCCTATGGCAGTGAGAAGGTAGCAGTATTCTGAGTCAGGAGGTTCCAAGATTACCAGTCGACGGCACCTGGGGATACCATCCAGGTCTGCATTGTTACCCTGCGTCTCAGAAGCCTCTGGCAAACGTCTCTGCTGAAGACCTGCGAAACTCACTCTGCAGGCAGTGTGGAACTGTGAGGGACTGAGGGTGAGCTCAACTCTCAGAAGTAAGATGGTTTTGGACAAGGCGTTCAGCTACCCTCTCACGTATGGAACTTAGTATGTAGCACCAGTCTACCACAGGAATTACTAGGAAATCGCTGAACTGAGCTTGGAGGCACTAGTCTTGTGTGCCGGGTGATTCCAATTACCTCTCCCACCACTTCTGTCAAACAGCGAGCCTAGGCATTTTAGAAGCCAAGGGTACCAGCAGGCTGGATGTGGAGGTACAGGCCATAAGCTCAACTCTCAGAAGTGTATATACATGGGAGGCAGATGTCGGCTTCCCACTCGGACATGGGAGTTGGAAACTAGCTACACTGTGATTGAAGAAGGCCATTGGAAATCGCTGTATTCAACTCAGATACACGGGAGTTCAGGCCCAGTGCTCACACATGCTTTTCCCGCAAACTCTCCCAGAAACTCTCCCAGCCACTAACATAAGGATGTTAGCAGCTACTCCTACAGTCAGGCAGGATGCGTGAGGGTTCTGCCCTGTCCTCAGCTCTCACAGGGAAGCATGTCTTGAAGCCAGCTGTCAACTAGCTGCATTCCTTTGGCAGTGAGAAGGTAGCAGTACTCTGAGTCAGGAGGTTCCAAGATTACCACTCTACTGCACCTGGAGATACCCTCCAGGTCTGCATTGTTAACTTGTACTCAGAAGCCTCTGGCAATCGTCTCTGGTGAAGACGTGTGAAACTCACTCTGCAGGCAGTGTGGAAGTGTGAGGGACTGAGGATTTGCTCAACTCTCAGAAGTAAGATGCTTTTGGACAAAGCGTTCAGCTACCTTCTCACATATGGAACTTAGTATGTAGCACCTGTCTACCACAAGAATTACTGGGAAGTCGTGAATTGAGCTTGGAGGCACTCGTCTTGTGTGTCGGGAGATTCCAATTACCTCTCCCAGCACTTCCGTCAAACAGCGAGCCTAGGCCTTTTAGAAGCCAAGGGTACCAGCAGGCTGGATGTGGAGGTACAGGCCATAAGCTCAACTCTCAGAGGTGTGTATGCATGGGAGGCAGATGTCTGCTACCCGCTCGTACATGGGATTTGGAACCTAGCTACACTCTGGTTGAGGAAAGTCGTTGGAAATCGCTGTATTCAACTCAGATACACGGGAGTTCAGGCCCAGTGCTCACACATGCTTTTCCCGCAACCTCTCCCAGCCACTAACATTAGGATGTTAGCAGCTACTCCTACAGTCAGGCAGCATGCGGGAGGGTTCTGCCCTGTCCTCAGCTCTCACAGGGAAGCATGTCTTGAAGCCAGCTGTCAAGTAGCTGCATTCCTTTGGCAGTGAGAAGGTAGCAGTATTCTGAGTCAGGAGGTTCCAAGATTACCAGTCGACTGCACCTGGGGATACCCTCCAGGTCTGCATTGTTACCCTGCGTCTCAGAAGCCTCTGGCAAACGTCTCTGCTGAAGACCTGCGAAACTCACTCTGCAGGCAGTGTGGAACTGTGAGGGACTGAGGCTGAGCTCAACTCTCAGAAGTTAGATGGTTTTGGACAAGTCGTTCAGCTACCCTCTCACGTATGGAACTTAGTATGTAGCACCAGTCTACCACAGGAATTACTAGGAAATCGCTGAACTGAGCTTGGAGGCACTAGTCTTGTGTGCCGGGTGATTCCAATTACCTCTCCCAGCACTTCCGTCAAACAGCGAGCCTAGGCCTTTTAGAAGCCAAGGGTACCAGCAGGCTGGATGTGGAGGTACAGGCCATAAGCTCAACTCTCAGAAGTGTGTATGCATGGGAGGCAGATGTCTGCTACCCACTCGGACATGGGAGTTGGAACCTAGCTACACTGTGATTGAAGAAGGCCATTGGAAATCGCTGTATTCAACTCAGATACACGGGAGTTCAGGCCAGGTGCTCACACATGCTTTTCCCGCAACCTCTCCCAGCCACTAACATAAGGATGTTAGCAGCTACTCCTACAGTCAGGCAGGATGCGAGAGGGTTCTGCCCTGTCCTCAGCTCTCACAGGGAAGCATGTCTTGAAGCCAGCTGTCAACTAGCTGCATTCCTATGGCAGTGAGAAGGTAGCAGTACTCTGAGTCAGGAGGTTCCAAGATTACCACTCTACTGCACCTGGAGATACCCTCCAGGTCTGCATTGTTAACTTGTACTCAGAAGCCTCTGGCAATCATTTCTGGTGAAGACGTGTGAAACTCACTCTGCAGGCAGTGAAGAACTGTGAGGGACTGAAGGTGGGCTCAACTCTCAGAAGTAAGATGCTTTTGGACAAGGCGTTCAGCTACCATCTCACATATAGAACTTAGTATGTAGCACCTGTCTACCACAAGAATTACTGGGAAATCGTGAATTGAGCTTGGAGGCCCTCGTCTTGTGTGCCGGGAGATTCCAATTACCTCTCCCAGCACTTCTGTCAAACAGCGAGCCTAGGCCTTTTAGAAGCCAAGGGTACCAGCAGGCTGGATGTGGAGGTACAGGCCATAAGCTCAACTCTCAGAAGTGTGTATGCATGGGAGGCAGATGTCTGCTACCCGCTCGTACATGGGATTTGGAACCTAGCTACACTCTGGTTGAGGAAAGCCGTTGGAAATCGCTGTATTCAACTCAGATACACGGGAGTTCAGGCCCAGTGCTCACACATGCTTTTCCCGCAACCTCTCCCAGCCACTAACATTAGGATGTTAGCAGCTACTCATACAGTCAGGCAGCATGCGGGAGGGTTCTGCCCTGTCCTCAGCTCTCACAGTGAAGCATGTCTTGAAGCCAGCTGTCAAGTAGCTGCATTCCTTTGGCAGTGAGAAGGTAGCAGTATTCTGAGTCAGGAGGTTCCAAGATTACCAGTCGACTGCACCTGGTGATACCCTCCAGGTCTGCATTGTTACCCTGCGTCTCAGAAGCCTCTGGCAAACGTCTCTGGTGAAGACCTGCGAAACTCACTCTGCAGGCAGTGTGGAACTGTGAGGGACTGAGGCTGAGCTCAACTCTCAGAAGTTAGATGGTTTTGGACAAGTCGTTCAGCTACCCTCTCACGTATGGAACTTAGTATGTAGCACCAGTCTACCACAGGAATTACTAGGAAATCGTTGAACTGAGCTTGGAGGCACTAGTCTTGTGTGCCGGGTGATTCCAATTACCTCTCCCAGCACTTCCGTCAAACAGCGAGCCTAGGCCTTTTAGAAGCCAAGGGTACCAGCAGGCTGGATGTGGAGGTACAGGCCATAAGCTCAACTCTCAGAAGTGTGTATGCATGGGAGGCAGATGTCTGCTACCCACTCGGACATGGGAGTTGGAACCTAGCTACACTGTGATTGAAGAAGGCCACTGGAAATCGCTGTATTCAATTCAGATACACGGGAGTTCAGGCCAGGTGCTCACACATGCTTTTCCCTCAACCTCTCCCAGCCACTAACATAAGGATGTTGGCAGCTACTCCTACAGTCAGGCAGGAGGCGAGAGGGTTCTGCCCTGTCCTCAGCTCTCACAGGGAAGCATGTCTTGAAGCCAGCTGTCAACTAGCTGCATTCCTATGGCAGTGAGAAGGTAGCAGTACTCTGAGTCAGGAGGTTCCAAGATTACCACTCTACTGCACCTGGAGATACCCTCCAGGTCTGCATTGTTAACTTGTACTCAGAAGCCTCTGGCAATCGTCTCTGGTGAAGACGTGTGAAACTCACTCTGCAGGCAGTGAAGAACTGTGAGGGACTGAAGGTGGGCTCAACTCTCAGAAGTAAGATGCTTTTGGACAAGGCGTTCAGCTACCATCTCACATATGGAACTTAGTATGTAGCACCTGTCTACCACAAGAATTACTGGGAAATCGTGAATTGAGCTTGGAGGCACTCGTCTTGTGTGCCGGGAGATTCCAATTACCTCTCCCAGCACTTCCGTCAAACAGCGAGCCTAGGCCTTTTAGAAGCCAAGGGTACCAGTAGGCTGGATGTGGAGGTACAGGCCATAAGCTGAACCCTCAGAAGTGTGTATGCATGGGAGGCAGATGTCTGCTACCCGCTCGTACATGGGATTTGGAACCTAGCTACACTCTGGTTGAGGAAAGTCGTTGGAAATCGCTGTATTCAACTCAGATACACGGGAGTTCAGGCCCAGTGCTCACACATGCTTTTCCCGCAACCTCTCCCAGCCACTAACATTAGGATGTTAGCAGCTACACCTACAGTCAGACAGCATGCGGGAGGATTCTGCCCTGTCCTCAGCTCTCACAGGGAAGCATGTCTTGAAGCCAGCTGTCAACTAGCTGCATTCCTATGGCAGTGAGAAGGTAGCAGTACTCTGAGTCAGGAGGTTCCAAGATTACAAGTCGACTGCACCTGTGGATACCCTCCAGGTGTGCATTGTTACCCTTCGTCTCAGAAGCCTCTGGCAAACGTCTCTGCTGAAGACCTGCGAAACTCACTCTGCAGGCAGTGTGGAACTGTGAGGGACTGAGGGTGGGCTCAACTCTCAGAAGTAAGATGCTTTTGGACAAGGCGTTCAGCTACCATCTCACATATGGACTTAGTATGTAGCACCTGTCTACCACAAGAATTACTGGGAAATCGTGAATTGAGCTTGGAGGCACTCGTCTTGTGTGCCGGGAGATTCCAATTACCTCTCCCAGCACTTCCGTCAAACAGCGAGCCTAGGCCTTTTCGAAGCCAAGGGTACCAGCAGGCTGGATGTGGAGGTACAGGCCATAAGCTCAACTCTCAGAAGTGTATATACATGGGAGGCAGATGTCGGCTTCCCACTCGGACATGGGAGTTGGAACCTAGCTACACTGTGATTGAAGAAGGCCATTGGAAATCGCTGTATTCAACTCAGATACCCGGGAGTTCAGGCCCAGTTCTCACACATGCTTTTCCCGCAACCTCTCCCAGCCACTAACATAAGGATGTTAGCAGCTACTCCTACAGTCAGGCAGGATGCGGAGGGTTCTGCCCTGTCCTCAGCTCTCACAGGGAAGCATGTCTTGAAGCCAGCTGTCAACTAGCTGCATTCCTATGGCAGTGAGAAGGTAGCAGTACTCTGAGTCAGGAGGTTCCAAGATTACCACTCTACTGCACCTGGAGATACCCTCCAGGTCTGCATTGTTAACTTGTACTCAGAAGCCTCTGGCAATCGTCTCTGGTGAAGACGTGTGAAACTCACTCTGCAGGCAGTGTGGAACTGTGAGGGACTGAGGGGGGTCTCAACTCTCAGAAGTAAGATGCTTTTGGACAAGGCGTTCAGCTACCCTCTCACATATGGAACTTAGTATGTAGCACCTGTCTACCACAAGAATTACTGGGAAATCGTGAATTGAGCTTGGAGGCACTCGTCTTGTGTGCCGGGAGATTCCAATTACCTCTCCCAGCACTTCCGTCAAACAGCGAGCCTAGGCCTTTTAGAAGCCAAGGGTACCAGCAGGCTGGATGTGGAGGTACAGGCCATAAGCTCAACTCTCAGAAGTGTGTATGCATTGGAGGCAGATGTCTGCTACCCGCTGGTACATGGGATTTGGAACCTAGCTACACTCTGGTTGAGGAAAGCCGTTGGAAATCGCTGTATTCAACTCAGATACACGGGAGTTCAGGCCCAGTGCTCACACATCCTTTCGCGCAACCTCTCCCAGCCACTAACATTAGGATGTTAGCAGCTACTCCTACAGTCAGGCAGCATGCGGGAGGGTCCTGCCCTGTCCTCAGCTCTCTCAGGGAAGCATGTCTTGAAGCCACCTAGCTGTCAACTAGCTGCATTCCTATGGCAGTGAGAAGGTAGCAGTATTCTGAGTCAGGAGGTTCCAAGTTTACCAGTCGACTGCACCTGGGGATACCCTCCAGGTCTGCATTGTTACCCTGCGTCTCAGAAGCCTCTGGCAAACGTCTCTGCTGAAGACCTGCGAAACTCACTCTGCAGGCAGTGTGGAACTGTGAGGGACTGAGGGTGAGCTCAACTCTCAGAAGTAAGATGGTTTTGGACAAGGCGTTCAGCTACCCTCTCACGTATGGAACTTAGTATGTAGCACCAGTCTACCACAGGAATTACTAGGAAATCGCTGAACTGAGCTTGGAGGCACTAGTCTTGTGTGCCGGGTGATTCCAATTACCTCTCCCAGCACTTCTGTCAAACATCCAGCCTAGGCCTTTTAGAAGCCAAGGGTACCAGCAGGCTGGATGTGGAGGTACAGGCCATAAGCTCAACTCTCAGAAGTGTATATACATGGGAGGCAGATGTCGGCTTCCCACTCGGACATGGGAGTTGGAACCTAGCTACACTGTGATTGAAGAAGGCCATTGGAAATCGTTGTATTCAACTCAGATACACGGGAGTTCAGGCCCAGTTCTCACACATGCTTTTCCCGCAACCTCTCCCAGCCACTAACTTAAGGATGTTAGCAGCTACTCCTACAGTCAGGCAGGATGCGGGAGGGTTCTGCCCTGTCCTCAGCTCTCACAGGGAAGCATGTCTTGAAGCCAGCTGTCAACTAGCTGCATTCCTATGGCAGTGAGAAGGTAGCAGTACTCTGAGTCAGGAGGTTCCAAGATTACCACTCTACTGCACCTGGAGATACCCTCCAGGTCTGCATTGTTAACTTGTATTCAGAAGCCTCTGGCAATCGTCTCTGGTGAAGACGTGTGAAACTCACTCTGCAGCCAGTGTGGAAGTGTGAGGGACTGAGGGTGTGCTCAACTCTCAGAAGTAAGATGCTTTTGGACAAGGCGTTCAGCTACCATCTCACATATGGAACTTAGTATGTAGCACCTGTCTACCACAAGAATTACTGGGAAATCGTGAATTGAGCTTGGAGGCACTCGTCTTGTGTGCCGGGTGATTCCAATTACCTCTCCCAGCACTTCCGTCAAACAGCGAGCCTAGGCCTTTTAGAAGCCAAGGGTACCAGCAGGCTGGATGTGGAGGTACAGGCCATAAGCTCAACTCTCAGAAGTGTGTATGCATGGGAGGCAGATGTCTGCTACCTGCTCGTACCTGGGATTTGGAACCTAGCTACACTCTGGTTGAGGAAAGCCGTTGGAAATCGCTGTATTCAACTCAGATACACGGGAGTTCAGGCCCAGTGCTCACACATGCTTTTCCCGCAACCTCTCCCAGCCACTAACATTAGGATGTTAGCAGCTACTCCTACAGTCAGGCAGCATGCGGGAGGGTTCTGCCCTGTCCTCAGCTCTCTCAGGGAAGCATGTCTTGAAGCCAGCTAGCTGTCAACTAGCTGCATTCCTATGGCAGTGAGAAGGTAGCAGTATTCTGAGACAGGAGGTTCCAAGATTACCAGTCGACTGCACCTGGGGATACCCTCCAGGTCTGCATTGTTACCCTGCGTCTCAGAAGCCTCTGGCAAACGTCTCTGCTGAAGACCTGCGAAAATCACTCTGCAGGCAGTGTGGAACTGTGAGGGACTGAGGGTGAGCTCAACTCTCAGAAGTAAGATGGTTTTGGACAAGGCGTTCAGCTACCCTCTCACGTATGGAACTAGTATGTAGCACCAGTCTACCACAGGAATTACTAGGAAATCGCTGAACTGAGCTTGGAGGCACTAGTCTTTTGTGCCGCGTGATTCCAATTACCTCTCCCAGCACTTCTGTCAAACAGCGAGCCTAGGCCTTTCAGAAGCCAAGGGTACCAGCAGTCTGGATGTGGAGGTACAGGCCATAAGCTCAACTCTCAGAAGTGTATATACATGGGAGGCAGATGTTGGCTTCCCACTCGGACATGGGAGTTGGAACCTAGCTACACTGTGATTGAAGAAGGCCATTGGAAATCGCTGTATTCAACTCAGATACACGGGAGTTCAGGCCCAGTTCTCACACATGCTTTTCCCGCAACCTCTCCCAGCCACTAACATAAGGATGTTAGCAGCTACTCCTACAGTCAGGCAGGATGCGGGAGGGTTCTGCCCTGTCCTCAGCTCTCACAGGGAAGCATGTCTTGAAGCCAGCTGTCAACTAGCTGCATTCCTATGGCAGTGAGAAGGTAGCAGTACTCTGAGTCAGGAGGTTCCAAGATTACCACTCTACTGCACCTGGAGATACCCTCCAGGTCTGCATTGTTAACTTGTACTCAGAAGCCTCTGGCAATCGTCTCTGGTGAAGACGTGTGAATCTCACTCTGCAGCCAGTGTGGAACTGTGAGGGACTGAGGGTGGGCTCAACTCTCAGAAGTAAGATGCTTTTGGACAAGGCGTTCAGCTACCATCTCACATATGGAACTTAGTATGTAGCACCTGTCTACCACAAGAATTACTGGGAAATCGTGAATTGAGCTTGGAGGCACTCGTCTTGTGTGAAGGGAGATTCCAATTACCTCTCCCAGCACTTCCGTCAAACAGCGAGCCTAGGCCTTTTAGAAGCCAAGGGTACCAGCAGGCTGGATGTGGAGGTACAGGCCATAAGCTCAACTCTCAGAAGTTGTATGCATGGGAGGCAGATGTCTGCTACCCGCTCGTACCTGTGATTTGGAACCTAGCTACACTCTGGTTGAGGAAAGCCGTTGGAAATCGCTGTATTCAACTCAGATACACGGGAGTTCAGGCCCAGTGCTCACACATGCTTTTCCCGCAACCTCTCCCAGCCACTAACATTAGGATGTTAGCAGCTACTCCTACAGTCAGGCAGCATGCGGGAGGGTTCTGCCCTATCCTCAGCTCTCTCAGGGAAGCATGTGTTGAAGCCAGCTAACTGTCAACTAGCTGCATTCCTATGGCAGTGAGAAGGTAGCAGTATTCTGAGTCAGGAGGTTCCAAGATTACCAGTCGACTGCACCTGGGGATACCCTCCAGGTCTGCATTGTTACCCTGCGTCTCAGAAGCCTCTGGCAAACGTCTCTGCTGAAGACCTGCGAAACTCACTCTGCAGGCAGTGTGGAACTGTGAGGGACTGAGGGTGAGCTCAACTCTCAGAAGTAACATGGTTTTGGACAAGGCGTTCAGCTACCCTCTAACGTATGGAACTTAGTATGTAGCAGCAGTCTACCACACGAATTACTAGGAAATCGCTGAACTGAGCTTGGAGGCACTAGTCTTGTGTGCCGGGTGATTCCAATTACCTCTCCCAGCACTTCTATCAAACAGCGAGCCTAGGCCTTTTAGAAGCCAAGGGTACCAGCAGGCTGGATGTGGAGGTACAGGCCATAAGCTCAACTCTCAGAAGTGTATATACATGGGAGGCAGATGTCGGCTTCCCACTCGGACATGGGAGTTGGAACCTAGCTACACTGTGATTGAAGAAGGCCATTGGAAATCGCTGTATTCAACTCAGATACACGGGAGTTCAGGCCCAGTTCTCACACATGCTTTTCCCGCAACCTCTCCCAGCCACTAACATAAGGATGTTAGCAGCTACTCCTACAGTCAGGCAGGATGCGGGAGGGTTCTGCCCTGTCCTCAGCTCTCACAGGGAAGCATGTCTTGAAGCCAGCTGTCTACTAGCTGCATTCCTATGGCAGTGAGAAGGTAGCAGTACTCTGAGTCAGGAGGTTCCAAGATTACCACTCTACTGCACCTGGGGATACCCTCCAGGTCTGCATTGTTACCCTGCGTCTCAGAAGTCTCTGGCAAACGTCTCTGCTGAAGACCTGCGAAACTCACTCTGCAGGCATTGTGGAACTGTGAGGGACTGAGGGTGGGCTCAACTCTCAGAAGTAAGATGCTTTTGGACAAGGCGTTCAGCTACCATCTCACATATGGAACTTAGTATGTAGCACCTGTCTACCACAAGAATTACTGGGAAATCGTGAATTGAGCTTGGAGGCACTCGTCTTGTGTGCCGGGAGATTCCAATTACCTCTCCCAGCACTTCTGTCAAACAGCGAGCCTAGGCCTTTTAGAAGCCAAGGGTACCAGCAGGCTGGATGTGGAGGTACAGGCCATAAGCTCAACTCTCAGAAGTGTGTATGCATGGGAGGCAGATGTCTGCTACCCGCTCGTACCTATGATTTGGAACCTAGCTACACTCTGGTTGAGGAAAGCCGTTGGAAATCGCTGTATTCAACTCAGATACACGGGAGTTCAGGCCCAGTGCTCACACATGCGTTTCCCGCAACCTCTCCCAGCCACCTACAAAAGGATGTTAGCAGCTACTCCTACAGTCAGGCAGGATGCGGAGGGTTCTGCCCTGTCCTCAGCTCTCACAGGGAAGCATGTCTTGAAGCCAGCTGTCAACTAGCTGCATTCCTATGGCAGTGAGAAGGTAGCAGTACTCTGAGTCAGGAGGTTCCAAGATTACCACTCTACTGCACCTGGAGATACCCTCCAGGTCTGCATTGTTAACTTGTACTCAGAAGCCTCTGGCAATCGTCTCTGGTGAAGACGTGTGAATCTCACTCTGCAGGCAGTGTGGAACTGTGAGGGACTGAGGGGGGGCTCAACTCTCAGAAGTAAGATGCTTTTGGACAAGGCGTTCAGCTACCATCTCACATATGGAACTTAGTATGTAGCACCTGTCTACCACAAGAATTACTGGGAAATCGTGAATTGAGCTTGGAGGCACTAGTCTTGTGTGCCGGGTGATTCCAATTACCTCTCCCAGCACTTATGTCAAACAGCGAGCCTAGGCCTTTTAGAAGCCAAGGGTACCAGCAGGCTGGATGTGGAGGTACAGGCCATAAGCTCAACTCTCAGAAGTGTATATACATGGGAGGCAGATGTCGGCTTCCCACTCGGACATGGGAGTTGGAACCTAGCTACACTGTGATTGAAGAAGGCCATTGGAAATCGCTGTATTCAACTCAGATACACGGGAGTCCAGGCCCAGTTCTCACACATGCTTTTCCCGCAACCTCTCCCAGCCACTAACATAAGGATGTTAGCAGCTACTCCTACAGTCAGGCAGGATGCGGGAGGGTTCTGCCCTGTCCTCAGCTCTCACAGGGAAGCATGTCTTGAAGCCAGCTGTCAACTAGCTGCATTCCTATGGCAGTGAGAAGGTAGCAGTACTCTGAGTCAGGAGGTTCCAAGTTTACCACTCTACTGCACCTGGAGATACCCTCCAGGTCTGCATTGTTAACTTGTACTCAGAAGCCTCTGGCAATCGTCTCTGGTGAAGACGTGTGAAACTCACTCTGCAGGCAGTGTGGAACTGTGAGGGACTGAGGGGGGGCTCAACTCTCAGAAGTAAGATGCTTTTGGACAAGGCGTTCATCTACCATCTCACATATGGAACTTAGTAAGTAGCACCTGTCTACCACAAGAATTACTGGGAAATGGTGAATTGAGCTTGGAGGCACTCATCTTGTGTGCCGGGAGATTCCAATTACCTCTCCCAGCACTTCCGTCAAACAGCGAGCCTAGGCCTTTTAGAAGCCAAGGGTACCAGCAGGCTGGATGTGGAGGTACAGGCCATAAGCTCAACTCTCAGAAGTGTGTATGCATTGGAGGCAGATGTCTGCTACCCGCTGGTACATGGGATTTGGAACCTAGCTACACTCTGGTTGAGGAAAGCCGTTGGAAATCGCTGTATTCAACTCAGATACACGGGAGTTCAGGCCCAGTGCTCACACATCCTTTCGCGCAACCTCTCCCAGCCACTAACATTAGGATGTTAGCAGCTACTCCTACAGTCAGGCAGCATGCGGGAGGGTCCTGCCCTGTCCTCAGCTCTCTCAGGGAAGCATGTCTTGAAGCCACCTAGCTGTCAACTAGCTGCATTCCTATGGCAGTGAGAAGGTAGCAGTATTCTGAGTCAGGAGGTTCCAAGTTTACCAGTCGACTGCACCTGGGGATACCCTCCAGGTCTGCATTGTTACCCTGCGTCTCAGAAGCCTCTGGCAAACGTCTCTGCTGAAGACCTGCGAAACTCACTCTGCAGGCAGTGTGGAACTGTGAGGGACTGAGGCTGAGCTCAACTCTCAGAAGTAAGATGGTTTTGGACAAGGCGTTCAGCTACCCTCTCACGTATGGAACTTAGTATGTAGCACCAGTCTACCACAGGAATTACTAGGAAATCGCTGAACTGAGCTTGGAGGCACTAGTCTTGTGTGCCGGGTGATTCCAATTACCTCTCCCAGCACTTCTGTCAAACAGCGAGCCTAGGCCTTTTAGAAGCCAAGGGTACCAGCAGGCTGGATGTGGAGGTACAGGCCATAAGCTCAACTCTCAGAAGTGTATATACATGGGAGGCAGATGTCGGCTTCCCACTCGGACATGGGAGTTGGAACCTAGCTACACTGTGATTGAAGAAGGCCATTGGAAATCGTTGTATTCAACTCAGTTACACGGGAGTTCAGGCCCAGTTCTCACACATGCTTTTCCCGCAACCTCTCCCAGCCACTAACATAAGGATGTTAGCAGCTACTCCTACAGTCAGGCAGGATGCGGGAGGGTTCTGCCCTGTCCTCAGCTCTCACAGGGAAGCATGTCTTGAAGCCAGCTGTCAACTAGCTGCATTCCTATGGCAGTGAGAACGTAGCAGTACTCTGAGTCAGGAGGTTCCAAGATTACCACTCTACTGCACCTGGAGATACCCTCCAGGTCTGCATTGTTAACTTGTACTCAGAAGCCTCTGGCAATCGTCTCTGGTGAAGACGTGTGAAACTCACTCTGCAGCCAGTGTGGAAGTGTGAGGGACTGAGGGTGTGCTCACCTCTCAGAAGTAAGATGCTTTTGGACAAGGCGTTCAGCTACCATCTCACATATGGAACTTAGTATGTAGCACCTGTCTACCACAAGAATTACTGGGAAATCGTGAATTGAGCTTGGAGGCACTCGTCTTGTGTGCCGGGAGATTCCAATTACCTCTCCCAGCACTTCCGGCAAACAGCGAGCCTAGGCCTTTTAGAAGCCAAGGGTACCAGCAGGCTGGATGTGGAGGTACAGGCCATAAGCTCAACTCTCAGAAGTGTGTATGCATGGGAGGCAGATGTCTGCTACCCGCTCGTACCTGGGATTTGGAACCTAGCTACACTCTGGTTGAGGAAAGCCGTTGGAAATCGCTGTATTCAACTCAGATACACGGGAGTTCAGGCCCAGTGCTCACACATGCTTTTCCCGCAACCTCTCCCAGCCCCTAACATTAGGATGTTAGCAGCTACTCCTACAGTCAGGCAGCATGCGGGAGGGTTCTGCCCTGTCCTCAGCTCTCTCAGGGAAGCATGTCTTGAAGCCAGCTAGCTGTCAACTAGCTGCATTCCTATGGCAGTGAGAAGGTAGCAGTATTCTGAGTCAGGAGGTTCCAAGATGACCAGTCGACTGCACCTGGGGATACCCTCCAGGTCTGCATTGTTACCCTGCGTCTCAGAAGCCTCTGGCAAACGTCTCTGCTGAAGACCTGCGAAAATCACTCTACAGGCAGTGTGGAACTGTGAGGGACTGAGGGTGTGCTCAACTCTCAGAAGTAAGATGCTTTTGGACAAGGCGTTCAGCTACCATCTCACATATGGAACTTAGTATGTAGCACCAGTCTACCAAAGGAATTACTAGGAAATCGCTGAACTGAGCTTGGAGGCACTAGTCTTGTGTGCCGCGTGATTCTAATTACCTCTCCCAGCACTTCCGTCAAACAGCGAGCCTAGGCCTTTCAGAAGCCAAGGGTACCAGCAGGCTGGATGTGGAGGTACAGGCCATAAGCTCAACTCTCAGAAGTGTGTATGCATGTTAGGCAGATGTCTGCTACCCACTCGGACATGGGAGTTGGAACCTAGCTACACTGTGATTGAAGAAGGCCATTGGAAATCGCTGTATTCAACTCAGATACACGGGAGTTCAGGCCCAGTTCTCACACATGCTTTTCCCGCAACCTCTCCCAGCCACTAACATAAGGATGTTAGCAGCTACTCCTACAGTCAGGCAGGATGCGGAGGGTTCTGCCCTGTCCTCAGCTCTCACAGGGAAGCATGTCTTGAAGCCAGCTGTCAACTAGCTGCATTCCTATGGCAGTGAGAAGGTAGCAGTACTCTGAGTCAGGAGGTTCCAAGATTACCACTCTACTGCACCTGGAGATACCCTCCAGGTCTGCATTGTTAACTTGTACTCAGAAGCCTCTGGCAATCGTCTCTGGTGAAGACGTGTGAATCTCACTCTGCAGCCAGTGTGGAACTGTGAGGGACTGAGGGTGGGCTCAACTCTCAGAAGTAAGATGCTTTTGGACAAGGCGTTCAGCTACCATCTCACATATGGAACTTAGTATGTAGCACCTGTCTACCACAAGAATTACTGGGAAATCGTGAATTGAGCTTGGAGGCACTCGTCTTGTGTGACGGGAGATTCCAATTACCTCTCCCAGCACTTCCGTCAAACAGCGAGCCTAGGCCTTTTAGAAGCCAAGGGTACCAGCAGGCTGGATGTGGAGGTACAGGCCATAAGCTCAACTCTCAGAAGTGTGTATGCATGGGAGGCAGATGTCTGCTACCCGCTCGTACCTGTGATTTGGAACCTAGCTACACTCTGGTTGAGGAAAGCCGTTGGAAATCGCTGTATTCAACTCAGATACACGGGAGTTCAGGCCCAGTGTTCACACATGCTTTTCCCGCAACCTCTCCCAGCCACTAACATTAGGATGTTAGCAGCTACTCCTACAGTCAGGCAGCATGCGGGAGGGTTCTGCCCTGTCCTCAGCTCTCTCAGGGAAGCATGTGTTGAAGCCAGCTAGCTGTCAACTAGCTGCATTCCTATGGCAGTGAGAAGGTAGCAGTATTCTGAGTCAGGAGGTTCCAAGATTACCAGTCGACTGCACCTGGGGATACCCTCCAGGTCTGCATTGTTACCCTGCGTCTCAGAAGCCTCTGGCAAACGTCTCTGCTGAAGACCTGCGAAACTCACTCTGCAGGCAGTGTGGAACTGTGAGGGACTGAGGGTGAGCTCAACTCTCAGAAGTAACATGGTTTTGGACAAGGCGTTCAGCTACCCTCTCACGTATGGAACTTAGTATGTAGCAGCAGTCTACCCCACGAATTACTAGGAAATCGCTGAACTGAGCTTGGAGGCACTAGTCTTGTGTGCCGGGTGATTCCAATTACCTCTCCCAGCACTTCTGTCAAACAGCGAGCCTAGGCCTTTTAGAAGCCAAGGGTACCAGCAGGCTGGATGTGGAGGTACAGGCCATAAGCTCAACTCTCAGAAGTGTATATACATGGGAGGCAGATGTCGGCTTCCCACTCGGACATGGGAGTTGGAACCTAGATACACTCTGGTTGAAGAAGGCCATTGGAAATCGCTGTATTCAACTCAGATACACGGGAGTTCAGGCCCAGTTCTCACACATGCTTTTCCCGCAACCTCTCCCAGCCACTAACATAAGGATGTTAGCAGCTACTCCTACAGTCAGGCAGGATGCGGGAGGGTTCTGCCCTGTCCTCAGCTCTCACAGGGAAGCATGTCTTGAAGCCAGCTGTCAACTAGCTGCATTCCTATGGCAGTGAGAAGGTAGCAGTACTCTGAGTCAGGAGGTTCCAAGATTACCACTCTACTGCACCTGGGGATACCCTCCAGGTCTGCATTGTTAACTTGTACTCAGAAGCCTCTGGCAATCGTCTCTGGTGAAGACGTGTGAAACTCACTCTGTAGGCAGTGTGGAACTGTGAGGAACTGAGGTTGTGCTCAACTCTCAGAAGTAAGATGCTTTTGGACAAGGCGTTCAGCTACCATCTCACATATGGAACTTAGTATGTAGCACCTGTCTACCAGAAGAATTACTGGGAAATCGTGAATTGAGCTTGGAGGCACTCGTCTTGTGTGCCGGGAGATTCCAATTACCTCTCCCAGCACTTCCGTCAAACAGCGAGCCTAGGCCTTTTAGAAGCCAAGGGTACCAGCAGGCTGGATGTGGAGGTACAGGCCATAAGCTCAACTCGCAGAAGTGTGTATGCATGGGAGGCAGATGTCTGCTACCCGCTGGTACATGGGATTTGGAACCTAGCTACACTCTGGTTGAGGAAAGTCGTTGGAAATCGCTGTATTCAACTCAGATACACGGGAGTTCAGGCCCAGTGCTCACACATGCTTTTCGCGCAACCTCTCCCAGCCACTAACATTAGGATTTTAGCAGCTACTCCTACAGTCAGGCAGGATGCGGGAGGGTTCTGCCCTGTCCTCAGTTCTCACAGGGAAGCATGTCTTGAAGCCAGCTGTCAACTAGCTGCATTCCTATGGCAGATAGAATGTAGCAGTATTCTGAGTCAGGAGGTTCCAAGATTACCAGTCGACTGCAACTGGGGATACCCTCCAGGTCTGCATTGTTACCCTGCGTCTCAGAAGTCTCTGGCAAACGTCTCTGCTGAAGACCTGCGAAACTCACTCTGCAGGCAGTGTGGAACTGTGAGGGACTGAGGGTGGGCTCAACTCTCAGAAGTAAGATGCTTTTGGACAAGGCGTTCAGCTACCATCTCACATATGGAACTTAGTATGTAGCACCTGTCTACCACAAGAATTACTGGGAAATCGTGAATTGAGCTTGGAGGCACTCGTCTTGTGTGCCGGGAGATTCCAATTACCTCTCCCAGCACTTCCGTCAAACAGCGAGCCTAGGCCTTTTAGAAGCCAAGGGTACCAGCAGGCTGGATGTGGAGGTACAGGCCATAAGCTCAACTCTCAGAAGTGTGTATGCATGGGAGGCAGATGTCTGCTACCCGCTCGTACCTATGATTTGGAAACTAGCTACACTCTGGTTGAGGAAAGCCGTTGGAAATCGCTGTATTCAACTCAGATACACGGGAGTTCAGGCCCAGTGCTCACACATGCTTTTCCCGCAACCTCTCCCAGCCACCTACAAAAGGATGTTAGCAGCTACTCCTACAGTCAGGCAGGATGCGGAGGGTTCTGCCCTTTCCTCAGCTCTCACAGGGAAGCATGTCTTGAAGCCAGCTGTCAACTAGCTGCATTCCTATGGCAGTGAGAAGGTAGCAGTACTCTGAGTCAGGAGGTTCCAAGATTACCACTCTACTGCACCTGGAGATACCCTCCAGGTCTGCATTGTTAACTTGTACTCAGAAGCCTCTGGCAATCGTCTCTGGTGAAGACGTGTGAAACTCACTCTGCAGGCAGTGTGGAACTGTGAGGGACTGAGGGGGGGCTCAACTCTCAGAAGTAAGATGCTTTTGGACAAGGCGTTCAGCTACCATCTCACATATGGAACTTAGTATGTAGCACCTGTCTACCACAAGAATTACTGGGAAATCGTGAATTGAGCTTGGAGGCACTCGTCTTGTGTGCCGGGATATTACAATTACCTCTCCCAGCACTTCCGTCAAACAGCGAGCCTAGGCCTTTTAGAAGCCAAGGGTACCAGCAGGCTGGATGTGGAGGTACAGGCCATAAGCTCAACTCTCAGAAGTGTGTATGCATGGGAGGCAGATGTCTGCTACCCGCTCGTACCTATGATTTGGAACCTAGCTACACTCTGGTTGAGGAAAGCCGTTGGAAATCGCTGTATTCAACTCAGATACACGGGAGATCAGGCCCAGTGCTCACACATGCTTTTCCCGCAACCTCTCCCAGCCACCTACAAAAGGATGTTAGCAGCTACTCCTACAGTCAGGCAGGATGCGGAGGGTTCTGCCCTGTCCTCAGCTCTCACAGGGAAGCATGTCTTGAAGCCAGCTGTCAACTAGCTGCATTCCTATGGCAGTGAGAAGGTAGCAGTACTCTGAGTCAGGAGGTTCCAAGATTACCACTCTACTGCACCTGGAGATACCCTCCAGGTCTGCATTGTTAACTTGTACTCAGAAGCCTCTGGCAATCGTCTCTGGTGAAGACGTGTGAAACTCACTCTGCAGGCAGTGTGGAACTGTGAGGGACTGAGGGGGGGCTCAACTCTCAGAAGTAAGATGCTTTTGGACAAGGCGTTCAGCTACCATCTCACATATGGAACTTAGTATGTAGCACCTGTCTACCACAAGAATTACTGGGAAATCGTGAATTGAGCTTGGAGGCACTCGTCTTGTGTGCCGGGAGATTCCAATTACCTCTCCCAGCACTTCCGTCAAACAGCGAGCCTAGGCCTTTTAGAAGCCAAGGGTACCAGCAGGCTGGATGTGGAGGTACAGGCCATAAGCTCAACTCTCAGAAGTGTGTATGCATGGGAGGCAGATGTCTGCTACCCGCTGGTACATGGGATTTGGAACCTAGCTACACTCTGGTTGAGGAAAGTCGTTGGAAATCGCTGTATTCAACTCAGATACACGGGAGTTCAGGCCCAGTGCTCACACATGCTTTTCGCGCAACCTCTCCCAGCCACTAACATTAGGATTTTAGCAGCTACTCCTACAGTCAGGCAGCATGCGGGAGGGTTCTGCCCTGTCCTCAGTTCTCACAGGGAAGCATGTCTTGAAGCCAGCTGTCAACTAGCTGCATTCCTATGGCAGATAGAATGTAGCAGTATTCTGAGTCAGGAGGTTCCAAGATTACCAGTCGACTGCAACTGGGGATACCCTCCAGGTCTGCATTGTTACCCTGCGTCTCAGAAGTCTCTGGCAAACGTCTCTGCTGAAGACCTGCGAAACTCACTCTGCAGGCAGTGTGGAACTGTGAGGGACTGAGGGTGGGCTCAACTCTCAGAAGTAAGATGCTTTTGGACAAGGCGTTCAGCTACCATCTCACATATGGAACTTAGTATGTAGCACCTGTCTACCACAAGAATTACTGGGAAATCGTGAATTGAGCTTGGAGGCACTCGTCTTGTGTGCCGAGAGATTCCAATTACCTCTCCCAGCACTTCCGTCAAACAGCGAGCCTAGGCCTTTTAGAAGCCAAGGGTACCAGCAGGCTGGATGTGGAGGTACAGGCCATAAGCTCAACTCTCAGAAGTGTGTATGCATGGGAGGCAGATGTCTGCTACCCGCTCGTACCTATGATTTGGAACCTAGCTACACTCTGGTTGAGGAAAGCCGTTGGAAATCGCTGTATTCAACTCAGATACACGGGAGTTCAGGCCCAGTGCTCACACATGCTTTTCCCGCAACCTCTCCCAGCCACCTACAAAAGGATGTTAGCAGCTACTCCTACAGTCAGGCAGGATGCGGAGGGTTCTGCCCTGTCCTCAGCTCTCACAGGGAAGCATGTCTTGAAGCCAGCTGTCAACTAGCTGCATTCCTATGGCAGTGAGAAGATAGCAGTACTCTGAGTCAGGAGGTTCCAAGATTACCACTCTACTGCACCTGGAGATACCCTCCAGGTCTGCATTGTTAACTTGTACTCAGAAGCCTCTGGCAATCGTCTCTGGTGAAGACGTGTGAAACTCACTCTGCAGGCAGTGTGGAACTGTGAGGGACTGAGGGGGGGCTCAACTCTCAGAAGTAAGATGCTTTTGGACAAGGCGTTCAGCTACCATCTCACATATGGAACTTAGTATGTAGCACCTGTCTACCACAAGAATTACTGGGAAATCGTGAATTGAGCTTGGAGGCACTAGTCTTGTGTGCCGGGTGATTCCAATTACCTCTCCCAGCACTTATGACAAACAGCGAGCCTAGGCCTTTTAGAAGCCAACGGTACCAGCAGGCTGGATGTGGAGGTACAGGCCATAAGCTCAACTCTCAGAAGTGTATATACATGGGAGGCAGATGTCGGCTTCCCACTCGGACATGGGAGTTGGAACCTAGCTACACTGTGATTGAAGAAGGCCTTTGGAAATCGCTGTATTCAACTCAGATACACGGGAGTTCAGGCCCAGTTCTCACACATGCTTTTCCCGCAACCTCTCCCAGCCACTAACATAAGGATGTTAGCAGCTACTCCTACAGTCAGGCAGGATGCGGGAGGGTTCTGCCCTGTCCTCAGCTCTCACAGGGAAGCATGTCTTGAAGCCAGCTGTCAACTAGCTGCATTCCTATGGCAGTGAGAAGGTAGCAGTACTCTGAGTCAGGAGGTTCCAAGATTACCACTCTACTGCACCTGGAGATACACTCCAGGTCTGCATTGTTAACTTGTACTCAGAAGCCTCTGGCAATCGTCTCTGGTGAAGACGTGGGAAACTCACTCTGCAGCCACTGTGGAACTGTGAGGGACTGAGGGGGGGCTCAACTCTCAGAAGTAAGTTGCTTTTGGACAAGGCGTTCATCTACCATCTCACATATGGAACTTAGTAAGTAGCACCTGTCTACCACAAGAATTACTGGGAAATCGTGAATTGAGCTTGGAGGCACTCGTCTTGTGTGCCGGGAGATTCCAATTACCTCTCCCAGCACTTCCGTCAAACAGCGAGCCTAGGCCTTTTAGAAGCCAAGGGTACCAGCAGGCTGGATGTGGAGGTACAGGCCATAAGCTCAACTCTCAGAAGTGTGTATGCATTGGAGGCAGATGTCTGCTACCCGCTGGTACATGGGATTTGGAACCTAGCTACACTCTGGTTGAGGAAAGCCGTTGGAAATCGCTGTATTCAACTCAGATACACGGGAGTTCAGGCCCAGTGCTCACACATGCTTTTCGCGCAACCTCTCCCAGCCACTAACATTAGGATGTTAGCAGCTACTCCTACAGTCAGGCAGCATGCGGGAGGGTCCTGCCCTGTCCTCAGCTCTCTCAGGGAAGCATGTCTTGAAGCCACCTAGCTGTCAACTAGCTGCATTCCTATGGCAGTGAGAAGGTAGCAGTATTCTGAGTCAGGAGGTTCCAAGTTTACCAGTCGACTGCACCTGGGGATACCCTCCAGGTCTGCATTGTTACCCTGCGTCTCAGAAGCCTCTGGCAAACGTCTCTGCTGAAGACCTGCGAAACTCACTCTGCAGGCAGTGTGGAACTGTGAGGGACTGAGGGTGAGCTCAACTCTCAGAAGTAAGATGGTTTTGGACAAGGCGTTCAGCTACCCTCTCACGTATGGAACTTAGTATGTAGTACCAGTCTACCACAGGAATTACTAGGAAATCGCTGAACTAAGCTTGGAGGCACTAGTCTTGTGTGCCGGGTGATTCCAATTACCTCTCCCAACAGTTCCGTCAAACAGCGAGCCTAGGCCTTTTAGAGACAAGGGTACCAGCAGGCTGGATGTGGAGGTACAGGCCATAAGCTCAACTCTCAGAAGTGTGTATCCATGGGAGGCAGATGTCTGCTACCCACTCGGACATGGGATTTGGAACCTGGCTACACTCTGTTTGAAGATAGCCGTTGGAAATCGCTGAGGGTGAGCTCAACTCTCAGAAGTAAGATGCTTTTGGACAAGGCGTTCAGCTAACTCCTCACATATGGAACTTAGTATGTAGCACCTGTCTACCACAAGAATTACTGGGAAATCGTGAATTGAGGTTGGAGGCACTCGTCTTGTGTGCCGGGAGATTCCAATTACCTCTCCCAGCACTTCCGTCAAACAGCGAGGCTAGGCCTTTTAGAAGCCAAGGGTACCAGCAGGTTGGATGTGGAGGTAGACGCCATAAGCTCAACTCTCAGAACTGTGTATGCATGGGAGGCAGATGTCTGCTACCCACTCGGACATGGGAGTTGGAACCTAGCTACACTGTGATTGAAGAAGGCCATTGGAAATCGCTGTATTCAACTCCGATACACGGGAGTTCAGGCCCACTGCTCACACATGCTTTTCCGGCAACCTCTCCCAGCCACTAACATTAGGATGTTAGCAGCTACTCCTACAGTCAGGCAGCATGTGGGAGGGTGCTGCCCTGTCCTCAGCTCTCTCAGGGAAGCATGTCTTGAAGCCAGCTAGCTGTCAACTAGCTGCATTCCTATGGCAGTGAGAAGGTAGCAGTATTCTGAGTCAGGAGGTTCCAAGATTACCAGTCGACTGCACCTGGGGATACCCTCCAGGTCTGCATTGTTACCCTGCGTCTCAGAAGCCTCTGGCAAACGTCTCTGCTGAAGACCTGCGAAACTCACTCTGCAGGGGGTGTGGAACAGTGGGGTACTGTGGGTGAGCTCAACTCTCAGAAGTAAGATGGTTTTGGACAAGGCGTTCAGCTACCCTCTCACGTATGGAACTTAGTATGTAGCACCAGTCTACCACAGGAATTACTAGGAAATCGCTGAACTGAGCTTGGAGGCACTAGTCTTGTGTGCCGGGTGATTCCAATTACCTCTCCCAGCACTTCCGTCAAACAGCGAGCCTAGGCCTTTTAGAAGCCAAGGGTACCAGCAGGCTGGATGTGGAGGTACAGGCCATAAGCTCAACTCTCAGAAGTGCGTATGCATGGGAGGCAGATGTCTGCTACACACTCGGACATGGGAGTTGGAACCTAGCTACACTGTGATTGAAGAAGGCCATTGGAAATCGCTGTATTCAACTCAGATACACGGGAGTTCAGGCCCAGTGCTCACACATGCTTTTCCCGAAACCTCTCCCAGCCACTAACATTAGGATTTTAGCAGCTACTCCTACAGTCAGGCAATATGCGGGAGGATTCTGCCCTGTCCTCAGCTCTCACAGGGAAGCATGTCTTGAAGCCAGCTGTCAACTAGCTGCATTCCTATGGCAGTGAGAAGGTAGCAGTACTCTGAGTCAGGAGGTTCCAAGATTACCACTCTACTGCACCTGGAGATACCCTCCAGGTCTGCATTGTTAACTTGTACTCAGAAGCCTCTGGCAATCGTCTCTGGTGAAGACGTGTGAAACTCACTCTGCAGGCAGTGTGGAAGTGTGTGGGACTGAGGGTGTGCTCGACTCTCAGAAGTAAGATGCTTTTGGACAAGGCGTTCAGCTACCATCTCACATATGGAACTTAGTATGTAGCACCTGTCTACCACAAGAGTTACTGGGAAATCGTGAATTGAGCTTGGAGGCACTCGTCTTGTGTGCCGGGAGATTGCAATTACCTCTCCCAGCACTTCCGTCAAACAGCGAGCCTAGGCCTTTTAGAAGCCAAGTTTACCAGCAGGCTGGATGTGGAGGTACAGGCCATAAGCTCAACTCTCAGAAGTGTGTATGCATGGGAGGTATATGTCTGCTACCCGCTCGTACATGGGATTTGGAATCTAGCTACACTCTGGTTGAGGAAATTCATTGGAAATCGCTGTATTCAACTCAGATACACGGGAGTTCAGGCCCAGTGCTCACACATGCTTTTCCCGCAACCTCTCCCAGCCACTAACATTAGGATGTTAGCAGCTACACCTACAGTCAGGCAGCATGCGGGAGGGTTCTGCCCTGTCCTCAGCTCTCACAGGGAAGCATGTCTTGAAGCCAGCTGTCAACTAGCTGCATTCCTATGGCAGTGAGAAGGTAGCAGTGTTCTGAGTCAGGAGGTTCCTAGATGACCAGTCGACTTCACCTGGGGATACCCTCCAGGTCTGCAATGTTACCCTGCGTCTCAGAAGCCTCTGGCAAACGTCTCTGCTGAAGACCTGCGAAACTCACTCTGCAGGCAGTGTGGAACTGTGAGGGACTGAGGGTGAGCTCAACTCTCAGAAGTAAGATGGTTTTGGACAAGGCGTTCAGCTACCCTCTCACGTATGGAACTTAGTATGTAGCACCCGTCTACCACAGGAAATACTAGGAAATCGCTGAACTGAGCTTGGAGGCACTAGTCTTGTGTGCCGGGTGATTCCAATTACCTCTCCCAGCACTTCCGTCAAACAGCGAGCCTAGGCCTTTTAGAAGCCAAGGGTACCAGCAGGCTGGATGTGGAGGTACAGGCCATAAGCTCAACTCTCAGAAGTGTATATGCATGGGAGGCAGATGTCTGCTTCCCACTCGGACATGGGAGTTGGAACCTAGCTACACTGTGATTGAAGAAGGCCATTGGAAATCGCTGTATTCAACTCAGATACACGGGAGTTCAGGCCCAGTGCTCACACATGCTTTTCTCGCAACCTCTCCCAGCCACTAACATAAGGATGTTACCAGCTACTCCTACACTCAGGCAGGATTCGGGAGGGTTCTGCCCTGTACTCAGCTCTCACAGGGAAGCATGTCTTGAAGCCAGCTGTCAACTAGCTGCATTCCTATGGCAGTGAGAAGGTAGCAGTACTCTGAGTCAGGAGGTTCCAAGATTCCCACTCTACTGCACCTGGAGATACCCTCCAGGTCTGCATTGTTAACTTGTACTCAGAAGCCTCTGGCAATCGTCTCTGGTGAAGACGTGTGAAACTCACTCTGCAGGCAGTGTGGAACTGTGAGGGACTGAGGGTGGGCTCAACTCTCAGAAGTAAGATGCTTTTGGACAAGGCGTTCAGCTACATTCTCACATATGGAACTTAGTATGTAGCACCTGTCTACCACAAGAATTACTGGGAAATCGTGAATTGAGCTTGGAGGCACTCGTCTTGCGTGCCGGGAGATTCCAATTACCTCTCCCAGCACTTCCGTCAAACAGCGAGCCTAGGCCTTTTAGAAGCCAAGGGTACCAGCAGGCTGGATGTGGAGGTACAGGCCATAAGCTCAACTCTCAGAAGTGTGTATGCATGGGAGGCAGATGTCTGCTACCCACTCGGACATGGGAGTTGGAACCTAGCTACACTGTGATTGAAGTAGGCCATTGGAAATCGCTGTATTCAACTCAGATACACGGGAGTTCAGGCCCAGTGCTCACACATGCTTTTCCCGCAACCTCACCCAGCCACTAACATAAGGATGTTAGCAGCTACTCCTACAGTCAGGCAGGATGCGGGAGGGTTCTGCCCTGTCCTCAGCTCTCACAGGGAAGCATGTCCTGAAGCCAGCTGTCAACTAGCTGCATTCCTATGGCAGTGAGAAGGTAGCAGTATTCTGAGTCAGGAGGTTCCAAGATTACCACTCTACTGCACCTGGAGATACCCTCCAGGTCTGCATTGTTAACTTGTACTCAGAAGCCTCTGGCAATCGTCTCTGGTGAAGACGTGTGAAACTCACTCTGCAGGCAGTGTGGAAGTGTGTGGGACTGAGGGTGTGCTCGACTCTCAGAAGTAAGATGCTTTTGGACAAGGCGTTCAGCTACCATCTCACATATGGAACTTAGTATGTAGCACCTGTCTACCACAAGAGTTACTGGGAAATCGTGAATTGAGCTTGGAGGCACTCGTCTTGTGTGCCGGGAGATTCCAATTACCTCTCCCAGCACTTCCGTCAAACAGCGAGCCTAGGCCTTTTAGAAGCCAAGGGTACCAGCAGGCTGGATGTGGAGGTACAGGCCATAAGCTCAACTCTCAGAAGTGTGTATGCATGGGAGGCAGATGTCTGCTACCCGCTCGTACATGGGATTTGGAACCTAGCTACACTCTGGTTGAGGAAAGCCGTTGGAAATCGCTGTATTCAACTCAGATACACGGGAGTTCAGGCCCAGTGCTCACACATGCTTTTCCGGCAACCTCTCCCAGCCACTAACATTAGGATGTTAGCAGCTACTCCTACAGTCAGGCAGCATGTGGGAGGGTGCTGCCCTGTCCTCAGCTCTCTCAGGGAAGCATGTCTTGAAACCAGGTAGCTGTCAACTAGCTGCATTCCTATGGCAGTGAGAAGGTAGCAGTATTCTGAGTCAGGAGGTTCCAAGATTACCAGTCGACTGCACCTGGGGATACCCTCCAGGTCTGCATTGTTACCCTGCGTCTCAGAAGCCTCTGGCAAACGTCTCTGCTGAAGACCTGCGAAACTCACTCTGCAGGCAGTGTGGAACTGTGAGGGACTGAGGGTGAGCTCAACTCTCAGAAGTAAGATGGTTTTGGACAAGGCGTTCAGCTACCCTCTCACGTATGGAACTTAGTATGTAGCAGCAGTCTACAACAGGAATTACTAGGAAATCGCTGAACTGAGCTTGGAGGCACTAGTCTTGTGTGCCGGGTGATTCCAATTACCTCTCCCAGCACTTCCGTCAAACAGCGAGCCTAGGCCTTTTAGAAGCCAAGGGTACCAGCAGGCTGGATGTGGAGGTACAGGCCCTAAGCTCAACTCTCAGAAGTGTATATGCATGGGAGGCAGATGTCTGCTACCCACTCGGACATGGGAGTTGTAACCTAGCTACACTGTGATTGAAGAAGGCCATTGGAAATCGCTGTATTCAACTCAGATACACGGGAGTTCAGGCCCAGTGCTCACACATGCTTTTCCCGCAACCTCTCCCAGCCACTAACATAAGGATGTTAGCAGCTACTCCTACAGTCAGGCAGGATGCGGGAGGGTTCTGCCCTGTCCTCAGCTCTCACAGGGAAGCATGTCTTGAAGCCAGCTGTCAACTAGCTGCATTCCTATGGCAGTGAGAAGGTAGCAGTACTCTGAGTCAGGAGGTTCCAAGATTACCACTCTACTGCACCTGTTGATACTCTCCAGGTCTGCATTGTTAACTTGTACTCAGAAGCCTCTGGCAATCGTCTCTGGTGAAGACGTGTGAAACTCACTCTGCAGGCAGTGTGGAACTGTGAGGGACTGAGGGTGTGCTCAACCTTCAGAAGTAAGATGCTTTTGGACAAGGCGTTCAGCTACCATCTCACATATGGAACTTAGTATGTAGCACCTGTCTACCACAAGAATTACTGGGAAATCGTGAATTGAGCTTGGAGGCACTAGTCTTGTGTGCCGGGTGATTCCAACAACCTCTCCCAACACTTCCGTCAAACAGCGAGCCTAGGCCTTTTAGAAGCCAAGGGTACCAGCAGGCTGGATGTGGAGGTACAGGCCATAAGCTCAACTCTCAAAAGTGTGTATGCATGGGAGGCAGATGTCTGCTACCCACTCGGACATGGGAGTTGGAACCTAGCTACACTGTGATTGAAGAAGGCCATTGGAAATCGCTATATTCAACTCAGATACACGGGAGTTCAGGCCCAGTGCTCACACATGCTTTTCCCGCAACCTCTCCCAGCCACTAACATTAGGATGTTAGCAGCTACTCCTACAGTCAGGCAGGATGCGGGAGGGTTCTGCCCTGTCCTCAGCTCTCACAGTGAAGCATGTCTTGAAGCCAGCTGTCCACTAGCTGCATTCCTATGGCAGTGAGAAGGTAGCAGTACTCTGAGTCAGGAGGTTCCAAGATTACCACTCTACTGCACCTGGAGATACCCTCCAGGTCTGCATTGTTAACTTGTACACAGAACCCTCTGTCAATCGTCTCTGCTGAAGACGTGTGAAACTCACTCGGCAGACAGTGTGGAACTGTGAGGGACTGAGGGCGAGCTCTACTCTCAAAAGTAAGATGCTTTTGGACAAGGCCTTCAATTACCTTCTCACATATGGTACTTATTATGTAGCACCTGTCTACCACAAGAATTACTGGGAAATCGTGAATTGAGCTTGGAGGCACTCGTCTTGTGTGCCGGGAGATTCCAATTACCTCTCCCAGCACTTCCGTCAAACAGCGAGCCTAGGCCTTTTAGAAGCCAAGTGTACCAGCAGGCTGGATGTGGAGGTACAGGCCATAAGCTCAACTCTCAGAAGTGTGTATGCATGGGAGGCAGATGTCTGCTACCCGCTCGTACATGGGATCTGGAACCTAGCTACACTCTGGTTGAGGAAAGCCGTTGGAAATCGCTGTATTCAACTCAGATACACGGGAGTTCAGGCCCAGTGCTCACACATGCTTTTCCCGCAACCTCTCCCAGCCACTAACATAAGGATGTTAGCAGCTACTCCTACAGTCAGGCAGGATGCGAGAGGGTTCTGCCCTTTCATTGGCTCTCACAGGGAAGCATGTCTTGAAGCCAGCTGTCAACTAGCTGCATTCCTATGGCAGTGAGAAGGTAGCAGTACTCTGAGTCAGGAGGTTCCAAGATTAAAACTCTACTGCACCTGGAGATACCCTCCAGGTCTGCATTGTTAACTTGTACTCAGAACCCTCTGGCAATCGTCTCTGGTGAAGACGTGTGAAACTCACTCTGCAGGCAATGTGGAAGTGTGAGGGACTGAGGGTGTGCTCAACTCTCAGAAGTAAAATGCTTTTGGACAAGGCGTTCAGCTACCTTCTCACATATGGAACTTAGTATGTAGCACCTGTCTTCCACAAGAATTACTGGGAAATCGTGAATTGAGCTTGGAGGCACTCGTCTTGTTTGCCGGGAGATTCCAAATACCTCTCCCAGCACTTCCGTCAAACAGCGAGCCTAGGCCTTTTAGAAGCCAAGGGTACCAGAAGGCTGGATGTGGAGGTACAGGCCATAAGCTCAACTCTCAGAAGTGTGTATGCATGGGAGGCAGATGTCTGCTACCCGCTCGTACATGGGATTTGGAACCTAGCTACACTCTGGTTGAGGAAAGTCGTTGGAAATCGCTGTATTCAACTCAGATACACGGGAGTTCAGGCCCAGTGCTCACACATGCTTTTCCCGCAACCTCTCCCAGCCACTAACATAAGGATGTTAGCAGCTAATCCTACAGTCAGGCAGGATGCGGGAGGGTTCTGCCCTGTCCTCAGCTCTCTCATGGAAGCATGTCTTGAAGCCAGCTGTCAACTAGCTGCATTCCTATGGCAGTGAGAAGGTAGCAGTATTCTGAGTCAGGAGGTTCCAAGATTACCACTCTACTGCACCTGGGGATACCCTCCAGGTCTGCATTGTTACCCTGCGTCTCAGAAGCCTCTGGCAAACGTCTCTGCTGAAGACCTGCGAAACTCACTCTGCAGGCAGTGTGGAACTGTGAGGGACTGAGGCTGAGCTCAACTCTCAGAAGTAAGATGGTTTTGGACAAGGCGTTCAGCTACCCTCTCACGTATGGAACTTAGTATGTAGCACCAGTCTACCACAGGAATTACTAGGAGATCGCTGAACTGAGCTTGGAGGCACTAGTCATGTGTGCCGGGTGATTCCAATTACCTCTCCCAGCACTTCCATCAAAAAGCGAGCCTAGGCCTTTTAGAAGCCAAGGGTAACAGCAGGCTGGATGTGGAGGTACAGGCCATAAGCTCAACTCTAAGAAGTGTATATGCATGGGAGGCAGATGTCTGCTACCCACTCGGACATGGCAGTTGGAACCTAGCTACACTGTGATTGAAGAAGGCCATTGGAAATCGCTGTATTCAACTCAGATACACGGGAGTTCAGGCCCAGTGCTCACACATGCTTATCCCGCAATCTCTCCCAGCCACTAACATAAGGATGTTAGCAGCTACTCCTACAGTCAGGCAGGATGCGGGAGGGTTCTGCCCTGTCCTCAGCTCTCACAGGGAAGCATGTCTTGAAGCCAGCTGTCAACTAGCTGCATTCCTCTGGCAGTGAGAAGGTAGCAGTACTCTGAGTCAGGAGGTTCCAAGATTACCACTCTACTGCACCTGGAGATACCCTCCAGGTCTGCATTGTTAACTTGTACTCAGAAGCCTCTGGCAATCGTCTCTGGTGAAGACGTGTGAAACTCACTCTGCAGGCAGTGTGGAACTGTGAGGGACTGAAGGTGGGCTCAACTCTCAGAAGTAAGATGCTTTTGGACAAGGCGTTCAGCTACCATCTCACATATGGAACTTAGTATGTAGCACCTGTCTACCACAAGAATTACTGGGAAATCGTGAATTGAGCTTGGAGGCACTCGTCTTGTGTGCCGGGAGATTCCAATTACCTCTCCCAGCACTTCCGTCAAATAGCGAGCCTAGGCCTTTTAGAAGCCAAGGGTACCAGCAGGCTGGATGTGGAGGTACAGGCCATAAGCTCAACTCTCAGAAGTGTGTATGCATGGGAGGCAGATGTCTGCTACCCGCTCGTACATGGGATTTGGACCCTAGCTACACTCTGGTTGAGGAAAGTCGTTGGAAATCGCTGTATTCAACTCAGATACACGGGAGTTCAGGACCAGTGCTCACACATGCTTTTCCCGCAACCTCTCCCAGCCACTAACATTAGGATGTTAGCAGCTACTCCTACAGTCAGGCAGCATGCGGGAGGGTTCTGCCCTGTCCTGAGCTCTCACAGGGAAGCATGTCTTGAAGCCAGCTCTCAACTAGCTGCATTCCTATGGCAGTGAGAAGGTAGCAGTATTCTGAGTCAGGAGGTTCCAAGATTACCAGTCGACTGCACTGTTGATACACTCCAGGTCTGCATTGTTACCCTGCGTCTCAGAAGCCTCTTGCAAACGTCTCTGCTAAAGACCTGCGAAACTCACTCTGCATGCAGTGTGGAACTGTGAGGGACTGACGGTGAGCTCAACACTCAGAAGTAAG
This sequence comes from Canis aureus, assembly GCF_053574225.1. Taxonomy (NCBI): domain Eukaryota; kingdom Metazoa; phylum Chordata; class Mammalia; order Carnivora; family Canidae; genus Canis; species Canis aureus. The sequence continues at coordinate 42,381,054 of NC_135643.1, forward strand.
ATGGTTTTGGACAAGGCGTTCAGCTACCCTCTCACGTATGGAACTTAGTATGTAGCACCAGTCTACCACAGGAATTACTAGGAAATCGCTGAACTGAGCTTGGAGGCACTAGTCTTGTGTGCCGGGTGATTCCAATTACCTCTCCCAGCACTTCTGTCAAACAGCGAGCCTAGGCCTTTTAGAAGCAAGGGTACCAGCAGGCTGGATGTGGAGGTACAGGCTATAAGCTCAACTCTCAGAAGTGTACATGCATGGGAGGCAGATGTCTGCTACCCACTCGGACATGGGAGTTGGAACCTAGCTACACTGTGATTGAAGAAAGCCATTGGAAATCGCTGTATTCAACTCAGATACACGGGAGTTCAGGCCCAGTGCTCACACATGCTTTTCCCGCTATCTCTCCCACCCACTAACATAAGGATGTTAGCAGCTACTCCTACAGTCAGGCAGGATGCGGGAGGGTTCTGCCCTGTCCTCAGCTCTCACAGGGTAGCATGTCTTGAAGCCAGCTGTCAACTAGCTTCATTCCTATGGCAGTGAGAAGGTAGCAGTACTCTGAGTCAGGAGGTTCCAAGATTACCACTCTACTGCACCTGGAGATACCCTCTAGGTCTGCATTGTTAACTTGTACTCAGAAGCCTCTGGCAATCGTCTCTGGTGAAGACGTGTGAAACTCACTCTGCTGGCAGTGTGGAAGTGTGAGGGACTAAGGATTTGCTCAACTCTCAGAAGTAAGATGCTTTTGGACAAGGCGTTCAGCTACCTTCTCACATGTGGAACTTAGTATGTAGCACCTGTCTACCTCAAGAATTACTGGGAAATCGTGAATTGAGTTTGGAGGCACTCGTCTTGTGTGCCGGGAGATTCCAATTACCTCTCCCAGCACTTCCGTCAAACAGCGAGCCTAGGCCTTTTAGAAGCCAATGGTACCAGCAGGCTGGATGTGGAGGTACAGGCCATAAGCTCAACTCTCAGAAGTGTGTATGCATGGGAGGCAGATGTCTGCTACGTGCTCGTACATGGGATTTTTAACCTAGCTACTCTCTGGTTGAGAAAAGTCGTTGGAAATCGCTGTATTCAACTCAGATACACGGGAGTTCAGGCCCAGTGCTCACACATGCTTTTCCCGCAACCTCTCCCAGCCACTAACATTAGGATGTTAGCAGCTACTCCTACAGTCAGGCAGCATGCGGGAGGGTTCTGCCCTGTCCTCAGATCTCACAGGGAAGCATGTCTTGAAGCCAGCTGTCAACTAGCTGCATTCCTTTGGCAGTGAGAAGGTAGCAGTATTCTGAGTAAGGAGGTTCCAAGATTACCAGTCGACTGCACCTGGGGATACCCTCCAGGTCTGCATTGTTACCCTGCGTCTCAGAAGCCTCTGGCAAACGTCTCTGCTGAAGACCTGCGAAACTCACTCTGCAGGCAGTGTGGAACTGTGAGGGACTGAGGCTGAGCTCAACTCTCAGAAGTTAGATGGTTTTGGACAAGGCGTTCAGCTACGCTCTCACGTATGGAACTTAGTATGTAGCACCAGTCTACCACAGGAATTACTAGGAAATCGCTGAACTGAGCTTGGAGGCACTCGTCTTGTGTGCCGGGTGATTCCAATTACCTCTCCCAGCACTTCCGTCAACAGCGAGCCTAGGCCTTTTAGAAGCCAAGGGTACCAGCAGGCTGGATGTGGAGGTACAGGCCATAAGCTCAACTCTCAGAAGTGTGTATGCATGGGAGGCAGATGTCTGCTACCCACTCGGACATGGGAGTTGGAACCTAGCTACACTGTGATTGAAGAAGGCCATTGGAAATCGCTGTTTCAACTCAGATACACGGGAGTTCAGGCCAGGTGCTCACACATGCTTTTCCCGCAACCTCTCCCAGCCACTAACATAAGGATGTTAGCAGCTACTCCTACAGTCAGGCAGGATGCGAGAGGGTTCTGCCCTTTCCTCAGCTCTCACAGGGAAGCATGTCTTGAAGCCATCTGTCAACTAGCTGCATTCCTATGGCAGTGAGAAGGTAGCAGTACTCTGAGTCAGGAGGTTCCAAGATTACCACTCTACTGCACCTGGAGATACCCTCCAGGTCTGCATTGTTAACTTGTACTCAGAAGCCTCTGGCAATCGTCTCTGGTGAAGACGTGTGAAACTCACTCTGCAGGCAGTGAAGAACTGTGAGGGACTGAAGGTGGGCTCAACTCTCAGAAGTAAGATGCTTTTGGACAAGACGTTCAGCTACCATCTCACATATGGAACTTAGTATGTAGCACCTGTCTACCACAAGAATTACTGGGAAATCGTGAATTGAGCTTGGAGGCACTCGTCTTGTGTGCCGGGAGATTCCAATTACCTCTCCCAGCACTTCCGTCAAACAGCGAGCCCAGGCGTTTTAGAAGCCAAGGGTACCAGCAGGCTGGATGTGGAGGTACAGGCCATAAGCTCAACTCTCAGAAGTGTGTATGCATGGGAGGCAGATGTCTGCTACCCGCTCGTACATGGGATTTGGACCCTAGCTACACTCTGGTTGAGGAAAGTCGTTGGAAATCGCTGTATTCAACTCAGATACACGGGAGTTCAGGCCCAGTGCTCACACATGCTTTTCCCGCAACCTCTCCCAGCCACTAACATTAGGATGTTAGCAGCTACTCCTAAAGTCAGGCAGCATGCGGGAGGGTTCTGCCCTGTCCTGAGCTCCCTCAGGGAAGCATGTCTTGAAGCCAGCTAGCTGTCAACTAGCTGCATTCCTTTGGCAGTGAGAAGGTAGCAGTATTCTGAGTCAGGAGGTTCCAAGATTACCAGTCGACTGCACCTGGGGATACCCTCCAGGTCTGCATTGTTAACTTGTACTCAGAAGCCTCTGGCAATCGTCTCTGCTGAAGACCTGCGAAACTCACTCTGCAGGAAATGTGGAACTGTGAGGGACTGAGGCTGAGCTCAACTCTCAGAAGTAAGATGGTTTTGGACAAGGCGTTCAGCTACCCTCTCACGTATGGAACTTAGTATGTAGCACCAGTCTACCACAGGAATTACTAGGAAATCGCTGAACTGAGCTTGGAGGCACTCGTCTTGTGTGCCGGGTGATTCCAATTACCTCTCCCAGCACTTCCGTCAAACAGCGAGCCTAGGCCTTTTAGAAGCCAAGGGTACCAGCAGGCTGGATGTGGAGGTACAGCCCTAAGCTCAACTCTCAGAAGTGTATATGCATGGGAGGCAGATGTCTGCTACCCACTCGGACATGGGAGTTGGAACCTAGCTACACTGTGATTGAAGAAGGCCATTGGAAATCGCTGTATTCAACTCAGATACACGGGAGTTCAGGCCCAGTGCTCACACATGCTTTTCCCGCAACCTCTCCCAGCCACTAACATAAGGATGTTAGCAGCTACTCCTACAGTCAGGCAGGATGCGGGAGGGTTCTGCCCTGTCCTCAGCTCTCACAGGGAAGCATGTCTTGAAGCCAGCTGTCAACTAGCTGCATTCCTATGGCAGTGAGAAGGGAGCAGTACTCTGAGTCAGGAGGTTCCAAGATTACCACTCTACTGCACCTGGAGATACCCTCCAGGTCTGCATTGTTAACTTGTACTCAGAAGCCTCTGGCAATCGTCTCTGGTGTAGACGTGTGAAACTCACTCTGCAGGCAGTGTGGAACTGTGAGGGACTGAGGGTGGGCTCAACTCTCAGAAGTAAGATGCTTTTGGACAAGTCGTTCAGCTACCATCTCACATATGGAATTTAGTATGTAGCACCTGTCTACCACAAGAATTACTGGGAAATCGTGAATTGAGCTTGGAGGCACTCGTCTTGTGTGCCGGGAGATTCCAATTACCTCTCCCAGCACTTCCGTCAAACAGCGAGCCTAGGCCTTTTAGAAGCCAAGTGTACCAGCAGGCTGGATGTGGAGGTACAGGCCATAAGCTCAACTCTCAGAAGTGTGTATGCATGGGAGGCAGATGTCTGCTACCCGCTCGTACCTGGAATTTGGACCCTAGCTACACTCTGGTTGAGGAAAGCCGTTGGAAATCGCTGTATTCAACTCAGATACACGGGAGTTCAGGCCCAGTGCTCACACATGCTTTTGCGCAACCTCTCCCAGCCACTAACCTTAGGATGTTAGCAGCTAATCCTACAGTCAGGCAGCATGCGGGAGGGTTCTGCCCTGTCCTCAGCTCTCACAGGGAAGCATGTCTTGAAGCCAGCTGTCAACTAGCTGCATTACTATGGCATGAGAAGATAGCAGTATTCTGAGTCAGGAGGTTCCAAGATTACCAGTCGACTGCACCTGGGGATACCCACCAGGTCTGCATTGTTACCCTGCGTCTCAGAAGCCTCTGGCAAACGTCTCTGCTGAAAACCTGCGAAACTCACTCTGCAGGCAGTGTGGAACTGTGAGGGACTGAAGTTGAGCTCAACTCTCAGAAGTAAGATGGTTTTGGACAAGGCGTTCAGCTACCCTCTCACGTATGGAACTTAGTATGTAGCACCAGTCTACCACAGGAATTACTAGGAAATCGCTGAACTGAGCTTGGAGGCACTAGTCTTGTGTGCCGGGTGATTCCAATTACCTCTCCCAGCACTTCCGTCAAACAGCGACCCTAGGCCTTTTAGAAGTCAAGGGTACCAGCAGGCTGAATGTGGAGGTACAGGCCATAAGCTCAACTCTCAGAAGTGTATATGCATGGGAGGCAGATGTCTGCTACCCACTCGGACATGGGAGTGGGAACCTAGCTACACTGTGATTGAAGAAGGCCATTGGAAATCGCTGTATTCAACTCAGATACACGGGAGTTCAGGCCCAGTGCTCACACATGCTTTTCCCGCAACCTCTCCCAGCCACTAACATTAGGATGTTAGCAGCTACTCCTACAGTCAGGCAAGATGCGGAGGGTTCTGCCCTGTCCTCAGCTCTCACAGGGAAGCATGACTTGAAGCCAGCTGTCAACTAGCTGCATTCCTATGGCAGTGAGAAGGTAGCAGTACTCTGAGTCAGGAGGTTCCAAGATTACCACTCTACTGCACCTGGAGATACCCTCCAGGTCTGCATTGTTAACTTGTACTCAGAAGCCTCTGGCAATCGTCTCTGGTGAAGACGTGTGAAACTCACTCTGCAGGCAGTGTGGAACTGTGAGGGACTGAGGGTGGTCTCAACTCTCAGAAGTAAGACGCTTTTGGACAAGGCGTTCAGCTACCATCTCACATATGGACTTAGTATGTAGCACCTGTCTACCACAAGAATTACTGGGAAATCGTGAATTGAGCTTGGAGGCACTCGTCTTGTGTGCCGGGAGATTCCAATTACCTCTCCCAGCACTTCCGTCAAACAGCGAGCCTAGGCCTTTTAGAAGCTAAGGGTACCAGCAGGCTGGATGTGGAGGTACAGGCCATAAGCTCAACTCTCAGAAGTGTGTATGCATGGGAGGCAGATGTCTGCTACCCGCTCGTACCTGGGATTTGCAACATAGCTACACTCTGGTTGACGAAAGCCGTTGGAAATCGCTGTATTCAACTCAGATACACGGGAGTTCAGGCCCAGTGCTCACACATGCTTTTCCCGCAACCTCTCCCAGCCACTAACATTAGGATGTTAGCAGCTACTCCTACAGTCAGGCAGCATGCGGGAGGGTTCTGCCCTGTCCTCAGCTCTCTCAGGGAAGCATGTCTTGAAGCCAGCTAGCTGTCAACTAGCTGCATTCCTATGGCAGTGAGAAGGTAGCAGTATTCTGAGTCAGGAGGTTCCAAGATTTCAGTTGACTGCACCTGGTTATACCCTCCAGGTCTGCATTGTTACCCTGCGTCTCAGAAACCTTTGGCAAACGTCTCTGCTGAAGACCTGCGAAACTCACTCTGCAGGCAGTGTGGAACTGTGAGGGACTGAGGCTGAGCTCAACTCTCAGAAGTAAGATGGTTTTGGACAAGGCGTTCAGCTATCCTCTCACGTATGGAACTTAGTATGTAGCACCAGTCTACCACAGGAATTACTAGGAAATCGCTGAACTGAGCTTGGAGGCACTAGTCTTGTGTGCCGGGTGATTCCAATTACCTCTCCCAGCACTACCGTCAAACAGCGAGCCTAGGCCTTTTAGAAGCCAAGGGTACCAGCAGGCTGGATGTGGAGGTACAGGCCATAAGCTCAACTCTCAGAGGTGTGTATGCATGGGAGGCAGATGTCTGCTACCCGCTCGTACATGGGATTTGGAACCTAGCTACACTCTGGTTGAGGAAAGTCGTTGGAAATCGCTGTATTCAACTCAGATACACGGGAGTTCAGGCCCAGTGCTCACACATGCTTTTCCCGCAACCTCTCCCAGCCACTAACATTAGGATGTTAGCAGCTACTCCTACAGTCAGGCAGCATGCGGGAGGGTTCTGCCCTGTCCTCAGCTCTCACAGGGAAGCATGTCTTGAAGCCAGCTGTCAAGTAGCTGCATTCCTTTGGCAGTGAGAAGGTAGCAGTATTCTGAGTCAGGAGGTTCCAAGATTACCAGACGACTGCACCTGGGGATACCCTCCAGGTCTGCATTGTTACCCTGCGTCTCAGAAGCCTCTGGCAAACGTCTCTGCTGAAGACCTGCGAAACTCACTCTGCAGGCAGTGTGGAACTGTGAGGGACTGAGGCTGAGCTCAACTCTCAGAAGTTAGATGGTTTTGGACAAGTCGTTCAGCTACCCTCTCACGTATGGAACTTAGTATGTAGCACCAGTCTACCACAGGAATTACTAGGAAATCGCTGAACTGAGCTTGGAGGCACTAGTCTTGTGTGCCGGGTGATTCCAATTACCTCTCCCAGCACTTCCGTCAAACAGCGAGCCTAGGCCTTTTAGAAGCCAAGGGTACCAGCAGGCTGGATGTGGAGGTACAGGCCATAAGCTCAACTCTCAGAAGTGTGTATGCATGGGAGGCAGATGTCTGCTACCCACTCGGACATGGGAGTTGGAACCTAGCTACACTGTGATTGAAGAAGGCCATTGGAAATCGCTGTATTCAACTCAGATACACGGGAGTTCAGGCCAGGTGCTCACACATGCTTTTCCCGCAACCTCTCCCAGCCACTAACATAAGGATGTTAGCAGCTACTCCTACAGTCAGGCAGGATGCGAGAGGGTTCTGCCCTGTCCTCAGCTCTCACAGGGAAGCATGTCTTGAAGCCAGCTGTCAACTAGCTGCATTCCTATGGCAGTGAGAAGGTAGCAGTACTCTGAGTCAGGAGGTTCCAAGATTACCACTCTACTGCACCTGGGGATACCCTCCAGGTCTGCATTGTTAACTTGTACTCAGAAGCCTCTGGCAATCATTTCTGGTGAAGACGTGTGAAACTCACTCTGCAGGCAGTGAAGAACTGTGAGGGACTGAAGGTGGGCTCAACTCTCAGAAGTAAGATGCTTTTGGACAAGGCGTTCAGCTACCATCTCACATATAGAACTTAGTATGTAGCACCTGTCTACCACAAGAATTACTGGGAAATCGTGAATTGAGCTTGGAGGCCCTCGTCTTGTGTGCCGGGAGATTCCAATTACCTCTCCCAGCACTTCCGTCAAACAGCGAGCCTAGGCCTTTTAGAAGCCAAGGGTACCAGCAGGCTGGATGTGGAGGTACAGGCCATAAGCTCAACTCTCAGAAGTGTGTATGCATGGGAGGCAGATGTCTGCTACCCGCTCGTACATGGGATTTGGAACCTAGCTACACTCTGGTTGAGGAAAGCCGTTGGAAATCGCTGTATTCAACTCAGATACACGGGAGTTCAGGCCCAGTGCTCACACATGCTTTTCCCGCAACCTCTCCCAGCCACTAACATTAGGATGTTAGCAGCTACTCATACAGTCAGGCAGCATGCGGGAGGGTTCTGCCCTGTCCTCAGCTCTCACAGTGAAGCATGTCTTGAAGCCAGCTGTCAAGTAGCTGCATTCCTTTGGCAGTGAGAAGGTAGCAGTATTCTGAGTCAGGAGGTTCCAAGATTACCAGTCGACTGCACCTGGTGATACCCTCCAGGTCTGCATTGTTACCCTGCGTCTCAGAAGCCTCTGGCAAACGTCTCTGGTGAAGACCTGCGAAACTCACTCTGCAGGCAGTGTGGAACTGTGAGGGACTGAGGCTGAGCTCAACTCTCAGAAGTTAGATGGTTTTGGACAAGTCGTTCAGCTACCCTCTCACGTATGGAACTTAGTATGTAGCACCAGTCTACCACAGGAATTACTAGGAAATCGTTGAACTGAGCTTGGAGGCACTAGTCTTGTGTGCCGGGTGATTCCAATTACCTCTCCCAGCACTTCCGTCAAACAGCGAGCCTAGGCCTTTTAGAAGCCAAGGGTACCAGCAGGCTGGATGTGGAGGTACAGGCCATAAGCTCAACTCTCAGAAGTGTGTATGCATGGGAGGCAGATGTCTGCTACCCACTCGGACATGGGAGTTGGAACCTAGCTACACTGTGATTGAAGAAGGCCACTGGAAATCGCTGTATTCAATTCAGATACACGGGAGTTCAGGCCAGGTGCTCACACATGCTTTTCCCTCAACCTCTCCCAGCCACTAACATAAGGATGTTGGCAGCTACTCCTACAGTCAGGCAGGAGGCGAGAGGGTTCTGCCCTGTCCTCAGCTCTCACAGGGAAGCATGTCTTGAAGCCAGCTGTCAACTAGCTGCATTCCTATGGCAGTGAGAAGGTAGCAGTACTCTGAGTCAGGAGGTTCCAAGATTACCACTCTACTGCACCTGGAGATACCCTCCAGGTCTGCATTGTTAACTTGTACTCAGAAGCCTCTGGCAATCGTCTCTGGTGAAGACGTGTGAAACTCACTCTGCAGGCAGTGAAGAACTGTGAGGGACTGAAGGTGGGCTCAACTCTCAGAAGTAAGATGCTTTTGGACAAGGCGTTCAGCTACCATCTCACATATGGAACTTAGTATGTAGCACCTGTCTACCACAAGAATTACTGGGAAATCGTGAATTGAGCTTGGAGGCACTCGTCTTGTGTGCCGGGAGATTCCAATTACCTCTCCCAGCACTTCCGTCAAACAGCGAGCCTAGGCCTTTTAGAAGCCAAGGGTACCAGTAGGCTGGATGTGGAGGTACAGGCCATAAGCTGAACCCTCAGAAGTGTGTATGCATGGGAGGCAGATGTCTGCTACCCGCTCGTACATGGGATTTGGAACCTAGCTACACTCTGGTTGAGGAAAGTCGTTGGAAATCGCTGTATTCAACTCAGATACACGGGAGTTCAGGCCCAGTGCTCACACATGCTTTTCCCGCAACCTCTCCCAGCCACTAACATTAGGATGTTAGCAGCTACACCTACAGTCAGACAGCATGCGGGAGGATTCTGCCCTGTCCTCAGCTCTCACAGGGAAGCATGTCTTGAAGCCAGCTGTCAACTAGCTGCATTCCTATGGCAGTGAGAAGGTAGCAGTACTCTGAGTCAGGAGGTTCCAAGATTACAAGTCGACTGCACCTGTGGATACCCTCCAGGTGTGCATTGTTACCCTTCGTCTCAGAAGCCTCTGGCAAACGTCTCTGCTGAAGACCTGCGAAACTCACTCTGCAGGCAGTGTGGAACTGTGAGGGACTGAGGGTGGGCTCAACTCTCAGAAGTAAGATGCTTTTGGACAAGGCGTTCAGCTACCATCTCACATATGGACTTAGTATGTAGCACCTGTCTACCACAAGAATTACTGGGAAATCGTGAATTGAGCTTGGAGGCACTCGTCTTGTGTGCCGGGAGATTCCAATTACCTCTCCCAGCACTTCCGTCAAACAGCGAGCCTAGGCCTTTTCGAAGCCAAGGGTACCAGCAGGCTGGATGTGGAGGTACAGGCCATAAGCTCAACTCTCAGAAGTGTATATACATGGGAGGCAGATGTCGGCTTCCCACTCGGACATGGGAGTTGGAACCTAGCTACACTGTGATTGAAGAAGGCCATTGGAAATCGCTGTATTCAACTCAGATACACGGGAGTTCAGGCCCAGTTCTCACACATGCTTTTCCCGCAACCTCTCCCAGCCACTAACATAAGGATGTTAGCAGCTACTCCTACAGTCAGGCAGGATGCGGAGGGTTCTGCCCTGTCCTCAGCTCTCACAGGGAAGCATGTCTTGAAGCCAGCTGTCAACTAGCTGCATTCCTATGGCAGTGAGAAGGTAGCAGTACTCTGAGTCAGGAGGTTCCAAGATTACCACTCTACTGCACCTGGAGATACCCTCCAGGTCTGCATTGTTAACTTGTACTCAGAAGCCTCTGGCAATCGTCTCTGGTGAAGACGTGTGAAACTCACTCTGCAGGCAGTGTGGAACTGTGAGGGACTGAGGGGGGTCTCAACTCTCAGAAGTAAGATGCTTTTGGACAAGGCGTTCAGCTACCATCTCACATATGGAACTTAGTATGTAGCACCTGTCTACCACAAGAATTACTGGGAAATCGTGAATTGAGCTTGGAGGCACTCGTCTTGTGTGCCGGGAGATTCCAATTACCTCTCCCAGCACTTCCGTCAAACAGCGAGCCTAGGCCTTTTAGAAGCCAAGGGTACCAGCAGGCTGGATGTGGAGGTACAGGCCATAAGCTCAACTCTCAGAAGTGTGTATGCATTGGAGGCAGATGTCTGCTACCCGCTGGTACATGGGATTTGGAACCTAGCTACACTCTGGTTGAGGAAAGCCGTTGGAAATCGCTGTATTCAACTCAGATACACGGGAGTTCAGGCCCAGTGCTCACACATCCTTTCGCGCAACCTCTCCCAGCCACTAACATTAGGATGTTAGCAGCTACTCCTACAGTCAGGCAGCATGCGGGAGGGTCCTGCCCTGTCCTCAGCTCTCTCAGGGAAGCATGTCTTGAAGCCACCTAGCTGTCAACTAGCTGCATTCCTATGGCAGTGAGAAGGTAGCAGTATTCTGAGTCAGGAGGTTCCAAGTTTACCAGTCGACTGCACCTGGGGATACCCTCCAGGTCTGCATTGTTACCCTGCGTCTCAGAAGCCTCTGGCAAACGTCTCTGCTGAAGACCTGCGAAACTCACTCTGCAGGCAGTGTGGAACTGTGAGGGACTGAGGGTGAGCTCAACTCTCAGAAGTAAGATGGTTTTGGACAAGGCGTTCAGCTACCCTCTCACGTATGGAACTTAGTATGTAGCACCAGTCTACCACAGGAATTACTAGGAAATCGCTGAACTGAGCTTGGAGGCACTAGTCTTGTGTGCCGGGTGATTCCAATTACCTCTCCCAGCACTTCTGTCAAACATCCAGCCTAGGCCTTTTAGAAGCCAAGGGTACCAGCAGGCTGGATGTGGAGGTACAGGCCATAAGCTCAACTCTCAGAAGTGTATATACATGGGAGGCAGATGTCGGCTTCCCACTCGGACATGGGAGTTGGAACCTAGCTACACTGTGATTGAAGAAGGCCATTGGAAATCGTTGTATTCAACTCAGATACACGGGAGTTCAGGCCCAGTTCTCACACATGCTTTTCCCGCAACCTCTCCCAGCCACTAACTTAAGGATGTTAGCAGCTACTCCTACAGTCAGGCAGGATGCGGGAGGGTTCTGCCCTGTCCTCAGCTCTCACAGGGAAGCATGTCTTGAAGCCAGCTGTCAACTAGCTGCATTCCTATGGCAGTGAGAAGGTAGCAGTACTCTGAGTCAGGAGGTTCCAAGATTACCACTCTACTGCACCTGGAGATACCCTCCAGGTCTGCATTGTTAACTTGTATTCAGAAGCCTCTGGCAATCGTCTCTGGTGAAGACGTGTGAAACTCACTCTGCAGCCAGTGTGGAAGTGTGAGGGACTGAGGGTGTGCTCAACTCTCAGAAGTAAGATGCTTTTGGACAAGGCGTTCAGCTACCATCTCACATATGGAACTTAGTATGTAGCACCTGTCTACCACAAGAATTACTGGGAAATCGTGAATTGAGCTTGGAGGCACTCGTCTTGTGTGCCGGGTGATTCCAATTACCTCTCCCAGCACTTCCGTCAAACAGCGAGCCTAGGCCTTTTAGAAGCCAAGGGTACCAGCAGGCTGGATGTGGAGGTACAGGCCATAAGCTCAACTCTCAGAAGTGTGTATGCATGGGAGGCAGATGTCTGCTACCTGCTCGTACCTGGGATTTGGAACCTAGCTACACTCTGGTTGAGGAAAGCCGTTGGAAATCGCTGTATTCAACTCAGATACACGGGAGTTCAGGCCCAGTGCTCACACATGCTTTTCCCGCAACCTCTCCCAGCCACTAACATTAGGATGTTAGCAGCTACTCCTACAGTCAGGCAGCATGCGGGAGGGTTCTGCCCTGTCCTCAGCTCTCTCAGGGAAGCATGTCTTGAAGCCAGCTAGCTGTCAACTAGCTGCATTCCTATGGCAGTGAGAAGGTAGCAGTATTCTGAGACAGGAGGTTCCAAGATTACCAGTCGACTGCACCTGGGGATACCCTCCAGGTCTGCATTGTTACCCTGCGTCTCAGAAGCCTCTGGCAAACGTCTCTGCTGAAGACCTGCGAAAATCACTCTGCAGGCAGTGTGGAACTGTGAGGGACTGAGGGTGAGCTCAACTCTCAGAAGTAAGATGGTTTTGGACAAGGCGTTCAGCTACCCTCTCACGTATGGAACTAGTATGTAGCACCAGTCTACCACAGGAATTACTAGGAAATCGCTGAACTGAGCTTGGAGGCACTAGTCTTTTGTGCCGCGTGATTCCAATTACCTCTCCCAGCACTTCTGTCAAACAGCGAGCCTAGGCCTTTCAGAAGCCAAGGGTACCAGCAGTCTGGATGTGGAGGTACAGGCCATAAGCTCAACTCTCAGAAGTGTATATACATGGGAGGCAGATGTTGGCTTCCCACTCGGACATGGGAGTTGGAACCTAGCTACACTGTGATTGAAGAAGGCCATTGGAAATCGCTGTATTCAACTCAGATACACGGGAGTTCAGGCCCAGTTCTCACACATGCTTTTCCCGCAACCTCTCCCAGCCACTAACATAAGGATGTTAGCAGCTACTCCTACAGTCAGGCAGGATGCGGGAGGGTTCTGCCCTGTCCTCAGCTCTCACAGGGAAGCATGTCTTGAAGCCAGCTGTCAACTAGCTGCATTCCTATGGCAGTGAGAAGGTAGCAGTACTCTGAGTCAGGAGGTTCCAAGATTACCACTCTACTGCACCTGGAGATACCCTCCAGGTCTGCATTGTTAACTTGTACTCAGAAGCCTCTGGCAATCGTCTCTGGTGAAGACGTGTGAATCTCACTCTGCAGCCAGTGTGGAACTGTGAGGGACTGAGGGTGGGCTCAACTCTCAGAAGTAAGATGCTTTTGGACAAGGCGTTCAGCTACCATCTCACATATGGAACTTAGTATGTAGCACCTGTCTACCACAAGAATTACTGGGAAATCGTGAATTGAGCTTGGAGGCACTCGTCTTGTGTGACGGGAGATTCCAATTACCTCTCCCAACACTTCCGTCAAACAGCGAGCCTAGGCCTTTTAGAAGCCAAGGGTACCAGCAGGCTGGATGTGGAGGTACAGGCCATAAGCTCAACTCTCAGAAGTTGTATGCATGGGAGGCAGA